>NC_087344.1:88767785-90017785 GCF_030014295.1 Loxodonta africana
AGTTTGGCCTTCAGGCTGCAGTTTGTTGGCCCCTGATCTAGATCAATTAACTAACTTATATTTGAATTCTCTATCCCACTCATGCCAAATGATTGTACAGACTCTATTTAAGAACCTGAGCTAGTCCAGTCTTCTGCTTACAGGTAGATAAGGCTCTAGGCAGATTTCCATTTTACAGATTGAATAACTGAAGCCCAGAAAGGGTAAGTGACTTGCTCAGAGAACTACCATCAACAAAAAACAAGAATCCCACAGGCTCTCTGCCTAGGTGCAATGCTAAGAACTGCCCCCTATGGAGGTATAACCATATAATGCTACTGGGAGGCAATTAAATGTTTTGGAACTTTGTAGTTTAGCAAAACACAAAGGTGGGTGGCACAAGTGTTTTGACTGCTAACCTAAAGGCTGGCAGTTCGAATCTACCCAGCAGCAGAAAGGCTTGGCAACTGCTTCCATGCAGATTACAGCCAAGAAAACCCTATGCAGTTGGTCTACTCTGCAATACACAGGGTCACCATGAGTCAGGGGCCCACTCAACGGGAGCTACCATCACAACAACAGTTTAGCAAAAGCTGAGCCCCGGATGGTGCGAACGGTTAACTGGCTCAGCTACTAGCCGAAAGGCTGGAGATTCGAGTCCATCCAGAAAAACCTCAGAAGGCCTGACAATCTACTTCCGAAAAAAATCAACCACTGAAAACCTTTCGGAGCATGGTTCTATTCTGACATACATATGGTCGCCATCAGTAGGCATCAATTCGACGGCAACTGCATTTTTTTGTTGTTGTTGTTGTTGTTAGTTTAATAAAAGCTAGAAAGAAAAGTACTGGTTTCATTTGGGGGTGAGGGATATAGCAAACTTTTTATTAAAGGATCAGATAGATAGTAAACATTTTGACCTTGTGGGCCATAAAGTCTGTCTCAGCTACTCACCTCATCACTGTAGCATGAAAACAGCCACAGTCGATTGGTAAAGGAATTAGTGTGCCTGTGTTTCAATAAACCTTTATTTACAAAAATAAGCAGCCAGCCAACAGGATATAGTTTGTTGACTCCTGGTCTACAGGATCTATAGGTTTTCTAAAACCAGTCCAACACCACAAGCATCACAGTCTCCACCATACTGAGTCCAGCACAACCAGGTGGTACCCAGCTACCCCCACCACTGCTCTGACAGGGATCACAATAGAGGGTCCTGGACAGAGCTAGAGAAAAATGTAGAACAAAATTCTAATTCACCAAAAAAAAAAAAAAAAGACCAGACTTACTGGTCTGACAGAGACAAGAGAAACCCCAAGAGTATGGCCCAGACACCCTTTTAACTCAGTACTGAAATCATTCCTGAGGCTCACCCTTCAGCCAAAGATTAGACAGGCTCATAAAATAAAACAAAACAAAACTAAATAGGCACACCAGCCAAGGCAAGGATGAGGAGGCAGTAGGGGAAAGGAAAACTGGTAATCGGGAACCCAACGTCAAGAAGGGGAGAGTGTTGAGACATTGTCGGGTTGGCAACCAATGTCACAAAACTATATGTGTATTAATTGTTTAGTGAGAAACTAATTTGCTCTATAAATCTTCATCTAAAGTACAATCCAAACAAAAAACCAGTCTAGCAAACAACAGGAAATACTACAGACTCTGTTCATTTCGTGGCTAGTGACCACCTGTGAGCTTAGAAGCATGGCACTAGAGTGGTAGGCTAGGGATGGCCAGACAAAACACCAGCTCTCTCATTCATTCACTTATCCATTCACCCTTCCTTCCTTCCATCCATTTTTCTTACTTCTCTTCTTTCTTTTCTTCTTTCGTCCTTCCCTCCTGTGCACTACATGCCAGGCACTATCAATTTATTTTATCTATAAGTTTTTATTAAAAAAAAATTTTTTTTTATAAGTTTTTACACATGGAGAAATTCCTGAATGACAGGTCTTGTTTCCCTCAAGAACTCCAAAATATCTGACAAATTAACTAGAAAATGAACACTCTAATGTGTACCTGGATAAAATCTTTTGTTTCAAACCAACCCTTGACCCTGAAAATCACTTCCTTCCACTGGGTCTCAATTTCTGCAAAAGGAAAAATGAGAAGCTTGAAATAGATGATCTCTGATACCCCATACACAGAGCAAGTATGTACCCTAAAATGAGCAAAAATAAAAATAAAAATAAAAACTAAAATTCGTTAAACACTTACTATGCCAGGTACCTGTCCTAATCACTTTACATGCATTAACTCAGGCACAGAGGTGTAAAGTGATTTGTCAAAAATCATACAACTAGTGAATGGCAGAGCTGTGAATTAATCCAAGTAGTGTGACCCCAAAGTCTACGTTCCTAAACTTTATTCTACATGTCAAAACCTCATTTTCCCAATGACCTACAATCCAAACACAAAAACAACATGAACTGTTCCTCTAATAAATAAAGAGAATAGAGGGGAAAAAAATGCCAGGTGACAAGACTACTTGCAGGCACAATACTCCTGCCCAAAGTAACCGCCCAGGAATGAAATATGATGTTCCGTGTATAATTATTTTGGTCCCTGATCCACATCACAAAGGATACCTATTCATTTGGATTGATACCATTTCTTCTCCCAGTCTGGCATCCTCTTTTGTAGATAACTCTTTTTGTCAAACTAAAAAACAAAGAAAGAGATTCACAGCTTCATTTAGAAGGAGATAATGTTATAAAGGGTCAGAAACTACTTACAAGTGACTTACCAAAAGTATCATGGAAGAGGCCAGGTTTCAAAATGGAATTAATATGCAAATGAAAACTTAAAAGTCCCATGAAGCTAATCCAATATATGAAAATTCATGAAGCAGTTTAGGCAGCAAAGTATTACCAGTGGGGAAAACAGGGAGTGAAAAACAAAGGCACATTTATTATAGTACAGGAAACTTAACTGAAAGTGACATCAAAACCAATGCCAAATTAGACAAGCAGTAAAGGGACCCTATGATCACTGTAGGAGCCCTGGTGGCGCAGCGGTTAAGAGCTATGGCTGCTAACCAAAAGGTCAACAATCCAAATTCATCAGCTGCTCCCTGGAAACCCTATAGGACAGTTCTACTCTGTCCTATAGGGTCACTATGAGTTGGAATCAACTCAAGAGCAAAGGGTTTTGTTTGGTTTTATGATCACTGTAATTAGATCAAGAAAAAAAATTTTTTTTAACAAGGTAGGTAAGATTTTGTTTCTGACAAAGTGTGGCAAAAAATATTACTTCTAGTGAGAGTTGTTGCTTTTTTCCTTCACTAGCATAATGACCTGTCTCTATATTCTCAGCAACAGAGAAACATAAATGGAAAAATATATTAGACCAACATATGAGACTAACCTAAATTGTAACACCATCCTTTTTGTTCCCAAAGAAAATGTATGTGTGTTATAAAAATTTACCTGGAGGGGGGGCAGGGATTAGCATGGCACTAAATCAAAGTATATAGGGGAGACATACAGGACTCATTTTTTTGTTCATCCAGACTCAGAGTAAGAGGTACAAATTACTGCTAACATTATTTGATAGCAAGTGCAATTCTGTTTGGATAACTATTTTCACATCTGTAGGCAAACCACCTAGGGTCTGAAAAGTTTGTTTGATCAATGATTTTTCTATACCTCAACCTCAAAAAAAAAAAAGCTAAAGAATTCTACAATTACGTAAAGAAAATTTGAAACTTTCACCTGAATGCATCTCTTTGTTATAAAAAGACATTAAGGAAAGAAAAAAACTCATGATTCATCAATGCCTGCCTGTTTTTTTTAAACCCAGGAAATTCCTTTACACCCCCTCCTGGCTCTGGCCAGCCAGAACTGTAGGTGTGCTACTCTATTCATCCTTTACCAGTAACAAACTAGCTAACACTATTTACATTTAAAACTGATTTCTGGTAGAATATTCCAAATTCTAAACTCACTTGTTCAGAGTTGAATTTAAAAATTACTGAGCAAGCAGGATAAGGTCATTCTCTCCATTCAAAACTTTGGGCGCTGTTTTTTTTTGGGGGGGGCGGGGAATCCTTTAGAGGACAATTCAGAATACATTTGCTTTGTAGTAAGTTCACCCATCTACAAAGTCCCAAACATACCCCATTAAATCTAAGCTGTTATATCCATTCATTAATCATCATAACTCTCCTACTGATTTCAACAGAATTTTTTTCTATTGAGTTGAAATAGTCAAAAAGAATATAAAATCTTTCTCAAATGCTTTTCCATACGTGGACATCATATTTTTAGAACTTACTATCCAGCACTGATCAAAATTTGACATTTATTTTTAAAACCAAATCATGTTTCTTTCTACAAAGGTAGCACTGAGCTCTCCAAACAATCATTAATTCCCACAACCACATGAGGTAGATAAAATGTACTATGATTCACTTTTGGGTGGGGAAACTGATTTGCCCACTTACAGAAGAAACTGGTGTTATCCAAGTATCCAAATCAACGGATTACTTATAATTGGATAAAGGTTTATCTTTTAAAGTTAATCACATAAAAATCTTATTTAATATAAAAACAAGAAGAAATCACCTTAAAAACTATGACCAAGAAAGCAAACTGATCTGGTATCATCATTTTAAGAGGAATACAAGATTCTTAAACGGACAAAAGGTGAATGTGTTTAACATGTGTATAGTTTCCCAAGTAAGTTTTTATTCTACCAATAATGTTCTCTTATCTATTTGGCAATATAAAATTAACTCGCATCATTTGGCAGACAATTGGTCACTGTGGATGCCATTAGCTTTTTTCCATTTGGCATTGGTCACTGGTCACTGATCTGAAGAGAAAACCTTACTGAAATTTATTAATGTGATCAAAATAATCATTTTGACTTCCAAACCAAAATCCCTGATGCTTGTCAGAAAATTTTACTTTTCCTCTGAGTACAAGAATCCTAAATTTCCTGCCCTTTAGCCAACATAAGGTTAGCAGAAGGCATAATAACTGTCACAAATAAGAGAGCAAGCAGCTACATACAAGTTATAGGAGGAAGTAAAAGGTGTGACGAAAGCAAAACAAAGTGGTAATTACTTCGAACCTTTTGATGAGGTAAACATCAAGCCATACTTTTTTGTCTAAAGCCATACCCACCAGAATATAACAATTTTATAACAGAATAAAACTACGCCTAGAATTATAATGTCCTTTTTCACACAGCTGTATTCCACATTAGGTAAACGATGGCCTTGGAGAATGAAAAAGAAAGAAGATGAAATATTTAGGTAGGCAAAAAAATCAGGCCAAATTTAAACCTACAAAACACCAAAAGCTTGTGGTCAACTTTTAAGAACCCTCCTTTCTGCCTGAGTTTGGAGATCACAGGATAATATATGCATATCCCTAATAAATCACTTACCACTGGGTAACCAAAATAGCAAACTCTAGGAATAGCCAACAGAAGATTAAGTTGCAAAAATAGGGAACTTAAAAGAACACAGAGAGAGAGAAAGAAGCAAAGCCCAACAAAATGTCAGGAAAAATACTGCATACTATATTAGGTCAGACTATGTGCAATGATGGAGTGTTAAAGAAAGACAGTAAACTCCACCTGTAGTAGTTGACAGTACCTTAGTGTCTAAGTCAGTGCCAAAATGAAAAGTTTAAAACGTCTCACTACAATATCTTCTTCACCAAACATCAAAAGGCAAAGGTTGAAATAAATCAATGACAAAAGGACAAATATTGTATAACCTCACTTATATAAAATAAGACAAGAAAAGGCAAATGTATACAGAACAAAGTTTATTAGTGGTTACCAGGGCTGGAAGGGAAGGGGGAAGACTAAAGGGGATAGAAATATCACATTGATTAGGGTAGGGTTGCACAGCTGATTATTGTAAATGCTATCAAGTTATACACCTGTAAAGAGCTGAACTGGCAAAAGTTGTGTGATGGACATATTTACAACAATGACAAAAAAAAAAAAAAAAGAGTAGCTGCTGAGGCTGCTCATGTACAACAAAAATCCTCATTGGAATTTGGTTTGCTGGTATGGAGGTTTAGGGTCATGGTTTCATGGGACATCCCAGTTAATTGGCCTAATGACTTGTTTAGTGCTTCTCTTCTATCTTCTAATTCAGTGCATAGTGCCTGGGGTCTTCAAAGCTTGCAAGAGGCCATCCAAGGCACAACAATTGTTCTCTATTCGCCTGGAGCAACAGAGGAAGAAGGTGTATCAGGAATTGAAAGAGGATACGAATGTACGGCTAACTGCCTCCATGGCTAACTGCCTCCATGAACAACTGCCTCCTTTGCCATGAGACCAGAAGAACTGGATGTTGCCCAGCTACCATTACTGAACGTTTTGATCAAAGATTCCATAGAAGAATTCTAACCAATAGGTGCTAAATGCAGAATGGAATTTCAAATTCTCATGGACTCCAGACTTCCTGGAGCCATGAAGACTGAATGAACCCCTGAACGGATTACCATGAGATAATCTTTAAACCTTAAACCAAAAATATTCCCTGAAGTCATCTTAAAACCAAACAATAGTTTAGCTAAACTGGTAAAGAAAAAAAAAAAGTCTACCTTGAGCTTTATTATGCTCTTTTAAGAACTATCTATATGGTATCAAATTGACAACAGCAACTTGAAAGATTAGATAGGAACCTTATGGGGCAATGAATTTATGTTAATAAAGGAGGAAAGACTCAGAAAAGGAGGAATGAGAATGGCTGCAGAACTTGAAGAATGTAATCAATGTCACTAAATGGTACATGTAGAAAATGTTGAACTGGTGTATGTTTTGCTGTGCATGTTCTCAACAACAAGATTTTAAAAATATTTTTTGAAGTATGACAACACTGATAGAAAAACATGTAACAGAACTTCAAACTCTAAAAAAAATCCAGACTTGCTGAACGAATTGATACTGGAGGAATCCCTGAGACTATTGCCCTGAGATACTCTTTAAAATCTACTCTTTAAAACTATTCCTTAAAATCACCTTTTAGCTAAACAGCAGGCTAACTCATAAACAAAATCACCCTTGAGTACTGCGCTCCTTTAAAAAATCATATATGAGACCAAATGGCCAACAATTACTCTAAATCATAAATGAAAGGGGGGGCATTGAGACTAGGTTATTGGGAACAGAAGAACTAGAATGGAGAATGCTGGCATAATGTGAACAATGCAATTAATGTCACTGAACAAATATGTGTAGAAATTGTTAAATGGAAACCTCTTTTGCTGTGTACACTTTCACCAAAAATGCAATAAAATATTTTTTAAAAAGAAACAAAAAGTAAAAGTGGTGTTCACAGGGTACTGGTTCCAACTGCAAGTCTGCTGTCATGCACACAGCTCTACTTTCAAAGGACCCCCTAAGATACATACCTGTGTCACTACCGCTAGGTTAAGATAAGTAAGATAATAATCTTTACTTATGTTTTAAATTATTCCTGAAAAAAGGACACCAATCAAGCAATTCAAATCTGTGGGGAAGGGGGATCCGCAAAAATGAACTGGTAATTTATTAATCTTGTGAATTCACCACAGAAATATCTTAGTATATACACTCTATCCGCCTTCTTTGTACTCTCCAAAGATTACAAGAAGGCATTTAACGTCTAAAACGTTTATTTCTCCTTGAAAATGACCACAGTGCCCCTCTGTAAGGGAATTAGAACAGTTCCTACCACACTACCCTCTCCTTTCATTCTTTTTTTTACTCTCCCCCAATACAATACACCACACCCACAACACCACACGCTCCGCGCCCACACTCCATACATGACACCATTCTCATGAAAACCAAACCCAAAACTCGCCACCCAGAACACCCCATACTTAATACCTCCAATACTTAATATCCCCAAATTCTACATATTCCCCACATAATTCAGGAGCCAAGAAGCAGTTCACACAGATATTCACCAAATATCATAACACCCCTTCACCCTACAAATCCCACTGAACCCGCACCCAACACAACCTACACACATCCAACATAGCACATAAGTCCCCCACGACTCAGAAAACACACACACTCCAAGCCACGAACCGCGTAAAAGCCTAAAACCACACACTGCTGCAGAGCTCAAACCCTGGGAATAGGTAACCCTCCCGGCACCATGCACCCATGAGGTTGGAGGTGGAAGGGAAACAGGACCAGATACTTCACCTGAAAATCCGCCAGGATCATCTCCCGGTCCATGTTGGACGCCATGGCGGCCGCCGAGTTCCGCGGCTCCGGGAGCGAAGCGCGCACCTGGGAGGAAGACTGCGCCTCCTGCGGCCGTCGCCGCCGCCGCCGCCGCCGCCGGGCGCCGAGGGGCTGGCGGGCAAGCGGGCGGGCCGGCCGGCGGGCCGGCGGGCGGGGCAGCGCGGGAGAGGCTAGGCGTTCATGCACTCGGTAACCTTCAGGCGCCCCGGCCGCCCGCCTGCGCCCCGAGGAGCCCGCGCTGCAGCCGCCCCGACAGGGTGGTCTGGATGCGGGTCAGGTCTTACCGTCGCCGGCCAGGATGACAGCAGGCTGCGACAGTGCGCACCCTGCTCCCTTTAGCGCTGCGAGACCGGCGGAGGCGGGTAACCCGAGAGAACGAGCAGGCGGGCGAACGCCACGGCCGCCTCCGCCTCCTCCGCTTCCTCCCTGGCCGCCGCCTCCGCCCCTGGTTGGCCAGCACCACGGCTGTCGCACATTTTGCCTGTCATCGAGGTCGCAAAGCGCCGCTTTGCGGCTGCCACGTGACAGGCCTCCTGTCAAGCGCCGGGCGCGCGACTACCAGGCGGATCCGCGCGCAGGCGGCGGGGACGCCGACCTACTACTGCGGGAGCTTGAAGTCCTGCAACAGGTTATTCCGGTTTGGATTTAAGCAAAACCTTCGGACTACTGCCTCCCCCTGGGAGGAGTAGGAGTCTGCTTCTGCGCCTCAAGTTGCTACATAGTCACACACGTACACAGCAAGCTTTACAAACCAATTCACCGCGCTCTCGCAAACCGTCTAACAGCATTTCATAAGTGCACATTTTCTTTAACAGGAAATTTCACTAAAATACAACTTCATATATAGCTTCTTAGGCTCGGCTTCACCGTTAATGCCCACTGACACACACACACACACACACACGCAATACCGAGTCCCCTGATATTTGCATCCTCAGACTCTAGCACAGAAGTAACCAGACTCCCACAGTAGGCATGGAAGACATAGAAGCTGAGAAAGGTGAGGCTCGACCCCCAAAGGAGGATGAGCATGTCTTTAATTGCTAGTTATGAGAAGGAAAAAAAAAAAAAAAAACACCTCTCTAGTGCTGCAGCCACAGTATCTTTTTTAGGGCAGAGACAACATCTCCACAATGGGGAAAATTTGAGTCCGGCTTTGAATATTGTCAATTTCTTTAAAGTACTTTCATAGGTGAAGAAACCGTATTACAATATTCACCAACTACGGAAGCTTAGTTTCAACCAATGGTCAGAAATTAAAACAGGCTCTAAGCCGAGGACAGCCAGACTATGTACATTGAAGTTTGGTAGTTTATAATTGTCACCAGGTTTGGAGGAAGGGTGACAGTGGAATATGTTCAACCTGAGTTGGGGAAATATCCGCTTCTGGACTGTAAGTGAGCGTTTACTTGCTTAGGAAGGCAGAAAACTTGAAGCAAAATTGCCGGTATTGTGCTGTAGAGCTGAAATAGATACTACCTGAAAGTATATAGAATCAAGGCCTAGGCTTCTCAAACTGAGAATGCATTCACAAAGAATCAGAAAATTTGAGCTAAATGTTCTTCGGTTTCCCTGAATACAAGGAACACTATGGTTTTCTAAAGATCTATGTTTATTCTGTGTTTTCCTTAAATGAAAATAGTCTGGTCTACAACTCCTATGTGAAGATCTTGTATTTAGATAAGAATTAGCTAGATAAGGAATAGAACCCATCCATACTCACATGGATCTAATAGTCTTGTTTAATTGTCATCCCTAAGGAACTCCAAAATACAGCACAAATGTGAATCATGAGGTGAAATACAGTGCCAACAACTTGAGTGTGGCAATTCAATTGTCCCATTCACATATGTCACCATCAGCACAAAGCAGATGAATAACTGCCCCTAGCTACATGGCCAGGATCATTGCAGCTCTGAAAAGTTGAGGTTTGTCTCTGTGATGACATGTGTGTCTCAGAGCCCATTCAAATCAAATGTCGGTTTCCTTCTCCCTCCCTTCTCTCCGTCTGGGAATTAAAACAACATAGCGATGTAGAAAGATGGGAAGAATTCCCTAGACATTCAGGCATATGGGGTTAAGTACTGCTTTCCCCAGCAATTAACTATGGAAACTTGGATGAATCACTTAATCTTTCAGACTTCAGGTTTTAGAAGGACTATTTTAGGTGACAAACAAGAAAAATTTGTGAAAACACATGGAAAAACAAAATATTTTACAAATCTAGTATACATTTCATAGCCAGTATTCCTGTTTTGTGTTCTAACTCTGCCTCTTGAAAAAAAAAAAAAAACTCTGAGACTCAGCTTATTGCTAAAATGTGCTAATAACACATATTTCATAGAGTAATTATGAATATTGAGTGATAGAATGTTTGTGAAAGCTCTTCACAAACTGTGAAGCTCCCCAAGCATATTAGTTATTACTCTGTATAAAAAAAAAAAAAAACCAATCCCTAAATGCTTTTCTTAGGCCCACCTTTTTCATGAAACTTAAGCCAATATGGATTCTTCTCCTTTCTAATCACTCAATACTTCTACTATCTTTACAATACAATTTAGTAGTCTGGTAAATTATGTAATTTTTCCTCAAATTATTTCATCTATATATGTTTTACCTCTCCCCGAAGACTGGAAGTTCTTTAAGGTTACGGACCATTTCATCCCATTTATTTTTTATATTCACCATAGTTCATTATAGCAAAGTTTTGAGTATAAAACAAATATGCAACAGATAACCAATAATTTTGAATAATTTTTTCATTGGGTGTCTGCTACCAGGAAGTTTACACATCTTTTCTCACTTAACTCTCACAACAACTACTTTACAGAATATGAAACTGCTCTGAGAGTTTAAGAATTTGCCCAAGGTCATGCTACAAAGTGACAGACCTAGGATTCAATGCCATGTTACAACCAGTGCTCTTTCCACTTACCCTGTTGCCTCCTTATAACCCACCCTCCATGCTGCTAAATTTATTCAGCTCCTGAAGAGATTGCTTCTTCCCTGTGACCTACTATTCATGGTTGGATACCCAGCATCCAAAGTAGTTTTCCACTACAAATAAAGAAGAGAAAAATAAATACTGAAGTAAGAGAAAAAGATAATGTATTTTTCTTTTTCCCAGAATTCCTTCCATAAGAGAAAGAATTTCAAGTATCACAAATCTAGAAGAAAGAAATGTATGGAAATTCTCTGTATATAAGAACAAACAAAGAAAAATAATTTTAATCTATCCATTCTTATAGTTGGTCCACTGCAAAAAATCATGGAGGTCAACCAAATTCAAATACAGATCTTTTTTTTTAGAATCTCCGTTCTTTGACCTTACCACTACTCTTTTAAAAGTAACTTCCATTTAATCTTTCTTTCAAATAAAGATAATCAAGCTTATTTGTAGAGTTATTTTACCAAATTTTATTTGAATTAATTTTAGATTTATATAATAGTTAAAAAATAGTTCAGAATGCTCCTATATACCTTTTATCTAGCTTCCTCTAATGTTACTATCTTACATAACCATGGTATGTTTATAAAAACTCAGATATTATTGATACGACACTATTAACTAAATTCTCGAGACTTTACTTGGATTTTTCCACTAATGCTCCTTTTCCGTTCCAGGATCCAATCCAGGATATCACATTATATTTTTCATGTCTCCTTAACCTCTTCCAATCTGCGACAGTTACTCAGTCTTTCCTTGTCTTTCATGATCTTGACACTTTTGGAGAATATTGGTCAGGAACTTTGTAGAATGCCCTTCAATTTGAGTTTGTCTAATGTTTTCTTGTGATTACAGTGAGGTTATGGAATCTGGGGAAGAATATCACAGAGGCGGTGTGTCCTTCTCATCATACCATATCAGGGGACATATGATATCAACATGACTTTACTGCTGGTGATGTTAACCTTTATTCCTTGGTTAAGATAATCAAGATTTTTAACAATAATTACTGGTTTAGAATGTAATATATGTGAAGATTAATGCTACAACAGAGTTAAATCAAGACTTAAGTAATAAAAATGTATTGTTTAATGTTTTAATGTTCTTTAGACATCTAGTGCCTGATCTGCACTCTCAAGTAATGGAAAAGGCGTAAGATTTTAAGACCCAGGGCCTGCCTGTAAATTCCATACCCACTACTTAATGACTTTAAGTCTTAATCCCAATCAGCCTCAACTCTCACTTGAAAATTGGGTTAATTACCATATTTACCTCACAGAGTTATTGTGAATATTAAAAATGTATGCATAATATTTAATAACCATGAAATGCTATATGTTTATTAATTATTACTATTATTTTTAAACTTTTGAGTTGCTTAACCTAACCTAACCCATTGCAGTAGAGTCAATTATGACTCATAGCAACCCTACAGAACAGAGTAGAACTGCCCACTGGGTTTCCAAGGCTGTAAATCTTTACAGGAGCCGACTGCCACATCATTCTCCCATGGAGCGGCTGGTGGGCTTGAACCGCCAACCTTTAAGTTAGCAGCCAAGGGCTTAACCACCGTACCACCAGGGTTCCTTTGGATTGCTTACTGGGTACTTTTTTCTTACTTTACAAAAAGACTTTCATAAGTGGTATAAGTACCCATGTGAAGAAGCCTGCTGAATTTCAGAAATAAAATACCAAAGCCACAATTATGATAAAACGGCCCCCTGAGAGTGCCAGTCTGTTTCCCACTTCTTTTGGATCTATAAAAGCAACAAAGGGGAAGACCTTGAGACCAGGTGAAAAAACTGTAAATACATTCACATTTCCAAACATTATTCATTTAAAAACTGTGCATACTTGAGCCAACAAGGGAAATACACAAAATAATTTGACTAAATTATATTCCTATAAACCTTTCAAAATAATTGTAAATCGCTGAAGGAAAAAGGTTTCCATCACTGTTAGTATTTAATATCCAAGTATAAAACCTGTATTTCAGTATTTGAGGGACATATCATTACTAAGTTAAAAGAGAAACCACTGCTTTCAATATAATAGTGTGCTTAACTGTGAAACGTTCTTGTACACCATAGTGTAAATTTATTGAGGATAGAGATGCTCATCTTAGAATCCACTTCAGTGAACCAGCACTTAATAAATATTAGCTTTTTATTGGAGGTATTTTGTAATGCTTACTTATACTCTTTGAACTAAGACTGTAATCTTTGTGCTGCCAGTTCTGATTTACACAATAGGCAGACTAGGCATGTGCTTTAGGACTCCAGCATAGCCAGAGTGAAAAAGAAAGAAAAAACTTTCTTAAAGAATTTAATAGTTCATCAAAAGCTTTGAAGTGGTCATCTTGGGAAACATCAGAACTTTGTTGAACTTCTTCACACTTTTTTTTTTTAACTTACGTATGAGGTATGGGTGGTGGGATATCAAAATCCTTCCAGTGTTTAGGACCTCCAAAAATCTTAATCCAGCTCTGTGTTTGGTTTAAATTAATATAAATTTTATTTACACAGTAACTCATTAGAAAGTGTTCTATTTCATGAAAATTTTAACACATGTATACCCATACTTCATGTAATGAGTGCAGTTTAAGTTCTTCCTCATTACAATCTTTTCTAAGCAAGAAACCATAATCCATGCTAGAAAGCAACTCATAAATTGGACAAATGCCAATTATCTCTTATCAGCCAACGGTGCTAATATATCATCACACCTAAAAGATTACATAGTAAATTAACAGAATAACTAAAAGTAAAGTATTATTACTGATATAAATGGAAATCTAAACGTTCCATTTGAAATGTCTATGTGAGAAAACAAAGAGGAGTTAATTCCTTGTGGTGTAATTCCTGCTTAATTTACAATTCAAGTTTAATAATCTAAGAAAGGAAATCGGGTTATTCCCAGCTTTAGCTATTCCTCTACTTAACCTCCCCCCGCCCCCCCCATCTGTTGCTAGATGATTATCTAGGTGTTTAGCGTGTTTTGTTGCTAATACGTCCAGTACACTCCAAGGAGCTGGGTACAGATGCTGCTTGAGAATATGCTTGCTAGAGGCCAGTAGACGACTTGTCATATTTTGCTTAGTTTCAATTTGACTGTTGGTGCATCATGCAAACTATGTTGGATTTTTTTAAGAGCATAAAATGTAGAAAACAATCACCAACTGATCTCACATAGCTAAAGGAGAAAGTTAAAAGTACAGAGAGAATTGGTATCTCGGATGATTGAAACAACCGATTAGAGAAGAGAGTATTCCTTTGCATGTAGACACCTCCCCCCACCCGCCAAAAAAGTTCCCATCTAAGCAGTCAAAGAGAGAACTTTGGCAACAAAGAAACGGCCTTATTAGAAAACGTCTCCCAAGAGTCACAATAAAAAAAATTTTTTTAAGTTAATTGCTTTTCTCCCTGTCCGCCAAGAATATTTCACACTCTTGTTAACCTCTAGAACATTATGGCTTTTGAGTACGTTATGATTTCTTAAACTTAGGCCCTACACCATGTCTTAAGTTCTCGGATGCTTTTTCTGAGCACTGTTCTTGCTGTCATTCCGGGTTCTCTCCTTCACCCCCTACGGCCACTTCTGCCCACGACAGCTCTCGGAGTTGATCTGGCAGGTGCGAGGCCAAGGCCCGCGGCTGAGCGAAGGAAGCCGAGTTTACACAGCGCGCACCCCAGAGGAGGCAGGCTGCAGCCGTAGGCCTGGCCGCCCGAAATTCGCGAGCCTGGAGGGAGAGCGCGGGGGCAGGCCGGCCCGCTCCGCCAGGCCCGGAGAAGGGCTCGCGGTGCGCCAGCTCGCTCTCAGCCTCCCAGCAGCCAGCCCCGCCGAGCCTCCAGGCCCTGCAGCTCTCCATAGCCCTCTACAAAAAAACCTCTTCCTCCCCGCCCCCACCCCCGCAGTGCTCGGGGCAGCAGAGGGTTTCGCTTCGCAGACTCCAGCCCGCCCGCCCGCCCGCCCGCCAGCCGGAGGAGGCCAAGCCCGGCTCCGCAGGGCCGAACGCCGCTCCAGCTGGGGCCTGGACGCCGGGCTGGCGGGAGGGAGACAGCGCGAGAGACCGAGGGAGGAGGCGGGGAGCTGGGAGGCGGGAGGAAGGGAGCTTGGGCCTGGGGGGCGGAGCCAGGGAGCCCGCGAGCGAGAGCGCCGCCAGGGCGGAGGGAGGAGCGTGGGCGGCGCCCTGCCTTCCCGCTCCCGCGGCTCAGCAACTCTGCGGAGCGTCCTTAAAACTCTGCCGTTAAAATGGGGGCGGGTTTTTCAACTCAAAAAGCGCTCAATTTTTTTCTTTTCAAAAAAAGCTGATGAGGTCGGAAAAAAGGGAGAAGAAACCGGCACCTTCTCTGCAGCGGCAACAGAAGCAGCAATTGTTTGAGCGAAAAAAGAAACAAGGGAGGGAGGGAAGGAAAAGAGCAGAAAGGGGGACGACGCGCAAGTGCCTGTAGGAGTGAAGGGAGCAAAGACTGGCAATTTGGGGGGGACCAGCTACAAAAGAAACTAACTGTCACTGGGAGCGCTGCTGCTCGGGAGGAAGCAGTGCTGCCCGGCTTGGCTCCAGGGCACAGCTGGCTGCTGGCCGCTACCCTGTTGGCGGCACAGGCTGGGGGCACAGGCCGGGGGACCGCGAGAGGTTGGCGAAGTGGCACGGGACGCCGAAGCGGCTGGGCTCTCGCCGAGAGCGCGGCGGGACTGGCTGCGCCCTGGCGCTGTGGCGACTCTCCACAGTTGGAGCCTAGCTTAAGCTTCCCGGGAACCTTCCGCTCTCTGGAAGCCCCCAGAAAACCGGGAAAGGAAGGAGAAAAGCGGCGGCAGCTCAATGAGTGCCTACAGTAGGAAGCCAGAGCTGCCTCGGTCGTAGGCGGGAAATTACCGCTGGGCTGCCCGGTGCAGCCGCGATGCTGCCACGACCTGCCCCAGTGGTCCGGGCCCCATAGACGCTTCCCCACATCGCTCTCCTTCCGCAGGCTGCCGGGAGTCGGTGGACCGGGTGGAGCCGGCATGAAGGGCTTGCCGGGGGCCCGACGCGCGCCCGGCAGCCTGTGGAGAAGCGCTCCGAGCCCGGCTCCCACGGCCTCTGAGGCTCGGCGGGGCTGCGGCAGCGCGGCGGACCGGCTCCGGAGTCTTCCTGCGCGGCATTAGCCCGCTGCTCGCCCCCGACGCGTCTAAAGGCTCCTCCTGCGAAGCCGAGACCACTGGGGAGTGGTTACGACCTGTAACTTGAGGGCCACGGAACTGTTACCCCCGTTTGCCTTTGGCGATCATCTTTAACCCCCGGGAGCACGTAAGCATCCAGCCACCGCGGCGCTCTCCCTGTAGCGGAGGACTCGGGACTACCCCTTCCGCGCGACGGATGGAGACCGAGCCCCCCGGAGGACCTGCCCCTGCAGTTCTGGCTTACGCAGCTCAAGTCACCACAGTGAACAAGGGTGGGTTATTGCCTTTTCTCCCTTCCCTCCTCCCAGCGTCTTTTCTTCCGCGGTATTTTCTGCCCTGTCTAGTCCTTTAAGTCTCAGCACGTATTCCTCACAGAGATCTGTAGCGAAGGTACGTGACAGCTCTGCCTACATCTTACGTCCAGAGTAATTTACATGGAATGTAAGTGTGTTTGTGTGTCTCTCTGTTGAATCACCAGAATTCTTCATAGGGGTTAAGCTAAAAAGCGAGGAGAGCAGCCCCTCTCCAATGGCTCAGTTTTGCTGAATAATCACGTGTGAATCTAGGGGCGGGCTTTTGGCAGGCAGATCTTACTAGTATTTACTACCAAGCTCTACTCCAGAAGATTAACCATCCCAGTCCTTCTGTCAGTCTCCGATGCCATCATGCAGCCTGGTTAGGAGCAAAAGAAAGGGGAGAAAGAAAAACAACTAATTCATCTTTTCCCGATCGTCAGGACCCTAAAGAATGGCCGAGCCTTGGGGGAACGAGTTGGCGTCCGCAGCTGCCAGGGGGGACCTAGAGCAACTTACTAGTTTGTTGCAAAATAATGTAAACGTCAATGCACAAAATGGATTTGGAAGGACTGCGCTGCAGGTTGGTATCCAGAGAGGTGGGGAAAACAGGTCAATAATGTTGCCTACGTGACCCGGGTTTCTAGAGTGACAGTTTTTAAGCTTGTAGGGGTACAAAATTTTACTGTTTTTAAACCTAGTTGGTTGCCATATTTTATATCTTTAAGTGGATCCAACTCCCCAAAATGACGTACTTTGAACAAGCTCGTCGAATACAATAACATCCTCGATATCAAGTGGGTTCTAGGTTTAGTCTTAATTTTTGGAATGTTTTTGTGACGGTGGGGATTTTAAAGTAGTCATAGCAGCGCCCAGGTTTTTTTTTTTTTTCCAAATAACTCTGTAAACACATTATTGTGATTATTATTTGAAGTAAATACATTGTTATTAGTGGTTTCACGTACTTTGCCCCAATAATTGACTTTAACATTAATTTTATTGACTACTGTCGAGGGTGTTTTTCCTTCAAATGCTTCAAGTTTTGACAAACGACCTCTCCTCGTTTGGAATGGGTGGCCTGGGCACGGGGACAGGATGTACATTTCACAGTTAATGTAATACCATCCTCCCACTCAGGACTGGGGAAGAATAAAAAGTTGAATTTTCTAATCAGAACTCAACTTTAGTGTTTTCGTATCTGCGGTCATGCCAGTGGTATGCTCTAATTTTTAGTAATTAGATTTACAGGCAACAATTGAAACATTTCCAACTATCAAGTATTGTACCTAATAATTTTTTTCCTCCTCTGAATGTTATCATGTAACTTAGCGAAAGGCTTAGAAACAGAAATAAGGCAAAGTAGCCTCAGATAGTTGTTTTTATCAGAGTTCTGACGATATTCTTATGAACTATTCTCATTCGGAAATGCAAGACTTGAAGCTGTTTTTGAAGATTCATTAGGGAGAGGGTTTTTAGAGTGCTTTATTTTAGTTACAAGAATTGGAAATTTAAGCAATAGGAGATATACTATTATAGATGAAGTCCATATAGCGTTTACATTTTAAATCAGAATATACTCACCTTTAAAATTTTTCAGTATTAAGGAACATACGCATAGATAACTAAATTATTTATCTTGTTATTGTGGGTGTATTAATTAGAGAAAGGAATTTTTTTTTTCCTTTTCCACCTAGTAGTTTGGAACGAGTTTGGTGATGATAGCAATGCCACAAATTTAATATACTGAAAAGTTACCTATTGAAAAATCTCAAAAGGTTATATAAATCTCGCAAAGAATGTGTCATTTACCCATGTTTAGAATAAGATCTTACAGTGCTTTTGACGATCAGGAAGACTGGGAGAATAACACTGCAAAAAAAAAATTGACATTTTTAATATAACCCTGCAATCTCATTTATGTTAAACATACTTACCATGATAGTAACACCCACTTACTGTGGCTTAGTCCTAGTACATATAATGAAACACACTGACACACAAACAGGAGTCTGAAGGCTTATTTTCAGTATGTATAATCTGACTCTGAAGTTGTGTCATAACTCAAGAAAGACTTTCTTTCAAAACAATTTCTAATGTCACTGTTATTTTCTATGAAAGATGTCAGATTTCCTCCTATAATTATGTTTATTTAACTACAAAAGCTCTCCCCCTTATCTAGTGTTAAATTTTTCAATGAGGATAATATCAAAGGCCTTAATCGTACATTTGCTTTACAAAAATCCAAGGTGCCTGTCTTATTTTTCCAGTTCGAGGTACTTAAATGAGACTAAATCCTTAAAGACAATTGTGGCCAAAATTAAATTGTGTCAATTTTTATTAACCAAAAAAATATTTCATTGAAGTTCCTGAAAAATAAATTGGGTCATTTTTACACTGCCCCAAAGGAAGGGCTAAAACTCAGCAGTGTTCTATCAACGGGCAAACTTAATATCCTGGCCACCTATATAGTTTGCATTTACAAAATACTATTTGTCTAAATATATATTTTTATATGATTTAATTTGTGATTATTTTTAAATAAACATTTTAAAGAGATAGATCAACTCAGTATGTATTTTCCAATGGATTACAATTTAATTTCATAAACATTTGAGTGTCTACTATGTAACCTATGTATTATAAGTTTACATTATTACAAATATGCTTAAATATAACTGAAACCAGTTAAAATGCTGAAAATGTCTGGCATGTTAATGAGACTATATTTTTTCACAACTAAATTGTATGTATCTTACACTTGCATGCTGTTCTACAAGATATTTTATAACTGTAATGAGGGCCTAACAGGGACCTCTTATTAGAGTGAAATATATCCAAAAATCAGTAGATAAGTCTTTGTGGTGTGAATTATTTGTATGTTAATGGCAAATATTAATTTCACATTCTGATAAAAAAAATGTTGGCAGTTTACAAATAGCTATTCTTAAATGCCTGATAAAAACTGTAGAAGGAAATAAGATGGGATCACCAGTTGATTATTAAATGGGCTCAAACCACTAGACAAAGCTGTCTGTGTCCCAAAATACGTGTTAAACATGTTATTTTCTCTTCTTTTGCTCGCTTGAAAATCAGGAGGCTAGTTAGAATTTTGAGAAACAATAAGTAATATAATAGGATTACTGTTTCAATCTTTCCAAGAACAGTGGCCAAACAGTCATCTCCTATCTAATATAAAGCATATCATGCACGTAGTTTTAGATAAATTGGTATTATAAGAAATGTAGAACACTGTTGCTCTTTTATCAACTTGATAATCAGTAGCACTTTGTAATTTGAAATAAAGGATTCTAAGCACTGAATACACCTACTTGCCAAAATTCAATAACTTGCAAAGAAAAAAATAGGTTTTCTTTTTTTTAATAAACACTTGGAAATTTTGGGCTATATCTGTTTAGGAAAACTAAAAATTAATCATTTAAAAAAGTATCAGGTCTGGATTTTTAATAAATCATTTTTACACTAGATGATGGCTCATTATGTTGAACACTTCTTGGTGGTTTAAAAAGAAATTCACCAGCCTTATTTCTTTTCAATAGCTATTTAGAAAATAAATTTTATTCACATTTAATTTGCCCAAATTAATACCCCAGGCACATTTTATAAACACAAATAAGCAAACAGAAAGAGACTCTCTACTCACTTAAATCCCAAATTCCATTTCTTGTATTTTAATAAATTCATGAAATTACACAAGTCTTCATGGGAGATAGAGAACTGAGTTGTCAATGGGTTTTTTGCAAGTTGCACTAGTTCTACTTTATTGATCATTTTATCCTACTTTTCAGCCATTTAAGATATTCCATCATAAAAGCTCAATTTTTGGAAGTTTTCTTCTACTTTTACCTACTGGAACTTTCTTTCCTGCAACTGAGCCCTTCAAGCTCCATTCTCTGGGTCTTACCCAAACCTGTTTTTACCAAAAATAGATAAATAGGACAGAAAGATATTTAAATTTTTTCTTGTAGCATGAGTAGTTGAAGGATTCTACCGTTTTTACTTCTTTTCTAGGTTATGAAACTTGGAAATCCCGAGATTGCCAGGAGACTACTACTCAGAGGTGCTAATCCCAATTTGAAAGACCGAACTGGTTTCGCTGTCATTCACGATGCGGCCAGAGCAGGTTTCCTGGACACATTACAGACTTTGCTGGAGTTTCAAGCTGATGTTAATATCGAGGATAATGAGGGGAACCTGGCCTTACACTTGGCTGCCAAAGAAGGCCACCTCCCGGTGGTGGAGTTCCTGGTGAAGCACACGGCCAGCAATGTGGGGCATCGGAACCATAAGGGGGACACCGCTTGCGATTTGGCCAGGCTCTACCGGAGGAACGAGGTCGTTAGCCTGATGGAGGAAAACGGGGCGGGGGGAGCTGTGAATCAGCAATGAATGTGGGGAGGGGTGTCCCACGCTGCCTCTACTTTTTCAGTTAATTGATTGGCTGTCCTGCCTATTTTAATAGCAATTGTTAAAATTCAGCTTTGTTGTATTTCAAGCATCTAGTTAAATCTTCTGACACTGCATAAGCAGAAATCTTGCTACAAATTTATGAATATATTTAAACATCTTTTTCACCAGAAAAATGCTGAGTTCTAACATGTAATTGAAAATAGCTTTGGCTTTCTTATGAATATTTTATCTTTCTTTGACTTTTTCCTCGCTTCTCCCTGTGTCACACTTAATAATCAACTTGGATACTTTGTTTTAAAAATGGTTTGTCCTGATGCTCCTTTTGCCTAATTAAAACACTTTTCAAAACAGGACAATGTTTTTCTGTGATTTCCACTCCTCTATAACCCTCTCCATAACACAATTTGCCACTTGCCAAGGAGAACTGTGCTAAAAAGTTCATGATGTTTTAAGTCTTGACATCAGAAAAGCCAAACCAGTTGCAAAATTAGACATAGTCTAATGATGATTCAGTTATTCTTTCTTTTCCCATCCCCCCCCAAAATATTTTACTTGGTGCCCAATATTTCTGCTTAAAAACATGGTAAGCACGGCATATTTTTGAAGCTCAAGCTTGAAATTATTTCAGTGTGAATTTCTTCCAGTGTTCAATTTTCCCTTTTTCTTGAAGTTGAATAGTTAAAGAACAGGTTTCAGAAGCGGAGACCTAAAAATAAATATATTAGCGCTAAAAGCTACTTCTAAAAGAAAATGCAACCTTAAAAGTGCTTCCCATTAGTTTTCAAAAACCACAAAATAGAACAACTGGTTAAATAACACATTCTCTAAAGTTGTACCATAAGTATACTAACTGTAACATTGACTTTTTCTCCCCAAATGTCACAAATGCAAGATCACGGAATGTTTAAGTATTACAATATAATATAGATACTATTTTTTAGGGGATAAAAAGCTCAGCCCGAAAAAAATGTGTAAATTACACATAAGGGTCCTAATTAATTTAGGGGCCATAGTAATAAATATAGAAAGTTTTCCAGTAAGTAAATAGGGCACTCCTACATATACTACTTGATTCCTACAAAACATTTCGGTAAAGGCTTATAAAATATTTCTAGGAACATGTTTAGCTATTTTTTTTTAATTTTGAAGGAAATAGAAATATCAAATTTCCAAGAGGATTTTTCAGCATCTACTACCCACTCTATCATTTTAATTAAAAATTTCACCAAAGGATTTCAATGCAGTTACTATTTATAAATTTATAAATACTTTATTCATCATCTCCCACATGAACAAAGACATTTTATATGAAATTTTCCTCTTTCTGTTTCATAAACTCCCTTTCCTCCCCTCCCCGAAAAGAACAAAATGCTTCAAGGTTTATTGAAGGACATGGTTCTAATATATGCATAACAAGACTGGAATGGTTTCAGGCAAGTAGTTTTCAATAATTTAGTTTCCACAATAGTATAAAATAATATAGGAGGAAAATTTAATCCTTTTCATTTTACCCTAAAATTCACCTTCTCTAAACTCAGTGCAATAAAGTTCAACTTCTGCCACCTCCCACCACACGTCACTAAGTAAGTTTATTTTTTACAGCAACATGAAACTGCATTTAAGATACTTATTTTAAAGTTTAGAACAAAGTAGAATTTGAGATGATTTTGAAGGAAAACGTGCTGTCATTTGGATTTTTAAAAACCGAGTCAATATACAAAATACACTGCTTCAGTAAGCTGAATATTTTCAAAACAAAAGGTCATTACTGAAAATAATAAAAACAATTCTTCTTAAACGTCGCAACTATGAAGACGGAAGTCTGAATTTAAAGTCAGTATCCACCATGTCTCAGCATTTACTTTATTTCATAATGTAAGATTGCCCTTTAGAGATTTCATTTATAAAGACCTAGGGCATTCATAGTTTGGGTAGGGCGTTCATAAAGCTCAAGAGAAGTGGTACTTCTTCAGCTGCTTTGTTCTCAGGTGGTCGGAGCACAATACAGAGAAAGGGGGCTCTATCTCACCTCACCAACCTAAAATTTGCGAGGCATCAACATCGCCACACTGCTCTGGCTCTTCGCAGGAAATAGCTTTGCTAATCTAAGTATTTTAGAAATGAGTTATGTGGTCCCCTCTAGGAAATATGAAAAGACATTATTCAGCCCTTCAAAACCTCGACAATATTCAGTAAGATTCTTGAATATACCGAAATGTATAGGATAGGAGAAACCTTGCGGCTGAGTTTAATAAGGGTCTAAGTTGCAGCGAACTGAGGTGGGAAGGGGTCTGAATTTATCCAGATGCAGGGGGTAGGGGACCATGTTCTAATTAGTAGAGTGACCAGAGACTCGAAGGAAGACGTTGTAGAAAGGATGGACACAAGGCAGAGATGCGCTCTCAAATTCAGCTCTTCACTGGGTCCGCATCCACCTCGAGAAACTCAGGCTCTGCCTTTGCCGGGGTAAACTGTATCCAGGCTTACACCTTGGGGGGGGTGGGGGACACGGGGTACTAACAGGACCTTAATCCACGTTCTGGTCCCGAACCACTAAGCAAAGTGCATTTTACCTAATTTCAGTAGTGAATTAATAGTCTTCTGATAAACATTACGCATCTCGCTCTGGTGTGATGAGCTCGTGTACACACACATCACCCTGGGCGACTTATTTATAAGTAGATAAGAATTCTGTCCTGGGAAAGCAATTCACTTGGTAATATTCTAAATTTCTTATCACGTTAATTAAACGAACGTTGTGGAATCCGTGGCCCGGGGCTTGTTTCGAAATCTCAGCTCTCAAAAGGGTGCTTACGGCTTCTGCCGGGGGTAGATGTAATGGTACACGAGAGCTGGAAGCCACAGGGCTGGAGCGAGAAAGGCTAGTGCCCGCAGCTTTCCTGACTGCCCTAAGCAACCTTCATCAAAAAGCTAGGGGGGAAAGTCCCTGTTTTGGGCTCTTGGGACTGTTTTGCTTTTTCACGGCAGTTCCATGAAAACAGATTCAGGGTGGGAGCTAGAGAGAGGCAGGAGACAAGCTTACCGCCTGAGACCCAGGGTAAAGCTCTGCCCATAGCCAACCCAAGCCCTCTACCGAGGGGCTGCGAAGACATCCTTTCTGTCCCTTCGAAACTCTTTCTCCAGATTCCAACCCTAGTCCCCGGCTCCCCCGTGAGGAAGCAGGAGCCCAGAGCTCCCTCAGGGCGCGCAGAAAAGCCCAGGGTGGGGGTGGGGGAGTTTCAAAACCGTTAGCTCGTGTTTTTTTTTTTTTTTTTTTCCTTCCTCGCTATGGTTTCTTTTCTTTTCTCTTCCTGTCCAAATATTTCAAATTTCCGCGCCTTAAATAACAGTCTCCTTTTATTTAGTTAGTTTCCTCGGCAGGTTTGGCCGCCCGCTTGTCTCTGCCCCCCAGTGGGCCCGGGGCGCCTTGGTGTTGCCTGCGGCCCCCGCGCGCAGCCCCCGGCCCAGCCTTCGCCGCACCGAGCGCGCTCGCCGGAGCCACAGCCCCCTCCTGCCGCGACCTCGCCTGACCCGGTTCTCCGGTCACCCGGAGCCGACTAAGGCCGCCCCCCGCCCAGACGCCTGACTGCTTCCCAGCTCAACTTCCCTCCCCGGACTTTGGAGCGTCTTCTGCTTTGGGGTTTGGATCCTGGTCTCCCTGGAGCGGCGGAAGGGCCGCTGCGATAGGAAAGCAGCAGAGCAGGCCAGTGGCCAGAGCCTGCCCCAGCCCCCACCCCTCGGGTAACTTTGGAGGCGCCCTCGGAGTGAGTGTGTGCACGGCCGCGCCAGCCGGCTGGGGCGAGCGGGCGCACGGCGCAACGGACTGGAGGCGAGAGCTGGGGGCGGGGAGGGGAGAGGGCCCCGGCGCCTCCCCGCCGCCACCGCAGCGCCCAGGGGGCTGCGGGCTACCCCGGCGGCCAGGTCCCCCCGGCCTTAGCCCTCAGGCAGCAGTCCCCGAGGAGGCGGCAGCCATCCTACTGGATGGTTCCGGCGACCTGTGCCTGGGGACTGGGGCCGGAGGGCGGTGTGGAAGCTGGAACAGAAGGGCTGGTAGGCGCCTAGCTCTTTGCAGAGGTGAGCTGGCGGCGGGACGCGGCGGGACGGCTAGAGCAACTCCGTGTCCAATGTCAATGCCAACACTCCCTCCCCCTCCCCCATGACAGCTGAGGACAGCCGGGCTCTGAGCCTTGCGTCCAACTGCGAGGACGAAAATGCCTCTCTGGCTTTTCAGCCCCTTAGACTATTAGGGGAAATTGCCCTATGGTGTTACCCCCCTGCTCCCCCCATAAATTGCTAGACATTTCAGCACGTTCATTCGGAAGGACCCTCAGTCTGAAACACCCAAAATTGCAGGCCTGCCAGGGCCTTGGGTGGGGCTGGGGTGCGCAAAACACCTAGAAGTGTTCTTCTTGTTTTTCAATCCGGAATAAAAACCAAAACCAAAACCCACTGCCGTCGAGTCGATTGCGACTCATAGCGACCCTAGGACAGAGTAGAACTGCCCCATAGGGTTTCCCAGGCTGTAATCTTTTCGGCAGCAGACTGCCACATCTTTCTCCCGCGGAGCGGCTGGTGGGTTCAACCACCGACCTTTCGGTTAGCAGTCGAGCGCTTAACCCCTGCGCCACCAGGGCTCCTCAATCTGGAATAGGTCGGAAAATCGAGAATGGATCTTCATCAATGCCTCAAAAGAATAAAGACTCCTCAGATCTGGATATTGACTTGGCAAATTAAGGTTCCAGTGAAATGTTTTGCCATCTGCCATAGAAACATTGTGCGAGCTTCAGGTGTCGGATGTGGGTTTGGAATTTTAGCCCTCAAAGACATTAAATAACAGCATGGTAACACACCGGGCAAGTGAGCAAAGGTTATCCTTCCTACCACAGCACCTGCAAAAGCACAAGTGGAACTCACATATTTTGCTTCCTGAGTTCTGAAATGGCTTCTGAACCATCCAGAGGTACCACCACATGTGGGGAGGTGGACGGAGGAGGGAGGGAGGAGTGTTTCTACACTTTTTAAAGCTACACAGAGATAACATTTTAATTGTTGCACCTTACCTCCCTCTCCCCCAACCCCCATCCTCACTGGTCAAGGAAGAATTTTAGTGTAGGCCAATTCAATACTTCTATATACAAGCCTTTTCTCTGCACACTCGCACCCTTACCAAAAAAGAAAAAAAGAAAAACCCACACAGAGTCAGCCAAAAATATCAGCTCTTTTGGGGAGGAAGTAAAAAACCACCAATCCTTATCCAACTACACGTCATTTCTTTTGAACACTAAGAGGAAATCCTACAAATAATTAATGCAATGAAAGAAAAAATAATTTACCAGAACTTCAAATGCATTTAATTCGTTCAATTAAATTGATATTAACCATCTTTTAACATGAAACTGATGTTTTAATTTCTGGAATTGATAGGCCAAAAGTTCAAAATTCTCCCTTGAAATGTTTGGAGACAGGTTTCAGCTTTTCTTTATATTTCATCAGCACAATAGTTACTTAGAAAAAAATTTGACATTTTGTCTTGACCATATAAAGCAGTATCATGCTGACTTTAATTTTATTTTAGTTATATGTCTTAGTTTCTCAGATAAATTGCACGAATAGTGAAGTTCACATATAAAGCAAAATTGTTAGCATCTTTTAGTGTTGAATTTTTAGTTTAGAAATGCAACCAAATTATTTTACAAACATATTAAAATATAGTCCACTCCCTCGTTCCTCCTAACAGTTTACACAACTTGCTGGTAAAATGTCTTCCCTGAGTTTAAAACTTACACCTTGGAAACATGATTTCCTAAGATAAAAAATAACTCACTGGTCTTTAGGAATAATTATTCTATAATTTGGCTAACATAACAGTATTCCTTTTTCTTACATTTTGTAACTATTGTAAAAAAACCATTTGGGCCCAAATAGTTCTTGTTCTATAGTTTTCTCCTTCAGATATTTTAACTAAAAAGTAAAAAAAAAAGAAGTAACTGTGCTCAAAGATGGAGCAGCATTCTGAGGTCCATTCTGCTAATTCAAACCCATCAGACTGAAGCTGCATAGACCATTTGAAAATGAACATGTATTTCTTCTTGGTAAAAGTTTTGAACAGATCTAAATGAAGGTTAGCATTTGAAGGCCTAGAATAATTAATTCAAAAATCAGGAGTAATATAGTTTTGTGATGTTTCAAGATAAAACAAAAAGCTGATTTTTAAAAGAATGAAAAGGATCAAATTATTAAATTAAGCACCATTTGATGATGATTAAAACACTATTCCTTATCTCAACATTCGAATAAGCAATTGTGTACACTACGATATGATTTTTAATTGTAAAAGATAATATGTAATAATCACTAAGAGATGTAAAAGTAATCTATCATTCCACACTCTTTTTCAATGTGAAGTAAAACAATTTAAAGCATAATAGTTTAATAAAATATTTCACTATTGTATTACCTACAGTTTTGGCTGTCCCTCACTTTTTTTTTTTTTTTTTTACTTTTTCTATTTTTTTAGTCTCCACATTTTAGGTGATGAACAAAAGTAGCATGTAGAAAGATGTTTGTTTCCAAGTCTCTTTTATTTCTTCTTCCTCAGCCATCTAGCTCTCTCCTCACTAACATTACTTGAACTTTAAAAATCATATTTAGTGATGCTAAAAAGTAGCTTGTATCCCCAATAGTTTAAATTTATCATAGCCCTATGAATGAAAAAAGGTACAACCTATATTTTATTTAAAATAAGTGGAAAAAGAATGTGAACATTAGGTTTTAACAATTGTGCATTTATGTTTGGAACACAAATTAGTTGCGATGTTTTAAAATATTAAATGTTTTGACATATGCTAACATTTTCAATATAAAACTGAGATCTAGAACACATTAAGTTTAAATTCTTCATGAAGTAATTTAATGTATTTTAATTTACCATATTAAAATAAGGCTAATTGTTTTAACTAATAAAAAGTTCAATCGTTATCATTTATAGAAAAATATTAAAAGAGGACTATGGTATTAAATATGAAGCAACTTTTTTTTTTTAAGTAAATCACTGCTACTGGTAAATTATATATTTTAATGGTATGTTTATTATTCCATACTTATATTTTGCACTTGGCACATGGACCAAAGTTTTCTATGTTTCTCCATAAGCACATAGTTGGTATGAAGCAGGTAATAAAAATAACACTTTTTGGTCCTATCCTATGTGAGTATATTTATGTGTGTGTGCATGTTTAGATATTTCTTCTTAAAGTACAACACTGAGCTGGTAGATGTTTTGAATAAATACTGCCAATTCACTTCACATTTCCCTTTTTTAAATATTAAATTATGATCTACTATAGAAATAGAAATGATAATTTTCAAGGTATAGGTAAGATCATTTTCATTAATGATCCAGGAAAGGATACAAAGTAAAACCTTAGAACTTAAATTACTGATGCAAGTTCTAGCTCTACCTAAGTTGTTTCAAATTCTTATCATGGGGCAAATATATATAAAAGCCATTTACTACCCACAGTTAATGTAATAATCTGATTTCAAATATTAGAAATAGAATTGTGATAGTGACAAGAGGAAGAATTGATATTTTAATTGTTTTAGATAGCCAAGCCTGCAGTTTAATTGAGTATTAATTACTTGATGGGCTATTTGCTAAATAATCCAAAAGCAAGGACAAAACAAAACCAGCAAAAGATATTTCTCAAATAATTCAAAAGCAGGACAAATAAAACAAAACACAAATTATTATATCACAATAGGAAATATAAACAAATTAATTTTCTTGTTATGGTTAATTTTCCAATTTCCAGTGAGCTTTTCTACCATTTTCACTTGGATAATGATTTTCAAACACATAGCTAGAAGAAAACCAATTACTATTTAATCATATGTATAAATTACACATATAATACATTTTATTTACATACAACAGATACATATTCTATCTAAAAATAAGTCCAGCATCAATCAGAAAGGATGAGTGGATACATTTTGTTCTACCGACTAGACTGAGGGGCTGTTCAGTGTGAAGCTGGTGTAAGACCATGTGGGAGCGAGCACTGAAATGACTGAATGTTGGCTAATTCACTCAAGAGTAATCAAAATGGCTCTGGGCTAGTATAAATTGCCTAGAGTTGTTTGTATATACCATGTTTCCTACTGGAGAAGCAAATAGTTTTATACTAGGGCAGTTAAAAGAAGGAATATGTATTTTTTTGAGTCCAGAGGGGCATCACAGATATCATAGAGAAGGAATATTAATTTAGCAATAATAGAGAATTGTGCACAATAACATCAGCTGAAAATCAATGATTCCTTTCAATTTCTTTATAAAAAGGGCTTAGTTATCATGTTTTAAAATTTAAAATGTACAATTCTTCAAATATATGACTATTATCTATAAAAACACAACACATATTAACTTATTAATATTCTAATTTTTTAAATTTCCACAAAGTACTCCAAAATACTTTTTAGTTCATCAGATCCTATTAAAAAATTGTGTGTCATCCACTAAAATTAGCAAATAAAGTTTTCATCTTACCAACATAAAAGAATGTTAAAGACCAGTGCTTTCTAGGGAAAATATTGTCTTGTATTACCAGGACCTGGGAATTTTTAGTAACATTTTTGTCATCTATGAAGAAAGACATTATATTTAGAATAAATGTAAGATTAACACACACAGTAACGTAATATTCTTATCATTGTTTGGAGTTTAAATATATAGAATTTAAACAACAGAACTGTATATGGCCAATGTGACATTTCTGTTTACTCAGCACAGAATAGACTGAGGAGAAATCAGATCGAAGCATCAGACATAAAATTCAAGCTACAGAGCAACAATGATCTTAAATCAACCAAGAGAAGAATTGTCTCACATGAAAATCCTCTATTAATTTGTGAAAAAGGAGTGGTAAGAAAAAATATTTAAATACCTTTCTATTAGATTGAAAGATTACTGGTCTCTTATTCAATATTGTAGGAGATACAAGAAGTCTCTATTTAGGAAGTGTGATAGTAATGGTCTGAGAGGATTCTGTGAGCATATTTTAATGTAGTTATGTGTGTTAGCATATAAAAAGTGCTCAGTAAAATCTTGCTGAATTTTATCATCATCTAGTAGGTTATTAATTCATGTACACAAAGAGAATATGAGGTGCTTTGATACATGTCTTTTCTATTTGGTACTTTTAAAAGTATTCATTCAACAAATATTTATTGACTACCTACTATGTGCCAGTATTCCTCTAAGCAGTAAGGATATAGTGGTAAACAAGGTATGTGAAGTCCCTGCTCTCACAGGGCTGACATTTTAGTGAGAGGAGAGAGAAAATAAACCTGTAATCAAGCAAGTTAATAAGTCAATGTTTATCTTGTATCTGTATTATCTAGTTTAATATTCATAATCACTCCTGGGTTGGGTTTTATTATCTCATTGTACAAATCTAGAAACTCCGATTTTTTAGTAAAACTTGCCCATAGTCACAAGCTAGTAATTTGTAGCATAAGGATACAAACCTGTGTTTTCTTCTAGTGTACTATGGCCAGATGGGAAATTACCACAAATCAGTCAGCTCAATAATCACATATTAAGGACCCACCATTATGGTCACTTAATAGGTTCACAACCTTGGGACTAATTTTGTCTGAGGCTTTCCACATCTGTAAAATGGGGATAATAATTCCTAATTTGCCATGTTATTGTAAATAATAAATGAAACATATGTAAAGTTCCTGGTACTCAGTAAGCCTTTAATAAGTGGCAGCTATTACTATGAGAAGTACAAAGTAACCCCAAATCCATCCTTGCCTGGAGGAATTTAAAAACCATTTGGGTAGATAAAGTTTATATATGATTTGTATATACTACTAGGAGGTAAGCAAAGTATAAGCAAGTGCTTGGTAGTGTGTGGTGTAGATGGCACCCAAAGTAGGCTTATTAGGGAAAATCTAATTAGAAGGCTAATGACTTGAATTTAAATATCCTACAGTGAAAAACTTCCCTTAGTGAGAAGAAAAAGGAAAAACCTAAAAATAACTTTTTCCAGTTCTATTTGTGGAAGTTGTCAATATGTAACAAATATTTGAGATGAACAATGGAAAGTGACCACATGGTAAAACATATTACAAAAAGCACAGATAAGCTGGTATTTTAAAAAAGCATCTTTCATTGTGTGGTGAGAAGAGTTACTTTATGTGGCCTTTTGCCTTGGTTCTTTGGAAAAACAGCTTGAGAGATTTTCCCCTAAGCCCTGAGGAGTTACTTTTGCCCTGGTTTTCTACCCCAGAGGGTTTGTTACTTTTGTCCAGGCTGATTGGCTTTTCCTGGGCAAGCTCTAAATAACTGGATGGTTTGATAGGTTTTGTCTGGACCTGGGCTGCAGCCTGCCCTGTGATTGGTCTATTTTACACACCTTTCAGAGATTGGTCAATATACTATAAGCTATACAAATGAAGTGACTATAGACTATGCAAAAGAAGTTACTTTGGGCCACGGAGGAGATTGGTCAGTTTGTGGCCCTGCTGGGAGGGCCATGCTTTGACACGGGCAACGAGTTTGCTTATATATACAGCCAAGCCCACAAAGATTTAAGGAGAAATGAAGGAGAAAAGGCAAGAGAGGCAAAAGAGAAAAGTAGCAGAGAGAAGGAGGTGAGGAACCTCCTAAAAGAGCTGTAACACTGAAGAGAGCAAGAAGCCTGAAAGTGTCCCTACTGCAGAGCCAGCAGTGACAGGCCTGGAAGGGGCCCTGCAACAGAGTCAGGGGTGACTGCAGACACCTGTTGCTAGGAATGCAGCTAAGAGAGCTGAAGGAAACTGCCACACCGGCTCTGAGCTGGGTCAGTAAGCAGTAGAGAGGCTGATATCAGGGAGGCCAAAGGCAGAGAGGCTTGCATTGCTGAGAGGGGGTGTGCATGGCCAAAAGGAGGCCTGTCTTGAGGGGGCTGAGAGGAGGCCTGCATGGCTGAGAGGGGGTGTGCATGGCAGAGAGAAGGGCCTGCTTGCTTGCACAGCTGAGGGGAGAAAGCTATCCTGCACTGAAGAAGGGAGGGATGTGCTCTCCACTTCCTGGGAGCCTTCCGGACTTTGCCTACATGCTTCCTGATTGTGATCCCAAGTTGTAATCTGTTGATTTTGACCCTGAATTGTACTCGGTTACTTCCTTAATAAACCACTTAGCTGTAAGTATGGTCTGTGAGTTCTGTGTGGCCATTGCAATGAATTATCAAACCCAGCAGAGAAGTAGAGAGTGCTGTGGGGAGGACAGCTCATGTCAGGATGATAAAAAGGTTGGAGAATGGAGGTATGTCTGATCTCCGCTTCATAGGAATCACTTTTGTGCTGATGGTGACTCTTTCTCCTCCTCCTGAAGTTAAAGGATTTTGGGTGCTACTAGAAGTTTACACATTGTTTTGGAATAAGTGAAAATAACCTATCTGATTCAATTAGGGATAGAAATTAGTTAGGAGGTTTGTAATCATTACATAATGGGATCCATAATAAGTAGTCGGTATAGGATAGTAAAGGAGACCTGATGACACAGTGATTAAGTGTTTGGCTCCTAACTGAAAGATTGGTGGTTTGAACTCACCAGCCACTCTGTGGCAGAAAGATGTGACAGTCTGTTTCCATGAAGATTTACAGCCTGGGGAATCCTATGGGGCAGTTGTACTCTGTCCTATAGAGTTGCTATAAATCAGAATCTACTTGAAGGCAACGGGTTTGGTTTTTATGGGAGAGCAAATGGTATTAGGGCCAAATATACCTTACTTTATTTCTAACTCTGGCACTTGCTAGGTATGTCACCTTGGAATAGGCACTTAATCTTTCTGACCCCCACTTCCCTCATTTGTAAAATCAGTATATTGATATTTACTTTATAGGATTGTAATAATTAGGAACCACCACCCGTCTGTCAGCTTGTCGAACTGTGGTGGCTTGAATGTTGCTATGATGCTGGAAGCTATGCTGCTGGGTCACCTATGGTTTCAAAGGAGCTTCCAGACTAAGACAGACTAGGAAGAAAGGCCTGGTAATCTACTTCTGAAAGTTAGCCAATGAAAGCCTTATGAATCACAACAGAATATTGTCCTATATAGTGCTGGAAGATAAGCCCTAGGTTGCAAAGAACTACGCAGTAGCTATGATGGACTCAAACATGCCAATAATTGTGAAGATGGTAAAGAACCACTCAGTGTTTCCATCTAATACATAAGGTCACTGTGAGTTGGAGCCGAATGGACAGCAACTAACAACAACAATAATTAGGAATAATGTTTATTAATAAGTCATCTCACGCTTTATACGGGAAACTGGGAAGGCCATAAATCAGCAGGTTTCCTGAGACTTAGACCTAGTTATGTTAGTCAGAAGAAAAGAGAATCCCTTAAGTGACCATGACCCCACAAAACACTGATGTTTGTGGATTTAAAAAAAAAAATTTTTTTAAATCATCACTCCACACAACTTTAAAGGAGCCCTGGTGGTACAGTGGTTAAGTGCTCGGCTGCTAACCAAAAGGTTGGTGGTTCGAACCCGCCAGCAGCTCTGTGGGAGAAAGATGTGGCAGTCTGTTTCCATAACGATTTACAGTCTTGGAAACCCTATGGGGCGGTTCTACCCTGTCCTGTGGGGTTGCTATGAGTTGGAATCTACTTGACATCAGTGGGGTCAAGCAACTTTACAAACCCACAATATATGCACGTGACGAATATACAAGTACATTCAGCTCTATCACCACATTTATTAAATACTTATTATGTGTACAGAGGAAACCCCGGTGGCTTAGTGGTTAAGAGTTCAACCGCTAACCAAAAGGTTGGCAATTTGAATCCACCAAGCTGTCTTTGGAAACCCTGTGGGGCAGTTCTGCTCTGTCCTATAGGGTCGCTATGAGTTGGAATCCACTCAACTGCAATGGGTTAGGTTTTTTTTTTACACGTAGAGAGTCCCTACGTACTGCAAATGGTTAATGCCCTCAGCTGCTAACCAAAATGCTGGAAGTTTGAATCCACCCACAGTCATGGTGGAAGAATGGCTGGTGATCTACTTCCAAAAAATCAGCCATTGAAAACCCTATGGAGCACTGTTCTACTCTGACACACATAGGGTCACCATGAGTTGAAATCTACTTAAGGGCAACTGGTGGTGTATCATGTGTGGTGGCATTGTTCTATGCAAACCCTCAAGGAACTAATAATTTAGTGAGAGAAACAAAACATCACATAGTATGATACATGTTCTAACAGAACATAATATAGTGCACGATGAAGGCATAAAAAAAAAAAATAAATTTGACTTGGAAAGTGATAATAAGTACCTGAGAGAAACCGAATTCTATTTTCAGAAATAAAGTTACTCTGAAGAGTCAAGTGGACCCCCTGGGTAGCATAAATGCTTAAGTACTTGGCTGCTAACCAAAAGATTGGCAGCTTGAGTCCACCCAGAAGCGCCTCCAAAAAAAAAACCCTAGCGATGGAGTCATCATGAGTTGGAATTGACTCGGCCGCGAATGGCGGTGGTAGTGAGAAGAGTCAAGTAGGCTTCTATTTCCAACAAAATGGAAGACTAATTCACCTGAAAAATCTCAAAACAAAACAACTAAAGTTGTCAAATAAAATATTTTTAAAAATATATTTTGGAAGGCAGAGTTTTACTAGTAAGAAGGTAAGGGGTATCTATACAACCCATCATGGGGATGGTGCAGGACCCAGCAGAGTTTAGTTCCACAGTGTGTGGGGTTGTCATGAGTGGGAGGGTGAGCACTTCACAGCAGCTGACAAAAATAATACTAAATCTTGAAATCAAATAATGTGAGTCTTCCAACTTTTTCTTTTCAAAATTGTATTTGTTATTTTAGGTCCTTTGCTTTTCTATATACATTTTAGAATTTTAGGATTAGCATGTCGAATTCTCAAAAAAAAAAAAAAAGACTAGAATTATGTTTCTTTTGATCAATTTGAGGAAAACCAGTATCTCAACAATTCTGAGTCTTCTGGCTTTGAACACCTCTCCGTCTTTCTATGTCTAAAATTTCTCATTGATATTTTGTCACTTTCAGCACAGAAATCTTGTGTATTTTTATTAGACATAAGTATTTCCATTTTTGATGCTATTTTAATTTCCAATTGTTCAGTGCTAGCATATACAAATAAAGAGCCCCTGGGTGGCACAAGGAAACCCTGGTGGCGTGGTGGTTAAGAGGTATGGCTGGTAACCAAAAGGCTGGCAGTTTGAATCCACCAGGTGCTCCTTGGAGACCGTATGAGGCTGTTCTACTCTGTCCTACAGCATCGCTATGAGTCAGAATTGACTCGATGGCAATGGGTTTTTGTTCTGGGTGGCACAAGTTTGTTTTCAGCTACTAACCTAAAGGCTGGCAGTTCAAACTCACCCAGTGGCACCACAGAAGAAAAGTCTGGCCAACTGCTTCCATAAAGATTACAGCCAAGAAAACTCTATGGAGCAGTTCTACTCTGAAACATATGGGGTCACCGTGAGTCAGAATCAACTCTACAGCAATGGGTTTTTATACTGACATTATATCCCACAGACTTGTAAACTCACTAATTAGTTCTAATTTCTTTCTTTTTTGTAGATTCTCTGGAAGTTTCAACATAGACAACCATAGTAAAAAAAAAGCTTTATTTTTTCCCCTTTCCAATTGTGTGCTTTTTATTTTTTTCTTTTTTGCCGTACTACACTTGCTATGTCTCCCAGTACAATGTTGAGTGATGAGAGTGGACATCCTTGCCTTATTCACGATCTTAGGAGATAAGCACTCAATCTTTCACCGTAATGATAGCCGTATGTTTTTCATAGCTGCCCTTTATCAAGGTAAGGAAGTTTACTTCTATTCCTAGTATGCTGGGAAGTTTTTGTTTGTTTATTTGTTTTGAAATCATAAATGAATGTGGAATTCTGTCAAATGTTTTTTCTGCTTTAATTGAAGTATACTTGGTTTTTCTGTTTTAGTCTGTTGATCAGGTGAATTACACTGATTAAAAATTTTTTTTTTTTTTTATTGAATTAACCTGGCATTCCTGGGAGGAACTTCTTTTAGTAATGATGTTTTATATTGCTGGATTAAACTTGCTAATACTTTATTAAATATTTTTATTTTATGAGTGAAATTGTTTTTATTTTCTTTTCTTCTAATACCTTTTCTGGTTTTGGGGTCAGAGCAATGCTGACCTCATACAATGAGAGTTGGGAAGTGTTCTCTCCTCTTTTACTTTCTAAAAGAGTTTGTGTAGAATTGGTATTGTAACTCCCTTAAATGTTTGGTAGGATTCTCCAGTGAAACCCTTTGAGTCTGGAGGGTTTTTTTTGTGTGTATGTGTGTGGGAAGGTTTCTAATCTACAAATTCAAATTTTAAAATAGATATAGGGCTATTCAGGTTTTCTCTTTCTATTTTAGTAAGCATTGGTAGTTTGTGTCTTTCAAGGAATTTGTCCATTTCACTTACATTGTTAAATTTGTTGATACAACATTGGTCCTAATATTGCCTTATTATCCTTTTTAATGTCTATAGTATCTGTAGTGAGGTCCCTTTTATAATCCTAATATTGGCAATTTATATCTTCTCTCCCATTTATGTATATATGTGTGTATGCATGCATATATATATATTTTTAATTTATCAATTATATTGATTTTTTCAAAGAACCAGCTTTTAGTTTATTTGATTTTTCTCTATTGTTTTTCTGTTTTCAATTTTACTGATTTCTGCCCTTACCTTTATTATTTCATTCTTTCTGCTGGCTTTGGGTTTAATTTGATCTTAGTTTCTTAAGGTGAAAGCTAATATTAAATTGATCCAAGACATTTCTTGCTTTCTAAAAGAAGCAGTTACTGCCTCAACTTCCCTTCTAAGTACTGCTTTAGCTGCATCCCACATATTCTAGTGTGTTGTAATTTCATTTTTAGTCAATTAAAATATTTCTAATTTCCTTTGAGACTTCCTCTTTGGTCCCTGGGTTATTTCCACTGTTGTAAAAAACAAACAAACAAACAAACAAAACTTTGTATTATTTCACTTGAAATCAAACATATTGGTCATATCAACAAATATAAATGGCCTTGATTAACCTATTAAAAGAAAAAGATTTTAGATTTTAGTACAAAGCAAATCTTGAGCTATGTTTTATTAAAGAGACATACCTAAAATTAAGTGAGTCAGAAAAGCTAAAAATAAAGGATGGACAAAGATATACCAGGCAAATGCAAACAATAAGAAAGCAAGGTTTGTGATTCTAATATTAGACAAGTAGAATTCATTCCAAAAAAACATTAAATGAGAAAAGAAGACTTTATATTTCTAAAAATTAAAATTGAAGATATAGCAGTTATGAATTATAAGAGCCTAATTATTTTTTTTAATACCACAGCAACTACCTTCATACGTTAGCAACTATAAGAAATGAAACAAGAAATAGACAAAAACACACTAATAGTATGACTCTATAACATACCTTTCTTCATCTAATACACGTCAGTTACAAAGAACGATGTAAGAATATAAAGACCTAAACCATGTAATAAATGGCAGATCTAATGCATATATCAAACTTTACATTTTAAGAGAATATACCCCCTTCTCAAGTGTGTATGAAGTGTTCATGAAAATAGATCACGTATTGAGCCAAAAAGAAAATCTCAGTAAACACTATATATTATATACAGTACTCTTTTATCCCAATTTAAGAAAACTAGAAATTAACAGATAATAAAAAAAAGAAGCCTCTTCCACCTGCAAATTTAAAAACTCCCTATCAGATAACTGTTGGGTAAAAAAGGGAAATACAAAGGGAAATTCCAGAATTTCTAAAAACATAACAACAATGTTTAGATGTTATAATCTAAATGACACAAAGTTGTGGTCAGAAAAAATTTGTAGCCTTAAATACTTATATTAGTAGAAATAAAAGAAAAAATGCATTAATTAATTTTCTAACTCTAATATCTTGTAAAACAAAAACAAATCAAGTGAAAGCAGAGGAAGAAAAAATATAAAAGCAGACATTAATGAGGTAGAACACAAAAAAACTGTATAACTAATAAATCCAACTTATGATTCTTTGGAAAAAAACAATCAAACAGGAAAAAAAAATCACTAGCTAACCTAATCAAGTAAAAAAAGGAGAAAGCATGCTACACAGAATAAGAAATGAGGAAGGGGAAACAAACATTGATGTTGGGAAAATTAAAGCAAATTATGAGAGACTACTTTGCACAACCCCCTGCAAACATATTTCAATATAATTAAAATGCATAATTTTCTAGGAAAATGAAATTTACTAACATTGACCCTAATATAGATAGAAAGCTTAAAGAGACCAATTTGCATAGAAGAAATAGAGAAAAATATCAAATAAATACCCCTCAAAAAAAGTATCAGGTCAGATGTTTTGACAGGGAAATTCTACCAACCTCTCAAACAAAATAATTCCAATGCCTCTTAAGTTACTGGAGAACTTTCAAATGCTAAACAACAACAACAAAAAAACAATAGCAAACGATAATGATAATGATAGCAAATAAAAGAAAAATAAATAGTAGATTGAATTGCAGGACCATTTCTTCACTGCTCACTGCATACATATCCTTTGGCAGGTGAATTTGCTATTCCTCCCACTAGAGGCCAACTGCACTTTCCAACCTTTGTATTAAGGTTCACTCATATGGTTTTTATTGGCCAATGGGATTATATGAATTAGCTTGTGCTGCATGGAGCCCTGGTGGTGCACTGGTTAAGAGCTAGGCTGCTAACTAAGAGGTCAGCAGTTTGAATTCACCAGCCTCTTCTTGGAAACCCTTTGGGACTGTTCTATTCTGTCCTATAGGGTCGCTAGGAGTCGGAATTGACTCGATGGTGATGGGTTTTTTGGTTTTTTGCTGCATAACAAACCATCCCAAAACTTAGTGGCTTAAAACAACATCTATTATTTAACATGTGGGCTAGCTGGATGTTTCTTCATGTCTGGGCCAGCTCTGATAGGGCTGGATAGCCTCGGATAGTGCTTAAGCATTTGAAAAAAAGTTCAACTCCATTCATAACTAGAGAAATGAAAAGTAAAAATGCAATTCTCACTGTTCAGTTTGGTAAAAATTTAAAAGCTATACAATAAACTCTGTTGGTGACACTGTGGGAAAATATGCAGTGTATTTGCTGCTAGTAGGAATGAAATATTGGTAAACTTTCACCAAGAAAATTTGGCCATACCTAACAAAATTACATATGCATCCATGTTTTAACCCTGCAATTTTACTTCTAGGAATTTAACCTGAAAATATATTTTCATAAATAGAAAAAATATATGCACAAGTATTTCATTGAAACGTTACTTGTATTAGCAAAATATTGGAAATATCCTAAATGTCCATCAACAGGGGACAGGTTGGGGAAAAAAACGTGGTACATCTACACAATGGAATACTACGCAACCATTAAAAAGCTTAGAGCAGGATGAACTGATATCGAGTGACGCATGGATAAACAAAATGTGGTATATCCATAAAATGGAATATTTTTAAGCCATAAAAAGGAATGAGATACTGATATATGCTACAACGTGGATGAACCTTAAAAGCATTATGCTAAGTAAAAGAAGCCGGACACAGAAGACTACATATTGTATGATTCCATTTATATGAAATGACCGGAATAGCGAAATCCATAGAGACAGGAAGTAAATTGGTGGTTGCCAGAGGCTGGGGGAGAGGGGAGTGGTGAATGATTGCTAAACAGTAGGAAACTTATTTTTGGGATAAAGAGAATGTTCTGAAATTTGATAGCCATCATGGTAAATATACTAAAAAACACTGTAGTTTTTTAGAAGGGTAAATTCTGTTGTATGTGAATTATAAAAAAAGAGAGAAACAGAGGTATGTCTGCTGCATGTTATTTTATACAAAGATGATGATAACTTCAAGTAGGGCCTGTTTCTTTAGATGTTTTAATTTATGTAGGTCCTTTCTGGGTGCTGAGAAGAGGTCGTTCTTTATTTATTTCCCTCTGTGAGAATGGGCAGAAACCCTGGTGGCATAGTGGTTAAAAGCTATGGCTGCTAACCAAAAGGTAGGCAGTTTAAATCCATGAGGTGCTCCTTGGAAACTATATGGGGCAGTTCTACTCTGTCCTATAGGGTTGCTATGAGTTGGAATTGACTGGACAGCAGTGGGTTTGGTTTTTGGTTTTTTATGAGAATGGGTGAGCCCCGGTGGCAAAGTGGTTAAGAGGTATGGCTGCTAACCAAAAGGTTGGCAGTTCCAATTCACCAGCTGCTCCTTGGAAACTCTATGGGGCAGTTCTACCCTGACCTATAGCGCTGCTGCTATGAGTCAGAATCGACTTGATGGCAATGGGTTTGGTTTTGGTTATGAGAATGGGGAAATGTGTTTTTTTTTTTTTTGATCACCTCATCCCTCTCAATTCCTAGCATGGTGCCTTGCACATATAAAAAAAAATTTTTATAGGAACCCAGTAAATATGTATCGAATGAATGAATGATAGAATTAAGAAATCTTGTTTTGTATTTACCATGGTAATACCTAATTTGAAATCACTGTATAAAAGTCAAGGAGCCCTGGTGGCTCAGTGGTTAAGTGTTTGTTTGCTAACAGAAAGGTCGGCAGTTCAAATCTAGCTGCTCCTTGGGAGAAAGATATGGCAGCCTGCTTGCATAAAGATTACAGCCTTGGAAACCCTAAGGGGCAGTTCTACTCTGTCCTATAGGGTTGCTATGAGTCAGAATCAATTCAGTGGCAACAGGTTTTGTTTTGTTTTTGCATGAAAGTTAGCTGGGGAAAAAGATATTTACATAATCTTAAAGCATCACCTATAAGATTACTTATTAATTAGAAAGGTAAAATGTATCATTAAAATGGAGAAATTTTTTGGACACCACTTTAACCATTTAATGTGACCATAATGCAATGAACTGACATTATGTCCTTCCTAATACTATACTTTACAGTGGGAAGCACACAGTATCATTTATGAATTATCCTTGCTAAAAATGCTTAATTAACCTAAATCTAATTTTGAAGAGACAATCAGGAAAATTCAGATTGTGAGATACTCTACAAGACAGCTGACTAGACTCTTTAAAAAATCAGTATTATGAAAGAAAAAAACAGGAGGAATTGTTATAGATTAAAAGTGACTAAAGAGATAAAACAAGCAGCAGCAATACATGATCTTAGTTTGGATTCTTGATTGAATAAAAGACAGTTTTAAAGGACATTTGTACATAATTAAGGAAATTTGAATATGGACTGTATATCCAACAAGATTATCATATCAATATTAAGTTTCTTGGGCAAGACAATGGCATTGTAATTATGTAGGAGAATGTCTTTATTCTTAGAAGATACCAAAAGCTGGTCTTTGGAAAGGTTAATAAAGATTATGAAACTTTAGTTAGACTGATCAAGAAATCAGGAAAAGAACTTCCTGGAAGAAGGCAGCATGAGCAGTTCCAAACTTTTGTCCTCCCATGTAATCACCAAGGAAAACAACCAGAGATCAGTAGACTCAACTCTGTAAGAACTTTGAAAAGCAACTGGAGGGTTGCAGCAACTAAGCAAATGCTGAATCAAGAAAAAGGTGATTTTTAAATGGTAAGAAAACTTTTATTTTCTACTGTCTGTGTCTCTCTCCCTCCCTGGGTTGGCAGTGGGAGGGTGGGGTGGTGGCAATAACAATGAACTATGACATGCTTTCTCAGAGAGAAGGCTTGATCTCTGGCTCTGGAGTGAGCACAGTAGAATTTACTAGAGGTCTACTGTGTGTCTGTTTTGATCTGCCTGGGGGCTGCCTGAAGTACTGAAGTGGGGTGCTCTTCTTAGTTCGGCCTGCCTTGGAACTCATGCAGGGTGGAGGGAAGTAGTGAGCAATGCCTAAAGGCTGTGACCACCTTTAGCTGCCTGGGCTAAATCGTGCAGTTGGAGCGTATAATTAACGCCTAAGGGCTGAGGCCCCCAGGGGTCTGTCAGTTGGTAGTACTGTGGGGGCTTGTGTGGTGCTATGACACTGGGAGCTATGCCACTGGTATTCAAATACCAGCGGGGTCACCCATGGAGGACAGGTTTCAGCTGAACTTCCAGACTAAGACAGACTAGGAAGAAGGACCTGGCAGTCTACTTCTGAAAGAATTAGCCAGTGAAAACATTATGAATAGCAGCTGAACATTGTCTGATATAGTGCAGGAATATGAGCCCCTCAAGTTGGAAAGGCACTCAGAATATGACTGGGGAAGAGCTGCCTCTTCAAAGTAGAGTCGACCTTAATGACATGGATGGAGTCAAGCTTTCGGACCTTCATTTGCTGATGTGACATGACTCAAAATAAGAAGAAACAGCTGCAAACATCCATTAATAATTGGAAAGTGGAATGTACAAAGTATGAATTTAGGAAAATTGGAAATCATCAAAAATGAAATGGAATGCATAAACAATATCCTAAGCATTAATGAGCAGAAATGGAGTGGTATTGGTCATTTTGAATTGGAAAATCATATGGTCTACTATGCCTGCGATGACAACTTGAAAAGGAATGGCATTGCATTCATCACCAAAAAGAACATTTTGAGATCTATCCTGAAGTACAATGCTGTCAGTGATAGGATAATATCCATACGCCTACAAGGAAGACTGGTTAATATCACTATTATTCAAATTTATGCACCAACCACTAGGGCCAAAGATGCAAAAACTGAAGATTTTTACCAACATCTGCAGTCTGAAATTCATCGAGCATGAAATTGGGATGCACTGATAATTACTGGTGATTCAAATACAAAAGTTGGAAACAAAGAAGGATTGGTAGTTGGAAAATATGAACTTGGTAATAGAAATGATGCCAGAGATTGCATGACTGAGTTTTGCAAGATCAATGACTTCTTCATTGCAAATACCTTTTTTCACTAACATAAACGGTGACTGTACACATGGACCTTGCCAGATGGAATACACAGGAATCAAATCGACTACATCTGTGGAAAGAGACAATGGAAAAGTTCAATATCATCAGTCAGAACAAGGCCAGGGGCCGACTGTGGATCAAACCATCAATTACTCATATACAAGTTCAAACTGAAACTGAAGAAAATTAGAACAAGTCTACAAGCAGAGGTACAACCTTGAGTATATCCCACCTGAATTTAGAGACCATCTCATGAATGAATTTGATGCACTGGATGCTTATGACCAAATACCAGATGACTTGTGGAATGACATTAAGGACATCAGACATGAAGAAAGCAAGAGGTCCTTAAAAAGACAGGAAAGAAAGAAAAGATCTAACTGGATGTCAGAAGAGACTCCGAAACTTGCCCTTGAATGTTGAGTAGCTAAAGCAAAAGGAAACAATGATGAAGTAAAAGAGCTGAACAGAAGGTTTCAAAGGGCGGCTCAAGAAGACAAAGTAAAGTATCATGATGACATGTGCAAAGAGCTGGAAATAGAAAACCAAAAGGGAAGAACATGCTCAGCATTTCTCAAGCTCAAAGAACTGAAGAAAAAATTCAAGCCTCAAGTTGCCATATTGAAGGATTCTATGGGGAAAATATTAAATGATGCAGGAAGCATCAAAAGAAGATGGAAGGAATACACAGAGTCAGTATACCAAAAAGAATTGGTCAGTGTTCAACCATTTCAGGAGGTAGCATATGATCAGGAACTGATGGTGGTGAAGGAAGAAGTCCAAGCTGCACTGAAGGCATTGGCAAAAAACAAGGCTCTGGGAATTGATGGAATACCAATTGAGATATTTCAGCAAAGGGATGCAGTGCTGGAAGTGCTCACTCATCTATGCCAAGAAATTTGGAAGACAGCTACCTGGCCAACCAACTGAAGGAGATCCATATTTATGTCTATTCCCAAGAAAGGTGATCCACCTGAGTACAGAAATTATCGAACAATATCATTAATATCACAAGCAAAATTTTGCTGAAGATCATTCAAGGGCGGCTGCAGCAGTATATCATCAGAGAACTACCAGAAGTTCAAGCCAGATTTAGAAGAGGACGTGGAACCAGAGATATTACTGCTGATATCAGAGGGATCCTTGCTGAAAGCAGAGAATACCTGAAAGATCTTTACCTGTGTTTTATTGACTATGCTAAGGCATTCGACTGTGTGGATCATAACAAATTGTGGATAACATTGCAGAGAATGGAAATTCCAGAACACTTAATTGTGCTTATGAGGAATCTGTACATGGATCAAGAGGCAGTGGTTTGAACAGAACAAGGGGATACTGCATGGATTAAAGTCAGGAAAGGTGTGCATCAGGGTTGTATTCTTTCACCATACTTATTCAATCTGTATGCTGAGCAAATAATCTGAGAAGCTGGACTACATGAAGAAGAACATGGCATCAGGATTGAAGGAAGACTCATTAACAACCTGTGTTATGCAGATGACACAACCTTGCTTGCTGAAAGTGAAGAGGACTTGAAGCAGTTACTGATGAAGATCAAAGACCACAGCCTTCAGTATGGATTACAACTCAACATAAAGAAAACAAAAATCCTCACAACTGGACCAATAAGCCACATCATGATAAACGGAGAAAAGATTGAGGTTGTCAAGGATTTCATTTTACTTGGATCCACAATCAACACCTGTGCAAGCAGCAGTCAAGAAATCAAAAGACATTGCATTGGGCAAATTTGGTGCAAAAGCCCTCTTTAAAGTGTTGAAAAGCAAAAATGTCACCTTAAGGACTAAGGTGTGCCTGACCCAAACCATGGTGTTTTCAATTGCCTCATATGCATGTGAAAGCTGGACAGTGAATAAGCAAGACCAAAGAAGAATTGATGCCTTTGAATTCTGGTGTTGATGAAGAACATTGAATATACCACGGACTGCCAAAAGAATGAACAAATCTGTCTTGGAAGAGGAATAACCAGAATGCTCCTTGGAAGCAAGGATGGAGAGACTGCATCTCACATACTTTGGATGAGGGATCAGTCTCTGGAGAAGGACATCAGGCTTGGTAAAGTGGAAGGTCAGAGAAAAAGAGGAAGACACTCAAAGAGACGGATTGACACAGTGGCTATTACAATGGGCTCAAGCATAACAACAATTGTGAGGATGATGCAAGACTGGGCAGTGTTGCGTTCTGTTGTCCGTAGGGTTGCTATGAGTCAGAACTGACTTGAGGGCACCTAACAACAATAACAACAACAAAGGCTGAAGAAGAGGCCAGAGTGAGAGTTTCTTGCAGAAATTAGCAGTTTCAAAAGCACCATTGTCTTAGTTATCTAGTGCTGCTTTATCAGAAATACCACAAGTGGGTGGCTTTAACAAACGGAAGTTTATTCTTTCACAGTCTAGTAGGCTAAAGTCTGAATTTAGGGTGCCAGCTCTAGGATAGGCTTTCTCTCTCTGTTGGCTCTGGAAGAAGGTCCTTGTCATCAGTCTTCTCCTGTTCTAGGAGCTTCTCCAGGCAGGAACCCTGGATCCAAAGATGCACTCTGTTCCTGGTGCTGCTTTCTTGGTGGTATAAGGTTCTTCTCTCTCTCTGTTCATTTCTCTCTTGTAAGATAAAAGGTGATGGAGGCCACATCCCAGGGAAACTCTCTTTATATTGGATCAGGGATGTGACCTGAGTAAGGGTGTTACCTCCCACCTTACTCCTGTTTAACATAACCTAATCTTGCTTCATTAACCACAGGCAGAGATTAGGATTTACAACACATAGGAAAATTACATCAACCACAAAATGGAGGACAACCACACAAAACTGGGAATCATGCCTAACCAAGTTGACACATATTTTTGGGGGGACACAATTCAATCTATGACAACTGTGTATACTGGGGAATTGACAAAGCCACATGCATGGTCAGGGCAAAACACGTGTGCAGTAAATACCTAAGAAAACTACAGTTTCACCTTGGGCTGATCCTTAAGCACACTGCAAACAAATCTAAGTGTTGAAGGAGGACCCTGGCAAACAGCCAAGCTGCAAAGTTTGGAAGAAATCCTATTACCACCCCTCCACCCCAGAATACAAGGAAATCTCTTTTGAAACATTAGCTGGATATGGGATGGGAAACACAGTCCTTAGTGCTCACACACGTTCAGGAGGGCAGTTGTTGCAAAAATAAGTAGAGGAGTTTACTTAACAAGCAAACTGCTACAGTGTTCACCAATTAAAAAAAATAAAATTTAAACCTTGAGGAAAGGGAAGAATTGGAGTTCCATAGATAATACACTATAGTATTCAAATGTCTTTGTTTCAACAAAAATATACAAGGTATACAAAAAAAGAAAAAATGATGACCCTTTTAAAAAGCAAAACAAAGTGACAGAAACTGTCCTTATAGAAGCCTAGATACTGGATACATTAGAAGACTTTAAAACAACAGTATTAAATATACCCAAAGAGCTTAAGAAAAACATAGACAAAGAATTAAATGATACATTAAAAAAAAAAAAAAAGAATGTCATGTCATTAAAGTCATAGATACTGTAAAAGAAACCAAACACAATTACTGTAGCTGAAAAATACTAACTGAAATAAAAAATTCACTGGAGGAGATTAACAGCAGATTTGAGCTGACAAAAGAAAAAAATCAGTAAATTAGAAGATAAGACAATTGAAATTATCGTGTCTGAGGAGCAAAAAGAAAAAAGAATGAAGTGAACCAAACCTAAGGGAATTGTGTAACACCATCAAGTGAACATTCACAAGCATGATGGGACTCTAGGAAGGAAAAGAGAGAAAGAGACAGAATATTTGAAAACATAATGCAGAAAACTTGCCAAATGTGACAAAGAATATGAATGTACACTTTGAAGAAGCTCAACAAATTCCAAGTACAATAAACTCAAAAATACCCACAATGAGTCATTAAAATCAAACTCTCAGAAACCAAAGATAATCCTGAAAGCAGCAAGAGAGAAGTGAATCATCACATAAAAGTGATTTTCAGTAAGATCAAAGCTCAGAAACACTGGAGGACAGACAACAGTGAGATGACGTATTTAAAGTTTTGGAAGAACTTTCATCCAATAATTCTATATCTAGCAAAAGTGTCCTTCAAGAATGAGGGCAATAAACAAAAGCTGAAGGAGTTTGTTATGACTAGACTTGCCCTGCAAGAAATGCTAAAGAGAGTCCTTCTGATTGAAATGAAATGACAGTAGACAGTACATAGAAAAAAAGATTTCCAGTAAAGGTAATTTTATGGACAAATATAAGGACTGGTTTTATGGCGTTTTTTGGTTTGTTACTCTAGTTGTTATGTTCTACGTTATTTAAAATAACAAATGCACAAAAATAATTATAAATTTATTGAGCATGTAATGTACAAAGATGTAATTTGTGACAACAGCAACCTAAAGGGTGAAACAGGAGTGGTATGGGAATAGAGTTTTTGTATGTTACTGAAGTTAAGTTGATATCAATTTAAGCTAGGTTGTTATAAATGTAGAATGTTAAATGTAACCCTCATGGTAAACACAGAGAAACTATCTTTAAAATATGCACAAAGAAAGGAGAAGGAAATCAAAATGGTTCACTACAAAAAATCAGTGAAACACAAAAGAGGACCGTATTGGAGGAAATGAAAGACAAAAAAGATATAAGACACACAAAAAACAAATAGTAAAGTGGTAGAAATAATTCTCCCTTATTGGTAATTACTTTAAATGTAAGCGATTTAAATTCTCCAATCAAGGCAGAGATTGGTAGAATGTATTTAAATAAATATAAAAAAAAGTATGATCTGCCTATATGCTGCTTTCAAGAAACACGTCTTAGACCCAATGATACAAATAAGTTGACAGTGAAAGCATGGGATTAAATATTTCATGGAAATAGTAACCAAATGAAAGCTGGGTGGCGAATTTAATATCAGACAAAAAAAAAAAAAGACTTTATGTCAAAATCTGTTACAAGACAAAAAAGAGAGTTATATAATGATAAAAGAGTCAGTTCATCAAGAATATATAACAACTATGCAACTAATATCAGAGCCTCAAAATATATGAAGCAAACACTGACAGAATTGAAGGGAGAAATACGCAGTTCTACAATAATAGGTGGAGATTCAATACATCACTTTCAATAAGGGATAGGACATCTAGAAGAAAGACGAATAAGGAGAGAATTTGGGGTACATTATCAATCAACTATACCCAACAGACATATACAGAACAACAAGACCCAACAAGAGCACAACACATTCTTTTCCAAGTGCACATGGAACATTCTCAAGGGTAGTACACACATTAAGTCACAAAACAAGTCTCAAAAAAATGTGGAAAGATTGAAATCATACAAAGTTATCTCTCCAATCACAATGGAATAAAACTAGAAATCGATAACAAAAGGAAAACTGTAAATTACATAAATATGTGAAATTAAACAACACACTACTGAACAACCAATGAATCAAGGAAGAAATCAAAAGAGAAAGTAGAAAATACTTAGATGAAAATGAAAGCACAAATACCAAAACATAACGAAGTAAACAAAGGCAGTTCCCAGAAGGAAATTTACAGCAGTAAGTGCTATAAAAAAGAAGAAATATTTCAAATCCATAAACTAACTTTACAACTTGAGAAACTAGAAAAAGAATAGCAAAGTAAGTCCAAAGCTAGCAAAATGAAAGACATAACAAAGATCACACTTTAAATAAATGAAATAGAAAAGAGAGAAACAAGAGTGAGAATCCATGAAACCAGAAGTTGGTTCTTTGAAAAGATCAATAAAATCAACAAATGTTTAGCTAGACTGACAAAGAAAAAAATAGAAAAGATGCAAATAACTGTAATCAGAAGTTAAAGTGGAGACATTACTACCAACCCTACAGAAATAAAAAGGATTATAAGAGAATATTATGAACAATTGTATGCTAACAAATTACATAACTTAGATGAAATGAAGAAATTTAATTTTTAGTTTAAAATATTCCTTTGAAGAAACATAGGCACAGATGACTTTGCTGGTTAATTTTATCAAGTTTTAAGGAGTAAGTAATACTAATCTTACACATTGGCATAGTGGTTAAGCTTTTGGCTGCTAACCAAAAGGTTGGCAGTTCACATGTACCAGCCACTCCTTGGAAACCCTCCGGGGCAATTCTACTCTGTCCTATGAGGTTGCTATGAGTCAGAATTGACTGGAGTGCAATGGATAATCCTACACAAACTCAGAACATAGAGGAAGTATAAATGCATTCCAATTGATTTTATGATATCAGCAATACCCTGATACTAAAACCGGGCACGCAGAAAAAGAAAATACAGCTACAGAATAATCCTCATTAACATAGATGTAAAAATTCTTAATAAAATATTAGCAAATGGAATTCAGCAAAATATGTTATTGTTAGGTGACATCGAGTCAGCTCTGACTCATAGCAACCCTATGTATAACAGAATGGAATATTGCCCACTCCTGTGCAATCAGCACAATAGTGGGTATGTTTGAGCCCACTGTTGCAGTCACTACATCAATCCATCTCGTTGAGGGTCTTTCTACCATAGCATGTCCAAGTAAGGTTTAGCCTATAATTGAAAGGTTGGTTTACCATTCAAGGTCAATCAAGACTTCTATTTCTAGTTCAGCATGTAAAGAGCTTGGAAATCACCATTCTCACCCTCAAAAGCTGTATAACTAAAAATCAACAATTCTTAGATCCATCAGAAAATTGAGGTCACAGGGCAAACCACTGTCCCAAAAACTGGAGAGTCAGCAAGAAGAAGACCCTCAATGAGATGGATTCACACAGAGGCTACAACAATGGGCCCAAGCATAGCAGATTGTGAGGATGGTGCAAGACCCGGCAGTGTTTTGTTCTGTTGTACATAGGGTTGCTATGAGTCAGAACCAATTCGACGGCCCCTAACAACGACAACAAATTTTTCTCCCAATCTGTAGGTTCTCTTCACTTTGTTGATAAAGTTCTTTGATGCACAGAAATTTTTAATTTTGATGAAGTTCAGTTCATCTAATTTTTCCTTTTTCTTTTGGTATATTTTCTAAGAAACCATTGTAAAAAAAACTAGATCCTGAAGTATTACCCCTATGTTTTCATCTAAGAATTTTATAGCTTTAGTTTTTAAATTTAGGTCCTTGATCCATTTTGTGTTACTATTCTTACATGATGTGAGGTATGGTTCCAGCTTCATTGTTTTTTAAGTGGAAATCCAGTTGTCACAGCACCATTTATTAAAGAGACTATTCTTTCCGCATTGAATGGAACTGGCATCCCTGTCAAAAATCAATTGACCACAGATGTATGGATTTATTTCTGAACTCTCTATTCAGTCCCATTGATTTATTTATGTGTCATTATACCAGCACCAGACTGTGTTGAGTACTATAGCTTTATTGTATGTTTTGAAGTTGGGAAGTGTTAGTCCTCTTTTTCAAGGTTGCTTTAGCTATTTGAGGCCCCTTGCAGCTCCATATAAATTTGAGGATTTGCTTTTCCATTTCTGTAAAAAGGGCTATAGGAATTTTGATGGGAATGGCTTTGAGTCTATAGGTACCTTTGGGTAGTATGGACATCTTAACAATATCAAGTCTTTCAATTCCCAATACAGAATGTCCATCCATTTATTTAGCTCTTTAATTGCTTTCAATAATGATTTATTGTTTTCAGTGTACAAGTTTTTCACCTCCCTGGTTAAATTCATTACTGAGCATTTTGTTCTTTTAGATGTATTGTAAATGGAATTGTTTCCTCAATTTCATTTCCAGAATGTTCATTACTGATGTATAGAAACTGGACTGATTTTTGTGTGTTGACTTTGCACCTTGTGACTTTAGAATTCATTTCTTAGCTCTAGTAGTTTTTTTTTTTTTAATTCTTTAAGGTTTTCTATATATTGGATAATGTCATCTGCGAAAAGGGATAGTTTTATTCTTCCTTCCTGATTTGGATACATTTTATTTATTTTTCTTGCCTAATTTCTCTGGCTAGGACTTCCAGTAAAATACTGACCGCCATTGGTGAGAGCAGGCATCCTTATCTTGTTTATGATTTATGTTCTTAAAGGGAAAGCTCTGTCTTTCTCTATTGAGTATGTTGTTAAACCAAACCAAACCAAACCTGTTGCCATTGAGTCAATTCCAACTCGTTGTGATCCTATAGGACAGAGTACAACTGCCCCATAGGGTTTCCAAGAAGAGGCTGATGGATTCAAACTGCTGACCTTTTGATTAGCAGCCAAGCGCTTAACCACTGTGCCACCAGGGCTCCTAATATGATGTTAGCAGTGCATTTCGCATAAATGACTTTAATCATGTTTGTTGAGTGTTTTTCTCATCAAAAAGTGTTGGATTATGTCAAATACGTTTTCTGTGTTGACTGAGATATCATATGGTTCCTTTCCTTTGTTATATTAATGTGCATTAAAGCCATTGCGATTGAGTCGATTCCAGCTCACACTGACTCTACAGGACAGAGTAGAACTGCTCCCACAGGGTTTCCAAGGCTGTAATCTCTATGGAAGCAGACTGTCATATCTTTCTCCCATGGGGCGGTTGGTGGGTTTGAACTGCTAGCCTTTCACTTAGCAGCTGAGTGCTTAATCACTGTGCCACCAGGTGATTAATTTTCTAATGTTGAACCGCTTTTGCATTCCTGGGATAAATCCCATTTGATCGTGGTGTATGATCATCTTAATATGCTCTTAGGTCTGGTTTGCTAGCATTTTGTTAATAACTTTTGCATCGATATTCACTAGGGATATTGGTTTATTATTTTCTTGTGGTATCTTTATCTGGCTTCGGGATAAGGATAATGCTAGCCTCAAGTTTTGGTAAGTTGTGCTTCATTTTAATTTAAGTATTTTCCAACTTCTTTCTTGACCCACTGTTTTTTTAATTTCCACATATTTGTGTATTTTCCAGTTTTCCTTCTTTTATCAATTTCTAATTTCACTCCATTGTGGTCAAAGAATGTCCTGTCTATGACTTCAGTCATTTTAAGCTTGAGGCTTGCTTTGTGATCTAACATATGGCCTATCCTGAATAATGATCCATGAGCACTGCAGAAGACTGTATATCATGCTATTGTTGGGTGGAGTATTCTATAGATGTTTGTTGGGTCTAGTTGGTCTCTTGTCTTGTTATAATCTTCTATTTTCTTATCAATCTTTTTGGATGTTCTATCCTTATTGAAAGTGGTGTATTGAAGTCTCCAACTGTTATTGTAGAGTGGGCTACTTCTCCCTTCAATTCTGTCAGTGTTTGCTGTCTACTTCTTCCTTCGAGTCTGTTAATTTTTGCTTCATATATAGTATTTTGGGGCTCTGATGTTAGGTATCGACGGCACTGGATTTTGGTGGGATGTTAGGTACATATATATTTGTAACTGTTACATGTTTTTGATGAATTGACCCTTTTATTATTATATAATGTCCCTCTTTGTCTCTTATAACAGATTTTGACTTGAAGTTTGTTTTGTCTGAAATTAAAATCACCACCTTAGCTCTCTTTTGGTTATTATTTGCATGGAATACTTTTTTCTACCTTTTCACTTTCAACTACAACTATTGCGCTGTTGTTGGACACATTTTACTACAATAAGATGGGTCTCTCGTAAGCCGCATATAGTTGGATCTTTTTTAAAAACATCATTTACATTCGTGATAATCCTTATAAAGAAGGACTTCCTTCTGCCATTTTGTTATTTGTGTGTGTGCGTGTCTTATACCTTCTTTGTCCCTCATTTCCTCCAATTCTGCAAACATTTTGTGTTTAAAAAAAAATTTTATTGAACTATTTTTTATTTCCTTTTCCTTTCCTTCTGTGTATACTTTTTAGTTATTTGTTCCTGGTTACCATGATTATTACATTTAGCGTATAAAACCTGGTTTAAATTGATACCAACTTAACTTTTGTAACATACAAAAACCCTATTCCTATACTGCTACTCCTTCCCCCCATTTATGTTGTTGTTATAACCTATTACATCTTTATACATCATGTGTCATGTAACTGATACATTTAGAGATATCCTATAACTTACATTTATGCTTATTTATTAATCATTTATCACTATAAAGCATGACAGATATAACAACTCAAATTATCAACTGAAAACACCATAAATCTGACCCTTATATTTGCCCATGAAGCTTTAATGGAGTTCCCCCACCCCATTTACTTGTTACTTTCTAGTGTCCTTTCATTTTCATCTGAAAGACTCTTTTTAGTGTTTCTTATAGGGCAGATCTAGTAGTAACAAACTCCCTCAGCTTTTTTTTTTTTTTTCCCCCAATCTGGAAATTTCTTAATTTTGCTGTCATTCTTGAAGGATGGTGTTGCTGGGTATAGTATTCTTGGTTGATAGTTCTTTCATTTCAGCACTTTAAATACGTCAGTCCATTTCTTTCTAGCCTCCAAGGTTTCTGAGGATAAATAGGCATTTAATTATATTGGGGATTCTTTGTATGTGACAATTTGCTTCTTTCTTGGTGTTTTCAAGAATTTCTTTTTATCTCTGGTTTTTGAGAGCTTGATTATAATGTGTCTCTGTGTGGCTCTCTTTGGGTTTATTGTAAATGGAGTTTGTTCAGTTTCTTGGATTTTGTAGACTCATGTCTTTTCATCAGGTTTGGAAAGTTTTCTGCCATTATTTCTTCAAATGTTCTTTCTGTCCCTTCCTTTATCTCTTCTTCTGAGCATCCCATGATGCATATATTAGTCTACTTGATTGTGTCCTATATTTCCGTTAGGTTATGTGCAACAGTCTTGATACTTCTCACTTGTTACTCTTCAGGTTCCATAATTTTGATTATCTTTTCCTCTAGTTCGCTGATTCTTTTTTCTTGTTTTAGTTATTTTAGCTTCAATATTTCTGTTTTGTTTATTTTTATAGTGTATATTTATATTCTCATTCTATTCATGCATTTCCATTAGTTCATTTCCTGTGATTTCCCTTAGTTCTTTGAGCACTTTTAATATTTTTATTTTATATTATCCTAATTTGCTCATTATCTGGGCTTCCACAGAAATGATTTCTCTCCCTTTGTCTTGTTCTTTTGAATGGGTCATTATTTTTACTTTTTTTGTGTGCCTTGTTATTTTTTGTTGAAGCTGGAACATTAGAATATTACAATGTGTTAGATTTCGAAATTCCTCTGTTACATGGTGCTTTAGACAGTTTCTGCAAGAAACTCTTAGGTGATGTCTTAGTCTGGGTTCTGTAGAGAAGCAAAATCAGTGAGGCATATAAATATATTTAGAGAGATATTTATATCAAGGAAATGGCTCACACAGTTTAAAAAAAAATGAAACCTGTTGCCATTGATTCGATTCCAACCCATAACAACCTTCTAGGACAGAGTAGAACTGCCCCATAGTGTTCCCAAGGAGTGGCTGGTGGATTGAAACTGCCAACTTAGCAGCTGTAGCACTTAATGGCTGGAAAATCCCAAGTCTGTGGGTCAGGCTGGTGGCCTTTCCTGATTTAGACAGCTGCAAGGGCTGGCAAACCCAAGATTGGCAGGTCAGACAGCAGGCCACTGGCTCACAGGCTGCAGAAGCGATGAATCCCAATATCAGCAGGTAAGCTGCTAGCTCAAGTCCCAAGAATCAGAGTCAGATGAACAGGAACCAGCTGCAGGATCCAGAGAGAGCAAAAGCCAGTTAGTTTTGCCAGAAAGTCCACCTATATTGGATGCAGGCCACATCCCCAAGGAAACTCCCTTTCAACTGAATGGTTACTCATAACATCTCAACATGGAGGTGATTACATTATATCAGATCTCATTATGGAGGTAACTACATCATTACATACCTGCCAAACTACATCGTAACTGCCAAACCACTAATAATCATGACCCAGCCAAACTGACATACATCCTTAACCATCAGAAGTGGGAACATCCTTCAGTCTTTGCTCACTTCTTCCTCTGCTCTGTGAGAACTCTGAATCTGGTCATTCTGAATTTTCAGTCCTTCAGGCCATTCCCAGACTGGTCATAATATACACTTTGAACAGCCCAACACCAAGATTTGTCCTGTTTACTTTGGATCCAGAGATTGGGGTCCTTCTTAGTGCACAAGAGAGCGGTGTGTTGGCTGAGGCCCTTCTGCAGCAGTCTGACTGCTATGCTGGCAAGTGGAGAGTTCAGAACAGTGAAAAAAGTGATTTTCATGTTTAAATTTAATCCTTATCAATGTTTTAGTTTGAGACTCTTTGCTGTCATCTTTTTTCTGCTTTTTCGGAGTTGTTACAAGGTTGAGTACAGATTTCTAGTTGCTTTTTTTGGTGTTTGTTAGGGGAGGGTCAGGATATTAGACCTGCTCATCTTAGACCTGCTCTTTGTCATCTTCCCAGAAGTCTTGAACAGACTGTTTATAAAAGGAAGACATACAAGTGGCCAATAAGCAGATGAAAGAATGATCAACATTATTAGTCATCAGAGAAATGAGAAGTAAAACCTCAATGAGACACCACTTTATCCCTTTGCTATGACTTAAGTTAAAAAACACAGTACTAAAGGTTGGAGAGAATGTGGAGCAGCTAGAGTGATGGGAATGTAAAATAATAGTTTGGTAGTTTCTTATAAAGTTAAGCATACAACTCCTCTGTGGCTCAGCAATTTCACTCCTAAGTATTTATCCCAGAGAAATGTAAACATACCCTCACACAAGTGTTTATACAGGGATACTCATAGTATCTTTATTCATAATATTCCATAACTGGATACACAAAAATGTCTATCAACTAGTGAATAGATAAACAAATTATGGTATATCCAGACAATAGAATAGTGCTCAACAGTAAAAAGTAATCAACTTACTGAAATTCACAAAATGAGTGAATATGAAAAATATTACCATGAGTCAAATAAACTAGATACAAAAATATACATACTATATGATTCTATTTACATGAAATTTTATAAAAAGCAAAACTACTCTATAGTGTTAGAATATGTATCAGTTTTTGATAAGGGACAGCTTAAGGGAAAAGAATGGCTAGAAACTTACTATAAAAGAACACAAGGAAACTTTGGGAAAATGGAAATGTATATATTGATTAACTTGATGGTTACAGGTGTATATGCATTTGCCAAAATCATCAAATTGTACACTTAAAATGAATGCAATTTGAAAGTTACACCTCAACAAAGTTGGTTAAAAATTAATTCATGTGATTCCAATATTAAAAAAATTAAGGTGAAAATCATATCCTCTCACTAAGAGCAGAAAAAGCATTTAACTAAATTCAGCATCCAGTCAGGATTAAAAAACAAAAACAAAAAATGAAACTCTCAGGATACTAGAAATAGAAGAAAATTTTCTCAATCTGATAAAGAACATAAGTTGGTGTTCTTTCCTGTAAGACTGAGAACAATGCAAGGATATTTATTCTCATCATTTCTATTTAATAGCGTAAGGAAGATCAGAGTCAAAGCTATAAGGGAAAAAAAAAAGGAAAAGGCACAGAGATTGGAGAGGAAGAAATAAAACATTATTTACTCATACACAACATGAACCCACCTGGATAAAATTCAAAGTTGTCTTCAAAGAAATTACTAGAACTACTACGTATGTGCAAGGTTTCAGGGTACAGGTCAATGTATATAAATCAATTGTATTTCTATTTACTATCAACAAACACATGCAAGTAAAATTTTGCTGAAGATCGTTGAAAAGCAGCTGCATCAGTGCATTAACAGAAAACTGCCAGAAATTCAAGCTGGATTCAGAAGAGGACGTGGAACAAGGGATATCATTGCTGATGTCAGAGAGATCCTGGCTGAAAGCAGACAATAACAGAAAGATGTTTACCTGTGTTTTATTGACTGTGCAAAGGCACTCAACTGTGTGAATCATAACAAATTATGGATAACATTGAGAAGAATGGGAATTGCAGAACACTTAGTTTTGCTCATGAGGAACCTATACGTAGACCAAGAGGCAGTTGTTCGAAGAGAGCAAAGAGATACTGCATGGTTTAAAGTCAAGAAAGGTGTGCATCCAAGGTGATTACGAGCCCAAGAGACAGAAAGGGCCACACCAGAGACTACATCATCCGGAGACCAGAACAACTAGATGCTGCCTGGCTACAACCGATGACTGCCCTGACAGGGAACACAACAGAGAGCCCCTGAGGGAGCAGGAGAAAAGTGGAATGCAGACCCCAAATTCTCATAAGACCAGACTTAATGGTCTGACTGAGACTGGAAGGACCCCAGTGGTCACGGCCCCCAGAACTTCTGTTGCCCCAGGACAGGAACCATTCCCGAAGCCAACACTTCAGACATGGATTGGACTGGACAATGGGTTGGAGAGGGATGCTGGTGAGGAGTGAGCTTCTTGGAGTAGGTGGACACTTGAGACTATGTTGGCATCTCCTGCCTGGAGGGGAGATGAGAGGGTGGAGGGGGTTAGAAGCTGGCGAAATGGACAGGAAAAGAGAGAGTAGAGGGAGAGAGCGGGCTGTCTCATTAAGGGGAGAGTAATTGGGAGTGTGTAGCAAGGTGTATATGGGTTTTTGTGTGAGAGATTGACTTGATTTGTAAACTTTCACTTAAAGCACAATAAAAATTATTAAAAAAAAAGAGAAAGGTGTGCATCAGGGTTGTATCCTTTCACCATACTTATTCAATCTGTATGCTGAGCAAGTAATCCTAGAAGATGTACTATATGAAGAAGAACAGGGCATCAGGATTGGAGGAAGACTCATTAACAACCTGTGTTATGCGATGACACAACCTTGCGCGCTGTAAAAGAAGAGGACTTGAAGCACTTACTGATGATCAAAGACCACAGCCTTCAGTGTGGATTACATCTCAACATAAAGAAAACAAAAATCCTCACAACTGGATCAATAAGCAACATCATGATAAACAGAGAAAAGACTGAAGTTGTCAAGGATTTCATTTTACTTGGATCCACCATCAATGCCCATGGAAGCAGCAGTCAAGAAATCAAGAGACACATTGCATTGGCCAAATCTGCTGCAAAGGACCTCTTTAAAGTGTTAAAAAGCAAAGATGTCACCTTGAAGACTAAGGTGTGCCTGACCCAAGCCATGGTGTTTTCAATCACCTCATATGCCTGGGAAAGCTAGATAACGAACAAGGAAGACCAAAGAAGAATTGATGCCTTTGCAGTATGGTGTTAGCAAAGAATCTGAATATATCATGGACTGCCAAAAGAAGAAGTAGAGCCAGAATGCTCCTCAGAAGCAAAGATGGCAAGGCTTTGTCTCACATACTTTGGACAAGTTATCAGGAGGGACCAGTCCCTGGAGAAGGACATCATACTTGGTAAAGTAGAGGGTCAGCAAAAAAAAAAAGAGGAAAATCCTCAACAAGATGGACTGACACAGTGGCTGCAACAATGGGCTCAAGCATAACAACATCTATGAGGAAGGTGCAGGACCAGGCAGTGTTTCGCTCTGTTGTACTTAGGTTTGCTATGAGTCAGAACCAACTTGATGACATCTAACAACAACAAAGGCAGCAACAAATTCTTGGGAAATGGAATTTAAAATATCAATATCATTTACAATAGTGTAAAAACACAAAACACTTAGAGATAACTTTAAATATGTACAACATCTGTACACTTAAAACTAAAAAACATTGCAGAGAGGAATCAATGAAGACTAACAATATCAAATGCTGGTGAGGATACAAACAACAGGTATTCTCAGTCATTGCTCATGGAAATGCAAAATGGTAGTCACTTTGGGAAAACAATTTCAGTTTCTTATAAAAGTAAACATACTCTTACCGGTGATTAGCAATCCAAAACTTCTAGGTGTTTACTCAAGTGAATTGAAAACGTATATTGACACAAAAACCTTTACGTTTTTTAATAGCAACGTTGCCCATAATCACCAAAAACTGCAAACAATCCAAAAGCTCTTTAACAGGTGAGTGGATACACACACTGTGGTACATCCATGCAATGGAATATTAAAGTGAGAGAGAGCGAGTGTCTGAATTATTGGTCCACACTACTACATGGATTAATCTTAAATGCATTCTAAGTGAAATAAGTTATTTATATGACATTCTGAAAAAAGGAATATTATAAAGATTGAAAACAGACGAATGGATGCCTGGAGTTGCAGGTGGGGAGGGGTTGAGTACAAAGGGGCTGCACAAGAGAAAATTTTAGGGTGATATAACTGTCCTGTTTGGTACTGTGGTATGAGATTCATGACTCCGTACCTTTGTCAAATCCAATAGAACTGTACATCACGAACAGTGAACACTATTTTATGCAAATTTCAGAAAATCAACTAGGATGTCAGGGGAATGCAGAATGGAATTTTTTTTTATTAACTTTTATTCAGCTTCAAGTGAACGTTTACAAATCAAGTCAAACTGTCATGTATAAGTTTATATACACCTTACTCCGTACTCCCGCTTGCTCTCCCCCTAATGAGTCAGCCTTTCCAGTCTCTCCTTTCGTGACAATTTTGCCAGCTTCCAACTCTCTCTATCCTCCCATCCCCCCTCCAGACAGGAGATGCCAACACAGTCTCAAGTGTCCACCTGATACAAATAGCTCACTCTTCATCAGCATCTCTCTCCTACCCACTGTCCAGTCCCTTTCATGTCTGATGAGTTGTCTTCGGGAATGGTTCCTGTCCTGTGCCAACAGAAGGTTTGGGGACCATGACCGCCGGGATTCCTCTAGTCTCAGTCAGACCATTAAGTACGGTCTTTTTGTGAGAATTTGGCTGCATCCCACTGTTCTCCTGCTCCCTCAGGGGTTCTCTGTTGTGCTCCCTGTCAGAGCAGTCATCGGTTGTCGCCGGGCACCAACTAGTTCTTCTGGTCTCAGGATGATGTAGGTCTCTGGTTCATGTGGCCCTTTCTGTCTCTTGGGCTCTTAGTTATCGTGTGACCTTGGTGTTCTTCATTCTTCTTTGATCCAGGTGGGCTGAGACCAATTGATGCATCTTAGACGGCCGCTTGTTAGTATTTAAGACCCCAGATGCCACATTTCAAAGTGGGATGCAGAATGTTTTCATAATAGAATTATTTTGCCAATTGACTTAGAAGTCCCCTTAAACCATGGTCCCCAAACCCCCGCCCTTGCTCCGCTGACCTTTGAAGCATTCAGTTTATCCCGGAAACTTCTTTGCTTTTGGTCCAGTCCAGTTGAGCTGAACTTCCATGTATTGAGTATTGTCCTTCCCTTCACCTAAAGCAGTTCTTATCTACTAACTAATCAGTAAAAAACCCTCTTCCACTCTCCCTCCCTCCCCCCTCGTAACCACAAAAGTATGTGTTCTTCTCAGTTTATACTATTTTGCAACATCTTATAATAGTGGTCTTATACAATATTTGTCCTTTTGCCTCTGACTAATTTTACTCAGCATAATGCCTTCCAGGTTCCACCATGTTATGAAATGTTTCACAGATTCGTCACTGTTCTTTATCGATGCATACTATTCCATTGTGTGAATATACCACAATTTATTTATCCATTCATCTGTTGATGGACACCTTGGTTGCTTCCAGCTTTTTGCTATCGTAAACAGAGCTGCAATAAACATGGGTGTGCATATATCTGTTTGTGTGAAGGCTCTTATTTCTCTAGGGTATATTCTAAGGAGTGGGATTTCTGGGTTGTATGGTAGTTCTATTTCTAACTGTTTAAGAGAACGCCAGATAGATTTCCAAAGTGGTTGTACATTTTACATTCCCACCAGCAGTGTATAAGAGTTCCAATCTCTCCGCAGCCCCTCCAACATTTATTATTTTGTGTTTTTTGGATTAATGCCAGCCTTGTTGGAGTGAGATGGAATCTCATCGTAGTTTTAATTTGCATTTCTCTAATGGCTAATGATCGAGAGCATTTTCTCATGTATCTGTTAGCTGCCTGAATATCTTCTTTAGCGAAGTGCGTGTTCACATCCTTTGCCCACTTCTTGATTGGGTTGTTTGTCTTTTTGTGGTTGAGTTTTGACAGAATCATATAGATTTTAGACATCAGGCACTGGTGGGAGATGTCATAGCTGAAAATTCTTTCCCAGTCTGTAGGTGGTCTTTTTACTCTTTTGGTGAAGGCTTTAGATGAGCATAGGTGTTTGATTTTTAGGTAATGTCATTTTTGGTAATGTTTTGTATTCTGTTTATGCCACGTATTAGGGCTCCTAAGGTTGTCCCTATTTTTTCTTCCATGATCTTTATCATTTTAGTCTTTATGTTTAGGTCTTTGATCCACTTGGGGTTAGTTTTTGTGCATGGTGTGAGGTATGGGTCCTGTTTCATTTTTTAGCAAATGGATATCCAGTTGTGCCAGCACCATTTGTTAAAAAGACTATCTTTTCCCCAATTAACTGACACTGGGCCTTTGTCAAATATCAGCTGCTCATATGTGGATGGATTTATATCTGGGTTCTCAATTCTGTTCCATTGGTCTATGTGTCTGTTGTTGTACCAGTACCAGGCTGTTTTGACTACTGTGGCTGTATAATAGGTTCTGAAATCAGGTAGGGTGAGGCCTCCCACTTTCTTCTTCTTTTCAGTAATGCTTTGCTTATCCGAGGCTTCTTTCCCTTCCATATGAAGTTGGTGATTTGTTTCTCCATCACATTAAAAAATGACATTGGAATTTGGATCGGAAGTGCATTCTATGTATAGATGGCTTTTGGTAGAATAGACATTTTTACTATGTTAAGTCTTCCTATCCATGAGCAAGGTATGTTTTTCCACTTAAGTAGGTCCTTTTTAGTTTCTTGTAGTAGTACTTTGTAGTTTTCTGTGTATAGGTCTTTTACATCTTTGGTAAGATTTATTCCTAAGTATTTTATCTTCTTGGGGGCTACTGTGAATGGTATTGATTTGGTTATTTCCTCTTCAATGTTCTTTTTGTTGATGTAGAGGAATCCAAGTGAGCTTTGTATGTTTATCTTATAACCTGAGACTCTGCCAAACTCTTCTATTAGTTTCAGTAGTTTTCTGGAGGATTCCTTAGGGTTTTCTGTGTATAAGATCATGTCATCTGCAAATAGAGATAATTTTACTTCCTCCTTGCCAATCCGGATGCCCTTTATTTCTTTGTCTAGCCTAATTGCTCTGGCTAGGACCTCTAGCACAATGTTGAATAAGAGCGGTGATAAAGGGCATCCTTGTCTGGTTCCCGTCCTCAAGGGAAATGCTTTCAGGCTCTCTCCATTTAGAGTGATGTTGGCTGTTGGCTTTGTATGGATGCCTTTTATTATCTTGAGGAATTTTCCTTCAATTCCTATTTTGGTGAGAGTTTTTATCATAAATGGGTGTTGGACTTTGTCAAATGCCTTTTCTGCATCAATTGATAAGATCATGTGGTTTTTGTCTTTTGTTTTATTTATATGGTGGATTACATTAATGGTTTTTCTAATATTAAACCAGCCTTGCATACCTGGTATAAATCCCACTTGGTCATGGTGGATTAATTTTTTGATATGTTGTTGAATTCTATTGGCTAGAATTTTGTTGAGGATTTTTCCATCTATGTTCATGAGGGATATAGGTCTGTAATTTTCTTTTTTTGTGATGTCTTTACCTGGTTTTGGTATCAGGGAGATGGTGGCTTCATAGAATGAGTTAGGTAGTATTCCGTCATTTTCTATGCTTTGAAATACCTTTAGTAGTAGTGGTGTTAACTCTTCTCTGAAAGTTTGGTAGAACTCTGCAGTGAAGCCATCCGGGCCAGGGTTTTTTTTTCTTGGGAGTTTTTTGATTACCGTTTCAATCTCTTTTTTTGTTATGGGTCTATTTAGTTGTTCTACTTCTGATTGTGTTAGTTTAGGTAGGTAGTGTTTTTCCAGGAATTCATCCATTTCTTCTAGGTTTGCAAATTTGTTAGAGTACAATTTTTCATAATAATCTGATATGATTCTTTTAATTTCAGTTGGGTCTGTTGTGATGTGGCCCTTCTCGTTTCTTATTTGGGTTATTTGTTTCGTTTCCTGTATTTCTTTAGTCAGTCTAGCCAATGGTTTATCAATTTTGTTAATTTTGTCAAAGAACCAGGTTTTGGCTTTGTTAATTCTTTCAATTGTTTTTCTGTTCTCTAAAAAATTTTTTAATTCATTTAGTTCAGCTCTAATTTTTATTATTTGTTTTCTTCTGGTGCCTGATGGATTCTTTTGTTGCTCACTTTCTATTTGTTCAAGTTGTAGGGACAGTTCTCTGATTTTGGCTCTTTCTTCTTTTTGTATGTGTGCATTTATTGATATAAATTGGTCTCTGAGCACTGCTTTTGCTGTGTCCCAGAGGTTTTGATAGGAAGTATTTTCATTCTCGTTGCTTTCTAAGAATTTCCTTATTCCCTCCTTGATGTCTTCTATAACCCAGTCTTTTTTCAGGAGGGTATTGTTCAGTTTCCAAGTATTTGATTTCTTTTCTCTAATTTTTCTGTTATTAATTTCCACTTTTATGGCCTCGTGGTCTGAGAAGATGCTTTGTAATATTTCGATGTTTTGGATTCTGCAAAGGTTTGTTTTATGACCTAATATGTGGTCTATTCTAGAGAATGTTCCATGTGCACTAGAAAAAAAAGTATACTTTGCAGCAGTTGGGTGGAGAGTTCTGTATAAGTCAATGGGGTCAAGTTGGTTGATTGTTGTAATTAGGTCTTCCGTGTCTCTATTGAGCTTCTTACTGGATGTCCTGTCCTTCTCCGAAAGTGGTGTGTTGAAGTCTCCTACTATAATTGTGAAGGTGTCTATCTCACTTTTCAGTTCTGTTGAAATTTGATTTATGTATCTTGCAGCCCTGTCATTGGGTGCATAAATATTTAATATGGTTATATCTTCCTGGTCAATTGTCCCTTTTATCATTATGTAGTGTCCTTCTTTATCCTTTGTGGTGGATTTAAGTTTAAAGTCTATTTTGTCAGAAATTAATATTGCTACTCCTCTTTTTTGCTTATTGTTTGCTTGATATATTTTTTTCCATCCTTTGAGTTTCAGTTTGTTTGTGTCTCTAAGTCTAAGGTGTGTCTCTTGTAGGCAGCATACAGACGGATCGTGTTTCTTTATCCAGTCCGTGACTCTCTGTCTCTTTATTGGTGCATTTAGTCCATTTACATTCAGCATAATTATAGATAAGTAAGTGTTAATGTTGTCATTTTGATGCCTTTTTATGTGTGTTGTTGACAATTTCATTTTTCCACTTACTTTTTTGTGCTGAGACGTTTTTCTTTGTAAATTGTGTGATCCTCGTTTTCATAGTATTTGACTTTATGTTTGCTGAGTCGTTACGTTTTTCTTGGCTTTTATCTTGAGTTATGGAGTCGTTATACCTCTTTGTGGTTACCTTAATATTTACCCCTATTTTTCTAAGTAAAAACCTAACTTGTATTGTCCTATATCGCCTTGTATCCCTCTCCATATGGCAGTTCTATGCCACCTGTATTTAGTCCCTCTTTTTGATTATTGTGATCTTTTACATATTGACTTCACTGATTCCCTGTTTTGAGCATTTTTTTTTTAATTAATCTTAATTTGTTTTTGTGATTTCCCTATTTGAGTTGGTATCAGGATGTTCTGTTCTGTGACCTTGTGTTGTGCTGGTATCTGATATTATTGGTTTTCTGACCAAATAATTTCCTTTAGTATTTCTTGTAGCTTTGGTTTGGTTTTTGCAAATTCTCTAAGCTTGTGTTTATGTGTAAATATCTTAATTTTGCCTTCATATTTCAGAGAGAGTTTTGCTGGATATATGATCCTTGGCTGGCAGTTTTTCTCCTTCAGTGTTCTGTATATATCGTCCCATTGCCTTCTTGCCTGCATGGTTTCTGCTGAGTAGTCTGAACTTATTCTTATTGATTCTCCCTTGAAGGAGACCTTTCTTTTATCCCTGGCTGCTTTTAAAATTTTCTGTTTATCTTTGGTTTTGGCGAGTTTGATGATAATATGTCTTGGTGTTTTTCTTTTTGGATCAGTCTTAAATGGGGTTTGATGAGCATCTTGGATAGATATCCTTTCGTCTTTCATGGTGTCAGGGAAGTTTTCTGTCAGCAGATCTTCAACTATTCTCTCTGTGTTTTCTGTCCTCCCTCCCTGTTCTGGGACTCCAATCACACACAAGTTATCCTTCTTGATAGAGTCCCACATAATTCTTAGGGTTTCTTCATTTTTTTTTAATTCTTTTATCTGATTTTTTTTCAGCTATGTTGGAGTTAATTCCCTGGTCCTCCAGATTTCCCAGTCTGCATTCTAATTGCTCGAGTCTGCTCCTCTGACTTCCTATTGCGTTTTCTAATTCTGTAATTTTATTGTTAATCTTTTGGATTTCTGAATGCTGTCTCTCTATGGATTCTTGCAACTTCAGAATGGAATTTTTTTAAAATAATTTTTATTGTGCTTTAAGTGAAAGTTTACAAGTCAGTCTGTCACATATAAGCTTGTATACACCTTACTCCATACTCCCACTTACTCTCCCCCTAGTGAGTCAGCCCGCTCCCTCCTTCCAGTCTCTCCTTTCGTGACGGTTTTGCCAGTTTCTAACCCTCTCTACCCTCCCATCTCCCCTCCAGACAGGAGACACCAACACAGTCTCAAGTGTCCACCTGATACAAGTAGCTCACTCTTCATCAGCATCTCTCTGCAACCCATTGCCCAGTCCCTTCCATGTCTGATGAGTTGTCTTTGGGAATGGTTCCTGTCCTGGGCCAACAGAAGGTTTGGGGACCATGACCGCTGGGATTCTTCTAGTCTCAGTCAGACCATTAAGTACGGTCTTTTTATGAGAATTTGGGGTCTGCATCCCACTGTTCTCCTGCTCCCTCAGGGGTTCTCTGTTGTGCTCCCTGTCAGGGCAGTCATCGGTTGTGGCTGGGCACCATCTAGTTCTTCTGGTCTCAGGATGATGTAGGTCTCTGGTTCATGTGGCCCTTTCTGTCTCTTGGGCTCATAGTTATCGTGTAACCTTGGTGTTCTTCATTCTCCTTTGATCCAGGTGTGTTGAGACCAATTGATGCATCTTAGATCATTTAAGACCCCAGACGCCACACTTCAAAGTGCGATGCAGAATGTTTTCATAATAGAATTATTTTGCCAATTGACTTAGAAGTCCCCTTAAGCCATAGTCCCGAAACCCCCACCCTTGCTCTGCTGACCTTCAAAGCATTCAGTTTATCCCAGAAACTTCTTTGCTTTTGGTCCAGTCCAGTTGAGCTGACCTTCCATGTATTGAGTATTCTCTTTCACTTCACCTAAAGCAGTTCTTATCTACTAACTAATCAGTAAATAACCCTCTCCCACCCTCCCTCCTTCCCCCCTCGTAACCACAAAAGTATGTGTTCTTCTCAGTTTATACTATTTCTCAAGATCTTATAATAGTGGTCTTATACAACATTTGTCCTTTTGCCTCTGACTAATTTCACTCAGCATAATTCCTTCCAGGTTCCTCCATGTTATGAAATGTTTCACAGATCCGTCGCTGTTCTTTATCAATGCGTAGTAGCAGAATGGAATTTGAACTGTGACAAATGAATCTAACCGTATTACAAATGTATCACATAACCTCATTGAAGTGAGTGGGGAAAAAATGGAGCTGACTTAAGTAACTTCAGAAAACAGTGTTTGACTGGGTCTTGTAAGGCTACAAACAACAATAAAAAATTACACAAAAAAAGTACTCTAGATGATACATTTGTTTCTCACAGGGATCATTATTAGTTGCTGTCAGGTTGGCTCTGATTTATGGTGAACTTACGTATAAAAATACTTTACATGTGTACTGGGGTTGAACAAATGAGGAAATATATTGTAAGATATTGTAGAGTCAGGTTTCTCATTGTCAAAGAAAGAAGTTCTGTTAAATTTTTGTTTATTTATCTTGAAGAATGCATGAGGTCTTTGGCTTAGGTCTTTTATTTATTCGTACAGCGTCTTAGCAGCACTAGCTCTCTGTAACCCAATTCCCTATGGCAGAGGCAGTCACTGTTATTTCTTTCACTGGAAGTTAGGTTTGCCTGTTCTAGAACTTCATATAAATAAACTTCATATAAAGAATACATATAGCATGTATTATTTTGTGTCTTGTTTTTGTTATTACGTGTCATCAAGTTGGTTTCAACTGATAGCAAACCTAGGTACAAAAGTACGAAACACTACACCATCCTCAGAATCATTGTTATGCTTGAGCCCATTGTTGCAGCCAATGTGTCAATCCATCTCATTGAGGGTCTTCTTTGCTGACCCTCTACTTACCAAGCATGATGTCCTTCTCCAGGGATTGATCCCTCCTTACAACACATCCAAAGATGTGAGACAAAGTTTCACCATTGTTACTTCTAAGGAACATTCTGGCTGTACTTCTTCCAAGACAGATTTGTTTGTTCTTTTGGCAGTCCACTGTACATTCAATATACTTCACCAACACCACAATTCAAAGGTATCAGTTCTTCTCTGGCCTTCCTTATTCACTGTCCAGCTTTCGCATGCATATGAGGCGACTGAAAACACTATAGTTTGGGTCAGGAGCAGCTTAGTCTTCAAGGTGACATTTTCGTTTTTCAACACTTAAAAGAGGTCTTTTGCAGCAGATCTGGCCAATGCAATGTGTCTCTTGATTTCTTGACTGCTGTTGCCATGGGCATTGATGGTGGGTCCAAGTAAAATGAAATCCTTGACAACTTCAGTCTTTTCTCAGTTTATCATGATGTTGCTTATTGATCCAGTTGTGAGGATTCTTGTTTTCTTTATGTTGAGATGTAATCCACACTGAAGGCTGCGGTCTTTGATCTTCATCAGTAAGTGCTTCAAGTCCTCTTCATTTTCAGCAAGCAAGGTTGTGTCATCTGCATAACACAGGTTGTTAATAAGTCTTCCTCCAATCCTGATGCCCTGTTCTTCATATAGTACATCTTCTAGGATTACTTGCTCAGCATACAGATTGAATAAGTATGGTGAAAGGATACAACCCTGATGCGTACCTTTCTTGACTTTAAGCCATGCAGCATCTCTTTGTTCCCTTCAAACAACTGCCTCTTGATCTATGTACAGGTTCCTCATTAGCATGATTAAACATTCTAAAATTCCCATTCTTAGCAACGTTATCCATAAATTGTTATGGTTCACACAGTCGAATGCCTTTGCATAGTCAATAAAACAGAGGTAAACATCTTTCTGTTATTCTCTGCTTTCAGCCAGGATCTCTCTGACATCAGCAATGATGTCCCTTGTTCCACATCCTCAACTGAATTCAGCTTGAATTTCTGTTAGTTCCCTCTTGATATACTGCTGCAACGGCTTTTCAATGATTTTCAGCAAAATTTTACTCGCGTGTGATATTAATGATATTGTTTGATAATTTCTGCATTTGGTGGGATCACCTTTCTTGGGAACAGGCATAAATACAGATCTCTTCTAGTAGGTTGACCTGGTAGCTGTCTTCCAAATTTCTCGGCATAGGCGACTGAGCACTTCCAGCGCTGCATCCATTTGTTGAAACATCTCAATTGGTATTCCATCAATTCCCAGAGCCTTGTTTTTCACTAATGCTTTCAGTGCAGGTTGGACTTTTTCGTTCAGTACCATTGGTTCCTTATCTTATGCTACTTCCTGAAATGGTTGAACATCAACCAATTCTTTTTGGTAAAGTGACTCTGTGTGTTCCTTCCATCTTCTTTTGATGCTTCCTGTGTCATAAATGATTAAATATTAAAATATTTTCCCTGTAGAATCCTTCAGTGTTGCAACTTGAGGCTTGAATTTTTTCTTCAGTTCTTTCAGCTTGAGAAATGTTGAGCATGTTCTTCCCTTTTGATTTTTTATCTCCTGGTCTTTGCACATGTCATTATAATACTTTATCTTCTCGAGCCACCCTTTGAAATCTTGTGTTCAGCTCTTTGACTTCATTTCTTTCTTTTGTTTTAGCTACTCAACGTTCAAAAGCAAGTTTCAGAGTCTCTCCTGATATCCATTTTGTTTTTTTCTTTCTTTCCTGTCTTTTAAATGACCTCTGGCTTTCTTCATGTATGATGTCTTGATGTCATTCCACATCTCGTCTGGTCTTCAGTCAGTAGTGTTCAATGTGTCAAATCTATTCTTGAGATGGTCTCTTAAATTCCAGTGTGATATTCTCAAGGTCATACTTTGGCTCTTGTGGACTTGTTCTAATTTTCTTCAGCTTCAACTTGAACTTGCATATGACCATTTGATGTATTGGAAAATTGATAGTCTGATGATCTGTTAGAAAATTGGTGGTCTAATGGAAAACCTCAACATTATCAGTCAGACCAAGGCCAGGGGACTACTGCGGAATAGACCATCAATTGCTCCTATCACTTAACATAATGTGTCTGAATCCATGTTGTTGTGTGTGTCAGCAGTCCATACCTTTTTATTACTGAGTAATGTTCCATTTTATCAATATGCCAAACTTTGTTTATCCATTGTCTTTTTTATGGACTTTTGGATTTTTTCCAGTTTTGCCAGTTGTGGGTAAATCTGCTTCAAATTTTTGTTTTCAAATATTTTTGTAAATATGGTTTCATTTCTCTTGGGTAAATATCTAGAAGTAAATTGCAGGATCATATAGTAGGTATATACTTAAATTTAATAGACACTGACAGACATAATTCCAAAACAGTCACAAGATTTTACATTCCCGCCAGCAATGTATGAGAGTGTTGGTTGTTTCATATCTTCATCAACATTTGATGTTATCAATAGTTTTAATTTTAGACATTCTAGTCTGTGTAAGGTGGTAACTCACTGTGTTTTAATTCATATTTCCCTAATGATTAGTGATGTTGAACACTTTTGCATGTACTTATTGGCCATTTATACATCTACTTTTGTGAAATGCCTATTTGTCTTTTTCTCAATTAAAAAATAACAGCTTTTTAAAGATATAATTCACATACCATAGATTCCATCCATTTAAAACGTACAGTTCAATATTTTTTAGTATATTCATAGAGTTATGCAACCATCACAGTTAACTTAAGAACATTTTCATCACCCCAAAATTATACTCCATTCCTGTTAGCACCCACTTACTGTTTCCCTACAACCTTCTCCCAACTTTCTCACCCAGCCCTAGGCCACCACCACTCTACTTTCTGTCTGTATAGATTTGCCTATTCTGGACATTTCATATAAATGAAATTATATAATATGTGGCCCTTTGTGTCTGATTTATCTCACTTAGCATAATGTTTTCAAGGTTCATCCATGTTGTAGCATGTATCGGTACTTCATTTCTTTTTATGGCTAAATAATATTCCATTATGTGTTGTGATGGTTAAGGTTGTGTGTCAACTTGGCTGGGCCATGATTCTCAGTGGTTTGGCAGTTATGATGTAGTATGGCAGTCATACGATGATGTTATCACTTGTATGATGAGATTTGATGTAATGTGATCAGCTCCGTGATGGGATTTGCTGTGAGTAGCCAATCAGTTGAAAGGGAGTTTTCTTGGAGGTGTGGCCTGCATCGAATATAAATGCACTTTTGGCAAGGCTTGTGGGCTTTTGCTTGCTCTGGATCCTGCAGCTGGCTCCTGTTCACCTGATTTCCCGTTCTTGGGACTTGAGCTAGCAGGTTACTTGCAGTCTTGCCTCTTGATCTTGGGATTTGTTGGTCTTCGTAACTAGCCTGTGAGCCAGAGCCCTGCTGTCTGACTTGCTGATCTTGGGTTTGCCAGCGCCTGTGGAGACGTGAATCAGGAGAGGTCTCCAGCCTGACCTACAGACTTGGGACATTCCAGCCTCTACAACCATGTGAGCCATTTCCTTAATATAAATCTCTCTATATATACATATTTATACACTTCACTGGTTTTGCTTCTTTAGAGAACCCAGCCTAAGACATGTGTATATACCACATTTTGCTTATTCACTAATCAGTTGATGGACATTTGGGTTGTTTCTATTTTGGTGATTATGAATAATGGTTTTTCTGTGGACATACATTTTTATTTCTCTTGGGTATACACCTATGAGTGAAATTGCTGGATCATATGGTAACTCTATGTTTAACCTTTTGAGGAACTGCCAGACTGTTTTCCATAGTGCTGCACCTTTTTACAATCCCACCAGCAGTGAGTGTATGAAGGTTCCAGTTTCTTCACATTCTTACCAGCACGTGTTCTTTATGTTTAATTACAGACATGGGTTACCTATTCATTTTTTAATGATGTCTCTTGATAAGCAGAACTTTAAAATTTTGATGAAGTATGGAATATCTGGAACAAATTAATTTTTGTTTATCAACCTTGTATCCTGTGACTTTGCTGTATTCACTTCTTAATTCTAGTAGATTTTGGTAGATTCCTGGATTTTTTATGAACATGATCATTTATCTTTTGTATATAGCATATCGATGAACCATGCTTTTTTTATCCATTCTGTCATTCTCCGTCTCTTTACAGGTGCATTTAAGCCATTTACATTCAGAGTGATTATGGATAGGTATGAGTTTATTGCTGTCATACTGTTGTGCTTTTTTTTATGGTGCTGACATTTTCTTTGTTCTTTCTTTCCTGTGTTGAGTTCCTTTTCTTTGTGGATTTTTCTTTTCTTTCATTATTTTGATTAGTAGGTTTGTTAACTTTCTCTGTGTTACCTTGAAATTTACTCTAACCTTTCTAAGTTTGAATCAGTATTTTGTTACTTGATATGGCCTTGACTTTCTCTCCATTTCAAAGTTCTATACCTACCCTGTTTATTCCCCCCTTTTATTGTTTTGATGTTGTTGTCATTTACAGATTGATGTCTCTGTTTCCCTGTTTTAAGTATTTTAGCTTTGTTTTATTATCGAGAGTTGTTTCCCTAGGTTGGTATCTGGGTGATGCTGTCCTGTGTCCTAGACTCCAGTTGTTGTCTGATGTTTCTGGTTCTCTAACTGAAGGACTCCCTTTAATATTTATTGTAAGTTTGGCTGGTTTTTACAAATTCCCTTAATTTCTGTTTATCTGGAAATGTCCTAATTTTGCCATCATATTTGAGAGAGCATTTTGTGGGATATTTTTTTTTTTAGGTTGGCAGTTTTTTCTTTTCAAGGTTTTATGTCTGTCATTCCATTGCCTTCTTGCCTGCATAGTTTCTGCCAAGCAATCAGCGTTTAGTCTTATTGTTTCCCCCTTGTAAGTGACTTTTCATTTTTCTTGAGCAACTCTCAGGATTCTTTCTTTGTCTTTAGTTTTGGCAAGTGTGATTTTGATATGTCTTGATGGTTTTCTTTTGGGGTCTATCCTATTTGGGATTCATTGAGCTTCTTGGATGGTGAGTTGTTCATCTTTCATGATATTTGGGAAGTTTTCTGCCAGAAAATCTTCAACAATCTTCTCTGCGTTTTCCATTTTCCCCCCTGTTCTGAAGCTCCAGTCATGTGCCAATCCTTGCTCTTGATTGTGGTCCACATAAATTTAGGTTTTTTTTCACTCTTTTCTCTGCTTTTTCCTCAAAATGGCATCCATGGATTTATCTTCAATCTCACTGACTCTGTCTTTCATTGTTTCAAATTTGCTCTTAAAACCTTCTATTGAGTCATCCATTTCTGAAATTTTGTTATTTATCTTTTGGATTTCTAATGACTGTTTTTGTATCATTTCTAATTATTTATTTTGATGTTTTGTCTTTGTACTATTTTCTGAATTCTTCTATTGCTTTTTCTGTGTTTTCCTTGAAATTACTATGTTTTTATTGGTTTTCTCTGTGTTTTTCGTGATTTTATCTATTTTTTCCTTAGTTTTGTCTGCGTTTTCCTTGATGTCTTAGAGAGCCCTAAATATTAGTCTTTTTAATTCTGTGTCAGGTACCATTGCCTTTTCTTCTACTGGAAGGTTATCTGATTCTTTATTTTGGTCACTTGCTGAAGCCATGTTGTCCTTTTTTTTTTTTTTTAATATGTTTTGATATTGTCTGCTGTCTCTGAAATATTAAAGTATTATTTTATTTATTTATTGACTGTATGTTTGTTTGTTTTGTCCTGTTTCTTTGTTTTGTTTTGATATGTCAGGTTGGCAGACCAGACACGCTTTGCTGCTTGCTCATCTCTGGGCATAATAGCTCTGACCACCTTGTCTGGGTGGGCAGGGCAACAGTAGGCAGGGTGAGCTCACTTCACTGTACACTGGTTTGGCAAGGTGGCTGAGGGTGGACTAGGTGGGTGCTGTCTGCCTCCTGATGTTGGTTCAGTGGTGTGGGAGCATTCACAGCCCCTCACCAGAGGGGTGAGAGTGTTAGACAGAGAGCAGTACAGGCTCACCTCCCTCCATTCAGCAGTGGTGGGAGGGGAGGGGCAGTGTGGGCCTGGTGCAGTGATAGACACGAACCAGAGACTCTCTAGCCATGGTGGGACAGCAAGGGCTGGTGGGAAGTGGGGGTGGGGCTTGAGGCTAGGTGGGGGGGAATAAGGAAAAGAGATAAAAAGATAAAAAGGTGGGTAGCTGGCAGGTGTGGGCAGGTTGGACCTGGGGGCCGGTGGGAAGAGGGGCAGATGGCCTACAGGGCTATGTGGGAGGTAGAAAGTGGTGGGCCATCAGTTTGCAAGCAGTGGTGTTGTTGCAAGGTCTAGGGAGGAAGGTGGGGAGGTAGTTTATGGGGTAGGTGGGAGGGAAAAAATAATTAATTAGATAAAATAAAAAATGATGTGAAAATGGTTTTGGTATTGGGCAATAGGTAGAGGTTGGAGGACTTTTGATGTATTTGATAGTAAGAGCCTAGGTTGCCTTGAAGAACTGTTGGTAAAATAAGGGACATTAAGGATGACTCTGAAGAGGCCTCAGAAAGAAATGAGAAATTCTGTACAGAAAGCTTCTATCATCATGAAGACAGTGTTGTTAGATATGTGCATGTTAAAAGCACTTCTGGTGACGCTTTAAAAGGAAATGATGAACATGTTACTGGGCACTGGAGGAAAGTTGAGATCCTTGTTATAAAGTGGCAAAGAACTTGTTTGAATTATGTTCAAATGTTTTGTAGAAAGCATAGCTTAATAAGTGATGAACTTAGATATTTGGCTGAGGAGATTTCTAAACAAGATCTTGAAGGGGTGTGGTTTTTCCTTGCTGATTATACCAAAATACAGAAGAAAAGAGATAGATTGAGAAATGAACTGTGTGAAAACAAACCAGAACTTGAAGATTTGGAAAATTCTGTAGTAAAAATTAAGAGTGTGTCCTAGAAAAAACACCAAGGGTATGGCTACATAACCATTTGCTAAAGAGATAAGGCTTGTGACCAATGGATCTAATCAACCATCTCAGCACAATCTCTATCAGCTTAGACTCAAAAGGACAGTGTTGTTGTTGGGTACTGTCAAGGTGACTGAACTCAAAGCGACCCCGTGTGACAAAGTAGAACTGACCCATAGGATTTTCTAAGCTGTAATTTTCTTGGAAGCAGATTGACAGGTCTTTCTCTCATGGAGCTCCTGAGTGCATTTGGACTGCCAACCTTTCAGTTGGCAGCTGTGTACTGAACCACCAGGGTCCTCGAAAGGCACAGAGACACGTTCAAATGAAGGAAAGGTGTCTGCCTCCTGGAATTTTACAGGCAGAAAATGGGCTATTATGGATTAAATTATGTGCCCCCAAAATGTGTGTTGGAATCTTAACCCCTATACCTGTGGATATAATCCCATTTGTAAATAGGGTTTTCTTTGTTATGTTAATGATGCATATTAATGTTAGGTATGTATTAAACCTAATCACTTCTGAGATATAAAAAGAACAGATTAGGCACAGAGACAAAAATATATATATATAAAAAGAACAGATTAGGCACAGAGATAAGCAAGCACAAAATGGGGGAAGATAGATGCCACGTGGAGATCTCCAAGGAATCCTGGAACACTGGGGCTAGAGAAACTGAGAGCCTTTACCTAGAGCTGGTACTCTGAATTCAGACTTCTAGCCTCATAAACTGTGAGAAAATAAATTTCTGTTTGTTAAAGCCACCCAGTTGTGGTATTTCTGTCATAGCAACACTAGGAAACAATGACTTGGGCCAATGGCACTACTTGTTTGTGAACATCTCTTGTCCTTCAAGAAAAGGACAATCCTGGGAGCAGTTTGAAGACCAGCAGGACTGTTCAAAAGAGCATGGAAGGCAGGCTGATGGCTTCCTTGTTTCCAACAGTGGGGCTGCCATTCCAGTTGACCAGGAGAATGGGGCTGTCTAAATTCAAGGGGGTGGGGTTGCCATCCCAGTGGGCCTGGAGAGTGGGGCCACACCTAGGGTCATGGGGCCCCGGCCCAGCCCCTCTGAAGGATGGGGTCATTGCACAGATAGTTCCAAAGAACAGATCATTATTTTCAAATTTTTAATGAAATTTGTTCTGCTTTATTTTGGACTTACTTGGTACCAGTAACCCATTTTTTCACTCCAGTTTCTCCCATCCAGAATAGGAATGTCTACCTTATGCTTGTTTTACCATTGTACTTTGGAAGCAGATAATTTGCATTCTAGATTTCACAGGTCTACAGATGGAAAGGAATTTTGCCCCATGATGGACACAGAATCTCAGCCATATCTAGTTTAGATGATTCAGAAAACGATATTTTGGACTTAGAGTGGACGCCAGATTGAACTAAGACTTTGGGGATGCTGAGATGCAGTGAACGTATTTTGCACGTGGGAAGGACATGAATTTTGTCCCCCCCAAAAGTTATGTTGAAGTCCTAACTCCTGTACCTATAAATATGACCTTGTTTAGAAATAGGGGTTTTCTTTTGTTATGTTAATGAGAACATACCAGCATAGGATAGGTCCTAAACCTAATCCCTTTTAGTAGTGTCTTATCAAAAAAAGCATAATAGAAACTGTGACACACACAGGGGAAGACACCACAAATGGATCTATAAGCAGCAAAGAAATGCCAGGGATTGTTGGCACTTACCAGAAACTAGAAGAGAAGCTCACAGAAGGTACTGACTTGGCTGAGACCGTGATTTGGACTTTTAGCCTCTAGAACTGTGAGAAAATAAATTTCTGTTATTTAAATCCACCCGCTTTTTTTGTAAAAGTATCACTAGGAAACTAAGACGTGGTCCCAGGCTCCTGAGGCTCTGTTCTTTTTTTTTTTTTTTTAAGTTTTTTTGTGTGTGTGCTGTTCAAAATTAAGCAATTTATATTGTTCTATCTTTCACTTCACTAATTATTTTCTGTCTCTTCCATTCTGCTGTTGAATTTACACATTAAGTTTTTAATTTTGTTTATTGCATTCTTAGTTCTAAAATTTCAATTTGCTTGTTTTATTTCTTTGCTGAGACTATTCACTTGTTTCAAATGTGTTTGTAGTTGCTACTTGAAACATTTTTATAACAGCTGCTTTAAAATCTTTGTCAGATAATTCTAACATCTCTGTCATATTGATGTTACATCTTTTGTTTTTTCCTTTTCATTCAGTTTGAGATCTTTCTGGTTCCTGGTTGTTGTTGTTGTTAGGTGGTGTTGTGTTGGTTCTGACTCACAGTGACTCTAGGTACAACAGAACAAAACACTGCCAAGTGTGTGCCATCTTCACAACCGTTGCTATGTTTGCGCCCATTGTTGTAGCCACTGTGTCAGTCCATCTCATTGAGGGCCTTCATCTTTTTCACTGACCTTCTACCAAGCATGATGTCCTTCTCCAAGGACTGAACCCTTGTGATAACATGTCCAAAGTATGTGAGATGAAGACTCGCCACCCTTGCATCTAAGGAGCATTCTGGCTGTATTTCTTCCAAGACAGATTTGTTTGTTCTTCTGGCAGTCCATGGCATATTCAATGTTTTCTGCCACCACCATAATTCAAAGACATCAATTCTTCGTTGGTCTTCCTTATTCATTGTCCAGCTTTCATGTGCATATGAAGTGTTTGAAAATACCATATCTTAGGTTAGGCTTAGTCCTCAAGGTGACATCTTTGCTTTTTAACACTTTTAAGAGGTTTTTTTTGCAGGAGATTTGCCCTATGCAATATGTCCTTTGATTTCTTGACTGCTGCTTCCGTGGGCATTGATCGTGGATCCAAGTAAAATGAAATCCTTGACAACTTCAATCTTTTCTCCATTTATCATGGTGTTGCTTATTGGTTCAGTCGTGACAATTTTTGTTTTCTTTATGTTGAGGTACAACCCATACTGAAAATTGTAGTCTTTGATCTTCATCAGTAAGTGCTTCAAGTCCTCTTCACTTTCAGTAAGCAAAGTTGTGTCCTCTGCATATCTGAGGTTGTTAATGAGTCTTTCTTCAATTCTGTTGCCACATTTTTTTTTCCATATAGTCCAGCTCCTTGGATTATTTAAATTAGCAAACAGATTGAAGAAGTATGGTGAAAGGATACAACCCTGATGCATACTTTTCCTGACTTTAAACCATGCAATATCCCTTTGTTCTGTTGGAACCACTGTCTCTTGGTCTATGTATAGGTTTCTCATGAGCACAATTAAGTGCTCTGGATTTCCCATTCTTTGCAATGTTATCCATCCATAATTTGTTACGATCCACACAATGGGATGTCTTTGCATAGTCAATAAAACACAGGTAAACATCTTTCTGGTATTCTCTGCTTTCAGCCAGGATCCACCTGACATCAGCAGTGATGCCCCTGTTCCACGTCTTCTGAATCCAGCTTGAATTGGCAGTTCCCTGTTGGTGCACTGCTGCAACTGTCTTTAAATGATCTTCAGCAAAATTTTGCTTGAGTGTGATATTAATGGCTTTGGTTGGTAATTTCCGAATCTATTGAATCGCCTGTCTTTGGAATGGGCACAAATATGGATCTCTTCCAGTTAATTGGTCAGGTAGCTGTCTTCCAAATTTCTTGGCATAGATGAATGAGCAATTCCAGTGTTGCATACATTTGTTGAAACATCTCAATTGGTACTCCGTCAGTTCCTGTAGCTTTGTTTTTAGCCAATGCCTTCAGTGTAGCTTAGATTTCTTCCTTCAATACCATTGGTTCTTAAGCATATGCTACCTCCTGAAATAGTTGAATGTTGGCCAATTCTTTTTGGTACAGTGACTGTGTATCCCTTCCATCTTTTTTTGATGCTTCCTACGTCATTCAATATTTTGTCCATAGAATCCTCCAATATTGCAACTCAAAGCTTGAATTTTTTCTTCAGTTTTTTCAGCTTGAGAAATTCTGAGAGTGTTCTTCCCTTTTGGATTTCTAACTTTAGGTCGTTGCACATTTCATTATAATACTTCACTTTGTCTTCGCGAGCCACCCTTGGAAATCTTCTGTTTCGCTCTTTTATCATTTCTTCCATTCACTTTAGCTACTCTACTTTCAATAGCATGTTTCTGAGTTTCTTCTGACATCCATTTTGGTGTTTTCTTTCTTGCCTTTCATTTTAGTGATCTTTTGCTTACTTCATGTCCTTGAAGTCATCCCACAACTCGTCTCATTGTAGGTCATTAGTGTTCAATGAGTCAAATCTATTCTTGAGATGGTCTCTAAATTGAGGTGGTGCTCAAGGTTGGACTTCAGTCTCGTGGACTTGTTTTAATTTTCTTCAGCTCAATTCAAACTATGTTTTGGGTATGAGGAATGATTATCACTTGATACTTGGACATTTTGGGTTTTATGTTAAGAGGCTGTGGATCTTATTTAAGTCTTCTTTTTTAGTTAGCTTTCTCTGATATTGCTCCAGTACAGTAATGGGAGGTCACCACCTCATTACTGCTAGGTGGAAATAGAAGTCCAGGTTTACCATCTGGCATCCATTGAAAACCAACAGGTAACTCTTTATTACTGCTTGGTTAGGGTGAGAATTCTGGCTCCCCACTTAGCCTTCAGTGACATTAGGAGGGAGGAAGGCAGTAGCCTCATTGTTGCTGAATGATGTTGAAAGCCTTGACCCTCTACTAGGCCTCCTTTGGCACCAGTCCTATAATCATAATTTTTAATACAGTGTATTTAGTTGTAGGTTTATATAATTTAATTTTTAATAATGGCTATGTCTAACAACTGTTTCATAAAATTCCTGATAATTTAACAACTGGCTTTCATGAGCCAACCAGAGCTGACTCTATCACAACATAGTAAAAGTGCATATAACCTTTGATCCAGCAACTCTACCACTAGGAATCTACCCTAAGGAATTCTAAATTTCCCTTAAGCTCAGTTATATGACAGTTTAGTTGACATTTCTCACTGCATGTTTAATAGGCATCTCAAATATAACTTGCCCCAAACTGAATTCTTAACTTTTGTCCCATAAAATCTGTTCCTTATCCTGTGTTTCCTATCTCTCTAAATGGCTCACCATCACCCAAATGCTCAGGCTAAAAATGTGCAATCATAACTCGTCTCTTTTTCTTACACCATCTAAACTATTAGCAAATCCTGTTGACTGAATTATCAAAATTTACTGTGAATCTGCATGACTTCTTACCTTCTTCATCATTGTCCCCATTGGCTCTGACAGTATGCTATACCAGCCTCTGAAGTAATCACTGTGGCTTTGTCTGGCCAAGCCTGAGCCACACCCATCTCTGGGGATGTTGAGTCAATTCTGCCCAAAGTAGTCAGATGAATGGATACTGAATGGCAAAAAGAACAGATTTTGTCTATAATGCTAAAAAAAAAAAAAAATTTAATTGCTCATGTTCTCTGTTATAAACGTTAAATAATTCTATAGATATATAGTAAACTAAGTAGGAAAAAGAGGAAGAAAAAGAAATCCAGCATTTAGTGCTTATAGCACTCTAAAATATTCTCATGTGTAGCATGTTTGCAAATGTGAATTAATACATGTGAATTAAACAAATCTTTTTTTTTAATATTTACAAATATTTTTAATGATCTGGAGTCAGTTTGTTTTTTAAAGAGTTATATTAATGTAGCAAATTCATGGCAAATTCTTCTATAAGGCAAAAATACTATTTTGCCAGTGTGTTCTTTAATTCATTGCTCACGCACTTAAGATTAAACGTAAAAGAAGATATGCTTTACACCTTTGTGCCAGTATCCTTTTAAGCCTCTGTTCAGTTTATTGCTGACTTCTCTGGTTTCTTCATTAGACACCCCAAGAGAATAGTTTTCTTCATTTGAAATATATAGTTGCCAAATAGGGCACAGTTCTAAACCTGAAATATTCATAGTCTTATAAAATTACCCTGACTTTTTAACTGCAGTAACTATATTATATGTAAAATTTCAGAAGAATTATAAATCTTTAAATCGGTTGCCTCAACTTAAGCACATATGATTACTACTGTTCAAGAATATTGTTGCAATTTATCCAGTCAACACACATTTAAGGGCCACTATATGTGATGACTCTAATAGGTGCTGAGACATAGTCAAGAAGACAAACTGGGTTTTTGCCTATGTGGAATGACAATTTTGGCCTATTTATATAGATAAGGTTTGTGTTGCCTGCATATGACTTAGGAGCCTAAATATATATTTTTTAGCCAATCCCCAATGCCTTGTTCCTACTGGCTCTCTTGTCCTTCGGGTCTAATGGTGATAATGGCTTCTTGCTCTTTTTGGTTCTTGAGATCCTCTTCTTCCATTATTTCTTTCTTTAAACTTTTCCACATCTTTATAAACAGTCCCTTTATTAAACTCTCTTCCTTTAAGTCCTTTTGAGTGCTCCAGCAGTTTTCTGCATGGACCTCGATTACTATAAAGTATTTTAACATGTGACCAAAATGAAAGGTGATGTGAGAAATGTTCACATCCAATTTAACTATTGATTTGTTTGGATAAATGCATTAAAGAGCTAGCTGCTTATGTTCTGAAGTTTAATGCCCTTCATCTCCTTTATTCTTCATCTCAGCATCCTATTTGCTTCCTTCATAATTCTTATCCTGAATTATAACTTTAAAAACTTATTTATTTATGGTCTCCAATAGACTGTAAGTTATATGAGGGCAGAGACCATCCTGATTTTTCACCACCATATTCCTTGTAGGAGCCTTGATAGTACAGAGGTTAAGAGCTCAGCTGCTAACCAAAAGGTCAACAGTTCGAATCCACCAGCCACTCCTTGGAAACCCTATGGGGCAGTTCTACTCTTGTCCTGTAGGGTCACTATGAGTCAGAATCGACCTGACAGCAACGGATTTGGTTTGGTTTTATGTTCCTTGTAAGGAGCTCTAGTGGCTTAGTGGTTAAATGCTTGGCTGCTAACTAAAAGGCTGGCAATTCAAACTCGCCAGCCGCTCCACGGGAGAAAGATATGGCAGTCTGTTTCCATAAAGATTTACAGCCTTGGAAGCCTTGTGGGGCAGTTCTACTCTGTCCTTTAGGGTTCCTGGGAGTCGGAATTGACTTGATGACAATGGAATTTTTTTTGGGAGGGGGATATTCCTTGTGTCTGACACATAGTAGATGTTCAATAAATATTTGCCAAATTTTAATTGAATACCCACTATGTGCCAAGTCCTGTATTTCTGGTTCTGAAAACAGAAAATAACCAAATCCTTCCTCTTGTGAAATGAATAAATAAATATATTCCAAATATTGTTCTATGGAATATTAATAGCTCTTACATTAAAAAAGCATTCCATGGACAAATAATTTTGGGAAACAGTGACCTAAAAAAGTTGATTTAATTTTTTTTGCAGGTTTTCTCAGTTATGTTAATAAGCATGTATTTTAGAACAAGCATTTCCAAGAAGGGATTGAAATATATGGAAAGTTTCCCAAACTTTATAATTACAGAGTTCTCTTTTCAATGAGCAGTCAAAGATGAAAATTTCAAAGCAGGCCATCATTTTGGGATTCTTGTTATTTGGATTTTCTAAACAGCTCAGGAAAGAAATTTGACTACAGGTACAAATTCCCTGTCTCATTCACTCTCGTTTATCATTTTTTAATCAATTGATTAAATATCCACAACACAAAATGATCTTTAATAAATTTAAGAACACATCATATCTCTTTTAGAAGATACAAAAGAAATTCAAATACTTTGCAGATGACTCATGGGTGATATATAGTTAATAACAGATCTTTAGTATTATAGTTTGCTCCTCAAAGAAGGATGCAGACAGTGAAACTGGTGATGTAATTTCAAATTCATCAGTATTTAATTGAGAACTATATTAAAGTAGCCTTTATTCATCTTGCCAATTTACTAGGACGATCTACTGAACAAACTATATACCTTCTTCTTTCCATGTCTTAAATGTTGTTCTTCCCCCACTCGAAGAAGTCCTAATTCTCTTAACAGCTGCGTTTATGAAAAAATTATTAATCTCTGAGCCTCAGTTTCTTCAACTGTAAAATGGAGTAATAATATCTATTTTATAAGATTAAAACTGTAAAAGGGGTAATAATATCTATTTTATAAGATTAAATAAGATCATATATATATAATTACTCTCGTGAGTGAGGAGTTTTTGACAAGGAAGGGGAAATGCTAAAATAATCTATATTGTAATGGATTAGAGTTAGAGATATTAGTAAGAACTCATGTTTAACTTAATACACATACAAATGGTTATGTATAGCAGTAATTATAGATATGTACATATATATGGGATGGTATACACACATATATTTCTTTGCCCTGTCAGCTGAGGGGACCTAAAAAAAAAACACTTCAACAGCAACGAGCACAGCTAGCGTCCAGATCTTGGTTTCTAATACCCTTCTCTAATGAAAGGAACCAGGGCTCCTTAGAGAAATGGCTGATTCTAGGACTGGAGCAGGAAATAATACAAGATGAACCTGGAGTATCTGTAGTGCCAGAAACTAAGGAAGTACTAAAACAACAACAAAAACACATTGATGGGGCTTGTCAAAGGGGCACAGGAGCCAACTGAAAGAGCTCCCAATGGTGAAAGCTTGAACAATTTGAACAATAAAGTCAGTATTGAATTATAACCCATAGTACAAAAAAAATATTCATGAGCCCTTACTGACATAAATAAATGATTGAATAAATAAATGGGAGGGAATAGACAAATCTCCCACATAGAAGAATTTCAGATAATTTTTTTTTTTATGTGGATACTCTAAAGGAGAGGGAACATAAATCCCCATTCCTTATGTGTGGGCAACACATAGTGACTTCTTTCCAAAGAGTACAGTATAGAGTGGGGAAAAAAGAGTAACTTTACAGTAGAAAAACCTGGAAAACACAACTTCAACCAGATGATCAAGGTCAACATCAACAGTAGTAAGTTGATGGTATGTATCCTTGATATGATATGACGAAAATAGTACTTTGTATCTGTGATCTTCCTCCAGAAAATCCACAACCTCCATCTGATCATGAGAAAAACATCAGACAAATCCCAATAGTGGGACATCCTACAATAAACCTGACCTACTCCTTAAAACTGTCGAGGTCACCAAAATAAGGAAAGCCTGAGAAATGCCACAGCCAAGAAGAGCCTAAAGAGATAAGACAACTAAATATTGTGTGAGATCCTGGATGAAATCCTGGAACAGAAGAAGAATATTAGGTAAAAATTAAGGAATATGAATAAACTATGTACTTTAATAGTAATTCATTCATTAATTATAACAATGTACCTTACTAATAATGTAAGATATTAACAATAGGGAAGACTGTGCATGGGTGGGAGTATATGGAAACTCTCTGTAATATCTGCTCAATTTTCTGTAAATCTAAATAAAACTGTTTCAAAAAATAAAGTCTATTAATAAAAAAGAAATTGCCTTTCACGATGCCTGGTATATGGTAGATGTACAATAAGTGGTATGTACAATCATTGTCTTCGTCATTATCATTAATAATAATGTAGCCTATTTTTTCCAGTTCATACCAGTTTATGGTCACAAGTATAATCATATTTACAGTAATCATCCTGTTTCAGTGGAAGCCATTATACATTACAGCATAGAGGAAAAACATTTGTGCTTTAGAAAAAAGCAGACTGAGAGTAAAAGCCTGGCTCTGATACTTCACAAGCTTTGTGACCTTAGGCAAGTTATTTACTTTACCCCCAATAGTTCTTAATTTCTTCATTTTTAGGATGGTGCTAAAAATACAGTAATTTTATAAGGTGATTGTGAGAATAAAATGAGGTAATGCAAACATTCCTTCATTCTGCTAATTTTTATTGAGTGCCTACTATGAGGAAAAACAAGAAAAAAACAGTTTTTGAGGGGAAAGGGAGAGAATAGCAGATCAGTTACTGATCTGCTAAGTTTGAGATGCTTACAAGATATCCAAGTGGGAAAGTCAAATGGTTATACTAGTGTCTTGAACACAGAGAAGAGGTCAAGGCTGGAGATAAAATTTAGGCTTATGGTTTTGAGACTGGATAAGCTTACCTTGGGGACACTCCAACACTTAGAGATTGAGTACAAGAAGAATCAGCAAGAAAGGCTGAGCAGGAGTAGCCAGATAGGAAAAAAAAAAAGGGGGGGGGGGAGCCAATGTTGTTACACATATAAGAAAGAGAAGTTCAGAAGAAAAGTGTTGAATGCTGCAGAGAGGTCAAGTAAAATCAAAAAAGAGGATGTCTTAGGCTGGTTTCTTTAGAGAAGTAAAGCCAGTAAAGCATATACATATATATATAGAGAGAGAGAGATTTATATCAAGGAAATAGCTTACATGGTTATAGAGGCTGAATGTCTCAAGTCCGTGGGTCAGAATAGAGGCTTCTCCTGATTCACAGAGTGGAGGAGCTGGTGAACCCAAGATCAGCAGGTCAGAGAGCAGGGCTTTTGCTCACAGCCTGTGAGATCAACAATATTCCAAGATCGGCAGGCAAGATCCCAGGTAAGTTGCTAGCTCAAGTCCCAAGAGCTGGAGGTCAGATGAACAGGAACCAGCTGCAAGATCCAGAATGAGCAAACTCCCCCCACCAGTCCTGCCAGAACATCCGCCCACACTCATTGCATGGCACATGCCCAAGGAAATTCCCTTTCAACTAATTGGCTACTCACAGTAGACCTATCATGGGTGTGATCACAACATTATACAATTGCCAAAGCACTGAGAATCATGGCCCAGCCAGGCTGACACACAATCTTAACCATCACAGAATTTAGTGGTTGTTGATGACACTGACAAGAGCAGTTTCAGCAAAGTGATAAGGCCAAGAGACAGAATGAATTCAGTCGAAGAGTAAATTTTATGACTCTGTGGGTTAGACAACACCCAGCTCCTGATGGACAGCCCAGGCTGCATGGTGACTTGGTGACCCATGGTTAAGTGTTCAGTCTCTACTAAGGCCCAGTAACAAACCAAGAGCTGTTTCTCAAAAGGAGAGTAGTTATCTGCAGAGGATGGCAGGGCTTTGCTCCAAAACCTAAGGGTCTGTGCTGTGATTCACCAGTAGGGGCCTGCCAAAGACTCCAAACAGCATCTCTATCTGCCACGGACACTTCAAGCACCATTGGATCAGCCAGATCATATGGCCCAAGGGGCAGAGTGCCTTACACGGCACCCTGAACCTATTGCAGAGCCTTCTCTTGTTCTAGGCCCCACTTAAAACTAGCAGCTTTTTGAGTCACTTGATAAATAGCCTGGAGTAGCACACCCAGGTGAGGAATATGTTGCCTTCAAAATCCAAAAAGTCCCACTAGGCATTGTGTCTCCTGTTTAGCTGTGGGAGGAGACAGATGCAATAACTTATCCTTCACTTGAGAAGGAATATCTCGACCACAGGACGCCTAGAAATTTCAGTGAGGTGGAAGGTGCCTGAATTTTTGTAGGATTAACTTCCCATCCTCTAGCATGCAGATGTTTTATCAATAAGTCCAGAGAGTCATTGACCCTTCTTCTTTACTAGGTCCAATCAGCATAATGTCATCAATGTAATGGACCAGTGTGACGTCTTGTGGAAGAGAAAGGCAATCAAGTTACCTGCAGGCTAAATTATGACATAGGGCTGGAGGGTTGATACACCTCTGAGGTAGGTAACTGAAGCTGTATTGCTAGCCTTGCCAGTGTAAGGCAAACTTCTTCTGATAGTCTTTCGAAACAGGTATGGAGACAAAGGCATTAGCCAGATCAGTAGCTGCATATCAGGTACCAGGAGATGTATTAACTTGCTCAAGCATTGAAACTACATCTGGAACAACAGCTGCAATTGGAGTTAAATTTTGAATAATACACTGTCATTCTCTAAGATACATCTGTTTTTTGCACAGGCTAAATTTTTTAAATAGGCAAGATGAATGATGATGTGGTGGGAATCACCACCCCTGAATCCTTCAAGTCCTTGATGGTGGCAGTAATCTCCGCAACTCCTTCAGGACTGGGCACTTGAGTTGTTTCAATCTTTTTGCTATTGTGAGTAATGGCTGCAATGAACATGTGTGTGCATATGTCTATGTCCATTTGTGTGATGGTTCTAATTTCTCTAGGATATATTCTTAGGAGTGGGATTGCTGGATTGTATGGTATTTCTATTTCTAGCTTTCTAAGGAAGTGCCATATCATTTTCCAAAATGGTTGTACCATTTTGCATTCCCACCAGCAGTGCATAAGAGTTCTAATTTCCCTGCAGCCTCTCCAACGTTTGTTATTTTCTTTCATTATTATTAGTAGTAGTAGTAGCAGTAATGCTAGGGTGAAATGATATCTCATTGTAGTTTTGATTTGCATTTCTCTAATGGCTAGTGATCACAAGCGTTTCCTCACGTATCTGCTAGCTATCTGAATGTCTTCTTTGGTGAAGTGTCTGTTCATATCCTTTGGCCACTTTTTAATTGGATAGTTTGTCTTTTTGATGGATTTTCCTTAGAAATCTAGAAATAGAAATACCATATGATTCAGCAATCCCACTCCTAAGAATATGTATAATAGTGGTCCAGCAATCCCACTTTTTGGAACATACCCTAGAGAAATAAGATCCATCATAAGAATAGACATATGCACACCCATTGCAGCCATTATTCACAATAGCAAAAAGATGGAAACAACCTAAGTGCTCATCAAGAGATGAATGGATGAACAATCTATGGTACATACACACAATGGAATACTATGCAACAATAAAGAACAATAATGAATCTGTGAAACATCTCACAACATTGAGGAATCCAGAGGGCAGTATATTGAGTGAAATAAATCAGTCGCAAAAGGACAAAGACTGTGTGAGACCACTATGATAAAAACTTATGAAAAGGTTTGCACATAGAAAAAAATCTTTGATGATTCCTAGGGAGGGGATTTGGTCTTCCTTAGACATTGTCCAGCTTTTGCATGCATATGGGGTGATTGAAAACACCATGATGTGGGGCAGGGCCACCTTAGTCCTCAAAGTGACATTTTTGCTTTTCAACACTTTAAAGAAGTCTTTTGCAGCAGATTTCCCAATGCAATGGGTCGTTTGATTTCTTGACTGCTGCTTCCATAGGTGTTGATTGTGGATCACAGTAAAATGAAATCTGCGACAACTTCAGTCTTTTCTCTGTTTATCATGATGTTGCTTATTGGTCCAGTTGTGAGGATTTTTATTTTCTTTATGTTGAGGTGTAATCCATACTAAAGGCTGTAGTCCTTGATCTTCATCAGTAGTGCTTCAAGTCCTCTTCACTTTCAGCAAGCAAGGTTGTCCCATCTGCATATCGCAGGTTGTTAATGAGTCTTCCACCAATCCTGATGCCGTGTTCTTCTTCATATAGTTCAGCTTCTTGGATTATTTACCCAGCATACAGATTGAATACCCATGGCCATCAAGTCGATTCCGACTCATAGCAACCCTATCGGACAGAGTAGAACTGCCCCATAGGGTTTCCAAGGAGCGCCTGGTGGATTCGATCTGCCGACCTTTTGGTTAGCAGCCATAGCTCTTAACCACTACGCCACCAGGATTTCCTACAGATTGAATAGGTATGGTGAAAGAATACAACCCTGACGCACACCTTTCCTGACTATAAACCACGCAGTATCCCCTTGTTCTGATCGAACAACTGCCTCTTGATTTACGTATAGGTTCCTCATGAGCGCAATTAAGTGTTCTGGAATTCCCATTCTTTTTCAATTTTATCCATAATTTTTTACGATTCACACAATCAAATGCCTTTACATAGTCAGTAAAACACAGGTAAACATTTTTCTGGTGTTCTGTGCTTTCAGCCCGGATCCATCTGACATCAGCAAATATATCCTTTGTTCCATGTACTTTTCTGAATCTGGCTTAAATTTCTGGCAGTTCCCTGTCAATGTACTGGTGCAGCCACTTTTGAACGATCTTCAGCAAAATTTCACTTGCATGTGATATTAATGATTTGTTCAATAATTTCCACATTTGGTTGGATCACCTTTCTTTGGAATAGTCATAAATGTGGATCTCTTCCAGTTGGTTGGCCAGGTAGCTGTCTTCCATATTTCTTGGCATAGATGAATGAGCACTTCAATCCTTGCATCTGCTTATTGAAACATCTCACTTGGTATCCCATCAATTTCTGTAGCCTTTTTTTACACCAATGTCTTCAGTGCAGCTTGGGCTTCTTCCTTCAGTACCATTCGTTCTTTATCACATGCTACCTCCTGAAATGGCTGAATGTCTACTGATTCTTTTTGGTGCCGTGACTCTGTGTATTCTTTCCATCTTCTTTTGATGCTTTCTGTGTCCTTCAGTATTTTCCCCATAGAATCCTTCACAACTGCAACGCAAGGCTTGAATTTTTTCTTCAGTTCTTTCAGTTTGAGAAATGCTGAGCATGTCCTTCCCCTTTGTTGTTCAGACACCAAGGCTTTGCATATTTCATTATAATACCTTACTTTGTCTTCTCCAGCCACCTTTTGACTTCATCATTTCTTCCGTTCCCTTTACCTACTCTATGTCAAGGACAATTTTCAGTGTCTTCAGACATCCACTTGGGTCTTTGCTTTCTTTCTTGTCTCTTTAATGATCTTTTGCTTTCTTCGTGTATGATGTCTTTGATGTCACCCTACAACTCGCCTGGTGTTCTGTCATTAGCGTTCAATGCAGCAAATCTATTCTTGAGATGGTCTCTAAACTCAGGTGGGATATACTCAAGGTCATACTTTGGCTCTTGCGGACTTGTTCTAGTTTTCTTCAGCTTCAACTTGAACTTGCATATGAGCAATTAATTGATGGTCTGTTCTGCAGTTGGCCCCTGGCCTTGTTCTGACTGATGATATTGAACTTTTCCATTGTCTCTTTCCACAGATGTAGTTGATTTGCTTCCTGTGTATCCCATCTGGCGAAGTCCATGTGTATAAAAAATAGCCACCATTTATGTTGTTGAAAAAAGGTATTTGCAACGAAGAAGTTGTTGGTCTTGCAAAATTCTGTCTTGCCACCTCTGGCATTGTTTCTGTTACCAAGGCCATATTTCCAAATACGAATCTTTCTTCTTTGTTTCCAACTTTTTAATTCCAATAACCAGTAATTATCAATGGATCTTGATTACATTTTTGATCAATTTCAGATTCCAGAAGTTGATAAAAATCTTCAGTTTCTTTATCTTTGGCCTTAGTGGTTGGTGCGTAAATTTGTATAATAGTTGTATTAGCTGTTTTTCCTAGTAGGCATACAGATATTATGGAAGGACTGATGCCTTTGATTTGTGTTGGCAAAGAATATCGAATATACCATGGACTGCCAAAAGAATGAACAAGTCTGTTTTAGAAGAAGCACAGCCAGAATGCTGCTTAGAAGCAAGGGTGATGAGACTTCCTCTTACATACTTTGGACATGTTATCAGGAGGGGCCAGTCCTTGGAGAAGTGCATCATGCTTGGTAAAGCAGAGAGTCAGCGAAAAAGAGGAAGACCCTCAATGAAATGGACTGACACAGTGGCTGCCACAGTGAGCTGAAGCATAGCAATGATTATGAGGATGTCACATGACCAGGCGGTGTTTCATTCTGTTGCACATAGGGTTTCTATGAGTCAAAGCTGACTTGACGGCACCTAACGACAACAACAACAAGGAGGGGATGAGTGAGGATTGAAAAAACACTAATTAGATAACAGATAAGTGGTAACTTTAGTGAAGGGCAAGACAGTGCAAAATACTGGGGACGTCAGCACTACTTGACCAGTGCAAAGTCATAGAAGCTTCGTAGATGCATCCAAACTCCCTGAGGGACCAAGTTACTGGGCTGAGGGCTGTGGACCATGGTCTTGGGGACATCTAGCTCAACTGGCATAACATAGTTTTAAAAGAAAATGTTCTACATCCTACTTTGGTGAGTAGTGTCTGGGGTTTTAAAAGCTTGTGAGTGGCCATCTAAGATACATCTACTGGTCCCACCCCATCCAGAGCAAAGGAGAATGAGGAAAACCAAAGACACACGGGAAAGATTGGTCAAAAGGACTGACGGACCACAAATAACACAGCTTCCTCCAGACAGAGTCCAGAACAACTTGATGGTGCCTGGCTACCACCACATTGAAGATTTTTATGAACTTCCGCAGTTTGAAATTGATCAAACATGCAATCAAGATGTAATGATAATTATTGGTGATTGGTATGCAAAAGAAACAAAGATGGATCAGTAGTTGGAAACTATGGCCATGGTGATACAAACTATGCCGGAGATCACATGATAGATTTTTGCAAGATTTCAGCCTGAGACCAGAAGGACTAGATGGTGCCAATGACTGCTCTGACAGGGAACACAACAGAGAATCCCCGATGGAGGAGAACAGTGGGATGCAGACCTCAAATTCTTGTAAAAAGCCAGACTTAATGGTCTAACTGAGATTAGAAGGACCCCAGAGGTCATGGTCCCCAGACCTTCTATTAGCTCAAGACTGGAACCATTCCCAAAGCCAACTCTTCAGACTGGGATTGGACTGGACTATAAGAAAATGATAGTTGTGAATAGTGAGGTTTTGGTCTCAAGTAGACACATAAGACTACGTGGGCAGCTCCTGTCTGGAGGGGAGATGAGAAGGCAGAGAGGGACAGAAGCGGGCTGAAAGGACACGGGAAATACAGGGTGGAGAGAAGGAGTGTGCTGTCTTATTAGGGGGAGAGAAACGAGGATTATATAGCAAGGTGTATATAAATTTTTATATGAGAGACTGACTTGATTTGTAAACTTTCATTTAAAGCACAATAAAACACCAAAAAAGGTACAATAATTAATACATTGTGGTACTGGCACAAGAATAGATATATAGAACAATAATGGTACAGAATAGAGAGTTCAGAGATAGATCCACACATACAGAGCCATCTGACTTACAACAAAATTACAACGGTAATTCAGTGGGGAAAGGATTTCTTTAAACAAATGGTGCTAGATAAATTGAATATCTGCATGAAAAACATAAAAATCTAACACTAACTCATCTCATCCACAAAAATTAGTTGAGATTAATCATGACTCTAAATGGAAAGGCTAAAACAATAGAGTTTCCATAAGAAAACAGGAGAGTATGTTCATGACCTGTGGTAAGCTAAGATTTAAATATGACACGAAGAAACACTAACTATAAAATAAAAATTAATAAGTTAGACATCATTAAAATAAAGAACTTTAGGTCATCTTAAAACATAAAGGAAGGACAGCTACAGTTGAGAGCAGATATTCACAATAAATACATCTATGTTTATAAAGAAATCCTACAATTCAATAAGATAAAGGAAAAAACAAAACAAAAACAATTAAAAAATGAACAACAGAGTTGAACAGACACTTCTAAAAAGAAGATATCCAAATGGCCAATAAACATCTGTAAAGGTTCTGAGCATCATTAATCATCAGGGAGATGTGTTTAAAACTGTAATGAGTTATAGATACCACTTCACATGCATCAGAATGGCTAGTAATGTCAATACAAGGTATTGACCTCGTATAGTATTCAGGTCAATACCTGAATACTAGGTATTGACCAAATGTGGATCAACTAGAACTCTTATACATAGCTGGCGAAAATGTAAATTTGTACAACTAGTTTAGAAAACTTGTCAGAATCGACTCTATGGCAATGGGTTTGTTTTGTACTAAACTTAAGAGGAACCCTGGTGGTACAGTGGTTAGAGCTCAGCTGCTAACCAAAAGGTGAGCAGTTCAAACCTACCAGCCATTCTGTGGGAGAAAGATGTGGCAGCCTCCTTCCATAAAAATTACAGCCTTGGAAACCCTATGGGGCAGTTCTACTCTGTCCCATAGGGAGAGGTGTAACTAAGGCATGGCAGGTAGGACGCATTCCCTGGGTGCCTCTCAAGGATGGGTGTTAATGAGCAGTTTCTATTGGCCGTCACAGTTTCCATCACCAGCTGTGAAAGATCATTCAGCAATTTAAAACCAATTGCCATAAGTGTTATTTTCCATAGATAGGCCCCGGCCTATAGGGTCACTATGAGTCAAAACGGACTGTTTGTTTGCTTGGTTTTTGGTTTTTTACTAAACCTAAACATCCATTCTCATACCCTGGTATACACCCAACAGAATTGAATGCATATATCTAGGAATCCAAACAACTTATCAACATATACAAAGAATGATTACAGCAGTTTTATTTCATTGTAGCAAAAAACTGGAAACAATGGAAATATCAATCAAAAAAAACCCATTGCAATGAGGTCGATTTGGACTCATAGCGATCCCATCGGATAGAGTAGAACTGCCCCACAGAGTTTCCAAGGAGCACCTAGTGGATTTGAACTGCCAGCCTTTTGGATGGCAGCTGTAGCACTTAATCACTATGCCGCCAGGGTTTCCGTCAATCAGAAGTAGGATGAATAAACGAATTGCTGTAAAATCATACAATGGAAGGTGATACAGTAATATGAAAGAAAAACTACTACTACATGAATTAACATGGATGAATCCCATGGATATTATGTTGAATGAAAGAACAGACAAAAACTTTAAAAAAAAGTACAAAAAGAAAAGAAAAAAAAAAAAAACCCATTGCTGTCAAGTTGATTCCTATTCATAGTGACCCTATAGGACAGAGTAGAACTGCCCTGTAGGATTTCCAAGGAGCAGCTGGCAGATTCGAACCATCAACCTTTTGGTTAGCAGCCAAACAATCATTACACCACCAGGGCCCCAAAAGAGTACACAAATAGGCAAAACTAATCCATAGTAATATAAATTAGAATAGCAGTTACCTGGGTGAGGCATGGTTATAGCTAGGGAAGGTGAATGAGAGAACCTGGAGTGCTAGAAATGTTCTGTATCTTAATTTAGGTGGTTACAGGGATCTTTACATATTTAAAAACGCATAGAGCTGTATACTTAATGCACCTTTCTATGTATATGTTGTAGCTCAATGAAAAATGAGCTATCATTAAACAGTCTGATAATGTATCATATTTGGGATTAAATTTAAATTACAGGATTTCATTGAAGGCAGTCCTTGACTTGGACCTTTCCAGATATATTTCTCAATGCTGCCTGATAGCCAAGATATTTAATGTTTTTTAATAATATACCACACACTCTTGAACCTCTTGCCTTTACAAATGCTATCCTCTGCCTGGAGTATCTTTACCTTACCCCAAATTTTCCCTTGTAATATCTGCAAATTTTCAAGTCTCAGTTCAATAATTATTTCACCCAGGAAACCTTCTTAAGCCATCTCAGGCACAATCAGGTGCCTCTTTGCAAGGTGTTTTAGCAATCTGTCACAGCTTTTATCAAACTGTGTTATAAGTTTTTGTTACTTGTTTGATTCTCTTGTTGTTGTTAGGTGCTGTCAAGTTGATTCCAACTCATAGCAACCCTATATACAATAGAAGGAAGCATTACCCAGTCCTGTGCCATCCTCACAATTGCTGTTATGCTTGAGGCCATTGTTGCAGCCACTGTGTCAATCCATCTCTTTGAGGGTCTTCCTCTTTTTCACTGACCCTCTACCTTACCAAGCACGATGTCCTTCTCCAGGGATTGATCCATCCTGATAACATGTCCAAAGTACGTGAGACATAGTCTTACCATCGTTGCTTCTAAGGGGCATTCTGGTTGTACTTCTTTCAAGACAGGTTTGTTAGTTCTTTTGTAGTCCATGGTATATTCAATATTCTTTGCCAAAACCACAATGCAAAAGCGTCAGTTCTTAATTACTAGATTTTAAAGTCCTTGAAAATAGTCTTGTTTGTTTTGTTTTTAATATTTTTAATACCTAGCACAGAGTGTAGCATGGAAACCCTGGTGCCGTAGTGGTTAAGAGCTACGGCTGCTAACCAAAAGGTTGCAGTTCTAATCCACCGGGCGTTCCTTGGAAACCGTATTGGGGCAATTCTACTCTGTCCTATAGGGTCACTATGAGTCAGAATCACCTCAGTGGCAATGGGTTTTTTTTATACAGTCTAGCATAAAGTAGACACAATGAAAATTTATTTATTTATTTTTTAAGTGAATAGAGAACAATTAGGGAAAGCTGATAAGCTTCTATACTGTTTCTCCTACATGATCATTAGCAGAGTTTGAGACTTTTCTATTCAAAGAAGACAACTCCATAATTCCTGCCTTGAATACTCTAAGAATGTCATTAAATTTACTTCCTTCAGTTACAAGGAGTTACTCAAAAATAAAAAGTTGTTCATGCCGCAGAAACCATTTTAGCTTTCAAGTGATTTAAACAGGTAATAAATGATTCCGCCAAAGACAGGCATGAGAATCAGTAGATCTAACCTCTTTCCTGAATCAACTAGACTGCAACTAACAACAAGCCTCTTTCCTTAAGAGATTCAGTGACCTCAGTAAAAATGGGTAAATCAAGCTAGCCCAGTTTGTTCACATGGTCATTCATCAGGAACATTATAGCATTAAACTTTAGAAAGTGTAGAAATAGCTGTCATCATAGCACTTTGAAAGTTTATTTATCATTTTTAAAATTTAGAAAACAATCATCTTCATTTAATCATTATCATAATATTTCTTAAAATATCACACATGCAGTTTATATGGGATTACTTATCTTTTACTGAAACAACAGCATTTGATTAGGCAGTCCCTGTGGTGCAAATGGTTAATGTGCTTAGCTGCTAACCAGAAGGTTAGAGGTTCGAGTCCACCCAGAATTGCCTCGAAAAAAAGCCCAGCTAACTCTACTTCCAAAAAATCAGTGACTGAAATACCTAAGGGGCATAGTTCTACTCTAATACACATGGGGTTGTCATGAGTTGGACAAATGAACTTGTGACAATTGGTCTGGTTTTTAGCTCTTGATTAGGCAATCTGTCAGGTGTACCTAAAATTCAGCCTAGCTGTATTAGTGCAGTACGATAAACTCTTTTACCATTAAATCAACAGAAAATGTTTTCAGTATCATATCAAAACTTACTGAAAACTGCTAGTATTTGATCTCTCTATTTTTAAGTAACTTCTAAATTCTACAACATTAATTTACCAAAGGTATGGTCAGATGTGTTTTCAATACACAATTATTAAAAAAAAAAAAAAAATTTATTTAATTGTAAACTTTTTTTAAAACAGTTAGATATTGAAGCTAAAATTCTCAAAAGACATAAATTGGCTGCTAGTCAATCTCAAAAAAAATCAGTGTAACAGGTCACATGTTAAAATCTACAGTAGTTGCTTATTTTAGCGTAATTTATATTTGAAATTGTTTCATCCATGACATTCTTGTTGGTTTTGATAGTGATCTTATGTTAATTTTTTTAACCAGAAGATCTCTAGAACATGCATAAAATCTGGTAATATTTAGTCTAAGTAACTTACGATGTTTTAATAGCAGGAAATCCTGTTGCTGAATTTGTTAATATTCATCTACTTCTACTAGGATTTTAATGGCAATTTTGCTCTTGTAAACATAAGGTCACAAGTATTATTTGGGAATGTGTATGCAAAACCAAAATTGGAAGAAAATGAACTACAGTAAACTTTTTGCAAAAATACAATTTGAGGATTTAGAAATTTATCATTTTAATGACACACGAAATAAATATTTCTCCTAAGAAGCCACCTGTAACACATTAAGTATAAATCTCGTTTCTCAAGTGCTGTTTTGGGACTTTTATGTTGCAATTCCAGATGCATAAGTTAAGTTGGTTAAGCAAGGGTATTGTTGCATTTGGGGCGAGCAAAAAGAAAGTGATGAAAGACAGGCCTTGAAAAAGTTAGGGGAGAAACACTTTGGATTTTAAACACCGTAGAGTAAAATATGAGGAAAAAAACAAATACTGTAACATAAAATAAATAAGATTTTAATACATAAATATCTACATTGCAGAGGATCATTAATTACTGTTCGTAATAACAAAGTGCATTTAGTATTTTTAAATTATGGCATGAAAAGAGTCTATTATTTAAAAATATAACAAAAAATCACTAAAAGGCCTAAATTAGAAGAAAAACTATGTATTTTAACATTTAAGTGCCTTGTATAAAACAATGAGTTCAGTTTCAATCCTAAAGCCCCTTAAAGTTTGTATTAAAATCCTCATTATTTTTTAAACAACATTTTAATAAGTGCTTACATAGTACTAGTTCACTGAGCTAAGCATTTAAAAATATTAAATCCTTATAATAACATTATGATATAGGTACTATTTTATCCTCATTTTACAACTGAAGAAACATACTGCTTTTGGCCAGGTGAAGCCTCAAACATACTGAAGTTAAGTAACTTTCCAAGATGACAAAGCTAGTAAGTGGCAAAGCAGATCTGAACCCAGACATTTGACTCTGAAGCCAATGATGTTATCCATTATGCTATGCTACTTCCCCAGTGTCTAATATATTAAGTCTACAGAAGATTAACAAGTACCAGAAAATAATGATGTAATTTAAAATTTTTAATTGAATTAAGTGTCAAATAAGAGAATTGCACGTATTCTACTAAAACTCCCCATAAACACTTCAATTACTCATGAAACTCTTCAATAAATGATCATCTAGATTTCACTTGAGCACTTCAGTGGCAGAGAACCCATATTAAGGAACGTAATTTTATTTTAAGAAATTAATTTCTTTTTTTGCTTCACTCAAGCTTTTATCCTATTTCTATCTTATATTTTAAAGTCACAGATAATTAGTCTCATTCTTCTTTTACACTGCAGCACTTCGAATATGTGAAGAGACAGATTGTGTTTTAATTTCCCCCCACCCAGGCTAAACATTTCCTTCAAAATTTCTTCATACACACAGTGGTGTTTCCTCACATTTCTACTTGGTCTTTCCTGGACATGCTCCAGTTTGTCTTGTATTTCTTAAAGTGCACCATTCCCAAACTGAATTCCATATTCAAGGAGTATTTTGACCACAAATAGATTTTTCTTTTAATTTTAAAAAGTTGTAAAAAGAATAGTAGCACTATTACCTTTTATTTTCTTGGCTGCTAAGTAAAAGGTCAGCAGCTCAAATACACGAGCCATTCCTTGGAAACCCTATGGGGCAGTTCTACTCTGCCCTACAGGGTCGCTATGAGTCAGAATTGACTGGATGGTAGCGGGTTTGTTTTTTACTGTTACAGATGAATATTGACCTTTTCAGACAGCAAAAATTTGTAGACGGGCATCAAGTTTATCATAAAATAAAGTCTCTAAGATATTTTTCACATATGCTCCAGCAAATAAAGATAATTTACTTGTGCAATAGACTTTTGGTGATAAATTCAAGACTTAACATTTAACGTGATAAAATTGCATCTTCTTTGAGATTCAGTCCATCATTACAGTCTGTTGAGATAAAAAAATCTTGATTGTTTTACTTAAAAAAAATTAGCTATCTGTCTTAGTCATGGAAACGCTGGTAGCATATTGGTTAAGTGCTACAGCTACTAACCAAAAGGTCGGCAGTTCAAATCCACCAGGCCCTCCTTGGAAACTCTATGGGGCAGTTCTACTCTGTCCTGCAGGGTCGCTATGAGTGCTAGGAGTCGCAATCGACTATATGGCAACGGGTTTGGTTTTTTGGTTTTTTTTTTGGTCTTGGTCATCTAGTGCTGGTATTAAGAGAAATACTGCAAGTGGATGGCTTTAACAAAGAGAAGTTTATTTCCTCACAGTAAAGTAGGCTAAAAGTCCAAATTCAGGTCTTCAGCTCCAGGGGAAGGCTTTCTCTGTCCGCCTTCTCATCAATCTTTCCCTGGACTAGGAGCTCCTCTGCGCAGCGACCCCAGGTTCAAAAAACACCCTCCGTGCCCAGCACTGCTTTCTTGGTGGTATGAGGTCCTCCCGTCTCTCTGCTCACTTCTCTCTTTTATATCTCAAGAGATTACCTCAAGACACAATTCAATCTTCTAGATTGAGTCCTGCCTCACTAACACAACTGCCGCCCATTCTCCCTTATTAACATCACAGAGGCAGGATTTACAAAATAGGAAAATCACAGGATACTGGGAATCATGGCCTAGCCAAATTGATACACGCATTTTTGGGGGGGACATCATTCAATCCATGACACTATCACTTCCAGATTTTCTCAGTCACACTTGACTGGGACACTATCAGTGTTTATCCGAGACAGTCGTTTAAATAACAAACATGATTAAAAAGAACCCTATTACTAGCTTTTTTTTTTTGTAAGCTTTTAAAATTTTATTCTTTTAGTAAACATTATTTTACAAGAGTTTTAGGTTTACAAAATTGTTACCAAGATAGTACAGAGAGCTCTTGTATGCACCACACCCAGTTTTTCCTATTATTAACGGCTTATATTAGTTGGTACATTTGTCATGATTAATGAACCAATATTGATACATTAGTTTACTCACATTTCCTTAGTTTCTATCTAATGCTCTTTTTATTTTTCAGGATCCCATCTAGGGTATCATATTACATTTAGTAGTCACATTTCCTTAGGCTCCTCTTGGCTGAGACAGTTTTTTAGACTTCCCTTGTTTTTGATGACCTTTACAGTTTTGAAGAGTACTGGTTAGGTACTTCGTAAAATGTCTTAATCTTGGGCTGGGTTCTCTAGAGAAGCAAAACCAGTAAAAAAGCATACATAGAGAGAGAGAGAGGTTTATATCAAGGAAATGGCTCATGCAGTTGTAGAGCCTGGAAAGTCCCAAGACCTGTGGGTCAGGCTGGAGGTTTCTCCTGACTCATGTAGCTGCAGGGGCTGGTGAGCCCAAGATCAGGTTAGACAACAAGCCTCTGGCTCACAGGCTGTGGAGGCTAATAAATCCCAAGACCGGCAGGCAAGATGGCAGGTAAACTGCTGGCTCAAGTTCCAAGAGCCAGAGGTCAGATGAACAGGAGCCAGCTGCAGGGTCCAGAGGGAACGAAAGCTAGCAAGCTTTGCCAGAAAGTCTACCTATATTGTATGCAGGCCATACGCCCAAGGGAACTCCCTTTCAACTGAATGGCTGCTCATAACAAATCTCATCATGGAGATGATTGTATTATATCAGATCTCATTATGGAGGGGATTATGTCATTACATAGCTGCCAAATCACTGAGAATCATGGCCCAGCCAAGTTGACACACAACCTTAACCATGACAATGTTCTTCAAATAGAATTTGTCCAGCGTTTTTCTCATGAATAGACTGGGGTTCTGGGTTTTTGGGAGGAAGACCACAGACATAAAATGCCATTTTCTCACATCCCATCAAAGGTATATACTCTTAACATAACTTACCACTGTTAAGTTAACCTTTATCACCTGGCTTGAGTTAGTGTTTATCAAGTTTCTCCACTATAAAATTACCTTTAAAAAAATCTCTTTTCATACTGTACCCTTTGGGAGAAAGTTAGTAGGTGCAGGCCACACTTAAGGAATGGAGGTTTATGCTTCACCTCCTTAAGGGTGGAAAATCTACATAAATATTTGGAATTCTTCTGTATGGGAGATTTGTCTTTTTTCCCCCACATTATATATTCAATCATTTACTTATATCATTGTGGACTCATGGATATTTATTTAATCATAGGTTATAATCTAATACTTTATTTTTCTGTTGCTCAAATTGCTCCAGCTTTGGCCATTGGGAGCACTTTCAGTTAGCTACGGTATCCCTTTGACATACCCCCATCATTTGGGTCTTTTTTTTTTAATCACTTTTTTACTTTTTGACACTACATGATATGCCAGGCTCATCTTTCATGTTTTCTGCCTCAGTTATGAAATTAACCATTTCCCCAAGGCCTACCAAACTAAAAAACCAAACCCATTGCTATTGAGTCTATTTTGACTCATAGCGACCCCGTAGGACAGAGTAGAACTGCCCCATTTGGTTTCTAAGGAGCGGCTGATGGATTCAAATTGTGGACTTTTTGGTTAGCAGCCGAGCTCTTAACCACCGACCACCAGGGCTCTAGCTTTTAATGACAAAAATCTACCTGAAGTTCAAAACAGACCAATGATTCTTACTATTATTTCTAAATTTAGTTAAATACTCATTTTATTGCTTATCAAGTCAATATTCTCTATGTTATCCACATGTACTTTCAAAATAGATTAGATCCACAGGAAGTCCTGCTGAAATCCAGACACAATTTATAGTCATTTCCTTTTTTTTACAGGTATGTTAACATTTTCTAATGATACTATCCAGAGACAAGAAGAAGAATATTTGATATGACTTGTTCTTATTGAATCCAGGCTATGTGCAAGTATGACTGAAAAGGATTTAAAGGACAAAGTATCACAACCTGAAAATTAGTTTAACAATAAAGCTGTTAAAAATGTAAGCAAAATCTTAGCACGCACAAATGGAAGACAGTATGTGGCAAACTAATTATTCCTCTTTACATTGGGCAAATACTTATTAGACATATTGTGAGCCAACGATAAGTTCTATAATCTTTTTTTAAAAAGAGAGAACTTTAAAAAAGAGAGAAGACAGCTGCCATCGAGTCAATTTCAACTCATGGCGATCCCATGTGTGTCAGAGTAGAACGGTGCTCCATAGGGTTTTCCACGGCTGGTGTTTCAGATGCAGATTGCCAGGCCTGTCTTACAAGGTAACTCTGTGTGGGCTCATGTGTTCAACCTTTTGGTTAGCAACAGAGCTCGTTAACCATTTGCTCCATCCAGTGACTCTTAGAGCTTACAAGATAGTAATAAAAATGATGGAAGGGTTGGGAAATAGCAATTATAATAAAGGTTAAGAAACAGTATATTACCCCGGAGAAAAAAACATACAAAGTTATTCGATAGTGCTCTTGAAGTTAGAGATACGAATTAAAGTGCCTAGAAGAAATTTAGACATTACTGAAGACAAGATCATTTGCCATAGTGCATTTCTGATACTCTTTGAGGTTCCTAAGAGTCTCAAGAATCTCTCCAGAGATGAAGTTCAGATTGCAACTAATTTCACCACTTGGAAGATGGGTCCAAAACCAAAAGAAATCTAAAAACAACGTATTGTTGGCATAACAGGCCCCTTGAATAGAATTTAAAGGACTAAAACAGGAGCTTAGTGATAATTTTGGTCAACCTTTTATCTCTAGTTTCAGCATATGCTGCATAGATATCTTATATCACTAAAGGTTTTACAATCAATGTTATGCTTGAGCCCATTGTTGTAGCCACTGTGCCAATCCATCTTGTTGAGGGTCTTCCTCTTTTTTGCTGACCCTCTACTTTACCAAGCTTGGTGCCCTTCTCTAAGACTGGTCCCTCCTGATAATGAGTCCAAAGTACATGAAATGAAGTCTTATCATTCTTGCTTCTAAGGAACATCCTGGCTGTACTTCTTCCAAGACAGATTTGTTCATTCTTTTGGCAGTCCATGGTATATTCAGGATTCTTCAACAACTCCACAATTCAAAGGCATCAATTCTTCTTCTGTCTTCCTTATTCATTGTCCAGCTATCTCATGCATATGAGACGACTGAAAACACAATGGCTTGGGTCAGGTGCAACTTAATCTTCAAGGTGATATCTTTGCTTCTCAGCACTTTAAAGAAGTCTTTTGCAGCATATTTGCCCAATGCAATGCATCTTTTGAATTCTTGGCTGCTGCTTCCATGGATGCTGATCGTGGATCTAAGTAAAACGAAATCCTTGACAACTTCAATCTTTTGTCTGTTTATCGCAATGTTGCTTATCGGTCCAGTTGAGGATTTTTGTTTTCTTTATGTTGAGGTGTAACCCATACTAAAGGCTGTGGCCTTTGATCTTCATTAGTAAGTGCTTCAAATCCTCTTCACTTTCAGCAAGAAGGTTGTGTCATCTACATAACAAAGGTTGTTAATGACTCTTCCTTCAATTCTGATGCAGTGTTCTTCTTCATATAGTCCAGCTTCTCAGATTATTTGCTCAGCATACAGATTGAATAGGTATGGTGAAAGGACACAACCCTGATGCACAGCGTTCCTGACTTTAAACCACACAGTATCCTCTTGTTCTGTTTGAACAACTTCCTCTTGGTCTATATATAGGTTCCTCATGAGAACAATTAAGTGTTCTGTGTTCTGGAATTCCCATTCTCTGCAGTGTTATCCATAATTTGTTATGATCCACACAATTGAATGTCTTTGCATAGTCAAAAAAACACAGATAAACATCTTTCTGGTATTCCTTACTTTTAACCGAGATCCATCTGACATCAGCAATGACATCCCTTGTTCCACGTTGTCTTCTGAATCCGCCTTGAATTTCTGGCAGGCCCCCACAGTGTGCCAAACTGACAGATGCATGGGGGTCTGAATTGTGAGGGGTTAGTAAACGCTAAAGTGGAGTTTCCATTGAGGTTAAATGCCAATAACAACTCTAAGATTGGGAGGCAGAACTTGGTGTCCCCCCCAAGGTAAGAGAACTGAATTTGAGACTCCTGTAATTAAGTGATTATGTTTTTGTTGTTAGGTGCTGTCGAGTCAGTTCCGACTCATAGCTACCCTATGCACAATAGAATGAAACACTGCCCGGTCCTGCACCATCCTTACAATTGTTGTTATGCTCGAGCTCATTGTTGCAGCCACTGTGTTGATCCACCTCGTTGAGGGTCTTCCTCTTTTCCGCTGACCCTGTACTCTGCCAAGCATGATGTCCTTCTCCAGGGACTGATCCCTCCTGACATCATGTCCAAAGTATGTAAGACGCAGTCTCGCCACCCTTGCTTCTAAGGAGCATTCTAGTTGTGCTTCTTCTAAGACAGATTTGTTCGTTCTTTTGGCAGTCCATGGTGTATTCAATATTCTTCACCAACACCACAATTCAAAGGGGTCAACTCTTCTTCGGTCTTCCTTATTCATTGTCCAGCTTTCACATGCATATGATGTGATTGAAAATACCATGGCTTGGGTCAGGCGCACCTTAGGCTTCAGGGTGACATCTTTGCTCTTCAACACTTTGAAGAGGTCCTTTGCAGCAGATTTGCCCAATGCAATGCGTCTTTTGATTTCTTGACTGCTGCTTCCATGGCTGTTGATTGTGGATCCAAGTAAAATGGAATCCTTGACAACTTCAATCTTTTCTCTGTTTATCATGATGTTGCTCATTGGTCCAGTTGTGAGGATTTTTGTTGTTTTCTTTCTGTTGAGGTGCAATCCATACTGAAGGCTGTGGTCTTTGATCTTCATTAGTAAGTGCTTCAAGTCCTCTTCACTTTCAGCAAGCAAGGTTGTGTCATCTGCATAACGCAGGTTGTTAATGAGTCTTCCTCCAATCCTGATGTCCCGTTCTTCTTCATATAGTCCAGCTTCTGGTATTATTTGTTCAGCATACAGATTAAATAGGTATGGTGAAAGAATACAACCCTGACGCACACCTTTCCTGACTTTAAACCAATCAGTATCCCCTTGTTCTGTCCGAACAACTGCCTCTTGATCCATGTAAAGATTCCTCATGAGCACAGTTAAATGTTCTGGAATTCTCATTCTTCGCAGTGTTATCCATAGTTTGTTATGATCCACACAGTCAAATGTCTTTGGATAAGCGATTACAGGAGTCTCAAATTCATTAACTGAGGAAACCCTGGTGGTGTAGTGGTTAAGTGCTACGGCTGCTAACCAAAGGGTCTGCAGTTTGAATCCACCAGGCGCTCCTTGGAAACTCTGTGGGGCAGTTCTACTCTGTCCTATAGGGTCTCTATGAGTCAGAACTGACTCGACGGCACTGAGTTTGGTTTTTGTTTTTGGTATAATTAACTGAAGTTCCTGAATGGGAGAAGTCCCATGTTTACAAGTAAGCACAAATCATGTTTGGAGGAAAACAGTCTAATTATAGATCTTCAAGATAATGTATATTGAATTCAATAAATTCTATGAACTCACAATTAAGAAAAAAAAAGCGAACACACAAGAAAACAATCACAGTGAGTACGAGTCACCAAAACTGCAAAGACAAATTTACATCTCCAAGAACTTCATGTATTAGAAGATCACATGCAGAATACAAAATAAATAAATAACATGCAAATTTAAAATTATAAATAAGAAACAGTGAAAATGCCAAGCAGATTTGAAATTAAATAAAATTTCTAAAAATAAAATATATAATCAAAAAGTTGAAAAATTTGGTTGATGAGTTAAACAGCCGACTAGCTCTAGCAAAATGTGGGCAAGAGCTCTGACGTAGAAAGGAAGATGGATCTAAGGCAGTTTTGAAGAATGAAGCACAGAGAAAGTAAGAAAGACAACATAAAAAAGATTAAAGAGCTGTTGGAATCTCTAGCATATGTCTAAGCAGATTCCAAGGAGGTAATGAAAAGAATGGAGAAGAGCAATATTCAAAGAGATAATAGCTTAGAATTTTCCAGAACTGCTTAAAGACATAAACATACAAATATAAGGTACATAACATGTAGTAGGCAGAACAAATTTTTAAAAAATCTAATCCTAGTTGAGTAGCTAAAGTGAAAAGAAGAAATGATGAAGTAAAACAACTGAACGGAAGATTTCAAAGGACTGCTTGAGAAGACAAAGTATTATAATGACATGTACAAAGACCTAGAGATAGAAAACCAAAAGGGAAGAACACACTCGGCATTTCTCAAGCTGAAATAACTGAAGAAAAAATTCAAGCCTCAAGTTGCAATATTAAAGGATTCTATGGAGAAAATATTCAACAATGCAGAAAGCATCAAAAGAAGCTGAAAGAAATACATAGAGTCACTATACCAAAAGAATTGGTTGATTTTTAACCATTTCAGGAGTAGCAAATGATTAGGAACTGATGGTTCTGAAGGAAGATATCCAAGCTGCACTGAAAGGGATGGCAGAAAACAAGACTCCAGGAATTGACAGATTATCAGTTGAGGTGTTTCAATAAACAGATGCAAGGCTTGAAGTGCTCACTTGCCTATGCCAAGAAATATGGAAGACAGCTACGTGGCCAATCAACTGCAAGAGATACATATTTATGACTATCCCAAAGAAAGGTGATCCAACTGAATGCAGAAATTATCGAACAATATCATTAATATCAAGCACAGTACACTGACAGGGAATTGCTAGAAGTTTAAGCTAGATTCAGAAAAGTATGTGGAACAAAGGATATCATTGCTGATGTCAGATGGATCCTGGCTGAAAGCACAGAACACCAGGAAGATGTTTACCTGTGTTTTATTGACTATGCAAACTCATTTATCTGTGTGGATCATAATAAATTATGAATAATATTGTAAAGAATGGAAATTCCAAAACACTTAATTGTATGCATGAGGAACCTGAATGTAGATCAAGAGGCAGTTGTTCGAACAGAACAAGGGGATACTTTGTGGTTTAAAGTCAGGAAAGGTGTGCATCAGGGTTGTATCCTTTCACCATACCTATTCAATCTGTATGCTGAGCAAACAATCTGAGAAGCTGGCCTATATGAAGAAGAATATGGCATCAGGATTGGAGGAAGACTCATTAACAACCTGCAATATGCAGATGACACAACCTTGCTTGCTGAAATTGAAGAGGACTTGAAGCACTTACTAATGAAGATCAAAGACCACAGCCTTCAGTATGGATTATACCCCAACATAAAACAAAAATCCTCACAACTGGACCAATAAGCAACATTGTGATAAATGGAGGAAAGATTCAATTTGTCAAGGATTTCATTTTACTGGGATCCACAATCAACATTCATGCAAGCAGCAGTGGAGAAATCAAAAGATGCATTGCACTGGGCAAATCTGCCGCAAAAGACCTCTTTAAAGTGTTAAAAAGCAAAGATGTCACCTTGAAGACTAAGGTGCACCTGACACAAGCCATGGTGTTTCCAGTTGCCTCATATGCATGTGAAAGCTGCAGGATGAAAAAGGAAGACCAAAGAATTGACACCTTTGAATTGTGGTGTTGGTGAAGAATATTGAATATACCATGGGCTGCCAAAAGAATGAACAAATCTGTCTTGGAAGAAGAAGAACCAGAATGCTCATTAGAAGCGAGAATGGTGAGACTATATCTCACACAGTTTGGGCATGTTATCAGAAGTGATCAGTCCGTGGAGAAGGACATCATGCTTGGTAAAGTAGAGGACCAGTGAAAAAGAGAAAGACCCTCAATGAGATGGACTGACGCAGTGGCTGCAGGAATGGGCTCAAGCATATAACAAGGATTGTGGAGATGGCACAGGACTGGGCAGTGTTTCATTCTGTTGTGCATAGGGTCACTATGAGTTGGAATCAACTGGATAGCACCTAAGAATAAAGACAACAATCCTAGTTATATTCTTGAAAACCTTGAAAAAATACATGAAAAATGATTGATGTTAAAAGTAGCCAGAAAGAAAGGAGCAATATGTCAAGTCTTAGAGCAGTCCTCCCAGCTGCAACTATGAAAGCTAGAAGAAATACTAAAAATGCTGAACAAAAATAATTGTCCACTTAAAGTTGTATAGAAAAATTAAATTTCAAGAATGATAGTTAAAAAAACATAATTTCAGATTTAAAAAAAAAAAAAAACTACAGGAGTTTACTACCAAAAGACCTAAACTAAAAACCTAAATGATAAATTTTAGGAATAAAAGTGATCCTAGAAGGGTAGTTTGCAATACATAAAGAAATAGTGAACATATATAAACCTATAGAGAAATCTAAATAAATATTGCTAGTTAGCAACAACGGAAACCCTGGTGGAGTAGTGGTTAAGAGCTACAGCTGCTAACCAAAAGACTGGCAGTTCAAATCCACCAGGTGCTCCTTGGAAACTATGGGGCAGTTCTACTCTGTCCTATAGGGTTGCTATGCGTCAGAATCCACTTGATGGCAATGAGTTTTTTTTTTTTTCTTCATTAGCAACAATAACAAAAACAACAATAATATTTACTTTGTGGGGTTAAAAATATATAGGGAAGAGGGCAGAGCTTCTGGCTGTGAAGAAATAATGATTTTGGCAAATCTTTTCACCTTAAAGCAAAGAAACTGGATAAAATTGTGAAAAATTATTTTAATGGCTCTGAAAATTCACCAAAGGCAAACAATAAATTGAGAAGTGTTTGTGAAAAACTGCTGAATAGTGGGGGTCTGTAGAGTTCTTGCCTAGGGCTACTTGCGTCCACACACAAAAAAGAAAATTGTGACCCATATTCAGGAAAAATGCAGTCAATAGAAAGTGACTCTGAGTGGGTCATGGTGTTACACCTAAGAGAAAAAAAACTCCAAAGAAACTATTATAAATAAGTTCAAAAAATGAAAAGGAACTATGTTTAAAGGTTAGAGGAAAATATGACGACAATGGCGGAATATGAAATAAAAATAGGAACTATCAATGAATAAACAGAAATTTTTGTAAACAAGCAAATGGCAATTCTCTATTTGAAAAATAAAATATCCATAATGAACTCAACAGCAGATTTGAGTGGCAGAAAAAAGAATCAGTGAACTTGAAGACAGATCAATAGAAATTATCCAAACTTAAGAACATGGAGAAAAATTATTGAATAAAGATTAACAGAGCCTCAGAGACCCATGGAACAACATCAAGTGTACCAATACATATGTAGCGGAAGTCTCAGAAGCAGGAGGAAAAGAAAGAGAAAGGAAAATTATATGGAAATAATGGCTAAAACCTTTCCAAATTTGATTTTAAAATATTAAACATTAATTTAGATATCAAGGAAATTCAATGAGCCACAGGCACAAAGACACAATCTTGAAAGCAGCAAGAGAAAAATGACTCATTAAGTGCAGGGAAACAACAATCCAGTTAATGGCTGATTTCTCATCAGAAACAATAGCGAACAAAAGGCAGTGGAATGACATATTCAAAGTGCTGAAAGAAAAAAAAAAAATTCTCACCAAAAATTTCTATATCACGAATCAAGCAAAGAGGCAAAGGAAACAGGGAGTGACTGTTTAATGAATATGGGGTTTCCTTTTGGGGTGATCAAAATGTTTTGGAACTAAAGAGAGGTGATTGTTATATAACGTGTAAATACACTAAATGTCACTGAATTGTACACTTTAAAATGGTTAATTCTATGCTTTGTGAATTTTTTCTCAATTAAAAAAGTAAAGCAAAATAAAGACATTACCAGATATGATAAAGACTGAGAGAATTGATTTCTAGCTGATCTGTCTTATAAGAAATACTAAGGAAGTCCTTCAGGCTGAAAGGAAATGACACCAGAAAATAAGTTGAGTTCACAGGAAAAAATGAAGGGTACCAGAAATGGAAAATATGTATGCAAATGTAAAGTCTATAAAAATATCTATTTTTCTTTTCCACTCTTAATTTCCTTTAAAAGACAAGATCGTATCAAGCAACAATCACCACACTATATTGTTGAGTTTATATATAGATATACATGAAAATAATAGCACAATGAACTTGCTATATTACTGGAATTGAGTCGATATTAACTTGAAGTAGATGGTTGTAAGTTAAGGTACATACTATAATCTCTAGAGCAAACATGAAAATAATTCAAAAATTTTAGTTAAGAAATCAACAGAGGAAATGTTACACTGAAGAGTATTTATTTAACACGAGAATGCAGTAAAGGAAGAACAGAAAAGCAAAAAAGACATGAGACATTTGGAAAACAAATAGTAAAAAAAACAGATGTAAATCCAACCACATCAAAATTAATTAAATGTGAATTAATTAAACATCCTAGTTAAAATGCAGAGATTTTTAGACTGCACAAAAAAGCAAGATCCAACTATTTGCCATTAGAAGAGATACACAAAAGAATCGACCTTATGGCCACATATATATATGTGTCTTCTCCATTAGATTCCTTAAGGACAATTTATCTCTATTACCAGGAGCTAGTGGGTGCTCAATGAATGTGAGTTGAATGAATGAATGCCTCAACTTTAGATATAAGAATTAGGACAGCAGAAGTCTAGGTATGATGAGGATTATTCCATAATCCTACTAGTGGGAGAACTGAGAACAGATAAAGGCAGAAGAAAAGAGAATTGAGTCTATCCTTAAGAAAAAATGAGAGGGTTATTTGGATTCTTTCACTATCGTGGTTTCTGCCCTTGATTGGTTGGCATTTTCTTTTCTTATACATGCTTCTCCTGTCTACTGTTCTGTGACTCTCTCCCCTCACTTTCTTTGATTCATTTCTGATTCTTTAAACACTCGTTACTATCTACCAAAATTCGTTCAACTATAGACATATTTTCTACCCACAAACCCTATTTACGACTTTTCTCTAGTGTGTTGTATTCATTTCCTCTTTTACTTAAATTCCAGATATCCCTCAGATTCCATCCTAAAAATTTTTAAATGGTTCATATGTTTTTCTTTATCTTTACTCATGTTATTTTTTTAAATCAACTTTATTGAGGTATAATGTACATACTATAAAGTGCATCCATTTTAAGTGTACAGTTGATTAGCTTTGACCTATGTATACATCTGTGTAACCGCATCACAAACAAAGATATGGAACATTGGTCACCCCCAAAAGTAACCTTGTATCCCTTTTCTGTTAGTAACCCCCCATTCCCACAACCACTTATCTAGTTTTTCTTTCAATATAGATTAGTTTTACCAGTTCTAGAAATTCATGTAAATGAAAATAGTACAGTATGTAGTCTTTTGTGTCTGCCTTTTTTTTTTTTTTTTTGGTTAACGGTTTGTTATTGAAATTCATCTATGTTATTGTGTGTATCAGTTGTTTGTTCCTTTTTGTTGCTGAGCAGTATTCCATTTATCTATTCCATTTCTCAAGATGGACTCTTCCACTTGGCTTTCAATTCCTTCACTCTGGGACCTTGCTCCAACAATCTGACATTTTTATTTCTATTATCATTATATCCCTCCTCAGGATTCTTTGAGATTTTCTTTTTGGGCTATAACCAAATTTAAGAGATCCCTACTTTAAAAAACTTCCCCTTGATGCTGCTACCACTTCAAGAGGTTGTCTTATTTTTATCACTAAACTTTTAAAAAAGAGTTACTGTCTCCATTGCTACATTTGCTGGCATTACTTCTGCACCAACTACTTGTTTTTCAATCCCTTTATCTTTGGCCTCTACTCTTACCAGTCAACTGAAAACTTGTTTTAAAATACACTAATTTGATACATGTTTCTTAAAATTTCTTCATCTGTCCATCCACCTATGCACCCAATCACCCACCCGTCCATCCATCTATCCATCCATCCATTCATCTAACTACCTACCTACCTACGCATTCAGTATTACAGACAACATTTTACTAAATGGGAAAATACCAAACACATTCTCACTAAAGTCAGGAATAAGACAAGTAGGTCTACTATCTGCACTACTATTTAGCATTTTACTGGAGGGGTTAGCCAATACAAGCATAAAAAAAGAAAACAATTAAAGGCACAAAAATTATTGTTATTGTTGTTGTTAGTTGCCATTGAGTCAATTCTGACTCATGGCAACCCCATGTGTGCAGAGTAGAACGGATCCAAAGGGTTTTGAGGCTATGACCTTTTGGAAGAAAATTGCCATGCCTGTCTTCCGAGGCATCTGTCTTTCGAGGCACTAACTTTCAGCTAGTGTTCCAATGTTTAACCATTTGCACCAAATGGTGGCAATAATTCACTAAATAATTTGCTAAAACTATCTATTGGTGAATGATATTGTAATATACTTGGACAATCCCAGAGAATGAATGACAAAACTAACTCCAACAATTACGTTAGGTAGCATGATAAAAGTTGACATATAAACATCAATATCCTTTATATACACAAACAATAACTAATTGGAAATACATAATGAAAGAGAAAGCCCCATAGCAACAAAATAGCAACAACAAAGATAAAATATTTAGGAATACCTTAACAATTAATGTGAAAAACCAATATGAACTCTCTGAAAGACACTAAAGTAGACATAACGAATGAAAAAGCATCCCTTTTTCTTGTATAGATTGTCTCAGCATCATAAAGATGTCATTCTCCCTAAATTTAGAAATTTAATATTATGCCAATAAAATAACATCAAGCCATTTTTTTTAAAAGAGCCAGAGACATTAATACTAAAATTCACATGGAAAAATAAACATTCAAGAATAGGTAGGAAAAGCCTTAAAAAGAGCAATAAGGAGAGACTAGGCCAAACATATATTAAAAAACTATAAATCCTTTTTAATTAAAATAGTGTGGCACAGTATTCCACAGACTGATGGGATGGAGTAGAAAGTCCAGAAATAGACCCAAGTAAATGAGAAAGTTTAGTATATGATAAAGGTATCATCTGAAATCACTGGAGAAAAAAGATAGACATTTTAACAAATGATATTGTGCTGTGTTGATAGCCATTTGGCAAAAGATAAAATGGGACCCATACCTTACATCACACATAAGATTAAACTTCAAATGGACCAGAGATCTAAATGCAAAAAAAAAGAGAGAGAGAAATTATACATATACTAGGAAAAGAAACACAACTGAATTCCTTTATAATCTGAATATGAGAAAAGGCTTTCTAACTATGACTCAAAATACAGCTACAATAAAGGAAAAGTTTGATATATTTGACTCTGTAAAAAAAACAAAACAAAAAAAACACTTTTGTATGGCTAAAATAACACCAAAAGTAACATCAAGGGACAAATGACAAACTGGGAGAAAATACTGCCACATATATCACAGAAAAAGGGTATCTCTAATACATAAAGAAGTATTAAAAACTTGGGAAAAGAAAAACCAAAATATGATTTAAAATGTCAGAGATATAAACATATAATTCATTGAAAAAGATATAAAATATTTCTTAAACGTGAAAGATACTCAACTTCAATCATAATAAATAAATATAAATTAAAACTACACCATGGGACAATGACATCAGCAAAAATGTTGGATTAAGGGCCTCTGAAAACGTTCCCTCCCATAAAAGTAACAGGAACACTGGTAAAAATTGTCAAAATCAACTTTTCCATAACTCTGGATAATAACCAAAGGCTTGCAGCAATGCAGGGAGCATTATTCCAAGAAAAATGCCTGGATTTTGATAAGAACAGCAAGCTTTGTGGCATTTTAACTTGCCCCATTTTCTCCCCACCCTCCAGCCCCACACTAGCCTTGAAAACCAACAATATGCAATCCTGGTGAAAACTAATAGCCTTGCAGCCAATACGGGAGAATGGGTTGAAACTCCGTCAAACCCCCAATCCCAAACAACTGTCATTATTTGACCAGTCTGGTAGTTCCCAGGAAGACTCCTCTCAAGGCTCTCTTTATTTGAGGTGGCTCGAAGCTTGACCAGTGAGAACAGCCTTTTTCTCTGGGGGCATTTGTCAAAAAACAATAACAATCAGAGGCAATTTTTGAACATCCTGGCTGCCTGAGGTGGTAGATAACAGTTGGGGTACACAAGGAAAACCAAAACCAAACCTGTTGCCATCTAGTTGATTTGGCAAAAACATTAGAAAGAAAAACTGGAGAATAAGATGTTCACAGGGGGCTTTGGAAAGCTCTGACACATTCCTGAGAAACTAGAAGGCTTCACTCATGCATACGACTGTGTGCATGCCCAGGGCTGTACACATGCTCAGGAAAGACCTGAGAAGTCCCTAAACTCTCACATCTGGCTAACTTTGAGGCTCCACTGAAGAAGGAAGTGACAGCTACATTAGGCTGGTAAACTGCCCAGGTGACTGCTGAAGGCCTGCCCCAACACGAACACAAAGCCCCTTGGCAAAGGCATAATTCAGTCCATAACAAGCCCCTCTAGTGAAAAAAACAAACTGCAAGAAGAATAAATATAAAATATCTGCTACCTTGTGTGAGAAAGAGGGGGGAATAAGAGAATTTACCTGTATCTACTTTAAAAGAAACACAGGAAGAAGAAACCAGAAACTAATTGATTAGCTAGGGTTGGTAGAGGAAATGAGGTGGAAGGGGTATGTAGGGTATTATGGACAGCCTCCATGATGGCCCCCAAGGATGTCTCCTGGTATTCATGCCCTTTTGTAGTCTCCTCCCACTGTGTATCAGAGCTGGTTTGTGTGACCAAATGAATATGATAAAGTGAAAGTATGTAATTTGCAAGGCTAGGTTATAAAAGGCGTTGCAGCTTCTGCTTCAGTCTCTTGGATCTGCTTTGGTTTTTTGCTCTGGGGAGAGCAAGCCAGCACGCTGTGAAAACACTCCAACAGCCCTGTGGAAAGGCCTATGTAGGGAGATACCAAGGATTCCCACTAACAACCAACAGCAACCTGCCTGCCATGTGAGCGAGCCACCATGGAAGCAGATCTTCCAGCCCTAGTCAAGTCTTCAGATTACTGCAGCCCCAGCAAATATCTGACTGCAACTTCAAGAGAAATCTCAAGCCAGAACAACCCAGTCAAGATGCTCCCAAATTCCTGAACCACTGATAGTATAAGGGACAATAAATGACTATCTTTTTTTTTGTTAAGCCAGTAGCAGCAATAGGGAGCCCTGGTGGCACAGTAGTTAAGAGCTATGTCTGCTAATCAAAAGGTCAGCAGTTCGAATTCACCACCCACTCCTTGGAAATGCTATGGGGCAGTTCTACTCTGTTCTATAGGGCCGCTGTGTGGCGGAACCGATTCAATGGCAATTGGTTTGGTTTTTTGGTTTGAGCAGTAATAGATAACTAAGAAACTGCCACTTCTCTGAGTATACCTTTTTGTACAGCTTTGACTTTTGGAATCATTTTAATATTTTATATATTCAAAAGATAAAATCAAATCAACAAAGATAAGAAAAACCCTAAATTGAATGCAAAGGAAAAAAATGAATCTAACTGTATTTCAAATGAATAACATAACCACTCTGAAGGGGAAAAAATGAACTAATCTAGGTTAACTTTTGAACGATAAGCTCTTTGATAATATGCTTTCAGTCTAAAAACAAACAGAACTCCAAACGAATCTTAACCTCTGTTTGGTAGATTTGTAAGTTTATTTTTCCTGCTGGTGTGGGTATAGTAATTCTTAAACTCTTCTGTGTGTATTGCGGTATTGAGTAAATGAGTAAACACACTGATGCTGTTAGGAGCCAGGGTTCTCCTTGTGAGAGAAAGAGTCACACACTCTCTCTCAATATGTGTATGCAATGGGTAAAGCAATATGAAATTGCCACTTTACCCAGCTCTGTTTCTGTAAAGGCCTAAAAACAATGACACTCGTGTAAGCAATAAATGTGGCTGAGTTAAAGGCTGAGGCAGGAAAATACAACTTGGGCCTGGAGAATCTCTATATATCAGAAAGTTAGAAAGTGCTAAAAAAATGACATAAATGTGTCAAAAAGATACAAAACTACACTGAAGGGACTCCCATTAGCCAAATCAGAGACATTCTGAATATCAAAAAGAATAATTTATAGTAGTATATTATAACCTATTGAATAAAACAAAAATTAGCCCATATGAATAATAATAATAATAAACAGAGAGATAAGTGGGAGAGAAGGGAAAGCTCTTCCTTGCAGGAGAATGCTAACTAATAAACACAGAAGGAATAATAGTGTTAAAAAATCTGTTTTTCAATCATAATAGAAATAACTGATTCAGGCAAAAATCATCTATGAATACCAAAATGATTGATTGAAGGTCTGAAGAGGAACAGGAAATGTACATAGACTCCAACTATTTTCCTGAAATTACTTGGTAATTACAAAGAGAAAAATGGTAACTTTATAGTGGAGAAACTTGGCTGACACCACTTAACTAAATGATCAAAGGTAATATTAGCAGTAATACAACAAACTGACATCATCATTTATATGGCATTTGGCCCAAACCTGAATCTACTTGTGAGAAAACATCAAACTCAAACGGAGGGTTATTCTGCAAAACAACTGCCCTGTATGCTTCAAAAATATCAATGTCACGAAAGACAAAGAAAAGTCGAAAACCATTCTAGGTTAAAGGAGACTAAAGAACATGGCAACAAAATGCAATGTGTAACCCTGGATTGGATCCTTGATTGGGGCAAAAATGCCGTAAAGGACATTTCTGGGAGGACTGCAATAATTAAATATGGACTATATATATTCCAAAAACCCAAAAGCAAACCCAGTGCCATCAAGTCGATTCCAACTCATAGCGACCCTATAGAATAGAGTAGAACTGCCCCATAGAGTTCCCAAGGAGTGCCTGGCAGATTCAAACTGCTGACCCTTTGGTTAGCAGCTGTAGCACTTAACCACTACGCCACCAGGGTTTACAGACTATATACTGTTATTGTTGTTAGGTGCCATCGAGTCAGTTCCGACTCATTGTGACCCTATGCACAACAGAACGAGATACTGCCCGGTCCTGCGCCATCCTCACAATGGTTGTTATGCTTGAGCTCATTGTTGCAGCCACTGTGTTGATCCACCTCGTTGAGGGTCTTCCTCTTTTCCGCTGACCCTGTACTCTGCCAAGCATGATGTCCTTCTCCAGAGACTGATCCCTCCTGACAATATGTCCAAAGTATGTAAGACGCAGTCTCGCCATCCTTGCTTCTAAGGAGCATTCTGGTTGTGCTTCTTCTAAGACAGATTTGTTCGTTCTTTTGGCAGTCCATGGTGTATTCAATATTCTTCACCAACACCACAATTCAAAGGGGTCAACTCTTCTTCGGTCTTCCTTATTCATTGTCCAGCTTTCACATGCATATGATGTGATTGAAAATACCATGGCTTGGGTCAGGCGCACCTTAGGCTTCAGAGTGACATCTTTGCTCTTCAACACTTTGAAGAGGTCCTTTGCAGCAGATTTGCCCAATGCAATGCGTCTTTTGATTTCTTGACTGCTGCTTCCATGGCTGTTGATTGTGGATCCAAGTAAAATGAAATCCTTGACAACTTCAATCTTTTCTCTGTTTATCATGATGTTGCTCATTGGTCCAATTGTGAGGATTTTTGTTGTTTTCTTTCTGTTGAGGTGCAATCCATACTGAAGGCTGTGGTCTTTGATCTTCATTAGTAAGTGCTTCAAGTCCTCTTCACTTTCAGCAAGCAAGGTTGTGTCATCTGCATAACGCAGGTTGTTAATGAGTCTTCCTCCAATCCTGATGTCCCGTTCTTCTTCATATAGTCCAGCTTCTGGTATTATTTGTTCAGCATACAGATTAAATAGGTATGGTGAAAGAATACAACCCTGACACACACCTTTCCTGACTTTAAACCAATCAGTATCCCCTTGTTCTGTCTGAACAACTGCCTCTTGATCCATGTAAAGATTCCTCATGAGTACAATTAAATGTTCTGGAATTCCCATTCTTCGCAGTGTTTGTTTTGATCCACACAGTCGAATGCCTTTGCATAGTCAATAAAACACAGGTAAACATCCTTCTGGTATTCTCTGCTTTCAGCCAGGATCCATCTGACATCAGCAATGACATCCCTGGTTCCACGTCCTCTTCTGAAACCAGCCTGAATTTCTGGCAGTTCCCTGTTGATGTACTGCTGCACCCATTTTTGAATGATCTTCAGCAAAATTTTGCTTGCGTGTGATATTAACGATATTGTTCTATAATTTCCATATTCCATTGGATCACCTTTCTTGGTAATAGGCATAAATATGGATCTCTTCCAGTCAGTTGGCCAAGGATCTGTCTTCCATATTTCTTGGCATAGACGAGTGAGCACCTCCAGCACTGCATCTGTTTGTTGAAACATCTCAATTGATATTCCATCAATTCCTGGAGCCTTGTTTTTCTCCAATGCCTTCAGAGCAGCTTGGGCTTCTTCCTTCAGTACCATCGGTTCCTGTTCATATGCCACCTTTTTGAAATGGTTGAATATCGACTAATTCTTTTTGGTATAATGACTCTGTGTATTCCTTCCATCTTCTTTTGATGTTTCCTGCATCATTTAATACTTTCTCCATGGAATCCACCACTATTGCAACTCGAGGCTTGAATTTTTTCTTCAGTTCTTTCAGCTTGAGAAATGCCGAGCATATTCTTCCCTTTTGGTTTTCCATCTCCAGCTCTCTGCACATGTCATTATAATACTTTGTCTTCTCGAGAGGCCCTTTGAAATCTTCTGTTCAGTTCTTTTACTTTATCAACTCTTCCTTTTGCTTTAGCTGCTCGATGCTCAAGAGCAAGTTTCAGAGTCTCCTCTGACATCCATCTTGGTCTTTTCTTTCCTGTCTTTTCAGTGACCTCTTGATTTCTTCATGGATGATGTCCTTGATGTCATTCCACAACTCGTCTGGTCTTCAGTCACTAGTGTTCAATGGATCAAATCTATTCTTGAGATGGTCTCTAAATTCAAGTGGGATATACTCAAGGTCATATTTTGAATCTTGTGGTCTTGCTCTGATTTTCTTCAGTTTCAGCTTGAACTTGCATATGAGCAATTGATGGTCTGTTCCACAGTCAGCCCCTGGCCTTGTTCTGACTAATGATATTGAGCTTTTCCATCGTTTCTTTCCACAGATGTAGTCAATTTGATTTCTGTGTTTTCCATCTGGTGAGGTCCATGAGTTTAGTCGCCGTTTATGTTGGTGAAAGAAGGTATTTGCAATGAAGAAGTCGTTGGTCTTGCAAAATTCTATCATTCGATCTCTGGCATTGTTGCTATCACCAAGGCCCTATTTTCCAACTACTGATCCTTCTTTGTTTCCAACTTTTGCACTCCAGTCGCCAGTAATTATCAATGCATCTCGACTGCATGTTTGATCAATTTCAGACTGTAGCAGCTGATAAAAATCTTCTATATCATCATCTTTGGCCCTAGTGGGTGGTAAGTAAATTTGAATAATAGTCATATTAACTGGTCTTCCTTGTAGGCGTGTGGATATTATCCTATCACTGACACCGTTGTACTTCAGGATAGATTTTGAAACGTTCTTTTTGACAATGAATACAACACCATTCCTCTTCGAGTTGTCATTTCCAACATGGTAGACTATATGATTGTCCAGTTCAAAATGGCCAATACCAGTCCATTTCAGCTCACTAATGCCTAGGATATCGATGTTTATGCGTTCCATTTCATTTTTGATGATTTACAATTTTCCTAGATTCATACTTTGTACATTCCAGGTTCTGATTATTAATGGATGTTTACAGCTGTTTCTTCTCAGTTTGAGTCGTGCCACATCAGCAAATGAAGGTCCCGAAAGCTTTACTCCATCCACGTCATTAAGGTCAACTCTACTTTGAGGAGGCAGCTCTTCCCCAGTCATCTTTTGAGTGCCTTACAACCTGGGGGGGCTTATCTTCCAGCACTATATCATTCAATGTTCCGCTGCTATTCATAAGGTTTTCACTGGCTAATGCTTTTCAGAAGTAGACTGCCGGGTCCTTCTTCCTAGTCTGTCTTAGTCTGGAAGCTCAGCTGAAACCTGTCCTCCGTGGGTGACAGTGGTGGTATCTGAATACCAGTGGCACAGCTTCCAGCATCACAGCAACACACAAGCCCCCACAGTACGACAAACTGACAGACATGTGCGGGGACTATATATTAGATAATATTGACGTTAAATTTCCTAAATTTGTTAATTGTATTGTGGGTTGTTGTTGTTATTAGGTGCCGTTGAGTCAGTTCCCGATCATAGCAACCCTACATACAACAGAACAAACACTGCAGGTCCTGTGCCATCCTCATAATTATTATGCTTAAGCCCACTGTTGCAGCCACTGTGTTAACTCATCTTGTTTACGGTCTTCCTCTTCTTCGCTGACTCTCTACTTTACCAAGCATAATGTCCTTCTTCAAAGAATGTGAGATGAAGTCTCATCATCCTTGCAGTTTAGGAGTATTCTGGTTGTACTTTCTCCAGGACAGATTTGTTCATTCTTGTGGCAGTCCATGGTATATTCAATATTCTTTGTCAACACCATAATTCAAAGGCATCAATTCTTCTTCCGTCTTCCTTATTCGTTGTCCAGCTTTCATATCTATATGAGGCGATTGGAAATACCGTGGCTTGGGTCAGGCACAACTTAGTCCTCAAAGTGGCATCTTTGCTTTTTAACACTTTAAACAGGTCTTTGCAACAGATCTGCCCAATGCAGTAAGCTGTTTGATTTCTTGACTGCTACTTCCATGGGCATTGATGGTGGATCCAAGTAAAATGAAATCTTTGACAACTTCAATCTTTTCTCCATTTATCATGGTGTTGCTTATTGGTCCAGTTGTGAGGGTTCTTTTTTTTTTATGTTGAGGTATAATCCATACTGAAGGCTGTGGTCTTTGATCTTTGTCAGTAAATGCCTCAAGTCCTCTTCACCTTCATCAAGCAATGTTGTGTCATTTGCATAACGCAGGTTGTTAATGAGTCTTCCTCCAATCCTGATGCCGTATTCTTCTTCATGTAGTCCAGCTTCTCAGACTATTTCCTCGTCATACAGACTGAATAAATAAAGGATACAACCCTGATGCACCCCTTTCCTGACTTTAAATCATGCAGTATCCCCTTGTTCTGTTTGAACGACTGCCTCTTGGTCTATGTACAGGTTCCTCATGAGCACAATTAAGTAGTCTGGAATTACCATTCTTTGCAATGTTATCCATAATTTGTTATGATGCACATAGGCAAATGCCTTTGCATAGTCAATAAAACACAGGCAAACATCTTTCTGGTATTCTCTGGTTTCAGCCAGGGTCCATCTGACCTCAGTAATCATATTCTTCTTGTTCTTAGGAAATACACATTGAAGTATTTAGAAGTATGATATCTACAACTCTCACTCTCAAATGATGCAGAAAATGTATTTACTATATAAGTACATTGTATACACACATGTGTATGTGTATATACATATATATATAGTGAGTATATATGTATTTGTGTGTGTGGAAAGACAGAGAGAGACAGAGAGGAGTGGTGTCTTAGTTACCTAGTGCTGCTATAACAGAAATACCACAAGTGGATGGCTTTATCAAACAGAAGTTTATTCTCTCACAGTCTAGGAGGCTAGAAGTCTGAATTCAGGGTGCCAGCTCCAGGGGATGGCTTTCTCTCTCTGTCAGCTCTGGAGGAAGGTCCTTGTCATCAATCTTCCTCTGGCCTAGGAGCTTCTCAGCACGGGGACCCTGGGTCCAAAGGACCCATTCTGCTGCCAGCGCTGCTTTCTTGGCGGTATGAGGCTCCTCCTCCTCCTCCCTTCCTGCTCGTTTCCCTCTTTTATATCTCAAAAAGAGATTGACTTAAAACAAAATCTAATCTTGTAGATTGAGTCCTGCCTCATTAACATAACTGCCTCTAATTTTGCCTCATTACAATCATAACCCACTAAAAAAACCAACTCATAGCGACCTTATAAGACAGAGTAGGACTGCCCCACAGAGTTTCCAGGGAGCGCCTGGCAGATTCGTACTGCCAACCGCTTGGTTGGCAGCCCTAGTACTTAACCACTATTTTAAATTTTTTGTTAATTAAAAATTAACATCATAGAGGTAGGATTCACAACATATAGGAAGATCACATTAGATGACAAAATGGTAGACAATCACACAATACTGGGAATCATGGCCTAGCTAAGTTGATACACATTTTTGGGGACACAATACAATCTATAACAAGTAGTAAAGTAAAAGTAGCAAAACATTAACAATTAGTTAATCTGAGTCAAAGTATACAGGACTTTGCACTATTCTTAGCAGTCTTTTCTAAGTTTGAAACTATTTCAAATTAAAAAACTTTTTTTAAAAGATACCAATTTCCTGTAGCCATCAAATCCCCTGTTTTTACCAGTGTGCCGGCATTAAACGAACAGATGATTTTATGATGAGCAATGAGACTTGACTGTTGAAAGACGGGAAAAAAGAGTCAGTAATTGAAGGGTTGCAAAGTCCAGAATAAGTAAAAAAAAGAGACAAAGTTTCTGAATAGTTACTTTACCAAAGTATAATTTATGAAAGGTGATTTTTAAGCAATGGATTAGGTTCAAAATAAACGTGTGTTGTTGTTAGGTGCCATCCAGTCAGTTCTGACTCATAGCAACCCTATGTACAGCAGAATGAAAGACTGTCTGGTCATGTGACATCCTCACAATCATTGCTGTTTGAGCCCATTGTTGCAGCCATTGTGTCAATCCATTTCCTTGAGAGTCTTCCTCTTTTTCACTGACCCTCCACCAAGCATGATGCCCTTCTCCAGGGACTGGTCCCTTCTGATAACACGTCCAAAGTACGTAAGATAAAGTCTTGCCATCCTCACTTCTAAGGGGCATTCTGGCTGTACTTCTTCCAAGATGGATTTGTTTGTTCTTCTGGCAGTTCATGATATATTTGATATTCTTCACCAACACCATAGTTCAAAGGCATCAATTCTTCTTCATCTTCCTTATTAATTGTCTAGCTTTAGCATTGCATGTGAAGCAATTGAAAATACCATGGGTTAGGGCAGGGGTACTTTAGCCCTCAAAGTGACATCTTTGCTTTATAACAATTTAAAGAGGTCTTTTGCACTAGATTCTCCCAATACAATGCATCTTTTGATTTCTTGACTGCTGCTCCCATGGGTGTTGATTGTGGATCCGGAAAAATGAAATCCTCGACAACTTCAATATTTGCCCCATTTATCACTATTTTTTTTTTTTGCTTGTTGGTGCAGAACATAAAGTTTTTTCAGTAATTCAGGAATGAGGTGGAAAACATTAGATCTTTTGCTCAGAGGAAGAACTGGCAAAACCTTGTGATATGGAAAGAGATTGGGGAATCAAAGAGGACTTCCGGTAGAGCTAGTAATTGCACACAATAATAGAAAAATGCAAAGGGATAGTACTTTAGAGATAACATGCTAAAATCATGACTTTTAGATATTTATAGGAAATTCCATTAGAGACATTTCATTCTTCTTCTTTTCCATAGTCATTTTTTTCACATCACTTTTACCCATTTTCTAGCTTCCTGCGTCAGCTGCTTTCTTTAATTTCAGGGGATGGCTGCACACCATTGGCTATATACAGAAAGTCTTCCCACTTACTCACCCAAATCTCCTCCAAATTCTTCATTCATAACACTTCCTTAAAATGCTTATATTAAATATTTCACCAACATAACTATCCTTACTACAGTTATGGTGAACTAACATTGCAACAGACTCAAATATTGCTGTTGTTGCTTGGTGATGTCAAGTCAGTTCCGACTCACAGTGACACTAAGGACAAGAGAATGAAACACTGCCTGGTCCTGTGCCATCCTCACAATCACTGCTATGTTTGAGCCCATTGTTGTAGCCACTATGTCAATCCATCTCATTGAGGGCCTTTCTCTTTTGTGCTGACCCTCTACCTTACCAAGCATGATGTCCTTCTCCAAGGACTGGCCCCTTCTGATAACATGTCAAAGTACATGAGTCAAAGTCTCACCATCCTCACTTCCAAGGAGCACACTGGTTGCACTTCTTCTGAGACAGACTTGTTCATTTTTCTGGAAGTCCATGATATATTTGATAGTCTTCACCAACACCATAATTCAAAGGCATCAATTCTTCTTCAGTCTTCCTTATTCATTGTCCAGCTTTTACATGCTGTCTTAGTCATATAGTGCTGCTATAACAGAAATACCACTAGTGGATGGCTTTACCAAAGAGAAATTTTTTTCTCACAGTCTAGTAGGCCGGAAGTCTAAATTCAGAGCATCAGCTCCAGGGGAAGACTTTCTCTCTCTTTTAGCTCTGGAGGAAGGTCCTTGTCATCAATCTTCCCTGAACTAAGAGCTTCTCTGCACAGGAACCCCAGGTACAAAGGACACACTCTGCTCCTGGCACTGCTTTCTTGGTGGTATGAGGTCCCCCTGTCTCTCTGCTTGCTTCTCTCTTTTATATTTCAAGAGATTGGCTCAAGACACAATCCAATCTTATAGATTGCGTCCTACCTCATTAACATAACTACCACCTATCCCACCTCATTAACATCACAGAGCTAGGATTTAAAACACATAGGAAAATCACTTAGATGACAAAATGGTGGACAATCACACAATACCGGCAATCATGGCCTAACCAAATTGATACACATATTTTTGGGGGACACACTTCAATCCATGACATTCCACACTTTGGCCCCCCCAAATTCATGTCCTTGCCATATGTAAAACATATTTACCTCATCATATCATAGCAAAAGTCTTAAATCAACTCCCAAGTCCAAAATCCAAAAATTCCTCTTCACCTGTGAAATCTAGAATACAAGTTATCTACTTCCAAATGTACGATGACAGAAAAGGCACAAGCTAGACATTTCCATTACAAATGAGATAAACTGGAGGGAAAGAAAGGATAGCTGGCACCAAGCAAGTCAGCAGAACACATTACATTAGCCCTCAAGGCTTTGAAAATAATCCTCTGTTCTCTGAGACAATTTACACAATGTCCTTGCCCTCCAGACTCTAGGTATTGGCCACACTCTTAGGATTCTGAGCGGAGGCTCCTCGGCTGTGGGCTTCAGCTCTGCCTTCCAGGCCCACTGGGACAACTCTGCTCCCTTGGTTTTAGGCACACCATTCTCCTAGTCCATCTGAGTGGCAATTCCACCCTTAGAAACATGTGAGGTCATGGCTCCAACCTTTGAAACCCCAGAGGTCATGGCTATACCCTTTGAGACTGAGGCAGCTCGACTTCTTGTGTTCCTTGTCTCTTCAGCTTCTGCTTCCTGGTTCCTTGGCCTCTTAGCCGCTTGGGCCTCACACCCGCATCTGTCATGCTGGGGCAAGTGTTCCAAAGCTCTTCAGCTCCAGCAATAAGTGCCTAGAGGCACCCCACTTGCCAGTAAACTTCGACCAGAAAGCACTCAGCCTTCTTGCTCTGTGGGTCAGCTCCAGTGCTGTCTGGCACTGGTCTCCTGGTTCTGCTGCCAGTTCTCTGCTGCTTCTGGTCCTTGCTGCTACTGGTCCTCTGCTGTTGCTGGTCTTCTATCCATTCACAGTTTCAAAACCACTTCCACATTTTAGGTATCTATTAGAGTAGTACCCCACTCTCACAGTATCAAAATCTGTCTTAGACATCTAGTGCTGCTATAACAAATATACCACTAGTGGATGGCTTTACCAAAGAGAAATTTTTTTTTTTTTTCTAGTAGGCTAGAAGTACAAATTGAGTGTCAGCTCCAGGGGAAAGCTTTCTCTCTCCATTGGCTTTGGAGAAAGTCCTTGTCATCAGTCTTCCCCTGGACTAGGAGCTTTTCCAACCAGGAACCTTGGGTCCAAGGTATGTGCTTTGCTCCAGTACTGCTTTCTTGGTGGTATGAGGTCCCCCTGTCTCTCTGCTTGCTTCTGTCTTTTGTATCTCAAGAGATTGGCTCAAGACACAATCCAGTCTTGTAGATTGCATCCTACCTCATTAACATAACTGCCACCTATCCAACCTCATTAACGTCATAGAGGTAGGATTCACAACACCTAGGAAAATCACATTAGATGACAAAATGGTGGACAATCACACAATAGTGGTAATCATGGCCTAGCCAAATTAATACACATATTTTGGGGGGGGGCACAATTCAATTCACGACAGATACATACAAGACGACTGAAAATATCATGGCTTGGGTCAGGCGCACTTTAGTCTTCAAAGGGACATCTTTGTTTTTCAACACTTTAAGGAGGTCTTTTGCAGCAGATTTGCCCAATGCAATACATGTATTGCAATATACAACACAGTACAGATTTGCCTGTGTTTGATTTCTTGACTGCAGGTTTGTTAATGAGTGTTCCTCCAATCCTGACGCCACATTCTTCTTCATATAGCCCAGCTCCTTGGACTATTTGCTCAGCTTACAGAGTGAATAAGTATGGTGAAAGGATACAGCCCTGATGCACACCCTTCTTGACTTTAAACCGCACAGTATCCCCTTGTTCTGTTCGAAGGACTTCCTCTTTGTCTGTGTACAGGTTCCTCACGAGCACAATTAATGTTCTGGAATTCCCATTTGTCTTAGTTGTCTAGTGTTGCTATAACAGAAATGCCACAAGTGGATGGCTTTAACAAACAGAAATTTATTCTTTCATAGTTTAGGAGGCTTGAAGTCCAAATTCAGGGTGCCAGTTCTAGAGGGAAGCTTTCTCTCTCTCTCTTGGTGCTGGGGGAATGTCCTTGGCATCCATATTCTCCTGATCTAGGAGCTTCTCAGTGTAGGAACCCTCAGTCCAAAGAACATACTCTGCTCTCCGAGCTGCTTTCTTGGTGGTATGAGGTCCCCCCAGCCCCACTTGCTTCCCTCTCTTTACATCAAAAAAGATTGACTTAAGACAAAACCTAATCTTATAGATTGAGTCCTGCCTCATTAACATAACTGCCTCTAGTTCTGCCTCATTAACGTCTTGGAGTTAGGATTTACAACTCATAGGAAAATCTCATCAGATGAAAAAATGGTGGACAACCATACAATGCTGGGAATCATGGTCTAGCCAAGTTGACCCACATCTTTGGTGGACACAGTTCAATCCACAACATTCCACCCTTTGGCTCCCAAAAATTCATGTCTTTGTAGTGTGTAGAACACATTCACCCCGTCATATCCTAGCAAAAGTCTTAAATCAACTCCAAGTCCAAAATCCAAAAACTCCTCTTCATGTGTGAATTCTAGAATACAGGTTATCTGCTTCCAAAGTACAATGGTGGAACAGGCACAAGCTAGACATTTCCATTACAAATGGGAGAGATTGGAAGGCAAGAAGGGATAACAGGCACCAAGCAAGTCAGCAGAACACATTACGGTAACCCTTAAGGCTTGAAAATAATCCTCTGTCCTCTGAGACAATTACAGAATGCCCTTCCCTCCAGACTGGGTGTTGGCCACACTCTCCGGATTCTGGGTGAAGGTTTCTGGCCCTGGGTTTCAGCCCCACCAGTAATTATCAATGCATCTTGATTGCCTGTTTGATCAATTTCAGACTGCATAAATTGGTAAAAGTCTTTAATTTCTTCATCTTTGACACTATTGGTTGGTGTAGAACTTTGGATAATAATTATATTAACTGGCCTTCCTTCTAGGCATATGGACGTTATCCTATCATTGACAGCATTGTACTTCAGAATAGATCTTGAAATGTTCTTTTTGACGATGAGTGGGACACCATTCCTCTTTGTCATTTCTGGCATAGTAGACCATATGATTGATTCAAAATGGCCAGTACTAGTCCATTTCAGCTCACTAATGCCCTGGATATAGATTTTTATGCTTTCCATTTTATTTTTGATGACTTCCAATTTTTCCAGAGTCATGCTTTGTACATTCCATGTTCCGATTACTAATGGATGTTTGCAGCTGTTTCTTCTCATTTTGAGTCATGCCACATCAGCAAATGAAGGTCCCAAAAGCTTTACTCCATCCGTGTCATTAAGGTGGATTCTGCTTGGAGGGTGCAGCTATTCCTCAGTCGTGTTTTCAGTGCCTTCCAACCTGAGGGGCTCATCATCTGGCACTATATCAGACCATGTCTGCTGCTATTCATAAAGTTTTCACTGGCCAATTTTTTCAGCAGTAGACCTCCCGGTCCTTCTTCCTAGTCTGTCTTAGTCTGGAAGGTCCTCTGAAACCTGTCCATTACAGGTGACCCTACTCGTATTTGAAATACCAGTGGTGTAGCTTCCAGTATCATAACAACATACAAGCCACAAACTGTCAGACAAATGGTGCAAATATTATTAACTACTACCAATTTCCATCTATTCTGCAATGCAGGCTCTTATTTATTTTTTATAATTTTTTTCTGTATTTTTTATTTTTCTTTGTTAAAGACCTTGCCTGTATCTAAATTTAACTTATGCTAGGTAATGGGGTGCCATTTGAATATTAATCTAATACTGGTATGAAAGCTAAAGCAAGAGATAATTCAAACATACCCATTAATTTCTAAAATATAAAAAACCCAGTTTATATCCTTATTATCAATTTTTTATATAATTTCATTGCTTAATATTCTCTTCGAAGAAATACATGTTTACAAAGATTAAAAAATTTTGACACTAAGATATAGAAACTGAACATTTTACTGTATAAATGAGTGTTATTATAGTAAAATCACGTAAATTTGCTGTATGTCATATCAAATTTTGACATGCAGTGGTGTGTCATACACAATGGTATGTCAGACATATTTATACTTTCTAATTCCCAAGTTAACATGTTGGCCATGGCACCATCTTGTGGATATTTTATCAAATAGCTAGGTTGTGCAAATTATTATATGAAAACACTCTATATGAAAGATATTTATTAAAAAATTAAAGTTTTTAAGATGATGCTTAAGTTAATAAAATAAAACATTGGCAAGTAATCTTCCTCACTTGGTTGCAATGAGTGCCAACTACATAAGTAAACTATTGAACCAGCTCCAGCATGGTTACATTTTCTTTTTAAAGTATTCTTCTGCATTAACATTTATGCAAAATTTCAAACCAGCCAGTTGGTGCTGAACTCACCAAATGGATTATATGTTAATGCATATAGTGTATGTATGTTTATATACATAAATATGTGTGTATGTATGTGCACACACACATATATATACACAAACATATATACATACATAGTTATATATATGTATATATAACTGTAATTTTTATATCAATTCACCTTCAGGATCTGATAAAAGAAGGGAATTGATACAGATTATTAACCAATAATCAACCCCCATGAAAGCAGCAGTCAAGAAATTGAATGACATATTGCATTGGGAAAACCTACTGTAAAAGACATCTTTAAAACCGTAAAAAGCAAAGATGTCACTTTGGTGACTAAGATGTGCGTGACCCAAGCCATGGTATTTTCAATCGGCTCATATGCATGCAAAAGCTGGACAATGACTAAAGAAGAACAAAGAAGAATTGACGCCATTGAACTATGGTGTTGGTGAAGAACATTGAATATACCATGGTCTGCCAGAAGAATGAACAAGTTTGTCTTGGACTAAGTACAGCCAGAATGCTCTTAAGAAGTGAGAATGGTGAGACTTTGTTTCATATACTTTGGACATGATACCAGGAGGGACCAGTCCCTGGAGAAGGACATCATGCTTGCTAGAGGGTCAGCAAAAAAGAATAAGATCCTTCAATGAGATGGACCAACACAGTGGCTATAACAATGGGCTCAAACATACCAACTATTGGGAGGATGGCACAACCCTTTCACCAATCCTATATGTTGGTACGGTTGTCTGTATTTTGAAGATGAGGAAAAATAAGACTCTGAGTAGTTATATAACCCACCCAAGGCCACACAACTAGTAAGAAGCCATGATTTTAACTTGACTCTTCAAATATAAACTCTTGTCACAAGACAATCCTGTCTTTTAGAAATTCAGATAGATATCAGAGATTTTAATCCAGAAATTAAAATAGAATTAAAAGATCTGTTTACTCAAAGTCCTACAGGCATGCCAAATTAAAATTGCTTAATTTTTTCATACAAACATTTAAAATGCACTAAGCTTATTGTTATATTCTGAGATAAAATTACTTCAAACAATACAATACCATAAGAAGACTGGACATATTTATAACATTCTAGATAGCTAGAAATAAGAATAGAGTATAAATAGAAAGTAAATTTCCTTAATGGTAAATCCCTTAAACATGGTTGTTGTTAGGTGCCCTTGAGTCGGTTCTGACTCATAGCAACCCTTTGTACAACAGAATGAAATACTGCCAGGTCCTGTGCCATCCTCACAATCGCTGCTATGTTTGAGCCCCTTGTTGCAGCCACTGTGTCAATCCATCTTGTTAAGGGTCTTCCTCTTTTTCACTGACCCTCTGCTTTATCAGGCATGATGTCCTTCTCCCTCCTGATAACATGTCCAAAGTATTTGAGACATAGTCTCGCCATCCTTGCTTCTAAGGAGCATTGATGTCATTTTTATCATTATTTTCTTTAATTATGTATTATAGTTTAAAACTCTTTACAGCAGCCCTTTTAGATAAACATTCTCTAAAATTCATTTATTATGAAGAGAAAATGAATTTGAGATTTGAAAGAGATTGTTCAGTTTTGTTCTGTGTTAACTACACAGCTAGGTCACGGCAGATATTTTATATAACTAGAGTCACTGTTTCCCCAACTCCCCAGTTTTGGAATATTTTGAAAAGAATCTAAATCTAAATGACAGTATTTTCTGGTCTACAATATCATTAAAGACAGTGTTACGAAACTCGTTTTTCTCTTTAAAAAGTCTTCAAGCAACAAACACATTAAAAAAATAATCTTCATAAGAAAAGTTAGAATTGCACTGATACCATTTTTTTCCCTAAATTGTCAAAGAATAAAAAGTTGAATATTACACAATGTTGGTGAGGATGTAGAGAAATAGGTAGGCCCTCTCATACATTCTTGATAGAAGTATACATTGGTACTTCCATGGAGGACAGTTTGGCAAAGTCTATGAGAATTACAAATGCACATGTCCTTTAATCCAACAATTTCACTTGAGGAATTTATTCTACAGATACATTGTCTTAGTTTCCTAGTGCTGCTGTAAGAGAAATACCACAAATGGGTGACTGTAAAGAAGAGAAATTTATTTTCTCACAGTTCAGGAGGCTAGAAGTCCAAATTCACAGCACCTGCTCTAGGAGAAGGCTCTCTGTCAGCTCTGGGGGAAGATCTTTGCTTTTTTCTCATTTGTAGCCCCAGAGTTCCTTGGTTCCTTGGCAGTCCTCACATGGCATCTGTCTTCCCCCACTTATGCTCATTTGTGTGTCTAATCTGTTCATTTTATACCTCAGAAGTGATTAGGTTTAGGACTCACCCTACACTGACATGGTCTAATTAACATAACAAAGAAAACCCTATCCCCAAAGGGATTACATTCATTAGTATAGCGGCTAGGATTCCAACTCATATTTTGGGGGGGGACACAATTCAAACCATAACACTCATATATGTATGAAATGACATATGTACAAGGTTATTCAGTGCAGCAGAGTGTGTATTAGCCAAAGACTGGAAACAACCTAATATTCATCAACTGGAGCTACTTAAATTATGGTACATTCATATGATAGAACACTAAGCAGCCATATATAAGAAACTGCTAACACTAGTTGCTTGAGGGGAAGGGAATGGAAATGGAAGGTAGATACTCCACTGTTCACTCATTTGTACCTTTTTATTGTTGCTGATTTTGTTTTTGTTGTTGATGTGTGACTTAGGAGACTTCATGTGTTACAGAGTAGAACTGTAATCTTTACAGAAGCCAATTGCCAGGCCTGTTTCTTCTACAGTGCTGCCAACCTTTTGGTTACCGACCTAGTGCTAACCATTTGTGCTTCCCAGGAACCATTCATTTGTACCTTTTTGATATTGAACTATTTGAATTTAAAACCTCTTCAAAAATAAATAACAAGATAATAACAAAACAACCTCCAAATGTTGGAGTCCTTCTCTTTTTATAACTCCAGCCCAGACCTCTCCCTTTAACTCCAGACCTGCTTATCTAAATGCTCCTTAGTATCTCTAACTGGATATTTAATAAGTCCTCAAAATTGACTTGTCAAAAATTGAGCTTGATATCCACCCTCAAAACAGCTCCTCCTAGCAACTCCATTCTTTAAGTTAATCAGACAAAAAACTTAGGGTCATCTTTTGACTCCTTTCTCTTACATCTCACATTTAACTAGATAGCAAATACTATTGGTTCTTCAATCAAAAATACATCCAGAATTTTATCATTCTTACAATCCCCGCTATCACCGTCCTGGTCCAAACTACTATCATTTCTCATCTCAGTAATTTTAATATCTTCTTTTAAGTCATCTCTTTACTTCTGCTTTTCCCATGGTCTATTCTCAACACGCCAGCCAGAGTAATCCTCTTAATATATACCAGATCATGCCACTTCCTTCTTCTTTCTCCAATGGCTTCTCATCTCACACAGAGTAAAGCCTAAGTCCTTACTGTGACCTAAAAGTCTCTTCATGACCTGGACCTCTTTGCCCCTCTAACTTTATATCCAACAATTCTACCCTTCGCTTATTATGCTCTAGTCACAGGTCCTCCACATGTCAAGGATGTTCCTACCTCAGGGTCATCTGCACCTGCTTTTCCCTTTACCTGAAATACACTTCCCCATGATAGCTACATAGTTACCTTCCTCATTTTTTTCAGGCCTTCACTCAAGAGTTACCTTTTCAGTGTCATTTTCCCTGGCCACCCTAACAAAAACTATCCCAATATTTCATATTCCCCGTCCCTGCTTTAATACTTAACACTTACCACTATTTTAAATATGTGTGCATATTTAAATTATTAATCTTGTTTATTGTCTATTTTTCCCATTACAATGCATGCATAACGACAGCAGTACTTTCTGTAGTTTTATTAACTATACCACCAGCACCTAACAGTGCCTGGAACACCGTTGTTGCTCAATAAATATTTGTTGAATGAATAAATAAAGACATGAAGTGAAACTGGCTTGGGGAGACCTACAATCCATTAGTTTTCCTTCAAACACTCTTTTTTTTTTATGGTTGTGGTATACTCTTTTAAAATAAGATGCACAGATCTTAAAGAGTATAGTTTGATCAGTTTCGACAAATGTGTACACTCATAAAACCATAATTCTAGAAAAGATACAGAATACTTCCATCACTCTAAAAATTTCCTCATGTCCTTTCCTGTCTGTTCCCCCATTTCCAGAAACAATTACTGTTCTCATGTCTATTTTTTGCCTATTTTTTAGTATCATATTAAATGGAATCATATAGTACATTCTTTTGTGTTTCCTATTTGTACTCAAAGACCTCTTGCTTTCTTCAAGTATGATGTCCTTGATGTCATTCCACAATTCGTCTGGTCTTCGGTCATTAGCATTCAATACATCAAATCTATTCTTAAGATGGTCTCTAAATTCAGGTGGGATATACTCAAGGACATTTTACTTGAAGAAAGCAAGAGGTCATTGAAAAGACAGGAAAGAAAGAAAAGACCAAGATGGATGTCAGAGGTGACTCTGAAACTTGCTCTTGAACATTGAGCAGCTAAAGCAAAAGGAAGAAATGATGAAATAAAAGAACTGAGAGAAGATTTCAAAGGGTGACTTGAGAAGACAAAGTAAAGTATTATAATGACATGTGCAAAGAGCTGGAGATAGAAAACCAAAAGGGAAGAACATGCTTGACGTTTCTCAAGCAGAAAGAACTGAAGGAAAAATTCAAGCCTCGAGTTGCAGCATTGAAGGATTCTATGGGGAAAATATTAAACGACACATGACGCATCAAAAGAAGATGGAAGGAATGCACAGAGTCAGTATACCAAAAAGAATTAGACAACATTCAACCATTTCAAGTGGTAGCATATGATCATGAACCAATGGTACTGAAGGAAGAATTCCAAGCTGCACTGAAGGCATTGGTGAAAAACAATGCTCCAGGTATTGACGGAATATCAATTGAGATGTTTCAACAAACGGATGCAGTGCTAGAAGTGCTCACTCATCAATGCCAAGAAATTTGGAAAACAGCTACCTGGCCAGCCGACTGGAAGAGATCCATATTTATGCCTATTCCCATGAAAGGTGATAAAGCCAAATGCAGGAATTATCAACTAATATCATTAATATCACATGCAAGCAAAATTTTGCCTAGATCATTCAAAAACGGCTGCAGCAGTGTATCGACAGGCAACTGCCAGAAATTCAGTCCAGATTCAGAAGAGGACATGGAACCAGGGATATCATTGCTGATGTCAAATGGATTCTGGCTGAAAAGATGTTTTATCTATGTTCTATTGACTATGCAAAGGCATGCGACTGTATGGATCATAACAAATTATGGATAACATTGCAAAGAATGGGAATTCCGGAACACTTAATTGTGCTCATGAGGAACCTGTACATAGATCAAGAGGACAGAACAAGGGGATACTGAGTGGTCTAAAGTCAGGAAAGGCGTGCGTCAGGGTTGTATCCTTTCACCATACCTATTATCTGTATGCTGAGCAAACAATCTGAGAAGCTGGCCTATATGAAGAAGAACGGGGCATCAGGAAGACTCATTAACAACCTGCGATATGCAGATGACACAACCTTGCTTGCTGAAATTGAAGAGGACTTGAAGCACTTGCTGATGAAGATCAAAGACCACAGCCTTCAGTACAGATTACACTACAAAATGAAAAAAACAAAAATCCTCACTACTGGACAAATAAGCCACAGCATGATAAATAGAGAAAAGACTGAAGTTGTCAAGGATTTCATTTTACTTGGATCCACAATCAACACCCACGGAAGCAGCAGTCAAGAAATCAAAAGATATATTGCATTGTGCAAATCTGCTGCAAAAAAAAAAAAAATTTTCAAAGGACCTCTTAAAAGTGATGTAGAGCAAAAATGTCACCTTGAAGACTAAGGTTCACCTGACCCAAGCCATGGTATTTTCATTCACATCATATGCATGTGAAAGCTGGACAATGAATAAGAAAGACTGAAGAAGCATTGACACCTTTGAATTGTGTTGACAAAGAATACTGCCAAAAGAACAAACAAATCTGTCTTGGAAGAAGTACAACCAGAATGCTCCTTAGAAGCAAGGTTGGCGAGACTGCATGTTACATACTTTGGACATGTTGTCAGGAGGGACCGTCCCTGGAGAAGGACATCATGCTTGGTAAAGTACAGAGTCAGTGGAAAAGAGGAGGACCCTCAACAAGGTACAACGACACAGTGGTTACAACAATGGGCTCAAGCATAACAATGATTGTAAGGATGGCGCAGGATCTGGCAGTGTTTCATTCTGTGGTACATGGGGTCGCTAGGTGTCGGAACTGACTCAACAGCACCTAACAACAACAAGAACAATTTGTACTCAACATGTTTTCAAATATTTATCAAATATACTGGGTAGTATTTCATTATATGAACATATGACAATTTGTGTTTTTTTCCTCCTCTTCTGACATAATCAGCAGAGTAGCAGAGGAAGACAAAAAAGGGCTCAACTGACAAGTGGCACCATCACCTCTATCATGGATTGAATTATGTCCCCCCAAAATGTGTGTATTAACTTGGTTAGGCCATGATTCCCAGTATTCTGTGGTTGTCCTCTATTTTGTGATTGTAATTTTATGTTAAAAGGGATTAGGGTGGGATTATAACACTCTTACCAGGTCACATCCCTGATCCAATATAAAGAGAGTTTCCCTGGGGTGTGGCCTGCACCACCTTTTATCTCTCAAGAGATAAAAGGAAAGGGGAGTAAGCAGAGAGTTGGGGACCTCATACCACCAAGAAAGGAGCGCTGGAAACAGAGTGTATCCTTTGGCCCTGAGGTTCCTGCGCTGAGATGCTCCCAGACCAAGGGAAGACTGATGACAAGGACCTTCCTCCAGAGCCGACAAAGAGAGAAAACTTTTCCCTGGAGTTGGTGGCCTGAATTTTGTTCTCTTTGTTAAAGCCATCCACTTCTGGTATTTCTGTTACAGCAGCACTAGATTGCCAAGACAATCTCCCATTTTGAAATCACTAGGTAAATAAAGACTAACTTTGTAGGCTCCTCACTCTGCTGGATTCTTTTCTACGATATATAGCAAATATGATGACCTAATTTCTACAAGGCTAAAAAATATTAAGATTCTATTGACTGTCACTGGTTTAGTATAATTACCAACACCTCTAACAACAACAACAGAAGAACAATACGTGGGAAAAAAAAAAAAAGACCAAAATGTGATTACAGTTTTACAGGTCTTTAATTTCCAAGTCTTCTTGTCAGAACCAAACTAACTTCCTAGGTGTTTTTTTTTTTTCCTTTTGGTGCCCTAGGCCCTAAGATGGAGCCGATGTTCTATTCCTCTGAGTAGTAGCTACAACCACAATCTCATCTCTTAGGACTGTCCTTAGAAGTAGGACAGTGTCCCCAGATACCTTATATACATTATCCTCCTCTTTTTCTACCATACGCTTCCATTACCAGAGGCTACCTTGAAGCCATTTGAGGCTGTACTATGCCTGCTTAATGGGTAGTCTTCTGGAAAAGGAGTTCCAGCAAGGTGGATTAGGCTTCAACTATTCAACTGAGATGCATTTCAAGGAATGCATAAATATTGATATCCTAGGCATTTTTTTTTAGGCATTAGTGAGCTGAAATGGACTAGTATCGGCCATTTTGATTCAGAAAATCATATGGTCTACTTTGCCAGGAATGACAAATTGAAGGGAAATGGTGTCACATTCATCATCAAAAAGAACATTTTGAGGTCTATCCTAAAGTACAATACTGTCAATGATAGGTGAATATCCATATTCCTATTATTGAAATTTACACACAAACCAATAATGCCAAAGATGAAGAAACTGAAGATTTTTATCAACTTCTGCAGTCTGAAATAGACCAAACATGCAACCAAGATGCACTGCTAAGTACCAGTGATTGGAATGCGAAAGTTGGAAACCAAGAAGGACCGGTAGTTGGGAAGTATGGCCTTGGTGATAGAAATGATGCCAAGGATCCCATGATAGAATTTTGCAAGATCAACAACTTCTTCATTACAAATACCTTTTTTCAACAACATAAATGGCGGCAACTATACACGTGGACCTCATGGGATGGGATACACAGGAATCAAATTGACTACAAATGTGGAAAGAGATAATGGAGAAGCTCTATGTCATCAGTCAGAGCAAGGCCAGGGGCTGACTGTGAAACAATCAATTGCTCATATGCAAGTTCAAGTTGAAGCTGAAGAAAATCAAAACAAGTTCTCGAGAGCCAAAATACCACCTTGAGTATATCTTACCTGAGTTTGGAGATCATCTCAAGAATTCAAGAATAGATTTAATGCATTGAACACTAATGACCGAAGACCAGGCCAGCTGTAGGATGACATCAAGGACATCATACATGAAGAAAGCAAAAGGTCAGTAAAAAGACAGGAAAGAAAGAAAGGACCAAAATGGATGTCAGAAGAGACTCTGAAACTTGCTCTTGAATGTAGAGTAGCTAAAGTGAAAGGAAGAAATGATGAAGTAAAAGAGTTGAACACAAGATTTCAATGCATAACAAAGATTTCAAGCATAACAATGATTCTGAGGATGGCATGGGACTGGGTAGGTAGTGTTTTGTTCTGTTGTACATAGGGTTGGTATGAGTTGGAACTGTCTCAACAGCACCTAATGACAACATATATATTTAAATCAGTAATTCATGTAAGATATACATAAAATCCTTAAATGACTAGATTGTTTAACAAATAGAGCTTCACTTTGCTCGGTTTAAACAGAAGTCTTGTTTTATAGAATGAATGTTCACATAGTTTCATCCTATGTGTTTTATTAGCAAAAACCTCAAATTCTAAGATGTTTAAGTCCTCTGAGTATCATCCAAAAAGACCTAACTTTATTTTTGTTGATACAGATCACAACTAGAGTGTAAACCTTGGATCTCTAGTTTGAGTTCTTCTTGAGTTTCAGTTCGATGTAAGCCAGCACAGTGACCTTTCCATGAGTTTTCAGGTGAGATTTCACAGACTAAATTTACACTTTCTGCAGAGTATCCTATCCTTCTCTAGGCTTTTGGTAGAATCTAAAATTAATAACAGCATTTAATGTTTCTTAGCATAACCTGCCAAAATGTGATAATTTCCTTCGAAGAAAAGGTGTAGGCTACAATCACATGTCTTCTGGATATGAGTGTCCACTTTTAATAAAATCACATATCCCGGCATAAATATCTTCAAACTTGATGGGTTTTACAGTGATATGACCCATCATTTCGTAGATCCTTGGCACCAAATGTCTGCACATTGTTGTTGTTCAAAGCCGTTGTACTTCTTCCAAGACAGATTTGTTGGTTCTTTTGGCAGTCCATGGTATTTTCAATATTCTCCATCAACATCATAATTCAAAGACGTTAGCTCTACTTTGGTCCTCCTTATTCCTTGTCTAGCTTTTGCATGCATATGAGGCGTTTGAAAATACCATGGCTTTGGTCAGATGCACCTTAGTCCCCAAATTGACTTACTTGCTCTTTAACACTTTAAAGAATTCTTTTGCACCAGATTTGCCCACTGTAATATTACTTTTGATTTCTTTCTTTCTTTTTTTTTTTAAATTGTGCTTTAAGTGAAAGTTTACAGCTCAAGTTAGTTTCTCATACAAAATTTATACACACATTGTTACGTGACCCTAGTTGCTATCCCTATAATGTGTCAGCACACTCCTCCTTTCCATCCTGGATTTCCCATGACCAATCAACCAGCTCCTGTCCCCCTGTGCCTTCTCATCTCGCCTCTGAACAGGAGTTGCCTTTTAGTCTCATGTATCTGCTTGAGCTAAAAAGTACTCTCTTCACGAGTATCATTTTACGTCTTAAGGTCCAGTCTAATCTTTGTCTGAAGAGTTGGTTTCGGGAATGGTTTCAGTTTGGGGCTAACAGAGTCTGGAGGGCATGTCTTCCAGGGTCCCTCCAGTCTCAGACCATTAAGCCTGGCTTTTTAACTAGAATTTGAGTTCTGCCCCACTTTTCTCCTGCTCCGTCAGGGACTCTGTTGTGTTCCCTGTCCAGGCGGTCATTGGTGGTATCCGGGCACCATCTAGTTCTGGTCTCAGGCTGATTGAGTCTCTGGTTTCTGTGGCCCTTTTTGTTTTTTTTTGGCTAATATTTTCCTCGCGTCTTTGGCGTGCCTCATTCTACTCCTTTGCTTCAGGTGGGTTGGAACCAATTGATGAGTCTTATATGGCCACTCACTAGCTTTTAAGACCGCAGACACCCCTCGCCAGAGTGGTATGCAGAACATTTGCTTAATAAATTTTGTTATGCCAATTGACCTAGATGTCCCCTGAAACCAGATCCTTGCCCCTACTACTCTGTGCCTTGAAGTGTTTGGTTGTATTCAGGAAACTTCTTAGTTTTTGGTTTAGTCCAGTTGTGCTGGCTTTCCCTGTATTGCGTGTTGTCCTTCCCTTCACCTAAGATAATTTTTGGCTATTATCTTTTTTTTTTTTATCTAGCTACTGAATACTATTCTCCCTTCCTCCCCACCCTCATAATCATCAAGAATTTTTTTTCTGTGTTTAAACCTTTTCTTGAGTTCTTATAATAGTGGTCTCATATAATGTTTGTCCTTCTGTGACTGACTAATTTCACTCAGCATAATGCCTTCCAGATTCATCCACGTTATATTTCACAGATTCATCGTTGTTCTTTTTTGTTGTGTAGTATTCCATTGTGTGAATATACCATAATTTGTTTATGCTTTTGTCTGTGGATGGGCACCTAGGTTGTTTCCATCTTTTTGCTATTGTGAATGGTGCTGCGATGAACATGGGTGTGCATATACTTATTCATGTGATGGCTCTTATTTCTCTAGGATATATTCCAAGGAGTGGGATTGCAGGATCATATGGTAGTCCTATTTCTAGCTTTTTAAGGAAGTGCCAAATCAATTTCCAAAGTGGTCATACCATTTTACATTCCCACCAGCAGTGTATAAGTGTTCCAGCCTGTTCACAACCTCTCCAACATTATGTTGTGTTTTTTGGACTAATGCTAGCCTTGTTGGGGTTAGATGGTATCTCATTGTAGTTTTGATTTGCATTTCTCTAGTGGCTAATGACTGTGAGCATTTTCTCATGTATCTGTTAGCCGCCTGTATGTCTTCATTGGCGAAGTACCTGTTCGTATCCTTTGCCCATTTTTTAGTTGGGTTATTTTTCTTTTTGTTGTTGAGGTTTTGCGCTATCTTGTAGACTTTAGAGATTAGACCCTGATCAGGTACGTTGTAGCCAAAATTTTTTTTCCAGTCTGTAGGTTGTCTTTTTACTCTTTTAGCACAGTCTTTCTTTTTTTGTGTGTGTGCTTTAAGTGAAAGTTTATAAACCAAGTCAATCTCTCATACTAAAACTTATATACACCTTGCTATATACTCCTAGTTGCTTTCCCTCTAATGAGGCAGCACACTCTTTCCCTCCACTCCCTCTTTTTGTGTCCATTTGGCCAGCCTCTGCCCTCTCAACCCTTCTCCAGACAGAAGCTGCCTACATAGTCTCACGTATCTACTTGATCCAAGGAGCTCACCCTTCACTGGTATCATTTTCTATCCCATAGTCCAGTCCAATCCCTGTCTGAAGAGTTGGCTTTGGGAATGGTCCTTGTCTTGGGCTAACAGAAGGTCTGGGGACCATGACCTCTAGGGCCCTTCTAGTCTCAATCTGACCATTAAGTCTGGTCTTTTTACAAGAATTTGAGGTCTGCATCCCACTGCTCTCCTGCTCCTTCAGGGGTTCTCTGTTGTGTTCCCTGTCAGGGCAGTCATCAGTTGTAGCCAGGCACCCTGTTTCTTCTGGTCTCAGACTGATGTAGTCTCTGGTTTATGTGGTCCTTTCTGTCTCTTGGGCTCATAATTACCTTGTGTCTTTGATGCTCTTCATTCTCCTTTGATCCAGGTGGGTTGAGACCAATTGATGCATCTTAGATGGCTGCTTGCTAGTGTTTAAGACCCCAGATGCCACTCTCCAAAGTGGGATGCAGAATGTTTTCTTAATAGATTTTATTATGCCAATTGACTTAGATGTCCCCTGAAACTGTGGTCCCCAAACCCCTCCCCCGCTATGCTGGCCTTTGAAGTGGTCAGTTTATTCAGGAAACTTCTTTGCTTTTGGTTTAGTCCAGTTGTGCTGACCTCTCCTGGTGAAGCCTTTTGAAGAGCATAAGTATTTGATTTTTAGGAACTCCCAGTTATCTACTTTATCTTCTGGTGTGTGTGCATTGTTAGAAATGTTTTGTATTAGGGCTCCTAGTGTTGTCCCTATTTGTTATTCCATGATCTTTATTGTTTTAGATTTTATATTTAGGTCTTTGATCCATTTTGAGTTAGCTTTTGTGCATGATGTGAGGTATGGGTCTTGTTTCATTTTTTTGTAGACGGATATCCAGTTATGCCAGCACCATTTGTTAAAGAAACTGTCTTTCCCCCATTTAACAGACTTCGGGGCTTTGTCAAATATCAGCTGCTCGAAGGTGGGTGAATTTATGTCTGGATCTCAATTCTGTTCCATTGGTCTATGTATCTGTTTCTGTACCACTACCAGGCTGTTTTGACTACCATGGCGGTATAATAGGTTCTAGAATCAGGTAGTGCAAGGCCTGCCACTTTGTTCTTCAGTAATGCTTTACATACCTGGGGGCCTCTTCCCTTTCCAAATGAAGTTGATGATTTGTTTCTCCATCTTATTAAAAAATGTGGTTGGAATTTGGATCAGAATTGCATTGTATCTGTAGATCACTTTGGGTAGAATTGACATTTTCATGATGTTGGGTCTTCCTATCCATGAGCAAAGTATATTTTTACACTTCCGTAGTTCTCTTTTGGTTTCTTCCAGCAGTGTCTTGTAGTTTTCTTTCTGTAAGTCTTTTACATCTCTGGTTAGATTTATTCCTAAGTATTTTATCTTCTTGGGGGCTATTGTAAATGGTATTGATTTGGTGATTTCCTCTTTGAAGTTCTCTTTGTTCTCTTAGAAGCTCTCCAACCGATTTTTGTATGTTTATCTTGTATCCTGATAATTTGCTGTACTCTTCTATTAATTCCAGTAGTTTTCTTGTGGCTGCTTTAGGGTTTTCTGTGTTTAAGATCATATCATCTGCAAATAGAGATACTTTTACTTCTTCCTTACCAGTTTGGATGCCCTTCATTTCTTTATCTAGGTTAAATGCTCTGGCTAGGACCTCCAGCACAATGTTGAATAAGAGTGGGGATAAAGGGCATCCTTGTCTGGTTTCCATTCTCAAGAAGAATGCTTTTAGACTCTCTCCATTCAGGATGATGTTGGCTGTTGGCTTTGTATAAATGCCCTTTATTATGCTGAGGAATTTCCCTTCTATTCCTATTTTTGCTGAGAGTTTTTATCATGAATGGGTGTGGGACATTGTCAAATGCCTTTTCTGCATCAATTGGTAAGATCATGTGGTTCTTGTCTTTTGTTTATGTGATGGATTACATTGATTGTTTTTCTAATGTTAAACCATCCCTGCATACCTGGTATGAATCCCACTTGGTCATGGCGAATTATTTTTTTGATATGTTGTTGAACTCTACTGGCTAGAATTTTGTTGAGGATTTTTGCATCTATGTTCATGAGGGATATTGGGCTGTAGTTTTACTTTTTTGTGGTGTCTTTACCTGGTTTTGGTATCAGGGTTATGCTGGCTTCATAGAATGAGTTTGGGGTACTCCACCCTTTTTTATGCTCTGAAATACCTTTAGTAGTAGTGGTGTTAATTCTCCTCTGAAAGTTTGGTAGAATTCTCCAGTGAAGCCGTCAGGGCCAGGGCTTTTTGTTGTCGTTGTTGTTGAGAGTTATTAAATTACCTTTTCGATCTCTCCTCTTGTTATAGGTTTATTTAGTTGTTCTACCTCTGTTTGCGTTAGTTTAGGTAGGTAGAAATTTGTCCATTTCCTCTAGGTTTTCAAATTTGTTGGAGTACAAGTTTATATAATATTCTGTTATGATTCTTTTAATTTCAGTTGGGTCTATTCTGATATTGTCCATCCCATTTCTTCTCTGAGTTGTTTGCTTCCTCTCCTGTTTTTCTTTTCAGTTTGGCCAATGGTTTATCGATTTTGTTTTATCTTTTCAAAGAACCAGCTTTTGGTTTTGTTAACTCTTTCAATTGTTTTTCTATTTTCCATTTCATTTATTTCGGCTGTAATTTTTATTATTTGTTTTCTTCTGGTGCCCAAGGACTTCTTTTGCCATTCCGTATTTGTTTGAGTTGTAGGGTTAATGTGTTGATTCTGGCCCTTTCTTCTCTTTGGATGTGTGCATTTATTGCTATAAATTGACCTGTGAGCATTACTTTTGCTGTGTCCAAGGTTTCTGGTAGGATGTGTTTTCATTCTCATTTGATTCTGTGAATTTCTTTATTCCATCCTTAATTTCTTCTATAACCCAGTAGCTTTGAGCAAGGTTTTGTTCAGTTTCCAGGTATTTTTTTTTCCTTGCTTTTCTTGTTATTGATTTATATGTTATGGCTTTATGGTCAGAAAAGATGCTTTGTAATATTTTGATGTTTTGAATTCTGTTAAGGCTTGCTTTGTTGCCTAATGTGTCATCTATTCTGGAGAATGTTCCATGTGCACTGGAAAAGAAAGTATACTTGACTGCTGTTGGGTGGAGTGTTCTGTATATGTCTATGAGATCAAGTTGGTTGATTGTGGCATTTAGATCTTCCGTGTCTTTATTGAGCTTCTTTCTGGATATTCTGTCCTTCACCAAAAGTGGTGTGTTGAAGTCTCCTACTATGGTTGTGGAGCTGTCTATGTCTCTTTTCAATGCTGTTAGAGTTTATGTATTTTGGAGCCCTGTCGTTGGGCGTGTAAATATTTACTATGGTTGTGTCTTCCTGGTGTTTCAACCCTTTGATCACTATATAGTTTCCTTCCTTATCCTTTGTGATGGATTTTGCTTTAAAGTCTATTTTGTCAGAGATTAATATTGCCACTCCTGCTCTTTTTTTGATTGTTGTTTGCTTGATATATTTTTTTCCATCCTTTGAGTTTTAGTTTGTTTGCATTTTAAGTTTAAGGTGTGTCTCTTGTAGGTAGCATATAGATGGACCGTGTTTTTATTATCCATTCTGCCACTCCCTGGCTCTTTATTGGTGCATTTAGTCCATTTATATTCAGCATAATTATTGACATATATGAGTTCAGTGCTGTCGTTTTGATGTATTTTTGTGTGTGTGTTGTTGACAGCTCCTTTGTTCCACTTAATTTTCTGTGTTGTCATTTTTCTTTATGTATTTTCTTTTCGTCTTTTTCACTGTTGTTGATTTTGTATTTGCTGACTCTTTATGTTTTTCATTTTGGTATGTAGGATTGCTAGTTTCCTTTGTGGTTACCTTAATATTTACCCTTATTTTTCTAATTTTAAACCAATCTTTTATTTCTTTATATCACCTTGACTTCCTCTCCATAAGAAATGTCTATGACTACGTTATTTAGTCCTCTTTTTTGTTTTAATGTTGTTATCTTTTACATATTGATGTCTCTGTTTACCTATTTTCAGTGTTTTAACTTTGACTTATTTTTGTGACTTCCCTATTTGGGTTGATATCTGGTTATTCTGTCCTGTGTTCTAGTCTTGGGTTGTTATCTGATGTTATTGATTTTCTAACCAGAGGACTCCCTTTAGTATTGTAATTTTGGCTTGGTTTTTACAAATTCCCTAAGCTTCTCTTATCTGGAAATGTCCTAATTTCGCCATCATTTTTGAGAGACAGTTTTACTGGATATGTAAGTCTTGGCTGGCAATTTTTTTTCTTCAAGGCTTTATATATATCTCCCATTGCCTTCTTGCCTGCATGGTTTCTGGTGAGTAGTAACAGATTAATCTTATTGACTCTCCTTTGTAGATGTCTTTTTGTTTATCCCTTGCCATGCCTAAAAATCTCTCTTTATCTTTGGTTTTGGAAAGTTTGATTATAATATGTCTTGGTGACTTTTTTTGGAATCTACCTGTGTGGAGTTCGATGAGCATCTTGGATAGATGTCTTCTCATCTTTCACAATATCAGGAAAGGTTTCTGCCAACAAATCTTCAACAATTCTCTCTATATTTTCTGTTATCCACCCCCCCACACCTTGTTCTGGTACTCCAATCACTAGTAGGTCATTCCTCTTGATAGAGTCCCACATAATTCTTAGGGTTTCTTCATTCTTTAAAAATTCTTTCAGTTGATTTTTCCTCAAATTAGTTGGTGTCAAGTGCTTTACCTTCAGTCTCACTAATTCTGACTTCCATTGCCTCAATTCTGCTCCTATGACTTTCTATTGAGTTGTTTAACTCTGAAATTTTATTGTTAATCTTTTGGATTTCTGTTTGCCATCTCCCTATGGATTCTTGCAGCCTTTAAATTTGTTACTATGGTCTTGCATAACCTTCTTAAGTTCCGCTATTGCTTTATCTTTGTGTTCCTTGGCTTGTTCTGTGTTTTGCTTGATCTCCTTCCTGGTCTCTTGAAAAACTCTATATATTAATCTTTTGAATTCTACCTCTGGTACTTCCAAAAAAGTTATCTTCCTCTGGAAGGTTTCTTGATTCTTTATTTTGGGAGCTTGCTGAAACCATCAGAGTCTGCCTTTTTATGTGATTTGATATTGACTGTTGGCTCCCAGCCATGAACAAGGTATATTTATTTTATGTTTGCTTACTATGTCCTAGCTTCTTGTTTTGTTACACTCAAATAGGCTGGTTGCATGAACTAGTTTGATTATCGGCATCTTCGAAGCTCTCATATCCTGTCACCAGGTGGTTAGAGCTGTTACTATGTATGTGAGCCCAGGAGTCTGTTTAGTTTTCTTGTATGAATTCAGCTAAGGTGTCCAGGTAGTCAATAACTAAGTGTGTGGTACAGGCTCTCACCTACAGTCCTAGATGGACAGGGGTGATTGGTGTAGGCAGGGGTATGTGGCTGCAGTAGGAGGTTATGTGCTAAGCAAGGAAGGGGCTGATGGCTGCCCCTGAGTGTCTGGGAGGAAAGTGCATCTCTGTTCCCTAGAGCACATATGTGGGTGGGTTTTGCAGCTGGACTATGCGAAACCAATGCCATTGGCTGTAAGCACTAGGAGGCACCACTTATTCTTGGACCCCTGTTGTGGGTGGCTAGGTGGTGTGGATGGAGCCACCAGTCCTCCAGCCCCTGATGTGGGTAGGTGAGGACCCTGCTTAATGGGCAGGGTGGTGTCAAATGTCATGAATCTACCACTCCCCTTTATAGCTGATATAGTCGAAAATAGCCTTCAGGTATATACCCTGTCGTACTGTGCTAATGAGGGCCTATGTTGTTGAAATGGACCCACACAGGTCTACACAGGGGTGAAAGGCTTTCAAAGTCCTTAGACCACTTATGCCTGTGCCTAGGCAAAGGGGCTATGCCTTCCCTGAGTTCCCAGCTTAGGGGAGCCTGCAGATTACTTTTCCCTGTTTGTTAATTTATTCCCTCTCCAAAGGCAGGAGAATGGCTCAAAGCATGCAGTGGGTCCTACTCCTGGCCCAGGGGATGTGACAATCACTGAAGCCAGCCTGACCTGATGCAGAGTGGGGAGGGTACAGTAAATAGGAGAGAGGTTATTCCCAAAGGTTTTTTTTTTTTTTTTTTGTGCACAGTAGGTTAGACGCATGTACTTATATTTGCTGATTGAGTGGTGCTTCTCACTGGTTCTTTGGGTACTGGGTCTCACTGGTTCTGGGGGTTGAGCAGACTCTCCACTGTTTGGTCTCTCCCGATGTGGAAAGCACATCCCAAGTGTCACTGCTTGCCTCACTGTGCATACCAGTCAATCCAGCTTACAGGGTGCTGGTTCCCGCCAGGTCAAGTCCGCCAACTCTGCTGCTTCTGAACCATCTCTCCCTCTCCTGCTGCTCAGTCCAATTCCTCAACTTTGGCTTTGATGTTCAGGGCTCCTACGTTGTCATATATAATTGTTTCACTTGTTTTTTTTTTTTTTCTTTGTTGTAAAAGGGACCACAGGAATTGTCTGACTACTCTACCCTTCTTGACTGCTGCTTCCTTGGGTGTTGTTTGTGGATCCAAGTAAAATGAAATCCTCGACAACATCAATCTTTTCTCCATTTATCACGATGTTGCTTACTGGTCCAGTTGTGAAGATTTTTGTTTTATGTTGAGGTGTAATCCTTACTGAGCTGTAGTCTTTGATCTTCATCAGCAAGTGTTTCAAGTCCTCTTCACTTTCAGCAAGCAAGGTTGTGTCATTTGCATATAGCAGGTTGTTAATGAGTCTTCCACCAATCCTGATGCCCCATTCTTCCTCATATAGTTCAGCTTCTAGGTTTATTTGCTCAACATACGAAGTGAATAAGTATGGTGAAAGGGATCAACCCTGACACACTCCTCTCTGACTTTAAACCATGCAGCATCCCATTGTTCTATTTGAATGACTGCCTCCTGGCCTATGTACAGGTTCCATATGAGCACAGTTAAGTTCTGGAATTCCCACTCTTTGCAATGTTATCCATAATTTGGTATGATCCACACAGTCAAATGCCTTTGCAGAGTCAATAAAACACAGGTAAACATCTTTCTGATATTCTCTGCTTTCAGCCAAGATCCATCTGACATCAGCAATGATATCCCTCATTCAAGGTCCTCTTCTGATCTGGCTTGAATTTCTGGCAGTTCCCTGTCAATATACTGTAGTAACTGCTTTTGAATTATCTTCAGCAAAATTTTACTTGTATGTGATATTAATGATATTGTTTGGTAATTTCTGCACTCCATTGGATCATCTTTCTTTGGAATGAGGATGAATATGGAGCTCTTCTAGTTGGCTGGCCAGGTAGCTGTCTTCCAAATTTCTTGGCACAGATGAGTGAGCATCTCCAGTGCTGTACCTATTTACTGAAACAGCTCATTTGGTATTCTGTCAATTCTTGAAGCCTTGCTTTTCATTAATGTCTTCAATGCAGCTTGGACTTCTTCCTTCAATACGATCGGTTCTTGATTACACATTACCTCCTGAAATGGTTGAACATGGACCAGTTCTTTTTGGAACAGTGATTTTGTGTATTCTTTCCATCTTCTTTTGATGCTTTCTGCATCGTTTAATATTTTCCCCATAGAATCCTTCAATATTGCAACTCGACGCTGGAATTTTCTCTTCAGTTCTTTCAGCTTGAGAAATGCTGAGCGTGTTCTTCCCTTTTGGTTTTCTAACTCCAGCCTTTGCTCTTTTCATTATAATACTCTACTTTGTCTTCTTGAGCTGCCCTTTGAAATCTTCTGTTCAGCTCTTTTACTTCATCATTTCTTCTATTTGTTTTAGCCGCTCTACATTCAAGAGCAAGTTTCAGAGTCTCTTCTGACATCCATTTTGGTCTTTTTTTTCTTTCTTTCCTGTCCTTTAAATCACCATTTGCTTTTTCATGCCTGATGTCCTTAATGTCATCCCACAACTGCTCTAATCTTTGGCCACTAGTCTTCAATGCATCAAATCTATTCTTGAAATGGCCTCTAAATTCAGGTGGCATATACTTAAGGCTGTACTTTGACTCTTATGGACTTGTTTTAATTTCCTTCAGCTTCAACTTGAACTTGTATATGAGCAATTAAGGTTGACTCTACTTTGTATTCTGAGTGCCCTCCACCCTGAGGGGCTCATCTTCTAGCATTATACCATACAATGTTCCGTTGCTATTCATAAGATTTTCACTGGACAGGTTTTCCAGAAGTAGGCTCCCAGGTCCTTCTTCCTAGTCTGTCTTAGTTTGAAAGCTCCACTGAATCCTGTCCACCATGGGCAACTTTGCTGGTACTTGAAATGCTGGTGGCATAACTTCCAACATCACAGCAACATGCGACCCACTACAGTATGACAAACTGACAGACGAATGGTGGCTGTGGACATTATATAACCCAATTTGTTGCTAGAAGAAGGAAACATCCTAAAAAGATACTACTGGTATGAAATATGGGGTTTTTGGTAAAATCCTCTATAGGAATTATTATCCATTAGAGGATAAACTGTGAAGAATCTATCTGAGAGGTTTACACTTAAAAGATACTTCACTAAACTGTCAGTGTTGATGAAAACATCAGTGTATGTCTTCATGATATACTCAGCAGTGGGGCAAAACTCATTACCCACTTGAATGTTATAATTGTTTTCAAATTATTACGTGTCTAAAAAATCTTGGCGCATTATGTTGCCATAAAGAAGGTGTTTATCCTCTAAGGACCATGCTAACATTTTTTTCCCCTTTCCATTTGAGGTTAATTTTTTTTTGCACAGAAAAAAGTAAGCACCTCATATCCCCACCAGGACTTTTTTCATTCCGAGGAACTCTAATGGCCTGTCTGGTTTTCACATCTGAGGTTGTGAGGTGACCACAATGACAAGAAGTGAGTTTTGATGAGAGTAGTTTGAATGCTGTCAAAGTGTGAAATGAAAGTATTGTCTGTAAATTACTTCATACTTGAAGAAGTACATTCAGTTTAAATGTTCTATCACATTGTAGTGGCAAGGGCTGAGGTACCACATCGTGAGGAAACTCAGGAGCAACAGATGCAGGAGGCTCCATTTGGGGGACCTCAATGACATCCTGCTTGGAAGGGCCAACAAGAAAGCCAGCAGCCTCAGGATTTTATTCTTGTTGATTTATTTCTTCTGAGTGAACGACTTTAAATTTTACCAACTGAATGTTCAGCAATAAGTAGTAATCAAAAATAATACTTGTATAGAAGTTTCTACTAAAAGACAGACACTCTCAGATTGGGGTAAAATTATGCCATATACTGCTTATGAGAAACACACCAAACTCAGGAGAGTGGATGTTCTGGAAGAATTTCAGATGAGATTAAAGCACCAGCTGAATTTTGTTGTTGTTGTTGCTGCTTTCTGTATTATGTGCTTTAATTAAAACACTTAGATTTGCTGTGAACTACAGAGGTGGATATCCTTTCAATGTGAAGGTCCCAGCCCCAGAGTGCTGCGAATCCCAGCACACTATGCCCTGGAGAGGGCCATAGGAGTGGGTCATACCTCCCTGCCACTGATAACCACCTGGCCTTCCTGCCCTTGCCTTAGTGTCCCCAAGGAGGAGCCATCCTGGGGCCAAGCCCGCTCCCCAGCCTCAGGTCTCCTCAGCCTCCAGGCCACCCCAGTACCCTTACCTCATTCTCCAATAGTGTCTTTAAAGGACAAAAATTTTTAATTTTGAATAAGTCCAATTTATCAATCTTTCTTTTATGGTTTATGGTTTTTGTTTCCTAAAAATCTTTGCCTAATCTAAATTTACAGAGATTTTCTTCTAGAGTTTTATAGTTTTAGCTTTTACATTTCAGTCCATGATCAATTTCAAGTATATCTGTGTATATGGGATAAGGTAAGGGTTGAGATTAAATTTTTTTCTGTTGTTGCAAATAGGTGTTCAAGTGCACTTGCACCATTTGCTGAAAGACTACCATTTGCTTCATTGAATTGCCTAGGCATCTTTTTGTTAATACAAGTGTGAATCAATTTCTGGAATATTCATTCTATTCCATTGATCTTTTTGTCTAGCCTTAGGCCATGTATTATTCTGGGTTCTACAGAGAAACAGAATCAGTAAGATACATATATATAGAGAGAGAGAGATTTGTTTTAAGGAATTGGCTCATGCAATTGTGGGGGCTCGCAAAATTTGTACCTCAGGAAACAGGCTAAAACCTCTGGCAGACTTGTGTCTGAAATTGGTAGGCTAGGTGACAGACCGGAAACTCTGGCAGGATGTCTATGTTACAGTCTTGAGGTAGAATCCTTCTTCCTTGGAAAATCTCGGTTTTTGCTCTTAAGACCTCCAACTAATTGGACAAGGTGCACTCACATCGCGGAGGGTAATCTGTTTTACTCAAGGTCAACTGATTTCAATGTTAATTACGTGTTGATACCTTCATAGCAACATCTGGACTAATGTTTGACCAAACAACTGGGCACCACAGCCTAGCCACATTGACACATAAAATTAACCATCACGGGCTACACCACACTATCTTAATTACTGTAGTTTACAGTAAGTCATGAAATCAGGGACGGTGAGACTTCCACTTTGTTCTTCTTTTTCAAAATCATACAGTAACCCTTTATATTTGGATTCCTTCTCTTATTTACCATGAGGCTTCAGAGATTCATCCATATTGTTACAAAAATTAGTGGTTCATTGATTTTTATTTTGTGTAGTATCCCATGATATGGATGCAGTATAAGTTGTATAAGTTTATCCACTTATTAGTTGACGAACATTTTTTTTTCTCCAACTTTTAACTAGCATAATGAATGAAGACCAGACCAGTCGTGGGATGATATCAAAGATATCATACATGAAGAAAGCAAAAGGTTGTTGAAAAGAAAGAAAAGACCAAAATGGATGCCAGAAGTGACTCTGAAACTTGCTCTTGAATATACAGTAGCTAAAGTGAACGGAAGAAACGATCACATAAAAGAGCTGAACAGAAGATTTCAAAGGGTAGCTCAAGAAGACAAAGTAAATTATTATAATGAAATGTGAATAGACTGGAGTTAGAAAAACAAAAGGGAAAAACATGCTCAGCATTTCTCAAGCTAAAAGAACTGTACAGGGACTCAGGCAGACATGGCTCTGGCAGCATGCTTGCCTGCTTCCTACATTTGCCTCTTGGAATGTGCGCTGAACGAAAGCTTTCTTTTTGCTTTACTATAACTTTGTGGTGATTTTTCCCTAGGACAGTTAATAGTATAGTCATCGTAGGACTGTGGAGCAGAAGCCGGGAATGAGAAGTCCTATTTTTGGGACCCCATGTGGTTGCACTCCATGTCTCTTCAACACCAATGGGTATCAACAAAGCCTATGGTTTGACTAGGGAATTCGCATCATTTACCTGTGAAGTTTTTTTTTTTTCTTTTTAAAATTACTATTCTGGTATTTACAGACTTGATAATCGTGGTATATACTTGATATAGCCCGACTATATGCTATTATATTCTAAGATTATTATGTATTATATTTGAAGCTCTTTGAAAATAAGGATATATTTAGAAAATAAGGATATATTTAGAAATATTTTTTGTCTAAAGTTTTTTTCTTTTAACTGAATTTAGTTGGCTTTACATTAAGCTTGTAATTAATTTCTATCAGGCCTTTCTCTATTAAGACTATTATTTTTATAAATTAATCATGGTCATACTAAGTTTTGTCATCAGCAGGTAAGTTTTTACCTTGCTGATTTGCTGAAAACATTTGACCAAAATATCTCAGCAAAAAGATGGACTATATTGGACTTAAAAGGACTGTGACTAGACTGAATCAAGATTTCCAGAACTCATATGTGGAAACTGATGAGTTCACAGATTGTGGCTGATCCAGAATCACACAGAACAGAAATTACAGACTGAGTAAACTGAAGGATTTCTATGGAATTTATGTGTGAATATTACTGATGTTTTAAGGTCCTACTTTCTGTATATATGAAATTTTCCTCCTTTCTCTTAAATTATCTAAGAGTTTAGATATTTTAACTCTCCAAATATAAGTTTCTATTTGTAAACTTAGCAAAGTTGTAAATATCATAACCAGAGAAGTGTCTAAAGTTTGAGCTATGATTTTACAAAATAGAATGGCATTAGATTTCCTGTTAGTCTCCCAAGGAACAGTTTGTGCCTTAATAGATAAATGTTGCTGTGTTTATATTAATAGGAAATTTGATGTTTTACAGAATATAGGTGCTGCTGAGACACATGAAAAGCAATCACTGATGCTGCTTACGTATAAAGAAACACCTCCTTGGTTCAAAGGCCTTAGGGTCATGGTTTCATTGGTTATTTCAGACAATTGACCTAATATTATTGTTAGTGTTTCTATTCTACCTCATAGTTTGCTGTATGGTTCCAGGGATCTTTAAAAAAAAAAAAAAAAAAAGATGGTGTCCAACTACCATTATTCAATGTTTTTGACCAAAGATTCTATAGCAAGATTATGATCCAAAGGAGGGAATGAAAAAAAGAGTTGTAATTCTCCTGGAATCCAAATTTCTGGCTTTCAAGGATGTTGGTTAGCAAAAAAGAGGAAGACCCTCAAGGAGATGGACTGACACAGTAGCTGCTGCAGTGGACTCAGAAACAGCAATGAATGTGAGGATAGCGCAGGACTGCAGTGTTTCATTCTGTTGTGCATGGGGTCACTATGAGTCCTAACCGATTCTATGGCACATAACAACATAACAACAACAATAACACAAACTACAAATGTTCACATAAGTATCTTTGTTTAAACCTACACTGGGTTACGTTTCTCTTATATATAAATTTTAGAATCAGTTTGTCAATATCTTCAAAATGCCTACTGAGATACGGATTGAGATTACTTTGCATCTATACATCAATTTGAGGAAAAGTGGAATTTTAACTATATTGTTTTATGATTCATGAAAATGCTATGTATCTCCATTTATTTAGGTCTTTTAAATTTTCTATCACCAATGTTTTGTACTTTTTAGCTTGCAAATCTTGCAAATATTCTGTTAAATTTATTCCTAAGTATTTATTTTTATGGTTGTATAAATAATATTTTTAAGTTTCTATTTCCAAATTTTCATTACTAATACATAGAAATACAATTGAGTTTTGTATACTGACTTTGTGTCTTGTGAACTTACTAGACTCACGTATTAGTTTTAGTAGATTTTTTGTAGATTCTTTGGGATTTTCTACATGGATGATCATGTAATATACAAATAAGGATAGTTTAATTTCTTCCTTTCCAATCTCTTTTAATTTCCTTGTTAATTTAAATAGGACATCCAGCATAGACTTGAAAAGAGGTGGGTGGGCATCCTACGCTTATTCCTGATCTTAGTGGGAAAGCATCCGGTATGACGTTAGTTGTAGATTTTTCATACATATCTTTATCAGGATGTCCTTGATGGATAGGCAATTTTATGGAAAGTTTTAACTACTTCTATGGAGTCCTGGTGGCACAGTGGTTAACAGCTTGGCTGCTAACCAAAAGGTCAGCAGATCGAATCCACCACCTGCTCCTTGGAAACCCTGTGTGGCAGTTCTACTCTGTCCTGTAGGGTCGCTATGAGTCGCTATGACTCCACGGCAACGGTTTTGTTTGTTTAAGATGATCACGTAGTTATTCAATTATGCCTCTTTACATGGTGAAATACATTGATTGACTTTCAAATGTTTAAACAATCTAGCATTCCTGGGATAAACCCCACTTGATCATGACACGAGATCCTTTTTATATAATGTCAAATTAGATTTTCTATTAATATGTTTAAAACTTTTGCATCTATATTCATGGGGGATATTGATCTGTAATTTTCTTTAACATCTTTTTCGTTTTTGGTGTCAGATAATGCTGGTCTCATAAAATGACTTATGACGTATCTCCCCTTTTCTACTTTCTGGAAAAATGTGTAAAGGATTAGGCACATTATTCTTTACACGAGGCAAAGAATTTACCAGTGAAGTCGTCTGAGCCTACAGTTTTTAACTAAAAATATAATTTATTTAGTAGATATAGGGTTGTTGTGGTGATTGTTGTGTGCTGTCAAGTCGATTATGTCTCATACGGATTCTACAGGACAGAGTAGCCATATCTTTCTCCCGGTGAGCAGCTGGGGGGTTCGAACCACCAACCGTTCAGTTAGCAGCCGAGCGCTTTAACCAGTCGCTACCAGGGCTCCTTTGATACAGGGCTACTCACTTTACCGTATTTTTATGCAAATAATGAGTGATTTCTACGTTTTCTTGGCAACTCTGCCCCCACCTGCGCGCGCATGCGCGCGCGCGCCCGCGCGAGATATTTTCGTAAGCACGTTATGCTAATTCTTTTATAGCAACCTGTAAAAAAAATTGGCATAGGCGCTTACGAAAATATCTCTCGGTTGGCAAACAAAAGTAGAAGATGCGTATTGTTTGCATAGAAATAACCCAAAACGCACTACCATTGAACGTGTCAGCTAAAGGACGACTGCATCTGGTGGACTCAAACTGCCAACCCTGTGGCTAGCAGCCAAGGTTGTAACCACTACACCAAGAAGGCTCCGGTGTAAAGGTATCGTTTATGTTTGTTCCAAAATGAGCTGTATTGTTCTTCGGTGCTGTCAGTTGATTTTCGATTCACAGCGACCCCATGCGACAGAGTAGAATTGCCCCATTGGGTTTTCTAGGCTATAATCTTTACAGATGAAGATCGCCAGGTCTTTCTCCCCCAGAGCCTCTGGGTGAGTTCGAACCGCCAACCTTCCAGTTAGTAGCCAAGCGATTAATTGTTGTGCCACGAGACCTCCTTGAATGAGCTTTAATAGGAGAAAAATTGAGAGAACAAGGAAAAATAGGCAATTCTACCAGCATAGTGAAGATTTTGTTTATCCTTTTTTATTATTACAAAATGAAACAGATACAGAGTAACACATAAATGTGTAGGTTAATGAATTTTTAGGAGATCCTGGTAGCCTAGTGGTCAAGAGCTACAGCAGTCAACCAAAAGGTTAGCAGTTCAAATCGACCAGGTGCTTCTTCAAAACCCTATGGCGCAGTTCTACTCTGTCCTATAGGATCACTATAAATTGGAATTAACTCTACGGTAATAGTTCTTTTTTTCAGTGACACAGTGGTTAAAGTGCTTGGCTGCTAACGGAAGGGTCGGTGGTTTGAACCCACCAGCTGCTCTGCGGGGGAAAGATGTGGTAGTCGGCTTCTCAAAGATTACAGCCTTGGAAACCCTGTGAGGCAGTTCTACTCTGTCCTATAGGGTTGCTCTGAGTCAGAATAGACTTGACATCCACGAGTTTTTTGCAATGAATTATTATAAGGTGAACACCTTTGAAACTAGGTCAGAGGAACATGCAGTTGAGCATATTCCTCTGACATCTGTATTTCCTGCAAGTTGGCAGCTAGATCCAGAGGCGTGGAGAGACTCAGGTTCAATCCCTTTGTAGGTAGTGTGGTCTTTCATCTGCAAGCACATCGTATCTGGTTGTCTCTTTTTGTGATGTTAACAACTACTGATGCTGAATGTTTATATCTATTAATTTACTGGGGCTTGAAAAATGGTGATATTCTAATTCTAACATTTCTTTTTTGCTTATTAGTTTAAATACTTCAATAAAGAGATGACTCTCTTCTATTATTTGGTTACCCAGTGGTACAGTTCACGTAGGAAAAGGAGGATAAATTATTGATTTATTTCCCTTTGTCAGTTTTCAATACTACTTGAATATAGTTTTCATTATTATAATTCATCAAATATATTTTTAAAATACAGTCATTTTATTCACTATGAAGAATGACATGCATTCAAGGTTAGTATTCCACTTTCGAATCTCAAATGTATATGAGATCTCACAAGTTCATACTGTATTTTGAAATACCAGTGCCATACCTTCCAGCATCATAGTAACATGTAAGCCACCACAGTACAACTGACAGACAGGTGGTGGCATCTTACCACCTCTCAAACTCTGCTCGAGCCACTCTGGCCTCAGGGTCTCTGCACTTCAAGTGCCATCTACTGGAACGCATTTCCCCTCTATATCTGCTTGGCTCCTTCCCTTACCTCCTTCAGCTAAGGCCCTTCCTGGCCACTCAATCTAAAATTGCAATGATTCCCACTTCACACTACCTGTACTCCTTCTCTTCTTTACTTTTTTCTTTAACACTTACCATCTAATGTGGGATACATTTTGCTTATTTATCTTTATCTTGTTTATCACCTGTATCTCCAACCAAAATGTAAATTTCATGAGGGCAGGAGCTTTTATCTGACTACATCTTGCATGAAGTAAGATAAATATTTTGTTGTATTAACAAATTAAAGAATATGCTTTAAGTAGTTATAAAAAAAGTTAATCTACCTTTTATATATATTAAAAATGGTTCATATACTTGGTACTAGCTTGTAAAATGTTTTTCTGAACTGCTTACAGTTACTAATACTAACCTGGGCTTGCTAATTGTAACTTAAAACCTTGCCTATTCCATCAGATATTTTCTGCCTTTACTCTTTGTGGTAAATAGGGGTAGATAAACTTGGAGGCAAAAGCTAAAAATATATAGAAGAGGGCATGGTACGGTAAAAAGAGAATGGCTTTTGAATCAAACAAACCTAGACTTACACCCCTGGACTTACTTAATAAAACAGGTTATTTAACTTCTATGTGCCTCCATTGTTGTGAAGGCTGTGTGAAATAGCTGGGAAAAGCACATTGGCTTAGGAATTTGAGAGTCTTGGATTTTCATTAAAAGAAACAAAAACAAAAAACCCCATTGCCATTGAGTCAATTCCTACTCATTGCGACCCTAAAGGACAGAGTAGAACTGCCCCATAGGGTTTCCAAAGAGCATCTGGTGGATTTGAACTGCTGACCTGTTGGTTAGCAGCCATAGCTTTTAACCACTATGCCACCAGGATTTCCAGATTCCCCCCAATTTTTTTTTTTTTTAATCACTCAGCCTTAATCTCATCTGTAAAATGAGGGTAATAATATCTCCTTTATAGGATTCTTATAAAAATGTACAGAAAATACAGAAGGTAAACGGTAAATGCCAATTTCTGTCCTTAATATAGTCATGAGTTTTCTGCCCAAGAAGATCCCTTAGGTCAGTGGTAAGAAGGCATCTACCCTATAGAATATTTTCTTTCCATGACTGCTACTCTCTTAAGCAGTCTAGGGTAATTGTGTTTTAATATTACTATTAATCTATATCATTAGAAACTAAAACCAGAAGCTTATTCCTATTAGCAAGATTTATTCACTAATATACATTCATAAGGGAACAGAAAGGCAATATCAAGGACAGCTAGTTTACAACATTCCTTTTGCATCCACTTTCTGTTTTCTATTTCAGGTGGAATCTCATTTTAATGAATACCATTTTAAACATCTGTTTCTACATAGTGAGGCTATTTTTGTGTTCCAGCAGATGTGCCACAGGAACCGTGCTTTGTTGACTTGGCTAAAACACATTCTAAAAAGTGAAAATTCCTTCTTTACAAGTACTGTCCATGCAAAAATAAGTTTTGGTTTTTTTTTTAAATAAGAGATAATTATCATTTGTAAGTGATAGATCCTGGCCTAGGCTAGTCCCAAGAAAATTGACCAAGGGCTGGGTGGGTGTATGGCAGAGTGGACTGGAAGGCACAAAGACATAAATGAAAATGGAGCAAAGCCCTCAAGTGATGTCTGTCAAAGTACAAACCTTAAGCCAGAACTCCACTTGTAAACATAGCCCCTTCTTCCAGGGCCTAGAGCAAATGTTACCTCCTCTACAAAGTCTTTCCATTTCCCTCTAGACATATAACTCAGCTCTCTGTCTATTGTACTCCCACTCATTCCGAATCTGGGTAAAGATAATTGTTATATTCTCTGTCCTTTCCTCCCTCAAGACTGTGAGGTCAGCCCTAGGACCAAGACTGATTCAACTCGCTATGCCCAATATCTAGCAAAGAGTGTAATACATAATAGATGTTTAATAAAAACCAAAACCACTGCCATCGAGTCAATTCCAACTCACAGCAACCCTATAGGACAGAGTAGAGTTGCCCCATAGGGTTTTCAAGGCTGTAAATCTCTACGGGAGAAGACTGCCACTTCTCCCATGGAACAGCTGGCAGGTTCGAGCCGCCAGCCTTCGAGTTTGCGGCCCGGTGCTTGACCACTGTGTAAGTGCTCATTTAACATGTAGGAATAAGTACTGATATGCTTGAATAGAGTATTTTTACCTATCTTGCATGCTCCTTGAGAAAGAGAATTGTGTTTCATTTCCACACAACTTGGCACATAGACACTCAGTGCTGCATGCTGGCTGAACGAATTACTGAAATGAATACCCAAAACTGGTAAGAACCAACATCAAAATGTTTGACCTTGAATTTCTTTAGTGACTGGAGGCACAAATCAATGTACTGTGCTGCTGAATTAAATGCTAATAGTATGGAAAACAGGAGCCCTTGTGGTGCAGTGGTTAAGCATTTGGCTGCTAACCAAAAGATCAGCGTTTGAATCCACTAGGTGCTCCTTGGAAACCATATGAGGCAGTTCTACTCTGTCTTACAGGGTCACTATGAGTCAGAATCTACTCCAAAAGGTTTTTTTTTCTTTAAAAAAATTATTATTATTATAGAAGGCAGGCCTGGCGATCTGCTTCGGAGAGGTCACAGCCTTGAAAACCCTAGGGAGCAGTTCTACTCTGCATACATGGAGTCGCTATTAGTCAGAATCTACTAGACAGACTCTAACAACAACAGTAACAGACTCTAACAACAACAGTATATGACTAAAAGGTACTGTGTGCCCTGGGGAGACCCAACCTAAGGCTCTTTATTCTCGCCATCACCTTAAAGAAGGGCGAAGGCGGAGGTCCCCAGACAAGGTCTCGGAAGGGTTTGGCACCCCACTGGGCTTGGTGGGCTGTGCAAGGGGATTACCTCACAAAAACCAGAGGCCGGTAGAGGCATAGTGTAAGTTGACTTGAAGGAGCCCACTGGAAATGGAGCAGGAGGCTGGGTTCCCTTCTCTCAGGTTGCATTAGCCCATGTGCCTGTGCTGGCGCCAACCATTCCGAAGGAGGCGCACACTTCCTACCCTCAAAGGCCGGCTTCGCGCCCACTGTGAGGCTTGGGCTTTGCACCTGGCTTCCTATCCCGAGGCCCTGGCTTCCGGACTCCACATTAGGCACCGCCCCGTCTCGCCCAAGCGTGCTCCTAGCTTTTGGCCTCTCAGGAGAGCTGCCGCTGGGCTGTGCTTAGTTTCCCGCTCCTCACTCACCCTAGCTAGCCGCCCCAGCGGGCTTCAGACCCTCTGAGAAAGTGGCCCTGGTTCTCCTGCTCCTAAGGTAATTGCCAACTTCAGCGGAGACTCCTTTTGCAGATCTGAGTTAGCGACATGGGCTGTCATTTTCCTTCTCATTTCTTTAGTCCCCTTATTTGACACCTGTGGGGCTTTGAGGACAATGTCTTCCCTCCCTGACCCAGAGTGCCTGAAAGAGTCTATGCTGTAGTTGACATTCGTGTCTTGCAGTGAGTGGACCTTACATTCCTGTCTCTTGCAGTGAGTGGACCTTAGGCCTGCTGTAGGGGAAAGACCCAAATCTTCTGAAATGCAGAAGGCCCTTCTAGAATGGTCTTTGGAATAATGAGATAACCTTCTTTCCCCCTTCCTTACATCTGAACACTTTCTGGGAATAAACTAAACTTCCTACCAAGTGCTAATTAAATTAAGGTCAAGTTCAGTAGCCTCTTATTTATGTTTTGCAGAGGCGGTAATGTTAATGAAGTGTAAACAATGGCTAACTTATTCTAAAATTAAGATTTGCTGAACCTTACAGAAGAATAATGCATAAAGCATGATAAAATCAACCAATTCTATTTGAATATTTTATTATTGTTGTTAGCTACCATCAAGTCAACTCCAACTCCTGGTGACCTTACTAGAAATGTTGCCCAGTCCTGTGTTGTCATCATAATTACCAGCATTTTCAAGTCCATAGTTGGAGCTACTGTGCCAATCCTTCTCATCAAGAACCTCTCACATGCTTCTTAGCCTTTTATTTCACCAAACAAGGTGTCCTCCTCTAGCAAATGATTCCTCCTGATTATGTGTCCAAAGCAAGTGAGTCTGACGTGTTTTGACAGTGTGATCCATAAGGTTTTCGTTGGCTAATTTCAGAAGTAGATCACCAAGCCTTTCTTCCTAGCATGGCTTAGTCTGGAAGCTCTGCTGAAACCTGTCCATCATGGGTGACCCTGCTGGTATTTGAAATACAGGTAGTATAGTTTCCAGCATCTTTGTGACAAACTGACAAATAGTGAACCTGAGTATAGTTTCCATTATTATAATGCATCAAACATGTCTTTCAAAATATAGTCATTTTATTTCCTATCAAGAATGATGTGCATTCAGAGTTAGGGTTCCATGTTTGAACCTCTGTATCTCCATTTTTCTTTGAATTTATACCATACATAAATTTAATTGTGAGCATATCTAATATGCTAATAAACTGGAAAAAGAAAGTTCAAAAGAGGAGATAGTATAAATAGAATATGGGCTATGTAGAGTTAGATGGACAATTTATTAGCTATGTCTGATTTTAAGCAACTTCTTTACCTTAAATTGAGTTCCCCCAAAACTAAACCCTGAGACAAGGATTGATATACAAAGAGATTTATTTGGGAGATGAACCCAGGAAGCCTGGTGAGGGAGGGAGGCAGTAAGACAAAAAAGAGAAGAAAGTCAGTGCATAAAGTGTGTGTTAATGAGCAGGTAAACCGTAACTGAGAGTAACGAAATTCCACTGGATACCCTCTGATAGACTACTGTATATAGAACAGACCGCATAATTGTCTCACAAAGGGACAAGAAGATGGGGATATTTACCTACAATTCTCTTCCTGCATTGGTTAAGGGTTACTCCTGAGAGTGTTAACTCCCTGGCACTTCCTTTGGCAGCCTTCACTTCCACAGCATCCTCCTCCTGCTAGAGAAAACCCTCAGGCAGAAAGACAAATGGTTGAGATAGGAAACCGCCTGCATGACATATATGGGAATTGCCATCAAAGCTGCAGGTGGTCTCCATGGTGGGTCTAGGAGATATGGATAGGACACTGATGATGTCAGATACATTCATTATGTATTTCTTTCTCTATAAACTGAAGATAATAATTACCCACTTTATAGAGTAATGTTAAGTCCCTGGCCTGTAATATTCTTAAAAATATTATTCAAATATGTTTATCTAATAATGCCATTTAGTAATAGACCCGTCCTTTAAATTAAAAAAAAAATTAATATTCTATCGTGGTGCCTATTGTATTCATTGAACATATTCCTCTTTCCTCTAGCTGACTTCTATTCACATTTATTTGGATGCTTAACTGTCACTTTACCTGGAAGACATTCCTGATTCCCTTACCACCCTGCTCTTTCCCGTGGAATTATTTATAAATAGCTCCCCACTAGACCATAGTGAGAACAAGGGCAGTGTAATTTTTACTTAAAAAAAAAAATGTATGGAGCAATATGCCAAACTGGGGAATATGTAGATTAAAATGAATGTCCCCACTCTTTGTATGCTCACAATTCCAGCTATGCTCTGATAAATAGAAGCCCAAGGTTTCATAGAAGCAAATAGGAAGAGTTAACGCACCCTGTCTGTAAGAATCAGAGGAAGCTTCGGGAGGAGATGGTGCCTAAACTTAGGGCTGATATATAAATAGAATTTAGTCTAGAGGGATACAGACCAAACTATTAACAATGGTTGCCTTTGGGGAGGAATGTGCATTTGTGTATGTGTGTGTGTAGTTTGGAGGAGGGGATCAAGAGAAAAGAATATATAGTTCTATGTTGTATATAACCATACTGTATAAAACTAAATGTTTTATAAAGAACCTGTAACCATCACTTTTGTAATTGAAGAAAAACATTACCTTGATAAAAGTATGTGAGGGGACATCAAATAGGGGAAACAGCAAAGGCACAGATATTTCAACTCAGAATGCATCACATTCAGGGGGCTGTAAGTAGCATGGTATGGCTGTCACATAATGAGCCTGAAGGGAAGTGTCAGGAAGTCAAACTAGAGACCTGGATTTGGGTCAACCCAGATTTGGAAACTATTGTAGCAATCTGAAGGATCAGAGATGAGAGCATAAAACTAAGAAACGGGGAAGTGGAGAATTCTAGAGATAAGATGTAAGAGTTACAGAAGTTAGTGCCTAGATACAGGAGGTAAATCAGCACCTGTCTCAGCCAAGTTCTGTGAGAGAGAGAATTAAGCCCTAATGCCCAAAGACATCTATTGTATTAATTCTTTATGCATCTAGAATAGTACTAATGTACTGATTCTTGGAAGAATTGAGAAAATGGACATTAAAATAACTTTCTGTGTTCAGATAAAGAACCTGAATTGAGAAAGGCCTTGTAAATTGTGTAAGATGATTGTTTCTTATTGTTGGCCAGTTACTGAAGTTGAGGTATTTATGGGACATTTAGGAGGGGAGATTGATTGCTAGTTGGGTAAAAGATTCTGGAGCTTGAACTAGATGTCTAAACTGGAAGTGAGTTTAATGAATCATCAGAATATAACTGTTGTAATTAAAACCATAGATTCAGATGGATCACCCAAGGAGTGTGGGGGGGAAAAAAAAAGGTTCAGAATAGAGCGTAGGAAATAATGACATTTAGGGGGTGGGCATTAGAAAATAAGCTTGATAAGGAGACTAGAGCTAGGACGAGAAACCTGGAGAAAATTATGGAGAAGCCAAGGAAGAGAAGAATTTCAAGAAAGTTGGAGGGGTCAATGGTGTCATTGTATCATAAAAGTGCCCGTTGGCCATGATAACATGGAGATCAGTGTTGACTTAGTGAGAGCAGCTTTGGAAGAATGGTGTGGGCAGAAGTCAGATTAGAGTGAGTTAGAAAGTAAAATGGGAGGCAGTGTGCAAAAACAGACAGTGAGAGTAAACAACTCTCCAAAACATTTGCCCATGAAGAATAAAAAAGGATTTATTTGCCTTGGATGAAGAGACTTTAGGATAGGATGTTTATTTATCAAGGGAAAAGGTCAGTAGAGAGGGAGAGAAGGAATGGTACACAGAGAGAAGTGATGATTAATGGTTCCTGAGGAGGTTGGAAGTTTGAGTGGAACATTAAGCCTTAGATAGGAGGGAGGTTCTTCTTCCACTGAAACTGGAAAGAATGATATAAGTACTGGAAAGAATGATATGATGCTGATAAATTTGTAAGTGGTGTGGGGGAAATTAAAGGAGTTTTGGCCTAACGGCTTAATTTTCTCTGTAAAATAGGAAGCTAGATCATCTTCTGAGCCAGTGGGAGGAAATCATGAAAATGAGAGTTTGAAGAAAGATGAAATTTTAGAATAGTTGCTGGAGGGAATGAGAGAAAGGAAGAGAAAGAATCTAAGATTTATTAAAGATCTAATACATGCCAGCCTCTATGGTAAATGCTCTGTAAACATGGCGATTAATTTTGACAATCATCATTACACATACTGTATCAAGAGAGGCTAAACATCTTGCTCAGTTCTCACAGCTGCTAACCGACAGGTTGGCGGTTGGAACCCACCAGCTGCTCCTCAGGAGAAAGATGTGGCAGTCTGCTTCCGTAAGGATTTACAACTTTGGAAATCCTTTGGGGGAGCTCTACTCTGTCATTACAAGGTTGCCATGAGTCAGAATCGACTCTATGGCAATGGGTTTATTTGTTTGTTTTGGTTTAGTAAGTGACAGGGGCAGAATTTGAATCTGCTTTTCTCTGGCTTCAGATCTTATGACCGATATACCTTTGTTGTTGTTGTTGTGTGCTGTCCAGTCAATTTTTGACTCATAGCCGTCCCATGTGACAGAGTAGAACTGCCCCATAGGGTCTTCTAGGTTGTAATCTTTACGGAAGCAGATCGCCAAGTCTTTCTTTCTCCTGCAGAGTGTCTTGGTAGGTTCTAACTGCCAACCTTTCGGTTAGCAGATGAATGCGTAACTATTGCACCACCAGGGCTCCTTTGATATACCTTCAGGGTTTTGCAAAACCCAAGGGAGTGTTATTAAATGGTAGAATTTTATGCTGAGTAGGGAAAGGAGTAGGGCTGGAAGTAAAGGCAGAGGGTGTTAATAAAATGGGGGAAAGTGAGAAGGTCAAGGCTTTGGAAATATTAATGAAGTAAAATTAAAATTATACTGGAATTAAGATAGTAAAAGCTGAAATAATGATCAGATAAAACCAAAGCCAAACCCAGTGCCATCGAGTCGATTCCAACTCATAGCAACCCTATAGGGCAGAGTAGAACCGCCCCATAGAGTTTCCAAGGAGCGCCTGGTGGATTCGAACTGCCGACCCTTTTGTTAGCAGCCGTAGCACTTAACCACTACGCCACCAGGGTTTCCAATGATCAGATAAGAGCATATTATCGTCAAAGTGTTGAATACAAGAGTTAAAATTTCAGAGGTGAAGCAGTATGGGGTGGTGGGCATGGACAGTAGGGGAAAAGTGGTTATAGCTGTCATTTATTAAGGTTTTGGAGTACCAGGCACTGTAGTAAGCACTCTATATGCATTATTTCATTTAAGTTTCACAATCCTCGACAAAGTTGGTACTACCATTATTTCCATTTGATAGATGAGGTAACTAAGACTTTGAGAAGTTACGTAAATTTTTGGAGGAAGAGTTTAAACCCAGGAGCTAGGTATACCCAAGGAGGGATGAGTTAGTATAGTAGAAAAGAGGAAGTTGATGTGTCCTTTCTTTATTTAAAATTACTTCTTAGAATTTTCCAGTGATATTTTAATGACGTGATTTTGATTCTTTCCCAAATGAAGCTAATAGAATCAAATTTTCATAGGGCAGCTTTATTTTATAGTTAGCGTTCTTATTACATTCCTTAGCAAATTTTTTTCCCAAAGGTATTTCTTACTAATTCTTAGAATTTACAAGATAAGTTTAATCAAAATAATTAACAATTTAGCATCAAATAGCAAAGTGATTTAAAACATCTGCTTTGTTACATAATGGTCATGTTTTATTATGCTTTTCAGGTCAAATAAAAGGCAATCAGTGTCAGTGCTGAACTAAACTACTTATATTGGACAGCTACCACTTTCAAATTCAGAGCAGGCCAAACTTCAAAGAATTTAATTTATTAAAGTTTGGGGAAGAAAAATGATTTTATGGATATTAGAAAAGTAGAGAGTTTCAATACAAAATATGAAACAAAGGAAAGAATTGACAACAGTAACTTGTATTTGGAAAAATTTTAAAAATCGTTTTACAAAGTAAACAAAATAGAAAATATCAGTGAAATCATAAAAACATCTTTTTATAGAAGATAAACAAGAAGAAAGAAGTTCAATTCTACTTTAAAGCAAAAAATGATATTGTTGGGAATTATAAGAAGTTTGAAGAAACAAAAAGATCAGATTATATATTATAAAGGAATTTTAAATTACTTTAAGAAAAGAAGGCAGTTGAAAAGAATGCCAATCCAATCTACTGTAATATTAACAGTGTGATCTAAAAACCATGGTTGGTGAACGCATTGTTAAAAGCTCCTGGGAATAAAAAAGACTGAGTAAGCATCTCCGTATTACATTTAATCAACTCTCTACAGGACATGAAAACAATCATTTCAAACAACTAAAAATGAAAAGTAAATATTATGTTTTTAGTAGATCTCTAACATTTTTTAACTCAAAGATAATGCGTCAGTTTTATAACATGGAAAACGTATGATCTGTTTAAATGATTGCATTCAAAAAATGTTTAATGTGTTAAAAGGGAAAATAAAGGGGAAAACCCCACAATGTTTTATTTAAAGCATGTCATGGAGGATTATGGCTCTTCGATAGCTTAATAAATAGTAGAAACACTTGGCAAATATTCTCGGAAAAATCATTTAGCAAAACTTACCCAAGAGGGAAAAGTAGAAGTCCTTTAGCTTTCCTAATCTCTGTGAAACAAAAATTAACCAAGATTCAAGAGACAACAAGTCATGGAAAATACAGGTTTGATTGTAATGGAACAAGCGTATACAAGTTAACTGAAGAAATCTTGAAATACAGTGTTTGGGATGGTTGTTCAGTTTATTTTAAAAAGTAGAGCAGCAGCTTCAGAATTTATTCAGAAAAGCTAAAATGCTTACGTTCATTTACATTGAAACTCTGAAGTAGCAAAGAACGTGAAATTTAAATATGGCCATACGATGTAATCTTCAGAATATTTTAAAAGGATTTTACCCATTTACCAAGCTAAATGGAAGGCATCACAAAAGAATCAGAAGTTGTATATGGTTGTTGTTGTTAGATGCCATTGAGCTGATTCCAACTCATAGTGACCTTATGTACCACAGAACAAAACACTGCCCAGTCCTGTGCCATCCTTAACGATTGTTGTTATACTTGAGCCCGTTTTTGGAGCCACTGTGTCAGTCCATTTCGTTGAGGGTCTTTATCTTTTCCGCTGACCCTATGCTTTACCAAGCATAGTATAGTGTCCTCCAGGGACTGATTCCTCCTGACGACACATCCAAAGTATGTAAGACACAGTTGCACCATCCTTGCTTCTGAGAAGCATTCTGGTTGTACTTTTTCCAAGACAGATTTGTTCATTCTTTTGGCAGTCCATGGTATATTCAGTATTCTTTGCCAACACCACAATTCAAAGGCATCAATTCTTCTTCAGTCTTCTTTACCCATTGTCCAGCTTTTAGATGCATATGATGCGATTGAAAATACCATGGCTTGCGTCAGGTGCACCTTAGTCTTCAAGGTGACTTCTTTGCCTTTCAACACTTTAAAGAGGTCCTTTGTAGCAGATTTGCCCTATGCAATGCGTCTTTTGATTTCCTGACTGCTGCTTCCATGGGTGTTGGTTGTGGATCCAAGTAAAATGAAATCCTTGACAACTTCACTCTTTTCTCCATTTATCACGATGTGGCTTATTGGTCCAGTTGTGAGGATTTTTGTTTTCTCTATGTTGAGGTGTAATCCATAGTGAAGGCTGTGGTCTTTGATCTTCATCAGTAAGTATTTCAAGTCCTCTTCACTTTCAGCAAGCAAGGTTGTGTCATCTGCATAACACAGGTTGTTAATGAGCCTTCCTCCAATCCTGATGCCCTGTTCTTGTTCGTATAGTCCAGCTTCTTGAATTATTTGCCCAGCATACAGATTGAATAGGTATGGTGAAAGAATACAACCCTGATGCATACCTTTCCTGACTTTAAACCACTCAATAGCCACATGTTCTGTCCAAACAACTGCCTCTTGATTTATGTACAGGTTCCTCATGAGCACAATTCAGTGTCCTAGAAGTTGTATATAGAACATTTAATTTCATAAGTGGAAGGAGTGAATCACAAAAGACACAGATAACTGAAGTTAAAAAAAAAGAAACCCTGAAAAAGAAAAAAAAAGCAAGGTGTAAATCCGTGTGATCCATAGTCAATGTCACATTTGGATTATTAAATTCAAATAATGCAAATATATAAAAAAGTAACTACTGCATTTATTGGAAAATTTGTGATAATCTTCTAACAAGTTGAATATATTTTTAAAACTAAAACAACTCTTGTCTTCTGTAAGTATACTTTTATACTTTTTTTTTCTAACAGAGAGTTGCCTCATCAGAGGAAAACAGAATATTTTTCACAAATGTAAAATTTAATTTTCTTCTGAGGGATTTAAAACTTGAAGGCCAAGAATTCTTATGCCAGATAAACAAGAAGGGAAAACTAATAGTTAATTTTTCCTCTGTATGAATGTACATTATTAGTATTTTTTAAATGTTCTTAATACTCAAAGATTTGAACACATAGCCTACAGACTGTGTATTTTCCAAGAATTTCATGGGTTATGCTTGTGATAGTTAAGCATTTCTACAATTTGCATTATTTAGGTTTATGTCACTGTATTGAAATATATCCCAGATTACTGGAGAAAAGTTGCTGAAATATTATTTCCTTATGTGTGATATGGAAGAACTATCATAAGGAGTATAGACACCTAAGGTTTTCATACATATCTTGAGTAAGAAATGAGGGGTACTTCCCCCCCTCACTAAAATGTCTACCAGAGTTAAATATATGGCAGTACCATATGCAACAGGGACTTCTTTAATGAAGAGTTTAAGTAAGCAGAGTATAAGTGAATCTCATAGTGAGCTTGTAATCAGTCTTCTTTCTGGTAACAGACTATTTGTTGAAAAATATTGAAAATATTTTGGAATTATTATGACTTTTTCTCTTTTACTACATTAAATATAATGTAGTTTTCACCACTTGTGTGTTGGTATTTCCCTCTTTAAGCCCACATAAACCTCATAAATGGAAGAATATTTGCAGGCTAAGTAGGATGAAGCTTAACACTATAATTATATTCTTAATATATAGTTCTTTATGTAAAAACATCATATATTAAAATATAAATGGAAGTAATAAGACAATACCAAGCTATAACAAGTTAGCATATTTGCTGTTTCGAGGGTAAGGTATTTGAGGTATTTTATATTTATGTAGCACTTTAAAGTAGTTTTGCATACATAATCAAATTTAACCCTGTCACAGCAATCCTCACTTTCATTTTAATCAAAGCTCAGAGAGGTTGAATGCCTTGTCCAAGATCCGTCAGACTTAGCAGAAATTGAAATCAGGTCTAGATCCCATGTTCCTTTAGATCATCCTATCCCTATATAATACAGAAGCAGCATCCTCTCAATGCCTATTACCCTGATTTATGTATAAATCCTGTCCTAACAAATCAATTTACTTTTTTAAAGAAAATGTGTTCCATCTGTAGTTTTGGCTGATGCATATGTAACTATAGTACTAACCTCTTTACGTTAGTGCCTTTTGAGTACTAAGTACGTTTATCTCAATAGCTTTTGGGAGGAGAAAGAGTTGGTTAAAAAAAAAAAATTTTTTTTTTTTTTTTTAGCAGGCCGGATGAGCTCCAGAAGAGGTTTTTTTTGTTTTGTTTTGTTTTTTGTTCTTCCCCCCACCTACTCCAAAGGAAGGAGTCCTTGGGTGGCACAAATGGTTAAGCTTTTAACTGTAGCTTAAAGGTTGTCAGTTCGAACCTAGAGGCACCTGGGAAGACAGGCCTAGTGATCTCCTTTGGAGAGGTCACAGCCTTGAAAACCCTATGGAGCAGTTCTACTCTGCACAAGTGGGTTTCCCATGAGTCAGAATCAACTCCATGGCAACTAACAACAACTTCAGGTGTATCTCAGGTGCATTTCATTGACTGGAAAAGGGAGGGAGAGTTCCCTCATCTCTTCTATTTGAACAAACATGGAAGCCCAAACAAGGAAGCCCAAACAAGGCTCAGTTAGTCTGTATTCCAGGTTCACAATGATAAAATGCAAACCATTCAGAATCTGCATGAGGGGCGTGAACAGTTGGGTGTGGTACCCCTAATCCAGCTAACTTGTCCCTGTGCACACGGCATGTATCTGAGGCCTCATTGCTTCTCCTGGACATTACCACTGAAAATTGCCCCAGAGACCTTTCTCTTCCTCAAAGTACCTCCTTTTCTCTTCCCCCTGTGCCTGGCATATTTGACTCTGCCACCACCTCCATACCCTGAGACACCCCCAGCCTCCACTCTTTCCCTCTATTCCAGGTGGTAGCCTTTCCTGTAGCCTGGTTTAATGCCTAGGAAATCAAGCCTCAGTTATGGAATGGTGCCTTGTTTCCTCTGGAAAATGGAGTAAACTTCAAGCTTTTTCCTCCCATCCTCTTTTATTAATGTTTTTGGTTGCTCTTAAGAAAAAAAAATGTTTTTGGTTGCTCTAGAAAATAGGCATCTCACTCTCTGAAAATTAATCTTCTACCAATAGCCCTCATTTTACCAATAGCCCTCATCTAGCATGCATGCCATATTCATTTTTCTTACTAACATAAGGATCCCTGGTGACACAGTGATTAAACGCTCGGCTGCTAAGGAAAAGGTCGGCAGTTAGAAGTCACTTCTCAGTAGGAAGATGTGGCGGTCTGCTTCTGTAAATGCTTACAGCCTTGGGAATTCTATGGGGCAGTTCTATTCTGTTCTGCAGTGTCACTATGAGTCAGAATTGACTCAACAGCAGTGGGTTTGGATTTTTTTGTTTTTACTAACAGAACTTTTAGATCTTTTTATGTTAAAAGAGCATCTGCCTGTATTCATCCTGAATGACATTGCAAAGCCCTCTTCTGTTAACTTGGTCTTTGCAGATGCTGTGCCCAGTTTTCTCTTCCTTATTCTTGAGAGTTTTTTGTTTTTTGTTGACGCAGCAAATACAGAGTGCAGTCAGTGCATTCTGGAGGATACAAAGACTAGCTCTAAGAGAGTTTACAATCTAGTGGAAGAGATAATCTCTCAGCAGTGGCAGCTCCTGAATTTCCATAAAAAAAAGAGGAGGTTAAAGATAGGCATTCTGATTGGAGGTGAGGTTTAGAGGACTTGTACTGAACCTTAATTGCAGCCACACAATTTTTAGATTGTGTGTTTATATGGGATGATTTTGGTAGAGGTTGGTCAAGATTAAGGGAAGGTTAAAGTTATCAAATTAATCCTTGGACTGCCAGTCTCTTTCAAGGTTCAGTTCTGACTTTATGTGATTCTGTGAGACAGATACACACATGAGGTAGGCTGATGATGCTGTAGATAAACTACAAACAACAAAGGTAGGAGAGGAGAAGCAGAATTAATTCCACATCTCAACTGATATTCCATCAATTCCTGGAGGCTTGTTTTTCACCGATGCCTTCAGTGCAGGTTGGACTTCTTCCTTTAATACCATCGGTTCTTGATCATATGCTACCCCCTGAGATGCTTGAATGTCAACTAGTTCTTTTTGGTATACTGACTGTATATTTATTCCATTTTCTTTTGATGCTTCCTGCATCATTTGGTATTTTCCCCATAGAATCCTTCAAGATTGCAACTCAAGGCTTGAATTTTCTCAGGAGAAAGATGTGGCAGTCTGCTTCCATAAAGATTTACAGCCTTGGAAACCCTACGGGGCGTGTCTTGGTCATCTAGTGCTGCTATAACAGAAATATCACAAGTGGTTGGCTTTAACAAAGAGAAGTTTATTCTCTCAGAGTCCAGTAGACTAGAAGTCCGAATTCAGGGTGCCGGCTCCAGGGCAAGGCTTTCTCTCTCTGTTGGCTCTGGAGGAAGGTCCTTATCATCAGTCTTCCCTTAGTCTGGGAGCATCTCAGGCAGGAGCTTGGGGTCCAAATGACACACTCTGCCCCTGGCACTGCTTTCTTGGTGGTATGAGGTCCCCCTGTCTTTCTGCTCACTTTTCTCTTTTATATCTCAAAAGAGATGGCTTAAGACACTATCTAATCTTGTAGATTCCATCAATATAACTGCTGCCAATCCACCTTATTACATCATAGTGACAGGATTTACAACACATAGGGAAATTACATCAGATGACAAAATGATAGACAATCATACAATACTGGGTATCAGGACCAAGCCAAGCTGACAGATATTCTGGGGGGGACACAACTCAATCCATGACAAGGCAGTTGTACCCTGTCATATAGGGTTGCTGTGAGTCAGAATCTACTTTACAGTAGCGGTTTTGCTTTTGCAGCAGATTTGTCCAATGCAATACGTCATTTAATTTTTTGACTCCTGCTTCCATGGGTGTTGATTGTTGATTCAAGTAGAATGAAATCCTTGACAACTTCTGTTTCTTCACTGTTTATCATGATGTTGTTTATGGGCCCAGTTGCGAGGATTTTTGTTTTCTTTACATTCAGGTGTAACCCATACTGAAGGCTGCAGTCTTTTACCTTCATCAGGAAGTACTTTAAGTCATCTTCATTTTCGGCATGCAAAGTTATGTCAACTTCATATCACAGGTAGTTAATAAGACTTTTTTTCTTGTCATGAGGATAGGAGTGATGACTTGTAAGCTCTTTACATGCCAGAGGGGAAACTGGCAGTCCAATTGATAACTTTTTTTAGTCCCAATTTCCAGTTGTTTCTTGATAGTATCTGGAAATACAATTGAGTTTTTTATGTTGGCCTTATATCCTGAAATCTTGCTAATCTCACTTAATAATTCTAGCAGCTTTTTCTGTAAATACAGAATTTTCTACATAAATGATCATGTTCTCTGTGAAGACAAACAATTATTCCTTTGCAAGGTAGACGCCTTTTATTATTTATTTTTCTTTCCTGTTTGTACTGGCTAGAACCTCCAATGTCATGTTGCATATAAGTGAGGAGAGTGGACATCCTTGATCTTAGGAGGAAATCATTCAGTCTTTCACGACTAAGTATAGTATTTTTGTAGATAACCTTTATCACTTTGTGGTGTTCCCTTCTATTCTATGCTGAGAGTTTTTTTTTTTTTTAACCAGGAATAGTTGTTGGATTTTGTTAGTTTTTTTCTCTCTATTAATATAGATCCGTATTGATGATATAGATTTTTGTTTTTAATTTGTTAATATGATGAATTGCATTGATTGATTTATCTCAGGATAAACCTTACTTGGCCATGATGTACTATCTTTTTAAGGTAATGATGGATTTGATTTGCTAAAATATTGTTTACAATTTTTGCATCTGTGTTCATGAGGGTGGTTTGTTCTTTTTTTTGGTCCAGTTTTGGTGTCAGGATAATGCCAGCCTCACAGGATGACTTGGGAAGTATTTTCTTGTCTTTAAATTTGATAAGTATTTTTGTAGAATTAGCGTTATTTTTTTCCTTAAGTGTGTGGTAGAATTCACCAATGAAGCCTTCAGACATGGAATTTTCTTTGTAGGAAAGATTTTAACTACAAGATCAATTTCTTTAATAGATATAAGTCAATTTATGTTATCTGTTTCTTTTTTTTTTCTACCACTTGTCAGTTTGCCACGCTGTGGTGGCTTGCTTGTTGCTCTGATGCTGGAAGCTGTGCCACCAGTATTTCAAATACCAGCAAGGTCGCCCATGGTGGACAGATTTCAGCAGAGCTTCCATACTCAGACAGACTAGGAAGAGGACCTGACAATCTGCTTCTAAAAAAAATTGGCTAGTGAAAACCTTCTGAATAGTTACTGAGTATTACCTGATATGGTGCTGGAAGATCAAACTTGTGGTCGATGATCAGCCTTTTCGGGAGGGAGCATATGATCAAGAACTGATGGTATTGAAGGAAGAAGTCCAAGCTGCACTGAAGGCATTGGCAAAAAAAAAGGCTCCAGAAGCTGACAGAATATCAGTCGAGATGTTTCAACAAATGGATGCAATGCTGAAAGCGCTTACTCTTCTATGCCGAGAAATTCAGAAGACAGCTACCTGGCCAACCAACTGGAAGAGATCCATATCTGTGCCCATTCCAAAGAAATTCAGTCCAACGTAATATGGAAATTATTAAACAATATCATTAGTATCATGCATAAGTAAATTTTGTTGAAGATAATTAAAAAATGGTTGTAACAGTACATCAGCAGGAAACTCACAGAAATTCAAGCTGGATTCAGAAGAGGATGTGGATGACAGATATCATTGCTGATGTCAGATGACTCTTGGCTGAAAGCAGAGAATGCTAGAAAGATATTTACCTGTGTTTTATTGACTGCATGGATCATAACAAGTTATGGATAACATTGAAAAGAATGAGAATTCCAGAACACTTAATTGTGTCATGCGGAACCCGTACATAGACCAAGAGGCAGTCATTGGAATAGAACAAGGGGATACTGTGTGGTTTTAATAGAATGAGGGGGTACCATGTGGTTTCAGATCGGGAAAGTTGTATGTTAGGGATGTATCTTTTACCACACTTACTCAGTCTGTATGCTGAACAGATAACCCAACAAGCTGGACTATATGAAGAAGAAGGCAGTATCAGCATTGGAGGAAGACTCATTAACAACCTGCTACTGACACAACATTGCTGCTGAAAGTGAAGAAGACTTGAATCACTTGATGAAGATCAAAGACTACAGCCTTCAGCATGGATTGCACCTCAACATAAAGAAAATAAAAATCCTCAAAACTAGGCCAAAAAGCAACATCATCATAAACGGAGAAGACATTGAAATTGTCAAGGATTTCATTTTACTTGGATCCACAATCAATGCTCGTTGAAGCAGCAGTCAAGAAATCAAACAACATGTTGGATTGGGCAAATCTGCTGCAAAAGACCCTTTAAAGTATTAAAAAGCAAAGATACCACTTTGAGGACTAAGGTGAGCTTGACCCAAGCCATAGTATTTTCAGTCACCTCATAAGTGTGTGCAAAAGATGGACAATGAATAAGGCAGACCGCAGAAGAATTGATGCCATTGAATTATGATGTTGGCAAAGAATACCAAATATACCATGGACTGCCAGAAGAAGGAACAAGTCTGTCTTCGAAGAAGTACAGCCAGAATGCTCTTAGTAGCAAGGATGGGGAGACTTCATCTCACTTGTTTTGGACTTATTATCGGGAGGGACCAGTTCCTGGAGGAGGACACCATGCTAGGTAAAGTAGAGGGTCATCGAAGAAGAGGAAGATCCTTAATGAGATGGACTGACACAGTGGCTGCAGCAAGGGGCTCTTGCATATCAAAGATTGTGAGGGTGTTGCAGGACCGGGCAGTGTTTTGTTCTGTTGTACATATGGTCGTTAATGAGTTGAGACTGACTCGATAGCACCTAACAACAATGAGAACAACATTCCTTCTTTAGAGAGCTTTGGAAATTTGTGTCTTTCAAAGAGTTTTTTCCATTTCATCTAAGTTGTTGAATTTATCAGCACAAAATTGTTCTTAATATTGCTTTCTTTTTCTTTTAATATCTGTAGGATTTGTAGTGATGTTACCTTTCTCATTCCTGATAGTGGTAATTTGTGCTTTGTCTTTTTTATTGATCGGTCCAGCTAGAAGCTTATCAGTTTTATTGATCTTCTGAAAGAACCAGCTCTTGGTTTCGTTGATTTTTCTCTATTATTTTCTGTTTTTTACTTGACTGATTTTCACTGATCGTTTTCTTCTTACTGAGTTTAATCTCCTCTTATTGTTGCTGTTAACAACATTGATTTGAGACTTATTTTTTCTAATATTGGCATTGTTTGTTACAGATTTACGCCTAAGTACTTCTTTAGTGGCACCTACAAATTTGTTATGTTGTGTTTTCATAAAATGAAAACTTCAGTTCAAAATATTTTCTGTTTTCCCTTGAAACTTCCTCTTTTTATCCATGGATAATTTCAAAGTGCTTATTGAGTTTTCTAAATTGGAGACTGTACCACGTACACTTGAAAAGAATGTGCATTCTGCTGTTGTTGGGTTGAGTGTGCTATGAATATGTCAGATTCAATGGTTGATGACACATGGCTTTCAGGGTTTCCCTGCGGATCATCTCCAACTCAGTCAGCCAAGTCCAAGAGAAGGAATATGGAGAGAGGTGATTAAGAGGCTTTTATGACATCACTTCCACTCAAATTCCATTGGTTAGGATTCAGTCACATGGCTTCACCTAATGGTATGGGAAGCTGGGAAATGTAGTCTAGCTTTCTGCTTGGCAAGAAGAAGAATATGTATTTGGATAAACAGCCAGCAATCTCTTTTTATTCTCTGGAAGAGCTTGTATAAGATAAGATACTTGAATCATGGGTATACAGTACGAATTGTAAAGTTATTGGGGCCTGCTTTTTTCTTTGGTGGAAATATTATAACTATTAATTCAGTTTAATAGATACATGTTCATTTAGGTTTTCTTTACTTCTTGAGTCATTTTTTTGTAAGTCATTTTTAGGTATATATCATTTTGTATAAGTTTTAAAAATGTTAACAAATTTGTTTTAAGTATTTTCTTATTTAATCTCTTATTTCTGTAATCATTTTCTTCATTTTTAATATTTTTTAATATCTTCAATTTTTTAACTTTTTATTTTGATAAATATATGTGTAGCAAATCATATGTGTAGCCTTACCTTTTCAGCGTTCTTCATGTGTACAATTCAGTGTCGTTAGTTACATTTATCATGTTGTTCAGCCATTACCATTTTTTCCAGGTTTTTCCATTACCTTTAACGGAAGCTCTCTGTGCCCTATGCAGTGAGCCTCTCTTTTCCTTCCCTCCCACCTCACCCTGGTAACCACTAATAAACATTGGTGTCTATACACTTGTCTATCTTAGGTATTTCCTATAAGTGGAATCATACAATATTTATCACTTTGTGACTGACTCATTTCACTCAGCAGAATGTTTTCAAGATTCATTCATGTTATAGCATGTATCAGGACTTCATTTCTCTTTATGGCTGAGTAGTATTCCGTTGTATGTATGCACCACATTTCATTTATCCATTCATCAGTTGATGAACACTTTGGCTATTTCTACCTTTTGGCTATTGTGAATAGTGCTGCAGTGAACATTGGTGTACAAGTACCTGTGTTCCTGCTTTCAATTATTTTTCACTTGATTAACCTTATAAAAGATTTGTCAGTTTTATTAGTCTTTATCAAGGATCCTAATTTTTCTTTCATTAATATCTGCTTTTTTGTATCTTTAGTATCTGCCCTACTCTGCTTTCTTTGGATTTATTTATTGGTCTTTCTCAACTTGTCATTTGGATGCTAAGCTCATTATTTTTCAGCCTTCCGTTCTAATATATGCATTTAAGGCTGTATGTTTCTCTTTAAATTGGGTCCAGCTTTATTCCTGCAAGTATTTATGCATAATACTTTTATTATTATTTAATTCTATTTATTTTCTTAATTTCCATTGATTTCTCCTTTAATGCATGAGTTGTTCTAGAGTGTAATTTTAAATTTCCATAAATGTGGAAGCATTTTTTAGGCTATATTATTGTTATTAACTGGGAAATTATGTTGTCGTCAGAGAATGTGGTATGTATAGTAATGATTTTATAAAATATGTTGAGACTTAATTTATTGCCTGGTATATGCATGTTAACTTTAAGATGTCTTTCTATTTATTATGCTATTAATTCATTGTAAAATTATTTATTCTTTACCAGTATTCTGGGATATAGACAGTATGATTCAGATGAGAACTTTGAAATCCAACCAAGATATTAACTAATTTTCCCAAGCTTACAGATCCAGTTAGCCTTACCTAATCAGAGCAGACACCAATTATAAACAGTCAACATGGTCATACATTATATATTTGTTGCATTTCAGCCCTGCTTATATTTTATTATAGATTTTTAAATCTTCAAAACAAGGATTCTTATCTAAATAGCTTTCATTCTCTTCCCCTTGTGCCCCACACAGTGCTTCACACATATTTGGTGTTTAATAGGTGTTTGTTAAATTGGACTAAACCATTTATAGAAATCATAAGCCTGAGGCTGAAATCCAGAAAAATTCTAGAAGAGTATAATAAATAGGTAATTTGTGAACACTCAGAAAATAAAGTAGGACTTCTAGTTCTGGAAGCCTTGCAAAAAAATAATCTGAAAACATTCCAGGTACAAATACCTAGTAATTCTGGTTTAGTTAATTAATATTTAAGTTAAAGGATATGCTGAGAAAGAGTGACCTACAAAGGCAGTTTGTGTAGACAGAGTAATGGGAGAAAAAACAAGTGAATTTAGGTCACAGATGCCAAGGCAAGGCATTTCAAGGAGAGAAAGGTCAAAAGTGACCTTTGGATTTAGTGTTAATGAAGTTATTAATAACCTTAAAAGTAGAAGTTGTGAGGAAGTAGAAATTTCTGTTTTAAGAATTTTGGCTGTGAATGGCAAGAGAAGGGTAGATTGTAAACTGGAGAGTGCTGTGGCTAAAGAGAGAGTTTTGTTTGCTTATTTTAAGACAGGAAAGTCATAACCAGGTTTAAGACAGTCTTTTTGGCTAGCTATCTTTTATTCTTTATGACTCAGGTCAGGTGTCATCTCTAGGAAACTGTGTCTGCACTGGGACAAACTTTCTCTGTTATCTTAGCACCATTAACTAGTCATTATCATAGTATATTTTTTCATAGAATATGTATATAAATATAGTGTTTAAATGTTTTGTTCCCTCCCAGACTGTAAGCTCCATCATCATATGTTACTTGTCTTTTAATCAACAGTTCTTGGCAAAGGTTTGGCAGTACAATGTTTTCAGGCAATATGTAACTGAATTAAAGAGCCTTTTCTTTTTAACTTTCCCCTGTCTTCCTGTGGAGCCCTAGTGGCGCAGTGATTAAGAGCTTGGCTGCTAACCATAAAAGTTGGTGGTTTGAATCTACTAGCCGTTCCTTGGAAACCCCATGGGGCACTATAAGTCGGAAATTGACTCCACGGCAGCAGGTTTTGTTTTTAACGGAATATCTTCCTATGTTTATATTTTGTACTTATTTCTCCCACTATAACACCTATAATACTTTTTACCACACCTCTTTTTTGTGCATGTATGTCTTTCCTAGTAAACAACATGCTTCTTGTAGACAAGAACCTTATATTATTCATATTTGTAATATTAGCATCTAGCGTGGTACCTATTGTTCATTCACTGAACACGCTATCATTTCTTGAGTAACCTGTCATTGTTCTGAACTCTGAGGATACCATAACCAATTAACCCATTGCTGTTCAGTCAATTCTGACTCATAGCAACCCTTTAGGACAGAGTAGAACCTCCCCATAGTTTCCAAGGGGCAGCTGGTGGATTTGAACTGCCGATCTTCTTGGTTAGCAGCCATAGCTCTCAGTGAATAAGAATTATGTTCTAGTGGAGGACAACAGATAATAGACAATAAACCAATAAATAAAGAAGATTATTTATGATAGTGATTATTAAAGATAGTGAAACAAGAGTCATTACTTTTGATAGGATAGTTTAGGACAAGGTCAAGAAAGTCACAATACTACCTTTTTATATGTTGCTTTATAATATTGATTGAACCTTCAGAGTGGGCGAGAGCCTTAGTGGTCAGAGTCAAGCCTTCTCATTTTACAGACTGATTTAAAGAGAAATTGTGACTTGTTGAAGCTGTTAGCAAATATGTAATTTGCCTTTTCCTTAGTAAAGTGGTTTGAGAATTTTCAGATTCTTAATAAACCATTGGAATTCCCCCAAGATGTAAGTGACCCATTTAAACCAGGGACTGGAATGACATACTGATCATACCTATTTTCTGCCCTAATGGAGAATTTAAAAAGGGGCTGAGAGGGCAGGGCAGAGGGCAGAGATGCTCAGGAGTAGGACGCTAAGTGAGCTATGAACACAGTGATAAAAATAGAGCAGGTGCTACAAGGAGACTTGTAGCATCTAAGTGAAGGTTTCAGGAATAACATTTAAAGCTCCAAAATTTTTTTTTTCCTGAATTTCTAAGTTACAGATATTTATAATAGAAAATTTTAGTACACAGAAAAGTCTAGAGTGGAAATTTTTTCTATAAGCTCTTACCCCAGGAATAACCAGTATTGATTTTTTCCTTATACAAATATATTTCTTTTTCTTTAATTTATTCCTCTTTTTTTTTTTTTACAAAACTGAGATCATACAGCTTTTACATTCTTTAAATATTTAAGTAAACCAGATTAAAAAAAAATACAAACTTAACACTCATTTAATCTCCTCTTAAATAAAAAAAAAAAATTTTTTTTTTTTAAATAAACTTTTTTTTGGCACATAAGCTTCAGATTTTTAGCTTTTTTTTCTTTAAATCAATAAAACGTTATAAAGTCAAAGTTTATATTTCCATTCACAGTTACATTCTCCTCATTTCCTCCCCAGAGGCAACTAATGTCATGAATTTGATGTATTTTAATGCTTTTATTATAGTTAATTGTAAAAAATATAATATTATTTTTGTGGGTTTTTTGATGTGTATAAATGGAATCAGTGCATAATCACAATTATCAAATATAAATTTATAGAACTTTTTCACTGAACATTGGCTTTCAGTTCTATTCATATTGAGATATGTAGAGCTATTCTATTCATAAATCATAAATGCTCAGCTTTGTCATTGCTGAACACACCTATATAACCAGCACCCAGGTCAAGAAGCAGAATATTACGAGCATCTCCGAAGTTTCCCTGATGGTTGTGTTTGTATTTTATTTCTGGTTTCTTTTGCCCAATATTATCTTTATAAAATTTATCCATTTTGGTTGTGCTTGCTTGCAAGCTATTCTTTCCCATTGCCTTGGAATAATCCATTCACCTTTTTACTTATCCATTCAACTGTTGATGGACATTTGGGCAGTTTCCAGTTTTTTGCTGTCTCAAACAGTGCTGCTGTAAACATTCTAGCACATGTTTTTATGAACATATTTATGCACTTCAGTTGGATATGTGCCTAAGAGTTGAATTGCTAGGTCATAGGGTATGTGTATGTTCAACTTTAATAGATCGTGCCAAACAGTTTTCCAAGGTATTATACCAAATTACTTCCCAGCAGCAGTGAATAAAAATTCAAATTATTCTGCCTCCTCACCAACACTTGATTATTTTCTGTCTTTTTCATTTCAGGCATTTTGGATGATGATGGTAGTATCTCCTTGTGGCTTGATTTACATTTCCCAGAGATAAATTATGTTTCTTAGCCAGTTAGATATTCTCTTTTATGATACCCTTAAACTTTTAACATTCATATTTAATTATTGTTTCTAACAAAATATGTAGATATCCAGTGTCTCTGTTCTTCACCCAGTCTAGATAAGGAAGGACCTTAGCAAGCTTTAAACTAGTACTCTTCCCTCTCTTATCAGTTGAATGCCTTTGAGCAAGTTACTTAACTCATTTTGCCTCAAGTCAGTTTCTCATCTGTAAAATGAGGGCATAATATTATTTGATTCATAGGGTTGTTGTAAGAATTAAATGAGTTGATATATGTAAAGCACTTTGAATAGCACCTCGCGTATGATATTAGCTGTAAAAATGCTAGACGTTGTTGCTACCGGTGAAAGGATAGATGACATGAATCAGTGGGACAGAAAAGAGAGTCCAGAAAAAAACTGACAAAAATATATCCAACAAATGATGTTGGAGCTTTTGGATATCCAATGTAAAAGAAAAGAACTCATTTTCTTATACAAAAATTAAATCAAAATGAATCATAAAATAAATGTAAAAAACAAAGCTATAGAACTTTTATGAGAAAACAGAAAATCTTTGTGATCTGCATTAGACAAAGAATTCTTAGATATAACGCCATAAGCACAATCCATAAAGGGAAAAAATGATAAATTGACTTCATCAAAATTAAAAGTTTTATTTTCTGAAAGGCACTATTAAGAGACTTGGAAAGACAAGCCACACACTGGAAGAAAATATTTGCCTATCACATTTCTGACCGAGGACTTGTATACAAAACATGTAAAGAAGTCTTAAAACTCAGCAACCCAATATATAAATGGGCAAAAGGTTTGAACAGATACTTCACTGAAGAAGATAATATGGTAGCAAATAAGAACATGAAAAGATGCCTAACATTAATCCATGTCTCTTAATTTCTTCATCATTTTTCATTTCTTCATCTAATTGGGCGAATTTCCCATTTCATTAATTTTTTTCTTTAACTGTGTTCAAAAAGAGTTTACTCCATCTGCTTTTTTTGTTATTTTTTTAGTTGAAATTCACATAACATGAAATTAACCCTTTTAAAGTGTAGAATTCTGTGGTATCTTGTACATTCAAAGTGTTGTGCAACCACCACCTCTACCTAGCTCCAAAATGTTTTCATCACCACAAAAGAAAACCTGTACCTGTTAAGCAGTCATTCACCATTCCCTCACCTACCGCAATCTGCCTTTTTTTTTTTTTTTTTAAATGAATTTACTTATTCTGGATATTTCATATCAATGGAATCCTACAATATGTGATCTTTTGAGTCTGGCTTCTTTCATTTAGCATAATGTTTTCGAGGTTTGTCCATGTTGTAGCATGTATCAGTACTTCCTTTTTATGATTGAGTAACATTCTGTTATATGTATATACCACATTTTGTGTATCCATTTATCCGTTGATAGACATTTGTGTTGTTTTAACCTTTTGGCTATTACGAATAGTGCTGTTGTGAACATTCTTACACAGTATTTAAGTACTCGTTTTCAGTTCTTTCCGGTATATATCTAGGTATATACCTAGGAGCGTAATTGCTGGATCATATGATAATTCCGTGTTTAACATTTTGAGGTAATTCTGTGTTTAATTTCTTAATATACAGTGGCAGCACTGTTTTACTTTCCCACCATCAATGTTTGAAGGTACCAATTTCTGTATATTTTTGTCAATATTTGTTATTTTCTGTTTTTTCTTCTTTTAATTGGGGCATTTGTCTTTCTGTTCCTGAGTTATAAAACTTATTCATATATTCTGAACAGTAAAACTTTTTCAGATATATAATTTTCAAATATTTTCTCCCATTCTTTGGATTGCCTTTTCACTTTTTTGATCATGTCTTTTGATGCTTGTCATGGTTTGAGTTGTGTCCCCCAGAATATGTGTCATCTTGGCTAGGCCATGATTCCCAATTTTGTGTGACTGTCTACCATTTTGTCACCTGATACAATTTTCTATATGTTGTAAATCCTATCTTATGGTGTTAATGAAATGGGAAAGCAGCAGTTATGTTAATGAGGCAGGGCTCAATCTACAAGATTAGGTTGTGTTTTAAGCCAGTCTCTTGAGATATAAAAGAGAGAACCAAACAGAAAGACATGGGGATCTCATACCACCAAGAAAGAAGCACCAGGAGCATAGCATGTCTCTTGGACCTGGGGTCCCTGTGCTGAGAAGCTCCTCGACCAGGGGATGACTGATGACAAGGACTTCACCTAGGGCTGGCAGAGATAGAAAGCCTTCCCCTGGAGCTGGTGCCCTGAAATCAGACTTCTAGCCTCCTAGACTGTGAAAGAATAAATTTATCTTTGTTAAGGCCATCCACTTTTGGTATTTCTGTTATAGCAGCACTAGATAACTAAGACAACGCTCAAAAGTTTTTAATTTATCTCTTTTTTTTTTGTTATTGTTGCTCATGCTTTTGATACCACATCTAAGAATCCATTGCCAATTCCAGGGTCCTGAAGATTTACCCATGTGTTTTCTTCTAAGAGTTTTATAGTTTTACCTCTTACACTTAAGTCATTTATCATTTTGAGTTAATCTTTGCATATGATGTGAGGCAGGGGTCCAACTTCATTCTTTTTCATGTGGCTATCCAGTTATCTCAGCATCATTTGTTGAAGAGATTGTTCTTTCCCTATTGATTGGTCTTGGTACCCATGTCAAAAATAAATTGGCCATGGATGTCTGGGTTTATTTCTGGAATCTCAATTCTGTTCTGTCAGTCTCTATGTCTGTCCTTACGTTATTGTAACACTGTTTTGATTCATGTGACTTGGTAATAAATTTAGTAATTGGGAAGTGTGAATTCTCCTTTTTCAAGATGGTTTTGACTCTTCAAGCCCTTTACAATTCTATATGGCTTTGAAGATCAGCACCCATTTTGATAGGGATTACATTAGATTTCTTTTTTAATTATCTTCAGCAAAATTTTCCTTGTGTGTGATATTAATGATATTGTCTGATGATTTTCACATTTCTTTGAATCACCTTTCTTTGGAATAGTGATCTCTTCCAGTCAGTTAAGCCAAGTACCTCCGTCCCAAATTTCTTGGCGCAGATGAGTGAGAGCTTCCAGTGTCGCCTCCATTTGTTGAAACATCTCAGTTGGTATTCCGTCAGTTTCTGGAGCCTTGTTTTTCACTAATGCATTCAGTGCAACTTGAACTTCTACCTTCAGTAACCTCCTGAATGCTTAAACATCAACCAATTCTTTTTGATACTGTGACTCTGTGTATTTCTTCCATCTTTACTTTTTTTTTATTTATTATGCTTTAAGTGAAAGTTTACTTTTCAAGTCACTCTCCAATATAAAAATTTATATACACCTTGCTATTTTTTTTTTTATGTAACCGTAACTGCTCTCCCCCTAATATGACAGTACACTCTTCTGCTCCACCCTGTATTCCCAGTGCCCATTCAACCAGCTCCTGTCCCCGTCTGCCTTCTCATCTCGCCTCCAGACAGGATCTGCCCACATAGTCTCTTGTGTCTACTTGAGCCAAGAAGCTCACTCCTCACCAGTATCATTTTCTGTCTTACAGTCCAGTCCAATCCCTGTCTGAAGAGTTGGCTTTGGGAATGGTTCCAGTCTTGGCCTAACAGAAGGTCTGGAGACCATGTCCTCTGGTGTCCCTCCAGTTTCAGTCAGACCACTAAGTCTGGTCTTTTTATGAGAATTGAGGTCTCCATCCCACTGTTCTCCCACTCCATCAGGGATTCTCTGTTGTGTTCCTTGTCAGGGCAGTCATCAGTTGTAGCCAGGCTCCATCTAGTTCTTCCAGTCTCAGGTTGATGGAGTCTCTGATTTATGTGTCCCTTTCTGTCTCTTGGGCTCATATTTACCTTGTGTCTTTGGTGTTCTTCATTCTCCTTTGCTCCAGGTGGGCTGAGACCAGTTGCTGCATCTTAGATGGACACTTGCTAGTGTTTAAGACCCCAGATGCCACTCACCAAGGTGGGATGCAGAATATTTTCTTAATTCATTTTGTTATGCCAATTGACCTACCTTCCATCTTATTTTGATGTTTCCTGTGTCATTCAATTTTTTGCCGGAATTCTTCAACATTTCAACTTGATGTTTGAATTTTTTCTTCAGTTCTTTCAGCTTGAGAAACACCAAGCATGTTTTTCCTTTTTGATTTTCTAACTCTAGGTCTTTGCACATTTCATTATAATAGTTCACTTTGTCCTCTCAAGCTGCCCTTTGAAATCTTATGTTCAGCTCTTTTATTTCCTTTATTCACTTTAGCTACTGTACATTAAAGAACAAGTTTCAGAGTCTCTTGCTCAGAGTCTTTTCTGACATCTGTTAATTAATATCATTAATATCACATGGAAATAAAATTTTGCTGAAGATCATTTAAAAACAGTTGCAGCAGTGCATAGAGAATTGCCAAAAGTTCAATCTGAATTCAGAAGAGGACCTGGAACAAGGAATATCATTGTTGATGTCAGATGGATCTTGGCTGAAAGCAGAGAATGCCAGAAAGATGTTTACCTGTGTCTTATTGACTGTGCAAAGACATTCAACTGTGTGGATCATAACAAATTATGGATAACATTGCAAAGAATGGGAATTCCAGAACACTTACTTGTGCTCATGCAGAACCTGTACATAGACCAAGAGGCAGCGATTCGAACAGAACAAGGGGATACTGAGTAGTTTAAAATCCAAAAAGATGTGCATCAAGGCTGTATCCTTTCACCATACCTATGTAATCTGTATGCTGAGCAAATAATCCAAGAATTTGGACTATAGGAAGAAGAATGGGCATCAGGATTGGTGGAAGACTCATTAACAACCTGCAATATGCAGGTAACACAACCTTGCTTGCTGAAAGCGAAGACGACTTGAAGCACTTACTGATGAAGATCAGCCTTCAGTATGGATTGTACCTCAACATAAAGAAAACAAAAATCCTCACAACTGGACCAATAAGCAACATCATGATAAATGGAGAAAAGATTGAAATTCACAAGGGTTTCATTTTCCTTGACTCCACAGTCAATGTCCATGAAATCAGCAGTCAAGAAAACAACATATTGCGTTGGGCAAATCTGCACAGACCTCTTTAAAGTGTTAAAAAGCAAAGATGTCACTTTGAGGGCTAAGGCGCTCCTAACCCAAGCCATGGTATTTTCAATTACCTTATATGTATGGGAAAGCTGGACAACGAATAATCAAGATTGAAGAAGAGTTAATGCATTTGAATTATGGTGTTGACAAAGAATATTGAATACACTGTCAGAAGAATGAACAAATCTGTCTTGGAAGAAGTACCATTAGAATGCTCGTTAGAAGTGAGGATGGCATGACTTCGTCTTGCTTACTTCGGACATGTTATTAGAAGGGACCAATCCTTGAAGAAAGATATTGTACTTGATAAAGTAGAGGGTCAGCGAAAAAGAGGAAGAACCTCAACAAGATGGATTGACACAGTGGCTGCAACAATGAGCTCAAACATAGCAACGACTGGAGGATGTCACAGGACTGGGCAGTGTTTCATTCGGTTGTACATAGGGTCGCTGTTAGAATGGACTCAGTGGCACCTAACAACACTTTAAATCTGTAGATCACTTTGGGTAGTGTTAACATCTTTACATTATTAATAAGTCTTCCAACTCATACCATGAACATAGAATATTTTTATATTTATTTAAGTCTTCCCTAAAAATTTTCAGCAATGTTTTGTAACTTTCAATGTATAAGTCTTTCACTTACTTGGTTACACTTATTTCTAAGCATTTTATTGTTTTTGATACTATTGTAAATGTAGTAGTTTTCTTAATTTCCTTTTTGGATTGTTCATTGCTGGTGTATAGAGACAACTAATTTTTGCGTGTTGCTCTCTACCCTGCAACTTTGCTGACTTTGCTTATTAACTCTAGTAGGTATTTTTTGTGGATCCTTTGGGATTTCCTATATATATGATCATGTCATCTACAAGTAAAGATAGTTTTACTCCTCCTTTCCAATTTATGGAGCTGTGGTGGAATAGTGGTTAAGGCAGTTAGTCCTGTAGGCTAGTTTCTCTTTCGAGTCTGATTTTCTTCATTTCATACAACCTTTTGTGAAAGCTTTCCGCAGCTTGTTTTATGCTTAGGTAGCAGCTTTCAGAATCTTAATGAAGGCTTGACCAACCTGACTGTAATCACCTCATGATTTCTTTATTCTTTTTAATATACACCAGTATTAACTGGTAGCGTGGATAGAAAAAACAGAGGACTGGATTTAATTTGCTGTGCAACCTTAGTTCAGTTACTTCTCCTACCTGGGCCTTACTAGGCCTTAATTTTACTAAGGGTTATACCGTATAATTCCTGTAGGGTTTTCCAGTTATTAAACCTGCTGTTATGTTGTTTTTACCTAGCTTTTGGCTATGATCTTTTACTGCTCCTGAGATAAAGTAGAGGTAAAACTTTTGAAGATTTCTAGGATCTTAAAAATTCCTCAGGTTTGTTATTTTGCTACCCTCGTATGCCTCCTAGTAGTGTAGATAATACAGTTCTTAAAATGAAAAGGGTCTTATGTTGGCAGACTGCAAGGAATGTTGCTGGGTAAATAGCAAACAAATCCACAGCTGGACTGGGAAGGGAGAAAACCAGATAGAAAAAGAAGGTGGTGGCTGCTGTTACAAAAACAAAACATAGGTTTCAGATCCTGGCAGGGTCAGAGAAGTGTGCCCGAGGTCCTAATCAGCAGGATGCCCTGTGTAATTCTCTAACTCAGGGTCTCAAAGTTTATTAAATTGCATAGGACTAGACTTCAGGTCTCCAAACCTCCTGATTAATGTCTTGATACTATATTATGTTATATAATTTGAAATATTATTTAATATTTCCTAGAGAATGAAAATACATGCATGAAATATTCTTTTATAATTTATTTGTATAGGTTTCTTTAACTACTTAACCTATTTTCTGGCTGCTGGTGCTGTTATTTTGGGAATTGGTTTCTTTGCTTTGGCATCAGCTTTGTGGTTCCTGATTTGCAAACGAAGGTAGGATTTATTATATTGTTTGTTAACTTTGTTTTTCTTTCATAAACTCAATAAAGGATTTTTTTCAGATGACATTAAACTTAAGTAACTATATGAGTATTGATTCTGTAATTTGGGATGTGAGTTATAGGCCCTTTAGTGAGGGTTAGGGAGGCTTTACATGTTTGAAATAGCCTGAAAAGAGAAGTCCTAGAGTCGCATAATAGCAATTTTCATGCACTAAAATTTTGAGGAATAATGAGAATCATTTTGTTCTCTAGATGACGTGGGTTTGGACTATCAGGCTAGACATTTAGAAAAAAATTTGATTTCCATTTTAGAGATTTAAAACATCATTGAGAGAGGAAGGTTCCCTTTCTCTTGGAGATATGTAATAAGAAATTTGTTGACAGGAATGCTCTGGGATGGTCTAAAAATCATTCTTTGCCAGAGAAAGAAGGATAGGTTACTTGATACCTCAGTTCCTTTTAACCCTGAAAATTGGTGTTTCTAATTATGTACTCAGTTTAGAATTTGCTTTGTCTTATGATCTTCTCCCCCACACAAGCATGTTCCTGCTTCAGTGTTCCCTGTCTTCACAAATGAATACATACCATACATCCACTTGCACAAGTCAGAAACCTAGAAATTATTCCTTTATTCATTCTTTCAACAAATAATTACTGGGTGTCTGCCATTGTCCTGGGTACTGAGGATACAACTCTGAACAAGTCAGACAAGGTTCCTGTCTCACTTGTAGTATATCTGGGAGGAGACAGATAACGATCAGATAGATAAAGTTCAGGAAATGCCTCTTCAAGTAGGTAATATTTCATCTGAGACCTGGGTTAAAAGAATGACCCAGCGTATGAAGACCTAGAGCAAGAGCGTTCTAAGCTGAAAGCATAGCAAGTACACAGGCCCCACGGTGGGAATCATCTTGGCGTTGTTCAGTGAACAGAAAGAAGGCCTCTGTGGATAGACCATAGTGAGAAAGGGTGATACTGATACAAAATGAGGTTGAGGAGACAGGCATGTGCCAGATGACATAGGAATTTCTGGCTGGGATAAGGAGTTTGGGTTTTATTCTTTGTGACATTGGCAGTTTTAATAGGGGAACAACCTTATCGTCAGAGAAATAGCTAACATCAAGTGCTTAATACATTGTAGTAGCTGCTCTAAGTGCTTTATATGTTATCTCATTTAGATTTCATAACAGCTCCACGAGTAGTAATATTATCCCCATTTTAAATACTGCGATGTCTCCTATAGCTGATTTACATTTTCATAACACTCTTTTTAAAAATATATACAATAAAGTGCACAAATTTTAAGTGTACAGTTTGATGAATTTTAACAAATATTTGCTTACGTAACCACCACCTCAATCAAGGTATAGAACTTTCCCGTCACCTCAGAAAGTACCCTCATACTCCTTTCCAGGCATCACCACTCACATTTGCTCCAGAGGCAATCATTATTCTGATTTCTACGACTACCATGGATTAGTTTTACCTGATCTTGAACTTAATATAAATGAAATCATATGGATTTTTTTTTTATGTCTGGCTTCTTTAACCTAACATCATACTTTTGGATTCACTGATGCTGTTGCATTTATCTGTAGTTGATTCTTTTTATTGATGTGTAGTATTCCATTGTATGAATATACCTCAAGTTGCTATCCTTTAGCCTGCTAATGGATATTTGGGTCACTTCCAGTTTTTAGCTCTTAGGGATAAGCTGCTATAAACAGTCTTATATGAATCTTTTGTGCACATGTTTTCAGTTCTCTTGAAATACCTAAGATTGGAATTGCTGGACCATTTGATTAACTTTATAAAAAACTATCAAATACTTTTCCAAATGGGTATACCATTTTACACGCCCACTAGCAATGTATGAGTGTTCTGACTTGTATTTTAAAAGATATTTCTTATTGCTCTTCGAAGCCTGAATTGCAATGGAGTAAGAGGGAAAGCAGAGAGACAAGTTAGAAGACTATTGCATAGCCCAAGTGAGAGATAATGGTGGCTTGAACTAGTGTGAAAGAAGAGGAGATAAAAAGAAGGGGTGTTGATAAATTGAATGAGGTAGGGAAAGGTAAGTGAAAGGGCAGAATTAATGATAGCATCTAAGTTGTTATCCTAAGCAGCTGAGTAAGTTGGTAGTGCCATTTACTAAAATTAGGGGACAATTGGAGGATAGAGCAAATTGGAGAAGTGGTGATAAACTGAGAGTTGTGTTTTGGATATAAGTTTAAAAGTCTATTAAACATCCAGGTGGAAATGTGAAATGTCAGTTGAATATACATGTATGAAGTTCAGGAAAGAAGTCAGGTCTGGAGATTTAGGTTTTTGATATGTAGAGGGTATCTAATATCATAGGACTGGATGGGACTACCTAAGGAGTATTGATGAAAGAGAAGCGAAGAACCTACAACATTGCCCTTTAGACCAACACCATTTAGAAATCTAGCAGAAGAGGAAGAATCAACAAAGTGTGAGAACAGGGAAGAGAGACAGGTGGGATGTCAAGGAAGGCACAATTAGAAAATGTTTCAAAAAGGAAGTGGTACCAGTTATGTTGAAGGTGTTTAAGAAGTTGAGAAGAATGAGGCTAGAGAAGTAATTTTTAGCTTTGATACTATGGAGGTCATTGGTGACCTTGATGAGCAGTTTTGGTGAAGTGGTAGGTTCAGAAACTCACATTTGAGAAGAACACAAGGTAAGAAAATTGAGACAAATATAGATGTCTCTTTCAAGAGCTTTGTGTGTGTGCGCGCGTGTGTGCGTGTGTGTGTGTGAGAGAGAGAGAGAAGGGGAACTGATAAATGAGGCAGTAGCTGGAAGAGAGTGTGGGGTCAAGGAAAGTTTTTTCCTAAAGGTGGAAGACATGCTTGGTATCTCTTTACCTCTTTCCTGCCCCCACCAAATTTGAATCGTCACCAAGTTCTATTTTACTTTATAAATCATTTAAATATATTCATTTATCTCCATTACAGCTGTCACCACCCTAATCTATAATCATCTGCCATATAGACTACTCCAGTAGTAGTTGTAACTGACGCCCTGCTTTAACAACAGATAAGAAGAACCGTTGCTGTTGAGACGATTCCGATTCATAGCGACCCTATAGGACAGAGTAGAATTCATTTAATCTCTTCTCCACAATTCAGCCAGACATTTTCCAAGTGCAAATATGATCAAATCACCCCACCTCTCCATCCCACCCCAATTAGATTATAAAGATCTTCTTAACTGCTTTTAGGATAAAGACAAAATAACATGACTTATGAGGCCCTACATGATCTGCCCATGCACACTCCCCAGTTTCTTCTCCCACTCTCCCCTGCCCTTTCTTTGCTTCTGCTACACAAACCTAACCTGGCCACAAGGCCTTTGTACTTGTTCTTTTCTCTGCGTAGAACATTCTTCCTCTCACATCTCCGCTTCTGCACCATACTCTGCCTGATAACTGTTACTATTTCTTCAGATGCCTATTTCAGTCATCCCTTCCTCAGGAAAGCCTTTCCTGACCTCTCTAACCATGTTAATTCCCTTTGTTTTATACTCATACAATAACAGGTAACTTTTATATACTTTCTACAATTGTAATTTTTCATAGTCCTGTGATTTTATTAATGTCTGACTTCTCTACTAATGTGTAAGCTCCATAGGAGCAATGATAGTTTCGCGAGGACAGCGCCTTGTGTAATGCCTGACAGAGAGTAGATACTCAGTAAATTATTTGTTAAGTGAATTGAATCAAATGAATGAATCCTAATTATTAATACCTCATTAAGTAACATACTGTGGTCTCTTGAAATACTTTGGAAATTTTGTAGTACCTGTGAAGAAGAGAAGGCAATCAGCATTATTTTTTAAGTCCCTAATTTAAAATGACTATTTTAAACTACATTCCCTTACATTAAACTATGTGCCTTTCACCAGCTGAGGTTTTACTTGCTACTTCATTGTTTTTACCCCTCTCTCACTTGTTTGTGGTGGTTGTGTGGGTAATGAAAGATCATAAGTATTCTTCCATTGTAAAGCATTAGATTCAGTTCAGTTTCCTTCCACTTTTTGCCAGAGATATTATTAAATACCAAAATCAACCAATGCATGGTCATTTTTTAAAATTTCCTTTGCCATTAAAAGCACATTTATGAAGAGGCTAATTAACATTAAAATGAATTATCTCACAACCAGAAAGGATATTGAAGACTCCTGATTAATCTTCAAACTGGAAAAATAAAAAGTAGCTTAATTTACATTATATGAATAAGATAGGTGTAATGGAATCAGTTATCATTGGGGAAGGGAGTATAAAAATTGATTTGTGCTTTCAAGAAGAAATATGTAGTAATAATATTCTTATTATTTAAACCTTTATAAATATTGGAAAATAGAATAATTGGTTTACATTCTAATTTATGTTTAATAATACTCTTTTAAAAATATTTTTCAGAGAAATATTTCAAAATTCCAAATTAACAGCAACCGATAAGAGATGCAGGCAAAGACCAGCAAAGGTGAAGACTAAATCTCATTCTCAGTGTGTTTTTATTTCTCGAAATTTTCATACTGGAAGATTCCAATTACAGGTAGAGAGTAATATTTTATAGCAATATTTTTTAAAGAATTTCTTTTGACACCATGTCATTAGCATTGTTTTTTAAGTTTGAAAAACATTATATATCTCTAGCCTGAGAACCAGTGTTACCCATAGGGGATTATTTTGAGGATGAAGATATGAGCAAAAGATCATGAGCAAATGGCATAAGAAAAACTGAAAAAAAAATATTAGGTCTGTCAGAGAAAAGAGGTTCAGAGACTAGATATTCAGACTGTGTAATGAATTCAGTTCAACAAGGGTTTATTAAGCCTTCATTATATTTCAAGCTCTTATTGGGGATAATAAAATACAGCCCCTACCCTCAAGGATCTCATGTAGTATAAAGTAGGAGAGCAGACACATAATTAGTGTTATGTGGTAAGTGTCAAAACAGTGTTATATCAATAAAGTAAACAAGACCAGTAGAAATTTAAAATATGATATGGCTAAACAAAACAAAACCAGTTCAATGACCTTATATCATTAATAGATAAACTGATAGAAAGTCAGAATTTCGTTATACACCTTCAGTATTGAATTCAGTGTTCATTTTTTTGCTAACCAAACATTTATTGAGTGCCTCATATATGGCAACACTAATTTAGGCACTGAGGCTAAATAAATAATTTATGAGCCCAGCCCTAGATGAGCCCAAACTGTAGTAGAAAAGAAAAATATGTAAACTGATAATTATAACATAATGTGATAAGAGCCACATAGTTGATAAGGGAGCTTGAAGTCTTCACAGAGAAGGGAGTGCCTGTGTGGTGCAAAAGCTCGACTGCTAACCAAAAGATTTTTAAATTCAAGTCCACCCAGAAGTGCCTCAGAAGAAAGGTCTAGCAATCTATTTCTGAAAAATCAGCCATTGAAAACCCTATGGAGCAAAGTTCTACTCTTACATACATGGGTTCACCATGAGTTTGAGTTGACTTGATAGCAACTGTTGATAGGTACTGGTTTCACAGAGAAGACATTTGAGTTGGATTTTGAGGAATGAATAGAAGTTCGTCAGGAGGAAAGAAGACAAAGGACATTCTATGTTCAAAGGCTTTCAGCTATGAAAGAAAATGACATGTTTGGAGCCTAGGACTCAGAAGGGAGTGGTGGAAAAAATCCTGGAGATGTGATTATGATGAGCTTCATTAGGACCCTAAGGATTTTGGCTTTTAACGCCTAGGCTGTACAGATCCACTGGAAGCATTATAAGATTATGGTTAAGAGCATAGACTCTAGAGCCAGATCACTCATGTTTGAATCCTGGCTCTACCATTACTAGCTGGGCAACCTTAGGCAAGTTACTTAACTTCTCTGTGTCTCAGTTTCTTCATCTGCAAAATGAGGGTAATTTCACCTCCATACAGTTGTTGTGGAAATTAAAGGAACTAATATGTGAAAAGCACTCAAAATAGTGCCTGGCCACATAGCACCATAAAGTATACCATTATAATTGCTGGAGGGTTTCAAGCAGGCAAATGTTATGATCAAATTAATTCTAAAGGTTGTTAGCTCTGACTTTCAAATGAAGAGTCATCTGATTGTGTTGCAAAGAAAAAAAAATTTTCTATGTATGCATTTAACATTTATTGAATTTATCAAGTACCTTATCACATGATAGGCAGTAGTGATGTAATGATGTCCTCATAGGGTTTATCTAATAATTGATATAAACAAATAAAAAACAGTTGCTGAGTTGATTCTGCCTCATGGAGACCCCATGAGTGTCAGAATGAAACTGCCCTTTAGGGTTTTAATGGCTGATTTTTCAAAAGTAGATAACCAGGCCTTTCTTCCGAGGTGCCTCTGGGTGGACTTGAACTTCCAGCCTTTTGATTGGCAGCCGAGTGGGTTAACCATTTGCACCACCCAGGGACTTCTAGAAACAAATAAACAATTAGAAAAGTGTCATAAGTGCTATGATAGAAGAAGTACATATATAAAACCAAAACCAAACCCTTTGCTGTTGAGTCAATTCCGGCTCATAGCAATCCTATAGGACAGAGTAGAACTGCCCCATAGGGTTTCCAAGGAGCAGGTGGGGGTCTAACTGCCGGCCTTTTGGTTAGCAGCCCAGCTCTTAACCACTACACTAAATTTTAATTAGGTTATTTATTATTCATTCAACAAATATGCAATAAGTTCCTCAGTGGAACTACTGTAATTAAAGTTAACCCTTTACTTGTTTTTCTTTGTAGTTTTGCCACAAATGTCAAGGATCCTTGAGTTATTAAATTTTATTTGTTTTTGGATTCCATATTTCATATAGTCTTTCGTTTTTTGCTTAGTATTATGTTTCTGAGATTCATCCAGGTTGGTGCATATAGCCATAGTTAATTATTTTTACTATTATATGGTTTTCCACTGTATGAATATGTCTCATTTTATGTTGTGGACATATGGTTTGTTTTCATTTGTTTCTCTACAGAATTTTTATAGGGAATATACCTGACAGTAAAATGGCTGAGTTGTGGGGTAACATGCTCAACATTATTAGACAATTATAAATTATTTTCAAAAGTAGCTTATCAATATACATCCCCTCAAGACATGCGTTACTGCTTACATTGTTCCATATATTCAACAATATTGATATTTTTAGGCTTCTAAATTTTTGCCAATTTGATAGTATATCACTGTGGTTTTGATTCGTATTTTTCTTCTTATAAATGAGGTGATTGTCTTTTCTAAAGTTCACTGGCTGTTTATGGTTCCCTTATGCGGAATGCCTGTTCAAATCTTTTATTTCTTTTTCTATTAGGTTGTTTGTCTTTTTATTACTTTTTAAAAGAGTTATTTATTCTGGATACCAATCCTCATCAGTTTTGTTAATTTCAATACCTTCATCTACTTTATGGCTTTTCTTTTTACTCTGTTTATAGTATATTTTGATAAACAAAAAATTCTTTAATTTTTAATGTAACTTCATATCTCAGCCTTTTCCTTTATGATTTATTATTTCCTTCCTTACTCTGAAGTTGTAGATACTCTTCTGTGTTGTCTTTTAAGAGTTTTATAGTTTTGCCAACATAGGTCTTTAATCCAATCTAGAATTGATTTTTGTGTTTGGTGTAAGTAGGGATACAATTTAACTTGTTTCCATATGTCTTTTCGGATTTTGAGGATAATTGTGCTGCATTATTAGATCAAAGCCAATTATTTACAATATTAAATCTTCTAACCATGAATATGGTATGTCTCTTCATTTATATATGTTATTCTAATATTTTTCAATGAAGCTTTAGCATTATTTTTATAAAAAGCCTTGCACATATTATGTTAACTTACTGCAAGATTTTTATCTTTATGTTTTTGTGATGTGATTTTTAAGTGCACTTTTTATTCTGCAATAATTTTAGATTTGTATAAAAGTTGCAAAGCTAATAAACACAGAGTTCTCATATACCCCTCACTCAGTTTCCCCTAACATTAAAATCTTAAATTATCGTATTACATTAGTCAAAACTAATAAATCAATATTGATACATTACTATTAAATAAACTTGACTTTATTTGGGTTTCACCAGTTTTGATGCAAATGTGCTTTTGCTCTTCTAGGACCTAACCCAGTTACCACATTCCATTTAACCATTATGTTTCTTAAGTCTCCTCTGGTCTGTGACAGTATCTGTCTTTTCTTGTTTAACCTGATCTTTACAGTTTTGAGGAGTGCAGGCCATGTGTTTTGTAAGATGTCTTTCAGTTTGGGTTTATCTGATGTTTTTCTCATGATCAGACTGAAGTTAAAGATTTTAGATTTGAGGGAAGAATACCATTGAGGTGAAATTGACTTAAAATATTCAAAAAATATTTTATTGATGTGTAATCACCTACAATAGAATGCAGGGATCCTAGAAATTCCACCCAGTGAGCATTGACAGTTGTATACTCAGTCAGTCAACACCCAAAACAAGATAACAGAAGAACATTTTTATTATCTAAGAAAGTTCCCTCATGTCCCTTACCAGTCAATTCCCTTTCCTATCCCAGGAAAGTACTTTCTGATTTCTATTAACAAGGTTTTGTTTTTATCTGTTCTTAAATCTCATGTAAATGGAATCATATAATATGTATCTTTTATGGCTTTCTTTCACTTCATACAACTTTTTGGGGTTTACCCATGTTATATGTGTATATAATATAGATGTATGGGGTTGCTATGAGTTGGAATCAACTTGATCACAACAGGTGTATGTGTATGAGAACTGTTTATTCTTTCCATTAATAAGTAGTATTCTATTGATTGAGTATACAGCAGTTTGTTTATGCATTATCTCGTTGGGCACTTGGTGTTTTCAGTTCAGGGCTATTATGAATAAGCCTGCTCTAACATTCATGTACAAGACTTCTTGTGAACATATATTTTGTTTCTCTTGGGTCAATACCTGAGCATGGAATTGTGGGAGCTTGGGTAGATGTACGTATAACTTTATGAGAAACTGCCAAACAGGTTTCCAAAGTGGTTGTACCATATTTCACTCTGATCAATAAAAAGCGAGAGTTCCAGCTGCTCCATGTCTTAGTTACTTAATGGTGCGATCACAAAAATACCACAAGTGTGTGGCTTTAGAGAACAGACACATATTTTCTCATAGTTCTAGAGCCTAGAATTCTGAATGGCTCTAGGAGGAGATCCTTCTTTGTCTCTTTCAGCTTCTAGTAGCTGCAGCAATCCTTGGTGTTCCTGGACTTACAGATGTGGCATGTGTCTGTCTTCGTATGGTATCTTTCCTCTCCATGCATGTCTCTGTGTCCATTCTGCTCTTTTTATAACTCAGAAGTGATTAGGTTTAGAACCCACCTTTCTCTAGCATTACCTCATTAATATAACATTAACATAAAACCCCTATTTCCAGACAGGATTCTATTACAGGTACAGAGATTAGGATCATAACACATATTTTGGGAGAATGCAATTCAATCCATTACACCCTGCATCATTGCCAACATTTAGTGTTATTAGTATATTTAATTATAGTCATTTTAGTGGGTGTGAAATGGCATTTCCATGTGCTTTTAATTTACATTTCCCTGATGACTAAAGATGTTGAGTTCCTTTTCATGTGTGTATTGGCTCATTATGTAGTTTCTTTTGTGGTCTGTCCAAGTTGGATGTCCATTTTTTAATTGAGTTGTTTTTGTATTTTGATTTAGTGACTTTCAGGAGTTCTTCAAGTAATCTGGATGCAAGTCCATTGTCAGATACATATGTTGTGATTTTTTTTCCTGGATTGGCTTGACTACTCATTTTTATAATGTTACCATTTGATCAGCAGAAAATTTTAGTGTTGATGAAGTCCAATCTGTGACTTCTTTCTTTTTAAAGGAAATGAGTATCCTGTCTAAGAAACATTTATCTTCCTAAGGTAGCAAAAAAATTCTCCTGTCTTCTTTTAGTTGCTCTATAGTTTTGAGTTTTATGTTTAGATCTATGATCCATCTCTAATTAAATTTTATTTGGTGTGAGTTAGCAATCAAAGCTCATCTTTTTTCCATAAAAATATCCAGTTGTTACAGAAAATTTTGTTAAAATGACCTTCCTTTCCTCCTTGAACTAATTTGGCACTTTAATTGAAAATCAATTGATTGTATATATGTTGGCGTCATTCTTTCCCCCTCCCAGGTTTTTGTTTTCATTTTTGAGAATATACACAGCAAAATATACACCAATTTAACAGTTTTTACACGTACAATTTAGTGACATTGATTACATTCTTTGAGTTGTGTAACCACTCCTTTTTCTGAGTTGTTCTTCCCTCATTAACATAAATTCACTGCTCCCTAAAGTTCCTGTCTAATCTTTCAAGTTGCTATTGTCAATTTGATCCCATGTGGATCGTTCTTAAAAGAGCATAAAGCTCAAGGAAGACATTTTTTACCAGTTAAGCTAAAATATTGTTTGGTTTTAAGAAGACTTAAGGGGATATTTTTGGTTTAACCCTGAAGATTATCTCAGGGCAATAGTTTCAGGGATTCATCCATTCTTCATGGCTCCAGAAAGTCTGGAGTCCGTGAGAATTTGAAATTCTTTTCTACATTTTCCTCCTTTTGATCAGAATTCTGTTATGGAATCTTTGATCAAAATATTCAGTAATGGTAATTGGGCACCATCCAGTTCTTCTGGTCTCATGGCAAAGGAGGCAGTTGTTTATGGAGGCAGTTAGGTACGCATTCCATATCCTTTGATTCCTGACTCTCCTTCTTCCTCTGTTGTTCCAGGCTGTTGGTCTCTTCCTTGAACTTGGTGTTTTGTTTAGTAAATTATTCGTCCTTAAACAACACCATATTGTCTTGATTCCTGTAACTTAAGTAACTTAAGTAACTTAAGTAAAACTTAAGTAACTTAAGTCAAGTAATTTAAGCTTACCAACTTTATTCTTTGTTCAAGGTGCTTTGCATTCCCATATAATTTAGGAAGCATTCTGTATAGTTCTTCAGAAAGTCTGCTTGCATTTTTTTGAAATAGCATTGAATCTATAAATCAATTTAGGGAGAATGGACATCTTAACATTGAGTCTTGCAATCCATGAACATGGTATGTTGTTGTGTGCCATCAAGTCGATTCCAACTCATAGTGACTCTATAGGACAGAGTAGAACTGCCCCATAGAGTTTCCAAGGAGCAGCTGATGGATTCAAAGTGCCAACCTTTTGGTTAGTAGCTTGAGCTTTTAACTACTTTGCCAGCAGGGTTCCATGAACGTTGTATACTCTGCTGTTATCAAGGTCTTCTTTAAGTTTATTTTGTACTTTTTAGTATAAAAGTCTTGCATGTTATTTGTTATCTATATCACTAAGTGTTTTTGATGCTGTTGTCAATAGTATGGATTTTAAAATTTTGTACTCCAATTGTTGTAAACAGAATTACAATTTATTTCTTTTGAATTTTTATTCTGAAAGGACTACAGACTCAAGAAGTTTCAAAAAAAATACGCACACAGAGATGTCTTGTGTACCTATCACATGACTTCCCTCAATGGTAATATCTTACAGAAATACAGTACATTATCAAAAGCAGGAAACTGATATTGCCACAATGCAATTAACTAGACTACAGATCATATTCAGATTTTAGCAGTTTCCTCATACACTAATTTTTTGTCATCTTTGTGTATAGTTCCATGACATTTTATCATATGTATAGATTTTTATAACACCTCCATCACAATCAAGTCACAAAACTGTTCCATCACCACAAAGGAATGCCCTCATGCTGTCCCCTTCCCTGTGCAGCAGTCTTTCCTTCCCTAGCAACCACTAATCTGCTCTCTCTATATATAATTTTGTAATTTCCAGAATGTTATATAAATGGTATCATATAACATGTGACCTTTTGAGATTGGCTTTTGTTCATTCAGCATAATATCCTTAAGATCCATCCAAGTGGTTGCATGTATCAATAGTTTGTTCCTTTTTATAGCTGTGTAGTGTAATAGTGTATAGATGTACCACAGTTTTTTTAACCATTCACCTGTTGAAGGACATTTGATTTTTTCCAGTTTGGGACTATTGTAAATAAAGATGCCATGAGCATTTATGAACATAAGTTTTCATTTCTCTAGGATAAGTATACAGGAATGCACATTTGGTAAGTATATGTTAAATTTTTTAGGAAACTACCAGACTGATTTTTAAAGTGACTGTCCCATTTTACATTCCCACTAGCAATGTATGAGAGATCCAGTTTTGTGTGTGTGTGTGTCCTTGCTAGCATTTGGCACTATCAGTATCTTTTATTTTAGTCATTCTAAAAGATGTGCAGTGATCTTAATTTGCATTTCTTAATGGGTAGCAACACTGAACATCTTTTCATGTTTTCCTTCTATGGGGAGGCCTGGTTACGCAGTGGTTAAACACTCAGCTACTAACTGAAAGGTCAGCGGTTCAAACCCAACAGATGCTCCGTGGGAGAAAGATGTAGCAGCCTGCTTTTATAAAGATTTAAAGAGCCCTGGTGGCATAATAGTTAAAAGCTACAGCTCCCTAACCAAAAGGTCGGCAGATCGAATCCACCAGCCACTCCTTGGAAACCCTAAGGGGCAGTTCTGCTCTGTCCTATAGGGTCACTGTGAGTTGGAATCGACTTCACGGCAGTGGGTTCAGTTCAGTTACAGTTAGGTGGTGTAGTGGTTAAGACCTCTGCTGCTAACCAAAGTTCAGTTTATTTTATAAAAGTAAAGATGTACAGCCTTGGAAACTCTGTGGGGTAGTTTTACTCTGTCTTATAAGGTCAATGGGATTTGAAATTGAATCGTCAGTAGCGGTTTTATGTATATTCTGGATAGGTATCCTTTGTCAGATATGTGATCTGCAAATATTTTCTCCCATTTTATGATTTGTCTTTTCATCCTCTTAACAGGGTCTTTTGCAAAGCAGAAGTTTTAAATTTTGACTAAGTCTAATTTATCCGTTTTCCCTTTTATGGATCATTCTTTTGGTGTCATGTCCAAGAACTACTAGACTAACCCTAGGTCACAAATATTTCCTCCTGTCTTCTTTATAAAATTTTTATAGTTTTAGGTTGTTTTTGTGTCCTATATAGCAGCTTTGTTGTTTTATTAGTTACCATTGAGTCTTTATTGACTCATGGTACTTATAGAGATATAATTCAGATATAATTCACATATAATTCACTCTTTTTAAAGTATACAATCAATGGCTTTTAGTATATTCACAGAGTTGTATGACCAGCACAGCAGTAAACTTCAGAACATTTTTATCACCCCCAAAAAGAAACGCCATGCTCATTGGCAGTCATTCCCAATTCCACCTAGCCCCCATTCCCTGGAAACCATTAATCTACTTTCTGTCTCTATAGATTTGCTTATTCTGGGCATTTCCTGTAAATTGAATCATACAATATATGGTCTTTTGTAACTGGCTTCTTTCATTTAGTATAACATTTTCAAGGTTCATCAGTGTTGTAGCCTGTATCAGCACTTCGTCCTTTTTATGCCTGAATAATATTCCATTGCATTGATAATGGAGCACTGGTGGCGCAGGGTTAAGAGCTCAGGCTGCTGACCAAAAAGCCAGCAGTTTGAATCCACCAGCCACTCCTTAGAAACCCTGTGAGGCAGTTCATCTCGGTCCTATAGGGTCACTTTGAATCTGAATCTACTTGATGGCAACAGATTTGGTTTTTTGGTTTGCATTGATAATACCATATTTTGTTTATATATTCATTGGTTAGTGGACATTTGGGTTGTTTCCACTTTTTGTTGTTGTTCTTAGGTGCTGTTGAGTCAGTTTCTACTCATAGTGACGTGTTGTACAACAGAAGGAAACACTGCTCTGTCCTCCGCCATCCTTAAAATTGTCGTTATACTTGAGCCCACTGTTGCAGCCACTGTGTCAGTCCATCTTGTTGAAGGTCTTCCTCTTTTTCGCTGACCCTCTACTTTACCAAGCACGATGTCCTTCTCCAGGTACTGATCCCCCCTAATAACATGTCCAAAGTATGTGAGCCATAGTCTCTCAATCCTTGCTTCTAAGGAGCATTCTGATTGTACTTCCACTTTGTAGCAATTATAAACAATGCTGCTACGAACACTTGGGTGCAAATTTTTTTGTATATATATATATATTTTTTTATCTTGAGTATATAGCTATGAGTGAATTGCTGGATCATGTGATAACTCTGTCTAAGCTTTGAAGAGCTAACAGCTTGTTTTCCCAAACCCCTGCACTATTTTACATTCCTGTCAGTGGTCCATGAGGATTCCAATTTTCCACATCCTTGCCAACGTTTGTTATCTATCTTTTTGATTAGAGCTATCCTACCCAATACCCACTGGACAGAGTATAACTGCCCCATTGGGTTTCCAAGGCTGTAATCTTTACGGAAGCAGACTACCACATCTTTCTCCCATGTAGTGGCTGGTGGGTTTGAATTGCCAAGCTTTTGGTTAGCAGCTGAGCACTTTACCATTGCACCACTGGGCTCCTTGTTGTTGTTAGGTGGTGTGGAGTTGGTTCCCACTCATAGCAACCCATGTTCAGCAATGAAACACTGCATGGTACTGCACCATCCTGATGATCATTACTATGATTGAACCCATTGTTGTAGCCACTGTGTCATTCCATCTCATTGAGGGTCTTTCTCTTTTTCACTGATCCTATACCTTACCAGGATCCCTGGTGGCATAGTGGTTAAGAGCTCGGCTGCTAACCAAAATGTCGGCAGTTGAAGTCCGCCAGCCGTTCCTTGGAAACTCTATGGGGCAGTTCTACTCTGTCCTCTAGGGTCTAGAGTAATTATTGACGTTTTAGTCTCATATAGATGATTTTTTTAACTGTAGTTTAGTTGAAGGTTTACAGAACAAACTAGTTTCTCATTAAAACAGTTAGTATACATATTGTCTTGTGACATTGGTTACCAGCCCCACAACATGTCATCACTCCCCGCTTCTCAACCTTGGGTTCTCTGTTACCAGTTTACCTGTACCCTCCTGCCTTCTAGTCCTTGCCCCTGGGCTGGTGTGCCCCTTTATTCTTGTTTTGTTTTATGGGCCTGTCTGGTCTTTGGCTGAAGGGTGAACCTCAGGAGTGACTTCATTACCAAGCTAAAAGTGTGTCCAGGGGGCATACTCTTGGGGTTTTTCCAGTCTCTGTCAGTACAGTAAGTCTGGCCTTTTTTTGTGAGTTAGAATTTAGTGTACATTTTTCTCCAGCTCTGTCCAGGACCCTCTATTGTGATCTCTGTCAGAGCAGTCAGTGGTGGTAGCTGGGCCCCATTTAGCTCTGCTGGACTCAGTCTGGTGGAGGCTGTGGTGGTTGTGGTCCATTAGTCCTTTGGATTAATCTTTCCCTTGTGTCTTTGGTTTTCTTCATTCTTCCTTGTTCCAGATGGAGTGAGACCAGTGGAGTATCTTAGATGGCCACTCACAAGCTTTTAAGACCTCAGATGCTACTCACCAAAGCAGAATGTAGAACATTTTCTTTATAAACTATGTTACACCATGTGAGTTAGATATTTCCCAAGACCATGGTCCTCATAGTCCTCAGCCCAGTAATTCGGTCCCTCAGGGAGTTTGGATGTGTCTGTGGTGCTTCCCTGCCCTTGCCTTGGACAAGTTGTGGTGGCTTCCTCAGTATTAGGTACTGTCTTACCCTTCACCAAAGTTAACACTTATATAGACAGATTTTTAATAGAGCCTGGTACTAATGGATAATATCCTTTATTTTGTGTGCCAATGTGTTATTTCACTAAAAGGTGACCTCAAGGGATAGTTTCAGTTCAAGGTTTAAAGAGTATCTCAGGGTGATAGTCTTAGGGAGTTCTCCAGCCTCAACTGGTCCAGTAAGTCCGAACTTTTTCAGAATTTGAGTTCTGTTTCATATTTTTCTCCCATTTTATTTGGATCCATCTATTGTGGCCCTGATCAGAATGGTCAGTAGCAATAGCTGGACACTATCTAGTTCTGGCCTTAGTGTAGATGAGGTTGTGGCTTGTGTAGGCTATTAGCCCTGTAGACTAGTTTCTTCTGAAACTTTGGTTTCCTTCTTTCTCTTTTGCACCTAAAGAGTAGAGACGATAGTTGTATCTTAGGTAGCTGCTTGCAAGCTTTTAACACCCCAAATGTTACTTATCTCAGTAGGATGAAGAACACGAACTTTGTGGTGTCAGTTGACTGAGTTGTTCCAGGAAACTAAGGACCTAAGCCGTCAAACCTAGAAAACCATTCTCGCAAGGTGTTTGGTTATGTCTGAGAAGTATCTGTAACTGTATCTTGTGTGGATATATGTGCATGCACACACATATCTATACATACCTGTATGTATCAATATCTCTAAGGGTTGCTTTATTTTTTTCCTTGCTTATAATTTGTTTGACACTTTCAATCTGTGGATCGGTACTGGGATAGTTAATTTCATGTGTCAACTTCGCTAGCCTGTGGTGCTCATCTCTAGTTGCTATTATGGAGTAGTTACAGATGGTTAAATCAGTTGGCCTTAAGTAAAGCAGATTACCTTCCGTAATGTAGGTGGGCCTCAATCACTTCAGTTGAAGGCCTTAAGAGCAAAGAGGATGATTCCCTAGGGTTTGTTCTGCCTCCGGCCTAAAAATAGATATTTTGACAGAACTCACTCTTCATTCTTTCCATTGCCTGAACTATGGATTTTGTGTGGGTGACTTTAAAAAACAGAAGTGTGTTTCTTCATAGTTCAGGACACTAGAAGTCTGAATTCAAGGTGTGGCTCTTGTGGGCCATCTTAGCTGCCTATAATCCTTTAAATGCTTCTGTCCCTGTTATCTGTCTCCCTCTTCTCTCTGTGTCTTTGTTTTCTATCTACTCTTTTTATAACTCAAATTATTAGTTTTAGAACCCACCCTACTCAGGTATGACCTAATTACCATAACAAAGATAACCCTCTTTCCAAACAGGATCATATTTACAGATATAAGGGCCAGAATTTCAATACTTACTTTGGCGGTGGATACAATTCAATCCATAACTGATACTGAGAGTGGTCCTGGAGAAACAGAATCTTAAAGGTGAATTCTCTGAATTGCTTTTGGGGTTTCTGGAATTGGTTCTTAAGTCTGGTTAGATTTAAAGGCACTCATGACTATATTTCCAGTAGTAAAGGTGGCACTGATAGTCCATGGTATGATGTGGTAATAAAAAAAAAATCCAAATCCATTGCTGTCGAGCCGATTCCGACTCATAGCAACCCTATAGGACAGAGTAGAACTGCCCCACAGAATTTCCGTTGTAGATTCAAACTGCTGACCTTTTAGGTTAGTGACCAAAGCATTTAACCACTACGCCACCAGGATTTCCATGATGTGGTAATAGAAATATGTAAAATATCACCATTGAACATTGGTAGTCAAACACAAGAGACAAGATCCTGGGTGATCATATATTTGATACCTTAGAACATTTTTGTCAAACTGACAAGTAGAGTGTCATTGACTAATTGCTCTTACTTTCACTGGACATAAGGAGGAAAGAAAAGAATGAGCCCAAGGCTTCAAATGCCAGCTCAAGCACTGCATAAAACCAAATCAAACCCATTGCCATGGAGTCTATTCCAACTTATGGTGACCCGTGTGTTACAGAGTAGTATTGAGCTCCCTAGGATTTTCTTGGCTATAGTCTTATGGAAGCAGAAAGCTAGGCCCTTCTTCTGCAACACCACAGGATGGGTTCTAACTGCCAACCTTTCAATTAGTAGATGAGTGCAAACTGTTTGCACTACTCAGGGACCTTAAGCTCTGCATAAGTGACTGCAAGTTGTGACATGTGCCCTGAAGTAAACCTTATCTCCTGTAGCCACGGGACAGAGTAAGAGAGAGAGATTGAGATTTACTTCAAGGAATTGGCTCATGCAATTGTCGGGGCTGGCATGGTAGGTCCAAAATCCATAGGTTGGGCAACAGGCTGGAAACTTGTGCAGGCTTTTGTCTCAAGCTCCATAGGACAGGCAATGAGAAGAGTGAGATGAGGTTTCTGCCAAAACATCTATTTATACTCTGTAGGCAGAATATACACTAGGGAAACTCACTTTTAGCTCTTAAAACCTTCAACTGATTGATTACATTAGATTAGATTACATTATAGAAGGTAATCGAGTTTACTTAGGGCCTACTGATTTAATCACACCTGGACGTGCTCAGGTGCTCACCGAAAGGTTGGCCGTTCAAATCAACCCAGAGGTGCCTTGGAAGAAAGACTTGGTAATCTGCTTTCAAAAATCAACCTTTGAAAACCGTACGGAGCACAGTTCTACTCTGACACATATGGGGTCACCATGAGTAGAAATCAACTACATGGCAACTGTTATTTTTAACTGTTCTATAACAGCCCATGTAATTTCTCCATGACAGCAACTAGTCTAGTGTTTGACCAAACAACGGGGAGCCATAGCCTAGCCAAATTGACACATAAAATTAACCATCACATGAATAAGCTTTGATAATTTGTATCTTTCAAGGGATTTATCTGTTTGATCTAAGTTATCAGATTTATTGGCATGAAGTTGTTCATAATATTCTCTTATTTTTTTAATGTCTCTGGTATCTATAGTGATATCCTCTTTCTCTTTTCTCATATTTCTAATTTGTCCCTTCTTTTTTTCCCTGGCCAGTCTGGCTAGAGTTTTATCAGTTTTATTGATCTTTTCGAAGAATCAGATTTTTCCTTTTAGTATCAAGGCTTTACTTGTAGTTAGATGGAAATACATTGGATGGTTTTGAGAAGAGAAGTGACATTCCTTGATTTTGTATTTTAAAAGGATTCCTCTGGTTGCCAGATGAAGAGTAGAACAGTTAGAAGCAGGAAGAACCACTTAAGTGATTATTGCAACAGTGAATTTACAATAAAAATGGCACCTACTGGAGTTTTGCTCTGTTTAGCAGATGTATACAGTGTTATTAGGAAAAGAAGATCCAGTACTTATAAGTATCCCTGAGGCACTCTAAACTTTAGAAGTTTAACAGCAGCCAGTGTGGTAGGAAGAGGACCAAGAGGTACCCCAAAAGCCTAGTGAAAAAAGAATTCAGGAAGGTGAGAGTTATGAACTGTGGTGTGTGTGTGTGTGTGTGTGTGTGTGTGTGTTCTTTTTGAACCATTTGGGAGAACATTGCACATGCTATTCTCCTTCACTCCTTAATATTTATGCATGTACATCCTAAAAATGAGGATATTTTCAGTAGAGTTTTCAAGTTCAGGGAATTTAATAGTGATGTAATACTTTTATATAATCTATAATCCATATTCCATTTTTGTCAATTATTCTTACAATGTCCTTTATAGAATTTTTTCCTCTGCATCCAGTCTAGAATCACGTTTGCATTTTCTTATCAAATCCCTTTAGTCTGTAATCTGGGACAGTTATTCAACCTTTGTCTTTCATTATACTGACTTTTTAAAATTTTATTTTATTGTGCTGTTGGTGAAAGTTTACAGCACAAATTAGTTTCTTATTTGAAAATTTATACACAAATCATTTTGTGACATTGGTTACAATCCCTGCAGTGTGTCAGCACTATCCCCCTTTCCCTTTACACCCTGGGTTTCCTGTGTCCACTTGCCCATTTTTCCTGTCTCTTCATGCCTTCTCAGCTTTGCTTTTGAGCAGGTGTTGCTCGTGTGGTCCCATATACTTGATAGAACTAAGAAGCACGTTCCTCACATATATTATTGTTTGTTTTATACGCCTGTCTGATCTTTGGAAGAAAGGTGGATTTCAGGAGTGGCTGCAGTTCTGAGTTAGCTGGGTGTCGGGGGGCCATAGTCTCAGGGGCTCCTCTAGTCTCTGTCAGACCAGTAAGTCTGTTCTTTTTATGTGAATTTGAATTTTGTTCTACATTTTTCTCCTGCTCTGTCTGGAACCCTCTATTGTGATCTCGGTCAGAGCAGTCGGTGGTGGTAGCTGGGCACCATCTAATTCTTCTGGGCTCAGGCTGGTAGAGGCTATGGCTCCTGTGGTCCATTAGTCCTTTGGATTAATATTTTCCTTGTTTCTTTGGTTTTCTTCATTCTCCTTTGCTCCATTCGGAATGGGATCAATAGATAATCTTAGATGGGCATTCACAAGCTTTTAAGACCTTAGACACTACTCACCAAAGTAGGATGTAGAACATTTTCTTCATGAACTATGTTATGCCAACTGACCTAGATGTCCCCCGAGACCACGGTCCCCAGCCTTCAGCTCCAGTAACTTGGTCCCTCAAGGTGTTTGGATGTGTCTCGGAATCTTCTATGACTTTGCTTTGGTAAGGCTGTGCTAACTTCCTCTGTATTGTGTGTTGTTTTTCCCCTTACCAAAGTTAACACCTGTCTATTTCCCTCCCCACCCCTCTGCTGACTCATAACCATCAAAGATTGTTTTTTTTTCTGTGTGTAAACCTTTTCTTTTTATAATAGTAGTCTCATACAATATTTGTCCTTTTGTGATTGACTTATTTCACTCAGCATAATGCCCTCCAAATTCATCGATGTTGTGAGGTGTTTCACAGATTCATCATTGTTCTTTATTATTGGGTAGTATTCCATTGTGTGTATGTACCGTAACTTGCTTATCGATCTATTGATGGGCACGTAGGTTGTTTCTGTCATTTTGCTATTGTGAATAATGCTGCAGTGAAAATGGGTGTGCATATGTCTATTCGTGTCTCAGCTCGTATTTCTCTAGGATACATTCCTAGGAGTGAGATTGCTGGATCATATGGTATTTCTGTTTCTAGCTTTTTAAGGAGGAGCCATATCTTTTTCCATAGTGGTTGTACCATTTTACATTCCCACCAGCAATTCATAAGATTCCAGTCTCTCCACGACCTCTCCAACGTTTGTTATTTTCTGGTTTTTGTTGTTGTTGTTGTGTCATACCAGTAATATCTGTTTTTTTGTTTCATACCAGTAATATCTCATTATAGTTTTGATTTGCATTTCTCTAGTGGCTAATGATAGGAAATGTTTCCTTGTGTGTCGGTGAGCTGCCTGAATGTCTTCTTTGGTGAAGTGTCTGCTCATATTCTTTGCCCATTTTTTATTCGGATTATTTGTCTTTTGTTGTTGAGGTTTTGAAGTATTCTATAGATTTTAGAGATTAGACCTTTGTTGGATATGTCATAGCCAAAAGTTTTTTCCCAGCCTGTAGTTTCTGTTTTTACTTTTTTGATGAAGTCTTCTGATAAGCATGTTTAATTTCTGGGAGCTCCCAATTATCTAGTTTATTTTCTGGTGTTTGTACATTTTTTTAAAAGTAATTTTTATTGTGCTTTAAGTGAAAGTTTACAAATCAAGTCAGTCTCTCACACAAAAACCCATATACACCTTGCTACACACTCCCAATTACTCTCCCCCTAATGATACAGCCTGCTCTCTCTCTCCAGTCTCTATTTTCATGTCCTTTTCACCAGCTTCTAACCCCCTCCACCCTCTCATCTCCCCTCCAGGCAGGAGATGCCAACATAGTCTTAAGTGTCCACCTGATTGAAGAAGCTCACTCCTCACCAGGATCCCTCTCCAACCCATTGTCCAGTCCAATCCATGTCTGAAGAGTTGGCTTTGGGAATGGCTCCTGTCCTGGGGCAACAGAAGGTCTGGGGGCCATGACCACTGGGGTCCTTCCAGTCTCAGTCAGACCATTAAGTCTGGTCTTATGAGAATTTGGGGTCTGCATCCCACTGCTCTCCTGCTCCCTCAGGGGTCCTCTGTTGTGTTCCCTGTCAGGGCAGTCATCAGTTGTAGCCAGGCCCCATCTAGTTCTTCAGTTTGTACATTTTTAGTTAAGGCTTGTATTGTATTTATGGCGTGTATTAGGGCCTCTAGCATTGTCCCTATTTTTTCTTGCATGATTTTTATTGTTTTAGGTTTTATATTTAGGCCTTTGATTCATTTTGAGTTAGTTTTTCTGTATGGGGTGAGGTATGGGTCATGTTTCATTTTTTTACAGAGGGACATCCAGTTTTGCCAGCACCATTTGTTAGAAAGACTGTCTTTTCCCCATTTAATAGACTTTGGTCCTTTGTCAAATATCAGTGGGCCGTGGGTGGATGGATTTGCATCTGGGTTCTCTATTCTGTTCTCTTGGTCAATGTGTCTGTCCTTGTACCAGTACCAGGCTGTTTTGACTACCATGGCTATATAGTAGGGATATTGACATTTTTGAAGAACACAAACCAGTTATTTTATAAATCATAGACTATGCCCCAGTTTGGCTTATCCTTATGATTAGATTTAGGTTATCATATCTGAAGACTTTCAATATTCATCTGCCAGATCACTAAGGATGTTAGTTTTGATCACACACCAAGGTATAGTTCCCGCCCCCCACTGCATTATTCCCATCTTTACTCTTGCAATCAATAAGCAGTCTGTGTAGAGACACTTTGAACCCCTGCAGATATCCTTCTTTTCATCAAACTTTACTTCCTAGCTATAGCATCTGTTGATGAGTCTTCGCTGATCCAATCTTTCCTAAATTGTAGCAAAATGGTATTTTCTAACTCTACCACTCCTACCCACATTTATCATTTGATTTTCTATCATATGGAAGAAGCTTTCCCTTCTCATTTATTTACTTATTTATTATCAGTATAAACTTATTAATTTCTATTTTACTCAGTGGATTATAATCCATTACTACCATTATTTTGATGCTTACATTTTACCTAGCAGGTATGTCCTTTAAGATGGTTCCTCTATCTTTTTTTACATATCCCCACCGTTTTTTTAGTTCATCCTTATTTTCTGATACTGTAACACCATTTTTAATAGTTGGAAGAGTATCCATTGTTTACCATTTTATTACTCTTGGTTTATTGATTGCAGGTTTTATTAAATGCTAAACAGTGCTGTGATGAACATTCTAGTAACTGAGTATTTACACAAATCCAAAATTAATTACTTGGATAATAAATTTCTAGAAGTGGTTTTGTTAAATTGCCCTCCAGAAAAAATTCTACTTATTTGCACTAGCGAGTATATAAGAAAGCCCCCTACTTTTTTTTTTTTTTTTTTAGCATGCCCATTTTTGTCATCCCCTAATTTGGGTAGAATTTTAATCAGCGTAGGGCCTTACTGCTCAAAGTGTGGTCCCCACCCCAGACTGCCTGAGTCAGAGTCTGCATTTTAAGCTCCCCAGGTAATTAACAGGCACATTAAAGTCTGAGAAGCAATCTTTATACACGGTTTGGGTAATGTACACAAGGTGTATACATGTGTGCACATAAGTATCTTAAGCAAGCCTTGGGATGCTTGGGAGGGGGGCAGGACAATGTAGGTCAACAAAGAATACTAACACTTTTTCCCTCAGAACACAAGCTAGCCTCAGCTTCACCCACTCCTTCCCAATTACCCTATTCATTAGCCTGTTGTTTTATTTAGTGGTTTAATGAACACTTGTATGAGAACCACTTGCAGAATGTGTTACGAATGCAGACTCCCAAACCCTACTCCCAGAGATTTCGTTTCACTAGGGCCTGGTCTTATGCCCATGAATCAGCATTTTAACAAGCATGCCAGGTTATTCTGATTCCCTGAAGTTTGAGAACTGCTATACCGTTGCACTTCCCAGAACACACCTGGGATATATTGTTTGAACAAATGTTTTATTTAAAAGATTTTTCCCATTTTTATAAATTCCCGTTTTATAGAATTCACTTCTTTTTTGGCAGTGGTTACATACTAACATGAAATGGCTAAGGCTAGGAATGATTACTTTTTAGCCCTCCATAATTCTGACCGCCAACAAATCGGCTTGAAGGCACCTAACAACAACAACAGTTCTGGCCAGGTGACCCTAAATTAGTCAGGATAGAAATAAGTAATCCCATTTGAACTGTCCTTCATCCTTTCATTCTCTATGCTGGAGACAGCCTTCTTCAACCAATCCAGATTCTTTTCAGATGATACCTCAGCTTTTTGTTTTTATGTCAGTATATTTGGTGAAAGAGATTCATATTGTGGGGGAAATTTTCATGAAATATTTATTATGTTAGAATATATAACTCCTATAAATATGTAAATCAAATATATTAAAGAAATTATCTATTTTAAAACTATTTTAAGTTTTTAAAATATGGATAACTTTTTTTATATAGGAGGATCAAAGAAAAAAGGACGCAGAACATAAAAAAGGTACTTTTTCTTAATACTTTATTAGAAGAAACCTTATTCAATGTATAGCAATTCATATCTTAAAGAATCAAGAGGCTATCCTAACTTCAAATTCTTATTGGAAATCAGACTTACTGAATGCATTGAGACTGGAGGAACCCCCAAATCTGTTACCTATAAACAACTTTTGAACCTCGAGGCAAAACTATCCCAAACAAGAATTTAGCACAATGACTAAAGAATGTCTGCCTTGAGCATTACGCCCTTTTGAAGAATTACCCATATGAGATTGAAATGACAACGGCCACTCTAAAGCACGGACGAGAATTTTAAGGGACAGAGAGTATATATTAACGGTGGTGAAATAATAGGGGTCGAGACAGTGAGAATGGTGACAGAATGTGAAGTATGTAACCACTGCCAATGAACTGTACAGGAAAAAATTGTTGAATAGGTCTATGTTCTGTTCTGCATATTTTCACCAAAAAAAAAAAAAAAGAGGCTATCCTAAATGTTATCTAAGTATTTTTAAATGCCATGAAAATTCATTTTTATTATTTACATTTATTAGTATGTGAATGGGTGTATATTTTCAAAAAAGCAAAACTTTCAATGTCACATTACAAAGAAAATAATCAGCATAGACCAATTCCCCACTTTCTTACTTCTCTGACACCAGCTACAACATGCATCACTTCTCTGTGACCCTAGCCACCCAGAGCTGGGTCAGATCTCACAAGTTAAAAGGACACCATCCTATTTCATATTATGTCTTAGTACCTAAAAATATTACCTCCTATATAATTTTAGAAATGTAGAATATAAAATGTAATAAAGTATTAAAAGCAGCTTTAAGAGTTAATGTGTAAAATATTAAAGGTTAATATGTAAAATATTACAAATGATATGTTAGGATTTTTTAAATAATCATAATTAAGTTTGGGGGACCCACCAGGAGTTCCCCTCACTTCTGACCTCCGGACCATAAATTCAGGGGATTTACCTCTGCCCATTCAAGATGCCAGCTAGGGGTCCTCAGCCCCCTTACTTCTGACCTGCTGGCTCCTGCTACTTTCTCAGGTTTAATGATTTGCTGGGACAACTCACAGAACTCACAGAAAGTGCTGTACTTAAGATTACAGTTTTATTATAAAGGATTCAAATCAGGATTAGCATAAAGAAGAAGCACATGGGGCAAGATCTGGAAGGATTCCCAAAGCTGAACTTCTGTGTCCCAAAGGGATTATGTCTCCCTCCCAAGAGCAGATGTTTTCACCAACCAGGAAGCTAATGAAGGTTTGGTGCCCAGAGTTTTTAATCTGCGGTTTTGCATTATGTAATGCAAACTCCAGCCCCTCTCCCCTGAGGTGGGTCCATATCACGAGATGATCATGAGGTAGGGCTCTCTGGCCAGGCCACCATGAGGTGATCATCACGAGGTACCCTGGAGGTCAGCTGATATCACAAGGTGATCTCAAGGCATTCCGAGGTGGAGCTCTCTGGCCTGACCACCATGAGGCAATCATCACGAGGTAGGTCCCTCAGGCCTAGCCAGCCCCTATGGGAGTTGTCTCTCTGGCATAACCTGTCATGTCTGGAATTCTTATCAAAATTCCAAATTCCAAGGGTCACTTCTCAGGAACTAAGGACAAAGGCCAAATGACTTTAGGTAAAGCTAAATTCTTTATCATAGATATATCTTAAATAAATTTGAGAGATTTTAATATTTGTCTCTTAGTTATACCCTAAGGTGTCATAGTCAATGCCATATAGTAATGCCTGAAGATCAAAAGACATGCTTTTATAATCCTTTAGATATTTCATAGTATGTCTTAGTACCTGCAAATATTACCTCCTACATACTTTTAGAAATGCCGAATATAAAATGTACTAAGGTATTAAAAGCAGCATTAAAAGTTAATGTGTAAAATATTAAAGGTTAATATGTAAAATATTACAAAAGGTATTTTAGGATTTTTTAAAAACTTACTGTTTTTAATATTAAGTTTGCAGCATAAATGATACAATGGGAAGAACATGAGACTTGAAAATCTAGATTGACGTCCATTTGTTATTGATTTGTGTTGTCGCTTCTCTAAGTCTCAGTTTCCGCTATTGTGAAGTAATACTAATAATAACTACCTTGAAGAATTATTGAGGGGAATAAATGAAATTTGAGAGTATGTCAAATTGCTTTATAAATTATAGGGCACTATAAGATTTTTATATATATACATAGGAATGTTAGTTATTATTTTATTACTATAGAACCAACCCATAGGCTCTTCTCACCATGGACCAAACTTTTTGTAATTTGCCTGCTCAAGGAGGCATGTATTTTTAAATTGATTTTTTTTTTAAAAAAAGGCAATATTTAGCCATAAATACGTTAAAAAAAATCTTTCCCTTTTCTGATTTTGAGGAACATTCCAGAGCTGAGATTTCTAGCCTGATTAGAATCTTTTCATGTTAAAACAGGCTTGTGTAATACACTTTCTTTTGATTTTATTTACAATAGGCTTTTCTACTCTTGATTATGAAAATATTGCTAATATATTGCTAATTTCCCAAGTTTACATTTAATATCCCATGGCAATGATAACAACTCGGACTTTTCTCTACAGCATTATCCTGTCCTAAAAAGAATCTGAACTTTAAAAAGTAACATTGTCCTCATAATTAAGATTTGGTTTATGAATATGTAGTATTCACATAAATCTAATTTTCTTTTACAGCAATTAAAGACCACTCTAAAGATGAATCCTGCCTTGCAACAAATAAGGCCTTTTTAGACCCATCAGAGACTAGCTCAACAACAAATTGCAGCAGTATTACAGTAAGCTTATCAACATTACCGTCTGATTCCTATTACAGCCAAAGTGTAGAAGCAGCTGATGACTGGTTTTCTGATGATTCTTTAAAGAAAAAGAACTCTCGAGTGCCTTTTCTAGGGGAACCTCTAATGGAAAAAGTATTTTCATACTTATCAACCATTTCATTAGAAGAATGTACTGAAAATGTACTGAATGTGACACTTTTTGATGATCAAAAAGATGACAGCGTTAAAGAAACGTTTTCCCGAAGAAATACAGAGGTTGAAATACAGAACCTTCAACGTAATATTGAATGACTTTCTTCTTTTGAAACCTTGTATATAGTGAAATCAGGTAAAGTTAAAATTGAATTACCAACTTCTGAGTCTCTTAACATGTCCACATTACTATTGCTTTTTGTTCTTTGCCATAGAGTGGCCCTACTTCCCTTGCTGGTTCTTATTTCTAGAAACAAAATTATAGGAAGAACTAGAATGATATCATTGACATTAATCTTAACTCATTGTATCTCATCAAAGGACAGTAATAGGAATGTATTTTAACATACAGTGGAAATATTTTAAGAAATCCTCAGCACAAATATATTTTTTAATAAAACAGTCACAGCATATCTTTATACTTCTGACATTTTCAGTTTTTATTTTAGTGGGGGTGGGGGTGGGGGAATATCAACTTTTCTAAATTTTAGATACATAAATCACCTGCCATTTAAATATTATGTCATGTTTTGGTAAGCAGTATTATTTTGTTCCTACGTATGACTGTGAAGAATCCAGAAAACTGTCTTTCTCCTCCCCTATCTCTGTTTTTCAGAATCACCCTCTACCTCCCAACACACTATGATAAGAAAGGAGCAGCTATGTTCACAGGCACCTGACTCAACCTAGATGAATCAGAGTTTCTCTCCAGCCTGAGAGACCATTGGTCAAATTTCTATTTTTGAGTCTGAGGGCTTTCTGACACCCACCATGTAATTATCTTTTTTTTTTTTTTTTTGCCAAAAAACCCTCCATGTAATTAATCCTTTTTCTTTTCTTTCTTTTTGGAAGAACAATTATAAAAGTATAATGTTGTCTTTTGTGCTTAAATTACTCACACCAAGACCTTTCCATACCTCCTTAAGAGATTAATTATACCTATTACAATAAATGAAGACAACCAAAAAAACAAACCAAACCAGTTGAATCCAATTCATGGCAACCCCATGTGTTGTAGAGTAGAACTGCACTTCATAGGGTTTTTAAGGGTATGACCTTTCAGAAACAGATCACCAGGCCTTTCTTCCAAGGACCCTCTGGGTGGGTTTGAACTGCAAACCTTTTGATTAGTAGTGAAGTGCTTAACCATTTCCATCACTCAGGGACTCCTAAATGAAAAGAAATTTGTCTCAAATGAGATAATAGAGTTTATCCAGGCCCATCATTTCTGTCCCAGGGGAAATGTTAAAAGAGATTAGAACACTTCTCTCTTTTGAAGCATTGACCTGGTTATTTCCATACAGTGTGCCTATTGGTTGCGAGCATACTCTCCTTTACCCACCCCTAAGTCTACATAAGCTATGTTAGCTTAAGGTCTATATGGAGCAGTAAAAACAAAAATTTTAATTGGCTTCTTGGTTTCCTGCAACTTCTGTCTTACTGCCTATCCTAGAGAAGGTAGTCACCTCCAATTTTGGTAAAGTCCTAAAAATTCCCTAGGAATTTGAAGTTGGAGGTAAGAGATTCTGGCCTTGTCTGACTAGTCTCTGGAATAGAGAAAATATAAACTAGGGTTCTATGGGCAGCCATGTCCTACCTTGTGGCTTGGGAAGAAAAAAACAGCAAATCAGCAGTGAGAGAGCAATGAAGTATTTACAAAGTGGAAAGCAGAGATGAGAGATCAGGAGAGTATGATTTCTGGCTTTCTAACAGTGCCCCATTCTCTTGTTCTAGCCCTTCATGAAGCATGGCTATAACCCCTGCCCTTGCTTGGTAAGGTACCCTTGTATCCTAATTATAAGTTCTCCTTTTTGCTTAAGCTAGCAATATTTGATTTCTATTACTGGCCACCACCCCTGAGGCCTGGCTTTAACTGTTTTTCTTGGCTTTGGTAATGTTCCCTTGTAACTTTATAATAAATTCTCCTTTTTGCATAAACTAGAGTTTATTTCTGTTACTATAACCAAACTGTCCTAACCAAATTCTTGTCCATATTACAAATAAGATTTGTGCATATAAAGTAATTCTTATACTGTAATGATATAATACATTAAATTTATTTCTTCAAAACCTAATATATTTACTTGTTATTACAATGTTACTCCGTATTATAGGTGTGCATACTATTTGAAAAGTCCAGTGAGCAGCACTTATAAGTTATACAGCATTCTAAAATAATCTTATTTTCAAGAACTGTGAAGAGTCTGAGATTTCATCCTACACACAAGCGGACAAGTTAGCCTGCAGCCATTTCATGGATTCTTACAGAAGACATGAAACTCTTGGATCAGAGACAAAGGACAGTTTATTATTCATAGCAATAGCAGTATTCAGAATATCATCATTTTTGTGTCAGTTTCCTAAGTTCTAGTTCCCATAGGGCACTATGCAGAAGGCCAGATAATACCTGTATACACAGTGGGTTGCATTACAGGAAAGGGACCCTGAGTTTTGGGAACTAAATATTTTATAATGAACAGAAAGCATACCTGCCCTTTGCTGCACAAGGAAACATTGTCTTTACCGTACTGTCCAGTAAGTATGCCTGCTCTTTGCTCCAGAAGGGAGCACTATCTCTATCTTCTGTGCTGTTTATTACGTAAACATCTTCGAAAGATAGTTTGGAACATAGGCAGTTTGTATCTCTGCTCACAAGACATGTAGAAACACAAAAGAGCCACGGAGAATTGTTTCCCAATGCTTATATACTGTAAAAATATACTGTGGGGTCATTTATGTGGCAAATAGTTTCACTGTAGTCTTTATTCAGCCACTAATTAACATTGTCATCAGGTATTAAATACAGTTCTTTTAATTGCAAATACCTGAAAACCAACTCAAATTACCTTAGGAAAGAAAATATTTTGTTTCTTACATGGCACCCAAATAGTGGTTGAACAGCTAAATGCAGAAGTACGGGTTGTAATTGGGCTTCAGGACTAGCTGGAATAAAGGCTCTAATTCCTTTAGGACTTACTCTGTTCGTACTCGTCAAGATCCAGTGAGGGAAGAAGAGCCACTCTCATGTGTGAAATAGGGATTTATTACAGGCTTTATATCTTACACAACTGTAAGAGAAGCTGGGGAAGTGAAGGTTCAGGAGAGAAGTTGGAGAACCAGAGGAGTCACCAGTCAGTTAACCTGAGAAGCCATCTTGTCCAACTACCACAGTAAGACTGGGAAGGGAACATTTGTGGGGATGCCTAAAAAAAAAAAAATTTTCTTTTTTTCTATGGAAAGCTCTGCCTCTGAGTAGCAGCTGTCTTTTTGGTGTGCTGCGAAGCATCTGGTGGCGGGCTGGGAACCATTGTTTGTAAACAGTGAGGAAGAGCAGGACATTAAAAAGAGCTAGACACAGTGCAGAGGAAAGTGAGAAGTTGGAACCCACAGGCTTCTCTTCAGTCTGTTGGTTACCCATCAAAGCATAACAACCTTTACAAAGTAATGATCTCTGCTTAAATTCTGCCTTCTAAATATTGCACAAATTCCTTTTTTGCCAATTCTAACCTAGGACCATACAGAGAAAAGAATTCTGGGAAACACAGTCCTAGCTTAATAAAGTTAATATAGTACAGACCACCACAGACCAACATCACCAACTTGGCATTCATTTACACATTAACTGTATTTTTTCTTGCTGTTATTGTTGGGTGCCATCAAGTTCATTTCCATTCATAGCGATCCTGTGTACAACAGAATGAAACACTACCTGGTCTTTTGCCACCCTCACAATCTTTGCTATGTTGGAATCCATTGTTGCAGCCACTGTGTCAATCCATCGCATTAAGGGTCTTTCCCTTTTTTGCTGACCCTCTACTTCGGAATCGATTCATCAGCAAGGGTTGGTTTTGGTTTTGGCTACTTTACCAAGCATGATGTCCTTCTCCAGGGACTGATACTTCCTGATAACGAGTCCAAAGTATGTGAAACAGAGTCTCACCATTGTTGCATTTAAGGAGCATTCTGGCTGTCCTTCTTCCAAGACAGATGTGTTCTTTTTTTTTTTTGGACATTCATGGTATATTCAATATTCTTCACCAATACCATCATTCAAAGGCATCAGTTCTTCTCCAGTCTTCCTTATTCATTGTCCAGCTTTCACATGTATATGAGGTGATTGAAAATACCATGGCTTGGATTAGGCTCACCTTAGTCCTCAAAGTGACATCTTTGCTTTTTAACACTTTAAAGGGCCCTTTACAGCAGATTTGACCAGTGCAATACATGTTCGATTTCTTGACTCCTGCTTCCATGGTTGTTGATCATGGATCCAAGTAAAATGAAATCCATGACAACTTCAGACTTTTCTCCAGTTATCATGATGTAAGGATTTTTGTTTTCTTTATGGTGAGGTACAATCCATACTGAAGGCTGTAATCTTTGGTCTTCATCAGTGATTCAAGTCCTCTTCACTTTCAGCAAGCAAGGTTGTGTCATCTGCATATCGCAGGTTGTTAATGAGTCCTTCTACAGTCCTGAAGCCATGTTTGTCTTCATATAGTCCAGCTTCTCGAATTATTTGCTCAACATACAGATTGAATAAGTATGATGAAAGGGTAAAACCATGACGCACGACTTTCCTGATTTTAAGCCACACAGTATCCCCTTGTTCTATATGAATGACTGCCTCTGGGTCTATGTACTGGTTCCTTCTGAGCACAGTTAAGTGTTCTGAAATTCCCATTCTTCAAAATGTTATCCATAATTTGTTATGATCTACACAGTCAAATGCCTTTGCATAGTCAGTAGAACACAGGTAAATATCTTTCTGGTATTCTGTGCTTTCAGCCAAGATCCATCTGACATCAGCAATGATATCCCTTATTCCAGGTCCTCTTCTGAATCTGGCTTGAATTTCTGGCAGTTCTTTCTCAATGTACTGCTGCAACCATTTTTTGAATGATCTTCAGCAAAATTTTACTTGCATGTGATATTAATGATATTTCCACATTGTTGGGTCATTTTCTTTGGAATGGACGTAAATATGGATCTCTTCCAGTCGTTTGGCCAGGTAGCTGTCTTCCAAATTTCTTGGCATAGACAAGTGAGCGCTTCCAGCATTGCATACATTTGTTAGAACATCTCAATTGGTATTTTGTCAATTCTTGGAGCCTTGTTTTTTGCCAATCCCTTCAGTGCAGCTTGGACTTCTTCCTTCAGTACCATAGGTTCCTGATCATATGCTACCTTCTGAAATGATTGAACGTTGACCAGTTCTTTTTGGGGTATTGACTCTGTGTATTCCTTCTGTCTTCCTATGATGATGTGTGTATTCAATATTTTCCCCATAGAATCCTTCAAAATTACAACTCGAGGCTTGAATTGTTTCCTTAGTTCTTTCAGCTTGAGAAATGCTGAGTGTGTTCTTCCCTTTAGATTTTCTAATTCCAGGTCTTTGCACATTTCATTGTAATACTTTGTCTTCTCAAGCTGTTCTATCTTCTCTTCAGCTGTTTTACTTCATCATTTCTTCTGTTCACTTTAGCTACCCTGTGTTCAAGGGCAAGTTTTCAGAGTCTCTTCTAACATCCATTTTGGTCTGTTCTTTCTTTCCTGTCTTTTTAATGACCTTTTGCTTTCTTCGTGTATGATGTTCTTGATAGCATTCCACAACTCAACTTGTCTTCAGTCATTAGTGCTCAGTGCGTCAAATCTGTTCTTGACATGGTCTCTAAGTTCAGGTGGGATATACTCGATCATATTTTGGCTCTTGTGAACTTGTTTTAATTTTTTCAGCTTCAGCTTGAACTTGCATATGAGCAACTGATGGTCTGTTTCGCAGTCAGTGCTGGCCTTGTTCTGACTGTTGATATTGAGCTTCTCCATCATCTCTTTCCACAGATGTAGTCAATTTGATTCCTGTGTCTTTGATCTCTTGAGGTCCATGTGTATCGTCACCGTTTATGTTGTTGAAAAAAGATAATTTGCATTGGTCTTGCAAAATTCTATCATGCTATGTCTGGTGTTGTTTCTGTCACCAAGGCCTTTTTCCCAACTACCAATCTTTCTTTGTTTCCAACTTTTGCATTCCAATCACCAGTAATTATCAATGCATCTTGATTGCATGTCTGATCAACCTCGGACTACAGAAGTTGGCAAAAATTTCAGTTTCCTCATCTTTGGCATTAGTGGTTCATGCATATATTTGAATAATAGTCATATTAACTGGCCTTCCTTGTAGGCATATGGATATTATCCTATCACTGACAGTGCTGTACTTCAGGACAGATCTTGAAAGGTTCTTTTTGATAATGAACACAATGCCACTATTCAATTTGTCGTTCCTGCATAGTAGACCATATGCTTGTCTGATTCAAAATGGCCAGTACCAGTCCATTTCAGCTCAGTAATGCCTAAAAAAGGATAACAATATTTATGCAGTCCATTTCATTTTTGATGACTTCCATTTTTCCTTGATTCATACTTCATACAGTCCATGTTCCAGTTTTTAATGGGTATTTGCAGCTGTTTCTTCTCATTTTTTAGTCATACCACCTCAGCAAAGGAAGATCTTGAAAGCTTTACTCCATCTGTGTCATTAAAGTTGACTCTACTTTGAGGAGGCAGCTCTTCCCCAGTCATATTTTGAGTGCCTTCCAACCTGAGGGGCTCATCTTCCGGCACTATGTCAAACAGTGTTGTATTGCTAGTCATAAAGTTTTCGTTGGCCAGTTTTTTCAGAAGTAGAGTGTCAGGTCCTTCCTAGTCTGTCTAAGTCTGAAAGCTCTACTGAAATCTGTGCCCCATGGGTGACCCTGCTGGTATTTGAAATACCAGTGGCATAGCTTCAGCATCACAGCAACACTCAGTACGACAAACTGACAGACTGTGGGGTAACCATATTTAGCCTGCACTTAAAAATATGCAGCAAAATAATGCTTCCAAAATACATGATGTAATATCCCTCTGGAACAAAAAATCCACCAACTGCCTCCTTAAAAGGTGATATAAAGTATTCATTTTTGAGTGATGTCTGTTTCCCTTCTAGCAGTTTAGTAATTCTCAGATGTTCATTGATCTTCTGTAACCTAAATAATGAGATACAGGATTAATCACTATAAATAGATGTTGGATAGTAGGGGAATGAGATAGAAGAAGAAAAGAATAAGAATCAGTTAATCTATATACAAATACAGAGCCCTGGTGGCACAGCGGTTAAGAGTTTGGCTGCTAACCGAAAGGTCAGCAGTTTGAATCCACCATCTGCTCCTTGGAAATGCTATAGGGAAGTTCTACCCTGTTCATACGCTATGAATTGGAATTGACTTGACAGCAATAGGTTTGGTTTGGTTTGGGTACATACAAATACATTCATCTCAAAGTGAGACTGAAATGCCCACAATTACTATCTTCCTTATTTTTATAACTTCACATGGTTATAGCTGAGACAGGAAGCGAAAAATTCACTACTGGATTATTAGGAGTAGTAGTGAGAGGACTCACTCCCATTTTTACCCCTTGTTTCTTGGGCCCTGAATCCAGGCTATAAGACAATCAGCGCTATATATTATTAGCTGAGCACATAGCACATCCTGGAGGACATTACCTGAACCCTGCAAAGTACAGTGAACCAGCTGGCACTAAAACTGAGTCTTCCATCATTGTATCAGGCTGTTGCTTCAGGCCAATGGGAAACATGGTAATTCAAGTGAATTCCATGAACACGAGCCCATTGTCACACTTCATTTGATGTAAGTCCTTTTGGACTAGATTATGTCAGAGGGCTAGACAGATAATAAAACTCTGAGGTAGAACAGTTAAGGTATACTGCTGACCCTTCCAGTGAAATCAAACTGCATCTTGTGACCTATACTAACAGGAATAGAAAGAAAGTAAATATATATATATATATTTAGCAGATGAATGGCTGGATTATAGATGGCAAGGGAATGCATTGATTTGCTCCAGCAATTAAACAACACCTGGAACAGTGGCTATGATTGGAGGAACTGTCTATTGCAACAATCCACTTTTATTTTCCTAGACCCATCTGTCTCACAGGCCAAATTGGCAAGCGGAAAGAGGTTGTGGTAAGAATCACCCCACCCCTGCATTCTTTAAATGGTATTAATCTCTGCAATCTATCTATGTGGTATTGTTTTGGGTTTACTTTGTTTGTAGGGAAAAGTGGTTCTAGTGTCATTTGCTGGCTTTTTCTACCACAGTAGACTTAATTCCATGGGTTACACAAACAATGTTGAGATTCTGCCATTTGCGAAATATGTCTATTCCACTTAATTATTTTGGAACTGGGGAAATAACCATAGGATGGGTTTGGGATCCACTGAGCCCACTGAGATGAACCCAAACCAAAACTCCATTAATAAATTGACCTCCAAAGCCCCTTTTTTCACTGGTGGACCACTGTGACATTTTCAGTCTCCAGGAATTAGTGTTAGTTCACAGGCAGTATCTAATAATCCATAAAAATATGGTTATTTCCATTCGCCCAGTGATAAATGTCTGCAAGAGTTTTGTGGGAAGCCTAGGAAGAAGATTTACAGTGTAAACTTTTGGCAGAGTAGCAGGGTCCTTCCTCAGAGGAACTCAGCCATCCTTCATCCAAAGGACTCTGGGTTTTAAAATGGCTCATACCTGGAAAGGTTGAGGGGCCACAACTCTGTATTGTGGTGATCCAAGCCAGACCTTTTTATTAATCTAGAGATCTTATTTCTACTTATTCAAACCAGGTAAGTCTTCAAAGGTTAAACTCTTCTGTTATGGTAGTCAGCAGCTAAAATGTCTGCTGGCTTTTTCAGCCTTCCAGTTATTGTTTTTTTCCAGAATATCTTGGATTTTTACCCATGCATGCACAGTTCAAGGGTTTGCCAAGGATTTGAGAGGCATTTATATGTAGATCTGGGACTCCACTTTCCATGGTTCCCTCCTTTTAGGATTCCACCCATCACAACCCCCACCACCTCAATTTCTAGCCACCCTGGCAGGCCCAAATTCTTCCTCTGACTACTCAGGTCAATAAGACTAGCTTTCTGCTTTCAATTCTAGTCTCCAGGTATTAGAGAGACTCAGGAATACTCTCAGAGGAAAAGAAAATTAATATACAGTACATATATAAAGGGGCCCTGGTGGCACAGTTGTTAAGCATTTGCCTACTAACCAAAGGTTGGCAGTTCAAATCTGCTAGCTGCTCCTTGGAAACCCAAGGGGGCAGTTCTATTCTGTCCTATAGGGTCACTATGAGCCAGAATTGGCTCGACAGCAATGGGTTTGAGGTTTTTTTTTTTTTTGGTTTTATATATACAAAACTTATTTCACCTAAAGTAGTTTCCCCCTTTCAAATGCAAAATCTCCTCCAGTCTCTGACCTCTCTGGGCTTCCCTCCAGTGCCTTCAAACAGTTGTTTTTTTACATTTTGTTCAGAGTTTATAATTGTTATCTGCAGAGGGCTTCATTAAATGTAAGGTATTCTGCCATTACTGGAACTCTGCACTTAGTCTTTTTAAATAACATTTCAATCATTTCTAAGATTGTCAGAGGTGACTGTCATATGTAATTAGTCTACTATCTTAAAATAAAAAAAATTCCCGATTTTCTAAAGGCCCTCAACCATTGGTCAAACCAATGTCTGAAAATTTTACCTTTCTAAATCCTAGAGAAAGTCTATGATGTCTGTTCTTATTGCAACATTGATTGGCTACACAGCAGTTGTGGAAGCAGAGGAAAAGAGTTAAAGAGAATGAAGAATGACACATCACTATTTTAATACGTGTCTTTAACTTATCATAGTCTACGTTCAAACACTGTTAAATATTTCATATAACCCACCCAGTGCCGTCGACTCATAGCGACCCTATAGGACAGAGTACAACTGCCCCGTAGAGTTTCCAAGGAGCGCCTAGCGTATTCGAACTGCTGACCCTTGGGTTAGCAGCTGTAGCACTTAACCACTATGCCACCAGGGTTTCCATATTTCATATATAGTATATGAATCTTACAACAATATACTTCATATTCTCCCATCATCCTTTGTACTTTTGTTGTCATTCATTTTACTTCTACTTTTGCCTTTAAATCCTGCCATCCATTATTATGATTTTTGCTTTAAATAGTAAATTACTTTTTAAAGAGAATAGAAGAAAAAATGCCTGTTGTATTTACTTATGTGTTTATAATTTCCAGTGCACTGAACTTATTCATGTACATCCTAATTTACCTCTTATATACGTATTCTTCTGCTTGAAGAAATTGCTTTAACATAGAGCATGTCTGCTGTCAATGAATTCTCTCAGCTTTTATTTGCCTGAAAATAATCTTTATTTCACCTTCAACTTTGAAAGATATTTTTACTAGGTATGGAATTTTACATTGATAGTTTTTCTTATCAGTTATTGTTAGGTGTCATTGAGTCAATTCCAACTCCTGGTGATCTTATGTACAACAGCACAAAAAACTGCTGGGTTCTGCACCATCCTTATAACCATTGCTATAGTTGAGCCCATTGTTGCAGCCACTGTGTCAACCCATCTCGTTGAGGATCTTCCTCTTTTTTGCTGACCCTCTACTTTACCAAGCATGATGTCCTTTTCCAGGGACTATCCCTCCTGATAACATGTCCAAAGTACTTGAGGTGAAGTCTCTCCATGCTTATTTATAAGGAGCATTCTAGCTGTCCTTCTTCCAAGACAGATTTGTTTGTTCTGCTGGCAGTCCATGATATATTCAATATTCTTCTCCAACACCATAATTCAAAGACATTAGTTCTTTTTCAGTCTTCCTTATTCATTGCCCAGCTTTCACATGGATATGAGGCAGGTGAAAACATGATGACTTGGATCAGGCTCACCTTAGTCCTCAAAGTGACATCTTTGCTTTTTATCACTTTAAAGAGATCTTTTGCAGCAGATTTGCCTGATGCAATGCATCATTTGATTTCTTGATTGCTGCTCCCATAGACGTTGATTGTGGACCAAAGTAAAATGAAATCCTTGACAACTTCAGTATTTTCTCCGTTTATCATGACGTTGGCTCTAGTACTGAGGATTTTTGTTTTATATTGAGGTGTAATCCATACTGAAGGCTGTAGTCTTTGATATTCATTATTAAGTACTTCAAGTCGTCTTTACTTTTAGTACCTTAAATATGTTGCTCCATTGGCTTCTGGTTTGCATAATTCCTGATGAGAAGTATGTTCCCATTATGTTTGTTCTTTTGAACATAGTATGTTCTTTTTTACTATTACTGCTCTAAAAATACTCTCTTTTTTAACTGGTTTCCAGGACTTTGTTTATAATATTCCTTGGAGTCATTTTCTTACTGTTTATTCTGCTTGGATCTGTGGATTTATAGTTTTCATAAAATTTAAAATATTTTTGGCTATTATTTCTTCAATTAGTTTTCTGCCCCTTTTCCCTGTCCTCCTAACTCCCCATGACTCTAATTACACATATGTTAGAATGTTTGATTTTGTTCCACAAGTTACTGATGCTGGTTTTTGTTGATTTGTTTGTTGTTTTCCCTTGTGCTCTTCCTTTTGAATAGTGTTCATTGCCCTGTCTTCAGGTTCACTTATCTTTTTTCTTCTGCAGTGTCTAATCTTCTGTTAATCGCATCAAGTATATTTTTCATTTTGTAAGTATATTATATATACTTCATTGTTGTCTTCATGTTTTCTTCTCTCTTTGAACATATAAAACATATTTATAATAGCTGTTCTAAAATTCTTGTCTGCTAATATCATCACTGTCATTTCTCTTTAGAAAATAAATGTCTCAGGAAATGTCTCACAAAAAGGGTTAACAAATTAAATGAAATTTTTTTTTAGAGAGGAAGAGGTAAAGATACAGTGAAATTGCATCTGAGTGATGGCTGGGAAGGGAATAATTGTATTCTAAAATTAGGCCTGAGCCAACAATTTTTAGTTATAGGTCACATTTTCCTATTTCTTTGCTTGTCTGATAATTTTTTATTGGATACCAGACATTTTGAGTTTTATATTGTTGGATGCTGGATGATGGTGATTCTGATGATGACAGTGATAGTTATTTTGGTATTCCTTTAAATAGTGTCAGGCTCTGCCATGCATTTAAGTGACTTACAATCAGTTTGATCCTTCTGAGGCTTGATTTTAACAGTCTTGAGGTTGGTTTCCAGAGTAGCCCTCAGACTAGGCCTAATTTAGCTTCATTACTACAGCATGCCCCTTCTGAGGCCTTTATCTGATACCCTGTGAATTATGAGGTCTTCCCACTCTGGTTTTGTACACAAAATATTCCAAGTCCAGGGTGAGCTCTGGGAATTGTCTGGCCTACTGCTCTCTAACATTCTTTCCCCAGGCTCAGGTAGTTTGTTCTTATGCATGAACACCTCAGTACTCAGCCAAGACTCAAAGGAAAACCTCTGCAGATCTCTAGAGCTCTCTCTGTGCCTGTCCCTCCTCTCTGGCACTCTGCCCCACCAGTTCTAGCTGCCCTGGCCTCCCTGTATCCCAATACCTGTCTCCTCAACTTAATAAGACCACCAAACTCTGATTTCCCCTTCCGTGTGCTGCAGCATGGAAACTGCCTTTAAGTTTACTTAAATTAGGAAAATCATAGGGTTTACTTCATTTGTTTTTCTTTTCCCATGGTTTATAATACTGCACTGCCTCTTGCCCAATGTCTGGAAATTTTGTTTCATGTATTTTGTCTAGTTGTTTTAAGTCCATCATGATTGGAAATGGAAGTTCCTCCTACCTCTGGTTTGGCATCTCAAATGTACCTTCTTGTTTATAGGGCTGGAGTAATATTTGCATTTTGTTATAAATGCAAATCTAATATTGTCAGTCTTCACTTAAAACCCTTCAGTTGCTTCTGCTTGACATTAATCTCTTTCTTAAATTCTAAGTATTCCTGGTATTTACCAGGCTGTTTCATACACCTATTCTTATTTTACTCCTCACCCCTTTATCCTTTAAAAGTCTCCTTTGAGAAGCCTTCTGTAACCACTCCCTTCATCCAGGCAGAGTCAATTCCTTACTCCTTTGTACCATCATTTTACCTAGTACTTAACTCTGTTGTTGTCGTTAGGTGCCATCGAGTCGGTTCTCACTCATAGCGACCTTATGCACAGCAGAACGAAACACTGCCTGGTCCTGAGCCATCCTCACAATTGTTGTTATGCTTGAGCTCACTGTTGCAGCCACTGTGTCAGTCCACCTTGTTGAGGGTCTTCCTCTTTTCTGCTGACCCTGTACTTTGCCAAGCATGATGTCCTTCACCAGGGACTGATCCCTCCTGACAACATGTCCAAAGTATGTAAGATGCAGTCTCGCCACCCTTGCTTCTAAAGAGCATTCTGGTTGCACTTCTTCCAAGAGAGATGTGTTCGTTCTTTTGGCAGTCCGTGGTGTATTCAATATTCTTCAACAACTCCACAATTCAAAGGCATCAGTTCTTCTTCGGTCTTCTTTATTCATTGTCCAGCTTTCACATGCATATGATGTGATTGAAAATACCATGGCTTGGGTCAGGCGCACCTTAGTCTTCAAGGTGACAGCTTTGCTCTTCAACACTCTAAAAGAGGTCCTTTGCAGCAGATTTGCTCAATGCAGTGCATCTTTTGATTCTTGACTGCTGCTTCCATGGCTGTTGATTGTGGATCCAAGTAAAATGAAACCCTTGACAACTTCAATCTTTTCTCCATTTATCATGATGTTGCTCATTGGTCCAGTTGTGAGGATTTTTGTTGTTTTCTTTCTGTTGAGGTGCAATCCATACTGAAGGCTGTGGTCTTTGATCTTCATTAGTAAGTGCTTCAAGTCCTCTTCACTTTCAGCAAGCAAGGTTGTGTCATCTGCATAACACAGATTGTTAATGAGTCTTCTTCCAATGCTGATGCCCCATTCTTCTTCATATAGCTCAGCTTCTCGTATTATTTGCTCAGCAAACAGATTGAATAGGTATGGTGAAAGAATACCACCCTGACACACATCTTTCCTGATTTTAAACCAATCAGTATCCCCTTGTTCTGTCTGAACAACTGCCTCTTGATCTATGTAAAGGTTCCTCATGCACATAATTAAGTGTTCTGGAATTCCCATTCTTCCCAATGTTATCCATAATTTGTTATGATTCACACAGTCGAATGGCTTTGTATAGTCAATAAAACACAGGTAAACATCCTTCTGGTATTCTCTGCTTTCAGCCAGGATCCATCTGACATCAACAATGATATCCCTGGTTCCACGTCCTCTTCTGTAACTGGCCTGAATTTCTGGCAGTTCCTTGTCGATATACTGCTACAGCCACTTTTGAATGATCTTCAGCAAAATTTTGCTTGCATGTGATATTAATGATATTGTTCTATAATTTCCACATTGAGTTGAATCACCTTTCTTGGGAATAGGTATAATATGGATCTCTTCCAGTCAGTTGGCCAAGAAGCTGTCTTCCATATTTCTTGGCATAGACGAGTGAGCAGCTCCAGCGCTGCATCTCTTTGTTGAAACATTTCAATTGATATTCCATCAATTCCTGGAGCCTTGTTTTTCACCAGTGCCTTCAGAGCAGCTTGGACTACTTCCTTCAGTACCGTCAGTTCCTGATCATATGCCACCTCTTGAAATGTTTGAACATCAACTAATTCTTTTTCGTATAATGACTGTGTATTTCTTCCATCTTCTTTTGGTGCTTCCTGTGCTGCTTAATATTTTCCCCATAGAATCCTTCACTATTGCAACTCAAGCCTTGAATTTTTTCTTCAGTTCTTTCAGCTTGAGAAATGCCGAGGGTGTTCTTCCCTTTTGGATTTCCATCTCCAGCTCTTTGTACATGTCATTATAATACTTTATATTGTTTTCTCGAGCTGCCCTTTGAAATCTCCTGTTCAGTTCTTTTACTTCATCAATTCTTCCTTTTGCTTAGCTGCTCGACGTTCAAGAGCAGGTTTCAGAGTCTCCTCTGACATCCATCTTGGTCTTTTCTTTCTTTCCTGTCTTTTCAATGACCTCTTGCTTTCTTCATGTATGATGTCCTTGATGTCATTCCACAACTCATCTGGTCTTCGGTCACTAGTGTTCAATGCGTCAAATCTATTCTTCAGATGGTCTCTAAGTTCTGGTGGGATATACTCAAGGTCATATTTTGGCTCTCGTGGACTTGCTCTGATCTTCTTCAGTTTCAGCTTGAACTTGCATATGAGCAATTTTCTTAACTCTATGCAAGTTACTTAATTCTATCATTGTTAATTCTATTACTATGTATTCATCATACTGTATTATTTGTATCTCCTCCCTACTAGATTATGAGCTCCTTAAATGTAGTCTGTATCTTTTTAATGTTTCACTCCCCAGGATTAAGTACAGTACATGGCACATAGAAAATGTATGATAACCATTTGAGAATTCAGAATTAGACCAGTCAGCTCTATCTCCAAAATACAGCTGAAATTCATTCTCTTCTTTCCATATTCTGCTGCTACCCTAATCTAAACCATGATTTTATCTTGCCTAGATTGTTATGTTTCCTGTCTTCATGATTTTTTCCTTGCACTTCAATTCATTCTCTAGTCTTTTAAAACATAAACCTTACCACAGTCCCCTTCTTAAAATCTTCCAATGTCTTCCCATTGTACTAAAATAAATTCCAAACTACTTACCATATCCTGTACAGTTTTATACAAGGCAGTTCCTCCCCATCCCATTGGTTATATCTCAAACCACCCTCCCTGGTACCTCACTACATTCCAGCCACACTGACCTGTCTATTTCTGCAACATATCATGCTTATTTATGCTTTAAGCCTCTGTACTTGGTGTTCTCCCTGTAATGGTCTGCTTTCAGATCTTTGCATGGCTAGCTCCTGAATAATATTCAGATTTCATCTCAAATATCACCTTAGAGGAGCCTTAGCTGACCTTCACTTAAAGTAGAGCCCCAGAAAGGAAGAACCCTATGGTATGGTATTGGGTTGGGATTATAGAATCAGTGTGTGTGTGTACGTACATATAAACACTGATATCTCTAATACTATATGTTCATAGTATTTTTATACATCTGTTCATACTGATAACTCATCCCAGTATCCATAAGTACCATTAATCTCCAGATCTCAGTTTCTAAAAACCATTCCACACCAAAAAGAACCAACACCCCTTGAAGAAATGGCTAATTCCAGGGCTGGAGCAAGGAAAGTAGAAGATGAGCCTGAAGCAATTTTTTGTGCCTAAAGTAAGGAAGTGCTCAAAAATTGATATGACCGTGTGAAAAGGACACCTCAGCTAGTTTGAAGATACTCCCACTGGTCAAATTTGAGAGCAAATGGATTTACAATAATAATAAATTATGACATATTGAATTTTGTAAAATCTGACTTAAAATACTTAAAGGGGGTAAGAACAGAAAGACAACTAATAAATGTAAAAATAACGATAGAATTAGGAGTTCACCATTTTGTAGCCTGCTTAGTAATTTATACAAGAAGTCAATGTATGCTAAAATACTAGGTTTAAGATTGTTGAGAACATGATATTCACAGAATCTCAAAGAATCACCCACAAATTATGTATTAATTAAAAAACCAAGAAGGTACTTGATGGATGACTGGTATTTTGCTTGGCAGAGAAGTAGGAGAAGACAGGCAGAGGCATCATTGTTACATGGAGCTTGTTTTGGGATTAGGTGGTAATCTTATGTAGCAGGAGTAGGAATCTGGTAAGGGACAGAATGATGGGAGATAAAACTAGAAAAATAAACTTCAGCCACATGGTGGAGAACTTTGAATGCCAGCCTAAGATTTGGACTTAATTCTATAGGCAATAGAGGTCACCAAACATTTTTAAATAGAGAAAGATGTTTTAGGAAGAAAATAAGAGAACAGTATTGATTTTTTTCTATATCCAAGGTCAAGATTAAATTTTTTTTAATTCAAAAGTGTAGAAAGTTTTAATTTTAAAAGATAAACACTATTTCCCTATCACTTTTCCTAAGTTTAGTTTAAATTAAGCCATAAATGGCGTTGCATGCTTTAACAAAACAAAATTACAAAATAAACTCCGTAAAAATAATATTCTTGAGATCTAAATTTGCCAGCTAGTTCATGGCTCCTCATACATATAAAATATTAAAACATTTTTATGCTTCTCTTTGAATCTGCTAAAAATGTCTTTTTGAGTGTTAACTCTATTTTTGTAACTCCTGAAGTTTTAGAATTATGCTGGATTTTAAGGATTTCTAAGCTCAGAAGGATAGTAATTATTAAGTTTTAGATTCTTTTTTTTTGTTTTCACTTCTATCCAAAAACACAAAAGAGTCTTTGTTACAGCCTTGGCAGTACTATTCCTTTATTAAGATTTTATAAACGTGCTTCTCTCTTTATTGGTGTTATTCTTCCACACAAAAAAGAAGCTTAACCAACAAAAATAAAATGGAAGTGGCATTTTAACTTAAAAAAAAATTTTTTTTTTAATTAAGCACACAGGAGATTTTGAAACATAAGAAAGATTTTCATATGAATCAAACCAAACAGTAGTATTTGCAGTTGAAAAGAAATTGTACTCTTTCCTAAATGATGAAAGGTGGTTTGTCATTGGTTGCGTGTGACTACCCAAGGGTCTGTGAAGAAAAATCTCCAGTTACCATAGAAGGATGAGGCTCTTGCTGGATTGTGCTGGGAGCCAGATGCTTTCTAATGGAAAAGGCTAAGCACCAATAGCTCCCTATATGCCCTTCAACCACAAACCCTGTCAAAGGGCTCTCGTTCACCGATGCCAATGGAAAAGGATCTTTTTCTTTTTTTTTGAACTTTTCTTCACCCTACTTCAAACTTAGAGAGTCACTGGGTAGTGCAAATCGTTAACGTGCTTGACTGTTAACCAAAAGGTTAGAGGTTCCAGTTCGCCCAGAGGCTCCTCAGAGCTTGTCAATCTACTCCCTCCAAAAATTGGCCACTGAAAACCGTACGGAACATAGTTCTATTCTGATATACATGGAGTTGCCATGAGTTGGAGTTGACTACATGGCAACTCATATTTTTTTTCAAACTTAGAATATTTTATCCAATCCTAGATTGCCCTCTACAGATAAGTTTTATAGGCATGGGAAAAAGCAGCCCACAATTTCTTTTGTATTTCTGAACTACATGAGACTAATTTTTTTAAGTTTTATTAAAATATAATTCACATAATATAAATTCACCCATTTAAAGTATAATTCAATAGTTTGTAGCATATTCAGAGTTGTGCAAACATCAACATTTTTTTTCCACTTTTTTAATGGAATCTTATTTGACATACCATAAAATTAAGTATAAAATTTAGTGCTTTTTAGCGTATTCACAAAGTTGTGCTCCCATCACCACTAATGCTAGAACATTTTCAAAAAGAGACCCTGTACCTGTTAACAGTCACTCCTAGTCCCACCCCCATGCTGTCTCTATGGATTGTCTATTCTGGATATTTCACATAAATAGAATTATACAATATATGGTCTTTCACTTAGCATAATGTTTTCAAGTTTTCATAATGTTTCAGAGTTCGTCCATGTTGTAGCACATCAGTACTTCATTTCTTTTTTATGTTTAAGTAATGTTCCATTGAATGAATGTACCACATTTTATCTATGCATTCCATTACTTTTGTTTTTTTAATAGAAATTTGGTATGCATTAAGCAATTACTCTTCATTTCTCTCTTCCATCAGCCCCTGGTAACCACTAATCTACTCTTATCTCTATGCATTTGCCTATTCTAGATATTTCATGTAAGTAGAATCATACAATTTGTCCCTTTGTATCTGACTTAATTCACTTATAATGTTTTCAGGTTTATCCATGTGGTAGTATATATCAGAACTTTGTTTCTTTTTATGAGTGATTAATATTCCATTGTATGCATATACCACATTTTGTTTATCCATTTTTCTGTTGATGAACACGAGTTGTTTCCACCTTTTTGTAAATAATGCTGCAATGAACATTGGTGTTTAAGTTTGAGTGCTTGCTTTCAATTCATTTGGGTATATACCTAGGAGTAGAATTGCTGGGATATATGGCAATTGTATGTTTAACTTTTCGAGAACCACCAAACCGTTCTCCATAGTGGCTGCACCATTTTACATTCCCACCAGCAATGGACAGAGGTTCCAGTTCTCTACATCCTCACCAACACTTGTTATTTTCCAGTTTTGTTTTAATGTAATAGCCATCCTAATGGATGTAAAGTGGTATCTCATTGTTTTTGATTTGCATCTGTAAGGACCGGGCAGCCTTTAGTTCTGTAATACATAAGGTCAACATGTAGTCTTGAGGTCATAATTTAAGGTCAATAATTGTTATGTACTAACAATAATGACTACTGATGTTGAGCATCTTTTCATGTGCTTATTGGCCATTTGTATACCTTCTTTGGAGAAATGCCTATTCAAATCTTTTGCCCATTTTTAAATTTGGTTGTTTATCTTTTTACAAACCATTTTGGGGGGACACAATTCATTCAGCAATAGCAGGATTAACTTTAGACAAAACTGTAATTTATAAATAAAGACTTGAAGGGAATGGAAAGAAGGAAAATAATTGCTGGGTTAGGGCTTGGGAATTTTTATTTTGTTAATAACATTTTAGAGTTTATTTAATTAGATATAAACATTATTAAAGCCCTACCGTATTTTACGCAATTAATACACACCTTCTACGTTTGTTTGCCAACCACGTCCTCCCTTTGTGAGGTATTTTTGTAAGTGCCACTATACCAATTTTTAAAAAAAAAAAAAATGTTTTCACTGTAAAAAAAATTAGCCTAGCATGTTTACAAAAATACCTCACAGGGGGAGGGTGATGTTGGCAAACAAGCATAGAAGGCATATGTTATTTGAGTAAAACTAATGGTATTTATAAGAAGGTAAGTTAAATATCGATCTTTTTGCTTTGTTGAAGAGGAACAGTATTTTAAGCCTTTAAAGAATATTAAAAATAACAAATCAAAAAAAAATTTAATCAAACTATCAATCTTTCTCTGGGTGGGAAGAAAACAGGGACTTAGATGAAACCACTCTTTAATTTGCCCAAAAGGGAGTTAGGTATTTTAAAATTCTGTATGCTTTTATAACCTCCTGATTCATTTAGGCTTATGTTTTTTGGCATAGTTAAAACTTTCATAGCCACTCTTCACAAGAGATATGTGTCTACGTTAATAAAGGAACATGTATAAAAGAAATGCCACATAAATTTTTTGTTTTGAACACCTTTTGAGAAGGCAAATAATGCTTTTTTTTTCTTTATTCTATAACTTAAAATTTTTTCATTTTTCAAGAGGTTTAAAATAGTGACATGGACGGAAAGTTTGAATTATATAATAAGCAATGTCAGGTTTTCAGAAACCTAGGCAAAATTCTGCTGCTAGGACCTGGGAAGAAGGGGACAGCCCAAGTCTCAAGCATAGACGTATCAGCTGCTGTCAAGTCTCCTAAGATCTTTATTGACCTAGAGTTTGCCATTGTCCTCAGTCAAAGGCAGAAAGAGATGTCCCTTTCATGTTTGCATTCTATTTTGCCTCAGGCAAGAACTTCCAGGACTATCCCTGCTGTGAATTTGTGGAGGTGAGTTGGTGGGGGTTGCCAGAGGGGTGGGAGATGGAGCAGACTTGGATTATACCGTTCTGTTGTGATGCTCCCATTTTTCACAATGTTATTCATATTTTGTTATGATCCATACAGTCAAATGCATTTGTGTAGTCAATAAAACACAGATAAACATCTCTCTGGTATTCTCTGTTTTCAGCCAAGATGCACCTGACATCAGCAATGATATCCCTGGTTCCGTGTTCTATTCTGAATCCAGCTTCAGTTTTGGGCAGTTCCCTGTTGGTGTACTGCTGCAACAGTTTTTGAATTATCTTCAAAATTTTACTTGCATGTGATATTAATGATATTGATAATTTCTGCATACTGTTGCATCACCTTTTTTTTGGAAAGAGCAAGTATATAGATCTCTTCCAGTTGGTTGGCCAAGTAGCTGTCTTCCAAATTTCTTGGCATAGATGAGTAGACACTTCAGTGTTGAATTCATTTGTTGAAACATCTCAATTGGTATCTCAATTCCTGCAGCCTTGTTTTTCCGCCAGTGCTTTCAGTGCAGTGTGGACCTCTTCCTTTAGTACCATCAGTTCTTGATCATATGCTACCTCCTGAAATTGTTGGACGTCGATCAATTCTATTTGATACAGTGACTCTGTGTATTCCTTCCATCTTCTTTTGATGCTTCCTACATCATTCAATTTTTTGTCCATAGAATCTTTCAATATTACCAATTCAAGGCTTGAATTTTTTCTTCAGTTCTTTAGCTTGAGAAATGCTGAGTGTGTTCTTCCCTTTTTGTATTCTAACTCCAGGTCTTTGCATATTTCATTATAAGCTTTATTTGTCTTCTCCAGCTACCCTTTGAAATCTTCCATTCAGCTCTTTTACTTCAGCATTTCTTCCATTCACTTTAGCTTCTTGGTGTTCAAGAACAAGTTTCAGAGTCTCTTCTGACATTCATTTTGATCTTTTCTTAATTGTGCTCATGCAGAAGCTGTACATAGACCAAGAGGGGTTAGGTAGCCATATCTGTACCAGTTGACTCCATCTCAGTAGAATGGATCACGGTTCAGACTTGCTCCAATTGGTATTCAGTTGGTATTTAGGGGTGATAGGGTTCAGTTGATGAAACCGGAGGTTGTCTGAATAAATTCCACACTTGTGGGGTTACTGGGCTTTTACAGGATGTCTGTGTGAGGGCGAGATGACGGAAGGGCCAGGGTCATTTAAGGCCAGGCATTCTGAGTTTGAATTCTACCTCTGCCACTTACTCTATGTGTAATGTTGGACACATTATTTAGTCTTCCCCGAGGTTAAGTTTCCAGATCAAAAAAATGAAGTTAAGAGTACTTACTTTGCAGGGCTGGTGTGAAGATTCAATGAGATAAATGATATAAAATGCTTATCACAATTCCTAACACAGTAGATACTCAACAAACATGAATACCCCTCCAGTTGCTAGAAAATTTATCCATAGTTTTCCACTTCATAAATTCTGCAAGTTTAAAATCTTACTTGGAATTAATGTTATCTGTAGACTTCACTTTGAGCACCATTGTCTAGACCATGTTTTTCAGATGGAGTGACCTATTAGTGGGTTGTGAAATCAATGTGGTTGAATGAGGACAATTTTTTTTTTAAATGAAGTAGAATAGAAAATATCAGACTATATGACATGTAGTAAGGGTTAGTATTGTTTTGTGACAGTCATTTCAGGTACATGTATATGTACATATAAATGCATGTGTGAACTGGATCATGCTATAAAGTATGTTTTTTCTATGGGTTGTGATATTTTAAAAAGTTGTTTAAAACCACTGATCTAAGCCAGCATTGTTCAACATTAGAGACACCAGCGTTAGAATAATCTGAATGCCTGTTAAAAATACAGATTCTTGAACTCCACTGCCCAGAATCAGAACTTCTGAGGGTAAAGCCCAGGAGTCTACATTTCAGCTACTTTCTCAGGTAATTCCTACATATACAGAAACTTGAGAACCAGTTGTCTTAACCTACAGTAAGCATTCAAATGTGAGCTATTATATAATTAAACTCATTCTTTAATTCTGTGTCTGAATAGATACATAGCTGTGATTGAGTCAGCTCTGACTTATGGTGATGACGAATGGTTCTGCGTCATCCTCATATTTGCTGGCATGTTCAAGTACATCCTGAGGCTATTGTGCCAACCCATTTCACCAAGGGCCTCCCTGCCTTGCTGGCCCTCTGCTTCACCAAACTTGATGTCCTCCTCCAGCGATTGATCCCTCCTGATGATTTATTTAAAGCAAGTAATAGGGCAATGTTCTATTGTGATCCATAAGGTTTTCATTGGCTAATTTTCAGAAGTAGATTACCAGGTCTTTCTTCCTAGTCTGTCTTGGTCTGGAACCTCTGCTGAAACCTGTCTACCATGGGTGACCCTACTAGTATTTGAAATACCAGTAGAGTACAACTGTACCAAGAACTCTGTGAGACCAAAGAGAAGAAGCAGCTTATCTATTTTGATTAAGGTAGCATCTATCAACATAGTGTTCTGGTATTTCGGTTGGCTTGATATATTTTGATTCATTTGACCTTCTGTTTACCGAAGAAAACCAACTCTGTGGCAGGGATTCCAATCACTATGCCTCAAAGAGTTTACAAAGGTACCCAAGGCATTGATCCCCAACTCCTCTCAGAAAGCTGAATTATGAGCGGCCTCCTATGTCTTAGTTTGGGAAGCACTGCCAAAAGCATAGGATGGTTAGTTTTTTTGTGATTAATTGTCAAATGTGGATTAGAAATAAAAAATCATAAAGTTTTATGACTCAAAAGGTACATAGACCAGAAGCATTGGCATTATCTGGGAGCTGGCTGGAAATGCAGACCCTCAGGTCCATCCCAGGCCTACATTAAAGTTTGATAAGTGGTGTACTAAAGGAAACATATAATCAGATCCCTAACTTTTATTAACAACTTCATGCAAAGGCAATAATTTCTGAAGAATAATTATTTAAAATAGACTCACTATTCCGTAAGCATAAACACCAGTGTTTTCAGGCCTTGTCTAGGTCGCTGGGTGGCGCAGGCAGTTTGTGCTCATCTATTCACTGAAGGATTGGCGGTTCGAACCCACCCATTGGCTCCACAGAAGCAAAGGCCAGGCGGTCTGCTTCCGCAAAGATTACAGCCAAGAAAACCCTATGGAGCAGTTCTGCTCTGGTACACATGGGGTTGCTATGAGTTGGAAAAGATTCAATGGCAGCAGATATACACAGGCCTTGTTTGTTGACTATAAAATATACAATGATGGTAAAAATGTTAGAAATTCAGAAACTGGGGAAAAAATGATCCATAATAAAAAATTATTCATAATCCCACTCCCTTTTCATCTATAAGATATACATAATTTACAATGTTAGCATCATACTGTATATACAAGATTTATATCTTATTCTTTCCACTTAATTTATCGTAATTATTTTTAGCAGTGCTTTAAAAAAAATTATTAGAGTAATGATCATTTAAGATTTCCTTAGTGTAAACCAAACCAAACCGACTGCCATCAAGTCAGTTCGATTCCGGCCCATAGCAACCCAGTAGGATGGAATAGAACTGCCTATAGGGTTTCCAAGGCTGTAACACTTTACGGAAGCGGACTGCCACATCTTTCTCCTATGGAGTGGCTGGTGGGTTCGAACCGTTGACGTTTCGGTTAGCAACCAAGTGCTTACCCACTATACCACCAGGGCTCCTAAGTGTGACATCCAGTTCTAAAATATGAGAACTGAAAGTGGTCTTAGATATTATCTTGTTTAAACCTTTTAGTTGGAGAAACTTAAGCCCAGGAAGCAAAGGTAATTAATTCATCAAAGATAATTTGTTTAGGTAAACAGATTTATTGACTGAGCTATTTTTATGTGTCAGGACCCGTGGTAAGGTGAACAACTATCCCAGTTTGTCCAGAGCTAAGGTATTTCCAAGGAGCCCTGGTGGCACAATGGTTAAAGCATTCGACTGCTAACTGAAAGGTTGGCAGTTCGAACTCACTAGTGGTTACAAGAAAAAGACCTGGCAGATCGCTTATGGGGCAGTTCTGCTCTGTCCTATAGGGTCACTGTGAGTCAAATCAACTTGATGGCACACAACACAACAACAAGGTGTTTCCAGAGACATGAGATTTTCAGTGCTAAAACTGGGACCAGTAAACCAGTTGAGTCTATTCTGTGGTGACCCCATGTGTTTCAGAGTAAAACTGTACTCCATAGTGTTTTCAACGGCTGATTTTTTGGACGTAGATCGCCAGGCCTTTCTTCTGAGGCACTTCTGGGTAGACTCAAACCTCCAACCTTCTTCTAGCAGCTAAGCGCATTAACCGTTTGCATCACCCAGGGACTCCTAGTACTGGGACAGTTCTGGGCAAACCAGGGTACTTGGTCACTAGAGGCAGAATGATTTATAAGACCTGGCTCCTACTCTTTCGAGTAGGAAAGACACCTTTGTGAACAGATCATTACAATATGGTGTGATAAGTACCAGAAGATCACCCAGACTGTGAATGAGGCAACATTTCTGGGATCCTGAAATCTATAGGACAAGAAATGAGTTAATCATGTGAAAACCAGAGTAGGAATGGGGCAGTTTGGAAATCATTCCAGTCTGAAGGATCAGTACAATAAAAGACAAGTGGTGAAAATAAAAGTAGCCAAGAATTTACTGTGGGCCAGGCACTATGCTATACATTATCTCCTCTAATCTTTACAACTCTGTAAGATGGGATTTGTCATGTGAGTGACGGGATACCAGGGGGTAACATCATTCTGTGCTTTAGCAATAATCACTCTGGCAGGTGTGTGTGTGTGTGTTTTAATCCAGGAAATGTATGGTATTTTGAAATGACTGTCACTTAAAATCATCTCCCAGACTTAGTTTCAGAAGAGAGAGAGTCCAGATTCCAATACAGTTTAAAATCAAATTTGTCCAATTCCTTAACTCTTCTGTTTGAAGTTTTGTAACGTGGGCTCCCTCTGTTGGCTGTGTAGCAACAAGACAGCAACCACTTGACGTCCAGCAGAAACGACCGCTTTGGATCTTTACAGTAATTCGTTTTTGGTTTTCGTTTTTAAGAAAATCAGAGGTCTTTGCCCCTAAATTACAATAATTTATAAAGTGTTCAACTGCATATAAGTGCCAGTAATTGGGCCTTTTAACTTTAAACCAAAGAAATATTTTCATACTTGCAGTCACCATTTTCATTGGCATCATTCCATTTCTTCCTCAAAGAGCAATTTATATTCATTAAAGCAAACAGCTATTTGAATTTCATAATAGAATTGTCTTGGCCTTCATTTCCCATCATGTCCAAAGTCATACAAATGAACTTTGTTGTTACTTATCAGTAGTAATCACTCGTCGGAAATGTCGTTTCTATACAGCTCCCAGACCTCCTAAGCCCATGACAGGTTGACTCTCAACTGCTCAGATGAATGCCTGGCAGACTTACATCGAGAGCTCTGCCATGGAGAGCTATCCCCTTAGGGCTGTAGACAGAATAATTGACTCATTCAGCAAATACCCACTGGCACATACTCCAAACCAGCTCTATGCTTGAGAGACAGATTAATAACAACTCTGTCCTCAAGAACCCCTTGGTCTGATAAGGTTGGTATCTGAAGCAATATCTCTGACTTGAAGGTGACTGTGATAAGTGCGATTACAATGGTATGAAGTGTCATAAAAGCAGAAGGAAATACTAAATATGATTGAGAGAATTCAGGCAGACATCTTGAAGAAGGTACTATGTGACCTGGACAAAGCATAAACTCTGTGATGGCAGGAATTCCTGTCTGTTTTATTCACTGGTTTTTTATACCCTAAGTTCTTACAACTGTGTCTGATACACAGTAAGTGCTTAATAAATTATTGGATAAATGAGTAGATTTTGAAATCTGTAAGAATTTTACCAGCACAAAAAGGCAGGGAAAAAGAAATGCCCTTTTAAAAAGAAGGCGTCTTCGCAAAATCCCAGAGATCTTTTTTCCTTTTGCTTGTTTAACCTGACCCCTTCCCTGCTTCTCCATTACCTTTAGGATAAAATACTGTTCCCTGTATACTTCTCCAGAGTCATATCCATGTATCCCATACCCGATCCATTAGGGTTGACAGATGTATGCTGTGAAACTGGACATTCTGTATGTCATCTAACTATCTAAAATAATAAGGAGCCTTGGTGGTGCAATGGTTAAGTGCTGGGCTGCTAACTGAAAGGTTGGTGGTTCGAACCCAGCAGCTGCCCTGTGGAAGAAAGACGTGGCAGTCTGCTTCCATAAAGATTACAGCCTTGGAAACCCTATAGGCAGTTCTACTCTGTCCTACAGGGTTGCTATGAGTTGGAAACGACTCCACGGCAATGAGTTTGGTTTTTTATCCAAGACAGGAGTTGTAAAAATTATTATGTTATGATAGGAATTTTTCGTGCACCAGCATATATACATACACACACACACACACACACAAACCAAATACCAAACCTGTTGCTGTCATGTTGATTTCGACTCATAGCGACCCTGAAGGACAGACTAGAACTGCCCCCATAGAGTTTCCAAGGAGTGCCTGGTGGATTCGAACTGCTGACCTTTCAGTTAGCAGTCGTAGCTCTTAACCACTACACCATCAGGGTTTGCACACAGACACACACACGTATATCCTCATCCTGTTTGTATATGTGTATATGTTTGAATTGGGATCCATTCAGTTTCAAGTAATTGCAAATTCCATTTGAAGTTGTTTAATTAATAAAAGGATTAATTGGCAAATGTAACTGAAAAGTCAAGCCCTTGGGCAGACTGCAGGACATTCAATCCGGGCTTCTCCTCAACTGCCCTTCAACTATCTCATCTCTGACCTCTTATGTTTGCTGCCTGTGCGTTTGGGCTGACTTCCCTATGGGCACAAATCAGCAGCCAGGAGAAACAAGATTATATACTTTCTTATTTACATGTAGCAGGAAAGAGGTGGTTTCTCAAAACCAGAGAATAAAAAGTCCCAAACCTGACTAGACTACCCCTGTGGCCAGAGTTCTACCAGATTTGCCCGATTTATGCCTCAGTTACCAGAGAATCATTGTGTCAAGGGAGATAAGATTACTCTACTTGGCTTCTGTCTGTCAGAGTCTAGGTCTAGAACTGAGATTGCAGCCAGACACAGAGCAATGGAGGGGTAGCTCCAAAGGAAAATATGAGTGTAGTTAGGAGAGGAAAGAGAAAGTAAGTGCTGAATAAGCAACTAATGAACCTCTAACATATTATCTTATCTAGTGCTGCTGTAACAGAAATACTACAAGTAGATGGCTTTATCAAAACAGAAATTTATTCTCTCACAGACTAGGTGGCTAGAAATCTGAATTCAAGGTGCCAGGTCCAGGGGAAATTTCTCTCTGGGCTCTAGGGGAAGGTCTTTGTCATCAGTCTTCCCCTGGGTCTAGGAGTTTCTTGGTGCAGCGACTCCAGTCCAAAGGACATACCCCACTCCCAGCTCTTCTTGATGGGTGGTAATGAGGTCCCGCTTCTCTCTTTTATATCTTGAAAGAGATTGACTCAAGATACAACCTAATATTGTAGATTTTGCCTTGCCTTTTAGCAGAACTGCCTCTAATCCTGCCTCATTAACATCATAGAGTTAGGATTTACAACACATAGGATAATTACATCAGATCACAAAATGGAGGACAGCCACACAGTACTGAGAATCATGGCCTAGCCAAGTTTCCCAGCTAATGCACTTCATGCACAGCCCCCACCTGTCTGTCAGTGGATGTGCCCATGTTGCTGTGATGCTGGACAGTCTTCAGCAAAACCTCTAGACTAAGACAAACTAAGAAGAAAGACCTGGTGATCTACTTCCAAAAGTCAGCCAGTGAAAACCGTATGGATTACAACAGTCCAATCTTATTGCGCATGGGGTTGCCATGCGTCGGGGCAAACTCAATGGCAGCTAACAACAACAACATGAATAGGGTGTGCCCCAGGATTGGTAGATACAGTGGTTCAATAGTGACATCAAGAACCCATGTTTTTTCCCTCTCTGTGCCATCTTCAGTGTTGGCTTCATCTTCAGACTGGTAACAGTATGGCTTCAGACTGGTAACAGGATAACTGCAGCAGTTTCAGACATCACATAATCCAAAGGAAGAAGAGGAACTTCATCTTTCTTTGGAATAAGGAAACATTTCCTAAAAGGAGCTCCACAGCAGACTTTCCCTCATCTTCTTGCCACCCCTAAACCAGTCACTGGCAAGGGGAATGATATTACCAAAAATAGTTTAGGCTAATCATGCAAAGAAGAGTAGATATTGGTGACTGTTTTTATTAGTTACTACAGTAAGGTCTCTTCTGACATCCATTTTGGTCTTTTCTTTCCTGTCTTTTTAATGACCTCTTGCTTTCTTCATGTATGATGTCCTTGATGTCATTCCACAACTCGTCTGTTCTTTGGTCATTAGTGTTCAACATGTCAGATCTGTTCTTGAAATGGTCTCTAAATTCAGGTGGGATGTACTCAAGGTCATACTTTGGCTCTCATGGACTTGTTCTAATTCTCTTCAGTTTCAGCATGAACTTGCATTTGAGCAATTGATGGTCTGTTCTGCAGTCGGCCCCCGGCCTAGCTCTAACTGATGATATTGAGCTTTTCATTGTCTCTTTCCGCAGATGTAGTCTATTTGATTCTTATGTATTCCATCTGGCAAGGTCCATGTGTATACTTGCCAGTTATGTTGGCGAAAAAGGTATTTGCAATGAAGAAGTTGTTGGTCTTGCAAAATTCTATCGTGGGATCTCCGGCATCATTTCTGTCACCAAGGCCATATTTTCCAACTACCAATCCTTCTTTGTTTCTAGTTTTCACATTCCAATCACCAGTAATTATCAATGCATCTTGGTTGCATGTTCGATCAATTTCAGAGTGCAGAAGCTAGTAAAAATCTTCTTCATCTTTGGCTTTAGTGGTTGGTGTGTAAATTTGAATAATGGTTGTATTAACTGGTCTTCCTTGTAAGCGTATGAATATTATCCTATCACTGGCAGCATTGTATTTCAGGATAGATCTTGAAGTGTTCTTTTTGACAATGAATGCAATGTTATTCCTCTTCCAATTGTCATTCCCAGCATAGTAGACCATATGATTGATTCGTAATGGCCAATACCAGTCCATTTCAGTTCCTAGAATATCGATGTTTATGCATTCCATTTTTGAAAATTTCCAATTTTCCTAGATTCATACTTTGTATATTCCATGTTCTGATTTTTAATAGATGTTTGTAGCTGTTTCTTCTCATTTTGAGTTGTGCCACATCAGCAAATGAAGGTCTTGAAAGCTTGACTCCATCCAAGTCATTAAGGTCGATTCTACTCTGAGGAGGCAGCTCTTCCCCAATTGTCTTTTGATTGCCTTCCAACCTGGGGGGCTCATCTCCTGGCACTATATCAGACAATGTTTTGCTGCTGTTCGTAAAGTTTTCACTGGCTAATTCTTTTCAGATGTAGACTGCTGGGTCTTTCTTCTTAGTCAGAAGAGACTCTGAAACTTGCTCTTAAACCTCAACCAGCTAAAGCAAAAGGAAGAAATGATGAAGTAAAAGAACTGAACAGACAATTTCAAAAGGTGCCTTGAGAAGACAAAGTAAAGTATTATAATGACATATGCAAAGAGCTGGAGATAGAAAACCAAAAGGAAAGAACACACTTGGCATTTCTTAAGCTGAAAGAACTGAAGAAAAAATTCAAGCTTCAAGTTGCAATAATGAAGGATTCTATGGGGAAAATATTAAATGGCACAGGAGGCATCAAAAGAAGATGGAAGGAATATACAGTCATTATACCAAAAACAATTGGTTAGTGTTCAACCACTTCAAGAGGTAGCATATGATCAGGAACTGATGGTGCTGAAGAAAGAAGTCCAAGCTGCACTGAAGGCATTAGTGAAAAACATGGCTCCAGAATTGACAGAATATCAATTGACATGTTTCAACAAATGGATGCAGCGCTGGAAGTACTCACTCGTCTATGCCAAGAAATTTGGAAGACAGCTACCTGGCCAACCGACTGGAAGAGATCCATATTTATGCCTATTCCCAAGAAAGGTGATCCAACCAAATGCAGAAATTATCCAACAATGTCATTAATATCACACACAAACAAAATTTTGCTGAAGATCATTCAAAAGTGGCTCTAGCAGTATATCAACAGGGAACTGCCAGAAATTCAGGACGGATTCAGGAGAGGACGTGGAACCAGGGATATCATTCTGATGTCAGATGGATCCTGACTGAAAGCAAAGAATACCAGAAGGATGTTTACCTGCAGTTTATTGACTATGCAAAGACATTCGACTGTGTGGTCATAACGAATTATGGATAACATTTTGAAAAATGGGAATTCCAGAACACTTTATTTTGCTCATAAGGAATCTGTACATAGATCAAGAGGCAGTTATTCAGACAGAACAAGAGGATACTGCATGGTTTAAAGCAGGAAAGGTGTGCGTCGGCGTTGTATCCTTTCACCGTACCTATTCAATCTGTATGCTGAGCAAATAATCCGAGAAGCTGGACTATATGAAGAAGAACACGACATCAGGATCGGAGGAAGATTCATTAACAACCTGTATTATGCAACTGATACAGCCTTGCTTGCTGAAACTGAAAAGGACATGAAGCACTTACTGATGAAGATCAAAGACCACAACCTTCAGTATGGATTACATCTCAACATAAAGAAAACAAAAATTCTCACAACTTTACCAGTAAGCCACATCATGATATAGGGAGAAAAGATTGAAATTGTCAAGGATTTCATTTTACTTGGATCTACAATCAACACCCATGGAAGCGGAAGTCAAGAAATCAAAAGATGCATTGCATTGAGCAAATCTGCTTGCAAAGGACCTCTTTAAAGTGATGAAAAGCAAAGATGCCACCTTGAAGACTAAGGTGCGCCTGACCCAAGCCATGGTATTTTCAATCACATCATATGCATGCGAAAGCTGGATGATATATAAGGAAGACCGAAGAAGAATTGATGCCTTTGAATTGTGGTATTGGTGAAGAATATTGAATATACCATGGGCTACCAAAAGCATGAACAAATCTGTCTTGGAAGAAGTACAACCAGAATGCTCCTTAGAAGCAAGGATGGCGAGACTGCATCTTACGTACTTTGGACATGTTGTCAGGAGAGATCAGTGCCTGGAGAAGGATTTCATGCTTGGTAAAGTACAGGATCAGTGGAAAAAAGGAAGACCCTCAATAAGATATATGAACACAGTGGCTGCAACAGTGGGCTCAAGGATGACAATGATTGTGAGCATGGCCCAGGACCGGGCAGTGTTTCGTTCTGTGGTACATTTGGTCGCTATGAGTTGGAACTGACTCGAGGGCACCTAACAGCAACAACAACACAGTAAGATCTTGCTGTCACTCTTCATCCCCTGGCCTCCAATATCCTACAGCTCTGTATATCTGCCTTTGTGACCCCATCTCCCACCCCACCTAAAACCCTTGTACTAGGCTCACTGGAACTCAGTCACTCAATAGCAAAAACAAAAAATTTATGTCTTCAATCCCTTCTTTGAAGGCTTCGTTTACTTTCTTAGTCTAACTAAAACTGCATCTTTCCTAAGGACACTGTTACTCCCTGTTTCCCTCTTAAATGGTGACTGTTTTCTCTCCTACACCCTCAGACCACTGGGTCTGGAGGCGAGGGTATGAGTCTTCCTTGCTCTTCATTACTGCTTTCAGACAATTCTCCCTCCTCCTTAAAAACCCGATTCAAATCTCATGATAATCTGCCTATATTACCCACCACCCTTCCTTGGTTATTTTTCAGTCATTCATTATATGCATTCTGTGAATATTTATTGAATCCCTGTATGTTCCAGGAATTGTATGACCACCTGGGGTTCATCAGTTAACAAAATAGTCCAGGCTCCCTTTTAGGGCTTACATTCTATTTGGGGGAAGACAGACAATAAACATAATAAAATATATCGTTAGGATCATCTCCTGACTTCCTTCCTTAAAAAAAAAAAAAAAGCTTAAAATCTGTGTCATCAGAATACACCACTCCCTAAAGACCCCTGTGTCACTCTCCCCCATTCTGTAGAATGAGTAGAACTGTGCCGTAGGGTTTTCTTGGCTGTAATCTTTACAGAAGCAGTGTGCCTGGCCTTTCTTCCACTGAGCCACCGGATGGGTTTGAACTACCAACCTTTAAGATAACAGTTGATCGCAAACTGCTTGCACCACCCAGACTCCTTACCAATAGCCCCATCCCCCCATAATTTCAATTTCAAACAACTCACTCTTGACTTTCTTTAGAACTCCAACAATCTTTCAACGCCACAGGGACCTATACTCCACCATTGATCCCACCGTCTTTTCACTGTCCCTCACCTCTTTCAGATTCCCACTTACCTGCATGTTGCTGGCAAATTGATTCTGACTCATAGTGACCCTAAAGTACAGACTAGAACTGCCCCATAGGGTTTCCAACGCTGGAAATCTTTGTGTGTGTGTGTGTGTGTGTGTGTGTGTGTTTTAGGTGAAAATTTACAGTGCAAATTAGTTTCTCATACAAAAATTTATACAAAAATTGGTTTGTGACATTGGTTGCAATCCCTGCCATGTGTCAGCACTCTCCTGCTTTCCCTTTCCACCCTAGATTCTCCATGTCTATTCATCCAGTTTTCCTCTCCCTTCCTGCCTTCTCATCCTTACTTTTGGGCTGATGCGATCCATTTGGTCTTGTATACTTGATTGACCTAAGAAGCATGTTCCTTACATGTGTTATTGTTTTATTTTATAGGCCTGTCTCATCTTTGGCTAAAAGGTAGACTTTGGAAGTGGCTTCAATTCTGAGTTAGCAGAGTGTCCTGGGGATGAATGAATGAGTTTTAAAATTCTTAACAACTCTTCCCTTTAAATAGCTGTCATATGAAGCATCTGCTATGTCACTTTGATTACTAAGGTGTACCTGACCCAAACCATGGTCTTTTCAATTGCCTCATATGCATTTAAAGCTGGAGAATGAGAAAGGAAGACAGAATTAAGAATTAATGTATTCGATTCCTAGTGTTGGCAAAGAATATTGAATATACCATGGACTGCCAGAAGAACAAACAAATTAGTCTTAGAAGAAATACAGTGAGAATGCACCTTAGAAGCAAGGATGGTGAGCCTTTGGCTTGCTTACTTTGGACACACCATCAGGAAAGGCCAATGGCTAGAAAAGGACATCATGGTTGGCAAAGTGGAGAGTCAGCTAAGGTGAGGGAGGTCCTCAGTGACATGGATTGATGCAATAGCCAAAACAATGGACTCAAATATACCAACAATCATGAAGATAGCTCAGAACCAGGCAATGTTTCTTTTTGTTATACATAACGTTGCCATGAGTCGGAGCACTGTGTGAGGTGCTTTACGTTTGGTATTGCATCTGATTTCTGAAACAACCTATCTCCTCTCTCACTCTAGGAGAAACTGGGCACAGACAGCTTGGACACCATAGGTAGGAGGCAGGGCAGCAAATAAGAAGCTACTTGTTACCACTTCATTGTCAACCAAAAAGGAAAGCTATAGGTCAAATGCACCTTTGGTCCTGATCTCCACAGGAAAACCTAGTGGATGATTAGGAAAATATGGGATAAAGAGACCATCCTCAACACCACTTCAGAAATGGAGAGCCACAGTGAAATAACACCCCCTGAGGCAGAATGAAAGACAAACCAGAGTGAAAAGTCTTTTACAAATGCTTTCTACTAGCCTTGGTTTGGCCAATCTGCTCTCATATCCAACCAGTAACCAGTTGCTATCAAGTCGATTATAACTCATGGAAACCCCATGTGTGTTAGAGTAGAACTGTGCTCCATAGGGCTTTTTTTTTTTTTTTTTTAATAGTGCTTTAGGTGAAAGTTCACAGCTCAAGTTAATTTTCTCATTCAAAAATCCATACACGTATTGTTTTGTGACATTACTTGGAATCCCCACAATGTGACAGCACATTCCGCCTTCCCACTCCCGGTTCTCTAGGTCCATTCAACCAGTCCCCATCCCTTCCTGCCTTCTCATCCTGCTTTTGGACAGGAGCTGCCCATTTGGTCCCGTATATCTGATTGAACTAAGAAGCACATTCTTTACGTGTATTATTTATTTTTTTATAAGAAGCACATTCCTTACGTGTATTATTTTTTGTTTTATGGTCCTGTCTAATCTTTGAAGAGTGGGCTTTGTGAATGGTTTCAGTTCTGGGTTAACAGTGCATCCAGGGTCATAGTTTCAGGGGCTCCTCCAGTTTCTGTCAGACCATTAAGTCTGGTCTTTTTACGTGAATTTGAGTTCGATTCTACATTTTTCTCCTGCTCTGTCCGGGACTTTCTGTTGTGTTCCCTGTCAGGGCGGTCATTAGTGGTAGCTGGGCACCATCTAGTTCTTCTGGTCTCACATTGGTGGAGTCTCTGGTTCATTTGGTCCTTTAGTCCTTTGGGCTAGTATTTTCTGTGTGTCTTCCGTTTTCTTCATTCTCATTTGGTCCGAGCAGGATGGGACCAACTGATGTATCTTAGATGGCTGCTCACAAGCTTTTAAGACCCCATATACCACTCACAAGGCTGTAAATCTTTACAGAAGCAGACTGCCACATCTTTCTTCCACAGAGTGGCTGGTGGGTTTGAACCACTGACTTTTTGGTTAACAGCCAAGCACTTAACCATTGCACCACCAGGGTTCTTTTCACTTCCCTTCCTACCCAGCTTAAATTTCGTGGTCAATCATTATAATCACTCCCTTTCATATACCCCCAACTCCCTTGCCCCTTCACTTCCGGATGCTGTCTTGGTAAAACTACAACCCAACTCATATCCAGCTGTGCTTATTCTATATCTGCACCACGGCCCCTGAATGTAACTGGAGAAAAACAACAGTAATTGGTCTTATTCTACATTCCTGATTACCATAACTCAAACAGCTCTTAAAGCTGCTCAGCAGTCACAGTACCCAACCTAGTCCATTTTGTTCTCATTCTCCTAAATGATTTCCCATCAGATCTCCTATCTCCTAAAAGCTTCACACCTCCTTTCATGTGTTTGTTTATAATGCCCAGATTACTTTCCTTCCTATTTCACTGAGAAAACAAAGGCAACTGGAAGAAAACTTTCATAAGCTTCCAAAACCACACCTAGCCACGTGATTTCATCTGTGCCCATACCCTCTGCTTTCTCTGTTAATGTGGATGCAGGGTCTGTGTTCCTAGCGAAGAGTCATCATTCTCCTTGTGCACTAGGTCTCATCCCCTTTCACCAACTCAGTATTGTCCCAGCAATTCTCCCTCTCTCTCTCCTGCATCACCAATATTTTTCTTCTTTTATTTTCTACTAGATCAGTGGTTTTCAACCAGGGGAAATTTTGTTCCCATTTCCTGGGAGACATTTGGCAATGTCTGGAGATACGATTGTCACAACTGGGTGTAGGGAGTGTGCTATTGGCATCTAATGGGTAGAGGAGTGCCAGGGATGGTTCTAAGCTTTTTATAATGCAGAGCTTGGCCCTCTATAACAAAGAATTATCCTGCCATAATGTCAATAGTGCCAAAATTGAGAAGCCCTGTACTGGATCACTCTTATAAGCATGCACGCATATGGGCATGCATGCCCACACATGCGTGCACACACACACACACGCTATTATTTCTCCCCTGATTCCACATGCCCTTTCAATTTCAATCCCATTTCCTGTTCCCCTTTACTATGTAAGTCCTCAAAAATCTTATTAATCTCATTGTCTCTACTTTCTTTCCTCTAAATCTTACCTAAGCCTTTCAGATCTGGCTGTATCCCCAAAAACATTCCATCAGAGTTGCCTTTGTCAAAGTAACCAATGGCCTCCATGTTGTTAAATCCAGTGGTCAATTCTCAGCAACATATGATTGAGTTGCTCACTGCCTTTTCCTGGGAACACTTCCTTCAGTTGACTCCCAGAATCTACCTTCTTCTGGTTTTCTTTCTAATAGTTCCTTCTTAGTCTCTTTCTCTAGTTTCTCATGTCCTGACCTCTAAATATTGAGTATTCCAAAGCTCTGTCCTTGGACCTTTCCTCTTATGTATACTTACTCTTGGTGACCTCATCCAGTCTTGTGGCTTCAAATACCATCTGTATACTTATGAGTCCCAAATTTTTATCTCTAACTGGACTGATCTCCTGGACTCCTGACCCATATATCCAATTGCCTACTCAACTTCCCCACCTGAGTATTTAATAAGGCTATATAAAGCTTGGCATGTCCAAACTGAGCTCTAGATATTTCCCCTAAAACCTGCTTGTTCCCAAATCTTACTCATCTCAGTAAATTAAAATTCCATTTCCTTATGGTAAAACTGTTGGTATCATCCACTGTTTCACACCCCAGTTTAACCCATCAGCAAAATCTTACCGAGCTGTACAATTAAAATATAGAATACTTAGAATCAAACCACATACTACCTCTAGTGCTATCTTCCTGATTCCAGCTGTCATCATCTCTCCGTTAAATAATTGAAATAGCCTCTTAACTGGTCTCCCTGCTTCCACCCTTGCTCTCATTCAGTCTATTGTCAACAAAGCAGCCAGAATGATAGTGTGACATCATAAAATAGATTAATTACATCACTTCTTGTTTCAAAACTCTCCAATTGCAACCCATCTCTTGCAGAATAAAAGTCAAAACTCTTACAGTGCATGTACTGGCCTCCTTGCTGTTCTTGGATCACACCAAGTACATTCCAGCCTCAGGGCCTTTGCAGTTGTTCTTTCCTTTAGCTGGAATGTTTCCAGCTAAAATACAAGGTCTTTGCTCAAATATCACCTTCTCAGAAGGGCTTTCCCTGACTTTTTTATTTTGTTGACACTCCCTAACTCCCTTTCCTGCCTTTTTTTTTTTTTTTGTGGCTATTATCAACATCTAATATACTACGTCTTTTACATACTCACTTATTGTCTGTCTCCCCCTAATAGAATGTAAGCTCCATGAAGGCATGTCTTTTGTTCACTGTTGTATCCCAATGCCTAAAACAATGCCTCACACAAGGTAGGTTCTTAATATTTATTTGGGGAAAGAATGAGCCAGCCACAATGACCACTATAGGGAGGGACTGTATCTGACTCTTATAAGAATCCCTGGTGTCCACTAGAGGGCTGGTGCAGGGTAGAAACTAGTAGAATACATGAATCTTTGTTATTGTTTTAACTCATTACCTGTGGTACATGTATTGACCACTTACTTTTTCAGCCTCTGGGATTTATTAGGAAGCTGCGTTCCCACTGATAGTACATGCTACCACAAGGTGGGGGGCTTTATGACTGTTTAAAACTGAAGAAATGGGTGTGCATCTGAAATAACTGTTTTTACAGGGTATTGTATGAAGTGATGCTGAATCAATATTTTTTAGGTAAAATATGAATTTTGAATTTTTTTAAGTGGTACACATATGTACCTCTCGACTCTGGGGATAGAATTAGGGGTACACATATGTACCACTGTACTCTGAGGGTAGGATTGTGGGAGGGGGCAAGAAAAAAAATCCTCACAACCTACCAAAAATTCAGACACATCAATGATTCAGCATGCTTCCATTCATGAAAACACATGGTATCAACAAAAAACTCAAAGCAGAAAATAATTGGGTATTGAGTTAGTTGTGCCTGTCCTGTTCCTCAGTGAATAGTTTATGCTTCCTTGATTCTGTTGGAAAACTGCCCCTCCTCTTTCCCCACCCCCCCAATATTTCTGTGGGAAACAGAAACCTCCCTGGGTACTCTCTCTAAGTCACTTGATTCCTGGTGTCTCTGATTCCCTCTGCACTTTTACCCTGAGATCTTGTGCCCTGTACCCCAGCTAAGCCCTGGGCATGTATGTCGCCATCACTCCTGCTGGCCTCATTTCTGGGGCACCTACCCTTTCTGCTGAATTTTAGGTATCTCTCACCCTTATCAAGGAGCCCTTGTGGTGCAATGGTTAAGCACTCAACTGCTATCTAAAAGGTCACCATTTGAATTCACCTGCTGCTCTGCAGGGGAAAAGACTGGAAATCTGTTCCTGTAAAAGATATAGACTAGGAAACCCTATGGGGCACTTCTACTTTGTCCTGTAGGGTCACTGTGAGTAGGAATCAACTTGAACTCACGCAACAACAATAGCATCGCCCTTATCAGACTGATTTCTCTGCCAAAGCAGATGTGATATTTGACTTCTCTCTGTGTCCCTAGTGCTTGGCATAGAGCCCAGGACTTAATAGGCACCATATAAATGGGTTTTGGATTAAACCTTTGCCTATTTCTACTTTGTTTCCTGTCTATAGTTCATCTCATTCTCTCCATAATGGCATTGTACCTACCATAATACTTGATTAAATTTATTAGTATGCATGTCTCTTTGGTATCATGATTAAGAGCATAGGCCCTGGAATCTGATAGGCTGAATCCTGGCTTTGTTACTTACTTGTCATATGACCTTACGTCAGACAATTAACCTCCCCGAGCCTCTCTTTCTTCATAGGTAAAATAGAAATATTAATGCCACAGAAGGTTATGGTGAAGATTAAATTCAATAGTGTATACAAAACCCGAGCACTCTGGCACATAATAGCTCAATGAATGATAATACCGATATCTCCTAGCCAGTAAGTACAATAACAATAATAATAAAAACTATGAGCATCTTGAGGCTATCTCTAGCCTCTATAGACCTTGTGAGGGAGGGAAATGGTGACAAACAGGGCTGATAAACTCAGTTGGGGCCACATTATGATTAAAATGTCTTTTTTTAGTCATCTAGTGCTGCCATAACAGAAATATGTCAAGTGGATGGCTTTAACAAAGAGAAATTTATTTTCTCATAGGCTAGTAGGTTATAAGTCCAAATTCGGGGTGTCAGCTTCAGGGGAAGGCTTTCTCTCTCTGTCGGCTCTGGAAGAAGGTCCTTGTCCTCAGTCTTCCCAAGGTCAAGGAGTTTCCAACGGACTCCAGGCCCAAAGGACGTGCTCTGCTCCTGGTGCTGCTTTCTTGGTGGTATGAGGTACCCCACTCTCTGCTTGCTTCTCTTTCCTTTTATCTCTTAAGAGATAAAAGATGGTACAGGCCACACCCCAGAGAAATTCCCTTTACATTGGATCAGGGAGGTGACCTTAGTAAGGGTGGTGTTACAATCCCACCCTAATCCTCTCAACATAAAATTACAATGACAAAATGGAGGACAACCATACAATACTGGGAATCATGGCCTAACCAAGTTGATACATACATTTTGGGGGGGACATAATTCAGTCCATGACATAAGGAATTTGCCTTTATTCTTTAGATAATGGGGAATAATCAAACAGTATGTAACACCTAAAGCAAAAAACAAATTAAAGATGAGAAAGGTTAGGAGAACTACATAGGGACATGTTAACAGCTCATTGAGCCTTATGGTGACTGACATCAGTCATGCACTCAGGCTATAGTTACATGACGTCAGCCTTTCAGATGAAAACGGGAAACTTCAGTCAAACATCTGGTTGTTTAGTCTACCCAACATCAAAGACCTAGCCGTTCTGAAACTTTCAGATGTTTGGCTGAGCAGTTCAGTTTTCATCTTCATCTAAGGGGCCTGGTAGACACAATCACTATGATTTTTGTCAGTTTGGCTTTGAGGTATTTTTCTTTTTTTAATTATAAAAACATTTGTATGACAACATGAAAGGAATTTTTAAAAAAGAAAGTAAAGCCTCTCTAATCCCACCTCTCTAAAACAACTGGTTTTATTTTTGCATATTCCCTTAGTAGGTGTCTTAGTTATCTAGTGCTGCTATAACAGAAATACCACAAGTGGGTGGCTTTAACAAATAGAAATTTATTTTCTCATAGTTTAGGAGCCTAGAAGTCTGAATTCAGGGTGCTGGCTCTAGGGGTAGGCTTTTGCTCTCTGTCAGCTTTGGAAGAAGGTCCTTGTCTCTTTGAGCTTTTGCTCTTGGACAGTCTTCATGTGGCTTGGCATGTGTCTTCCCCCATCTCCTTTGTTTAATCTCTTTTATATCTCAAAAGAGATTGATTTAAGACACACTCTACACCAATCCTGTCTTATTAACATAACAAAGACAACCCAATCCCAAATGGATTATAACCACAGGTATAGAGGTTAGGATTTACAACACGTATTTTTGGGGGACACAAGTCAATCCATAACAGTAGGCATGTAAAGTTTACATAGCTTTGTAAACGTATGTGTTTTTTTCTTTACACTTTTTTTGTTATATGGTAATTTAAATATTTTAATGTAACTTGTTTTTTCTTTTTCAATTTTTGTTGTACTTTAGATGAAAGTTTACAGAGCAAACTAGTTTCTCATTAAACTGTACACATATGGTTTTGTGACATTTGTTGCCAACCTCACAACAAGTCAACATTCTCCCCTTCTCAGTCTTGGGTTTCCCGTTACCGCCTTTCCTATTCTGTCCTGCCTTCTCGTCATGGCCCCTGGGCTGGTGTGCCGCTTTAGTCTTGTTTTGTTTTATGGGCTTGTCTAATTTTTGGCTGAAGGGTGAACCTCAGGAGTGACTTCATTACTAAGCTGTAAGGATGTCTAGGGGCCATACTCTCGGGGTTTTTCCAGTCTCTGTCAGACCAGTAAGTCTGGTCTTTTTTTTTTTTTTTTGTGAGTTAGAATTTTGTTCTACATTTTTCTCCATCTCTATCCAGGACCCTCTATTGTGATCCCTGTTAAAGCAGTCAGTAGTGGTAGCCAGGCATCATCTAGTTGTGCTGGACTCAGTCTGGTAGAGGCTGTAGTAGTTGTGGTTCATTGGTCCTTTGGACTAATCTTTCCCTGTGTCTTTGGTTTTCTTCATTCTCCCTTGCTCCAGATGGGGTGAGACCAGTGGAGTATCTTAGATGGCCGTTCACAAGCCTTTAAGACCCCAGACGCTACTCACCAAAATAGAATGTAGAACATTTTCTTTATAAACTATGTTATGCCAGTTGAGCTAGATGTTCCTTGAGACCATGGAAACTTAATTCATATTTTAAAATAATTACAGCATAATATTATTGCTTATTGCTGTGGATTAAATTGTGTCCCTCAAAAATATGTATTGAATTCCTGGCCTCATACCTGTGGATGTGATCTCTTTTGGAAATACACCCACTCCTCATTTATCGACCTGGTTAGGTTCCAAAGACCAGGTTGTTATGCAAAAATCAGCATTATGTGAAAATGGAGGATTTTTTTTCTTTTTTTCCTGTTTTCAGACTGTGTTCATTTGTCTTTTTTTGTTTGTTTTTAGGAAATAAGATCGTAGAAATCAGCTAAGATTTACTGATGTGCTCATCACTATGACAAGTCCAGTTATGGATTATTCCTCTGCAAAGGAGGCCTGGAGTAGACAAAGTTGGATAAAACTGGGCTGTGTGACTGGAGGGCTCACAGCTTAAGCACCTTCCTCTCCTTCTGTGCTGGGTCAGAGCTTCCCTTGCGGAGCCCCTCCAGGGCTCCAGTCCCACCTACCTCTGCAAGCCCTGCATTCACAATCTAAGAGCCAGTGCTGCCCTCTGGGCCTGGCAGGTCACCTCACCAAGACTCGGAGACAGGAATCTGGCCACGCACCCAGCCCCACCAAAGCAAGGTTTCATGGCCCAGGTCCGCTCACTGTGGGATGTCATTAAACTCGCATTTCTTCCAAACATTCTCCCTGATGCCTCTTTCTTTCTTCCTTTCTGATCCCATAGCAATTTTGAGCTGCAGGGCCTCAAGGCACACAGGAGCTGGGAACCCTGAACAGGAGCCTACTGGCTTGGTGCTGTGAGTCTGCCTGGAGACCATGGCCATGGAGGAGGCCAGCCCCAAGCAGCAGCTGGATGTGGCACCTCTGTAAGCAGGAGGGAGTAGAGGGTGCAGGGCAGTACAGTCCAGCTTTCTGGAGGCCACCCAGATACCCTCCTTGAGGGAGGGGATGCTCTGCAGCTGTTGTTGCCACGCCCACCACCTCCTTAATGTGGAAAATAATTGGACAGTAGATTTTTTTTACTATTGTCGTAAATGGGAAATGTCGGATAATGAGTTAGTCAATAAATGAGGAGCAGTGTTTTTCTTTTTTATGTTAATGAGGTCATTCCAGTGTAGAGTAGATTCCAAACCTAATTACTTCTGAGTTATAAAAAGACCAGAGTAGACACAGACACACATAAACACGGGAAGACAGGTGCCATGTGAGGATTATCTACAAGCCAAGGAACACCAAAGAACCAAGGAATGCCCAGGGCTACCAACAAGATAGGAATTGATACACGGTGCAGAGAAGGAGTGTGCTACCACATTGTAGGGAGAACAACTAGGGTCACGTAACAATGTGTGTGTAAGCTTTTGTATGAGAAACTGACTTGAACTGTAAACTTTCACTTAAAGCACAATTAAATTAATTAACTACTTAAAAGAAAGGAATTGACACTTCCAAGACCCTGATTTAGACTTGTAACTTCTGTTCTTTGGAGCCACCCACTCGTGATATTTGTGTTATAGCAGCACTAGGTAGCTAAAACAATTGTCAACTGGATATGCTAGAATCTACTTAATTTTACCATTCTGTGATTTTTAGAACTTCTGGTTGTCTTCAATTTTTCATTACAATGAATAACTTTGTTTATGGATTTTTTTCCTTTAAATAATTTCATAGGATAAATTCCCAAATAACAGGTTAAAGGCCAAAGTATTTATGCAACTCAATATAGATTTCTATATTCCAAAGAATTTATATTAATTTATACTGTTATCAATGATGTAGGAGTTCTCTATTTCACCAAACCTTGCCAACACTGATGTTATCATTTCAATGTTTTATTTATTTATTTTGCCAATTAAACCAATTCCACAACCAAACATCATAGTTATTCAATCTATATATGTGCTTATTCTTCCTTTTTTTAAGAAGTCCAACATCCAAACAATAGTAGTTCCAGAAAGGAAAAAAAAAGTATTAAGGAAAGTATACAAGAAAAATTTTCCGGAACTAAAGGATACATGTTTCCAGTTTGGCAGTATCCATAAAGGGTCCAACACAATGAATTAAAGAGAAAAAAAACTATGTCAAGCTGCATCACTAAGGAATATCAGAACACTAGAAGAATTCCGGAACACTTAATTATGCTTATGAGGAATTTGGACATGGATCAAGAGGCAGTCATTCGAAGAGAACAAGGGGATACTGTGGTTTAAAGTCAGGAAAGGTGCATGTCAGGGTTGCATCCTTTCACCATACCTACTCAATCTGTATGCGAGCAAATACAAGAAGCTGGACTATATGAACAGGAACGGGACATCAGGATTGGAGGAAGACTCATTAACAACCTGTATTATGCAGCTGACACAATCCTGCTTGCTGAAAGTAAAGAGGACTCGAAGCACTTACTGATGAAAATCAAAGACCACAGCCTTCAGTATGGATTACACCTGAACATAAAGAAAACAAAAGTCCTCACAACTGGACCAATAAGCAACATCATGTTAAATGGAGAAAAGATTGAGGTTGGCAAGGATTTCATTTTACTTGGATCCACAATCAACAGCCATGGAAGCAGCAGTCAAGAAATCCAAAGGTGCATTGCATTGGACAAATCAGCTGCAAGAGAGCTCTTTAAAGTGTTGAAAAGCAAAGATGTCACCTAGAAAACTAAGGCGCACCTGACTCAAGCCATGATGTTTTCAATCGCCTCATATGCATGCGATAGCTGGACGATGAATACGGAAGACCAAAGAAGAATTGGCACCTTTGAATTGTGGTGTTGCCAAAGAATATTGAATATACCATGGACTGCCAAAAGAACGAACAAATCTGTCTTGAAGTAAAACCAGAATGCTCCTTAGAAGCAAGGATGGGAGACTGCATCTCACATACTTTGGACATGTTGTCAGGAGGGATCAGTCCCTGGAGAAGGACATCATGCTTGGTAAAGTAGAGGGTCAGTGAAAAAGAGGAAGACCCTCAACGAGATGGACTGACACGGTGGGTGCGACAGTGGGCTCAAGCATAGCAACAATTGTGACGATGAAGAAGGAACGGGCAGTGTTTTGTTCTGTCGTGCATAGGGTTGCTATGAGTCAGAACTGACTCGACAGTACCTAACAACAACAACAACAGGAAATAAAGAAAATATTTTCAAGCTTACAGGGAAAATAATGGTAGCATACAAGGAATAGAGAGAAAATCAAAATGGCATTAAACTTCTCAAGAGCAACCACTCAAAAGTGAAATACAAAGGAACAATGCCTTAAAAGTTTTGTGCAAAAATTATTTCCCATCTAGAATTCTATATCTAGAGAAGTATCTATCAAGTGTAAAGGTAAAATTAGGAAATATCGAGACTTACAAGTGTCTCCAAAAAATTGTTGCCCATACTTTTTGGGGGGGAAGATACTACAGGATATGTGCCACCAAAATGAGGGGTACACCAAAAAAAGAGAGAGAGAAAGACATAGGATTCATAAAACAGGAGGTATAATCCAGGACAGAGGCAAAGAGACTCCCCAGGATGATGATAAAGGGGAATCCTAAAAATGACAACTGTTTAGCAGGTATAAAAATTGGAACAGGAGAACAGGAGTTATATCTTCAGGAAAATAAATAGAACAGACCAATTATCTGATATATTTGATCATGTAGAAAATAGTGACACGGAGAACTAAGAAGATGAAAAAACTAAATTATTAATATCTTTAGTAAAAAAATATGTACAAATATTTTAACTAAATTTGGGAAAAGAAATGGGAGCCTAGAGTAATGGGAGAGGGCTAAATCCTCATCTTTCATAATAGGAATTCAATGAATACTGTCTAAAATTGATAACTCAAAAATTGTAAGTATGAACATATTATTCTTTTAATGGAAGGGGTAATATGTATGGAGATATTGAGGAGGCACCTAAAATGAGGGTTAAGAGTTTAGGAGAGGAAGGTAGGACTGGAGCAGTGGACCTGGGAGTTGATGCCAGCTAAAGTGGAAGAGATGATAAGCCAAACAGGAGAGGACAGAGGGGCACGCAATAGCTCTGGGAACTGCCAAAAAGAGAAACAATTCCCATCTGGGCCAAGCCCAAACCAAAAAAACACCCAGTGCAATTGAGTCGATTCTGACTTATAGTGACCCCATAGGGTTTCCAATCCTATAAATCTCTACAGAGGCAAACTGCCACATCTTTCTCCCATGTGACCGATGGTGGTTACCAATGGCTGACCTTTTGGTTAGCAGTCGATCGCGTTAACCATTGCGCCACTAGGGCTCCATGGGCTAAGCCCATTCCCCTCTAAACAGTAAACACTAGAACCTGGAATACAAAGGAGCAAAACGTTAAAAGTTCTGTGGTGGGGCTGGTGGCATGGGTGGGGCTAGGGAATTAGTTTTTCATTATGAGCTTTATATTAGTATCTGACTTTTTAAACTACGGGAGTGTATTTTTTTAATTAAATTTTTTAACTTTAAAATAATATTTTTAAGTGGTACATCATTTTCATTTGAATTTCCTTAACCGTTGAATTTTACCATGTTTATGCGCTGCCTGTATGTTACTTAAAAAACATTCATGTATGTATGTGATAGGTGTCTTGCCCAGCACTACCAGTTGCTGTTGAATTGATTCTGACTCATGACGACCCCATGTGTGTCAGAGTAGAACCGTGCTCCACAGGGTTTTCTCAGTGGCTGATTTTTCAGAAGTCTCTTGCCAGGCCTCCCAAGGCACCTCTAGGTTAGCAGCCAAGTGCATGCACTGTTTGTACCACCCTAGGACACCTGTCCAGAACTTGTTGGGTCCTCTGGAGTCAATTCTGACTCATAGTGACCCCATTTGACAGACTAGAACTTCCCCCATTGGGTTTTCTTGACCCTGGTGACATAGTGGTTAAGTGCTACGGCTGCTAACCAAAGGGATGGCAGTTCAAATCCTCCAGGCACTCCTTGGAAACTCTATGGGGCAGTTCTACTCTGTCCTATAGGGTCGCTATGAGTCAGAATTGACTCAATGGCACTGGATTTGGTTTTTGTTTTGTTTTGAATCTTTACGGAAGTACAGCGTCAGATCTTTCTCCCGTGGAGCTGCGGGGTGGGTTCGAACCACCAACCTTTAGGTTAACAGCCGAACACTTAACCTGCCCAGCGCTTGAGGTATATAAATGAGCAAAAATCAATCTTTACATTCAAACAGCTCACAGTACAGGTGGAAGAGAAATATAAGTGATCAAGTAGCTGTTAACCAATATGCCAAGTGCTATCACAGAGAAATGTGTAGGACACTATGGGAGCAGACAGGAGCCCTGGTGGTGCAAATTGGTGAAGTGCTCAGCTGCTCCCTGAAAGGGTGATGGTTCGAACCTACCTAGCAGCTCTGCAGGAGAAAAAGACCCAGAGTTCTGCTTCCTAAGGATTACAGCTAGGAAACCCTATGGGGCAGTTCTACTCTGTCCTACAGGGATGCTCTGAGTTGGACTCTGTGGCACATGACAACAACATGGGAGGAGAAAGAAGGGCATATCTGGCTTTGCCTTGAGGGACGTAGTCAAGGAAGGTTTCACTGAAGAAGTGACTCCCGAGCTGCATCTTAATGGAGAATTTATGAAGGGGAATTTTCCAGGTAAATGGACTTGGTGTTAAAAGGCCTGGAAATGTCAGCAAGTTTTCTTTGTCAAGTTTGGTAAGGCTAGAAGGTGGGAAGTGTGGAATGTGGGATTTGTCTCACCCTTTGTTCAGTTTTATTTGGGTGGGGCCAAGTTTCAGGGCCTTCTTGGACATTTTAAAATCTCATAGATGTGTCTGCTCTTAGAATGCAGCTGGGTCCTGGCTTTCAGGTAGAAATAATACAAACAGCTACAGATGGCTCAGAGTCACAAGTGTGAAGGCTAGGAAAACACTAAAGTATTCAAATTCTTGTTGTACGTGTATCTTCTCTAACGGCCTCATTCTTCATAAAAGGTATTTTCAAATGTGTCCACTTTGCCCTGTAAGGAGGAACACTGAGTTGTCAGCAGAATCACTACTATCATGGATTGAATTGTATCTCCTGAAAAATATGTGTCAACTTGGTTAGGCCATGATTCCCAGTATTGCATGTTGTCCTCTATTTTGTGATTGTAATTTTATGTTGAGAGGATTAGGGTTGAATTGTAACACCACCCTTACTAAGGTCACCTCCCTGATCCAAGGTAAAGGGAGTTTCCCTGGGGCGTGGCCTGCACCATCTTTTATCCCTTAAGAGATGAAAGGAAAGAGAAGCAAGCAGAGAGTTGGGGACCTCATACCACCAAGAAAGCAGCACTAGGAGCAGAGCATGTCCTTTGGGCCTGGAGTCCCTTGGGAACTCCTTGACCTTGGGAAGACTGAGGACAAGGACCTTCTTCCAGAGCTGACAGAGAGAGAAAGCCTTCCCCTGGAGGTGACACCCCAGATTTGGACTTATAACCTACTAGACTGCGAGAAAATTAATTTCTCTCTGTTAAAGCCATCCACTTGTGGTATTTCTATTATGGCAGCACTAGATGACTAAGACAGAATTTGGTACTGAGAGAGTGGGGTGCTGCTCTAACAGATACCTAAAATGTGGAAGCGTTTTTGAAACTGAATGGATAGAGCTGCAATAGCAGCGGAGCACCAGTGCAGCAGAGAAGCGGCAACAGCAGAGAACAAGCAGCAGCAGAACCAGGGAGCCAACCCACGGAGCGAGAGAGCTGAGTGCTTGTGGGCAGGAGGCTTCTCGGCTGAGTGGGGTGGCTCCAGGCACTTATCGGTGAAGCTAGGCTTGCTGACCCATGGAGCCAGAGAGCCGAGTACCTGTGTGCAGGAGGCTTCCTGGCAGAGTGGCGTGTCTCTGGGCACTTATCGGTGGGCTGTGAAGCTTTGGAACACTTACCCCAGCAGGGCAGATGCGGGCATGAGGCCTGAGGAGCCAAGAGGCCAAGAAACCAGGAAGCAGAAGCTGAAGAGACAAAGAAGAAGCCGAGCTGCCTCAGTCTCAAATGGTACGGCCATGACATCAGGGGTTTCAAAGGGTGGAGCCATGGCCTGTGGTGTTTCTAAGGGTGGAGTGGCCACTCAGATGGACTAGGAGAATGGTGCGCCTAAAGCTGAGGGAGCAGAGTTGCTGTCCCAGTGGGCCTGAAAGGAGTTGAAGCTCAGGGCCGCAAGGCCTCCACTCAGAATCCGGGGCGTGGCCAATACTTAAGAGTCTGGAGGGCCGGGCCATTGTATAAATTGTCTCAGAGGACAGAGAATTGTTTTCAGAGCTTTGAGGGCTAATGTAATGTGTTCTGCTGACTTGCTTGGTGCCTGTTATGCCTTCTTTCTTTTCAGTTCCTCCTATTTGTAATGGGAATGTCTAGTTTGTGCCTGTTCTGCCATTGTATCATTGGAAGCCGATAATTTGTATTCCAGATTTCACAGATGAAGAGGAATTTTTGGATTTTGGACTTGGAGTTAAGACTTTTGCTATGATATGATGGGATGAATCTGTTTTGCATATTGCAAGGATGTGATTTTGGGGGGTCCAAAGGGTGGAATGTCATGGAGAAAACAAATTTGTCTTTGTTAAAGGCATCCAGTTGTGGTATTTCTGTTACGGCAACACTAGATGACTAAGACAACTACTTTCCAAATTGTGAAAACAGGTTTTTTATCCAGGCCTCTCAAAGCAAAAAACAGGCAGCATTTGATCATCCTTCAAAATATGTATGTCATATAGGAAATAGATATTGTTGTGAGTTGCCATTGAGTCAATCCTGACTCATGGTGACCCCATGTGTGCAGAGTAGAACTGCTCCATTGGCCTTTAGGAATCAGATTGCCAGGACTGTCCTCCAAGGTGCCTCTGGGTGGGTTCAAACCGCTAACCTTTCAGCTAGTTGTTAGGTGCTGCAGAGTTGGTTCCAACTCATAGCAACCCTATGCGTTCGGCTTGTAGTTGAGCGCTTAACTGTTTACACCACCCAGGAATTCCTTTAAACCAAAAAAAAAAAACAAAAAACCATTCTATAGAAGATAGATACTAGCTACTAAAATAAAGACATGTGTTCCTCAATCCCTTTCCTCCATCCCCACTGCCATTTCCGGCCTCGAAACCAGATTATTGCAACTGCTACCCAACTACCTTCTCTTCTGCCTCTGGCTTCTTCCACTCAATCCATTTCCCCCTTGCTACCAGATTGTTCTTTCTAAAACATAGATGCAATCATGTTACTCCTTTGATTAAGAGAAAGAAAAGAAAGAGGAGCGCTTTAATGGCTCACCACTGCCTACAGGATCAAGTCCAAATTTCTTTACCTAGCATTCAAGGCCCTCTGTTACCTGGTCCTACAGTGAATTTCTAGCCCCTTTCCTATCTTTCTTCTCTCTGCCTCTTTCTCCACCTCCCACCACAAACACACACATACACGATGTTCTTTCTCCATGTTCCAGCTAGCCTGAAATGTTATTGTTAGAACACACTGAACTCTCGTGTCACCAAACATTTGCATGTGTTTTCTCTCTTTAATGCCTTTGGCTCACAAATCTTCTCCCTATCTTGGGACCTAGTTTAAATGTCCCTGCTTATGATTAAAAGCATGACATCTGGTCCACCTGGGTCTAATCCTGGCTTACTAAATGTGTGCTCTTTGTTCTAGTTTCTTTGTTTATAAAATGTGTGAAATAACAGTACCTACTTTATAGGATTATTGTCAGACTAAATAATGTAAAACACTTAGAACAATGCCTAGTACATAGTAAGGGCTCAATGAACATTAGCTGTGGTTGAAAATAATAATGATGATGAATGAATAATGAATAAATAAGTAGTTAAAATGTCCCATTTTCTAAGAAGCATTTCTCACTTCCCCAAGGAAAATTAATCATTTCTCCAACAATGCATTCATAGTGCTGTCATGCTTAGGACATTTACTTTCACATCTCTTCCATTTTACCCAATTTCTAGCACAGGGAATGTGTTAAAAAATTATTTTAAAAAATAAAGTCATATTTACTTTTGAAGTCTTTTTGAATATAGTTTTAGAGATATTAGACATGGATTCAAATCCTGGATCAGCCACCTACTAATTATGTGATCTTGGACAAGTGACAAAACCTTTCTAAGCTTTAGTTTCCATTATCTGTAAAAAGAGCGATAATATCACTCACCTGATTGAGGATTTGGTGATCATTTTACTTTTGAGGTCTACAGATAAAGCCTAAAAGTCTTGGCCTGGCACAAAAGTACTTCAACAATTCTGAAATGATTGCAGTTTCTTAAAATTGCCAGGCTTTTAAGTCTTTGCACAGGCTGTTCATTCTACCCAAAACACTCCTTCCTTCACTTCTACTTACACAGCTCTTATTCATCCTTCAAAACTCATTATTTGTTGAGTACCTAATTACATAAATTCTGTGTTCTTCTGGTCACCTAACAAATGTCTAAATGGTATCTGGAGTACTCCAACCTCCTTCAACTATAGTCCACATTGGAACTAAAAATTGGAGCTGTAATCCAGACTAACTGCCCAACCTGGGAAAATAGTTCCAGAGAGCAAAGACAGGCCTAAGGTCACATAGTGTCTCAATTATCTACTGCTGTGGAACAAACTACCCTGAACATAGTGCCTTAAACCAACAACCATTTTAATATTTCTTATGATTTTGTGGGTCAGGAATTCAGCTAGGGCTAGGCTGGTTGCTTCTGCCCTACGTAATGTCAAACTAGGCGCCAGTGGTATTCATCTGGCTTCGGTTACACGCCTTGAGCCTTGGCGGGTATGGGTAGAAAGCTGGCTTCTTTAAGATTCTTAGGATTTTCTCTAGTTGAAAGGATCTATGTATGAGAGGTTGTCTTAAATCTTTTCGAGATCTTAACAAAAGGTTTTACAATTACACCCTTGACTATGTCTTTACCATGTGACCTTATTTTGCTAGCAGCATCCTGGGTTTGATCTTTTCTGAGTCCATTTCTTCCTTTGCTGGCCAGAAATATTATCCTGTGCCTTTCCTTCTTTAGCTTATTTCCCTCTTCTCATATTTTATCATTGGCAATTAGAAAAAGCCAGTTGACACTTTGCATTTTCTGCTTAAAAATCTCCCCAGCCAGGTCCACAAGTTCATTAGGTATCTTTCTGTTTTCCACATTACCACAACAATAGTGTTGCCAAATTTTACTCCAGCATCAATAACAATTCTCTGATTGTTATGCAAATTATCACCAATAATCTCCTCCAGGTCTTTCTAGTTTTCACTAACAGACTCCTTAAGACATTTCAAACCTATACCCACTGCCCAGTCCCAAAACCAATGCCACACATGTTTGGGGTTTTTTGTCATAGCAGCACCTCACTTCCAGGTTCCAAGTTCTGTTCCATTTATCTGTTGTATTATAAACGGTCTTACTCATCTAGTGCTGCTGTAACAGATGTACCACAAATGAATGGCTTTAACAGAGAGAAATTTATTTTCTCACAGTAGACTAAAAGTCCAAATTCAGGACGTTAGCTTCAGGGGAAGGCTTTCTCTCTCTGTCGTCTCTAGAGGAAGGTCCTTGACCTCAACCTTCCCCTGGTCAAGGAGCTTCTCAGGCACAGGGACCCCAGGCACCAGGGACACACTCTGCTCCCCACACCACTTTCTTGGTGCTATGAGGTCCCCCGACCTTCTGCTTCCTTCCCTTTTATCTCTTTCGAGATAAAAGATGATGCAGGCCACACCCCAGGGAAACTCCCTTTACATTGGATCAGGGAGGTGACCTGAGTAAGTGTGGTGTTACAATCCCACCCTAATCCTCTCAACATAAAATTACAATCACAAAATGGAGGACAACCACACAATACTGGGAATCTCATGGCCTAACCAAGTTGATACACAAATTTTGGGGGGGGACACAAGTCAATCCATGACACAAACTATCCCAAAACCTTGTTGCTTAAAACATTTGTTTCATTATATCTCTTGATTTTGTAGGTTAGAATTTGAAGTAAGGCTTAAATGACCAATACTTCTGTTCCGCGTGGAGTTAATTGGGGCCACTTGATGCTATTCAGCAGGCAGTTGGGCTTGTCTGGAGGATCCAAGACAGCTTCACTCACGTGCCTGACACTTTATGACATTTACTTTCATATCACACCACTTTACTCAATTTCTGGCACATAGAATGTGTTCAAAAATATTTTTCTTAAATGAAGTCATATTTACTTTTGAAGTCTTTTTAAATATAATTTCAGAGGTATTAGACATTGATTAAAATGCATAAACCACCCACTAATTATGTGATCTTGGACAATTGACAAAACTTTTCTGAGTCTTAGTTTCCATATCTGTAAAAAGAGGGATAATATCACTCTCCTAAGGATATTTAAGGATAGTTGGAAGGCTGAGCTCAGCTAGGCCTTCTCCCTCTCCATGTAGTCTCAAAGCCTGTCTACAAATTTTCATGTCAGACTTCTTACATGACACTTCAGGACTCCAAGAAGGAGTGTTTTAAGAGAAGTGGAAGCTTCCAGTCTCTTAAGGCCTGGGCTTGGGAGCTGGCACAGCATCATATCTGCCATATTTTATTTGATAAAACAGAGTCTGCTCAGATTCAAGGGGAACATAGACACCATCTCTTAATAGGTAATCAAAGAATTTTTTGCCATATTTAATCTACCACATAAAGAAGGTTAATAATAAAGCCAAGAGTTGAACCCAGATCTTCTGCCTCCAGATACGTGCATGTGTCATTATGGCATTCATTCATTCATAGGCTCAACAAGTATTTCTGGAATGCTCCTGTCTGCTAGGCACCATGGTAGGTGTTGAGATAGAATATAAGCATGGAAAAGGTATAAATTCTACCCTAAGAGAGCCTACAGTCTAATGGGGTCAGGAGTCCCTGAGCAGTGCAAATGGTTAGCACTCTTGGCTGATAACCGAGAGATTGGAGGCTCATGTCCAACCAGAGGTGCCTCAGAAGAAAGTCCTGGTGATCTCCTCCCAAAAATCAGCCATTGGAAACCTTATGGACTGAAACGACTGCCCTGAGATGATCTTTAAACCTTAAACCAAAAATATCACCTGAGTCTTCTTAAAACCAAACGATAGTTTAGCTTCACTTGTGAAAAAATATCTGCTTTGAGCATTATGCTCTTTTAAGAACTATTGGTATGGAATCGGATTGACGGCAGCAACTTGAAAGATGAGGCAGGAACCTTAGAGGGTGATGAGTTTACGTTAATGGGGGAAGAACAACTCAGAAAAGGAAGGTGCGAATGATTACGCCATTCAAAGAACGTCATCAGTGTCCCTAAATAGAACAGGTAGAAACTTGAATTCGTGTATGTTTTGCTGTGTATATTCTCAACAACAATAAAATAAATAAAATTTTTAAAAGAGCCTTACAGAGCCCAGTTCTACTCTGACACACTTGCGGTCGCCATGAGTCAGAGTTGACTCGTCAGCAACTGGTTTTCTTCTAATGGTGTCAGCAGATGGTCCACAGATAATACTAGGTACTAACAGAGAGGTGTATAAAACAGTGAGAGAACACAGAAGAGAGAGAAAATAGCTACAACGGACAAAAGGGGTATGAGGGAGGGCGTCACAAAAAGTGACACAGAGTTCTGAGTCTTAGAGCATGAATAAAATTTGCTGAAAGAAGAGAATGAAGGACTTTCCAGCCATGGGCCAGAGAAAGGAGGGGTGAGAGAGCGTGGTATATTTGGAACACAGGAGCTGGTGTGGCTGGTGTAGAGGATGTGAAGAGTACGAACTACTTGGAAATTATTATTATTTTTTTTTAATAACTTTTATTAAGCTTCAAGTGAACGTTTACAAATCCAATCAATCTGTCACATATAAGTTTACAAACATCTCACTCCCTACTCCCACTTGCTCTCCCCCTCTTGAGTCAGCCCTTTCAGTCTCTCCTTTCTTGACAATTTTGCCAGCTTCTCTCTCTCTCTATCCTCCCATCCCCCCTCCAGACAAGAGTTGCCAACACAATCTCAAGTGTCCACCTGATATAATTAACTCACTCTTCATCAGCGTCTCTCTCCCCCCCGCTGACCAGTCCCTTTCATGTCTGATGAGTTGTCTTCAGGGATGGTTCCTGTCCTGTGCCAACAGAAGGTCTGGGGACCATGGCCGCCGGGATTCCTCTAGTCTCAGTCAGACCATTAAGTCTGGTCTTTTTATGAGAATTTGGGGTCTGTATCCCACTGATCTCCTGCTCCCTCAGGGGTCCTCTGCTGTGCTCCCTGTCAGGGCAGTCATCGATTGTGGCCGGGCACCAACTAGTTCTTCTGGTCTCAGGATGATGTAGGTCTCTGGTTCATGTGGCCCTTTCTGTCTCTTGGGCTCTGAGTTGTCGTGTGGCCTTGGTGTTCTTCATTTTCCTCTGCTCCAGGTGGGTTGAGACCAATTGATGCATCTTAGATGGCCGCTTGTTAGCATTAAGACCCCAGATGCCACATTTCAAAGTGGGATGCAGAATGATTTCATAATAGAATTATTTTGCCAATTGACTTAGAAGTCCCTGCAAACCATGTTCCCCAGACCCCCGCCCTTGCTCCGCTGACGTTTGAAGCATTCATTTTATCCCGGAAACTTCTTTGCTTTTGGTCCAGTCCAATTGAGCTGACCTTCCATGTATTGAGTGTTGTCTTTCCCTTCACCTAAAGCAGTTCTTATCTACTGATTAATCAATAAAAAACCCTCTCCCACCCTCCCTCCCTCCCCCCCTCGTAACCACAAAAGTATGTGTTCTTCTCAGGTTTACTATTTCTCAAGATCTTATAATAGTGGTCTTATACAATATTTGTCCTTTTGCCTCTGACTAATTTCGCTCAGCATAATGCCTTCCAGGTTCCTCCATGTTATGAAATGTTTCAGAGATTCGTCACTGTTCTTTATCGATGCGTAGTATTCCATTGTGTGAATATACCACAATTTATTTACCCATTCATCCGTTGATGGACACCTTGGTTGCTTCCAACTTTTTGCTATTGTAAACAGAGCTGCAATAAACATGGGGTTGCATATATCTGTTTGTATGAAGGCTCTTGTATCTCTAGGGTATATTCCCAGGAGTGGGATTTCTGGGTTGTATGGTAGTTCTATTTCTAACTGTTTAAGATAACGCCAGATAGATTTCCAAAGTGGTTGTACCATTTTACATTCCCACCAGCAGTGTATGAGAGTTCCAATCTCTCCGCAGCCTCTCCAACATTTATTATTTTGTGTTTTTTGGATTAATGCCAGCCTTGCTGGTGTGAGATGGAATCTCATCGTAGTTTTAATTTGCATTTCTCTAATGGCTAATGATCGTGAGCATTTTCTCATGTATCTGTTGGCTGCCTGAATATCTTCTTTAGTGAAATATGTGTTCATATCCTTTGCCCACTTTTTGATTGGGTTGTTTGTCTTTTTGTGGTTGAGTTTTGAGAGAATCATGTAGATTTTAGAGATCAGGCGCTGGTCGGAGATGTCATAGCTGAAATTTCTTTCCCAATCTGTAGGTGGTCTTTTTACTCTTTTGGAGAAGTCTTTAGATGAGCATAGGTGTTTGATTTTTAGGGGCTCCCAGTTATCTGGTTTCTCTTCATCATTTTTGGTAATGTTTTGTATTCTGTTTATACCTTGTATTAGGGCTCCTAGGGTTGTCCCAATTTTTTCTTCCATGATCTTTATCGTTTTAGTCTTTATGTTGAGGTCTTTGATCCACTTGGAGTTAGTTTTTGTGCATGGTATGAGGTATGGGTCCTGTTTCATTTTTTTGCAAATGGATATCCAGTTATGCCAGCACCATTTGTTAAAAAGGCTATCTTTTCCCCAATTAATTGACACTGGTCCTTTGTCAAATATCAGCTGCTCATACATGGATGGATCTATGTCTGGGTTCTCAATTCTGTTTTTTCCTGAGACAGAGAGGTATAAGGAGAAAGTGACTTGAGACTTCATTTCTATTTGATGTTTTTCATATTGATAATTCTAAGAGTTATGACTTCAAAGCTTCCCTTTTTATGATCCCATTTGCAACCTACCCCCGTTCCTTCTTTAAATCGTGACAGTAGAATTAGAGGAAGGTCACTTAGTGTTCTATATTTACATCCAGCATATAAACTTCTGCCTTTCAACATATGTACAAGTTCAGGCAATGGACTGTGTGTGATATATATTAATCATGCCTTATCAAATGGTTCCTTAAAGATAACACATTAAGCCTGACCCTAGAACTTGCTGACGTAGAGACTGATATGGTGCAGCTGAGAGGTATTTCACTTGGCATCAGGCTCCAACACACTAAGTTACTGGCCCATTTCATTCCCTGTAGTAAGGCTTCTGCTGTCCTCTGTGATGCCTTTTTGGGGGTGGGGGGTGGGGGGGAGGATACTTTTTTTTTAATTACTAACAATAATTCCTTGGTGTCATCTTATACCCAGTCCATAGTCAGATTTCACCAACTGCTTAAAAATACCTTTTTACAGTTGAGTTGTCCCAACCAGGATTTAAATAAGGTTCACATGTCCTATTTGATTGTTGTGTCTCTTCATCTGGAGTATGCCTCCTCCCCACTCTTTTTTTTTTTTTTTCCTTCTCTTGCCATTTACTGGTTGCACTGGGTTGGTTGTTACGCACTACAAATTTGTCTGATTGCTTTCTTATGGTAGTATTTAACTTGTTCCTCTATTTCCCATATTTCCTATGGAAGTTAGCTCTAAAGGCTGGACTAGTTTTGGTTCAACTATTTTGGCAAGGATACTTCTAAGGTGATGCTGAGTACTTCATATTTCATATTATAGGGCACGAAGTGTTGGTTGTCTCATCTCATTCCTTTTTTAAAAAAAAAATTTAGTATAATGATATATTTATACAGCAAAATATACACTATTTAATCAATTTCTACATGTGTACTTCAGTGACACTGGTTGCATCCTCAGGTTGTACAACCATTCTCTCTACCTTGTGATGCCTTTTTGAAAATTAGAAAAAGACACATCCTCTGGGGAGATACAGGCCCATGCCAGGTTTCAGTGGCTTAGAGAGCAAAGTAAGGACTGAATTTTAGCTGCCACTTATCTCCTGAGTTGGGCACCTTCGTGACATGTCTAAGCTGCACTACTATATCCTCCGGCCTTGCCTGATTATTGGTGTCCCATTGTTAAATTCAGGACAGAGGCTGTGGACACAGACCGGAGAGGCTGCTTTCCATTCCCTTCTCCACACACCCATGATTCTGATCTATACTGTAACTTAATGTTCAAGCAAATCCTCCTCCTCCTCTGTGCTAATTTTTCTGTCTCTGAAAGCTTGAAGGACTGCCCCTTCCCAACCTGGAATATACAGCCCCATTTGCTGGAAATAAGCTTGGCAAGCATAATACCTTTACCCTGATATCTAATTTTTTTTCATTGTGCAAACCATTTTGAAACAAAAATACTAGAAATAAAAGAGAGAAAATGAACATTGCCCACAATTCTGTCTTCTATGAAATCAACCGTTCTCACTTTTGTACATTATCTTGGTGAACCTTGTCTCCCAGTTCTTAGATTCCAGTCTCTGTCAATGTGTATATGTCATTTTCTCATTGTTGTAGTGAGAACACATTTCATTTTTTGTATTTTTTACTAAATATTACATCCAAAAAATTTTTATTTTTTTATATAGTTCATTCATGCATAATCAAATATTTATATAACCCTGTTGATGTCAAGTCGATTCTGACTCATAGCCACACTATATATTATAGGACAGAGTAGAACTGCCCCATTGGGTTTCCAAGGAGCAACTGGTGGATTCAAACTGCTGACCTTTTGGTTAGCAGCCGTAGCTCTTAACCACCATACCACCAGGGTTTCCAATATTTATATAGTTCCTACAATATTTTTTTTTTTTTTTTTACAATATGCCAGGCTTTTTTAGATGCTGATGATTTGATAGTGAATAAGATAAGGCCCTTTCCCAGTGGACTTAATTACTGTAGGGGAAACATCCAATGAACAAATTCATATATATTTCAATGTTAAGTGCTATAAAGAAAAACAAAGCAAGATGAGGAATGGAGAGTGGTGGTATGGAGCATGACCGGTTTAGAAAATACCTCTTAGAGTGAATATACCCTTACTTAACCATTTGCCTGTGATTAAACCTGGAGATTGTCCTTCAGTGAGCATCTCCATTTATTTTTCCTTTATTTTATTTTTTAAAATTTTCTGTAGAATAAGGCCCTAGGAAGAGGATTACAAACAGTTCTAGCTCCTGGTTTTTACTATAGAGATAAGGTATTCACAATTCATTTTTAGAAGGAAAAATGTTACCAAGAATCTGGATATGTTCTATTTGCAGTTTCCCAGTGTGCCTTGTGTTCCTATGCCTTCACCCAAGCTCTTCCCTCCGCCTTATATGTCCTCCCCTGCTGTCCCTACTCGACCTACAAAACTCAAGTGTCACCTCCTCCAAGAAGATTTCTTTAGCACCCTACACTGGTGTTTCTCACAAATTTTAATGTGTATACAAATCACCTGAGGATCATGGTAAAATGTATATTCTGATTTTGTCAGTCTGAGGCAGGGTCTGAGATTTTGTATTTCTAGCGAACTCCCAGGTGCTTGGGATAGTGTTGCTCCACAGACCAGTCTATAGACCAGGGTGTAGACCAAGAGTTCTTAAGCTTTTTATCTTAGGACCCCTGTACACTTTTTAAAATTTCAAAGCCACCACTAGGCCCCAAATGCCCCTCCTATCTCTAACAAACAGCAGTCTACTCTTAGATTCAGAAACATCATTTCTTCTTAAGCATAGTGCCCGAGGTCCATGAGCTTTTCCCTTGAAAAGGTATAAAAAATAAAACCTGCCAAAAAAAAAAAAACTGTCTACAAATCTAACATTATATAAATATGTTAAATTTATTACTTATGACATTTCATTAGGCTTGAAAATAATTTGTGAACTGAATTTTCTCATTTAGCAAAAATCATAGAGTACTTCTGATTTCTGGAAAATTTAGTCAATCATAAGTTAATGAGTTCCTGGGAGCCCAAGAATTTCAAAAGCAAAATTACCACAGTCTTTTAAAAAGTTTTACAACAAAAAGATTATATTTAATATGGGATATGAGTACTTTTAATTAGCGATTTTGTAGAATAGGAACTCTTCAGTTAGAGTTCCCAGGCCCAAGCTGGTTTAAGATAGTCCTACCTCCAACAGTCCTATCTGATCCATACTCAGATGAGCTGATCACTCTCCTTTGCGCCCTCTAGAAAAGCTTGTGGGGTTGGGGGACTGATCTGTTCACTTGTCTTTCCAGCTGGACTCTGGGCTCCTGAGGATCAGGAAGAAGCCAGGTCTGGTAAATCAGTTACCCTAGTGCCTAGCATAAGGTTTGGCACATATATACAAAAAGAGATCAGTAAGTAGCGAATTAAAAAAAGGAAGTCTTTTTAAACGAATGAATGATTATCAGACACGCGCTCATCTTTCTCATTTCCTTCTTTTGCAGTCGTTGCTTTTTGAGCTGTTCATTCTACCAAGGAGAGGAATGACTTTACCTTAGGCAATATGCCAGGCCCTGCACAAAGGGTGGCCAGATGATTCAGCTTGTTCAGGCTGTGACAGAGAAAAAGCTCAGGTACTGTGAGAGCACAGAGGAGGCGACTAGCCTAGACTGAAGGGTCGGAAGAGGCTGGGGAGAGGGACATAGACATGAAATTGGGTCCAGGAAGGACAAGTAGGAATAATGGTTAGCCTGATGGGAGGCAGAGGATAGAGTGGGGAGATGTGGATTTCTGTTAGAGAAACAACATGAATAAAGGCCCCAGCCAGACGGAATAGTTTTCAAGGTAACCAAAAATACTTTAGACAGCTTGGAGTTTAGAATTAATGAGAGAGGGAACAATGCTGCTATTGAGATTGGAGAGGTGGGCATATTTGCAGACCATTTAAGGATTAACAGTTATACAGTATTGGGAAGCCATTGAAGGTTTTTAAACGGGAAGGACATGATAAGATTTGCATTTTAAACAGATAACTCTGTCAAATGTGCAAACAGTAGATTGGATGGGGGCAATGGTGAATGCCACCACTCATCAGTCAGTTTGTTGTACTGTGGTGGCTTGCATGTTGCTGTAATGCTGGAAGGTATGACACTGGTATTTTAAATACCAGCAGGGTCACTGTTATAGATCGAATTATGTCCCCCCAAAATACGTGTTGTAAATCCTAACCTCTATGCCTGTGGTTGTAACCCCATTTGAGAATGGGTTGTCTTTGTTATGTTAATAAGACAGGATTAGTATATCTTGAGTCAATCTCTTTCAAGATATACCCAAAACCACTGCTGTCTAGTCGATTCCATTCCGACTCATAGAGACTCTATATAAAAGAGATTAAACAAGCAAGCAAAGAGTAGAGATGTGGGATGAGAGATGCCAAGCCTCCTGAATATCACCCAGGACAGAAGCTCGAAGATACAAGGACCTTCCTCCAGAGCCAACAGAGAGAGAAGTTCTTCCCCTAGAGCCAGCACCCTGAATTCAGACTTCTAGCCTCCTGAGTGTGAGAAAACAAATTTCTGGTTATTAAAGCCACCCAATTGTGGTATATTTGTTATAGCAGCACTGGATAACTAAGACAGTCGCCCATGGTGGACAGATTTCAGTGGAGCTTCGAGACTAAAACAGACTGGGGAAAAGGACCTGGTGATCTATTTCTGAAAAAACTGGCTGCTGAAAACCTTATGGATAGTAGCAGAACATTGTCTGACATAGTGCCTTTCTTCGGAATGGCACAAATATGGATCTCTTCCAGTCAGTTGGCAGTAGCAGTCTTCCAAATTTCTTGGCATATACCGGTGAGGAACTCCTTTTGTTGAAACATCTCAATTGGTATTTCATCAATTCCTGGAGCCTTATTTTTTACCAATAACTTTAGTGCAGCTTGGACCTACTTCTTCCTTTAGGACTATAGGTTCTTGATCATATACTACCTCCTGAAATGGTTGAATGTCGACCAGTTCTTTTTGGTACAGTGATTCTGTATATTCCTTCCATCTTCTTTTGATGCTTCCTGTGTTGTTCAATAGTTTCCCCATAGAATCCTTTAATATTGCAATTTGAGGCTTGAACTTTTTCTTCAGTTCTTTTGGCTTGAGAAAGGCCAAGCGTTTTCTTCCTTTTGGTTTTCTAACTCCAGGTCTGTGGATATTTCGTTATAATACTTTACTTTGTCTTCTTGAGCCAGCCTTCAGAATCTTCTGTTCAGCTCTTTGATTTCATCATTTCTTCCTTTCACTTTAACTACTCAATGTTCAAGAGCAGCTTTCAGAGTCTCTTTTGACATCCGCTTTGGTCTTTTTTTTCTTTCCTGTCTTTTTAATGACCTTTTGCTTTCTTCATGTATGATGTCCTTGATGTCATTCCACAACATGTCTGGTGTTCAATGCGTCAAATCTATTTTTGAGATGATCTTTAAATTTAGGTGGAATATACTCAAAGTCGTATTTTGGCTCTTATGGACTTACTCTAATTTTCTTCAGCTTTCAACTTGAACTTGCATACGAGCAATTGATGATCTGTTCCACAGTTGGCCCTTGGCCTTCTTCTGACAGATATTGAGCTTCTCCATTGTCTCTTTCCACAGATATAATCAATTTGATTCCTGTGTATCCATCAGGTGAGGTCTATGTACATAACCCAAACCCATTGCCGTGGAGTCGATTCCAACTTAAAGCAACACTATAGGACAGAGTAGAACTGCCCCATGGGGTTTCCAAGGAATGCCTGGTGGAATCAAACTGCCAACCCTTTGGTTAGCAGCCGTAGCTCTTAACCATTATGCCACCAGGGTTTTCATGTGTATAGTCACTGTTTATGTTGTGGAAAAAAGCTACCTGAAATGAATAAGTCTCTGGTCTTGCAAAATTCTATCATGTGATCTCCAGCGCCTTTTCTATTATCAATGCCATATTTTCCATCTACCAATCCTTCGTCGTTTCCAACTTTCACGTTCCAGTCACCAGTAATTATCAATGCATCTTGATAGCATGTTCAATAAATTTCTGACTGCAGAAGTTCATAAAAATCTTCAGTTTCTGCATCTTTGGCATTACTGGTTGACTCGTAAATTTGAATAATAATCATATTAACTGGTCTTCCTTGTGGGCGCATGGGTGTTATCCTATCACCGACAACGTATTTCAAGGTTGATCTTGAAATGTTCTTTTTGACAGTGAATGCAATGCCATTCCTCTTCAATTTGTTATTTCTGGCATAGTAGACCATTTGTTTGATTCAAAATGGTCCATACGAATCCATTTCAGCTCACTGATAGTAGTATATCGATCTTCAAATGTCCCGTTTAATTTTTGATAACTTCTAATTTTCTTTGATTCATACTTCACACATTCCACGTTCTAATTATTAATGGAGGTTTGGAGCTGTTTCTTCCCATTTTGCGTCTTCCACATCAGCAAATGAAGGTCCTGAAAGCTTGATGCCATCCACGTCATTAAGGTCAACTCTACTTTGAGGAGGCAACTCTTCCTTAGTCGTATTTTGAGTGCCTTCCAACCTGAGGGGTTTCTTTGGAATGGCGATCCAACAGAATGTGGAAATTATTGAACAATATCATTAATATCACACACAAGTAAAATTATGCTAAGGATAATTAAAAAATGGTTGCAGCAGTATGTATCAAGAGGGAACTGCCAGAAATTCAAGCTGGATTCAGAAGAGGACATAGAATGAGGATATCATTGCTGATGTCAGATGGATCTTGGCTGAAAGCAGAGAATACCAGAAAGATGTTTACCTGTGTCTTATTGACTATGCAAAGACATTCAACTGTGTGGATCATAACAAATTATGGATAACATTGCAAAGAATGGGAATTCCAGAACACTTAACTGTGCTCATGAGGAACCTGTACATAGACCAAGAGGTAGTCGTTTGAAGAGAACAAGGGGATACTGCATGGTTTTAAACGAGGAAAGTTGTGTGTGTTAGGGTTGTGTCCTTTTATCATATTTATTAAACCTGTAAACTGAGCAAATAATCTGAGAAGCTAGACTATAGAACATGGCATTAGGATCGCAGGAAGACTAACAACCTGTGATATGCAGATGACACAACCTTGCTTACTGAAAGTGAAGAGGACTTGAAGCACTTACTGATGAAGATCAAAGACCACAGCCTTCAGTATGGATTACACCTCAATTTAAAGAAAACCAAAAAAGCAAAAACCCAATAAGCAACATCATGATAAATGGAAAAAAGATTAAAGTTGTCAAGGATTTCATTTTACTTGGATCCACAATCAACACCCATAGAAGCAGTGGTCAAGAAATCAAACGATGCATTGCAAATTTGCTTCAAGAGACCGCTTTAAAGTGTTGAAAAGCAAAGATGTCACTTTGAGAACTAAGGTGTGCCTTACCAAGCCATGGTATTTTCAATTACCTGGTGTGCATGTGAAAGCTGGACAATGAATAAGGACGATCAAAGAAGAATTGACTCCTTTGAATTACCGTGTTGGCAAAAAATACCGAATATACCATGGACTGCCAGCATAACGAACAAATATGTCTTGGAAGAAGGACTGCCAGAATGCTCCTTAGAAGCGAGGATGGCAAGACTTCGTCTCACATACTTTGGATATGTTTATAAGGGCGGAACATTCCCTGGAGAAGGACGTCATGCTTGGTAAAGTAGAAGGTCATCGAAAAAAGAGGAAGATGCTCAACTAAATGGATTAACACAATGGCTGCAACAATGGGCTCAAATATAGGAACCATTGTTGTGAGAATGGCGCAGTACGGAGCAGTGTTTTGTTTTGTTGTACACAGGGTCGCTATAAGTCAGAACCAACTCTGTGGCACCTAACAACAACAACAATGGTGAATGCAAGGAGAACAGCTGGGAGTCTATTGCCCTAGTCACTGAGAGATTATGGTGGCTTGGACTATAAATACCCACTGCTGTTGAGGCGATTCCGACTCACAGCGACCTATAGGACAGAGTAGAACTGCCCCACAGAGTTTCCAAGGAGCGCCTGGCGGATTTGAACTGCCAACCTCTTGGTTAACAGCTGTAGCACTTAACCACTACGCCACCAGGGCTTCTGGACTTGGACTATAGCGGTGGGAATAAAAAGAAATGGAGCAATCTGAGATAAACAGCTGGAACAATCTCTTTGGCTGTGATGTTGGAGAATAAGGAAAGTGATTGGAGAGGTAGGGAGAGTTCATTAATAAGCTTGCACTTTATTCTGAAAGGATAAAGGGAGGCCATTTACATTTTAACCAAGGGAATGATCCATTTAGATATGCGTTTATAAATAGATCACTTGGCAGCTGAGGGTGTTGAGATTATCGGAATAGTGCACACGGCGGAGCTGAGCTGAGACAAACCGGGCGGAAGCACGGAGTGGAGAGCAGCGAGAGGCTGGAGAGGCTTCGAAGTCAGGTACCGAGCCAAACTGTCACAAAGATAAGCAGAAACTGACGCAGCCCCAGGAACAGCTGCTAGCGGGGAAGAGGAGGTTGGTCAACGCGCCGCGGGAGCCGCCCAGGCCTCCCGGCGCCGAGGGCGGGACCAGGGCACGCACAGCGGGATGACGCAGGGCCCAGGCCGGCCTTGTTCTGGCCGCCGCCGCCGCCGCGCTGAGGCGGAGTAGGATGAGGCCCGCGGTCGGGGCTTCGGCGTCGGCGGGGACGGCAGCAGCTGAGGCAGCAGCTGAGGCAGCCGTGACGGCCGCGCCCCCCCCCTCCTGACCTGGATTAGGCCCAGCAGCTCCGTGGCCGCCGCCGCCCCGCGGGGGGGCGGGGTGGGGAAGTGCCCCGTCTCCCCGCCCCCCCCAACACCGCCTGGCAGGAGGCAACCGTCGCGACCCCAGTGGAGCCCGCGGCCCAGGCTTGAGCCCCCACCCCCGGGGGCTGGCATGAGCGGCCCCTCGGCGGCGCCGGGGGGCGGGGGAGCCGCTGCCGCCTGAGCTCCGGCCTGCCGCCCGACCCCACCTCGCCGACCGAGGCTGACCGCGGAGCGTGCAGACGGCCCCGCCACTCCTTTCTTCCTCCCCCAGATTACACACCCCAGCCCCGGAAGATGGGGAACTGTCTCAAATCCCCCACCTCGGATGACATCTCCCTGCTTCACGAGTCTCAGTCCGACCGGGCTAGCTTTGGTGAGGGGACGGAGCCGGATCAGGAGCCGCCGCCGCCATATCAGGTAGGGGAGGTTGTGTGTTCGAGAAAGCGGGGGGGGGGGGGGGGGGGAGGGGCGGGGGGCGAGGATCAGGCAGGTCTGGCCGAGATTTGAGGGGGCTTCAGGACCATCACTGCCCCTAGCCCCGGCTAGGCCTGGTTGGGGCTGTTTGCTATTCTGGGGCTGAGTCTTAAGGGTGATTGCCCTCCACTCCCAGAATAGGGGTGATCCTTCACCTCCCCTCTGGCACCGTGTAGGGGTGGTGCTCTCTGTCCTTGCGTTCTGGGAGCGAGTTTGCGGTCATATTCCTTTGGCAAGAGTCTGGTGATTAGTTTGTGAAGTTTTGGAGTGACATTATTTTCCTGCCTTTATGTCTGAATCCAAAAGTCGGAGTTGTGGGGTTGGGGGTAATTTCCTCATCGTACCGCCAGCTGGATTATGGGTTCTGGATAAGTAAGTGGTTACCTCCCACCAACTCCATTTGTATTTTCATGTGTGATCATCTTCCCCTCCCCCCTCCTACCCCCACCCCTCCTTCTGTCTGTGTTAATTGGATCTGGTGGGTGTTCGTTTCTCCCTCTACTTGGGAGAGGATCTCCAACTGGTGATTTTAGTCCCAGCGACATTGAGTTACTTGTTTATATGTATGTATATATTTGTTGATTTTTTTTTAACCCCACCTCACTTTTGCTCCACCCCTATGACACACCTTATAAAATGTGCTGACTTAATAAAACTTGATTAGCTTCAGAACTTTGGAAACCTTTAAACCTGACTTGGGAAATACCTTCTGTTAGTTGTGATTCTCTCTGTATCAAAGGCTTTCTCCTAAATAGGTTTCATTGCGTTTTGTACAGCAACCTGCAGGCCCAGATGTGTTTACAGAGTTAATAAGAAACTAAAACAGGAAACTCAAAATAGAATATGCAGATGTTAATAATCCATCATACATATACACCCCTTTTCTTCTGCGTTTCCAATTTTAAATGATGTTGAATAAAAACTTTTTTCCCAGAAGGGCTTGAATATTTAGTCCTTAGTTTTTTCCTGAAGGGAGTTTAGTTTTTCTAACTGGGCGGTCTCCTTTGTTGTTTCATGTGGTGACATCATTATCTAGTGTTCTTTTTTCATTCCTGTGTAAACTTGTGTCTCATCACACAAGAAAAACCTGATCACATATGCTGGTTTTCTGAGTAAAACCCTTCAGAGACCTTTCATATCTATCAATCAAGCCCAGTCTTATTGTGGCATACAGATTCCCCCATGACTTATCTCTCACATTCTGTATTCCAGGCCTGCCAAGTACACCAGGCTGTTCACACCTCTCTACCCCCGCCCCCCTCCTCAAGGTCTGCCAGGTGAACATCTGATTCCCTTTGAGAACTCAGTTGTTAGGTCCACATATCTGAAGCTTTTCCTGATATTCCCCTACCTCTATCCCTGAATCCATCACTCTCATTTGTGTCCCCTTGTGCGCATCTGTAAGCACTACCTGTAACATTTTAGTGAATGTTCTTGTTTAGTTAGATGAATGTCACATCCTTGAGGAGTTCCCTCCTCCCCCAGTTTAAGCTGCATGAAGATAGACCGTGTGTCTTCCTGTTTGCTGCTGAATCCGCAGCGTCTGGCACATAGTATTCAGTAACTGGGATAAATGAATATACCCCTTGAGAACAGGAACTGTGACTCCAATATTTTGCACATTTTCTGCCACATAAGAAGCACTTAAATGTTGAATGAATTAATGAATTTAAATTCAGTATCATGTTTTCTACATTTACACACCCATTTCCCCAAAGAATTGTCACAGTGGCAATCTTTTAAAAATGCAGGCCACATCTGGACGTCTTTCCGAACAAATATCTTTTGAGTGAAGCAAGTAACCTGTGTTTATACTTGCCTTTGTCACCCCCCCATATATATGTGTGTGTGTGCATATATATATATGTAATTCATTTCCATTTCAGGAGAGACAGTTTTTTAGAGATGTGAACTTCTATTTCAGAGTTCCCCCTTTTGTGTTCTCTAGCCTGTTTCCAGGCAAGTTGAGTGTCTTGACTTGTTGCCCTCTCTCCTATCCTTATGGCAATTATGGTATTAAGGAGTATTTCTTTAGAATTTATGGAAATAATATAGTATTTGCCCTAACCAGAAGGACTAGATGATAATGATGGTTTTTTGGTATCACAAAGGAACAGTTTTTGAAACATGTTAGTTCTGACAGTGGGTATTTTCTTGTGGTTACCCTTTCCTGAAGTGAATGATATGCAAATTTAGTATCATTTGGAAGAAAATAATTACTTTAAAAGGTGGGAGCGTAAAAAGAGAAACTTGTGCAAAAAATGTCCCCCGAAGGAAATAAAATTTCTTAGGAATGGTTAATTTACATGTTCTAAGAAACACCAAATAAAATATTTTTGGTAAATGATTTATAATGTTTTCTTTGGATCTAAGTAATGTATTTTTGTGTAAAAGAATTAGTATATAATTAACAGCTACAGGAATATAGGCTTGTTTTTTAAGAAATTGTTAGCTGCAGTGGGATTTTTTTTTTTTTTAGTAAAGAATAGCTGATTATAAAGAAACACATGTTGTTTTTCTGTAGTGAGTAGTTATGTAATAAGTAATTAAAGGATGTCTTTGGTGTTGTTTTTGTTGCACAATGTATGTATATGCCAAGAGCTCTGTAGGGTAAACTTTTCTAAGTTCCAGTTATTCCCTTTTAACAGTATCTGACAGATTTGTTTGACTGAAGTTATTCAAAACTGACTTTTCCCCTTAAAAAACCCTATACCATTATAAAGTTTGTAGGAAGTGCATACTTCTCTCCTGGGTTAGTTTAATAGCCTCTTAACTGGTCTCCCTGCTTTTACCCTTGCCTCCCTGCAGTGTGTTCCTAACAGAATCTGTACTCCCCGTGCTCCTCGTATATCTCTATGACATTTTTCCTTCTACCCTCCCCCTTGTTAGCTTCTGTCCAACCTCACTGGCCTCCTTGCTCTTCCTAGAACACTCTATGACCTTTGCCTTGGTTTTCATTGTGCCTGGAGTACTCTTCCTGCAGGTGTCACCATAGCTGACTCCCTTACCTCCTTTAAGTCTTTACTCAAATGTCACCTTAATCAAGCCCTATTCAAAATTGTACTGTGGAATTTCCATTTACCCTGCTCCCAAAGTGCTTGCTTGTTTCTGACACTATGTGTAATGTTTATTGTTTTCCTCCTACTAGGTGGTGAGCCCTTGAGGAGAATAATTTGTTTGTTTTAAAATTGGTGTTTTCCACTTACCTAGAAAAGTCCCTGGCACATAATAGGCACTCAGTTACTGGATGAATGAATGAGTAAGTGGATTTATTTTAAATGAATTAGTATGTTTTATTTAGAGGCAGGTGCAGTTGAACATTTTATGAAGTGCATATTCCTACTCCCTTTTTTTTCTATATTAAAAGTCAGTTTTAAAAAGTTTAAAAATCAAGTTCCAGTAATATAAAGTATAGGGATTGATTTAAAACGATAAAATAATTGTTATTGGTAAAGTAACAAATTAGTCTTTTTTTGTCCTGTGTATATTCCACCATAAAATGTTTATTTTATGAGAAAGAACTTGAATTCCTGTCTTTAAAGAAATTGGAGGGACAAGGTTAGAGCCCTTCTTGAATTAGAAGGTGTCTTAGTTTCTTAACGCTGCTATAACAGAATTTATTATCTCACAGTAAAAAAAAAAAAAAAAACCTACTGCCTTCGAGTCAATTTCGACTCATAGGACAGAGTAGAACTGCCCCAGAGAGTTTCCAAGGCTTAGGAGTTTAGGAGGCTAGAAATCTGAATTCAGGACACCTGGCTCTAGGGGAAGGCTCCCTCTTTGTTGGCTCTGGAGAAATATTCTTGTCTCGTCTCTGTAGCCAGCCATCCTTGGAGTTCCTGGGCTTGTAGGCTGGCCTGCTTTCATTGTCTTCAGATAATGTCTGTCTTCCCTCCGTGTCTGTCTTTTGTGCCTTATCCGATCTTTTATATCTCATAAACATATCCTACACTGATATGGCCTCATTGACATAACAAAGAAAACTCAGTGCCCAACCACAGGTACACCTGTTGCCATTGGGTCGATTCCAACTCATAGGATCCCTGTAGAACAGAGTAGAGCTGCCTCATAGAGTTTCCAGGGAATGCCTGGTGGATTTGAACAGCTGACCTTTGGTTAGCATCTGTAGCACTTAACCACTATGCCAACAGGGTTTCCGTCCATAGGTATGGGTGTTATGATTTGTAGCACGTATTTTTGAGGTGCACAGTTCAATCCTTAACAGAAGGTAAAAGCATATGCTCTTGGCACACCCTCTACCAACTCTCTTTTCCCTGAATCTTTAAAAAGAATCCAGAGGAAATCTGTGTACAACACTCATCAAGGATGTCTTGGAAGGGCAGTGAAGGAGGGAAGATAAGTCATGAAAGACTGGGAGTGAAGGTCTAATAAGAGGGGGTGGGGGCAGGTAGGCAGCCCAGCTCAGAGAGGTATATGTGAACAGCTTGAGTGGGGTACCGATCTGTCAAGTGTCCTGTTTGTCATATGCTAATCGACAGCAGTGGGTAATCCTATTAGAACAAGAGCTTAATATTTATTGAACAACAGTAAAAACCCCACTTTGCATTATTTCTATCTGAATGTATATAAATAAAGATTGGTATCTTTCATTTATGCTGTAGTTACATAGTTTGAAATTTACTAATCTCCTTTCCCTTGCTGTATACTTTGTGATTATTACATTTGGGATTTTAAAATCAGAAGAAGAAAGTAAGTTTTTAACACAGCAGCAAGTGAAGGTATAGCTCTGGTTTTGGAGTCATGTGGACCTGGATTCAGATGTTCCACTTACATGTAAAATATGAAAAAGGAAAGAGAGTTAAGTCAGATTTTGTTGATTTCAAGGAATTTCCTTTCACGAATCACAAAACATAACATTTTGGGTATTTTAAATTATGACTGAATAAAGCTGTCTTCAATACACTTTTTCTTAAAAAGACCAGGCCTATCCTATAGAACTTATTAAAAGTAATCCTCTGCCTTTAAAAATCTGGAATATAATAGAGTACTTATTTTTAAGCATTCAAAGCTACAATAATAGTGTATTAATGCCTCATGTTTCTGATGTCTTTTTGAAGTTAAATTCAGGTTATTGAGATTTTTTTTTTTTTTTTTTAATATTACCATTGTGTTTACCATTTCGGTACAAATTATCCCAGCATATGTTTCACATATCTTGGCCTTTTAAAACAAATTATTTAATTTTTAAAAATTTCCTTTGTGTGAAAATTTTCCCTTCCTTGGTCTTGAAGAAATTCTACTTCTTCGTTGAGGTGCGGATCAACTCTGACCTCTTCAATACCTTCCCTGGCGAATTTTTTTTCTTTCACTTCTGACTCTAAGTACTTTTTAAATATGCTATTTATCTGAAATCATACGTTGCCTTGTGAATTAATTAGCTCTTGATATTTTAACAGTATTTCCTAGGCTACAATTTCCTCAAAAAATGTTAAGCTTTTAAAATTTTCTCAGTACAGTAGAATGGCACCTACACATTGTGAACAGTGAATGTTTGATGATTGACTGACTTAACATCTGTCTTCTACCTCTTCTGCTGTCATCACTGTAATTGAGGTCCTCATTACCTCTCATAACAATAACCCAGTTGGTGTCCCCTCTCCTCCCCATTGTTTCATTCTATGCCACCAGATAAATCATACCTCAGATTCCTTTTCTCTTCATCCTTAATGGTTCTTCATGTCTAACTGCTGAAAATCTGAACATTCAAAGTCATGATCTGGTTTCTTATACCTTTCCAGCTTTATAATCTTTTACTTTACTATCTATACTCCAGTCAAACTGAACAGTTTGCTATGTTCCATATATGCCTTCTGCTTTCTTGCCTCTGTGCCTTTAATCATTCTATTCCCATTGCGCAGAATGCCCTTCCCTTAATCCTCTAGCATTCAGGATCCAGCTGGAATTCCATGAATCCCTTCTGATCTCCCCCAACATACGTCATTTCTTAATTTGAACTCCTTTAGTGCTTTGTTTACCACTCTTCACACTTCCTATTCTAACTATTTGTGACAGTGTCACATCTCTACTAGAATCCAAGTCTGATTTCATTTTTGAATTGCTAGAACTGTGTATTTCATATAGTAGACACTCAAATATTTGAGTAAATATGGAAATCAGTCCCTGTATTTTGCTGTAAGAAGTGTGAAGTTTCATGGCTGTTTGCTTCTGTGTAAAATCTTCCCAGTGTCCTGTGTTTCAGTGCTTGACCTTTGTACTTTAAAGGGCTGGGCTATTTCTCCCACATTAGCTGTTTTAACTGACTGTATTCACTTTTGTCCTATCACTTCTAATTTATACTTTGGGACAGCTCATCTCTTCGCATCTTTTTTCATTTGAGTTTGATTCTGTGCCCTGTGTAATTTAACCTGCCTAGGGATTTTTTTAAATAAATAAGCAAAGGTATTTCTGTTTATGGCCATTATGGCAGTTTTTGTTTGTGTATTGTCTCCCACTCTGGTAAGGCATTAAGAATGTTTTGTACCTTTAAGAGTAGGACAGTATGTGTGTCAGAGTTTAAATTCTAGAGCTAATTATAGGGTAACTTGAGAAGATAGGGGCAATAAGTGTCTTGGTACATAAGATCTGAGAAGTTGAGTTTTCTTAAAATATTTTTTTAGGTAATACTTTCTACAAACCTGCATATTTTATAGAAGAATTTAGGTCTTTAAAAATCTTAAAATACTAGAGGCAGAATGGAATTTTTTTTTTTAAGGACTTAATTTTATTTAATTTTTTCCAAATAGAAGAGTAAAAACCTACTATAGGTCCTCCGTGATTTTGTTCTTCAACTTTGTACCACTTCTTTGTCTCTTTGTCTTCTGTCTTTACTCTTAGCCACGATAGTGTTGAAATTGGAAGAGAGGAGTGAAAAAGAGGATGGTTGTAGACATTGGAATTGGAATTAAAGAGATGTTATATTTCTTTGTCATCTTGCCCCAAGTCATTTCTGAGTATAATTATCTTCTGTGTTTCGCCCTCCTTCAAGTAAAGAGTTAGGGGCCATATTAAACTAAGGCATGATATATTTCTGTCCTGTTATTAAAAAAAAAAAAAAAAAGGCTGTAAAGAATTTCCAGAAGTTGATTCCTTATTAGTAACTTTTTTTTTCCCTAAATTTTAATTGTTTTGTTTTTGTTGTTAAGAAATGTACACAGCAAAACATACACCAGTCCAGCAGTTTCTGTGTGTACAATTTAGTGACATTGATTACATTCTTCGAATTGTGCAGCCATTGTTGCCTTCCTTTTCTGGGTTGTTCTTCCCACATTAACATAAACTCAGTGCCGCCCCCCCCCCCCCCCGCCCCCAGTAGAGTTGCAGTTGTCAATTTGATCCCCTATCTTAAAAGAGCATAATGCTCAAGGCAGGCCTTTTTTTTTTTTTTTTACTAGTTAAGCTAAACTGTTGTTCGATTTTAAGAAAACTTCATGGGATATTTTTGGTTTAAAGTTTAAAGATTATCTCAGGGCAGTGATTTCAGTGGTTCATCCACCCCCTCCATGGCTCCAGAGAGTCTAGAGTCCATTTGAAATTGGATTCTAGAATTTGAAATTCTGTTCTGCATTTTCCCCATTTTGATCAGGATTCTTCTACAGAATCTTTTGTGAAGATGTTCGGTAATGGTAGCCAGACACCATCCAGTTCTTCTGGTTTCATGGCAAAGGAGGTGGTTGTTCTTGGAGGCAGTTAGCCACACATTCCATATCCTCCTCCTATTCCTGATTTTCCTTCTTCCTGTGTTGCTCCAGGCAAATAGAGACCAATTGTTGTGCCTTGGATGGCCACTTGCAAGGTTTTAAGACCCCGTGCACTGTGCAGCAAACTAGGGCGTAGAATAGAAGCACTAAACATGTGTTCAGGCCAGTTAACTGCGATGTACCATGAAACCATGACCCTAAACCTCCAAATCAGGGAGCCACATCCCATGACTTATTTGATTGCACATAAGCAGCTACTCTTTGTTGTTGTTGTAGATGTATCTATTCACACAACCTTTGCCAATTCAGCTTTTTACAGGTGTACAACTTATTGGCAACAATTACAGTAGTCGGCTGTGTAATACCCTTAATCAGTGAGATTTTCCATCAGCATTAGCCCTTGTTTTCCTCCTCCTTCCCACCCCTGATAACCACTGATAAACTTTGATTTCTATACATTTGTCTTTTCTTGTCTTTTTATATAAGTGAGGTTATACAATATTTGTCCTTTTGTGATTGGCTTATTTAGCTCAGCATGTCTTCAAGCTCCATCCACACTGTAGCATGTTTCAAGACTTCATTTCTCCTACTGAGTAGTATTCCATTGTAGGTATGTACCACATTTTGCTTATCCATTCATCTGTTGGTAAACATTTAGGTTGTTGCCACCTTTTGGCTGTTGGGAATAGTGCTGAAATGAACATTGGTGTACAAGTCTCTCTTTGAGTCTCTACTTGCAAGTCTTTAGAGTATATACCTAGGAGTGGAATTGCTGGCTTATATAGTAGTTCTATTTTCAGTTTTTTGAGGAACCACCACACTGTTTTCCAAAACAGCTGTACCGTTCTGCATTCCTACCAGCAGTGGATAAGGGTTCCAGTTTCCCTACATCCTGTCCAACATTTGTCATTTTCTGTTTTTTTCCTTATCTTAGTTATCCTTGTTGTTAGGTGCCGTTGAGTTGGTTCCAACTCATAATGACCCTGTAGGAAAGAGTAGAATTGCCCCGATAGGATTTCTAAGGAGTGGCTGGTGGATTTGAACTGCCGGCCTTTTGGTTAGTAGCCGAGCTCTTAACCACTGCGTCACCAGGGCTCTTAGCCATCCTAGTGGGAGTGAAACAGTACATCATTGTGGTTCTGATTTGCATCTCCGATGGTTAATGATGCTGAGCATTTTTTCATGTGTTTGGTAGCCATTTGGTGAGATGTCTATTGAGGTCCTTTGTCAATTTTATAATTGGGTTATGTCTTTGTTGTTGTTAAGTTTTTTATTTATGTGATGGATTACATTAATGGTTTTTCTGATATTAAACCAGCCTTGCATACCTGGTATAAATCCCACTTCATCATGGTGAATTATTTTTTTGATGTGTTGTTGGATTCTATTGGCTAGAATTTTGTTGAGGATTTTTGCATCTATGTTCATGAGGGATATAGGTCTATAATTTTCTTTTTTTGTAATGTCTTTACCTGGTTTTGGTATCAGGGAGATGGTGGCTTCATAGAATGAGTTGGGTAGTATTCCGTCATTTTCTATGCTTTGGAATACCTTCAGAAGTAGTGGTGTTAACTCTTCTCTGAAAGTTTGGTAGAACTCTGCAGTGAAGCCGTCCGGGCCAGGGCTTTTTTTTGTTGGGAGTCTTTTGATTACCGTTTCAATCTCTTTTTTTGTTATGGGTCTATTTAGTTGTTCTACTTCTGAATGTGTTAGTTTAGGTAGGTAGTGTTTTTCCAGGAATTCATCCATTTCTTCTAGGTTTTCAAATTTGTTAGAGTACAATTTTTCATAATAATCTGAAATGATTCTTTTAATTTCATTTGGTTCTGTTGTGATGTGGTCCTTCTCGTTTCTTATTCGGGTTATTTGTTTCCTTTCCTGTATTTCTTTAGTCAGTCTAGCCAATGGTTTATCAATTTTGTTAATTTTTTCAAAGAACCAGCTTTTGGCTTTGTTAATTCTTTCAATTGTTTTTCTGTTCTCTAATTCATTTAGTTCAGCTCTAATTTTTATTATTTGTTTTCTTCTGGTGCCTGATGGATTCTTTTGTTGCTCACTTTCTATTTGTTCAAGTTGTCGGGACAGTTGTGATTTTGGCTCTCTCTTCTTTTTGTATGTGTTCATTTATTGATATAAATTGGCCTCTGAGCACTCACTGCTTTTGCTGTGTCCAGAGGTTTTGATAGGAAGTATTTTCATTCTCGTTGCTTTCTAAGAATTTCCTTATTCCCTCCTTAATGTCTTCTATAACCCAGTCTTTTTTCAGGAGGGTATTGTTCATTTTCCAAGTATTTGATTTCTTTTCCCTAGTTTTTCTGTTATTGATCTCTAGTTTTATTGCCTTGTGGTCTGAGAAGATGCTTTGTAATATTTCGATGTTTTGGACTCTGCAAAGGTTTGTTTTATGACCTAATATGTGGTCTATTCTAGAGAATGTTCCATGTACGCTAGAAAAAAAAGTATATTTTGCAGCAGTTGGGTGGAGAGTTCTGTATAAGTCAATGAGGTCAAGTTGGTTGATTGTTGTAAGTAGGTCTTCCGTGTTTCTATTGAGCTTCTTACTGGATGTCCTGTCCTTCTCCGAAAGTGGTGTGTTGAAGTCTCCTACTATAATTGTGGAGGTATCTATCTCACTTTTCAATTCTGTTAAAATTTGATTTATGTATCTTGCAGCCCTGTCATTGGGTGCATAAATATTTAATATGGTTATGTCTTCCTGATCAATTGTCCCTTTTATCATTATATAGTGTCCTTCTTTATCCTTTGTGGTGGATTTAAGTCTAAAGTCTATTTTGTCAGAAATTAATATTGCTACCCCTCTTCTTTTTTGCTTATTGTTTGCTTGATATATTTTTTTCCATCCTTTGAGTTTTAGTTTGTTTGTGTCTCTAAGTCTAAGGTGTGTCTCTTGTAGGCAGCATATAGATGGATCGTGTTTCTTTATCCAGTCTGTGACTCTCTGTCTCTTTATTGGTACATTTAGTCCATTTACATTCAGGGTAATTATAGATAAATAAGTTTTTAGTGCTGTCATTTTGATGCCTTTTTATGTGTATTGTTGACAATTTCATTTTTCCACATACTTTTTTGTGCTGAGGCGTTTTTCTTAGTAAATTGTGAGATCCTCATTTTCATAGTGTTTGACTTTATGTTAGTTGAGTCGTTATGTTTTTCTTGGCTATTATCTTGAGTTATAGAGTTGTCATACCTTTTTGTGGTTACCTTGTTATTTACCCCTATTTTTCCAAGTAAAAACCTAACTTGTATTGTTCTATATCGCCTTGTATCACTCTCCATATGGCAGTTCAATGCCTCCTGTATTTAGTCCCTCTTTTTGATTATTGTGATCTTTTACCTATTGACTTCCATGATTCCCTGTTATGTGTATTTTTTTTTTAATTAATCTTAATTTGTTTGTTTTTGTGATTTCCCTATTTGAGTTGATATCAGGACGTTCTGTTTTGTGACCTTGTGTTGTGCTGATATCTGATATTATTGGTTCTCTGACCAAACAATATCCTTTAGTATTTCTTGTAGCTTTGCTTTGGTTTTTGCAAATTCTCTAAACTTGTGTTTATCTGTAAATATCTTAATTTCGCCTTCATATTTCAGAGAGAGTTTTGCTGGATATATGATCCTTGGCTGGCAGTTTTTCTCCTTCAGTGTTCTGTATATATCGTCCCATTCCCTTCTTGCCTGCATGGTTTCTGCTGAGTAGTCTGAACTTATTCTTATTGATTCTCCCTTGAAGGAAACCTTTCTTTTCTCCCTGGCTGCTTTTAAAATTTTCTGTTTATCTTTGGTTTTGGTGAGTTTGATGATAATATGTCTTGGTGTTTTTCTTTTTGGATCAATCTTAAATGGGGTTCGATGAGCATCTTGGATAGATATCCTTTCGTCTTTCATGATGTCAGGGAAGTTTTGTGTCAGGAGTTCTTCAACTATTTTCTCTGTGTTTTCTGTCCCCCCTCCCTGTTCTGGGACTCCAATCACCCGCAGGTTATCCTTCTTGATAGAGTCCCACATGATTCTTAGGGTGTCTTCATTTTTTTTAATTCTTTTATCTGATTTTTTTTCAGCTATGTTGGTGTTGATTCCCTGGTCCTCCAGATGTCCCAGTCTGCATTCTAGTTGCTCGAGTCTGCTCCTCTGACTTCCTATTGCGTTGTCTAATTCTGTAATTTTATTGTTAATCTTTTGGATTTCTACATGCTGTCTCTCTATGGATTCTTGCAACTTATTAATTTTTCCATGATGTTCTTGAATAATCTTTTTGAGTTCTTCAACAGTTTTATCAGTGTGTTCCTTGGCTTTTTCTGCAGTTTGCCTTATTTCATTTGTGATGTCTCGAAGCATTCTGTAAATTAGTTTTTTATATTCTGTATCTGATAATTCCAGGATTGTATCTTCATTTGGGAAAGATTTTGATTCTTTTGTTTGGGGGCTTGGAGAAGCTGTCATGGTCTGCTTCTTTAAGTGGTTTGATATGGATTGTTGTCTCCGAGCCATCACTGGGAAACTAGTTCTTCCAGAAAATCCGCTAAAAAAAAATGCAGTCAGATCCCTATCAGAGTTATCCCTCTAGCTCAGGCTATTCGGATGTTAATGAAGCCGCCTGGGGAGGGTGGGGGAGGGAATAGAGAGATAGGAGAGTAGCACCTCAGAACATAGCCAGAGTTGCTTGTCTTGCTTGGAATGACTATTATATCTGAGATTCCCGCGGGGCGTGTCGACTATGTGTGCTGGCTGTGTGGAGATTGCCCCTGGGGGGTCTGGCCCGTTGGAGTCAAGGTCAGATCCTCCGCTTCCAGCCCCACGCTGAGCGTCAAGGCTCCCCTACTGAGACGGTGCACTCTCGACTCCAACATCAGTCGCTGCCTCCCGGGGACTTCTCGTCCCTCCAGCCGCGTTGTCGTGCCGCTCCCGCGAACCAGTTGGGCCGCCTCCCGGGGTTAGTTCAGGTGGGTGGAGCAGCTCCCCGTGCTTGTGCCGTGACCGAGTGTCCCGGCTGGGACGCTGTTATCCCCACTCCAATACCAGTCGCTGCCTCCCGGGGACTTCTCCTACCGGCTGCGTCCCACGCCGCCCGCACGACCCTACTGGGCCCCCTCCCGGGGTTAGTTCAGGGGGGTGGAGCAGCTCTCCGTGTTTATGCCGTACCTGCGTCCAGTCCAAATCCCAGCGGGATGGTTCCCTGGCTGGGACGCTGCTCTCCCCGTTCCAAGACCAGTCGCTGCCTCCCGGGGACTTCTCCTACCAGCTGTGTCCCACGCCGCCCGCGGAACCGGCTGGTCCCCCTCCCGGGGTTAGTTCAGGGGGGTGGAGCAGCTCTTTGTGCTTGTGCTGTACCTGACTGGTACGCTGGCTCCAGGCTCTGAAAACAATTGCTGCTTCCCCGTATTAGTTTGTTCTCCGTCTCTAAATCTGTGTTTGTTGTTCAGGGTTCGTAGATTGTTATGTATGTGATCGATTCACTTGTTTTTCCGTGTCTTTGTTGTAAGAGGGATCCGAGGTAGCGTCTGCCTAGTCCGCCATCTTGGCTCCGCCTCCTGTTGTTGTTAAGTTTTTTAAACCCGTTGCCATCAAGTTGATTCTGACTCATAGAAACCCTGTAGGAGAGTAGAACTACTTGTTTTGGTTATTAGATTCTTGTCGGATAATTTGGTTGCTGAAGATATTCTCCCAGTTGGTGGCTTGTCTTTTCACTTTTTTGGTAAAATCTTTTGATGAACAAAAGTTTTTAATTTTCATGAGGTCCCATTTATTTATTTTGTCTTACTCTGTTTGTGCTTTTTTGTTACTATGTTAGATACTCCACTGTTGAAAACTAGGCCTGGCAGTGTTGCCCCTGCTTGTTCTTCTAAGAATTTTATCGTTTTAGTTTGCATGTTTAGGTCTTTCATCCATTTTGAATTTGCTTTTGTATATGGTGTGAGGCATAGACCCTGTTTTATTTTTCTGCATGTGGAAATCCAGTTTTCCCAGTACCGTTTATTGAAGAGACCCTTCTTTCCACATCAGTGGACTTAGCACCTGTGTCAAAAATCAGTTGAACATAGATATGTGGGCTTGTTTCTGGACTCTCAACTCTAATCCATTGGTCTATGTATCTATTATTATACAAGTATGATGCTGTTTTGATTATTGTAGCTGTATAATATATTTTAAAATCAGTAAGTATGAGTCCTCCTATTTTGCTCTTCTCTTTCAACACTGTTTTAGCTATTTGGGGCCTCTTGCCATTCCATATAAAGTTGAGGATTGGTTTTTCTGTTTCTGTAAAGAAGGCTGTTGGAATTTTGATCAGGATTGCATGGAATCTATAGATTTCTTTGGGTGATATTGACATCTTAAAAATAATTAAATCTTCCAGTCTTTGGACATGGAACATCTTTCCATTTATTTAAGTCTTCTTTAATCTCCTACAGCTGTGTTTTATAGTTTTTGTTGTGTAAGTCCTTCACATCACTGGCTAGATTTATTCTTAGGTATTTTATTCTCTTAGACGCTATTGTAAATGAAATTGTTTCCCTAACTGCTCTTTCAGATTTCTTACTGCTAGTATAGAGAACTCCAGCTGATTTTTGTTTGTTGACCTTGTACCTTGCAACTTTGCTAAATTCCTCTGTTAGCTCTAGAAGTTTTCTTGTGGACTCTTTGGGATTTTCTATACAGGATCATAGCATCTATGAATAGAGAATTCTACTTCTTTTCCAATCTGGATACCTTTTATTTTTTTTCTTGACTTATTGCTCTGATTAGGACTTCTAATACAGTATTGAATAGAAGTGGTAAAAGCAGGCATCCTTGTCTTTTTCCCCGATTTCAAGGGCAGAGCTTTCAGACTTTCTCCATTAAGTATAATGTTGGCTGTTGGCTTTTTATATGTGCCCTGAATCATATTGAGGAATTTCCCTTCTGTTCCAGTCTTCTTTAGGGTTTTCATCAAGAATGACTGTTAGATTTTATCAGATGTTTTCTCTGCATCCATAGAGATGATCATGTGGTTCTTTTCCTTTGTTCTATTGATAGGGTATATTACATTGATTGCTTTTCTAGTGTTGAACCATCCCTGCATTCCTGGAATAAATCCCAGTTGGTCATGGTGTATAGCTCTTTTAATATGCTGTTGGATTCTGTTTGCTAATATTTTGTTGAGGATTTTTGCATCTGTATTCATAAGAAATATTGGCCTGTAGTTTTTTTGCTGTGTCTTTGTCTGGTTTGGGTATCAGGATTATGTTTGCTTCATAGGATGCCTTGGGGGTATTCCTTTCTTCATCTTTTGGAAGGATTGGAACAGTATTAGTGTCAATTCTTAATGTTTGGTAGAATTCCCCAGTGAAGCTATTTGGTTTAGGCCTTTTCTTTTGTTGGAAGGTTTTTGATCATTGATTCAGTCTCTTCACTTGTTGAGACTTTTTATTTCCGCTTGAGTCAGTTTGGGTAGGTTGTGTGCTTCCAAGAATTTATCCATTTGTTTGTTGCTATGTAGTTCTTGGCATTCTGTCATAATTCTCTTTATTTTTGTAGGGTCAGTTATAATGTCCCTGCTTTCATTTTTTGTTTTGCTTGTTTGAATCTTTTCTTTATCAGTCTAGCTAAAGGTTGGTCAGTTTTATTGATCTTTTCAAAGAACCATCTTCTTGTTTTATTGATTCTTTTTCTGTTTTTTATTTTATTTCTGTTCTGATCTTTGTTATTTCCCATCTTCTCATAGATTTAGGTTTAGTTTGCTCTTCTCTTTCTAGTTCCTGGAGTTGTCCAGTTAGGCTGTTAATTTGTGGTATTTCTTCAATTTTTATGTAGGCATTTATTGCTGTAAGTTTCCCTTTGAGTACTGCTTTCACTGCATACCATAAGTTTTGGTATGTTGTGCTTTCGTTTTCATTTGACTCTAAGAAATTTGTGATTTCTTCCTTGAGCCACTGATAGTTTAATAGTATGTTGTTTAATTTCCACATGTTTGTGTATTTTCCAGGTTTTTTTCTGTTACTGGTTTCTGGCTTCACTCCATTGTGGCCAGAAAATACTTTGTATGATTTCAGTCTTTTAAAATTTATCGAGACTTGCTTTGTGACCTAAAGTGTGGCCTGTCCTGGAGAATGATGCATGTGCCAGCGGAGCAGAATGTGTATTGTGCTGTTTTGGGGTGGAGTGTCTTATATGTGTCTGTTAAGTCTTAGTTGGTTTATAGTGTCATTCAGGTCCTCTGTTTCCTTATCGATCTTCTTTCTAGGTGTTCTGTCCAATATTGATAGTGGTGTATTGAAGTCTCTAACTATTATTGTAGTACTACGTATTTCTCCCTTCAGTTCTGCAAGTGTTTGCTTTATATAGATGCCCCAGTGTTAGGTGCATATATACTTATGATTATTAAATCTTCTTAATTAATTGACCATTTTATCACTATATGATGTCCATCTCTATCTCTTCTGACAGATTGTCTTAAAGTCCACTTTGTCTGATACTAAGATTGCCACCTCAGCTCTCTTTTGGTTATTATTTGCATTGAATATTTTTTTCCATCCTTTTGCTTTCAGCCTATTTGTGCCCTTGGGTTTAAGATGTGTCTCCTGTAAACAACATATAGTTGGATCTTTTTTTTTTTAAATCCATTCTACCACTTTCTACCTTTTGATTGGAGCATTTAGTTCATTTACATTCACTGTAATTACTGATAAGAAGTGACTTACTTCTGCCATTTTGTTATGTTTTTTGGGTGTCTTAACCCTTCTTTTTGTCTTTGTCCTTTAGTACTCCTTGTTTTTGTGTTTTGTTGGTTTATTATAGTGAGCTTTTTTGATTCCCTTCTGCTTTCCTTTTGTGCATTTTTTTGTTGTTACATATTTTCTTAGTGTTTACCATGAATATGACATTTTATCCTGGCCTTTTATATGTTGGTTATTAAAAAACACAAAGGACAAAAGATTTAGAATTATCAAGCATGAATACCTTATTATTAGCCCTGATACTTGTCCATGTTTTTTCTGTTATTAGGGATCTTTCTTTTTATGTATAGCTTTGAATTACTTTCTAGTGTCTTTTTTCCTTCCATCTGTAGAACTCCCATTAGTATTTTTCCTTAGCAGTAATGTTGATATTGGAATTTAACAAATATTTATGGTATTCACATTTTTGTGTGATATAAATGAAATTAAAGGATTCCTGGTGGTGCAGTGGTTAAAGCTCTTAGCTGATAACCAAGAAGTCGGCAATTTGAACTCACTAGTGGCTGTGTGGGAGAAGATGTGGCAGACTGTTTCCATAAAGATTTACAGCCTTGGAAAGCCTATGGGTCGCTGCGATTTGGAATCAACTCAACAGCAGTGGGTTTGGGCTTAAATGAAATTAGGAGTGAGGTGGTAACATGAAAGACTGAGAGTGAAATGTGAAGTTAACTAGATATCTTTTTTAAAAAAGCCTGATCATCAAGGGGAAGATATATATTCTAAGTGAGCGATGTGAGGAAGAGGTGATTTATAACAGCAGAAGAAATGGCTACGTGAGATTGAAAAGTTAGGTGATAGAAATAAGTATATTTTCTGCTCTTGGGGAATCTGCCTTGACCTATTGATTTTGATACTCAGTTTGGCCTTTTGATGTTTTTGAAGCCTTAGAACTGAGCTCCTTATTTTAACTGATTAAGAATACCTTAAGTTGAATTATTATGAATGTACATGTAAACCAAAACCATACCTATTGCCACTGAGTCAATTCCCATTTATGGCAACCCTATGGGACAGAGTAGGACTGCCCCATAGGGTTTCCGAGGCTGTAATCTTTACAGAAGCAGGCTGTCACATCTTTTCTTCCACACAACGGCTGGCGGTTTGAATCGCCAACCTTTCTGTTAGCAGCCGAGTGCTTAACCACTCTGCTACCAGGGCTCCTAAAGTAACTAAGGGATCTGAAAGTATGGGAGTGAAGAAAGCAATCCTCCAAATATATTTGTATCGAAAGTTACTAAATTTTTCTTAACGCTCATAAATCCAAATGCTTTTAAGGATGGTGAGGCTTTTATAACTGACCCAACTAGTTGAAAATTACGTGTAATTTTTGTTTAACAATTTAAAATTTTACATTTGTGGAAGAAATAGAAGAAACAGTTTATCAAAAACTAAGTAAGCAGCAAGGTTTAGGATAAAAACCAGGACACTGGATACCTGGTTTCTGCTGTCACTCAGCAAGTGTGTGTGAAACACCGAGGAAAATGGAGCTAACATTTTGATTAGGGGACAACACTATATATGTGAAACAATTAGTTCAATTAGTATATCATCAAGTGTTAAATTGTTTGGTATAGATTTTCCAAGTTGGGAAATTAATTTGTGATCGGGCAGTGAATCACAAATTTCCTTTAGTTTCTGAAGCCTTCAGATGAAATCTTACATGGAACTTCTATGTAAAAGATAAATAAAAACAACAGAGCTGCCCTGATTAAATTTCCAGTGGGGAAGCTTGGAGCAGAAAGAATAATCAGTAGGTGGGAGCATGATTTCAGAGCGAAGAGAGTTGTATAATAAGATACCTTTAAAGTGATACACACACATCTTTTCTGTTAAAGTGTAACTATATATTTAAAAAAAAAAAAAATTTTTTTTTTTTTTATATATAGTAAAGAGTTAGTATCATAACTACCCAGATCAAGATACAGCCTATTTGCAGTACCACAAAAGGCTCCCTCACGCCTTCCAGTAGTCAGTATCCCTTCCCCGAAGATAACCACTATTCTGACCATATCACCATATATTTCTTTTGCCCGGTTTTGAGCTTAAACTAAATGGAATCATACTGTATGTACTCTCCTGTATCCTACTTCTTGTTCAACATTATGTTTTTGAATTCACTCATGTTATGTAGAGCAGTATGTATATGTATATACAGCAGTAAAGTTCATACTTTCTCGTTGTATAGTATTCAATTGTATAAATACCGCGTTTTATTTATTTATTTTACTATTGACATATATTTGGGTTGTGTCTGTTTTGGGCTGTTTAAATAAAGCTGCTGTGAACATTTTTTATGTACATAATGTATTTATTTTGGGTATATATTCAGAAGTGGAATTACTGTCATGGGTTGGGTGTATATTGCTAACACATTGGTTATATTTCTTCTGAGACTGATTTGTTCATTCTTTCGGCAGGTGTGGTATATTGAGTATTTTTTTCACCAACACAATTCAGATACATCAATTTTTCTGTCTTTTTTCTTTGTCCAGCTTTCGCATACATATGAGGTGATTGAAAAGACCATGGCTGGGGTCAGGCACACCTTAGTTATCAGATTTTGCATGGACTATTTGCATGGTCATCCTAGTGGGTATGAAGTATCACATGGTGGTTTTGATTCGCATATCCCTAAAGGCTAACAGAAGTCCTGGTGACATAGTGGTTAGAAGTTCAGCTTCAAAAGCTTGGCTGTTCGAATCCACCAGCCACTCCTTGGAAACGCTACAAGTCAGTTCTACCCTGTTGTATAGGGTCACTGTGAATCGGAATCATCCTGACGGCAGCGGGTTTGGTTTCAGTTTAAAGGCTAACAATGTTCAGCATCTCTTCAAATGTTTATTAGGCATTTGTATATCTTTGGAGAAATGTCTGTCTAGTCCAATCCTTTGCCTGTTTTTAAATTGAATAATTTGTGTTTTTATTGTTGAATCGTAAGAATTTTTTTTGTTTGCTGTGTATGTTATTATATATTTTGTATTTGTAGGGTTCATTATCAGAACCCTGGTGGTGCACTGGGTACGTGCTCAGCTGCTAACTGAGATGTTGGTCATTTGAACCCACCCAGTGGCTCTGTGGGAGAAAGACCTGGCAATTTGCTTTCAGTCTGCTTCCATAAAGATTACAGCCAAGAAAACTTCATCAGGCAATTCTACTCTGTCACATGAGGTTGCTGTGAGTCAGAATTGACTCGACTCTACCCAGCAACAGTGCATTATCAGATATATGATTTGCAAAGATTTTTTTCCTGGTTCAGTGGGTGTCTTAGTCATCTAATACTGCTATAACAGAAATGCCACAAGTGAATGGCTTTAACAAACAGAAGTGTATTCTCTCACAGTCCAGTAGGCTAGAAGTCCAAATTCAGGGCGCCGGCTCCAGGGAAGGCTTTCTCTCTTTGTCAGCTCTGGAGGAAGATCCTTGTCATCAGTCTTCCTTTGGTCTGGGAGCATCTCAGCGCAGGAACCTCAGGTCCAAAGGACATCCTCTGCTCCTGGTGCTGGTTTCTTGGTCTCTCTGCTCATTTCTTTTATATCTCAAAAGAGATTGTCTTAAGACACTATCTAATCTTGTAGATCATCAGTGTAACTGCCACTAATCCATCTCATACATGATAGTGATAGGATTTACAACACATAGGGAAACCACATCAGGTGACAAGATGGTAGACAATCATACAATACGGGGAATCATGACGTAGCCAAGTTGACAGATATTTTTGTGGGACACAGTTCAATCCATGATGGTAGGTTTTCTTTTCACTCTATTGATGGTGTTCTTTGAAGCACAAAAGTTTTTAATTTTGATGAAGTCCAATGTATCTGTTTTTTCTTTTGTTGCTTAAACTTTTGGTGTTGTGTCTAAGAAGGTTTTACCCAGCCCAAGGTCATGAGGTTTTACTTCTGTTGTTTCTTCTAAGAGTTATATTTTTAGCTTTTATTTTTAGGTTTTTTTATTGAGTTAATTTTTATGTATGGTGTGAGAAAGGGATCCAGCTTCATTCTTTGGTATGAATGAATTATGCTGTTCCAGTGTAATTTGTTGAAAGGGGAATTTTTTTCCCATTGAATTGTCTTGGCATTTTTGCAGAAAATCAATTGACCATAAATATAAGGGCTTATTTCTGGACTCAATTCTGTTTCGTGTATATATATATATATATATATATATATATATATCCTTATGCTAGTACCACACAGTAGCTTTGTAGTAAGTTTTAAAATCAGGAAATGTGAGTCCTCCAATTTTGTTCTTTTTCAAGATTGTTTTGGTTATTCTTTGTTGCATTTCCATATGAGTTTTAGGATCAACTTGTTTTAGGATCAACTTTCTGCAAAGAAACCAGCTGAAATTTTGATAGGACCACATTTAATTTTTATCATAACCCCATGAAAGCGGGTATTATTATTCTTAGAAATGAAGAAACAAGCTTAGTAGAGCTGGGGAGCTAGAAGAATTGAGTTTTAGATAGGGATAACTGCACGGTGTGGCAGAGGAGTAGTAGAGGGATGCAAAATAGGGGCCATACACGAGATTTGGTTCAGAGGCAGTCTTGGGAATGTCCTCTGAGAGTCTGTTTCCAGTAGTATGAGTATGATGGAAGAATGGGATATTGGAATGAAGGAGTTTATACATTGATGCCTGAAGTAATGAGATTCCTTTATAATGAAGTGGGTGTTTTCAAAGTGTTCCATAAATCATGTAAAGATAGGTTTCTACGTGTCATACACTACAACAATAGTATTCTGCTAAGATGACAAAAATATCCCACTGCATAATATCTATTATGTCATTTGAAAGTAAACAGCCTTTCAGCAAAGTTCAGAAGTTAGCATATGTGTTTTGGGTGTCCCATGTCAATGTCATCTCTTTTCTCTCAACTGGTATTCCCCTTTTCATACCCGTTTGGTGATTCGGGTGCTCTAGCTTTTTGACCAAAAAAAAAAAACAACAACAACAAAAAAAAAACACTGAGCCAGTTAACATAGTACCTTACACCACCTTGCAAATAGTAGTACACCCTAAAAGTCTGAGTAAGCCACAAATCATGTATATTTTACTGCTTTTTAACAGTAATACCATCACTTCTGCTTTTAGAGGCTGCAACAATTATCAGTGGCCTTGGATTTAAGTGCTGCATAAAATTAAAGATAAAAGAGGGATGAGTCAGTTTAGTGTTTCTTCAATTTCACTTCTTAACCTAAAATATGCTGTTTGATCTTGAACTTGTTATTAACTCTTTTTTGACAACAGAAAATATTCAGTTATGAGACTAATTTAAGATTTGACCTGCATACCTCACCAACCCTAGATTTAGAAGAGAACAGCAAAAATTAGCTCTTAAAAACTCTTCTAAACATACTGTTACCAGTGGTGTAAAGTTATGATAACGGCTTTTTTTTCCACAGTGGCTGTAACAGTTTGCATTCCCACCACCAGCAATGCATGAAAATACCAATTGCTCTGCATCTTTTTCAACACTTGGTATTGTCAATATTTTTTATTTTTGCCATTTTAACAAGTATGTGGTGTTTATCTTGCGGTTTTAATTTGCATTTCTTTAATAGCTAACAATGTTGAACATCTTTTGATGTACTTATCTGCCATCTGTCCTCTTTGGTGAAGTGTCTATTCAAGTCTTTTGCCCATTTTTTTATTGTTTTTTTTTTTTTACTGTGAGCTTTGAACGTTCTTTTTACATTCTGGATCCAATTCCTTGAGCAGATGTATGATTTAGAATTATGTTCTCCAAGTCTGAAGCTTGTCTTTTCATCCTCTTTAAGTGTCTTTCACAAAGCAGAAGGCTGTAATTTTTATGAAATCCTATTTATTAATTTTTTTATTTTATGGATTGTGTTTCTGCCATGTCCAAGAACTCTTTGCCTAAGTCCAGATCACAAAGATTTTTTTAAAGTTTTATGATTTTACATTTAGATCTATGATCGATTTTGAGTTCATTTTTGTATAAAATGTGTTTGGGTTGAGGTTCATTTTTTTGCATATGAATGTCCAGTTTTTCCTATAGCATTTGTTGAAAAGGCATTCCTTTCTCTATTGAATTACCTTGGCACCTTTATCAAAAAAATCAGTTGGCCATATTTGTGTGAGTCTATTTCTGGACTTTGTTTTATTCCTTTGATCTGTGTACCTATCCTTTGCCAATATCACACTGTCTTCATTACTGTAGCTTTATAGTAAGTTTTAAAATTGGGCGTAGTGTGTTTCTTCCAACCTCATTTCCTTTTTCAAAATTGTTTTGGCTACCTTAGTTCCTTTACCTTTCCATATACATTTTAGACTTAGCTTGTCTGTATCTACAAAAAAAAAAAAATACTGCTAGGATTTTTTTATGGAAATTGTATTAAATCCATAGCTCAATTGGGAGAGAATTTCAATTATTTTTATATTTAAATGGTTTATTTTGTTTGTTTAGGGAAATTTCCAGTTGTTCATTGCTGATATTTAGAAGTACAATTGATGTGTGTGTTGATCTTGTAACCTGCCACCTTGCAAACTCAATTATTAGTTCCAGGAGGTTTTTTGCTAGGTTTCTTGGGATTTTCTAAAAGTAGACTCAAGTTGTATGGTTGCCTGTTTTTTACTCATGTTTTTTGAATGCGTTTTTGTAAAGCACTGAAATTCTCTAATTTAGAGTGTTGATTTATTAAAGTATCTGTAATCATTTCAAGACAGAAATGAGTGAACACCAGCCTTAATTTTTGTTCCACTGAAGCTCTTTAAAATGCAAGGAACTGACTCTAAAAAGTGAAAAAGGGGGACGGATATTGAAATGACAGGAAAATTTCATGGATCCAATTGCAGGAAGTATAGCTGCTGTCACATTTAATGTAAATTTGCATCAAGGAAAGACTTCTAAACTAATCTTAAAAAAAAAAAAAAAACCCAGTGCCGTCGAGTCGATTCCAACTCATAGTGACCATAGTAGATTTTGACGCTACATGAAGTTAATATATAAAAAAAATAAGATTGTCAACTTTGATTATAATGAAGCTGACTTCTTTCCATGATAAACATTGTCAGGAAAGAAGGGATTTGAATACTTTTCTAAAGGATAAAGGAATGTTGTTAGATAAGTGGTTACATAGACCTCTCTGACCTTTCCAAGTGTTCAGTATCGCTCTGTGTGATTTATATACTGTGCAGCTTTAGGACAAGCTCATCTCAGCCATTCATTCTGGAAAGTATTTTCTGGGATCCTCTGGCATTGAGAAGTTTGCATGTGTACTGAAAGAGGAAACTGAAGTTACCTAGTTTTGGATAGGAAATCTAGAATGTATTACACACTTTCCTGACCTCTTAAGCTTTTAAACTTCACAGTGCTTCTCTCTCATTCCCTCCTCTATAAATCACTAAAACACTGACTTAGGAGGAGATTTTTATCTCATTTTATTGATTCAAAGTTATTATTAGAGAGATAAATTTATTATACCCTGGAGATAATAGATCGATGCCTCCAGAGTCTTGTAGAGTATGTTTATCTGGTGTTAATGGTTAAAGTCTACTGTTTGATTTCTTATACTTGTTTTTTCTCATTGTCAGATGTGCTGCTTTTGCTATTAGTGTGTTTGTCCTTTTGGTGCCTCTTCTTACTTTTAATATTATGCAGATCGGAAACCAGATAATCAAGTTTGTTACAATATTTCCCAAAAACCTCCGATAGGAAGACTCTAAAAACATTGACTATCCTATGCGTAGAGTTTTTATTTGTGAATAAAATATTTTGGGGTTTGGACCATGGGCACATTTTATTTTTTTTAAGTTTCCTTGGGCACAAATTTGCTTAAGTAAAGTCAGTTATAGTAGAAAATTCACCTGTGTATGATAGCAGAAAAATAGATAAAGGGGAGCAACCTTCTTTAATTTTGAGGAAATCTTACCAGTGTTTCATCATTCACTATTTATAATTGCCTGTCCTCCCGCACTACAGCAAAACATGAACTTTAGAGGATTTTGAGTGTTAGGATATCTGCTCAGAAGCCTTCTTGCATAGTTTAAATGTTGGGAGTGTGGCTGAAGTAACTGTGTATAGCTTCTGCATAAACAAGGTGATACCTATTCATGGGCAAAATAGAAATGTTCATTAGATATCTAATAGGCAAGACATTGCATAATTGCTGTGAAAGCTACAAAGATAATCTACGCTCAGTGTGTTTCATTATCTTTTTTTTCTGGAATTTTCTCTCATTTCTAGATTTTGTTTCTCAAAATGCTTTTTATTTATCCCTTAAAGCATAATTAGCAGAACTCCTTATAAGATCAAAATTCTTAATAAAATCTCTAGATTGATGGGTACTTAACCTGAGTTAAAATCCCACACATACCCCTCATAGGCTCAAGGGATAGAACTGTATTTCAGTGTAATTGATTTCCTTAGTAATCATAAGTGTTTTATTTTATTCATTTAAAAACACACTGAGAAGGGGTCCATAACTTTCATCAGACTACCACAGAGGTCCATGGCACAAAAAAGGTTAAGAATCCCTGAGAGTTAATTTCTGAATTTCTGTTCATGAGCTCATATCATTGCTGCAGAAACCACAAAGCCTTTGGGGTTTGAGCCACAGCATTCTGATAGGTGTGTGGTATAGGAGTTCAGTCGAATTTTGCTGTTCCAACTGTTAGGTAAACTGCCAGACCTCATTTAAGATGAGGTAGCGTGAAATCAGGACATTTTAAAATGCCTTTCTGAAATCTATTGAGAAAATTAACTCAAAGTATGATTTCGTAGTCATTGAAAAAAATTTAATATCTAAGACTGGGCTTTCAAACTTTCTTTGGCAACTCACCATAAATACGTTTTATATCATGCTTCAGTTTATAAAAACTAGAACAAATTTCATGAACAGCTTTGACCCTTTCAATGTATGATACTATTCTATTTCATTTTCTGAAGGGTGCTAGTTGTGACCCTCTAAAACTGATGTCACAACCCACAATAGCCTGTGACTTGTATTTTGAAAACCATTCCGAGGTATAGAGCCAGAAAGACAAGATTTTAAACTCTTTAAGTATTTAGTATGTCTGGCATCTCAAATGAAGTATCTTAGAAGTCCAAACTAGCCTCTGTAAGAGAACATGTTAGAGAATTAACATTTTAGAGAATTGAGTACATGTATATACACTGGGAATAGTCATTAAGATGCTTGTCAGTTGAACTACTAGAAACTGGAATGTAAAAATATCTGTCATCCTCCCCGAAATTTTAGTTCTTGTCAGAAGATCACAATTTTTTTTTCTGAATTAGCTTTTACTAATTTACTACCTTTTAAAAGGTAGCTTCATACATTTTAAAATACTTTTAAATATAAATATAATTTTAATGTTTTAAAAGTTAAAATATTGTATGTCTTAAAAGACATTCGAGCAAGAATTTTAAAAGTAGTGCATTTAATAATTTTTTGTAAACATCTACATTGAGAGTTAAAAATTCTCTAGTTAACCAAATGTTTTCACATGGGAAGTGCTTTCTAAACTGCTTGACTTTTCAGTCATAGTAATGAATATCAGAAGGTTAGCGTGAACTCATATTGATGTTTGTGGACTTTGCAGCATTTTGGCAGTTGATTGTCATTGTTGAAGACATGTTCTAGCTCATAGTAGTTCTGAGGATCCTGTCGGGCCCCATGTATCTTCCAGTTCAGAGGATGGAAAGGGAGATGATAGAACCTTAGGCTGTTAGGGTGGGAAGGGATATAAGATCCATTTGATCCATCCTAGTCAATGAGCAATAGGTCTTGAACCAAGGACCTGGCTAGGAAGGTTGACTTGGACCTGGGAACTCCTCTGGATGTTTTTGGTTTGGGAGGCTGAAGCAGAAAGGCCAATGTCAAAATGTCAACTAAATAAAGTCAGAAGCCATAGGTTCGTGTAAGGTTTGATTAGATAGGTAAGCATTCAATCATTCATTCCACAAATATTTAGCTAATACTTTCTGTGGCCCTGCATTATGTTGAATGTTGGATAATGGTAAACACTAACGAACTTCCTTGCAGAAATGATTGAGTGAGTAGATAATATCTATCTAAATGAAGGTGAAGCAGTGAGGTCGGGAGAGGAGAGTTTTCAGGAAGAAGGAAGGGATAGTAGGTGCAAAGATTCTGTGGTAGGTAGTAGAGAATTGAAAGGACAGTTTAGTATTTGTAAGTGCCTCCTATGTGAAAGGCACTTTACATTTTGTATCTTTATTAAGGATTTTGGACTTTGTCCTAAGAGCAGTGGAAAGCTTTGCATTGGAAAAAAAATTTTTTAAAGGATCTGAGTTAGTGTGGAGAACAAATCGGAAAGGATGTGCCAACACTAGTTAGGAACTCATCGCATTACAGAGATGAGAGAAATTGTTAGTTAGGGTGCTGGCAATAGAGAGAAAGAATGAAGGATGAATTCTAATGTTTAAATGACAGAATCAGAATTAGTAATCTATTGTTGGAAAAAATTTATCAAGGAGATTAGGACATAGAAACATCAAGAATAGATTATTTTGGGGAAAAAATTGGCTGTGAAGGGGGATAAACCAAAGAAAAAAAACCAAACCTGTTGCCATCAAGTTGATTCTGACTCATAGCGACCCTGTGAGACAGAGTATAATTACCCCATAGGGCTTAGGGCTTCCAAGGAGCGGCTGGTGCATTTGAACTGCCTATCTTTTGGTTTGCAGCAAAGCTCTTGATAGGAATTGAGTAATAACAAGGAATGTGGAATTGAAAGGAGATTGGTTTGTTTTAAGGAGGTCTCTGGGTAATGAAACTGGTTTGCCCTCAGCTACTAAATGAAAGATTGGCAGTTCAAATTCACCCAGTGTTGCCGTGGAATAAAAGCCTGCAGTCTACTTCTATAGGATTACAGCCATCGGAACCCCTGTGGAATACAGTTCTACTCTGACACACTTGGGGGCAATGGATTTGTTTGTTTTAATGAGAAGACTTGGTCATGTTTACAAGCCCAGAGAAAGAATCCAGTGAGAAGAAGAGGTTGAATAAAGACAGCAGCGAAGATCTGTAGAGCACATGGCATCCAAAGCATAGGTAGTAGGTGTGGACTTCATAAAAGAAGTTAATTAATACATTTACAGTCAGCATTTATGAGAGTACAGATAAAATATCTGTCTTACAGCCACTGAGTTCCACATTCCATAGACAGCTAATATTTTTGTGGCTCCTTCAAAAGGTTTTATGCACATGCAAGCAAATACAAATAGTCCCCCTGCCCCTCTGTAAGTAGTGTACCATATACACAATTTGGCGCATTGCTTACCGTATCTTGAAGATGTTTTCTTCAAAATATTGGAAAGGGTTTTTTCATTTTTCTTTATTCTTCTCTAGGGCTGTGTAGTATTCATTACATGTACCATTATTATTAAATTGGTCCCTTAACTGATGGACATTTAGGTTATTATCATTCTTTTGATGGCTCCTCTATTTTAAAAAGATGAAAAGACTAAGTGGAGATGAGTGCACATGTGGGCAGATTTGTATGTTTGCCTCTAGAAAGTTAAAGGGCACAAATGAGCTAGATACAAGTGGTCAAGATGGAGATTAAATATTTAGTTAAAGAGCTGATGCGTGGAGACTTACTTCATCAGATGAGTTAAGCCACTACCAGAGTTACCTTTTAATGGAAAGGAATCAAGACATCTTTTGGTAGCCTCAAACTGGGGCCCTCCATTCAAGGTGAAGTGGATCTAGCCAATCTGGAGGGCAAGGAGCCTTCTTTGCAGGGCAAACACTGTTTTGGATCAGAAACTGTAAGAAAACTTTATTCTGAAGGATTTCAGATTTTTATCTTCTTTTTTTTTTTTTTACTGCACAAGGAGCCTTGGTGGTATGGTGGTTAAAGCGCTTGGCTGCTAACTGAAAGGCCGGCAGGCAGTTCGAACCTACCAGCTGATCTGTGGGAAGATGTGGCAGTCTACTTCCGTAAAGATTTGCAGCCTTGGAAACCCTGTGGGGCAGCATTACTCTGCCCTACAGGGTCGTTATGAGTCAGAATGGACTCTGTGGCAGTGGGTTTGGTGTTTCGATTTTTACTATACAACCTGTCATGCAGTGGTTAAGAGCTCAGGCTGCTAACTGAAAGGTCAGCAGTTCAAATCTATCAGCCACTGCTTGGAAGTCTATAGAAATATAGGGCAGTTTTACTCTGCGTAGTGGTTAAGAGCTACGGCTGCTAACCAAAGGGTCGGCAGCTGAGATCCTCCAGGCGCTCCTTGGAAACTCTATGGGGCAGTTCTACTCTGTCCTATAGGGTCAGTATGAGTCAGAATCGACTTGATGGCACTGGGTTTGTTTTTTTTTTTGTTTACAGGGTCGCTTATGAATTGAAATCAGCTCGACGGCAGTGGGTTTAGTTTTTGAGTTTATACAACCTGTAACTTTAATCTGAAACAAAAAAATTGATTAAGCCAAAATTATAAATTCTGACTTGTAGCGACCCTATAGGACAGAGCAGAACTATCCCATTGAGTTTCCAAGGAGCGCCTAGTGGATTTGGACCGCCACCCTTTTGGTTAGCAGCTGTAGCACTTAGCCACTGGCGTTTCCTAAGGGACTTAAAGGCACCTACAATTTATTCAACAACTATAGCGGGCCTTTGATGTAACTAGCACTGCTAGGTACGGTGGGCTAGGTACAAGATACGCATGTGAAACTGTACAAAGTCAGAGGGATGACAAATGCTAGAGGTGGTTTTAGGTTTTTTGGTTTTTTTTTTTACATAAGCCCTGGACCCCATAAGCCCAGGACCTCTGGTCTGTCATCTCAAACTCTGTTCCTGTCTTTTTTTTGCCTTCTCCAATATATCTTGTCTACCACTACCAGATAGTTTGTTAAAATCACCTTTGCTTTGTATCATACTTTTTCATTGATTCCTCTTTGCCTGCTATTAATACAAAGGCTAAACGTAACACCAGGCTGAGCTAAATTTTAATGACGTGTTACACAGCATGTTCTATCATTGAATTTCATTTAATAATTCAAAAATAAGAGTAGTTTGTGTACTACTGTTGAAATTTATTGGTGATCTGTCTTTTGTATTCTGTAGTATGGTACTTAGAGTGTAGAGAACAAAGTTAATTTCCACTGATTGTTGTAGCTTTGTTGAAACCCGACACTGTATACCCTACTTAAAAAGAAATTCTCAAAAGGGTAGTAGACTAATTCATTACTTATATTTTTAAAATGAAGTTGAAATCAACTCTAAAAGTCGTGTTTTCAGCAGAATTAAATATGCATTGTGACTCATTTTTAACTATTGCTGTTTTCATTTTCTGTTCGACTTACACATTAGATTTTTGAACGATAACTTTTACTTTTAAAATTAGCTATTCACTTAGTGACACCAAGTTTGTAAAGGCTGCTTTTTTTTATTATACAAGTATAATTGCACATTGATTACAATTATATTAAAATAAAGGAAAATTATAACTGTTTTTAGTACTTTAATGCAACCAGAGTTAACATTTTAATGTAACGTTTATGTATAATAAACCCATTGCCGCTGAGTTGATTCTGACTCGTAGCAACCCTGTAGGACAGAGTTGAACTGCCCCATAGGGTTTCCAAGGAATGGGTGGTAGATTTGAACCGGCAGGCTTTTGGTTAGCAGCTGAGCTCTTAATCACTGTGCCACCAGGGGTCCTTATGTATAATAGTACTCTATAATATTTTTGCATCCTTTTAATTTTTATTTGAGGTCCTTTTATAACCATTTTCACATGTTGCATAGTTTTTAGAGCTTCACTTTTAAAAAGGCATTAAATATTTCATTAAGTCTATATATTGTTATCCTGTACATTTAGGTTTTTGCGCTTGCATGTGCGCACACACACATACATACACACATACACACACACCCTCAAAAAGCACCGTAGTGAACACCATTATGAATTAAGTCTTTTCTGTGTTTGGATTAGCAGAGCAAGGTAAATATCTTGGTTCTTGTTTTTTTGAAATCAGAATGTACACATTTAATAAAGTGGTTCCCCCTTTTCCTCAAAAATGTTAGAATCCAAGAAATATACCTACTAAAGTTATTTTGCAGCATTCTTACAACTTAAGTTCATCTTTGGAGGAAATTAGCTCTGATCCTTTAAAAAGGGGTGAGGGATATCTGTTAGAGAGCTTAATGCAGTAAATACAATTCCAGACTTCCTGAGCCCCAAAGCCAACCCTTGGCTGTTATAGACATACTTTTTTTGGAATCAATACCTTTTTTTTTTTTTTAGCTCTCATCTTTTAAACCCCAAAGGATATCTATTTCTGATGCTGGTTGTTTTCCAAAGGAATTTTGGGCTTAGTACTCTTAACTTTCAAAAGGATACTTTTATTTGCATCTTTCATTTGAGGATGGAAGAAAAATTACTGAAATAGGGATATTTAAGCTGATAAAATTCAAAGATAGGATGCTAAAATGAAAAAAATTATGGCATTCTTTGCTGTAGCAATGCAGTGGTTCCAAAGATAACTCATGTACTAGCTCCAAACTAAGGGGAATATGTCTCAGCTAACAATCACCCTTAGGATCTGCCCCACTGGTAATTCAGTAAGTAGATGCCGTTTCACCTTTAGAAACTAGTTTGCTTTGTGGGAGGGAAAAGTAATCTAATTTCAGTCTGGGTGAGAAAAAAAATGGTGATGGTGCTCAGGGGACTCTAGTTTTAAACAAAATTGCTGTTGTTTAGTTGCTGTCGAGTTGACTCCAAATCATAGGGACCCATGTACAAAATTTTTTCAGCATCTTCTTGATAGTTGGTATGCAGAAGTTCATTGTTGTGGTCATTGTGTAGTGCCTTCCAGCCTAGAGGACTCATCTTTCAGCACTGTATTGGACATACTCTGTTGCGATCCATAGGGTTTTCATTGGCTAACTTTTGGAAGTAGATCTTCAGACCTTTCTTCCTAGTCCATCTTAGCCTGGAAGCTCTGCCGAAACCTGTCTAACATGGGTGACTCTGCTGGTATTTGAAATACTGGTGGCATAACGTCCAGCAAGCCACCACAGTACAACAGACTGGGGCGGTAGACAAAATTATTTCAGGAAAAAAGGTGGTTAATTTTAATGATTTACATGGATTAGAATCAGAAAGCTGTCAAGGAACCAAGAAAGCTACTCCCATCTCTCTTACCTGGGGCTACATGGTTTTTCATTTGTGGGCCCTCATGTCTGCTTCACCCTGCATTTATTTTCTAATTTGTCTTTAATCCAGCCTGCTTCAATTTACGCATTCCTTTTTTTCCATGACCTTTCATGTCAGTTGATTCAATTTCCCTATTCTAATTCCTAAGAGAATACATCTGATTGGCTCAGTTCCTCTTTATCAGCCAGGAGGTAGAAGTCATCAAAAGTTGGCTAACCAGTGACTCCACTGGAATGTATGCCTGTCCCAGAAGTTGCTAAGTCATGAGCAATTTAGAGCCGATTAGAAGTGTAGGTGAGGTAGTTATCTTTACCTGTTTACTGGCTCTGTATCCCCCTATTAACCAACCAACCAGTTGCCGTCAAATTAATTCTGACTCATAGCGACCCTGTAGGGGATTTAAACTTCATAAGATCAGAGACCTTATCTTTCTTGGTCAGCACCATATCCCCTTTGCCTAAAACTGTCTGGAATGTGGTTGTTCAATAAAGACTGTAATTGGTGTCTAGGCTCAAAATCTGACCTTGACTCCACCTGTCTTGAAGGCTTAGAAGGATAAATAAGCTTAGCTAATAACTTGCTCATGTTGAGTGCCTACCAGCCCTCTCCCAATTAAAATACTGCATATAACACCGTATACAAATTACTCAGTAAATATTTATGTAATGAATGAAGGAAACAACTTTTCCATTTCTTAAACAAACAAAACCAACTGGAAGCAGTGCTCTTTTCCATACAGGCTGCTCTGACTTATATACATACTTACTGAATATAACACCGTATCATTTTTTATTATCATAGATGTGTTGCTGGATTTTTGTTTTTTTGTTTTTTCTCTGTATGTATAATCGTTATCCTTTATGACTGACTACAAGAACTATGTAAATATAAATCTTGATTTTTTTTTTTTTTGCGGGGGCAGGGATGGTCAAGATTTCTTGAACATCAGAGCTAGAATATACGTTGAGTCCATCTATTCCAAATCCCCCATTTTGTTGTCTTAAGTTTCAGCCAGACAAAATTCAGAGAAAACATTCCCAGCAATTTAGACTTAGGAGACTGCAGCTGGAGAGAGGGGGTGGTGCCAGCAGCAGCTTGTAAGGCTGTAAGGAAAAAGATCAGAAGAGCTGGCTCTTATTTCTTACTGGAGGAAAGGATACAGCTTTTGGTGACAAGCTGCATTCTTTAGCAATGACTTTATTTTTCCTTCACCACAAACCAGACTTGTACCATTTCCAAGTCTCCACACATTATTTAGGCACTTCCACAATGCATTGTTTTAGTTTCTGAAATTGTATCATATTCCCCAAATTGGGACCAACTGTTAATGCAGTGCCTATCAGATAGATATGTTTTACACTTTCATCTGTTTGTCTTTTTTGGTTTGTAACTCCCTAAGATTAGGGCTTAAGATTTTTTGTATGTGTTCTTCACAACATTCGTCATATTATTAATGCTCCGTTACCTATTTTTTTTGTGTGACTCTTTTGTCTTTCTTTTGCCTCACCGTATTTTCTGATCCTTTCTTCCCTTCACTGTTCTACCCCCTTCCATGATGCTGCATTTTTTCCCTCACATTTTAATTTTTTTATTTTATTTTGTTGTTGTTGAGAATATACACAGCAAAACATACACTAATTCAGTAGTTTCTACATGTGCCATTCAGTGACATTGATTGCATTCTTCAAGTTGTGCAACCATTCTTATCCTCCTTTTCTGAGTTGTTCCTCCCTCATTAACATAACTGACTGTCCCCAAGGTTCCTACCCAGTCTTTCAAGTTGCTGTTGTCAGTTTGATCCTATTTAGATACTCCTTAAAAGAGCATAATGCTCAAGGTAGACACTCTTTACTAGTTAAGCTTTCAGTTTTAAGAGGTTTTAAGAAGGTCAAGGGATGTTTTGGTTCAAAGATTATCTCAGGGCAGTAGTTTCAGGGGTTTATGTACCCTCCATGGCTCCAGAAAGCCTGGAGTCCATGAGAATTTGAAATTCTGTTCCACATTTTTTCCCTTTTTGATCAGAATTGTATGGAATCTTGGGTCAAAATATTCAGTAATGGTAGCCAGGCACATACATTTTAACTTAAAAAGTATAATTTTTCTTTAAAGCAAATGCTTTTCCTTGTATTCTCTCTCATGAAGACTTATGTAGAGAATTAAAACATTAAGGCAAAAAACTTTTTTTTAATGATTTATTATTTGGGATATATTTGCTTCTCCAGTTGTGAATTCTTCCTTCTTAAAAGTTAAACTCACAGGGCAAGTACATGTGTGGCTCCTGTCAACATTGAGGAAATGGTAGATGAGATTACAAATAAGTAATTGGTAAGACTCTAAGTATATTGTTTTTAAGTGAAACTAACGATTTTTGGGTTTGATTAGTCAGTGCTAATATTCCAGTACAAACGTAAGGTTATTAATGATTAAATAATGATAAACTTTGTAAACATAAAGCCTTTAATATAACTTTGAAGCAGACAGGCCAAGTGAATTGAGAAGTGCACCTAGAATTAGCACTCTATCTTGAGTGAGTAACAAATTCTATAACCTTGGGAGAATATTCTTTTCTTTACGGTGTAGTAAATTTCACCCCATCTTCAACAAATCTTCAGTAGTAAAATTATAGTGAAGAGTATTACCCAGAACCCATTAGTGATACCATAAAATAATACTTGTGAAGAGTGTGCTCCTTAGTTCAAGCAGATACATGCGACCAAATGGGCAGCTCCCATTTGGAAGCAGGATGAGAAGGCAGGAATGGACAGGAGCTGGTTGGACAGACACGAGAAAACCCAGGTGGAAGGGGTGGGGGGTGTTGTCACATTATAGGGATTGCAACTAATGTCGCATATCAATATGTGTATAAATTTTTGTATGAGAAATTAACTTGAGCTGTAAACTTTCACCTAAAGCACAATTTTTAAAAAAATGTTTTTTTAAAAAAAAAGTATTAGCAATACCGGAGGTAAACATGTATACTGTTTACCTTCTGCCCTATTCCACTTTTCCTCTCAGTCAGTGATGTTGATAGAAATGTTCATAAAGACCTATGAAAGCATAGAAGGCACTACTAGTTGGTGGTGAGTGTTGAGAGTATTGAGTATCACAGGTGCTTTACGTATGTAGTTAGGCCTTTTTAAAAGATGATTTTAGAAGATTGCTTGGGTAAGCAAATTAAGGAAGGAAATAGGCATAGAGATATGAAAACATGGTGTCTTAGGAAATGGCCCCATTGTTTATACTGTTGAACTGGTCACCCTGGGAGAGGAAGGGTTGATGTGACGTGGAAATGGTGAAGAGGCTAGAAAAACAGGCCAGATCATGGTGGCCATTGTATTACAATACTTGCTATATGATGACAAATCACTAAGGAATGGTCATGATGATGGGGATAAAGGGAAGTTAGGAGGAGTCAGAGGAATCAGGAAGGTGAGATGTCTAGTGATGTCATTACAGCAGGGCCAGATTTTCGAACCTCTGTCATGTGGCAGGAAACCCTAGTGCCATAGTGGTTAAGAGCTATGGCTGCTAACTAAAAAGTCGGCAGTTCAAATCCACCAGGTGCTCCTTGGAAACTCTGTGGGGCACTTCTACTCTGTCTTGTAGGGCCGCTATGAGTAGGAATTGACTCAATGGCAATGGATTTTTTTTTTTTTTAATCATATGGTAGGTGCTTTACTTATATTAGTGATTCCTTATAACACGCTTTTAAGATAAATATTATTTTGCTGATGAAGAAACTTCGGTTCAGAAACATTAAGAAGGCAGTGAGTGTTAGATGAGGAAGACATAGATAGGTAGATTACCAGCTCTTGCAGGGCCTGGAGGCCATCCTCTATATTAAGAGCGGTAGGAAGCTGTCAAAGGGGTTTTTGGAATCGACTCTGCGGTAATGAATTTTTTTTTTTTTTTTTTTTTTTTGGTTGGTTGGGGAGGGTGCAATGTTGGATTTGATTTGAAAGGATTATTGTGACTACTGGGTGGAGAACAAATTGGGAGGAGGAGCAAGACTATAAGGAGATTTTACTAGCTAATACTGTATAAAAAAAAAACCTGTTGCCTTCGAGTTGATTCTGACTCATAGCAACCGTATAGGACAGAGTAGAACTGCTCCATAGGGTTCCCAAGGAACAGCTGGTGGGTTAGAGCTGCCAACCTTTTGGTTAGCAGCTGAGCTCTTAACTACTGTGCCACTAGGGAGAAATGGGAGCTAAGACTGAGTATTGGTAATAGGGATGGAAAGGAATGGATAAAATTGGTCAAAATAGAAAATAAATTCACTAGAACTTGCTGGAATATTGAATATGGGTAGATCAGGGAAAGGGAGGTACCAAGAATGACTAGAAAGATGGTGTTACTTACTGAGATAGGGAAGCCTAGAAGAGGACCACAATTTGGAGGGAAGTTCATTTTTTAATATGCTGAGTTTGAGGTACTTTTGATACATCTAACTGGAGCTGTCAAGTAGAGCCTGGAGTTTCAAAGTGAGATCTAGACTGGAAATATAAATTTGCGAGTTATTTGTTTCTTGGTGGTAATTGAAGCTGTGAACAGGGACATAGTTATCAGATCAAGAATACAGGGCAGAACAGGCTAGGACAGAGCCTTGAGAAACTTAATATTCACTGGCTTGGTAAAGGAGGATGAGCCTGAGAAGCAGTCAGAGAGAAGACTTGTGATAGACGGTCCACGAAGTTTTAGGTCAAGACTTAAAACATATGGCTGATGAGTATCTGAATATGATGTTCCCTGGTGTTTGCAAAATTGGTAAATTATGCCATTATTAACATTTTTCTTTAATTCTTCAACTTACTTCATTTAGGAGACCTATTAGTAAGCACAAGTTCTAAGCTAGAGAGACCTGGATTAAGTTCCAATTCTGCCTGTATATCTTGACGGGTTGATGGAGGTTAAATAAGATTATCTCAAAAGTGCTTTTCTCTAAATAAAAAATGTTTGGAAAATTAGTTTCTGCAGGAATCTTTTTTATTTACTCTGAGAAAAGGAATAAAACGCAAGTACTGTCTAACCACTCGACGGCACTGGGGTTTTTTGGGGGGTCTAACCACTGTCAAATTCAGAACACACTTTTTTGCTAGTGTTCCTAATGAAGATCGCCAGATAAACTATTTGAAAGTAAGTCAGTGCAGGTTCTATCCACCACTCTGAACATTAGCTAAAAAGTGTATTTGTACATCATTTATCATTAGTACTTAGACCCTGACTAAGGTACACCTGACCCAAGCCATGGTGTTTTCAGTTGCCTCATTTGCACCTGAAAGCTGGAAGACCAAAGAAATAATTGATACCTTTGAGTTATGGTGTTGACAAAGAATATTGAATATACCATGGACTCCCAGAAGAACGAGCAAATCTTTTCTTGGAAGAAGTACGACCAGAAAGCTCATTAGAAATGAGGATGTGGAGACTTCATCTCACATACTTTGGACGTGTTATCAGGATGGACCAGTCCCTGGAGAAGGACATCATGCTTGGTAGAGTTTGAGGGTCAGCAAAAAAGAGGAAGACTCGTCAATGAGATAGATTGATACAGTGGTGCAACAACGAGCTCAAGCATAACAATGTTAGGATGACGCAGGACCCGGCAGTGTTTCGTTCTGTTGTACATAGGGTCACTATGACGTGTTGCACCTACAATAACAAACATTAAATTTAAAAAGCCACATGTGGCTAGTGGCTACAGTATTGAACAGTGCAGATCTAGACTGAGTTCCATGTCTTTCTTTCACTACTGTATCCCACAGAGCCTAGCCTAACAACAACATTTAGGCCCTGAAATACATGCTAATCAAAACTTTTAGTTTTTCAAAAAAGAAAAAGAGGGAGAGAATGGTTGCACAACTCGAAGAATGTAATCAGTGTCACTGAATTGGACATGTAGAAATGGTCGAATTGGTGTATGTTCTGCTGTGTATATTCTCAACAATAACAACAAAACAAATTAAAAATGGATGAATAAAAGAAACCCAGAGATGAAAATGAGTCACAATCTAAAATTCCACACAGGGAAATTCACAGGTACTTGATACACAGTAGACATTCAATAAATGTTTGTCATTTACGCTTAAGCAGATATAAAGATCTCTAAAATCGATGTCTTCAACAAGTACTCTACAGATGCCTATGGCAATCTTTGTTAGCCACTGTTGTTGTTAAGGGCCAGGGAGCTGGTTCCTACTAATAGTGATCCCATGTACAACAGAACACTGCCTGGTCTTGCGCCATCCTCACAATTGTTGTTATGCTTGAGCCCGTTGTTGCAGCCACTGTGTCAGTCCATCTCATTGAGGGTCTTCCTCTTTTTCACTGACCCTCCACTTTACCAAGCATGATATCCTTGTTAGGCACTGCAGTTTATTAAAGGTATTTTGTGCTTAAAAAATCATCTATGTGAAACCAAGTGGTCAAAATTACTCTAAAGCAAAGATGAGAAAGTAAGGGGGAAGGTAAACTAGAGTACTGGAAATGGTATAACCAGAATGGAATGAGAATGACCACAGTTGTGAAAAATGTAACCAATATCACTGAATAATTTGTGTAGAAATTGTTAAACGGGAACCTGATTTGCTGTGTAAACATTCACCTTAAACACAATAAAATATTAAAAAAAAATTTTTTTTTTTAGTGTTTCATTTGTATTTTCAACCAGAAATGAAACTACAGTAGCTGTGCACATAAATATAAAGTAGGAGTAAGCTGTATCTCTGGTGTTGGGGGTCCTGCAAGACCACCCCTAGGTTTGATGATTCTGTAGGACTCATAGGAGTCAGCCACACTCACAACTATGATTTATTACAGCAAAAGAATACAAAGCAAAATCAGCAAAGGCAAAAGGTACATATGGCAGAGTCTGGAAGAAACCAGACACAAGCTTCCAGTAGTCCCTCTTCCAGTGGAGTCACATAGGATGCGCTTAATTCCTCCGGTATTGAATTGTGACAACATGTATGAAGTGTTATTGCCCAGGGTACTGAGTAGGCACCTTCTGCCTAACACTAATGAGAGTTCCGGATTCCCAGAAGGATAGCAAGTGTTCGGCATAAAACTTACTGTTTGCACAAAGAGTTTAGGCAGTGAACCTCTCTCGTCAGTTAGAGAATAGTGGGAACCCTCCTAAAAACCAAATCTTTTAAAAATTGTTTTTTTTATATATCCCTGTCTAGTCTTCAATTTTCACCAAACATTGGAAGCAAGATTCAGTTTTGCTACCTAGAAATTATCAGTGTATCTCTAGTTGTCATTGGGTGCTGTCGAGTCGGTTCCAATTCATAGTGACCCCTTGTGATAGAGTAGAAATGCCCAGTAGAGTTTTCTAGCCTGTAATCTTTACAGAAACAGATCACCAGGTCTTTTCTCCCACAGAGCTGCTGGGCGGATTCTAACTACTAATCTTTTGGTAAACTGTTCGGCCTCCGTGGCTCATTTTATCTTTAGTTACTAGAAAATAAATCGATAACTCCAAAATACACCATACCAGTTTTTTTAAAAGCATGATGAGGGTGATAAACTTTAAAATTAGGTGTATATGGCAAGAAGGGTGAGGCCACATTCCTTGTTAACATATCAAGAGGTCTTAGTCATTTTCTTCCCTCTCCAGCTTTCTGAAAAGTTTGCATGGCAATAGGTATGCTCTTACACCAGTCATTCCAGTGTGACGGTATGTGTGTCATGTCTTGATGTGGGTGGCAGCTGGACAGGACTGCTCAGATAGTACTGGAATTGAGAGAATTGGGAAGGTATTACAGATTGGAAATGGTAATCCAAGAGTTGAAGACTTCAGAGCTGGCTGGAATCAGAGCAGAGGTCAAAGAGTTTCTAGTATTCTGGGACAAGACAGAAAGTAAGGACAAAAGTCAGGGACATTAGCACTTAGCTAAACGTTCATAAGCCAGAGAGTCATTTGATGATAGGGAGAAAAAAATCTCAAGGGAAAACAAAGGCCAGAATAATTTACAAATGTTGGCATTTACAAAGCTCTTTCTTATTATCTGATATGATTGTATCATCAGCCTCCTAAAATGGGTGCTATTATTTTTCCTTTATTCAAAGATATTAAGAGACTTGGCGCAAGTCACCACAGTAAGTAGCAGAGCTGGGACTCAAATTTTAATTCTTCAGACTAAAAAGCACATATTCTTTCTAGGATAGCTGTATTTTTCAAACTGTATTCCATTGATTCTTAGGGTTCTGCAAAGGTGTCCAATGTGGGGATGGGGATATCCATCCTTAGGTCACGTTCCTTCCCAGTCCTGTTTCACCAGAGTAGTCCAGTTTTAAATATTTGGATTTTAAATAAAAATTTCTTTGAAAAAGTAGTTTTGCTGCTTTAAAAACTTGAAATCAATTGGATTAAGGGCGTATGTTGCTTAAAAGGGAGATAAAAATTCTAACTTCAATATTGCCAGTAACTATGTGACTACAGGCAAGCCTGGACCCTGGTTCCCACCCTATAAAATTGGAAGAGTTGTTTTTAGATGACTTCCAAGACCCCCTTTAAAAGAAATTTATTCTTATATCTGCCAGAGCCTAATTCGTTCCTTAAAATACATTTTGGAATGCTATTCTACAGTCATATAATAGTAAAGTTGGAATAATGGTAGCTAAAAAAAAAAAAATCTGTTAAGTCGATTCCGATCCATGGCGACCCTATAGGACAGAGTAGAACTGCCCCATAGGGTTTCCAAGGAGCAGCTAGTGAATTCGAACTGCCGATCTTTTGGTTAGCAGCCTGAGCATTTATGTATGTGTCTGGTACTATACCAAAGACAACATTTGTAATCCCCACTTAATTCTTTCAGTGGTCTTAGTACTTTCCGTAGAGAGAAGGTGAGGCCTATAGAGGTTAAATAACTTGGCCAAGATCATACAGCTAGCTAATAAGTGGCAGAGCAGGGACACGAACTCAGGTCTTTTTGGCTTTGAGCCACAAAAATTTTTTGCATTGGAGATTTGTCTCTGGGTATAAAACTTCAGCGAGGCAAAAAATTTATGCTAGATATGCCCATAGGAATGTGTCTGTAGAGCCATATTTATGATCATGAATAACCAAAACAAGGGGATACTGTGTGGGTTAAAATTAGGAAAGGTGTGTATGTCAGGGTTGCATCATTTCACCATACTTTGTCTGCTGAGCAGCTGATCCGAGAAGCTGGACTATATGCAGAAAAACATGGCATCAGGCGTGGAGGAAGACTCATTAACACCCTGTGATATGCAGGTGACACAACTTTGCTTGTGAAAAGGGAAGAAGACTTGAAGTAACTACTTATGAAGAACAAAGACTACAGCATTCAGTTTGGATTATACCTCAACATAAAGAAAACAAAAATCCTCACAGCTGGACCAGTAAGCAACATCACGATAAACAGAGAAAGATTGAAGTTGTCAAGAATTTCGTTTTACTTGCATCCACAATCAACACCCATGGAAGCAGCAGTCAAGAAATCAAAAGACGCATTGCACTGGGCAAATGTGCTGCAAAAGCAGAGATGTTACTTTGAGGACTAAGGTGTGCCTGGCCCAAACCATAGTATTTTCAATCCATTGTATTTATCCGAAAGTTGGACAGTGAATAAGGAAGACTGAAGAATTGATCATTTGAATTATGGTGTTGTATGGACTGCCAGAAGAATGAACAAATCTGCTTGGAAGAAGTACAGCTAGAATGCTCCTTAGAAGTGAGGATGGTGAGACTTTGTCTTACATAGTGGACGTGTTATCAGGAGGGACCAATCTCTGGAAAAAGACATCACGCTTGCTAAAGTGGAAGGTCAGCGAAAGAGGAGACCCTCAACGAAATGGATTGATACAGTGACTGCAGCAACGGGCTCAAGCATAGCAACCATTGTGGGGATGGCGCAGGACCGGACAGTGTTTCGTTCTGTTGTACCTAGGGTCGCTGTGAGTTGTAACGAACTGGACTGCACCTAACAACAGTAACCAAAAGGGTTATGTGCTCTGTAAAGTTATTTTTCTAATGCATAAAATAGGGTTTAAATATTTACTTTGCATATAAAATATTCTCAGAGTTTGTGCTATAAACTGAAACTTTTTATATGTAGAAAGCTCATTTAAAACTAAATATTCATTTATAAAGCAAAAAAGAATTGCTTGTGGTTATAGTGGTGAAGATATTACAGGGCTGAAAGAAAGCCTTCAAGGTGTACTAGAGAAATGAAATCAGCTTGGTACTTAATGTCCTCTATGAAAGCCAGAAAAATTAACAGTCTTATCAGAGTAGATGACTGTACTTGTTAACTAAAGTTCATTGTATTCTGTATACTTTTCCTGAGTCTCTCATAGGTAGAAGGAGCCCTGGTGGCTCAGTGGTTAAGCAGTTGGCTGCTAGCCAAGAGGTTGGTGGTTTGAACCCACCCAGTGGCTCCAAGGGAGAAAGACCTGGTAATCTGCTCTGTCACAGGTGGTCTCTGTTTAGAGTCAAAATTGACTCAGCAACACCCAACAACAACAACTCAAAGGTAGACACCTATGTATTAAGCTGACACTAGAGGGAGAGTCTGTTAGTTCTAGGGTATAGGGAGGAGATTTAGCAGCTTGCTGCATAAGGTGAAATTTGGACCAGTGATCCTGCAGGGGGAAACCTGTTGCCATCAAGTTAATTCTGACTTGTAGCAGCCTATAGGACAGAATAGAGTGGCCCCATAGGGTTTCCAAGGCTGTAATCTTTATGGAAGTAGACTGTCACATCTTTCATCCATGGGAAGGCTGATGGGTTTGAACCACCTACCTTTCGGTTAGCAGCTGAGCTCTTTAAGCACTTGGCAGGGGGAACGGTGGAGCAAATTTTAAGAACAAAGGCAACAAAATGGTAAAGCCGTGGAGCTTTTTATAGGAAACAGTAAATTGGTATGACTGTCAATAGATAAATCTCCTCAAATGCAATAATATTAATAATAACAGCTACAGTTTATTGTGTGCCTGGTATACACAAAGTTCACCATTGCAGGTACTGTATAGAGCTTCCTCATTTAAGCCTTATATCAATCTTGTAAAGTAGGTAGAGAAGATGGATTTTACTCCAGTGTCCATAAGGAAAGAAGCCCTGGTGGTGCAGTGGTTAAAGCACTCGGCTGCTGACCAAAAGTCAATTTGAACCCACGAGCCGCTTCACAGGAAAGATGTGGCAGTCTGCTTCCATAAAGATTTACAGCCTATCCCACAGGGTCACTAATAGTCGGAATCAACACAATGGCAGTGGACTTGGTTTCCACAGGGCCATAAAGAACCAGAGACTGATAGTTATTAAATAACTTACACATGGTCAGGTTGTTAAGTGGCAGAGAAGTAATTCAAACCTAGGACTACCTGAATCCCAGAGCCATATTTAATCATATTATGTCTTCTTCCCATGTCATAGGCACTAAATAAATATTTGAAAGAAGAATAATTCTGATAAGCACTCACATCCTCCATTATTATTTCCTAAATTATGAGATAGAAGTATGTGAAAATAATTTTAAGTAATCATTAATGATTTTATGTAGAAACTTGTAAAATACAAAATTTCAAATACCTTCCAGCCACTCCACAGGAGAAAGATGTGGCAGCCTGCTTCTGTAAAGATTTATAGTCTTAGAAACTCTATGGGGCAGTTCTGCTCTGTCCTATAGGGCTACTGTGAGTCAGAATCGACTTGACAACAGTGGGTTTGGTTTGTTTTTAGTTTGAACTATTGGCATTTTACTTATTCCAAAGAGTGCATTCTTAATAATTTATTATAAGGATTTACTGGGTTTTAAGCTTTAATTATACATTTGTTCTGAATCTCAAGGAAAAGGAATATGTAAAGTCTTGGATTGCCTTTGACAAAAAAACTCAGTAACTACTGTCAGAGTTAAAACTACAATGAGATACCATCTCAGCCGACATCAGTGGCGCTAATCAAAAAAAAAAAAAAAAACAAATACTAGTGTGGTTGTGGAAAGACAATAATTCTGACACATTGCTGATGGGAATGTGAAATGGTACAAACGCTATGGAAAATGATATTGTGCTTCCTTAAAAATCTAGAAATAGATGCAGCAATACCACTTCTAGGTCTATACCCTCGAGAAATAAGAGCCATGACATGCATACACAAATGCACGCCCATGTTCACTGAAGCATTATTAACAATAGCAAAAGATGGGAACAACCTAAGTGCCCATAAACAGATGAACGGATAAACTGTGAAACTGTGATATGTGTACACAATGGAATATTATGTGATGATAAAGAATAATGATGAATCTGCAAAACATCTCGCGACATGGATGAGTTTGGAAGACATTATGTTGAGTGAAATAAGCCAATCACGAAAGGACAAATATTATAAGAGACCACTGTTAAAACAGGTTTACACATAGAAAAAACATTCTTTGATGGTTATCAGGGAAAGAAGGAGAGATAGGGTAAGTTACTAAATTAGATTGAAGACACATGGTAATATTGATGAAGGGAAAGGCTATGTGGGGGAAGTCGGAACCACATGACAGAGGCAGAGAAGGCACTGAAAGGAACTCAAGAACAAAAGGCAAGTACAGCAATTGCTGTAACACAGATAATCCTGCAACGGTAGTATTAACAAACAGTAATTTACAAAGGAATACATAGGTAGATAGGTAAGCTAAAGAGGCGTGGGAGGGTGTAAGGGAGCACACCCACCTGCAGATAAAGGTTAGGTTGTAGGTAATGCTACAAACATTTGTAGATGCTGCATGTCTACTAATATAGATGATAGAACACACGAGGGGCACAGTCATGGAAACTTCTTATACACAACGAAACACCTCCCAGGACAAAGATACTAGGCTTGAAGGCTAAGGACCATAGACGCGGGGGACATCCACATCAATTGGCATAACATAGTGCATAAAAACAGTGTTTTGTATCCTACTTTGGTGAGTAGCATCTGGTGCCTTAAAAGCTTTCAGGTGGCCATGTAAGATACAATTAGTGGTCTCTTCCCACCCAGAACAAAGGAGATTGAAGAAAACCAAAGACTCAAGAGAGCAATTAGTCCAAAGGACTAATGAACCACATGCACCACAGCCCACACTGCCCCGCGGCCAGAAGAATTAGATGCTGCCCGGCTACCACTACCTACCGCTTTGACTAGGATCACAATAGAGGGTCCTGGCCACAGTGGGAGAAAAATGTAGAACAAAAAATCAAATCGATAATAAAAAAAGACCAGACTTACTGGTCTGATAGAGACTGGAGGATCCCCTGAGGCTGTGGCCCTAATACACCCCTCTGACTTGGAACTGCTGCCAGTCCCAGAAACCACCTTCCAGCCAAGCAATACGCAAAAAGAACTTGCTCCATAGAACAAACAAACAAGACCAAAAGGATCACATTTTCCCAAAAGTAAAGATGAGAAGTCAGGAAGGGGTAGGAAAATCAGATGACACAGGGAACCCAGGGTGGAAATGGGAGAGTGTTGACATGGCATAGGGATTGCAACCAATGTCATGGAACACTTTGTGTACAATTTGTTGAACGGGAAACTAATTTGCTCTGTAAACTTTAACCTAAAAGTAAAATACTAAAAAGAAAGTAAAGGGTTTATAAGAGCAAGTCTGGTTTAAAGGTACATAATGGTATCTTTAGGAGACTTTGTGGTGTACTGATACATGTAGTACAAGGTGGTGAGAGCCTTTGGTGGAAGTTTTACTTCCAGTTCTGCCATGGCAGATTGTATGACCTTAAGCCTATGGCTCAACATCCCTGAGACACGCATTCGTCCAGCCAACTGCATGCTAGATACTGTGCTAGTGCTGGAAAGTAGACCATTTTTTAAATTTGAAAACCAAGGGATTGTATTAAGATAGAATAATCTCAGGTTCTTTGTAGCACAAACTTCGTGGTCCTAATTACTTTTTGAAATTGGTGTTTGACATTATTGTCTAATATTTTAAAGTTTTTCCCTCTTGGAATTAAAGAATCAGTATTTGAGCCTAATATGTATGTATTTTATAGGTTTACATATAATACTGTGTATGAGATTTTTTCCAAAATTCTCTTAAAATAGGATATTTATACTTGAGCCCTTATAAAGTCTTATTTTATGTGCTGTCTTATTTTGAACCACAGAGAACGGTTTGGGGAAGCCATTAGCCCAAAATCACCTCAGTTCATGCTAGTTCTAGATGCTTAGGTTATTTGGCAGAATCTGTTTTTTAAAAAAGCTTAATTTAAAACAGTTTTAGCAATTATTCCTGGAGATAGAACCTCACAATTGCAAATGTTAGCTGTCATTGTCAACAAGTGCTTAAATTGTAGAGATCATGAGTGATCCTACAGAATGAATAGAAATAACAAATTTTCTAATGTCAGTAGTCGTTATTTGACATTAAATTTCCCATGAACGCTTCATACATGGATTCAAAAAGTGTGTCTCAGTCAATTTATTCAGTGTACTTCATTGAGGCCTCTGCTCAAATGTCTTATCAGAGAAGTTTACCCCAACCATCCTGTGTAAAACAGCACCCCCATCACTCTTTATCCCCTTAGACTGCTTTATTTTTCTTTATAGCACTTAGTATGATACATAATCCCACAGATTATATATTGTTATTTTCTGTTTCCTAATGTTCGAATATAAGCTTTATTCTAGGAACTTTATTTTGTGTACTCTTAACTCCTCATCACCTGGCACATAATAAGTACTAAATAAGTACCTGTTGAAAGAATGTGTAAAGAGTGTGAATAAAATTATTTCATAAAATGTGAGAAGAGAAAAGCACTATGTCTAAGTTACTGTATTTTATATAATATGCAAATAAATTAATAAATTTTAAGTAGCCATTTGGGTATTTAATTTATATTTCTAAAAGTTTAAGTAATCTGGCCAAAAACTGTTTTTGATCATCTTATTGAGAATATGAGAGGGAGGAAGGGCCACCTCATTTGGCTCATTCAGCTTTGGGTCATATACAATACATATCCAAAGTCTACAAGGAGTTTTACAAGTGAAAGTTTATGGCAACAATATCAGTTTTTCAAAAGAAATAATAAATGAAATTTAAGGTTATTGTCTGCATGGAAAATAAGATAAATTTGCAAAAAAGATCAGTCTGTAACAGCCAGTCCTAATGTAAATATTGGTATATTATGGCCACAAAATTAGTTTGCAGCCTACAGAGTATTAGTTTATTGGATTCAGTTGGTTAATTGCATGGACGCTCTATATGTATTGATTTATCTGTTTGTGTATCAGGAATATTGTGTGTTGTGTGTGTGTGTATTTGAAGCATTTTCATAATTAAACCAAACCTAGTGCTGTCGAGTCAATTCCGACTCATAACATGATCCAGAAGCTAGATCCTGTGGGACCCAGTGGTTGTGGGTTTTCACACATCAAGCTGTGTGAGTGGTGTAGAATAGGTGGAGACTAGGTTTAATCAAGGCTGAGGTTTTACAGGTGAGTATAATAAAGGAAAAGAGCCCCGGTGGCACAGTGGTTAAAGCACTCAGCTGTGAACCAAAAGGTCTGCAATTTGAACCCACCAGCCACTTTGCAGGAGCGATGTGGCAGTCTGCTTCCATAAAGATTTACAGCTTAGAAACTCTATGGGGCAGTTCTACTCTGTCCTGTAGGGTCACTATTAGTCGAATTTCCGTGTGTGTGTGTGTGTGTGTGTGTCTGTGTGTCTGTGTGTGTGTGTGTGTCTGTGTGTCTGTGTGTGTGTGAAATGACCTTCATGTGGAAATGCTTCAGATAACATTCCTTGTCAGTTTTTCAGTGAAACTTGTGCTCCTATCCTTTAAATTAGTTCAGAAATCTAAATGTGAATGTTTTGGTGTGTGTGTTTCCAGTAGTTAAAGTTAATGCAGGGTGAGACAGAATCATACTGCTACACACTACCCCAGCCACCTCTTGCCATAGTCCCCTTTATCTCCATCCCCTTCCCCCAACCAAAAAAAAAAAAAGGAAAACATTACCACTGAAAACGAGTTTTTAAAAAATAATCTTTTTCTTCTTTTTTTTTTTTTAATTCAGGAACAAGTTCCAGTTCCAGTCTATCATCCAACACCTAGCCAGACTCGGCTAGCAACACAGCTGACTGAAGAGGAACAAATTAGGATAGCTCAAAGAATAGGCCTTATACAGCATCTGCCTAAAGGTGTTTATGACCCTGGAAGAGATGGATCAGAAAAAAAGATCCGGGAGTAAGTTCTGATAAATGCATACATGTTTTAATGGTTTCAGCTGTTTGTTTTTGAAAAATATTCTGCTGCATTTTAGAAGTCAGATATTTAATACATTGAACACCTCTCAGTTTTGTGCAAGAGAATGTTTAGATGTAATAATTAAGAATTTTCATATAGAAATAGCTAAGAAATGGCATCCGTTTTCACCGTTTTGTATGTTGCTTGTCCATTTGATGTTGATGTCAATTAAAAATCATTCACCTGTGTTTGGTTATGGTTAAGAACAAGGTACTGACATTGCTGGTGGCCCTGTCAGCTGGTTTGGGGGGAGCAGTTTGGTAATGTGTCAAGGACTTTCAGGTCTATATTCTTTGAGACAGTAATTGTAGGAACCTATCCCAAAATTTGTACCTCATTTGCACCCGTAGAGCATTATGCACAAAGATACCACAGTCTTATTTAAGGAAAAAATACAAGGTGTATAAATGCCCACCCCTGGTGGTGTAGTGGTTAAGTGCTATGGATGCTAACCAAAGGGTCTGCAGTTCGAATTCGCCAGGCGCTCCTTGGAAACTCTATGGGGCAGTTCTACTCTGTCCTATAGGGTTGCTATGAGTCAGAATTGACTTGACGGCGCTGGTTCTTTTTTTTTAATGTCCAACAGTAGAGATATAGTTAAGCAAATTGTAGTATAGTGATACTTTTGTAAGTTTTGCAGCCACTATAGTTGTTTGCTAAGGGTTTTAGTAAATAAGAAAACTTCTATAAGTAATGGGAAAAAAGGATGTAGAGTTACATATGCATTAAAAGTAAAATATGCATAGAAAAGTAGCTGGAAGAATCTATACCACTATGTTAACATTGGTGAGTTTGTGGATAATTTTCCTAATTGAGGGCGGGGAGGTGCAAGTGTGTGGAGAATGGGACACAGAAAAGGTATCGAGAATTGCGCTTTAATTAAAATGCCGCCCCGGATAAGCAAAGCACTACTGAAAAAGAAGAAGAAAGTGGGAGGCCTCACTTTACCTGATTTCAGAACCTATTATACAGCCACAGTAGTCAAAACAGCCTGGTACTGGTACAACAACAGGCACATAGACCAATGGAACAGAATTGAGAACCCAGACATAGATCCATCCACGTATGAGCAGCTGATATTTGACAAAGGACCAGTGTCAATTAATTGGGGAAAAGATAGCCTTTTTAACAAATGGTGCTGGCATAACTGGATATTCATTTGCAAAAAAATGAAACAGGACCCATACCTTACACCATGCACAAAAACTAACTCCAAGTGGATCAAAGACCTAAACATAAAGACTAAAATGATAAAGATCATGGAAGAAAAAATTGGGACAACCCTAGGAGCCCTAGTACAAGGCATAAAGAGAATACAAAACATTACCAAAAATGATGAAGAGAAACCAGATAACTGGGAGCTCCTAAAAATCAAACACCTATGCTCATCTAAAGACTTCACCAAAAGAGTAAAAAGACCACCTACAGACTCGGAAAGAATTTTCAGCTATGACATCTCCGACCAGCACCTGATCTCTAAAATCTATATGATTCTGTCAAAACTCAACCACAAAAAGATAAACAACCCAATCAAGAAGTGGGCAAAGGATATGAATACACATTTCACTAAAGAAGATATTCAGGCAGCCAACAGATACATGAGAAAATGCTCACGATCATTAGCCATCAGAGAAATGCAAATTAAAACTACGATGAGATTCCATCTCACACCAGCAAGGCTGGCATTAATCCAAAAAACACAAAATAATAAATGTTGGAGAGGCTGCGGAGAGATTGGAACTCTCATACACTGCTGGTGGAAATGTAAAATGGTACAACCACTTTGGAAATCTATGTGGCGTTATCTTAAACAGTTAGAAATAGAATTACCATACAACCCAGAAATCCCACTCCTGGGAATATACCCTAGAGATACAAGAGCCTTCATATAAACAGATATATGCACCCCCATGTTTATTGCAGCTCTGTTTACAATAGCAAAAAGTTGGAAGCAACCAAGGTGTCCATCAACGGATGAATGGGTAAATAAATTGTGGTACATTCACACAATGGAATACTACGCATCGATAAAGAACAGTGACGAATCTGTGAAACATTTCATAACATGGAGGAGCCTGGAAGGCATTATGCTGAGCGAAATTAGTCAGAGGCAAAAGGACAAATGTTGTATAAGACCACTATTATAAGATTTTGAGTAATAGTAAACCTGAGAAGAACACATACTTTTGTGGTTACGAGGCGGGGAGGGTGGGAGAGGGTTTTTTATTGATTAATCAGTAGATAAGAACTGCTTTAGGTGAAGGGAAAGACAACACTCAATACATGGAAGGTCAGCTCAATTGGACTGGACCAAAAGCTAAGAAGTTTCCGGGATAAAATGAATGCTTCAGAGGTCAGCGGAGCAAGGGCGGGGGTCTGGGGAACATGGTTTGAGGGGACTTCTAAGTCAATTGGCAAAATAATTCTATTATGAAATCATTCTGCATCCCACTTTGAAATGTGGCGTCTGGGGTCTTAAATGCTAACAAGCGGCCATCTAAGATGCATCAATTGGTCTCAACCCACCTGGAGCAAAGGAAAATGAAGAACACCAAGGCCACACGACAACTCAGAGCCCAAGAGACAGAAAGGGCCACATGAACCAGAGACCTACATCATCCTGAGACCAGAAGAACTAGATGGTGCCCGGCCACAATCGATGACTGCCCTGACAGGGAGCACAGCAGAGAACCCCTGAGGGAGCAGGAGATCAGTGGGATACAGACCCCAAATTCTCATAAAAAGACCAAACTTAATGGTCTGACTGAGACTAGAGGAATCCCGGCGGCCATGGTCCCCAGACCTTCTGTTGGCACAGGACAGGAACCATCCCCGAAGACAACTCATCAGACATGAAAGGGACCGGTCAGCGGGTGGGAGAGAGACGCTGATGAAGAGTGAGCTAATTATATCAGGTGGACACTTGAGATTGTGTTGGCAACTCTTGTCTGGAGAGGGGTTGGGAGGATAGAGAGAGAGAGAAGCTGGCAAAATTGTCACGAAAGGAGAGACTGGAAGGGCTGACTCAAGAAGGGGAGAGCAAGTGGGAGTAGGGCGTGAGATGTATGTAAACTTATATGTGACAGACTGATTGGATTTGTAAACGTTAACTTGAAGCTTAATAAAAGTTAATAATAAAAAAAAAAATGCCAAGGAAGAAAGCTTTCTATGTAAGCCAACATTTTCATGAACCTTATCTGTTTCTTAATTTGGGGAATAATTTTTTTAAGCCTGAAGGATTGAGGATAAAATTTTGCTTGTGGGGAATTTTTGTCCTCAAGGCTTGTTACTGTGAGAATTCCTAATGAGGACAGCCATTATCCTGTTAGGTTGAGAATGGCCTCACCAACACAGACATAACCCAGTTTACTGTGCTGATGTTAAATTTGGCTGTTTGAGACACATTAACATTTTGCAGTAATCATAGCACCATTTTAGTGCTGGTAATTAAAAGCGCATTCTCTCTAGAATACTGACTTCTGAAACATTTGCAGAATTAGGTTGTTTCATGAACCTGTAGAAAAGTGCCATGAAATTGAAACTGAGGTTAGTGAAGAAAGCTTTAGATGTTTAAGCCTTATAGCAGCCCAGCCCAGTAAGTAGGATGAAATTAGTCCGTCTTTTTTTTCATGTAGTTATTAAAATTGTCATCAGAAAATGGTCTTACTCCTGGGCTAACATTTAAAACTCAATCAAGGAAACAGAGAAATTATCGTACAAAATTTGTTTGACTGCTGAAGTTAATCTAACTGATGCTTTCCTACCTAAAGCATCGGATTTTGCTGCAGGTGTCTTTGGTAACATGTAGCTGTCTTGCAAGCATAGTTCCAGCCATGGACTTGATCTCCATGTGGTCCATATCCCTTTGCTGTTTTGATTGCTCTCAACCTGCAGATACCCAGGGAATTCAAATAAGAGAATGCGGATGTATCGACACTTATTAAAAGAAAAATTCATGTTGCATGCTTTGGTGATAGAATGACAGGCAAGCCATTTTTATGTGTAGCTCAGATTAGCACTGTCTTTGTAATGTATTCTAGATTAGCCACTTCTAACAGTGCTTACTGATTTTTCTTTCTTGCCCCAACAGATGTGTGATCTGTATGATGGACTTTGTTTATGGGGACCCAATTCGATTTCTGCCGTGCATGCACATCTACCACCTGGACTGTATAGATGACTGGTTGATGAGATCCTTCACGTGCCCCTCCTGCATGGAGCCAGTTGATGCAGCGCTGCTTTCGTCCTACGAGACTAATTGAGCCAGGGTCTCTTGTCTGACACTTCAAGTGAACCATCATTTTTGGTGGTTTTGATCTTTTGTCACTGAGCCCAAAGAGCCAGGGATTAGGAATTAAGATCATGCACAAAAGTTTCCTAAAAATTCCTGAATGGCTGCAAGATGTTGGGGAAAAAGTACGTGATATTTTAGAAACTTAGGGGGGAAAGTAGGATGGTATTTTTATGTAAAGCCTTGACCCAGTGTTTAAAAAATATAATTGTATTTAGATCTTGTTCTTGCTCCAGTACATAGGAATTGTGTAAAGTGTTACAGCAGCTGTATATGTTTAAATTGTGTGTATCGAAGATTTTATTAGGAAAAAGATAGTGGTTATTTTTCCTAAATGAAATAACTTTCTTCTTCCCCTTCTTCCCACCAAAATTCTTTTCCGAAGTTGCTGGCATTTGGGTCAAGGTTTTATTAAAAGCTACATTTTATAACACTGGCACAAAAAAGTAGTTTTAAGCTTGTTTGCACAGTTCTTTTTTTCCATTGGAAATGGAATCCATTGCCTTAGGTCTTTTTAAATAGTGTATTATTATCTTTGGGGCTGGCTCTGTGCTTGAAAACCAGTTTATTTATAATCTGTTTAAAGTGCTATATTCTGTTTGCAGTTAGGAAATGCGGAATTCAAAGTGATCTCCTAGCTTGTAAGCAAACTGAGATGCACTATCCCTTTTCTATAAAAAATGAGTTAAGTGTCAAGAAACCAACACTAGTAAAGTGGGGTTAATATTACCCTTTCCTGTGTGTTTTATCTAATTATTTTGGTTGTTAATACGATCATAATTAAAAGTTAAGTAAATTTTAAATATTAAGATTTCTGATTTATTATGCTCGAATTATGCCACCAGGCTTATGTAAAAATGGAAGTGGCACCATGGTGAAACTTAGAGAAAAAAGTTCCTCAGTTGTAACAATTTTGATATAATTTCTTCCCTGTGCCCTCCTTCCTGAGGTTGTCTTGAACATTAGCAAAAGGATACTGCATCTTTCATTACTGTAGTGCTGAGGTTATTGAAGTTATATAAAATACATCTCAGTCTCTGTTTCTTGGAAAGCTATCTGTTAAGCCCTGCTAGTTGACTGATGAGTCTTCTAAGCAGGGAGAATTAAAATTAATGTGTCTCATGTTTTGCACACAAATGCAGAGTTTGTATAACCACATACATAACTTCATAATTGTGATCTCAAAAAAGAAGGAATTTCTCTTTTGTCTTTTTCTTGCAGTTAATGTAAGAATACTATGAATCTCTACACTTCTGAAGTGTTTTTGGTAGAGGTGGTCTAGTAAAGATGTAGTAGTAATGTTTTATCCATTTAGCATGTGTTATTTTTTCTTATGTACTCAAAGGTGACTTAATGGTTCAGCTCAGTGATACTACAGCTAAAAAAAAATCATTAGCAAAAGGAGAAGCAGTCTTAACCTAACAAAGAAATCAGAAGTGTTTCTTATTATTGCTTATTTTACAATGAGTTAAATATTTGACTCTTAACACTTTGCTACATACAAAATTCAGGTATCTTGAAGGTTTCTTAGTAGTTGCGTTATAGAGGAATTTAGTATGCCGTGAGTGCTTTTTAAAGATTTGACATTTGGCTGTAGTATCCATTTGTTGGTTAATTTCCTTATGAGCCCCATGGTGGAAAGATTTAAAGATGAATTTGAGGAAAGTTGAAAGACATTAGATTATCAGGTTCTGTTAAATTGTTAGATGTATCTTGCTTAAGTTTTTGTTGATTAATTTATATCCACTCAATTATATAAAGCAAACTTGGAGGAAACACCTGAAGTTGTGCAATATTTTCAGTGATAATGCCTTTTTATCCTTGTGTTTTCTACTTAAACATGATGTCTATGTCACCGGATGTTATAGCCAGACTTTTTTTTTTTTCCTAGATTGTTAAAATTGGTAAATGAACATTTAAAAAAAATTATTTTCCGTGTTACTGTTAGTCTTTCTTTATTGCAAGGCTTACCTCAGAGAAGTTTGGCCATACTGTTGAAGGAACCAGTACTGAGCTAATTTTTTTTTTTTAAGGCACTTTGTATTCTTTAATTTGAGCACCACATACCGTGTTAAGAACGATCAATTTTGGCTTTTACTGAGTTGTTAAATAAAGTTATAATACAGTTGTAAAGGGCTAAAGTTAGAGTTGTTTCCATAAGAATATTTTCCAAGTTATCTAATCTTAACACAATGATGTATACATTTAATTATTTAATTACCTTTAAATCTCTAGGTATACTTTTGAGAAGTATATTTTTATTGCTTGGCATTTAATACTTTAATAAATCATATACTTTAGAAGCTTGATAGCTTCAGAATTTCTAAAGCCAAATAATGAGTGCAGCATGTTTAGATTTGGACAAGATGTGTTCAAGCTTGGCTTTTTAAATACTTAAAGTTTCAGATTAACTCTAGGATTTGAAAGGTCTCCTTCAGTCCACACAAACTCTTCTCAATCCTACAGGTATACTTTTTAGGGAATCTCTTAAAATCAGGTATTAGAAGACTCCCTGGAGTCTACCCTGTGATATAAGACCATTTGACTTTACAAAATACATTGAGCATTGAGGTAAACTCTCTGGATACAAAGTTCCCTTACAAGGAAGCATTCATTTTTTTTAAAGGAATAACACTTAATAGCCAAAAGCAGAGCAGCCTGCAGTCCTGAGTCTGAAAGCAGTAAATAGGATCAAAGATAAGCCTCTTTAGGCATAATTCAGAAATGTAGGCAATTTTGTGGCTACCTCTGCTTACAGAAGCATTGACTAGCAGTATTTCTCAGAATTAACTGATTTATACTTGCATATAAATACATCTTAGCCAATGTAATAATCTCAACTATTTTTTTAAACATTTAATTTTGGAATTAATATTTACAAGAAAAGTTGGATATTTGAATAGTATCTCCTGAAATAATATTAAATTTACTTACATAAATTTAAAGATACTCTTTTATCAGGTGAGAGAGGAGTCAGAGTAGGCAGTTTATGGACCCTCATTCTGTACCCTATCTGTACAGCTCCCCTACTGCAATCTTAAACTCAACTAACCACAACTCCTAAGCACCAGTTTTATAATTTCAAGAATTCATGTATCCAACTACTTCAAGTAGTACTACTTTTGTTCCTTAACACCTGTCCTATTTTCTGGTGTCCTGAAACTCAATCACGATTCATATAAAAATAAACAGACCTGGTTTCAAGATACCTCTGTCATGGGAGGCAAGGGCTTGGGAGTCATCACAGTCGTTCTGCAGGCATTGAGCAGTCTTGCTGTTATTCCTTTTGGGGGCCTAGCTGAATTCCTTCCAGTTTCTTCCTTCTTAGCCCCAGTTTCTAAGTGTTTTGCCATTGGAATCTCTTGTTTCCCTCAGCGTCATGCCCCTCCTAGTCATGAGAGGCTGTTTAACATTCCCTCTGCTCCATTTAGGAATGAGTCAGTATTATAGGTTAGCCTGCTTCTTAAAACGTTGGAACCACCCATTCATCTCTTTAAATATGTATTTTTTCCTCTTAGGACAAGTATACACAAAACCTAGTAAAAAAAGTAAATGTCCAACCTATAAATTTTCATTCATTGAATGTAATTACTGACTGACCTACCTTTAAAGGTGAGATTTTCTTGACAGCTATCAAAAATTAGTCTCTGAGGGATTTTTTTTTTTCTCAGTTCTGTATATCTCAAAAGTCTGAAATAAGGGAAGCCAGAGGAAAGAGCACTGAACCAGGAATCAGAAAGGCTTAGTTCTATCAGATCTGAACTCTTTGTCCAACTGTCGTGAGACTAACTACAAAAAAGTCATTTTGTTTCTCTAATCCATGTTTTTCCCACCTGCAACATGAGAGGGTTGGTAGACCAGTGGTTCTCAACAGCCGGGACAACTAGAACACATCACCTAGGGTTCTGTGTGTCTGCTAGAAATGGAGATTCCCAGGCCTCATCCCAGACTTATTAAATCAGAGTGGGAGAGGAGAGGTAGGAATATATCGTTTTAAACAAGGGTAATCTTGATGCATGACCAGGTTTTGGACTTGGTAGATGATCTCTTTCTACAAATATGAGCTATGGTTTTGTATTTATTTCTGTTTGTTTGCTTCCTGGAAAAATGACAATTATCAAACGGCTGATGGACAGGGTGATATGTGGGATATGGAAGGGACTTGCTCACAATTCAGAAGTATTCAGGGCTTTGTTGGTGGGAGTGTTGGTTGCCATCGAGTCAGTTGTGACTCATGGTGACCTCATGTACTTGGGTGCTACAAACAGTTAAATGCTCGACTACTAGCCAAAAGATTGGCCGAGGCGCCTCTGAAGACAGACCTGGCAATGTGCCTACTCTGCACACGCGGGGGTCACCATTCAGGGCTTTAGTTTCTGGTAATTCAGCCCCAGTGAAACATAAGGGTTTAGTAGAGTAACTGTTAACGTTGGATGGCATTATATAAACATTTTAAAATACAGGTAGTCTCTGACTTGCAGTGGGGTTCTGTTCCGATTACTCAGTCGTTAGTTCTGATGTAAGTTGAATGCCTCACTTTTTTTAAAAAAAAACTAGTTTTCTTTATTGTTGCCTTTTTTTTTTTTAATCAGTATCTTTATAAATCCGATCTTTATTTGTCTTTGGGGGTTAGCGGGAGAATGATAACATCAGCGAATTACATGCAGCACATTGTAGTACATATTGCTAACTAAAAAAAAACTATAAGATGTACAAAAAAAAGACTTTTGTAAGTGCAGTTTGTTGTAACTCATAGTTGTAAGTTGGGGACTACCTGTAGCATGCTAAATCTTTTAAACCATTTTGAAAAAGTCCTACAAGATTTAGTAAGCCTGTAATTACTTATGTATTCAGTGAAAGAAAACCAACTGGACTTATTTGTTAGCTCTGCACATAAAGTTTAACTAGAGAAAAATAACCTCCCACCAGCAGCACCATCTTTTTTTTTTTTTGAAGCTTCTAAGAGTCATTGCAGCACATTAAGGTTTATACCAAAATAACATACAGAAATGAGTAAATGGATGAGGCTCTTGTATTCTGGGAATATTGGTTTAAATATACTTTGTGATCCCCTTTCTGAGAGCCTCTGGGTCTAAAAACACCCCACAAAAAATGAGTAGCCCACTTTTGAATTTTAACCAGTCTACAACAGGTGCTTGTTGATTATTCAGAGATTGTCCAAGCATGATTTTCAGACTTTTTGCCCTTCCATTTGTCCTTTGTCAGTTTTCCTTGCTCTTTATCAGGGAAACAAAATCTAAATGAGTCCCTTTGTAACGTATTTCCTGATCCATAAAATTTTCATTAGTAGCACCAGTAAAATTTTATAAAAATTTATCTGCAGGTTTTAATTGTCCACTTAGTTGTTGTTGGCTTTGTCACCTGAGCAATAGGCATTGACTCAGGACAATAACTGGAAGCATTTGACAAATGTTACTAATAAACTAAAACCATTTTTGACATGAAGTAAATTTTTTAAAGAAACTTGGGGAGAGAGACGGCTGCTTTCACTTGTGTAGCATACATATTTTTTTCCGGGAAATACAAGGGATCTTTAATTAACCCAGAGCTAGATACTCACTTTTCTTTATATTTTTGTTTCTTGAGAAAAGTTACTGTCTATCGGTAGATTTGGTTATTTTTGGATGCTTTCCACAGAAAGTTTGTGAATGAAGCAGCATTATCAGTAGGGCACAAAATTGAGGCATCTAAAACTGTGATCAAAGGAGGAACAACCTCTCTTTGCTTTGAGTCCTTTTACAGCATCAGTCCTTGTAGGCTTCAGATTTCTTGACACTGTGAGAAAAAGAAACTGAAAAAGGCAACTGAGGATTTGTCCCAAGAGCTGGGCGTAGTAGAATACTTAGAATGCCTATGCAAAAGAAAAAGATGAGCCCATCTTCTCCCTGGGGTCCACCATATTATCTCATCCTTTCAGTTAGGACTGAACGCGGCATTGTGCAAATTGAAAAGTTGAAGCATGCTGTAAGAAAGCATTGAGTTGGCTTCCAGCACTATTCATACTGGTGGTGCAGGAATAGGCTTCATTCTGCCAGTGCCAGAATCAGAGCTAACCCTACAGCTTTGAAACTACAGAGTAATGATTGTCTGCCCATAAGGATAGCTGAGTTTAGCAAACATTATAAATTAATAGCTACAATTGGGAGTGGGGATATGGGAGGGAGGAAAGTTGTTTTTCCACAAACCGTTTGTCCTCATGACCCTGCTTACACACTGATAATTACCATCTGTAATGAGACATGAGGAAGAGTAATTCATAAATGCTTTTCTTTCTGGTTTTGAGACAGGTGCTGTTAATGAGTTACTAGCACAGTTACTACAAGTCCTGCTTTCAGAACTATTTATTTCTTAAAATTTGAGTTAATAGTGTTGGAGGTATCTTTGGCGTAAGAAATCTTGTTTATGCGTATGGATTTTGATTAACTGATTGCTGATTTCCTATGAATCGTGAACCTCCCTAACATGAAATGCCAAACTCACACTGACTTGTAGTGCCTGGTTATAACTCAGCATGTTGTAAACATTATTTTTTCCTAAGTCTAGTTGTTGATGAAGAGACGATGCAGTATTTTTATAATTCAGACCAACCAGAACCAATTGACTGGAGACCATTGGGATGGCACCAGCCTTCTAATGGTTTCCATGTTTAACCCTATATGATCCATTCTTCACACACCTAAAATCCAATTTTAGACGCATAAATTGGATTATGTCACATACACACACACACACACACACCCCCACCCCCATGAAACCCTAATAGCTTCCCACTGCACTGAAAATAAAATCCAAATTCCTTCATAGGGATGAGTTGCCTCTCTGCCTGTCCAGTTTCATAGTACTCTACTGTCTAGCCTCATGAACCTTCATTTTGTGCCTTTAAAATGCTAAGCTCTTTTCCTTTCTCAAGTCTCTGGGACTGTAGTTTCTACCCCACAACCCCAGATTGATTGTTCAGATCGCTGACTTCTTATCCTTAGGGCCTCAGTTTAAATGTAGACAGATTTTCTCTGACCAGCCTTTCGAAAGTAGCTTCCCCTCTCTCCCCAGTCAAGTTTTCTCAACATATTTCTTGTTTATTTACTTCATGGCTCCAATTCTTTGTGTACATGTATGTCTCTCCTACCAGAATAAACTCCATGAGAGCAGGACAGTGGGTGTTCAACAGATATTAAAAGAAAGGAAGAAGAAGATGTCCTAAGGAATCTGAGCATCTCTGATGGAAAGGGAGCTACCATCAAGGAGGTTTGCACTGGAAAATTGGAATCTTACAAGGAGAACTTTGAGGTTGGCAAAGAGAAGGTCAAAGCTCTTCCTGAGTGGGCGGCTTTCTGATAAGCCTCGTTTTATAAACAGTACCGTGAACTACACCCACTGTTCCTATCCTCCCCAATACAAGAGCAGGTCATATCCTGTATATCAATTTTTGAAAGAAGGGACATACGATGGATATGTGTTTTTGCCCAACACCACATCTTCTAATAATAATATCCCCCAACGAGCATATGATCCAAGATGGGCCAAACACTACCTTGCTTCCTAAAGCAATGGTTCTCAAACTTTAGTGTGCATCATATACATCTGGAGGGCTTGTTAAAACTGAGGTTACTGGGCCTCACCCCAACAGTTTCTAGGTCTGGATGGGACTTGAGGATTTGTATTTCTTACAAGTTCCCAGGTGATGCTCATGCTGCCAGTCTGGGGACTGTGCTTTGGGAACCATCGGTCTATGGGCTGAAATGGGAGCAAAGCCAAGAGACAGAAAGCCCTGCCTCTGGATTCATTATCCCCTAGGCCAAATCCACTACTGTCTTCCAACAGTGGATATGTAGGTCAATACATTTCCCTTCTTAACATAATAGGGACTGTTCTAGGCTATTTACTTAAATACTCTTTTCTTCAGCAACCCTATGAAGCAGTTGACATTAGCTGCATTTTATAGAAGAGTAGACTGATTCTCAGAGGTGAAGTAGTTCAACTAAGTTTTGAATCTGGTCTGTGCTTTAATCCATTCTCCCATGTAATTAATACAACATAAAGTTGGGGTATTTTTAGTAGACCAGGCTTCTATGAATTTGCTCTTTTCCATAGATGATAATTACAAAAAAGTCAACTCTAGCCCAGACTTCTTGCCCATGGGTCACTTTGACCCACAGATGTCATGAGTTTGACCAGTTCAGCATTTAAAAAAGTTTTTGAGTTCCTTTAGCTTCATATGCTTCCCAGCTTATCCATGTTCCTATCTTTAATTGCTTTATACCAAACCTCTTCAAGCTTATGGTTTGCCCCTCATTCAATCAAGGCCCGAGGCTCTGCAGATGTGTAGTCTGAGTAGCCAACTAGAACTCTATCCACCCAGGGATTAGATCATGCCTTTTCGTCCATCTTCCTTTAATGGTTTTATGAATACTGTTGCTTAAGGGTTAAATTTTCTCTCTCGGCTTCATCAGAGTTAGACCCTCTATCTCATGATGCCAGGTAGCCAAAGGGAGTCATGCCCCAGAGATGTACGGGTTTGTGTGTTCCAGTCATTAAACCCAGTGCTGTCAAGTCGATTCCGACTCATAGCGACCCTGTAGGGCAGAGTAGAACTGCCCCATAGTGTTTCTAAGGAGCGCCTGGCAGATTCGATTCCAGTCATTGATTACGTGGAATAATGAATAAAACCACAGACCGAATTAAAAATTTAATTGAGCTCTTTAGCTCAATGTAAGTCAGTTTAAACTGATAGTTTTGTATCTTGGCCAGCAGCTAGCAACCCAGCTGTCATTGAGTTGATTCTGACTCATGGTTGATCCCATGTGCTTCAGAGTAGAACTGAACTCCATAGGTTTTAATGGCTATAGTTTTATAGAAGTAGATTGCCAGACCTTTCTTCCACAGTGCTGCTGGGTGGATTCAAATCGTCAACCTTTCAGTTAGTAGTTGAGGGCAAACAGCGCCACCCAGGGACCATAGTTCATAGAGTAGTTGTGAGGATTACATGTAAAGTGCTTAGAATAGCAACTGGTACATGGTGAGCACTTAATATTAGCTGTTATTCTTCCCCCCAGAGCATATGGTGTCTGGTGTTCTGAAGTGTTTGCTAATGATGTGAAGGGAAAAAAAAGTCATTTGTGAGGTGTTAGCTGTTAAGTCTCTGATTAAACTTGAATGTCAACTTTTAGCAGTCTATAGTGACTTTCAGTAATAATTAATTGCATGCCTTCCCAAGGGACTCTATTACCTTTTGTCATTTAACAGTTGACGTTATACAGTAAAAGCAATTAATAGATTGCTCATTTGGAAATGGATTTTTCAAGCCCCTAAATGAGGCTGCTTGTTTGTGGGCTTACCCTATAGGGCAGTAATGAACTTTGTTCCAGACTTCAAAGGAGCTGTGCTCACCCAAGCAGAAAGGCACTTTCCAACCTTGGAAAGCTGTGTCTGACGGTGGGGGTAAGAAGTTCTCATTTGCTGCTTGGATTTCGGAATCCAGGCACCTCTCATTTATTACTGAATGTGATGGACACAAGGAAACACTTGTTTAAAAGGCACTCTGTTAAACTTTAAATCTGAAGCAAACAATGCAGGCACTTCCCGTCATCTTAGAAGAAAAAACCTTGGGAGTGACTCCAGAGGAAAGTATCTTTGGATTTTATTCCCTTGTTGAATGATTCTAACATTCAGCAGGCTGGGGCTTTCTGAAAACCCCCTGGTGCCATTCTTCAGTTGCTGGGAATCTCCCACCTGCACTGTAGCCAAGTCTTGGGTTGGAGTTGGCCTTTTAGGCTCCTGGTTAGGTCATGGCTTTTTGCCGTGAATGACCATAGCTGTCTTGGAAACACTCCCATGCTGACTAGGGAGATAAGGAGTTTGGGAAGCCTGCCAACACGTGGGGGAGCTGATAGGGACCAGCATACTGCTGGAAGCCTCCCTGCCAGTCCCAGGGCCTGTGCCCAGTGAGAGGCAGATGTAGGCTTTCCGTTGTCAAGGGCCTGTTGAGATCATGATAAGAAGTTCCTACTTCGTTAGCAACTGAATCCATCTGTGTGGCACAGGATTTAGACTTTCCTAAATGAGGATACTTGTTCTCTTGGTATGCTGGGCTACCCTTGATCCCCCTGTCTAAGGAAGTTTATTTCTTGTGAGATGGCTTGGGCACACAAGGCTTTGGTGGAAAGGTAGGGAGATATCTCTGTTGTCTCATTTTGCAGATGAAAACCCAAAGACAGACTTGAAGTTAGAATCAATTTCAGAGGGTCCATGACTTGTCCAAGTCACTCTGAAAATCAGTGGCAAAGCAGGAGCCAGAATTCAGGTTTCCTTATTTCCAGGCCAAAACTTTCTGCCTGCCTCTCCAGGGCAGATGTGCCAGAAAGGTCTACACTATTGGAGACACAGTGACAGAAATGAAGACACAATGAGACGTCCATGGCAGAATTTCCACCTCAAAGGTCCTGGCACAAGGAGATGGTGTTGTTAAACACTCAACGGTTTCACCCCTCTTCACATAAATGTTTCTGATAGACTATCTCAAAAGCTGCAGGGCGGGTAAAGGAGGAAAAGCCCAGTGATTTGTCTTACTAGCCAGCCTGCAACCAGGGCAGCGAAGGTTAAAGGGCTGTAGGCTAATTACAAAGCCCAGCAGGAAATAAAAGCAAATGTTGACAAGAAAACAATCCTGGCATAAAATTAAAAAAAGAAAAGCAAACACACCTGAAATGTATGTTGAGATAGTTTTTTGGTTTTTGTAAACTGCAAAGTTACGTTTTGCAAGTTGCATTTTTGGTGTCCTGTGACCAGCACTGCTTTGACATAGTTGTGGGCACCATTTTAATACGTAAGGAAGCTGCCAAGTCCTACCCTCATTCAGCAGCTTATCTCTAGTCACCTCATCCTGTCCTACCCAACAGCCTAGAAATAGGCTGGTCAGCCAGAATCCAGGCTTTGAAGGAGAGGTTGCAAAGGGTTTGTTCTCTACAGAGAGCATTCTAATTCTGACAAAATGAGAAATATTTTTCTGGTAGCATTTCTACTCTGACAGTACTAAGTGCAAAAGAGGATCTTAGATCAGAATTGTTTTCCTAACGAGAATATGCTTCACCTAAAACCCATGACTGACTTCATTCTCCGACATGGAGATTAGCTAACTGTATATTAATATATTAACCCTAGCCCTTGGCAGATGTTCAGAGTGTTTGCCAAACACAGCAATGCTGGGAGAGCAGGAAAGTTACCTGCAGTTTTCCCTTGTAGAAACTGTATTTATGTGTTTGGAGAGTCACATTTTCAGAGGTGAATATTGTCACTGTGTTTTCCTCCCAGAGAAAATGGTAAGTGGAAGTGTGCTGTCATTAGATTGTAAATGGCAAAACTCAGTGGTGGTCACTGAACTTGAGTTCGTAGTTTAACAGACCCAGAGGTTGCAAACTCAGATGCTTTTAGGGGCTAGCAATAAATGTTTAAAGCAGTCTCTCCTCAGCTCCAGCTGGTTGTTGTCTAGTGAGAATGTGGGCTCAATACTTTTGCTTTTTTTTTTTTTTTTTTAATTAAGAGGCCAGAAACCAGATTCATTTGTGAAATCTCCCCATTTTTAAATGTTGGCAACTTACTGTAAAATTTTTAAAATATTCTGTCTAAATAAAAACATACATAGGCCATATGGCTTCTGATTCAGCCTCTCTGCCCTCCCCAAGAATTCAGGCAACACATATTTTTTGAAATAGATGTTGCATGATCTCCTAAGTGTATATAAGTTTTATTACTTAAATGTCTCTTCTCCCTTAACTGAAAAATCTGAAACATACAACAGGCCAAGAATAACCATTCTAAGAAAAATGATGTCAGTATATAAATGTACCTTGGAGTGAAGTACAGATTGATTTTTTTGTCTCCTAAATTATTCCCAGTGGTTCCAGGTTGGCATAGAGTGAGGATGCTGAATGAGAACCTGTGAGCACTTCCCTCCACTTCCTGGCTCTGGCACAGAAAGGGCCACACAGCTCCCCTCCCCTCAGGCCCCAGCATTCTCCATTCCCTACTGGTGGAGAAACTGATTTTTCTACAGGTAGTCTCAAATGAAAATTATGTCACTAAAAAGATGTTATTTGATTTTTCACCTGGAAAGTTACAAAGAAAGTGAAAATGAAGTGTGAGGTGTAAGTAAGGTAGCAAGTGTCTGTGTGTGACCCCGACCTAACCCCCAGACGAGTCAGAGCCTGAGGCGAGGCCCCCAGTTCCTCTGAAAGGAAGGTCTTTCCGGCCTCCCTGGAAGCTGAGACCTTTCTGAAGTTTGGAAAACAATTTGGCGTTTGGCATATAAAGAGATTCCTCCAGATCAGTATGGGTTAAAACAAAGATTTACAGGTGGTTGGTGGGTTTTTTGTTGTTGTTGTCTTTTTTAGCCAACTCTGATCCCATCAATGTATTTCTAAGGAAAATGTAAACTGTTCATACATTCTCTTAAACATCACAGTGAAAAAAACAAGTACCCGTATGTGTGATAGAGCAGGCAGGGGGCTCTACCTGCTCTGTCCTTGGCAAAGGCCCTTGGCCACACTGGGGAAAATGCCAGCTTTGCTTCCGCACGAAAACCCATGTCGTGCCATCCCACTGGAGCACCGGCCGGCCCCAAAGGCAGGGCAGGGCAGGGAGAGGGATCTTTTTGAAGTGTTTCTAGGAGCTCTGTACAGCTGTCTTTGTCTTCTAGCCCAGGAGTGCTGTACAAAGCTATAAGGACACTGATGAGATCATGGCTCTGCTGCCATTTTCTAGGGAAGACTTCGCTTGGAGCATGGCTGCCTGGATTCGAAAATGTGTCCTTGACTCCATGGAGTAGTTCTTGTAGTTTTGCCTGGAAGAGAGCAGAGAATCAGACACATGCAGCTGCTCCAGGAAGTTCTTTTCCTTTAGTCTGAGCTGTTGGGAACCCACCAGCCAAGGAAGGCTCTTCATGGCTTAAAACTGTCCGTATCCAAAGAAAGGGCTGGGCCCTGCACAACAGGAGGATTAGCAGAAAGGGTGTGTGGTCCCTCACCCCTGGTAGCATACCCTCTAGAACCACTCTTGGTCCTGTTGAGTCTTCAGGCTTGAGGGGGTGGTTTGGGGAGGTAGGCCCCTGGGCTGGAAAGCAGACCTGTGTTTGAACACCAGCCCTGCAGCCTACTTGTGGTGTGACCCTGGGCAACGCACTTCCTCCCTCTGGGATTCCAATTCCTTGTCAGTATATTGAGGGAAAAACCTCGCCACCCCAGACGTGCACTCTGCCTCTGGACTGCCACATGCCCCACATCTGGGCTGCCACATGTTCCACATCTGGACTGCCACCACTGCTCCTGCCAGCAACCTCAATCACTCTGCATGGAATTCTCTGCCCCCAGTCAGCTGGGTGAAGCTCCTGAGCTCAGGAAGGAGCAAGGACAGGGCAAAGCTACCTAAGCCTTACTTGGCAGTTTCCAAGAATTTGACGGCCTCTTCATTTCTGCCTTGTTCCATAAACAGCAGGGCCAGCTCCAGCAGGGCATTTGGGATCAAGTAATGGTCATATTTAATCTTCTTTTCACTGCAGAACACAGAAGGACATGGCTTACAAGCTTTGCCCTTGAGACGTCCTTCAGGCTCATCCACCTGACCTGTCCCAGTATGGGATGACCCACCCAAGTGCTTATGTGGGGGTTTTCTGATCTGGATTCCAGCTTGGGAGGGATGGTCCCCACTACCTAGCCCTAGAATGCCTGGTGTCCATGGCAAAGCCTTCCAATCATCTGCACCTGGGGCCCCAACTCCCTGACAGCTATGGCTTAGCTCATGTCCTTAGTCCACCCCACCTTAGCCCTTCAACCCCCCTTTCTCCGGATGGTATAGTTTACTAAATTGGGAAGTCTGTTGCTGATCTGACCCACCCTCCATGCTGCCTAGAGACATCCTTTTAAAATCCAAATCTTTCAGACACTCCCCGGCCCAGTGACCTTCCTGGCTTTCTGTCTATTTTTAATGAGCAAACATCCAGGACCTTCTCAGGCTAGCTCTCCTTATTTCATCTTCATTCCTTCCCCTCTAGAACTTTACCCAGACAGGGAATGACCTAATCTAATCACTGTCACCCCAACCTCAGGCTTCATTCCTGTGTCCAGGCATTTATACATGTACTCTACTTAAAACTCAGCTTTCTCTGCCTGACAAACCCCGAGTTCATATGTCATCTCTAGGAAGCTTTTCCTGATTTCTGTCAGGGTTAGGTCCTCCTCAGGGCACCCACTGTCTCTCTGCTTTCCTCTAGCCCAGCCCTAATCATGCTAGACTGTGGCTATCCCTCTGTAACATTTGAGCTCCCCAAGGGCAAGGCCGGAAAGGTCGGCAGTTCAAATCCACGAGGTGCTTCTTGGGAACCCTATGGAGCAGTTCTACTCTGCCCTATGGGATCACTATGAGTTGGAATTGACTTGATGGCAATGGGTTTGGTTTTGGTTTTTAAGGGCAAGGCCAGGGCTGCTGCATTACAAACTCCAGGGGGCACCATTCACACGAAGGTCAGTGTGAATGGGCTCCTGAAATTGGGCAACCTGGTGGCCCTAGGAGCCAGGTTTGAATCATCTGTGCCCCCTGTGTCTAGCACAGGCCCTGGCACAGCACAGGCACCAGTGTGTGTGTGGTGAATGGGGGTAGGCTAGGGTTGGCTTCAGTAGTGGGTGTGAGGATGAGAAGCCCTGAAAATTCAACCAGAGAGCCCCAGGTCCAGCCAAAGACCATGTGGAATGGTTGCAGCCACAGAGGCACTTACTTAGCATAAATGCTCCTGAAATTCTCTTCGGCTTCATGCACGCGGCCCAAGTATCTCAGACACAGACCTTTCAGCAACTTCACCAAGCACTCGTCATCCACTGAGTACTCGTTCTCTGAAAATAGTGGTGTGAGGGAAGAAGACAGGCTTGTCAATTTTTCACTTGTTCATTACTGCAGCAGTTGCTACTCTGTACTGGGCCCAGGGACACAGATGACTTAGACATGTTCCCTGTCCTCAAGGAGCTCACATCTGGGAAGAAAAGACAGACACTGAGACAATAACATACAGTGAGCTCAGGACTGGCCAAGGGGAGCTGAGGGGCTATGAAACCCAGAGGAGGCCCTGACCCTACCTGGGGACAAGGAACAGCTTCCTGGAGGAGCTGACATTGAAGATGAGGCTAGAAAGACAAAGGGCAGGGTAGAGAAGTGGGGAAGGGCATTTTGAGCAGAGGGAACTTTCAATTGTAGAGAACTGAAGTCAAACCCAGCCTGGCAGGTTCAAGGTAGTTCAGAAAAATCAAACCAAACCCGTTGCTCTCAAGTTGATTCTGACTCAAAGCAACCCTACAGGACAGAGTAGAACTGCCCCATACGGTTTCCACAGAGCGGTTGGTGGATTTGAACTGCCAACCTTTTGGTTAGCAGCCAAGTTCTTAACTACTGCATTGCCAGGGCTCCTCAAGGTAGTTACCTGGGCCCTTTCCCAGCATCTCTTCAGCCTGGGTGATAATCTCAAGTATCCCATCGGTGAGTTCTTGCTGCTTCCCAATTACAGCATAGCCATTCCAGATATACATCATTTCCTAAGGGTAGGGAACAAATCAGTCCTAGTATGCCTCCCCACACAGTGGGACTCTCTGGGAGGACAGCTCTTTCTGCCTTGAGGCATCTGAAGCCCACTCTCACCTGTCTCCCAACCCCCACCCCCACCCCCAGGGGGCAGCAGTTCCTCAAAGGCAGGGGCTGGGTCAGACTCATCTGTGCCCCTCTCTCTAGCCCCAGCCCCAAGGCAGGGTACAGAAGACTGGCATCACAGGTTGTTGAGTGAATCTGAAACCCTCTCCAGGCCCCTGAGGCAGGAAGGTCTTTCTCCCTCACCCCACCTCCCCAGAGCCCATGGCTCTCATACTGGCTTTCAGCTGATTCCACAATCCTAGCCTGAGGTGCAGGGCCAGTAAAGACGGTCTACCCACCAGAGCAGGGATTGGCAACGAGATAGGCTTGGGGGAGAGGTAGCGTCTGGACTTCCGGATGGCAAACTTCTCTGTAGGTAGAGACTTGCCAGCAATCTTGAGCTTCAGGCCTGGCACGGCTCTGTGAAGGAGATGGGGAGGGTGGGGAGAGAAGACTGAGGGTTCCCCGCCTGCCGGGCTTCTGCTTGGCCCCTGTCTGAGCCTCGGTTTCCCCATCTATACCATCAGAATATTAAACTGAAGAACTTCCTAGGTCGGGAACAGCCTGTGCCTACGGCCTCACTTTACAGCCTGCCCCAGGACCTGGCCATTTCCTGTGACTAGGCAAGGGGTGCTTCCACACTAGCTGGCTGAGGTGAGAGTGTACCCAAACGCCCCCAGGCCTGTTCTGCCTCCGGGGGGTCTCTCCTCCACTCCCATGACCCATTTCCCAGGAGGGCCCACTGGGGGACCATCGCCCAGAGAAGGGGTGGGACTTGCCCAGCACTACACAGCTCTAATCCTTAATTAACTCTTGCCTCGTGGGCTGTGGCCTCCTCAGCTGTTTCCAAGGGCAAAGCAAAATGTGGTGCATGCTAGGTGAGCCCCCTCACCTGGGGCCTCGCCCACCTGGCTCTATCATGGCCCTCTGATTTCTGCCATAGCCACTGGGTGTGCTGGGGCCTCAGGCCTGAGCCGAAGAACAGCTGGACCTCGGTGTGAGGTCCTCCCAGCCCCCTTCTGCTTATTCACTGTGGAACCTCTCTGGGCCTCAGTTTTCTCAGCTCTAAAATGGAAATAATGATGCCTACTCTCACAGGTTTCTTGGAAGAGTTATATGAGATGGAGATAGGGAGTTCCTGGCATGTAGCAAGCATTTGGCAAATGATAAATACCCTAGTATTGTGATACCAGCAGCCCTAGGAAGCTTGGGTTACACCCACTTCCAGGACTGAGAAGTTGGGGCCACCCCTCGCCGTAACTGGAGGAAGGTCTACCAAGGCTGAGCACTGTCTCCAGACGGCCCCTGCTCAGACAGACCTTCTGGGGAGGCAAACATGGCAACTCAGGTAAGAATAAAACAGCCACCATTTAGCGGGCAGCTTAGTAGGTTCCAGACTCTATCGTCAGGCTCTTTAAATATATTTTCTATCATTCTCAAAACAACCTGCAAGGTCAAGATTGTTATTCCCATTTTATAAGATGCTGAAATTGTCCAAAGTGACACAGCTAAGAAGTGGCAGAGGTTGGATTTAATCCTGTTCGTTTGATAGCAACTCTTAGGCTCTCTACTGTGCTTCTTTGAGGTTATAAAGTTAACTCAGCAGAATGACAAGGGCCTTCCCCTTTCTGGACCTCAGGGTCCACTTCTGCCCTAATGACAAGGTGAAGAGACTCAGTGGGGAGGATGCTAACAAAACCACTTTGTGAAAGAAAACCTGCTAGCAGATTCCCAGGGCTCTAGCAGCAGTAGCAGCAGCAACATGGGGTGGTCATGGGAGGGAATGCCGGCACATGGGCGATCCTGAGGGAGGGTCAGGGCAGCTCAGGGCCAGGGGAGATGGCCACCTACCACCCCATCCCTGGTGGCCAGAGCTCAGGGTGGCCATGGGCAGAGCCTGGCTGGGCTGTCCACAGCAGAGGCCTGCTAGGGGGTTGCGATGGTGGGACCTACCTAAACAGCTCCACTTCGTCATCCCCGAATGGCTTGTAGTCCTCCTCCCCAAACATGCTGAGGTAGGCAGCCTTCATGTAGATGTAGGTGGCCTGTGCAAGACACAGCAACAGCCAGGTGTGAGCAAACTTCCTTCCCTCTAATCGCAGGCCTGGACTGGCACAAGTACCTCACTTGGACCTCACAACAGCCCAGCATGGTACTAATATCATCCCTGGATCTCAGGAGAGAATTTGAGGGTGAGAAAGCTGAAGACACTTGAAAAGCTCTAAGTGGTAGAACTGGGCATTAAATACAGGATGCCAAAGCACCTGGCCTCTGTAAGCCATACTTGAGCGGGACGTGCTGAGGCTGAGAGGGAGACACAGAGACGGGAAGGGTGCTTACAGCAGCAAGGGCCTCTGGGAAGAGACAACTTCAGAGCTGGCCCTTGAAGGACAATGAGAAGATTCACAGGGATCTGAGAAAGGGCCTTCCCAGCAAGGGGAACAGCCTGAACAAAGTCAGGGATAGGGATGTGTGTAGGTAGGACACAAATGGGTAGCACAGAGCATAGGATGCCTGAAGTGTTAGGTCAGAAAGGAGGGCAGGGCCCTGGGCCAGGCTGGCTCAGGCTCCACTTTACTGTGTACTAGGCACTTTACATACGTCATCTCGCTTGGTCCCAAAGATGACAGACAAGAATCTGTACCCCACCTCTGCTCCCTGAGCGCCGGGAGTTGACCCTAGGTTTGTGTGGCTTCCAGCTATGGCCTTCACCACTAGGTCCACAGCCACCCCTGACAGGAATGGTGAGGCTGTTCAGGAGATCCAACCCTAAATGCCACCTCCTTCCCCAGGAGTGCCTGGATGGTGAAAACGGTTAACATGCTCAGCCGCTAACTGAAAGGTTGGTGGTTTAAATCCACCCAGAGGTGCCTCAAAAGAAAAACCTGGTGATCCACTTCTGAAAAACTAGGCATTGAAAACCCTATGGAGCGCAGTTCTGCCCTGACACACAAGGGGTCGCCACGGACGGCAAATTGTTTTTGGTTTTCCTCAGACCAGCCGAAGAAGAGCCTATCTCTGTGCTGCCCTCCAGTGGCTAAGCCTTGAACTACAGCTGCTTCCTCGCGGTAGGCTGCCAAGGAACTACCTGCCAGTGGCCAAGAAAAAAAGTGTAGGGGTGGAGAAGAGAAGTAAGCGGATCATCCTGGAGTGATGGAAAGGTGGAAAGCCGCGTTCACCCAGCAGCCCCACCCACACTGGATCCCAGGTCTCCTCCCAGTTTTTACAAATTGAGGAAAAGCCGGTCTGTATGGGGTGTGGTGGGCAGAATCTCCCCTCCCCAAAATCTGTTCTCCATCCCATCTTCATCTTCCCGGCAGCCCTGGAAGAAACCTGGTATCATCCTTGCCGTCTCCCTCTCCCCCACCCCACCCCCAACACTGAGTGCCTATGTCCCATGACTTTACCTCCGATCTGGAATCCCACTGCCCTTATCTCTCACCCCAATTATTACACCAGCCTCCACAACCATCGCCCTGCTCCAAGCTCCTTTCTATTTCCCTGGTCCATGACACTGTACGTGCCTAGCCCAGTGCCCTCCTCACTGGTCTCCTTGCTCCCACTCCTACCTGCATCATTCTCACCAAACCCACTCTGGTCTTGTATAAGGCAGATCATGTCAGTCTCTTCTCGAAATCTTCTGATAATATCCCATCACACTTAGGATACAATCCAAGCTTCCTGCCACAGCCTGCAAGGCCTGCTCAATTTTCCCCTCAGTTTCTTTTCCAACTTCATTTCCAACCATTCCGCCCTCACTCACAACACTCCAGCCACACAGGCCTGCGTGCTGTTCCCAGGACACACGAAAGCATTCCTGCCCCCAGTCTACAGCTTCCTCTCTCTGGAATGCCCTTCCTCCAGACAGCCACATGGCTTATTCTTCACTTCATTCTGGTGTCTTCTCAGACAGGCTTGCACTTAGCAGAACCCAACATTGTATGATACTGTACGTCTAGTTGTTTGTGTGCTGTCTCTCTCCCCACTAGAATGTGAGCCTTGAGAAGGGGTCTTTGTTTTGTTCACTGTTGTATCTCCCAGCCTAGAACAGGACCTGGCATATGGTGGTGCCCAGCAACAGTAGGTGAGATTTCTAAAGCACAAGCCTAAACCACAAGTGTTCAAGGGCTTCCCACCATCAGACTAAAGTCCCAGCAGCCACTCTGGACCCTCCATGCTCTCTCTAAACTCCTTTACTAGCTCATTTTCTACCATTTCCTCCCAAAGCTTCAGCCCAGGCCTTTCCTGTGCTGCTCCCTTCAGCCTGGGATGTCATTCCCCCTTCTCTGCCTGGCTCAGACTCTCCACACCGACTTCCTCTAAGAGAATTTCCCAGCTCTCCCCAGAAGGCTCGCCCTCAACTGAGCCACCAGGATTTCGGATGTGTTCAGTGACCTAGAGTTGTGAGACCCAGGGATAACCTAGTGACCAGAGGATGTCATGGGGGCCACGCTGATGGAAAATGGCAGCTGCCTCCTCTGATGGGAGTCCTGTCTCCCCAGGGCTATTTGGCTGTTTTCCACAAACATTCATTTTGCTGTATTACTCTGCCAGATTCTGTACCAAGTCAGACAGTTGTCTTTAAGAAGTTTACAGTGGAGGCAGAGCCAAAATGGCAGAATAGACGGCCGCTTCCATCAAGCCCTCTTTACAACAAAGACCTGAAAAAACAAGTAAAATGAGTATATTTGTGACAAGCTGGGAGCCCTGAACATCAAAGGCAAGCTTAGACAACGAACTGAGGGGCAGGGGGAGGAAGAGGCCATCAGAAGTGGAGAGGAGTTACCGATCTGAATCGCGGGGAGCCCTCAGGCACCATTCCCGGAGCGGGGGTGGCAGTGGCGGGCTGGTACTAGCGTTCGGCTGCAGTTTCCTCAGGGAGAAGCAGCCAGCCACACAGCCTACTCATACCTCTGGAACCTGAGGAGAACGGCGCTCCTGGCAAAAGCTAAGTGCTTACATGTATTTTACCGTGCCCCCCCAACCCCAGGCCGGCGTCAGCGGCTGAATCCCTGGGCCTGAGATAGACCCTGGTGAGCATCTAGAGCCATCCTCCTGGCCTTGGGGAAGGAAAAAATTTGCAACTGGGGGGAAAAGATAATTTGCTAGCTCCATTAACCAGGGGTCCTCAGGACAGAAGCAGCTCCTGTCCAGGCATAAACCGTCTGTGGACCTTGAGCACCTTTCCCTTCTGCATGGACCTGTGTGGGCCTATTCCGGGAGAATAGGCCATTGTTGTCAAACTCCAACCATTTCAGCTGTGCAGTGGAGAGGTGGGTGTTTGACATTTGACATTACTTTGCCTTTTAAACAAGGTCCTCACCTACCCACATCAGGGACCTAAGGACTGGTAGCTCCACTCAGGTCACCCAGCCACTCATGAGAGGGGTCCAAAGATAACTGGTACCTCCCAGTCCTTACAACCAAAAACGTTGGGTGCCCATGGTCCCTCTGCAGAACCCACCCACCAGCACGCTCTAGGGAACAGAGACGCATTTTCCTCAGAGATACTTCGGGGTCGGTTCTCAGCTCCCTGCCTTGTTCAGAGTGTGACCCCCTGCTGCAATCAGATACTGGTATATACGCCAATCACCCCTGCCCCTCTAAAACTGTAGGACAGAGCCTGTACCACATACTTGGTATCCGCTACCTGGAAACCTGAGCTGAATTCATACAAGAAAACTGAATGAACTCCTACACTGATATACCTGATAACAGCTCTAGCCAGCTGGGGACAGGACACCAGAGCTCCAAAGGCAAAAATCATCAAGGTAGCTCACTCAAACAACCCATAGGGGTATACCAAAACAAAACAAACCAAGCAGCTATGACACAGTAAGCAAGCATAAACTAATACAATAACTTATAGATGGCTCAGAGACAACACTCAACATCAAGTCACATAAAGAAACAGACCATGATCACTTCAACAGGCTCTCAAAACAAAGAATCCAGCGATCTTCTAGATGAAAGTACATTCCAGAATTACCAGATGCAGAATACAAAAGTTTAATATACAGAACCCTTCAAGACATCAGGGAGGAAATGAGGCAGTATGCAGAACAAGCCAAGGAAACACAGATAAAGCAACTGAAGAAATTAGAAAGATTACTCAGGAACATGAAAAGTTTAATAAGCTGGAAAAATCCATAGACAGCAATCAGAAATTCAGAAGATTAACAATAAAATTACAGAATTAGATAACTCAAAAGAAAGTCAGAGGAGCAGAATTGAGCAAGTAGAAGCCAGAATTTCGGAACTTGAAGATAAATCACTTGGCACTAATATATTTGAAGAAAAATCAGATAGAAGAATTTTAAAAAATGAAGAAACCTTAAGAATCATGGGGGACTCTATCAAGAGAAATAACTTATGAGTGATTGGAGTACCAGGACAGGGAGGGATAACAGAAAATACAGAGAGAATTGTTGAGGATTTGTTGGCAGAAAACTTCCCTGGTATTGTGAAAGATGAGAAGATATCTATCCAAGATGCTCATCGAACTCCACATAAGGTAGATCTTAAAAGAAAGTCACCAAGACATATTATAATCAAGCTTGCCAAAACCAAAGAGAGAATTATAAGAGCAGTGACGGATAAACGAAAAGTCACCTACAAAGGATAGCCAATAAGAATAAGCTCGGACTACTCGGCAGAAACCATGCAGGCAAGAAGGCAATGGGATGACATATTTAAAAAACTGAAGGAAAAAAATTGCCTGCCAAGAATCATACATCCATCAAAACTGTCTCTTAAATATGAAGGTGAAATTAAGACATTTCCAGATAAACACAAGTTGAGGGAATTCGTAAAAACCAAACCAAAACTACAAGAAATACTAAAGGAAGTTCTTTGGTTAGAAAATCAATAATATCAGGTATCAACCCAAGACTAGAACACTGAGAAGAGCAGCCAGAAGTCAACCCAGACAGGGAAATCCAAAAAAACAAAGCAAGTTTATAAAAAAAAAAAAAAAAAGCCCAAAACAAGGTAACAGCAATATTATTATATAAAAGAAGACAACATTAAAATAATAAAGAGGGACTAAGAAATGTAATCATACACCTTCCATATGGAGAGGAAGATACGGAGATACAAAGAAATAAAGGTTAGGTTTAAATTTAGAAAAATAGGGGTAAATAATAAGGTAACCACAAAGTAGACAAAGTATCCTACTCATCAAAATAAAATACAAGGGAAAAATACAGACTCAGCAGAAACAAAATCAACAACAACAAATATGAGGAAAGGACAATATACAAAGAAAATCTACTCAGCACATAAAATCAAGTGGGAAAAAGAATAAACTGTCAACACACAAAAAAAGACATCAAAATGATAGCACTAAATTCATACCTATCCATAATAATGCTGAATGTAAATGGACTAAATACACCAATAAAGAGACAAAGAGTGGCAGAATGGATTAAAAAACAAGATCCATCTATATGCTGCCTACAAGAGACACACCTTAGACTTAGAGACACAAACAAACTAAAACTCAAAGGATGGAAAAAAATATATCAAGCAAACAACAATCAAAAAAGAGCAGGAGTGACAATATTAATTTCTGACAAAATAGGCTTTAAAGTTAAATCCATCAGAAAGGATACGGAGGGATACTATATAATGATTAAAGGGACAATACACCAAGAAGATATAACCATATTAAATATTTATGCACCCAATGACAGGGCTACAAGATACATAAAACAAACTCTATCAGCATTGAAAAGTGAGATAGACAGCTCCACAATAATAGTAGGAGACTTCAACACACCACTTTCGGTGAAGGACAGGACATCCAGAAAGAACCTCAATAAGGACACGGAAGATCTAAATGCCACCATCAACCAACTTGACCTCGTAGACATATACAGAACACTCCATCCAACAGCAACCAACTATACTTTCTTTTCTAGTGCACATGGAACATTCTCTAGAATAAATCAGATATTAGGTCATAAAGCAAGCCTTAATAGAATCCAAAACATTGAAATATTACAAAGCATCTTCTCTGACCATAAGGCCATAAAAGTAGAAATCAATAAGAGGAAAGGAAATCAAACACTTGGAAGCTGAACAATACCCTGCTCAAAAAAGACTGGATTATAGAAGACATTAAGGATGGAATAAAGAAATTCAGAGAATCCAATGAGAATGAAAACACTTCCTATCAGAACCTTTGGGACACAGCGAAAGCAGTGCTCAGAGGTCAATTTATATCAACAAATGCACACATCCAAAAAGAAAGGGCCCAAATTAAAGAATTATCCCTACAACTTGAACAAATAGAAAGAGACCAACAAGAGAAACCCACAAGCACTGGAAGAAAACAAATAATAAAAATTACAGCTGAACTAAATGAAATAGAAAACAGAAAAACAATTGAAAGAATTAACAAGACCAAAAGCTGGTTTTTTGAAAAAATCAGTGAAATTGATAAACCACTGGCCAAACTGACAAAAGAAAAACAGGAGAGGAAGCAAATAACCCGAATAAGAAATGAGATGGGCGATATCACAACAGACCCAACTGAAATTAAAAGAATCATATTAGATTACTATGAAAAACTAAACTTGAACAAATGTGAAAACCTAGAAGAAATGGATGAATTCCTAGAAACACACTACCTACCTAAACTGACACAAACAGAGGTAGAACAAATAAATAGACCCATAACAAAAGAAGGGATTGAAAAGGTAATCAAAAAACTCCCAACAAAAAAAAGCCCTGGTAATAACGGCTTCACTGCAGAGTTCTACCAAACTTTCAGAGAAGAGTTAACACCACTACTGCTGAAGGTATTTCAGAGCATAGAAAAGAATGGAATACTACCAAACTCATTCTATGAAGCCACCATATCCCTGATACCAAAACCAGGTAAAGACACCACAAAAAAAGAAAATTACAGACCTATATCCCTTATGAATGTAGATGCAAAAATCCTCAACAGAATTCTAGCCAATAGAATTCAACAACATATCAAAAAAATAATTCACCATGACCAAGTGGGATTCATACCAGGTATGCAGGAATGGTTCAACATTAGAAAAACAATTAATGTAATCCACCACATAAATAAAACAAAAGACAAGAATCACATGATTTTATCAATAGATGCAGAAAAGGCATTTGACAAAGTTCAACACTCATCCATGATAAAAACTCTCAGCAAAATAGGAATAGAGGGAAAGTCCTCAACATAATAAAGCGCATTTATAAAGCCAACAGCCAACATCACCCTAAATGGAGAGAGCCTGAAAACATTCCCACTGAGATCAGGAACAAGATAAGGATGCCCTTTATCACCATTCTTATTCGACATCGTGCTGGAAGTCCTAGCCAGAGCAATTAGGCTAGATAAAGAAATAAAGGGCATCCAGATTGGCAAGGAAGAAGTCAAAGTATCTCTATTTGCAGATGACATGATCTTATACACAGAAAACCCTAAGGCATCCTCCAGAAATCTACTGAAACTAATAGAAGAGTTCAGCAGAGTATCAAGATACAAGATAAACATGCAAAAATCAGTTGGATTCCTCCACACCAACAAAAAGTACATGGAAGAGGAAATCACCAAATCAATGCCATTTACAGTAGCCCCCAAGAATATAAAATACTTAGGAATAAATCTTACCAGAGATGTAATTAAGACTTATACAAAGAAAACTACAGTACACTTCTGCAAGAAACCAAAAGAAGACTTACATAAGTAGAAGAACATACCTTGCTCGTGGATAGGAAGACTTACCATAATAAAAATGTCTACGCTACCAAAAGTGATCTATACATTTAATGCAATTCCGATCCAAATGCCAACGACATTCCTTAATGAGATGGAGAAACAAATCGCCAATTTCATATGGAAGGGAAAGAGGCCTTACTGAAAAAGGCATTACTGAAAAAGAAAAACAAAGTGGGAGGCCTTACTTTACCTGATTTTAGACCCTATTATACCGCCACAGTAGTCAAAACAGCCTGGTACTGGTACAACAACACATACATAGACCAATGGAACAGAATTAAGAATCCAGACATAAATCCATCCACATATGAAGAGTTGATATTTGACAAAGGCCCCAAAACAGTTAAATGGGGAAAAGACAGCCTTTTTAACAAATGGTGTTGGCATAACTGGATATCCATCTGCAAAAAAATGAAACAAGACCCATACCTAACCCCATGCACCAAAACTAACTCAAAATGGATCAAAGACCTAAATATAAAATCTAAAATGATAAAGATCATGGAAGAAAAAATAGGGACAATGTTAGGAGCCCTAACACATGGCATAAACAGTATACACAACATTATAAAGAATGTGGAAGAAAAACTAGATAACTGGGAGCTCCTAAAAATCAAACACCTATGCTCATCCAAAGACTTCACCAAAAGTAAAAAGACTACCTACAGACTGGGAAAAAGTTTTTAGCTATGACATTTCTGATCAGCGCCTGATCTCTAAAATCTACATGATACTGTAAAAACTCAACTGCAAAAAGACAAATAACCCAATTAAAAAATGGGCAAAAGATATGAATAGACACTTCACTAAAGAAGACATTCAGGTAGCTAACAGATATATGAGGAAATGTTCACAATCATTAGCCATTAGAGAAGTGCAGATCAAAACTACAATGAGATTTCATCTCACTCCAACAAGGCTGGCATTAATCCAAAAAACACAAAATAATAAATGTTGGAGAGGCTGTGAAGAGACTGGAACACTTACACGCTGCTGGTGGGAATGTCAAATGGTACAACCACTTTGGAAATTGATTTGGTGCTTCCTTAAAAAGCTAGAAATAGAACTACCATATGATCCAGAAATCCCACTCCTTGGAATATATCCTAGAGAAATAAGAGCCTTTACACGAACAGATATATGCACACCCATGTTTATTGCAGCACTGTTTACGATAGCAAAAAGATGGAAGCAACCAAGGTGCCCATCAACGGATGAACGGATAAATAAATTATGGTATATTCACACAATGGAATACTATCCATAGATAAAGAACAGTGAGGAATCAGTTACACATTTCATAATATGGAGGAACCTGGAAGGCATTATGCTGAATGAAATTAGTCAGTTGCAAAAGGACAAATATTGTATAAGACCACTATTATAAGTACTTGAGAAATAGTTTAAACTGAGAAGAAAACATTCTTTTGTGGTTACGAGGGGGGAGGGTAGGAGGGGACATTCACTAATTAGATAGTAGATAAGAAATAAGGGAAAGACAGCACACAATATAGGGGAGGTCAGCACAATTGGACTAAACCAAAAGCAAAGAAGCTTCCTGAATAAACTGAATGCTTTGAAGCCCAGCGTAGCAGGGGCAGGGGTCTGGGGACCATGGTTTCAGGGGACATCTAAGTCAATTGGCATAATAAAATCTATCATAAATAAATAAAATCTAATAAAACATTCTGCATCCCACCTTGAAGAGTGGCATCTGGGGTCTTAAACGCGAGCAAGCAGCCATCTAAGGTGCATCAATTGGTCTCAACCCACCTGGATCAAAGGAGAATGAAGAACACCAAGGACACAAGGCAATTACGACAAGCCCAAGAGACAGAAAGGGCCACATGACCAGAGACTACATCATCCTGAGACCAGAAGAACTAGATGGTGCCCGGCTACAACCGATGACTGCCCTGACAGGGAACACAAAAGAGAACCCCTGAGGGAGCAGGAGAGCAGTGGGATGCAGACCCCAAATTCTCATAAGACCAGACTTAAGGGTCTGACTGAGACTAGAAGGACCTGGTAGTCATGGCCCCCAGACCTTCTGTTGCCCCAGGACTGGAACCATTCCCGAAGCCAACTCTTCAGACACGGATTGGATTGGCCAATGGGTTGGAAAGGGATGCTGATGAGGAGTGAGCTTCTTGGATCAGGTGGACACTTGAGACTATGTTGGCATTTCCTGCCTGGAGGGGAGAGGAGAGGGTGGAGGGGGTTAGAAGCTGGCAAAATGGACAGGAAAAGAGAGAGTGGAGGGAGAGAGCGGGCTGTCTCATTAGGGGGAGAGTAATTGGGAGTGTGTATTAGTAAGGTGTATATGGGTTTTTGTGTGAGAGACTGACTTGATTTGTAAACTTTCACTTAAAGCACAATAAAAATTATTAAAAAAAAAAGTTTATGGCAAGTAGCTTTGTGGAGGAAGCGCCTCTCCATGGTACCTGCTGCATTTTATTCCTTGAATCTGGTGATACAGAACTTCCTGGCAGCACCCTGGCTTCTGAGTCTTTGCTCTTGCTGTTCTCTCTGCTTGGAGTGCCCCTTACTTTCTCCCCTCCCCCACCTAATTCCTCCTCCTTCAAGACTCAGCTCAGCCATCTCCTCTTCCAGAAGCCTTCCTTGTCCCCTTGGCTGGGTTGCCCAGGGCTGCCTTTGAGCTCCTCTGCAGCGAGCACACAGTTGTCAACAGCAGGTTACTGGCTGTCTCAACCCCTAGGCTGCAAGCACTGGCGAAAGCTTAAAGGCTTCCACAGAGAAGACTTGCAACAGTCCAGGCAGAGGTGATGCTCAGCAGATATGGCAATGGCCACAGGCCAAGCCTCCAGAGCTAGGGTTGGTGGGCGCTGTGGTAGCCAAGTGCTGGAGATTAGGAATGAATAAATCTCCCAAACTTAAGCTGCTATAAACCCCATTTACACAGAAAACCCTGAGTGTTTCACAAATAGAGAAGGGCTACCCCTCAAGTCACATAGTGAGCTGAGGATCAAGCCGGGACTCACAGCCACATACTCACATCCTGACACCTGGGCGGCCTGGCCCTCCCTCTGCCTCTCACAGCAGCTGTGTGGCCATGCTAGGCCTCCTGTGCCCCAGTGGACCCAGCTGCTCGCCTCACTCCACAGGAAGGCTCCTAGAGTCCCTTTTAACTCAAAAAGATTCCACGAGGCTTTGTTCTTGTTGGGAGTGGGAGGTGATGAGGAATGGATGGCGAGCCCACAGGCTGGGCCTGAGGAAGCACCTTCAACAGCAGGGTGATCTCAGGGCAAGCCGGGCCTCCTTGGGAGGGTTTGTGGAGAAGGAAAAAAGCTTCGGCCTTTGAATCACATAGAACTGTCTTCCAATCCAGTGTCTGCCACCAACAGCTGTGTGGTCTGGGAAGGTCACACACATACTCCCACCCTTCGTGTTCCTCATGTGCCCGCCTCGTTGGATGTGGTGTGGAGGAAATGGCAAGTGTGAGGTACATAGGAAGAACTCAGTAAAAGGCTGCTCCCTCACCCATCCCCTTCTGCCCTGAACCAAACCAAACCAAACTTACTGCCATCAAGTTGATTCTGACTCACAGTGACCTGACAGGACAGAGTAGAACTGCCCCCAGAGTGTCCAAGGAGCAGTTGGTGGATTCAAACTGAAGAGAGAATTCCCCTTCAGCTTGGTTCCCAGGCAGGGGTACTGAAGAGGAACTTCCATGCAGAGGTTGGGGAGGATGAGGAATAGGGACTAGATGCAGATAACAATCAGGACCCTGGACAGGCATCAACTCAGATCAGTGCTAACAGCTGCCTGGAGTGCTGTGTGGAGAAGGTATGTAGGTCACAGCCAGGCTCGTGGAAAAGAGCACCAGGATTGATTAGTGATGTCTGCTGTGGGCAAGGGATAAGATAATTGAGACACACGTGCTATTATTAGTCCAGCATCAGCTTAGATGACCTCTGATGCTTATTACCTCATTTTTACACAAATAATGTGTGCCTTCTATGTTGGTTTTCCTATTGCACCCTCCCCCAGCAAGGTATTTTCGTAAGCGTGCTACGTCAAAAAAATTAGCCTAGCGTGCTTATGAAAATAACTTGCTGGCGGAGGGCGTGGTTGGCAAACCGGTATAGAAGGTGCACATTATTTGTGTAAAAGTACAGTAATCTAAGACTCTGGATTCAGACTTCTGTGCTATAATCACTCGTTGTTGTTGGTTGTTGTCGAGTGGATAGCGACTCCATGTGACAAAGTAGAACTACCCCATAGGGTTTTCCAGGCTGTAATCTTTATGGAAGGCAGATTGCCAGTTCTCCTACAGAGCCGCTTCTAAGTTCGAACTGTCAACTTTTTGGTTAGTAGCCGAATGCTTAACCATTGTGCCACAGCGCTCCTAACTATGGTATAAACCAAACCAAACCCGTTGCATTCAAGTTGTTTCCAACTCATAGGGACCGTATAGGACAGAGTAGAACTGCCCTGTATGGTTTACAAGGCTGTAATCCTTATAGAAGCAGACTGTCACATCTTTATTCCTTGGAGGGGCTGGTGGATTCAAATTGCTGACCTTTCAGTTAGCAGCCGAGTGCTTATCCACTGTGCCACCAAGACTCCTTAAACCATGATATAACGACTGCTATTTATTTAACATTTACCACGTGAAGTTTTGAGTTTTCATCGAAGGAGGCCATCTGTTTTGTTTTGCCTACATGGCATCTCTTCAATGACCCCAACATACACACATACTTCTTTTGGGTACATCACCTCATTTTTCCTCTATTCTTGGTCCACAGGGAATCATCTCACCCCTTCTGTTTCCAGGCATTGACATGTGACCTAGGCCAGACCAAAGAGGCTCAACCCCGGGACTTTGGTTAAACACCTGCCTATATAACAAAGATGTCACAGAGGAAAGCGTAGCCACAAATGGCAAGACCGAGGCCAGATGACATAATTTGAATCTCTGGATCTAGCCCTACCTGAATTCAAATGTGTCTAGAATTTTCAGTTTTTTGAGCCAATGAACCTTTTGTGTTTTAGAACTGTGCAGCCCTATAGTGGCTACTAGCTACATGTAGCTATATTTTAATTAAAATTAAATTAAAAATTCAGTTTCTCAATTGCACTAGCCATATTTCAAGCACTCACTGTGCATATGTGGATAGTGGCTACCACATTGGTTCATACAGAACTAGAACATTTCCACCATAGCAGAAAGTTCTATTGGCCAGCACTGGCCTAGACCATGTGAGTCACATGTCTGTCCCTTGTGACCAAAAATTCTGACCAACACATAGTAGTTCTAAAGTTTCTCTGCTCCTCAGGATCTTCAGTGTCTTCCAGCTCTGAGTCCTGTTACAATTTATGATTCTTCTTAAATTCCAGCTGACACCTGTGTTCAGTTAGAAGTTTGGACCTTGGCCTGTGGGCTTGTGGTCAGTTCAGGTTAGTCTAGGCACCCAGAGCCCCCCAACATGTGGTGTCAGCCCACCTTGGACCAGGAGTTCTCCTTGCTGAGCAGGTCGGCGTAGAAGTAGGCCATCTTCCACTGCCCCTTGTAGGTGAAGCACCACATCAGCTCCCAGTAGCACATGTGGTGGAACTGCTTCCAGTGCTGCTGGGCCTCACAGCACTCCTCAAACCGCCGGACAGCCTGCGGGGCCCGCCAGTCAGCACCTCAGTGGGTGCCCACTGGCCACACCCCACCTTGCACCCTCCACGCCCTCCCACCCCCACAGCATGCCCAGGCTTCTCCAGTGCATGGTGGTCCAGCCCTGTGCCAGGCTCAGGTGGGACAGAAGAGCCAGGAGATCTGGCCTCCAGTGCTGGTTCTACGCCCAAAGTCTTAAGTGATCTTGGGCACAGCTATGTCCCCTCTCTGGGACTCTGGTTTCCCAGGCACAAAATGAGGACTAGAGCCATAATGGAGTGGGAAATATCAATATCAATATCACAATGATATGATGATGTCTGTGCCTCAGAGCAAAGCCCAAGGATTCCAGTAGCTTCTACGAAGTACCTGGGCTTAGGACACTTGTCCTGCTGCCTGAAAAATCACTGCTAGGGCCAGCTAGACACCCCAGAACTCCACATTGTAGAGTCTGCCCTGGGCCTTGGCTCAGTGCTGGGGTCTCTTCCAGGATTATGAGCCTCTCCATCTCAAAAGCCTTCACTGGCTCCCTACCACCTATGAAGTCCAGACTCCTCAGCCAGGCCTTCAAGGTCTCACTGCTGCCCTCTCCCCACCACTCTATTTACCAGGTTACAGCCTAATCACTGAGCCCTAAAACACACAGGGCCTTTCCCCTCTCTCTGCTTCATTCAAGCCCCTCCCTCTGCCAGGGGTACCTTTAATTTCTCCATCTCTCTGTCAAAATCGTACTCACCACAAATGCCATCTCCTCCCTAAGCTTCCCCAGACTGCCTCACTTGGAATGGCTTTTCCCACCTCTGCTCTCTCACTGGCTCTTGGGGCCCTCCTGCCAGTTAGCTCAGTCCCTGAGGTATGCCTCCATGTGTCTGGCTTCCCACTGGCCTGGAGTGCCCATCACTCCCCACACATCACTCCCCCGCATCACTCCCCCACCCATCACTCCCCGTCCACCACTCCATGTCCATCACTCCCCCACCCATCACTCCCCGTCCACCACTCCATGTCCATCACTCCCCCGCCCATCACTCCCCGTCCACCACTCCATGTCCATCACTCCCCCGCCCATCACTCCCCCTCCACCACTCCATGTCCATCACTCCCCCGCCCATCACTCCCCGTCCACCACTCCATGTCCACCACTCCCCCGCCCATCACTCCTCACCCATCACTCCCCCGCCCTTCGCTCCCCACCCATCACTCCCCCGCATCACTCCCCCGCCCATCACTCCCCGTCCACCACTCCGTGTCCATCACTCCCCCGCCCATCACTCCCCCGCATCACTCCCCCGCCCATCACTCCCCGTCCACCACTCCGTGTCCATCACTCCCCCGCCCATCACTCCCCACCCATCACTCCCCCGCATCGCTCCCCCGCCCATCACTCCCCGTCCACCACTCCATGTCCATCACTCCCCCGCCCATCACTCCCCGCCCTCACTCACCACCAATCACTCCCTGCCCATCACTCACTGCGTCAATGTTGCCTTTAATAACTTCAATCCGCCCAGCGAAAAACAGGAAGATGGCGCCCTGCAAGGACATGCGTGTGGGTCCGTGTGAATCCATTTGGGTCCGCGGGCCACAGCCAGGTTGAGGTTGTCCAGCGGGGGGTCGGGGCTCACCTTAGGGTAGCGTTTCAGGTAGGGCTTCAAGAGTTTCTCTGCCTCCTCGATGTTGACGTTCCCGGTGCCTGGAGGAGGTGGGGGACACAACACACGTCACCACCATCAACTCCTGTGATCCTCCCAGCAACCTACCAGGGGGCCTCTCAGGCCTCCATTTCACCCTCTGTGAACTGGGGATAATAACACTTCCTATCTCCAGGGTGAGGTGAGGATTAAATAAGATAGTGCAGCTACTGCCCTGGTATATCATAGGGTTCCTAACCAGGATCCCATGCTGGCCAAGGCTATATCCAGAACAAGTGGCTGCCTACAGCATCCTCAAAAGCTTTACAAGGTGGCCACAACCATCCCCATCTCACAGGTAAAAACTGAGGGAACCAGGTCACGCTGTGGGGACAGAGCCCAGGCCAGTTGATGCGGCTGTTACGTTTCTGGTTTTAGTGCCGCCCCTCAGCCCCTCGCCCCCTCACCCTGCTGTTAAAGCTCACCAAAGCCCAGGGGCGTCAGCACTTCCCTCGCCCCTCGGGGCCCCTACCAAGCACAAAGGTGAGGAAGGTGTGGTAGCAGAGCAGCAGCATGACACAGAGCACGGCGCGGAAGCTGTGTCCCGATGCGCCCTCCTCCAGCTGCAGCAGCCCGTAGTCCTGGGGGCACAGGGGAGAGGCTGAGGCTGGCGAAGCCTGGGCTCCCTGGGCCCACCCTGGGGCCCAGAGAGAAGCAGGGGCCTCGAGGTCCCTGGACAGCTGTGAGGCCTGGGTGAGAGAGCACTGGACCATAAGCCTGGAACTCTGGAGGTAGGGTCAGCTGCTCTTGCGCTGTGTGACCCTGAGTGAGGGGCTAGCCCTCTCAGTGCCTCAGCCACATTCCTGGGGGAAGGGGACATGGATGCCTAGCCAGGTGTCCCCCACCCCCTCAAAAGGCCCTCCTCCACTCCTCTCTTTATTCACTGAGATCCCTAGGCCTGCTTCACCACCCTGTGGTGGCCGCTTGGGCCCCCTGAGCAGCCCCAGACCTGGTGGGGGAGGAGGAATGATGTGGAGGCAAATAATCCTAACCCTGTACTCAGTGCACAGATGGGGCCATGAGAACTGGGATCCAGGATGTCTTCCTGGAGGAGAAGGCTCCAGGCCTGGCTGGGGAGGAGTTAGGGGCCAGACACCACTTGTTTCCCTGCCTGCAGTCTCTGCCCCTGTCTGTCCTCCAGGGTGTTCTTTCTAAAACACAAATCTCACCTGCCTGACCTCTGCTTCAAAAGCTGCCCTGCCTTCAGGACAAAGGCAAAAGAAAGGAGGTGGAAGCCTCTCAGTGCCCTCTCTTCCTTGCCAAGGGGGCCATACTTTCTCTGCTCTGGGCCTTCTCTTGTGCTGTTCCCTCCTGTCATTGCCCCCAAATCTTACTCATTTCCCAGGGACCTTCTTAAAACAAAACTGAAAGGAACCTCTGGTGCTTTCAGCCAGTGTCTCACTAAGCATGGCCACCCACCACAGATGGCAACCCAGCCCTTCTCAGGGTCCTCAAGGCGGGCGCTAGGAAACGCTGAGTCAAAGTGAGGGCTTTCCCTTCTCGGTTTGCTTTCAGTCCTTCTGAGCCTAAGCCGGGGCTATTGTGTCTTCAATGCCCCCTCCTCTGCCACTAAGCTCCCTTTCTCACAAAGAGAAGCAGCTTTGTCAGACCACGCAATCTGGCTGGGCTTTCTTAAGATTGCTTGGTCTTCATAGTATTTATTGTTATGATTACTTTCTTATCACGCCAAATAAGAAAGTAATCAGCAAGGGCCTGAAAAATTCCAAGTTCAGAAAACGATTATCTGGTCCAATCGCCTCATTTTACCAAAAAGAGGCTCAGAGGAAGGAGGGACTTGCTCAGAGTCCCAGGGAGAAGGGAATGAGGCTGGACTGACCCAGGTCTGTTGAATTCCCATCCAGTGCTCCTTCACCTACATGGGGCCTCCTCCACTGGGAAGCCCTCCCTGATTAGCTACCTTGAAACTGGGGCTCCTACCTCAAACTCCAGTTCCTGCTCTTGGTAAAGGCTCTAGGTGCTTGAGTTCTCTGATTCCTCCCACCCCCTTTGCCCCCAAGGCCTGATGCTTGGTAGGGATTCCCCTGCCCATCTCTCCAATGAGGTGGTAGCACCAGAAAACGGTCGGGGACGGGGGCGGTGGGGAAAAGGGCTTGCTCAAGGTCTGAAGTAAAGCAGTGACACCTGCGAGGCTCAGAAAGTATGACCCCTGGGCACTGCACAAGGCTGTCCTTCCCACCCACGCTTACCCCAAAGCCTCTCCACCCTGTGAGGGACCGGGCAGGGATCACTGGCCCCATTTGACAGGAGAGGAAACTGAGACCCAGAGAGATTTGGGCCTTGTCCAGGACCACACACTGAGGGGGCTAAGCCAGGACCGGCACCCAGGCCCTGCAACCCCTCTTCCTCATCTTAGACATCCCAGCTCCAGTCCTGGGGCCGAGAGGGTTGGGGGTGGGGGGCCAGGAGGCAGGTAGTTACCTTATTTCCTGAAAACCCCACAAACTCCAGCAGCCGCAGGATTCTAGTAGGAAGCATGGACAGCGTCTGCAGGAACAGAGGCAGGTGGGCATGTGATGGGACGGAAGCTGCCCCTCTCAGTCCCCAAACCCCCCAGAGTCTGGGGGTGATCCTGGGGATAAAGCCCTTTCTCTAGAACCACCAAGATGACACCTGGCTTTCTGACCTGTGAACTTCCCCAGGAAAAGAGGCACTACAGAGGGTCCGCGTCCAAATCCCAGCTTCACCACTCCCAGTGGGGTCACCCTGAGGAAGTTACATATCCTCTCCGTGCCTCAGTTTCCTCATCTGTAAAACGGTAATAATAGCCTCTACCTCGTAGGGGTATTGTGCAGATAGAAAACACTCATGTAAGTAAAGCACACAGAACGGGGCCTACACATAGTCGTTAGCTGATGTTGCTGCTGCTGTTCCACCAAGTCCCTACTTCGTGTCAGGGGCTCTGTCGTTGTATTTGATCCTCAGGACAGCCCTGAAAAGACGGGATTGCTGTTGTTAGCTGCCATCAAGACGGCCTGTGACTCATGGCAATAGGATTGGACCATTGTGACCAGCAAGGTTTTTACTGGCCGATTTTTGAAAGTCCATTGCCAGACCTTTCTTCTTAGTCTGTCTTAGTCTGGAAGCTCTGCTGAAACCTGTTCAGCATTGTAGCCACACATAAGTCTCTAATGAAAGATGGGTAGTAGCTGCGCTTAAGGTGCATCAGTCAGGCTTCGAATCTGGGTCTCCCACATGGAAGGTGAAAATTCTACTACTGAATCACCACTGCACCCACAAGGAAGGGATCATTGCCCCATTTAACAGATGGTGAAACAGAGGTACGGACAGATGACAAGACTTAAGGCCCCACACCTCATGAGAGGTGGAGCTACCTCTTGAACTCAGGATTGTTCGGCTATAACCTTGTAGAGCATCCAATGCACTGTGGTAGCTTGTATTTCTCAGCTCCTGGATCAGGATCACCGTTCCCACTTTACATATGAGGAAACTGGAGGCCAGAGCAGGGCAGAGACCCTGGCCCCAAGGCCTGCTCTTTGACAGGCTTTTTTACATGGAGGTGAGAGAAGCACCTCCACCTTGCACTTTTGGAAAGGCCCCTGTTCACCTAGGGCAGGTGGTCTGAATCTTCCATGAGAAGCTCTTCCTCCTATGAGCAGGCCATGCTCTTCCAAGCTTCCCTGTCTCAGCTAACGCTGTTCCCTCTGCCTGAAATGACCTTCCCCACCTGGGAAAATTCTACGTATCCTTCAAGATCCAGCTCAAATACCCCACTTCCACCACCTCCTGCAGAAACCTTCCCCAACTCCCCCAGGAAGGAGACTTGGTTCTCTGTTCCCTGTGGGGCGCCAGCTGTTTCCAGCCTGTCTCCTTCTCTGCTGCTGGCAAATGTTTAACAACCAGCTCTCCCAGGGTAGAAAGAGCCCTGATTTGTGTTGGTGTTTGTCAATTTCTGGAGTCCCTCAGTGCTGTAAATGGTAACATGCTCAGGGGCTAACTGAAAGGTTGGAGGTTTGAGTCCACCCAAAAGCTCCTCAAAAGATTTGTCTGGCAATCTACTTCCAAAACATCAACCACTGAAACCCTATGGAGTGCAGTTCTACTCTGACACACCGGGGGTTGCTCTGAGTTGAAATCAACTCAACGGCACCTAACAACAACAACATAAATACTACCCCCATTGCCAATTTCAAACTACCAACTTGATGTGGGAAGAAATGCGTGGAATTAGCTCTCTTGAGCTGGCCCCAGCACGCAAGGCTGGCAACACATCTGATTCCTTTCTGGGCCTGGTACCCAGCACAGGGGGCCAGGCACAGCAAGCACCCAGCAGAGACCCTGAGTGGGTCATGGCCATGTAGGGGAGATTTACCTTGAGCCCAGACATGGTGGGAATGGGGCAGGAGAGGGCACTCCCACTCACCAGGTTGAAGGCACCTACACCAAGCTTCACACCTCCTTCAAAGTGCCTGTGGTTCTCCCCCTTGCAGTACTGTGAGGACTGGACGAGGTTGTCCAGCTCCCTGTGGAGAGACAAAATCCTATTTTAGCCACATTTTGGGGGCTGGGCCCCATCTCTAGGCAGACACAAAGCTCCCTCCTGAGCTAATCTCAACTCCCTGGTGTTGGGTCTGTAGCTGTCTGGCAACCTGGAGAGCTGACACTGGAGGATTTCTAGCCCCACCTCCCACTGGGTGACGCACACCCCCTGCCCCTGAAGTTCAGCCGCATAGGCTGGGCCACAGCTAATGTGTAGGAGCTCTGCTGCTGTTCTCAAAACTGTTGTTCCCGTGCCTGCCCGCCACCAACCCCCACCCCCGACCCTGGCCCAAAGCTGTTTGCGCAGAATCTGTGGCTTATTTTCCCCTAGCACAGGGTCAGACACAGTACACCCTCAGGGGGCTGAATGAACAGAAACAGAAAAACCAAGGAAAAAGAATTCCAGAAAACTGAGGTCCTGAGTGTGCAGAAATCTGTCTGAGGTCACACAGCATTCTGGGCTTCCTGCCTCCAGCCAGTGCTCTCTACCCCACACAGCAGCTTGAGGGGACAGGGTGGTAGACACTGCAGACCCCAGGCCTCCCATGACACCATGGCCAGCTCCACTCACTTATAGGTCTGGTAGCTGTTTCGGACTTTGATGCCACCCTTGATGAAGCTCACCATGTTCTCATCCTGCAGGAGGGAGAGATGCTAAGATCTGGGACTGGGTGGGCAGCCGTAGGGTCCCCCCCGTGCCCAGCTCTATGAGGCGCCCTAAGGGGGTGGGTCAGCCAAACAAGGATTCACTATCCCTTGGATTTGAGATGAGCTCTTATTTGCCAAACACAACTTCTAAAATGCCCAGAGTTGGACCACAACCACCCTTATACAGTTTATACATAGCTATGTTCTGGGAGAAGGGTCTGGAGGAGACACACCTGATAGTTAACAGCCTTCCTCTAGGGGGAGGGACTGCAGGAAGGGGGGAGGGATGGTCATTTGTGTTTTTACAAAATGCAGGTATTTATCACACTTGTAATTTAAAGCATCGATACCTACCACCTAGCAGTTCTACTCCTGGGTATACACCCAAGAGGAATGGATGGGCTGCAGGGGACATGTTCAAGGATGTTCACAGCACAACTGTTCATAATAGCCAAGAACCAGAAACAGCCCCAACGCCCATCAACAGAACAGATAAACTGTGGTATATTCATGTAAGGGAACAGTATGTAGCCACATCAGGTTGAGTGAAAAAAGCAAGTCCAGATGGCTTGAGGAAAACCTGGTGGTGTAGTAGTTAAGAGCTATGGTTGCTAATCAAAAGGTCAGTGGTTTGAATCTACCAGGGGCTCCTTGGAAACTCTATGGGGCAGTTCTACTCTGCCTATAGGGTCACTATGAATCAGAATCGACTCCACGGCAATACGGTTTGAGGCCATATGAAGTTCAAAATTATCTAATACTTAACAATATGCTGTTCAGGTATGAAGAGGAATCTGATGAAGCTATTTAAAAAAACAAACAAACAAAAAAAAGCACAGGGAGTGATAAATACAAACCTCCAGGTAGTGGTTTCCTGGGTGGAAGGAGGTGGGGGGGTAGGGAGGAGCCTAGATGAAGAGGAAAGTTACTGCCAACCTTCTGTTCTCCAGTTGGGTGGGATTTGTGGGTATTTGTTATTTGTGATAATATAATGAAAAACCCATTGCCATCGAGTTGATTGCAACTCATAGCAACCCTATAGGACAGAGTAGAACTGCCCCATAGAGTTTCCAAGGAGCGCCTAGTGGATTCGAACTGCCGACCTCTTGGTTAGCAGCTGTAGCACTTAACCACTACGCCACCAGGGTTTCCACAATTACCCCAGTGAGTACTAAACCAAGGATTTAATCCACATTGTTTTTGAGGTCCAAAAAGACCTCAAGTGAAAAACAAAAATAAACAGCACCCCAACATTAAAATTAATACACACTTCTCCACCCTTATACACAGGTATCATGATGATTACTTGTTATAATTATAACCCAGACCTTTTTGGTAAAATTGTAATGTTTTAGTTCTCATAATTCACCAAACTTCCTTCTGTGTGGTAAGGAGAGAAGACATGGATTCCAAGTTGGCCAGACCTGGGTTCAAATCCCAGCTCTGCCAGTTGCTAACCACGTGATCTTGGGAAAGTGAGTCCTCCTCTCTATATCTCGCCTTTGCAGGCCTGTGAGATGAAGGTTAAAGAATGTACATAAACATCTATACAAATATGTAATGTATGTAAGGTACAGAAAAGCAATATACCTGTAATGTATGCAAAAAGCCTGGTACATCATAGGTGTTGTATAAACCAGGTGTCAGACAGGCTTTGTGATGATGCCTATCCCTCCCATGTGAACCTTAATGGGAAAAGCAGCAGTCACAGGTGGAAGCAGCATCCTGGTGACATGTGTGCTCAGTGTGTGAGGAGGTGAGGATATTACCTCTGTCATTGGGCTTGGCTGGGGCCCAGGAGTGTTGGGGTGGCTGAGCCTCAGACCTTGCCTGAACAATAAGGAGGGGCTGCATCATGGTGGCTAAAGACACTTCGGGCTTGGACACAGTGACTGATCTTCTTCTGAAATGCCTGGGCTTCTTGTGCAAGTGGCTGGTCCCTACCTGCAGGAAGGTCAGGGCTGCTCTCTGCAGCAGGCACTCTGCGTAGCAGACTTCAGCGTGGATTTCCTCTGTGGGGAGAAAACCAAATCCCTGCAGCCTCCTGGGATCTTGGCAGGAGTCTTAGGCCAAATCCCCCGCACCCCCACTTTCCAAAAGGCAAAGGGCATCTATGTCAGCACCCATCCCCGCTGCACCCATCTCTACCCTGTTCCCCAGGCCTGGCTCCCTCACAGCACCACCACTGGCCCACAGTAGCTGACATTTCTTGCCTTCATCTACTGCCTGACTCCTCTGCCCACCCTGCTCTCGTTTGTCAAGCCTCACTGTAGAAGCTGTGCCCTTAGTGCCTGCAAGCAGTGCTGGGCAAGGAGGTGGCACTGGATTGAATGGACGAAGGAAGAAGATAGTATCCAGGCAAGCCCAGGGGCTATGGGAATAAGGGGAGGGGACCCAACACAACCCAGGGATTCAGGGAACACTTCCAGAAGAAAGGACATCTGAGTTGAAAAAGAAATGGAAGGACGAGGCAGGAAGGGCTTTCTAGGCAGAGGCCTAGGGAGGCCAAAGAACTCAGATGTTCGAGGACAGGTGAAACACAGAAGGTAGCTGAGATGGGGGTTAGGTTGGGAGAGATTCAGGAGGTAGGGGAAGATAAGGCTCAGAGCCCAGTTGTAAAGGGCCTTGACAATTGGGGGAGGATTACAGACTTGCTCCTGTGCAGGGAGGCAGCAGGGAGCCACAAGAGGTATGATGGAGGGGAGTGGAGCCATCAGATGCATTGCTTGGGCTGGGACCCTCAAGGGCTCTTGAGGTGGGTAAGGCTGTTTGCTCCTGCACTGAAGAGCCCCAAATTGCTCCTGGTTGACTACTGCTACCTCCACTGCTGCCGGCCACAGATGTTCACGGCACAAAGACGCCATAAGCAGCCCAGGCCATCTCTTCCACTGCTGTCTGTTGTCTCTTCTCCGTGTCAGCTTCTAAAACCACATTCCCCTTGTGGGGACATGAGCTCGCTAAGCTAATTAAACCAGTAAACCTAACTACACGCACAACTCTAAGCCCATGGAAGAAAGCACATGGACCTTGTGGCAACTTTTCCTTTCCTTGGCTTCCAGGTTTTCAGCCCCGAATGCTGTCAGGTAAGTGTTCTCACCTGCTCTAACACCCTCACCTGAGAGCTATTCCTCAAAAGGCCCCAGGTCTGACCCATTGGTATCCCAGCATCTAGGCCAGGGTCAGGCCCTCTCGGTGATGGCTGGGAGAATAACTGCCCCTTCCCACCCCTGCCTGCGGCTGGAGCCGGGCTGCCTGGGGCTGGAGGGGTCAGGATGCCATCTGAATGCCACACCTTCCGTGAATTTGTCCATAGTGGTGCGGTGCACCAGGCTGCTGAAGGAATCTGTTACGGAGGACTTCTTCCGGTGCCTGAAGAGGGAAAGGGGGTTCAGGTCATTCAATGAGGGAGAGAGAGGGGGGCTAGGTGCCGGGTCACCTCATTCTTTGGAGAATTCTTAGGGAGGCAGTGCTAGCACAAACAACAGGGGTTTTGGGGTCAGACAGAGAAAGTTTGAGATTCTGGCAAAAAAAGTCACTTTACCTCCCTGAGCCTGTTTTCTCATTGGTAAAATGGGAACAACGAACCTCTGTATTAATCACGGGCTGCTGTATACAGGGAGCCCCATCAGAGCAGTTCTCCAGTCTGGTTGATGCTGTTGTTGGCAGCTCCCATCCTGTCTCACCTTTGTATTCCTCTCCTTAGTTCAGGTGACCTTGTGCCCCACCTGGTCTCCCACCCCTGCCCACGCAGGTCTTTGTGCCTGTTCACCCTCCACCTGTCTGCAGAGGAATTTTTCTCAAACACTCTCCCTGCGCAGGACCCCTGTGGCCCCGCACTGCCCTGTGCATGCAGCCTGGGCTCTTGGCAGGTTTCTAGGGCCCACAGGCTCTGACCGCCTCTCCTGCCCCTCCCGTGGGACGATCCAGCCACAGTGAACTCCTGGCAGCTCCCCCAAATCCAGGGCTCTCTTACCCCTTGTCTCTACTGTTGCCTCTGCTTAGATTCTCGTCCCCTCTTGCCTAGGCCTGGCCAGCACCTAGTTGCCCCGCAGGACCCAGCTCAGGCATCACCTCACCTGGGAAGCTTTTCCTGCTCCTCCTGCTGGACCCCACAACCCCTCATGTTTCCCTGCATCATGCGGGGATGTCACCATCTGTGCCTGCCTCTCTGACCAGGTGATAAGGGTGCTAAGGCGCCTGGGTCTGATGACTCCCTGAATTGCCAATGCTCAGCATACGGCCCAACCCAGAACAGGTGTGTGTGCTGAATGAATGATAATGCCACCTGTCATGAACACACAGGGTCTATTAGTACATTTGTTCAAGCAGATAACCTGAGCACGAATGATACACCAGATCCTGTGCAGGTGTCTTCATTCGGTCCTCACAACAACACTATGGCATATATATCATTACACCCATTTTACAGATGAGGAAAGTCAAGTCCAGAGAAGGACTCGCATGAGGTCAAAGAGTTAGTAAGTGACAGAGTCAGAATTTGATTCCTCCCAGTCAGACCTGGCCCCTGGAAGCCAACAAGACTTCTGAGGAGGTGTTGACAGGGGTAGCTCTTAGCACTTAGGGACACATCCTCTTAGTCCAAAGGAGCAGCACTAAGTGGCATTTTAGGCATTGAGATATGCCAGGGTGACAGAAAGGTGGGCCTCACACCCCTCATGCACCCTCCTGTGCCCCCGACCTCTGACACAGTAACTGTGCCTCCTTCATCATGTTGCCAGCAAGTAGGATGTCCTGAGGGTCAAAGGTCATCATGGCCTGCATCTCCAGGATGGTGGCATACGTCAGCGAGTGGTACATGCTCTCTTTGGTTCTGCCAGAGAGAAGGGGCATGAGGCAATCAACTCCTAGAACTTCAGAGGCAGCTGGCCCTAAGTCACACATCTGCCATTCCTCCCCCATTCTACAGATGAGGAAACCGAAGTCCAGGGAGGGGAAGGGCCTCGCCCAAGGTCTGACTCTTTCACTGACACTCAAAAGACCCCGACTCCCATTCCCAGCTCCTCTTCCTGCTGAGTGGCCCTAAGTGAACTTCCCAATCTGAGCCTCAGTTTCTCATGTGTTTGGCTTGGGGTGGGGAGGGGATGGCAACAAGAAGGCTACTGTGAGGAAGGGCTTAGCAATAAGTCAGCCTGAGGCCACCCTTCCCAGCGCCCAGACCCTGACGTACCTTCTGCCCCCACCTCCAGCAGGCTGGCCCAAGTCCTGTCCCAGATGAGGTTCCAGGAGAGTCCTTCTCTCCATCCCCAAGCCCCACCCCGGGCATTGCCCCCATCCCTGCTCCCAGGACTTACAAAGTTGGCCTCCCCACTGGCCACACTACCTCCTGCCACCCTCCCACCCATCATCCTCTGGTTAAACCCTTCCCTTCAGGGACTTCCACATCTCATCAGATAATGCCCAAGCCCACTGCCTGGCACCTGGGGCTCTACAGGCCTGCCCACCTCTCCAGCCCTCTTGTCCCTTCTGTTTCTGACAGCATGATCTGGTCTCTCTCTCTCTCTCTCTCTCTCACGCACACACATACACACACACACACACACACACAACTGTAGCCCTGGCAACAATGAACCACACAAGCTTTCCCCCAGAAAATCTTACCCCCAGGCCTTTGCCCATGCTGTTCCTCAACTTGAAATGCCTTTGGCTTCACCATCTCCCCACAAGACGATTAATCCCTCAAGGCTTCCAAATGCCTCAAAGTCCACTGGGAATCCAGGGCTCCCTCTTCTAGGATTATGTGTTTATAAATAACTCGGGCACGGGTCACACTGAATTTATGTTGGCAGAGGCCTCAGCTCACTCCCGAAACTTGAACACCTCAAAGGCAGAGCTTGTGGGTGCCTCACCCCTGTCCTCAGCACACAGGTGACAGGCAGAGCTAAGCAGGTCTCACAAAGCGTCAGCCTCCTGCCTCTGCCCCGGCTCCTCCACAGCCCCAGGCTTCCCAACTAAGGTGTGTTGTGGGGGCACATTTACTTTAACACATGGAGAGGGCAGCAATGCCAGTCTCTCCCTTTACTGGGGATGTCCCTTAATATATGTGGGCCTTGATTTCCACTTCTGCAAAATGGGGACAACATGCTGGACTGCCAGTCCCATGGGACTGCCCGGGGCTAACCTATGCCTGGCACACAGTAGGTGCTGCCGCCCTTCACTCCCTTCATTAATTATTTATGAAACTCCTCAGTGCCAGGCTTAGGCTGGGAACTCTGGAGGAAAGAGAGATGACTAAGGTTTCTAGACTGTTTATCGTAAAAATCACATGACCCATTTTCCTGCCTTGCGTGTTCATAAAACACTTCTGTAATGTTAAGTTTTTTTTTTTTTCCCACTCTTGGTGACCTGTGGTGTTTTTATCCTTGAGGACCAAAGGTTTTTGAAGGAAACAAAAGGCCAGTGCCCCTCCTCCCCAGCCCTGGTAGCTGCCAGGACACCTCCTGGATCTTTGCTGGGACTACTTAATCCCAGGGCCTGCAGTTTGTGGTTTGCAGAAAGGAGATGGGGGCCTCCTGTGGGGACAGAACTTGGGCTTCAGAGTACCTCAGACAGAGGCTGAAATCTTGGCTTTCCCAGTTCCCAGCTGTGCAGCGCTGGTAAGGCTCCTGGGCTTTCTGAGCCTCAATTTTCTCCTCCATAAAACGGATATGATAACCCTTCTCTCACAGGGCTGAGGGTGGCTTAAATAGGACACCCAGGTCTGGGGTCAGATCTCGGATGCTCAATAAATGTGAGTGCTGCCAGGGTCAAGGGTCACTCCCCTGGATTAAACACTTCCTGAGGAGTGGCTCCCCTGACAGCATACAGACAATGCCCCCCTACCTCCACCCCAGGCCTCTTCAACTCTCAAGCCCTTGCCTTTCTCTGCCTCTCCCACCTAGGTCCAGGACTCAGTCCCACCTGCCCGGCCCTAACTGCTGGGCCCAGTCTGATGCTGGGACTAGCAGAAGGGACGGCCCCACCTGGGCAGCTGGCAGACAAAGTGGAATTTCTAGTCTGAGGCCCAAGGCCCCGTCATGCACCTGTGGCTGAGAATCCTGGCCCCTTCCCAGCCCACCACCTGCAAGCCCCCAACCCCAGTCTGGGCTGGGAAATGGAGTACATAGGTATGACACCCCTTCAGACCTCAGACCCCCCAAGTTTTAGTTTCTACCTCAAAAAGCTCTTGTTTGTACATACAGCATCCAGATCACAAGGGGCAATAGTTCTCTCATGCCTGAATTAGACTCAGGTCTGGGACAAGATGCCCACTGGGATCCCACCCTCTGGGGCTGTCAGGGTGGGCAAGGTACGGAAGAGTCATTGGAAGTTCAAGGTGTTAGGGACTCCTTGGCCACTTGGAGGCCAGCTAAACCCAGTGGCCTCCAGACCTTCCCTCCTCGGCCAGCAGCCAAGCCTCAGGTCCTTGTCAGCCTCCTGCCCCACCCTTGTCCCTACCATATGGGCCTCCTTACCCTGGCTCAGCTGCCACTGCTCCTTGCGGGGGGCACCCCCACGTTCCCCTAGTTCTAGCGCAGCTCTCCCTGACCGAGGGCCTCACTTTCTTAGGACCTCTAGACTAGGCTTCTCTAGGACAGAAGGCAAGCCTCTTCTCCTTCATCCTTATTAAACCTTCCCCTCAGCCCACTTCCTGATCCTCTAAGGCCTTGTTCTCTAGCCATGGGCCCCATCTCCCTGTCCTCCTCTCCACCCTTCCATCACCCTGTCCTCTCACTTCTGGGACCTGCCTCAGCTCTCCATATCCCAGTCAGGCCAAGTGTCTCAGTTCCTGAGCCAGGCCTTTGCACAGGCTGTTCCCTCTGCCTGGAGCACTGTCAAATGCCCCCTTCATCTGGCTGACTCCTTCTCATCCAGCCCGTCTCAGCTTAAAAGCACTTCATCCAGGAAGCCTTCAAGGGCTGGCTTCATGGGTGTATAACTGATGCAGTCACACTGGGCCCTGAACAGGACCCCATGCTTGGTTTCATGCTCTACTGTCACCATCTTGAAATTCTTAAAAATTTTTGAACAAACCAAAAACCCACTGCCATCGAGTCGATTCTGACTCATAGGGGCCCTATAGGACAGAGTAGAACTGCCCCAAAGGGTTTTTAGTGAGCGGCTGGTGGATTCAAACTGATGACCTTTTGGTTAGCAGTCAAACTCTTAACCACCGCATCACAAATTGTGTAACCAGTCCTAAAGCCTTCCCTGACCAGCCCTTTCCCCGCTGGGGTCCCTGTATTTCCTCCAGCAGATCTCTCGTTACAGCTTATCCTTAATGCTTCTTTCACCATTTCCCTGCTGGGCTCTAAGAACAGCCCATGTCTTGCTCTGTACTGTAGCCCCAGCACCCAACACACTGCCCAGCACATGGATGACAGTCATGAGATGTTGCTAAGTGAACCAGTGACCACTGTCCAACTGCCCACATCCCATGGGTCTCACCTGGAACCTCATCACCATCACACAGAATGGCTCTGCTTCTGGACTCTTCTCAACCTTCCCACCCATCACTCCCACTACACCATCCCCTACCTCCAACCCGTCTTCTCTTCCTAACCCCCAACTTAACATCCTCATACCACCCACTCACTTGTCAAAATAGTGCTAAACCTCCCAAACTGCTGCACCTAGTTAGGAACCTCAGCCCAGGGTCCATACAACTACCCGCTCTCTCTAGGCTGTGAGCAATGCAGAAGAAAACTGCCCAGTCATGTAGACAGGCACCACGCTGAGCCAGGGCCATTGGCCTCAGCCAGATTCACTGCTGTCCTCAGAAAGGCCTTCTCCTCTCTCCTTGTCATTCCAGCACCCTCACAGCCCCTCACTCTTGGTAGATGGCCTGCCCCTTCCCTCAAAGAAATTCTAGGCCATCGTATGGACACACCCTGAACTTCCTGCACCCCCCCCCCACACAACTTATCTCTGCCCACACCCCTCTCTGCCTCCTTCACTATCTCTTGAGTCCTCCCAGCCAAGATAAGCTCCACCCTGTTCCAGGGTGGGGCCGGATTTGAATCCTGACTCTGCAACCTGGTTAAGCTGCTAACCGAAAGGTCAGCGGTTCAAATCCACCAGCTGCTCCATGGGAGAAAGATGTGGCAGTCTGCTTCCATAAAGATTTACAGCTTTGGAAACCCTATGGGGCAGTTTTACTCTGTCCTATAGGGTCGTTAGGAGTCCAAATCCACTGTATGGCAACAAGTTTGTTTTTTTTTTTTTTTTCCTACAACTTACGAGCTGTGGTCATTTATTCATCAAGAAAATCTAACGTAATAACCACTATGTTCCAGAGACAGTGTTTAGGAATAGACACTGTGTTAAGCAAAACAAACTGGAAGCGGAGACAATGCTAATCGAAGAAGTAGCACATGGAAAGCAAGCACAGAGGCAGGGAAGCGGAGCCGAGTAAGCCTACTGCCACCTACAGTGCAATAGGGCACACAGACCCACTGCCAGAATTAGGACAATCAAATGAGACAGTGTGCGCAATGAAAAACAGGGAAGGAAACTGGACCCCAGCTTCTTTTGAAGCCTAAATGGCTACAAATGGGGGAGGGAGGGCTGTTTTTTAGCAAGAATTGTTTTCTTTCTCTAGACCAGTGGTTCTTAATGGGGGTGGGGAGGTAATTTTGCCACCCTCCTCCAGAGGACATTTGATGATTTCTGGAGATATTTTTGGTTGTCACAAGGCGGGGACAGGGGGAGTGTGTTGCTGGCATATACCCTTTGGGGAAAAGCTCCAAAACACAAAAGGGAAGAACTTTTTCTGCAATGGGGAGGAGGTTAAGACAAAGAGAAGGTAAGCCTCTTCCAAGAAGCTTTGGTAGTGCAGTGGTTAAGTGTTCAGCTGCTAACTAAAAGGTTGGAGGTTCGAACCCACTCAGCTGCTCCAAGGGAGAAAGGCCCGGAAATCTGCTTCTGTAAAGATTACAGCCAAGAAAACTTTATAGGGCAGTTCTACTCTGTCACATGGGGTTCCTATGAGTTAGAACCGACTCGACGGCACCCAAAAACAATAACAAACTGCTGCCAGTGAGCTGTGAGAGGAACATTGGTTTCTGTGGGTACCTCCTTCCAGGAAGAGACCAGCATTTCCTCTCTGAGGGACTCCTGGTAGATTGCCTTCCTGAGGTGAGGGCAGGTGAGATATTATTCCCTTAGTGTGATGGTGGCTAAGGAGGGAAAAGCTGGTTTAGTGACCCTATAGTAGACACAATTTGAGGGCCTAGTGCAGTTTTATATTTTCTTCTGCACTCTGGGCCCTAAGTCTGAGGAACAGCTTAGACAGTTTAGAGTTAGACCATGGTGTGGCCTAGTCTTAGCTGGGCTTCAGGAGAAAGGCCAGCGTCTGTGCTCGGGTTGGGGCAGGACAGGGTGGGCAGCCAAATTGCCTGGGCATGGCCAGTTTCCAATGACAGGAAGGTGACTATGATCATGGTCCCTGTGAATGAGGGACAGGAACTAACCAGGAGGGAAGTGGAGGAGCTGGGAAGCCTTCTAAAAACACTGGGAGGGAACAGGATGGGGCTCGGCCTGCCTTCGAAGTGGCCACACTCTTGGCGCTGACTTAGCTCTTCCTGCCCTGCTCAGGCCCAGAACTCTGCAGATGATGTGATGAGGTGCAGGCCGCTAACATAGGGATTGCTGAAACACTGATTAGCTTCTCTTTTTCTTAATCAGTAGCCCTGGAAGCTCTACTCCTCCCCCAAAAGATGAACCACCATCTCTCAGCAAGCCTGGCTACCTCCCCAAGGTGCAAATAGGGCTCACGTCCCCACTACATAGAATAGGTCAGCTGAGTCTAGAGAAATTGAACAAGTCTGTCCTGGTGACGTGGGGAAACCAGGTATGACAGATGACAACTAAGAGACAAAAAGCTGAAAAGAGGGGGGTTAAAGGAAAGTATGCAGTAGACATAATGAGACCCCTGGCCCCAGAATCAGGCAGCCAGAGGTTCGCTATCCAGATCCAGGGCTGAAGAGTGCTTTTCTGGAGAAACTGACCCACCCAGATGCTGACAGCCAGCTCTCTGCCAGATCATTCGAAAGCGAGTTCTACCAGTTAGAAGGCTGCTGGCACACAGACCTTCCAGCCTGCCTTTGAGTGAACGTGTTCTTAAATACAACCAGACAGCCAGCCAGAGATCATCCGACATTTGAGGAAGGCCCCCTATGAGAATGGGATTCCCCGATCATTAAGACAGAAAATGGAGACCTGAAGAAAGCTGAGATTATGCAGCAAACGGAAATAAAACATTTTAAAAAGAGGTGATATTCTGAGATGATAATAACATCAAGTACTAATTATAGAGCTTACTACAGGCCAGGACACTTGTTTCCAAACATAGATATAAAGATAAAAAAATAAAAATTTTTATTTTTAAAAAATTAAAAAAAAATTTTTTTTTTTTTAAATAAAGATAATGTACCCATAAACCAGGAATAAGATGTTAAGGGGGAAAAAAAAACAATAAAGACCACTGTGAAATGAATCATAGGATTAGAGAAATAAAGAAAAATCAACAGAAGGACTGAATGATAAAGTTCAGGACACCTCCAGAAGTTAGAAAAAAAAAGAAAGAAATGGAAAACTGAGGGAAAAAAAGATAGGCAGCTTAGAAGGAAATCGATCCAGAAAGTCCAACATCTGACTTTAAAAAAAATCCCAAGAAAGGGAAAAGAACATGGTCATCCAAGAGAACTTCCTAGAACTGAGTTTCCAAATAAAAAATACTGAATCAAAAAGACCCACACCCTGCCACATCGTTGTGACATTTCAGATTTGAAGGGATAAAAGAGAAGATTCTAAACATTTGCAGAGAAGTGGGGGTGGGGTGGTGGGGGAGATCACAAAGTAAGGAAAATTTGTTTTCACAGCTAGACTAGATGCTAGAAAACTGGGTGTTAACACCTTCAAAATTCTGAGGGGGAAAATAATATTCCTGTTCTCTTTCTTAGGAAACTTGTAGAGGACACGATCTAGTACAATGAGAAAGGATACGAAAGAGAGAAAGATCCAGGATGAAGGAAACAGGAGAGAGGCAAGGGGAGTGCCAAGAAGCACCTGGGAGGTGGCCTGCAGACCTACCCACCGTCTGAAAAAGACAGAGGCCAAAAAAAAAAAAGTTCCCAGGAAATGGGAAGACTGAGAGCCCACCTGACATGTTTGAGAATTTTGGAAAAAAATTTGTGATCATTAGATGTGATGGAGCAGTTATAAAGATTTAAGTATAAATGTACGGCAAATTAGGGAAATGAAAAAAAAAAAGATAATCATTAACTCCATAAAGGAAACATAACCTAATATACTCTCTGCAATGAACACTAATTGTACAGTTATAATAACATAAACACTGATTACTGATTCAGCCAAATATTGTGATGGAATGATAAGAGGTGGATGATGGAAAGTAGGTGGTGTTGGGGGTAAGAAAGCTAAATCCTTGTCTACCAATGGATGAGGCTTTAAAGAGATAAGGGTGAATTTTACGGTATGTGAATTATATCTCAACTAAAAAAAAAACTGGAAAAAAGTGATAAGAGTAGTGTAAGCATATTATTTAGAAATAAGGTAGTAAAAGTTAGAAAACTGGCTAAATGAGTACTCCTTAGTATTACCCTAAAACATTTGGTAAGGTATACAACTCAAGCCTTTGGTGCGTTGAGGGGAAACAAAGAAAAGGGGTTGTATTATTTGATGAGAGAGATAGCCCAAGTGGATTCACTGGGCACAAGAAATCAGAGTACAAAAGGCCTCAAGAACGTAAGGCCCAGGAAGTCACAGCGACCTTGGGGAGGGCCCTGGCTGCTCACAGGCTGTGAGATGGGAAGACAGAGCCATTTTTATGGGACTCTCAAGAGTCAGGGTGACCCAGAAGGCTGAGGACTTCAGTTACACAGGGTTCCTCTCACACAAAACCTTTGTTTCTCCGTGACCCAACACTCCCCGTCCCTACACACAGGCTTACACACACACACGTGACACTCACAAACTTACACGGTGCACACACGCCAGCCACTTGCTCCACCCCACCCCCCAGCCTGCACTTAAGCCTTACCTGGGCTTGAGGTAGCTGAGTGCTTCAGAGAACTGGTTGGTGAGGAAGAGATCCAAGGCAGTCATGCACTGGTCCAGTGCCTCATGGAGGCTGCTCACGGATGTCCTGAAGGGAGAGACACTGGGGTGTGACCCTGGAGCCCCCAGCCCACTTCCTGGCCAGAACAGAGCCTCACAGAGCCCCATTCGATCTCCCTGGGCAGCCTGCGATGCGTGTCATGAGCTCCTTGGGCTGCCCACTGCTCACTGGGACAGAGGGACAACCTGGACCCCTCTCTAAGTGTTCCCAAGGATGGGAAGAAGAGAAAAAATGGGGTGTCACCCAAGACCTGGTGGCACAGGGTGGGGTGAGGGGCCATGGACAGAGGGCAGACAGGCCTCAAGAAAAAATTTATCTTACCCTGCACAAGGGTAAAGGGAATCTTTGTGGCCCTTCTGACCCATTGGGCTATGCTGCCCCCCTTGGGGGGTGCAGCCCACCCACTAAATCCCACTTCAGTCGCTCTCCACCACCTCCTTCTCTAGGCCTCCTGCCCACCTGAGCTCTAGAACCCCAGAGACACTGTCACAATGGGCTGCAGGGGGCAGTGGGCCTGTAAGAGCAGCTCAGCGCCTTTCATGCTCAGGAGTTAGCTTCCTAGTGGCACTCCAGAACAATACACTTTGACCCCCTTCCAGTCCTTATGCTTCTCTGCTGCTCTTATTGCCCTCTGACATATTATATTTTTTACTTTTTTTTGTACTTATTGTCCATCTCCCTCCAGTAAAATATGGCAGGAATTACTGTTTTGTTTACTGCTGTATCCTCAGCATCTAGTATCTGCTTTAGAGTAAACTTTTGATAAATATCTGTTAGATAAAGGAAGGAAAGGAGGGAGGGAAGGAAGGGGGAAAGAAAGAGTCTAAGGCTAGGAGGGCAAAACCGTGCCCTTTCTGGGCTTCAGCTTCCCCATCTGAAACATGTGAGATGAAACTAGGAGGTCCCAAAAGTCCGGTCCACCTGATGGTTTTGAGAACACCTCTTCTCAAGGGGCCTCTTTTGAGTAAGCGAGGGTTCCAGAAAAGACCTTGATGACCTCAATAAAGGGAGATCTTTTTCCGCAATAATCTGTTAAGATAAAGTCTCTTCTCCACCTGGTAAACTCCTACACATACCTTGAGGCCCAGCTCTAATGTCTCATCGTTTGTGATCCCTCAGAGGATCTCCCCAGGCACTGAAACATGTGTCTTATTCATCCACCCAAATCTGTTCTCTCCAGTCTTTGCCATCTAAGTAAATGACACCCCCTCTACCCAGTTTCTCAGATCAGAAATCCGATAATCATCTATCAGAAGACTGCCATTGAATCGATTCCAACTCAAAGCAACTGTATAGGACAGGGTAGAACTGCCCCACAGGGTTTCCAAGGCTTAAAGCTTTATGGAAGTAGACTGCTGTAGCTTTCTCCTATAGAGCAGCTGGTGGGCTTGAACCATCAGCCTTTCAATTAGCAGCCAAATTCTTAACCACTGTACCACCAGGGCTCCTCAATCCATCACTAAACTCAGTCAATTCTACCTTCTGAACAACTCTTCATCCACCCCCTTCTATGCTCACTGCTATCTCCAGTCCAGGCCTCTATAACCTTTACCCAGGTCTGTTGGAAGGCTCCCCTTCCACTCCTACTCCCTGCTATCCCTTCTCTCCTCTTTTAATCCTTTTTATTTTACATTTCATGACTCTTAAGTCTCTTCTTTGTCATCTCTTTGCTAGATTCTGAGTAATTTCTTTAGATCTTTCATTTCACTAATTTTCTCTTTAGGCATGTCTGGTCTACTTATCCCATCTACTGAGTTTTTAATTTCAATGATGGTTTTTCATTTCCAGAAATTCCACCTGGTTCTTTTTCAAATCCACTTGGTCATTTTGGACAGTATTTTGTTCCTTGCTTATGGTTCCAAGTCCAGCTTTAATTTCTTTACACATTTTTAAAAAAGTATTTGTATTCTAGCATCTTAGACTCTCAGGGGAACTAATTCTGCTCTCTGGTGCCTGCAGCTCACAGTGGCTTGTTTCCTTGTGTGTTTGGTAATTTTAGACCACGAGCTCATCCCTGCCTGATCCCAAATATAAGGACACGTTCCTCCAGAGAGGAATTTCCTCTGTCCAGGTTTCCTCTGGCACTACCACCTTGAGACCACTTAAAGTTACTTTTTAGTTTAAAATTTCCAGGACCACAAAGGTAGTGTGTATTCAAACCCTAAATTTGTGTGAAGACAAACCAATAGTCACCATTTTCTGGGAAGCCTTTCTCTTCCACCAGAACGATTGTCTCCCCTATCGTCTTCCTTTGCGGGTGGGTGGATATTTTTTCTGGTCAATCCCTCAATTCGCTGAGAGTATAGCCCTTTGAAAGTCCCAGATCTATGCTGGGTTGGGCGGGGGGTGAGTTAAGTGCCAACTCCTCACATTGTATAGACCCAAGATCTTGTCTTCCATCCTTTGAGTGGCTGTGAAAACCCGAGGTTGCTGTAACTTCATCTTGTTTACTAGCCTGATTTCGGCTCCTCCATTCTCGGCTTGAGGGGATTTTTGTTGCTTTCCTGGGAGTTCAGGAATGCTTTTAAAAAGATGTTTGTTGTAACCCATCCAGCATCTAGGTAACTTTTTTTTTTAAGGAATAATGTTGGAGGCATCTCTCTCCTAATATCCAAAGCAATCTTTTCAAATCCCAAATCTGATCATGTTACTCCTGGACTTAAAATCCTTTGGTAGCTTCCCATTACTCTCAGGATAAAGACCAAGTTCCTTTCCATGGCCTTAAAAGCCCCACCTGAAGCAGCCCCTGCCCCACTCTCCATGACCCCTTTCTGCCCCCGGACTTAGCCTAGTGACAGGCACCTAGCAGGGGCTTAATTCACCTCTGTTGGATGAGTTGGTGAATTACTTAATCAGTGAAGAGGCATTGATTATTTAACAGGCATTCTCTCCTTGTGCCCTGGCAATGCGCTGTGAAGTAGGATTATTACCCTCATTGCAGATGAGGAGACTGAGGCACAGAAATAAAAAAAAAACCTGTTGCTGTTGAGTCGATTCTGACTCATAGTGACCCGAAAGGACAGGGTAGAACTGCCCCATAGGGTTTCCAAAGAGCGCCTGGTAGATTTGAACTGCCGACCTTTTGGTTAGCAGTCCTAGCTCTTAACCACTACACCACCAGGGTTTCCAGAGGGGAGGTCATTTGGCCAAGGTCACATGCCCAAGCTTAGGCTCTCACCCAAGTTTCTGCCTGTGCCAGTGCCCACCAGCCCAGCTCTAGAGAGTCCTCAAGTCCATTGCCCTGACTTGTGTCCATCCCTAACAATTCCAGAGCCAAGAGCCAGCATTCCATTTCTGCAGACACACCACCACCACCTCCACCCCACCAAGGAAGAGGTTCTGCCCCTTGGTCTACCTAGACAGAAAGATGCATAGCTCAAAGGACAGACAGCACAGAGACACGTACCCCCTCTCTAAGACCTCCCGCAAGCCTGGGGGCTCCTTCAGGGCAGGCTCTGGGCCAGATTTCCTCTCATCTTCCCTCTCACAAGCACCCACTGATCTCCCACTCTGGGCCAGGCCTGGGGCTGGGCTTTGGGAACCTGGGCCTGCCCTTGAGGAGCTTGTCGTCTGCAGGAAGGGCAGACCAGAGAGAGACAATGACAATCAGTGTCATGAGGGGTGTGATAATGGAAATCACTGGGAGCTGAAGGGGCCCAGAGGCAGCCCCTGACTGAGCTTGGGTGTGGGGCTGGGGCCTCGAAAAAGCATTCTGCAGGAGATGGCACTGACTGGAGGACAAGATGGAAAAAAGTTCAAGCAGAGGAGACAGCAGAAGCAAAAGGCCTGGAAGCAGGGTAGCACAGTTTGGAGGAGGCACAAGCAGTCTGCAGACCTGGAAACAGGTTCTGTAACCAGTTAACCAGCTGCTGTTGGGTTGCTTCCGACTCATGACAAGAGGCCTGCTAAGTGGAGGGGTGAGGCTGGGGCATCCCAGCTGGCTGGGGACATTGGCCACATTTGATTTAATAATGGCATTAACAACCACCCCATCATCTACCCCAAGAATATCACTTCAAATTATCTAAACTGATGCCTGTAGTATTACACTCAATCCTCCCACTAACCCCAAGAGGCAGGCACTCTTATCTATATTCCACAGATAAGGAAGTGAAGACAGGAACCTGGTCTGGCTCCTCCCAGGAGCCTGAGAGAAGACAGAGATGCTTTCTGCATAAGCAAGACCCAGAGTCAAACCTTTCCCAACCCCTCCACTTTTCCACAGGCTCCCCTGTGCCTTTTTGCTCCAGGGCACCCTAAAAACCTGTTGCTGGCCAGTAGATTCCAACTCATAGTGGCCCTATAGGCCAGAGTAGGGCTGCCTCACAGGGTTTCCAAGGAGTGGCTGGTGGATTTGAACAGCCAACTTTCTGGCCAGCAGCTGAGCTCTTAACCACTGCACCACTAGGGCACAGGACCAAAATCCATTAAACCAGTTGCTGTGAATCGATTCTAACTCATGGCAGCCCCACGTGTGCAGAGTAGAACTGCTCCAGTTTTCAAGGCTGAGAACTTTCGGAAGTGGATAGCCAGGCTTTTCTTCCAAGGCACTTCTGGGTGGGTTTGAATTGCCAACCTCTCAGTTAGTAGTGGTGTGCTTAACTGTTTGGGCCACTTGGGCCCAGGCTACATACATTCCTGAGCTCCTGAGTGGTGATGGTGGCCTCTCTAGTAAGCCCTGGGGAATAGGGCTGGAGGAGGTTCTGGGATGAGGGAGCGTGGAGGATGGAGCCTGGAGCAGGGCTGGTGACTGCAAACAGAAGCTGTGGCTGAGTGTGGGGGAGAGATGGAACAGGGTATCTGATCTCCCATTCAGATTCCACCAACATTTGAGGCCAAGGTGCGAAGGGGGCTGGAGGGTGGGAGGGGGTGCTGGCAGCCTGCAGCCACCCCAACTTTCTCTTTCCTTCCCACAACCCTGCCGTGGGCTGCTGGGAAGCCACTTCTTCAGGGATGGAAGAGCAGAACTGGCTAGTCGGGAGACCCTGTGGCCACCAGGACACTGGCGCAGGGTTAGGTGGTGTGTGAAAACGAAGCAGGGCAGCAAAGTCATTCAGTGAGCAGACCGGAGGCTGGCAGAGCTGGCCTTTAATGCCTGCTCCACCATTCAGGCAGGAACTTTGGTTCAGAGGGTGAAGCAACCTTTCCACGGTTACCCACTGCTTCCAAAGTGACCTTTCTCATTTGCAAATATGATTGTGACCTTCTGTCCAAAGAGTCCTCCTTAGTTGCACAAGAAGTTTCCCCCTGCCGCAGGGTGACCACCCATCCTTGGAGTAAGCTGAATGCTATGTGACATGGAGTGGTGTGGCGTGGCCTTCAAGAGTTTTGAAAGCAGACAGCCCTAGACTCAAGTTGCAGCTCTGCAACTTACTTGCTGGATAACTTTGGGGAAGTTCTTCAACCTCTGGGTGCCTCAATTTCCTCCTCAGTGAAATGGGAATGATGTACCTACCTCCCAGGCTTCTGTGAGGACAGACTAAGACAAAGTAAAGCAGAAGTACTCAGGAAATATTAACAATTGTTATTTTTTCTAAGATGATATACTTTCATCATTTCCCTTATCAAGCAGCACGCCTTTTATAATAAAATTAAATAACAAAAAATTGAGTGCACATATCCTAGGAGAGCCCTGGTGGCACAGTAAAGAGTTCAGCTGCTAACCAAAAGGTCAGCAGTTTGAATTTACCAGTTGCTCCTTGGAAACACTATGAGGCAGTTCTACTCTATCCTATAGGGTTGCTGTAAGTTGGCATCAACTTGACAGCAATGGATTTGGTTTGGGTTTTTTTTATACCTTATGACCCGGCAATTCCTTTTTTTTTTTTTTTTAATGACCTGGCAATTCCACTCCTAGGTGGCACCTTAGGAAGCCTGTTTAAAGAGCAAGACATTCACTGTTTGAATATTCACTGTTTGAATGGCAAGATATCAGGGACCGCCCCAACGTCCATGAAGGATAAATACATAAATGGAGTCTCTACATATGGTGCTGTACCCACACATCAGGCAAAGTGGGGAGCAAAGCTGCAAGTATCAACAATGCTAAATCTCAGAAACCTAATGTTGAGTGAGAAAAAAACAAGCTGAAGAATGATACATACTATACAACTCCATTTTATATAAAACTTTAAAGTAAGAATAAACTAGATATTTTCTTAGACATTGACACACTCAGCGAATGAATAGAAATAGGCATGGAAATAACAAACCCAGAGTTCAGGGTGGGGATTATCTCTGGAAAGGGAAGGAGTTGGCGGGAGGGCCACAGGGGCTTCAACCAGCTCTGCCATGGTCCATTTCTTGAAAAGAATATGAAAGAAAAGGGCACAATGTTAATATCTGACAAAGCTGGGTGGCAAGGGCATAAGAGTTCCTTTTATTTTTTGCCATATTTTTCTGAAGACTTAAATCACTTCATAATTTTAAAAGTGGTAGAGATATAAGGCTTGTTTGTTCACCACTGACCCTCATGCCTAGGGCTGGGCCCAGAGGAAACGTCCGTGAGTGTTTGCTGAGTGACTGAATAAGTGTCTGTGGTGAAGATGGGGATGGTCCTGCTTCGGCCCTGTTCTGGTCAGACTTCACCAGATGGCACAGACCAGGGGCAGATGGCACTGGAGGCCTCAGTAAGAGAAAGATCCCATAGTGTGCAGAGGCAGGTTCTGTATGAAGAAGACCTGCCTGTGCTGAAGGAAGCGCCCACTGAAGAGCTTACTGCCCTGGAGGCACATAGCTGGGGCCAGAGGAGTCAGGGGGCTGTAGAGGGGACTCAGGCATGGATGCCTGGGTGTAAAGAAAAGGGGTGAATGTGGCTTCCAGCCTGGGAGTCTACAATTATTTGGTAGGTGCCTCTTCCACACCCGAATTCTCTCCTGGAAACCACTTCCCTGAACCAACCAGGTGATGCTCAGTCAGGGCTAGGCAAGAGGGACCTAACCAGGGTCCAGATTTATAAGGCTTCAGCCTAGAGATGGAAGCAAGTAGACAGCCCCCTTGCAAAACAAAACAAAACAAAACAAAAAAACCTGTTGCCATCAAGTCAAGTTGGTTTTGACTCACTGTGATCCTATAGGACAGAGTAACTGCCCCCATAGGGTTTCTAATCTTTACAGAAGCAGACTGCCACATTTTTCCCCCATGGAGCAGCTGGTGGTTTCAAAGCGTCAACCTTTCAGTTTGCAGCCAAGCTCTTAACCACTACGTCACCAGGGCTCCTTGCAGCCAGCGCAGCCTGCCTGTATTTTTCATAGGAGGGATTAGAAACCTATGGAGGGTAAAGAACTTGGCCAAAGCCACCCAACGAAATGGTCAAGGCAAGACTCAACCAGGTCAGAGTGTTCCAATTGACCCAGCTTCCAAGCCCCCAGCCCTGGCCACATATGCACGCTCTTTGGAGGCCTCCAGCTGCTGGCTGGCAACAGCCTGGTCACCTTCCTGTTCACGTGTCAACCTGAGGCCCTTGGCAAATATTGTCCCCGGTGGTGAGGTTTCAGGCGGGGGGGGGGGGCACCCCTCCCAGCTCACCTGGGCAGAATTTCTGCCCAGCAGCCTCCCAGCAGTTAGGGCTCCCAGAAGCCACCTCCTACCCACTGGGGCCTGGAAAAGCAGTGAGTTGCTCAAGGGCTCCCTGAAACAAGCAGCTGTCACTGTTACAGAGGCCCTTTTGCAGTCCTACAGGGTGCCTCTGTGGAGTAGGGCTGGGGGCAGGCAGGAGATCTGTGTTGACAGTGACAACGCCCACTTTTTACCACCCGGGTCCCTCTGCACCCGAAGGGCCAGGCAGATTCATACTTTAGCCCTTTAACTCTCCCTAAATACCCCCGAAGACAGTGTGGCCTCCGGGTGGGGGGCTCTGGCATCAGACTGAGGTGGGTTTAAATCCTAACCCCACCTTTCACTTCCTGGTGGCCGAAGACAGGCCACTTAAGAGCTATTCCCCACTTTCCTCATCTGTAATGGGGGTGATAATAACAGTGCCCACCCCACAGGGTGGAAACGCCACGAGGGGGGAAGGCGGCTGCAAATGTGGCTGTTACTACAGCTTCAAGAGAAAGTTGGGAGCCAGAGGGGGAGTGGCCCACCCAAGGTCCCCAGCACCTCCGCTCTCCTTGGCGGAGTTTCCGCAGCCCCCCTCCCACGCTCCCCAGCCGACGCGGCAGCGGCGGCGGCGGCACCCGCCCGGGCGGGTGGGGGGCGCTGTGCCGCCGGGCAGGGGGCTGGCAGCCGCAGTGCGGGCCGCGGGGTGGGTGGCGCAGGGGAGGCCTGGTGCGGCGCCCGCCCCACGCCCCGAGCCCCATCCCGCCCAGGCCTGCGCCCCCGGGCGCTGCCCCCGCGGCGCACTTACCCCGCGGGCAGGCCGCCCGGGGTGCCGGCCGTGGTCATCGCGGAAGGGGGCGGGCAGCGCTGCCCCCACCGGACGCCAGCCGCGGCCCAGGTGCTGCCGCCGGAACCCGGAGCCGGGCGCTGTGCGACCGAGCCGCCGATGCGGAGGCCGGGGAGGGGCGCGCCGGGGGCGGGGAAGGCGGCGGGGCCGGGCCGGGCCCGGCCGGGCCTCCGTCTGCCCACCTGCGCAGTGGGGCCATGGCCGCCGCCCGCCCGCACCCAACGGGAGATTCGGGCAGAGCTGGGGGGAGACCTCGGCCCGGCCTGCTCTGGGCAGTCCCGGCTGCTCCCCCTTCTTGCTCGGACAGGTAAGATCTCCGGGCACTCCAGGTGTGTCGAGCCAATGCCAGAGTACCCTCTGCGCGCACACCCAGGGAACTCGCTCTCCTTGGACAGCCCCAACTATTTGAGGCCAGAAAGTTCTTTTCCTAGCCCTGTGGGCCACCTGCCTGTCATTCGCCCTCCCCCACAGCTCCTGCCCTGCAGCGGCCCCCCTGAGCCTTCATCGGCTTACTCTCGGGTGCACTGATGATGGGGGACATGCATACTGAGAAAGACACAGGCTCGCGTCAGGCTAGGATTTTGATCCCACCCACTTGCCCACTGACTGAGCCAGAGGAAGACCAGAAGGCGGGAAATAACCGGTTTAGTACTCACAGCTAGCCAGGAGTTCAAACACGCCTTCTCAAGTAAGTCCCATAACCGCCATTTTACAGATGGGGAAACCAAGGCACAGAGCATTTATGTGACTTGCCCAGGGCCATTCTCCTAAAGTGGCAAACTAGGATTAGAACCCAGCCCTCCTGACTTCAAAGCTCACACATCTGTCCCTTGTCCTTTTGGTCTCCTCTCCCTTGAGTCCCCACAACAATCCCAGATGCCGCTGTACACCCAGCCTGGAGGTGGTGTCTAGGAACAGGGCTGAAGTTGACTTGGTCTGTGGCTGAGGAGTTAACCAGCCACCACCTCCAGGCCCCAGATGCTCTTAATCATGACTCATCACAACACGTGGCTGCCATTACAGCTGTCCCTTCACGAAGGCAGGGGACAGAAGGAGGAGGGACTCCAGCTCCCTGGATCAGCCCTGAGCTCCAGGATGTCACACCAGGAAGCAGGAGAGAGCAGCCTACAGAGGTGGAAAGAGGTGGGCAGAGGACTTGGACCAGGTCCCAGGGGAGCCTGGCAGGTTGGCAGATTTGAGAGGTTGCTGTTTAAATATAAACAGCTGCCTGGAAAGGAAGCAAGTTCCCTCTCCTGCTCATATGCCAGCAGAAGCCAGATGCTCACTTAGAAGGATCATCCCACCTCTGGGATTCTCAGGCGTAGGCACAGAAAAGATAATTAACAAGGGGCAGGCTATGATGACATCTACTATCAGCTGTAGGAATCCAGATGAGGGAGATGACCACATAGGCCAGAGGAGTCTGGGGAGCTTCCTGGAGGAGGTGGGAACAGAGGTGATCCCCGAAGTTTATATTGTTTAAACACAGTGATGTAATGTAGAGGTTGTACCAGATGGGGGACAGCGTGGCTGAAGGCATGGAGGTGGGCAAGGGCACACTGATGACAGCTGGGGTTTGTGCAGCTGGTGAGAAGACCAGTAATGTGTATAAAAAGCAGTTCTGGTGATGAGGCTGGATGGGGTATGGAGGTTTTTATCTAGGTGGTTTGCACATGCTGTTCGCTCTGCCTGGAACACATCTTCCTCCCTTGTCACTTATTATTTATTCATTTGACCACGGGTAGATCCAGAAGCTTATAACTGGAGTCTTCTTTTTAAAAAAGAACACAATTTAACAATATAAAATTGTTAGGGCCCTCCCAGGGCCTTTGAAGGGGGCATGCAAATGACAGGTCATAAAGCTTAAGCTGCAGTTGCTTCAAGGTAAATCTCTGAATTTGACCAACATTTATCAAGAACCTGCCATATGCCAAAATTCCTATTCATCCTGTAGGTTTCAGTTCAGAGGTTGCCTCTTCCAGGAGGCCCTCCTTCCCTGGCTGGGTCAGGGGCTTCCTGGTCACCCACTGCCTCCTGGCCCTTCTGACCTACCCCAGTCACCCTGGGATGTCACTGTTTTGGTATATGTGTGTGTGTGGCGGGGGGAGGAGGGAGCTTTGGTGAGGAGTATGGCTCATATGTGACTGTTTCCATCAGACTGGGAGCTTCTTGAGGGTAGGACCTGGTCAGATTCATCTCTGTCCCCAGTGCCTGATGTAGGGTGCCTGACTAATCACCAAACACTAACACTGGGCCCAGCACTTTACAGTTTACTTCTGGGGTAATTACTGTAATATTGGATGACGTTCATTTTTTATGTGCTAGACGGAAACCCTGGTGGTATAGTGGTTAAGTGCTACGGCTGCTAACCAAAGGGTCGGCAGTTCGAATTCATCAGGCGCTCCTTGGAAACTCTATGGGGCAGTTCTACAGGGTTGCTACGAGTCGGAATCGACTCAGTGGCAACGGGTTTATGTGCTAGACATGGTGTAAAGTTTATAACATGGATTGTCTCATTTAATTCTCAAATTTGCCCACCTCTCTAAGCCTCAGTTTCCTCATCTGTAAAGTGGGAATAACAATGCTACCTACCTCAAAAGTTTGTTGTGAGGCTTAGGAATTACTAGACGTAAAGTGCCTAGAATAGTGCCTGGCCTGTGGCATAGTGCTAATGCAAGTGCTATGATGATGATAAGGAGCCCTAGTGGTGCAGCAGTTAATTACTCGGCTGCCAACCAAAAGGTCAGCAGTTTGAACCTACCAGCCTCCCTATGGGAGAAAGATGTGGCAGCCTGCCCCATAAAGACTACAGCCTTGGAAACCCTATGGGGCAGTTCTACTCTGTTCTGTAGGGTCACTATGAGTCGGAATTGACTCGACAGCAACAAGTATGATGGTAATGGGGTGGGGGGGAGGTAGATACTATTATTCTCCCCATTTTACAGATGAAAACTGAGGCTCAGCAAGGTAAGCAGCAGTGCTGCCTTCAGAGCTGGAACTCTCCCACACCACAAGTGGCAATGATGATGGAGCCACTCACCTGGTGAGTCAGAGCATCAAGTGGCCCACCCTTCAGAAGGGCCCCACCAGATCATTCCCGGCCTCCAGGAGCTCTGGCCAAGTCCCACCCCTGGGGAGCCTGTGAGTCATCACCATCATTTCCGCCTGCCTACCCAGGTGACCCTGCTCAAGCCACCTGCCCATCCCCACCTTGAAATGTCAGCCAAGCTTCAGGAACAAGGAGAACATCCTTAGTTCTGGGTCCCTCCCTCCCCTGTCAGGGGACCTGTCTCCTGGTACTCCACACCTGGGAGAAGCTAGGCCTGCTTTCCCCCCTCATTCCCTCCCCAAGCAGCAAACACAAATCACTGGGACCTCCCCCCGCCCTGAGGGCCTCCATGGGCTGCCCTCACCTGTGCCATCTCAGCCCAAGAAAGCCCTCAACAAACATCTGTTGAGTAAAACCTCAGAACAACCTGGAAAGGTCCATAGTAGCTATACCTCCTATCCTGTAGGTTCACACGTGACTTGGACCAAGGGCTAGCCATAGTTTGAACCCAGGTCTAGACTCCTTATCCTGCAGGAAAAGGAGAAAGAAGAGAGGAAGGAGCTGGAACATGGAATAGGAGGGTGTCATAGAGATGGGGGCTTCAAACATGTGAAAAGCAATGTAGTTACATAGAAAGAGCTTAAGTTGTGAAGTCAGCCTTAGGTTACTTCTCAGCTCAGCTTCTACCTCTCTGAACCTCAGTCTTCCCATCTGTAAACCTGGGATAATAGCCTCACCCTTTCAGGGATGCTGTGAGGGTTACTGAGCATTACTGGGGAGACCCCTGTATCCCTTTCCCCTTTCTCAGCCCCCTTCACAGTCCCTGCCCCCAGGCCTTTTCCTGCCCCTCCATCTGTTGTCCCTGCCAGCCCAGAGCTCCCCTTAAAGTGAGTGAGCCTCACCCATTGGGTTACAGGCTCGGGCTTGTTAATAATTCACCAGTGAGCAGGCCCATCCTCCAAGAGGGCTGTGACAGTCACATCTCTTACATATTCCCTGTGAGGGAGGAGGGGAGGATCTAGGTCTGCTCCCTGGTCAGGCTTCCTCCCTCCCATTGACTCCGCCCCCCACTAGCTGTGTGACGTTAAGCAAATTATTGGCTCCTCTGGCCCTTTAGTTTCCTTCTTCCCACCAAATAAAAAGGGGAGAGTAGTTTAGACCAGGATCTCAAGGGCCTTCCCTCCTCGAGGTTCTTGATTCTTATATCTGGGCTCTTCTACCGAATTCTGGCCCCCAGGAGCTGCCAAGGGTAGTCTGAGGGAGGAGTCTGGGCCAGGCACAGCGGCCAAGATCAGTTTTGATTGAAAGAATCAGAGCTTTCATGAAGGGTTTCAGGCACTGAGCTGCATCCTGCTGGGGTTAGAATTTAGGCTGTAGAGCTAGGAAAATCTACATGGAGTCCTGGCCCCACCGCTTCCTCACTGGGCAGCTCAAAGCAAGTCACTTGACTCACTTGAGGCAGGGTAAGGGAGTGGTTCTGAGAGCAGGTTTGAGAGTCAGCTCTGATACCTGGGGCAGGTACTTCACCTTTGAGATGGGGATGATGGTGATACCAACCTCACTGGGTTGATTTAAGGATTAAATGAGTTAGTACACATAATGTACTTGGAATGTTATTGTTGTTGTTAGGTGCCATCAAGTCGGTTCCGACTCATAGAGACCCTATGCACAACAGAACGAGACACTGACCCATCCTGCACCATCCTCACAATTGTTGCTATGCTTGGGCCCATTGTTGCAGTCACTGTGTCAGTCCATCTCATTGAGGGTCTTCCTCTTTTCTGCTGACCCTCCCTCTCCTTTACCAAGCATGATGTCCTTCTCCAGGGATTGATCCCTCCTGATGACATGTCCAAAATATGTGAGACGAAGTCTGGCCATCCTTGCTTCCGAGGAGCACTCTGGTTGTACTTATTCCAAGACAGGTTTGTTTGTTCTTTTGGCAGTCCATGATATATTCAATATTCATCACCAACGCCGCAATTCAAAGGTGTCAATTCTTCTGTCTTCCTTTTTCATTGTCCAGCTTTCACATGCATATGAGGCAATTAAAAACACCAAGTCTTGAGTCAGGTGCACCTTAGTCCTCAAGTAACATCTTTGCTTTTCAACACTTTAAACCCAAACCAAACCCAGTGCTGTCATGACGATTCCAACTCATAGTGACCCTATAGGACAGAGTAGATCTGCCCCATAGAGTTTCCAAGGAACGCCTGGAGGATTCGAACTGCCAACCCTTTGGTTAGCAGCCGTAGCACTTAACCACTACGCCACCAGGCTTTCCTACGACACTTTAAAGAGGTCTTTTTCAGCCATTTTGCCTGATGCAATGTGTCTTTTGGTTTCTTGACTGCTGCTTCCATGGGTATTGATTGTGGATCCAAATAAAATGAAATCCTTGACAGCTTCAATCTTTTCTCCTTTTATCATGATGTGGCTTACTGGCCCAGTTGTAAGGATTTTTGTTTCCTTTTTTTTTTTTTTTTTACGTTGAGGTGTAATCCATACTGAGGGCTGTGGTCTTTGATTTTCGTCAGTAAGTGCTTCAAGTCCTCTTCACTTTCAGCAAGCAAGGTTGTGTCATCTGCATAACGCAGGTTGTTAATGAGTCTTCTTCCAATTCTGATGCCGCATTCTTCATATAGCCCAGCTTTTCGAAATATTTGCTGAGCATACAGATTGAATAGGTATGGTGAAAGGACGCAACCCTGACACACACCTTTTCTGACTTTAAACCAATCGGTATCCCCTTGTTCTGTTCAAATGACAGAGCAAGGGCTGTCATGAGCGCACTTAAGTGTTCCGGAATTCCCATTCTCCGCACTGTTATCCATAATTTATTATGATTCACATAGTTGAATGCCTTAACATAGTCAATAAAACACAGGTAAACATCTCCTGGTATTGTCTGCTTTCAGTACTTGGGAATAAGGCCTTAGTATTAGTCTTTGAGCTTTAGTTTCCTCACCTATAAAACAGGGATGACAGGATTGCTGTGAGCATTAAAGAAGCAAATGGACCCAAAAGGGCTTTGGAATCTTGCAAGGCTGCCTTGAGCAGAGGCGTTTTCCATAAGATGTGCACCCAGACCTGGCCAGGACCACTGGACACTTACGACAGACCTGTGGGACCGATGTGCTACCTCATGCACTGCCGGGCCAGGAGGAGGTGGAGGTGGAAAGTGGGGCCACCTTTCTGAAGGGCGAATGGAATTAGGGATTGGAAGCCCTAGGAAGATGACCCAGTAACACCTGGGCAGCAAACCTGTCTTACGAGAATAATCACGGATTCAGACAAAGATTTATGGTGTGAGGATGTTCATCACAGTGTTTTCTATAGTATGAATACAACTGGAAACAAACTAAATGCCCATCAATAAGGGATTAGTTCAATGAATTATAGTGAATGTATAGGGCTAACTATTCTGCAGGTATTCAAATTGTGTTTACAAAGAGTTTGTTCACCTGTATTATTCAACTGCCTCCTAACTGGTTTCTCTGCTCTCATCCTTCCCCTTATTATCTGTTCTCCACAAAGCACCAGACATATTTGACACTCAGGTCAGATCACATCCACTCCTCTTCTCAGAAGCCCACTGTGGCTCCCACTTGCCCAGAATAAAAGCTAAAGTCTTCACGTGGCTCAGGAGGCCCTGTGTGACTTGCACCCCTATTATCTCTCCGACACCATCTCCCTTTATTCTCTCTCTTATTTCAGCTACTCAGGCCTCCTTGCTTTTCTCCAAACATGCCAGGCACACCCCCACTTCAGGCCCTTTGCACTTGCTCTTCCCTCTGCCTGGAGTACTCTTGCCTCAGATATTCACTCACCTTCTTCAAGTCTCAGCTCACAGGTCACCTTTGCAGTGAAGCCTTTCCTGCCCATTCTATTTAAAATTGAATCCCCACCCCTAGGGGTTCCTTTGCCCTGCATTACACCTATTGTTATTTGACCTCTTTTTTTTTTTTTTTTTATATTTTGCAGGAGTCCCTGGGTGTGCACAGGGTTAACAGGCTCCGCTGCTAATCAAAAGGTTGGAGGTTTGAGTCCACCCAGAGACACCTCAGAAGAAAAGCTCTGGCGATCTACTTCTGAAAAATCAGCCACTGAAAACCCTAGGGAGTACAGTTTTACTCTGACACACACAGGGTCACCATGAGTCAGAACTGACTTGACAGCAGCTGGGTATATTTTGCTTATTCATTTATTCTCTGTCTCTAAGCTCCACAAAGACAGGTTTTTGTTTTTGTTTTTTGGGCTTTGTTCTCCAGTATATTTCTAGTGCCTAGAACAGTGCCTGGTACATAGTAGGTGCTCAATAAATGTTTGTTACATGAATGAATGTGGGAGAATATGAAAGGAAGCAGCATAGAAAAGTACGTATTTGGTAGTAGAAAGAAAACCTGAATATCTATGCATTTGAGAAGGTGTGAGGAGCTACTGAAGCCATTTCCAAGGGAGGTAGTGTGGTACAGTGGTGGGGACAGGAGGCTCAGCTCTGAATTCTAGCTTCTCCACCATAATCCAAGGCAACCCTCTTCACCTCCCTGGGCCTCGGTTTCCTCATCTATTAATCTGGAGACAGCAAGCCCTCCCTAGCCAGAGTGGTGGCACAGTCTCTTTTGAGATATAAAAGAGAGGTGTAGAGAGACACGGGAACCTCATCCCAGAAACAAGAGCCAGGAGAACAGCTCATCCTTTGGACCTGGAGTTCCTGCAATGAGAAACTCCTCAACTGGGAAAGACTGATGACAAGAACCTTTCCCCAGAGCCAACACCGACAGAAAGCCTTCCCCTGGAGTTGGCACCCTGGTTTTGAACTTCTAGCCTCCTAAGCTGTGAGAGAATAAATTTCTCTTTGCTGAGGCCACCCACTTGTGGTATTTCTGTTACAGTAGCTCTAGATGACTAAGACACAGTGCCTTACATAAACTAAATCATGCAATCCTGCAAGAACTCTGTAAGGCACGTTCTAACTAGATCCTCATTTTACAGATGAGGAAACTGCTGCACAGAGAGGTTAAAAGTCCAAAGTCATATTGCTAAAAGGTGGCAGAGCCGGGATCCAAAGTCAGCCTGCTCAGGTCCAGAGTGCTTTTAACTGGATCATCTTATTGTCCCAGCACTTGAGCTTGGAAGCTGCTGGCAGCTGTGCAGAGAAGGAGGCTGCGCATTAGGAGGAGAATGAAGCTGATCGCAGCATAAACTGAGGTGAAAAGCAGAAATTTTCAGGGGAAGGACAGAGCAACTCAAGCAACCGAAGTCACAAATTTGAAAAAATTTTGGAAATGTAGTATGCTGACAAACTGAAATTGCAGCTTAATCTATTTCTCCTTTACTTCAGGAGAGGAGCAAAAACGCTCCCAGTCTAAATCCTTCTGTAATCGATGAAGAGGCACAAAGATGACTTGGAGGTTTTTCATGGTACAATCATGAGGGACTGAGGATCTGAGAAGCCAGAAGGTGCCTCCCCAGTGACAGCCCTCTCCTCCCCATACAGCAGCCTTCTGTGGGCTGCCCAGCCCTTGCAAACAGTGGAGACATTAGAACCCTGGGATCAAAAGCTTCAACACTGTAGGACCTCGGAATCTTTAAATCCCAAGTCTGAAATCGCAAACGCTTCCACTCACAGACTCTGAGGATCACGGAGCTGAAAACTCAGCATGGGTATCACGGGCAGACCCAGTCCCGTGGAAGGGACCCCAGAGCTGCCCAAGGAGTTCGGTCACCAAGTTATGAACTCTCAACCTGCACACATCTGAGAGCTCTTCTAGCTCAGATTAAGAAAAAGACTGACACACTAGTAGGATGACTGAAATTAAAAAAAAAAAAAAAAGATAATAACAAGTGTGGGTGAGGATAGGAGAAACTGCAACCTGATACACTGCTGGTGAAGTTGCAAAATGATGCAGCCACTGTGGAAAGCAGCGTAGCCATTCTGCAAAAAGTTAAATGTAGAATTACCATGCAATCCAGCAATTCCACTCCTAGGTATACACCTAAAAGAATTGAAAGCAGAAGCTTAAACAGATACTTGTACACAAATGTCCACTGCAGCCCTGTCCACAAAATCTATTGATAAATGGATAAACAAAATGTGATATATACGTACCATGGAATATTACTCAACCATAAAGAGAAGTGAAGTCCTGATACATGCTGCAACATGAATACACCTTGAAAACATTATGCTAAGTGAAATCAGTCAGTCACAAAAAGACAAATTGTATGATCCCACTTACATGAAATATCTAGAATAGGCAAATGTATAGAGACCACAGTTTATCAGTGGTTACCAGGGGTGGGCAGGAGTGAGGGGAAAAGGGAGACTCATTGCTTAGGGGACACGGGGCTCTTGTTAAGGGTGATAGGAAAATCTGGAAATGGGCAATGGTGATAGTTGAGCAACATGATAAACATAATTAATATCACTGAATTGTACATGCAAAGAATATTGAAATGGCAAATGTTTTGTTACATATATATTTACCACAATAAAAATACAAAACAAAACTGGAATTCTGTCAACAGCAGCCTCAGAAGTCCCCAGCCTCCTCGCTCCACAGCAGCTGTCACTTAACTACTCTCTCAAACACACTCTGCCACCTTTGTTCCTGGTGCTGTCTCCTACCTGGACAGCACCCTGCTCCCCAGGAACAGCCTTGCGCAGGGGCTACTGGTATGGGCAGGAAGGAGCCCTATTTGTAGGTTGAGTAAGATGCACGGGGACCAGAAACAGCCTCATTTCCCTCTCCTAACAGTTCCCAGAAACTCTATAGGGCAGTTCTATTCTGTCTTATAGGGTCGCTATGAGTCAGAATCAACTCGACAGCACTGGGTACTGGGTAACAGTTCCCAGCTACCCAGTCCCGGTGCCTGGAATCCCACCATTCGCTCCCAAACCTTGGAACCTCAAAGGTTTTCTCAGTCTTTCACAATCCCCTCTGTTCAATACAAATACCCTGGTAGAAAGATTACCTCATACCAGTGCCAAGAAGGAAATGAACTCACATTTATTGGACACCAAATATGTCCCAGTGGCTGTCTGTTAGGTACTTTGCAAGTGTCATTTCACTAGGTCTTCCCACAGCTCACTGAGTAGCTATTACTTTACAACTGAGTAAACTGAGGCTCACTTGGATCAAGTAACTGAACAAGGTCACACTGCCCGTAAGTGGCAGAGCAAGGGTTGAGCACCTTCCCCTTTGGCCAGGCCCTAGGGACAGGGCAGAGAGGTGGACAAGGGGTTGGCGGAGGAGAGGTTGCAGGTCCTGAGCTGGGAGAATGGAGACCTGGGTTTGAGCCTCAGGTGTGATAACCTGTGGGGGCAACTGGGAGTGAAGAGTTCTCTGAGGTATTTGTGTCCAGCGAGTTCCTGCTGAAGTATAAAGGCATACACCTTTTTCAGGCCGGCATTGCACTCCCTCAGACACGCCCACAGGATGCAGAGGCCTCTTCTTGGCCAGAGACCTCCTTTCTCCCTCCCCCACTCTCTCACCTTCCTCCCATCCTTGGTGATTCTTGGGTCTCGCCCTTCAGCCTACCCATTCACCTCTTGTCAGTTCTTTCCCCCGCCTCCCCCCTCCCCACCCGGCAATCCTCCTAATTCACACTCCAGCATCTCTCTCCTGGATCATCACACCAGCCTCACCTCTGGTCTTCCAGCCTCCAATCTCCCTCCATACGGCGACATCACACACACACATTTTACTGTCCATCACATCACCCTATTTTAAGTCTTGCATAGAATCTATTTCTGATGTTTACTTGTTTATTTGCCTACTTATTGATGTCTGTCTCTCCACTAGAACATGGCAAAGTCTGAGTGCAGGGACCTGTATGTCTGAAGTAACACCATATCTGTAGTGCCTAGTACAATGCCTGGAACATGGTCAGTGCTCAACAATATTGAAAGACTGTATCAGAGCCACAAAAAGGAAGCAGAGATGCAGGAGCCCTGAAAGCCCCTGTCCCTAACTAGGAGTGGGGTCAGAAAGACTCTCCAAAAGAGGTCACCTCAAACTGAAACTTAGAGATGAGTTAGGGGAGATTGATGGCGTTCTGGGCAGAGGCAGCCGTGACCAGCACGGTGGTGAGAGCGCCACAGAGTGAGGGTGAGGGAGTGATAGGAAGCGGGCCTGGGCAGGACACAGCCTTTCTCCTCGAGGGTCCAGAATGCCAGGCTAAGAGCTTTGAACTTCAGCCTCTAGGTGATGGAGAGCCTTGGAAGGTTTTTAAAGCAGAACAATGGCATGGTCTGATTTGTGCTTTAGAAAGACCAGTCTGAAGGATGCATGGAAAAGGGAGAAACTGGGGCCCTGGGAATGTTACGGGCTGTTGCAGTAGTCCAAGGGCAAAGAATAGCTTTGAGAGAGACATTCAGGATATAAAACCAGGAGGACTTAGAGACTGGCATGGAAAGTGAGGGAAGGAAGTGTCAGGGATGACTCTCAGGTTTTGGGTTTGGACAACGAGGTAGATGACTGTACCATTCCGTGAAATGGGGACTCAGGAGGAGGACTGGTTTGAGGGTGAAGATGTTGAGTTTGTCTTGGGGCTTGAAGAGTTCCAGTGCTCATAGGACAGTCAGATGAAGGCCTGGGGAAGGCAGTTGGATTGTTCTTCTCAGGGCGGTAGCAGGGTCATCTTTAAATATGTAATATGAAGGATCTGGGGGCCAAAGCTCAGAAGAGGGGTAGGTCAGGGCTGCCCCTTCTCATGGGAACACATCTGGACATACCACATCCAGGAGCTGGGAACAGCTGGGGTGGTGACCCATGGGAGGAGGTGGGCAATGACATCCCTGAAAGGCTGAGCTTGGAGGACATGTGGGGCATGGACCGGGTCCCAGGATTTCCCCCACGCTGCTGTCCCCGGATGTGGAGAAGCCCTCAGAGAAATAGTCTTACCTTACCTGGCACACGGGGTGCCCACATCTCCACTCACACAGAACGAGGAGCAGCAGGTGGGTGAGCTGCAGGGTTGAGCAGAGAGGCAGCTGCCCAAACCTCCCCTGAGGTCTCCAACTCACCTAAGTTGCCCTAGCAGGTAGCCCACCGGTTGCGGTACCGGGAGCGGGGCTAAGGTGGGACCTGGCTGTGTTTGGGGGCTGCATCCCCTCATCCCAGGGTCCAGCCGCGGGGGGTGATGACACACAAGCAGAGGCACAAGGGAGTGCCAGGCGCGCCGGGCTGCCCCGTGCGGCGGCTCTTGGCGGCCGTTACCCCGCGCCCAGCAGCCGGCACACTGCTGTCTTCGGCTGCGCCCCCTCTGCTGTCTGTCCCGTCGGCTGTATCCCCAGCGCCCCCGCCTCCCCTTCGTCCCATCCGCGCCTCCGGTCGTGTCCCCGCCCCTGCTCGGTACCTGCGGTCGCTTTTCTCAGAGGCCGCCCCCTTCCAAGCGGTCAGAAAGGCCATGGGCGCGGGCTGGACTCCGACGTGGGCGCGGGCGGCCCCTCGCGGTGGCTCCGGCGACAGCGCCTGGACGGGGCGCGTGGGGCGGGCGGCTCCTTCCTGCCCCGCCAGGCGCCGCCCCAACTGGGCGTCCGTGTCCCCAGGGCAAACCCACTCGCACTTACAGCCGCAAGGAATCTCGAACACATTTGGACCCATCACTGAGCACACGGAGAAACGGCCCAGGGATTTGTCCACGGTCACACAGGCTTCTCCAGTCCTAGTCCAGAGCCGGCCCTCCGTTCTGGTGGGCACCGTGGTGTCCGTACCAGGGTCTCTGCCAGACAAACTGATGCCTCCAGCGCATTTCTCTTCTGCCTACTGACAGAACCGTCCCTATCAGGACTGTGCCTGAATGGGGCCAGGGGGCTTAGGACTGGGGCAAGTGCAAGGCACTGAGCAAGCAGGGCAGGGGAGGCAGGCATAGGAACAAGGAGATGGGCAGGAGCTGCCTGGGCCTGAAGGTGGAGGCTGCAGGCGAGGCCAGGCACTGGGAAATGACTTTATTCACAGGCTTCTAATTCCCAGTCCCCTGTGGGGGCAGGGACAGAAGGTAATGAGCCTCTGGCTTGTGTCAGGCGCAAATTTTTTTGAAGCCCCATTATTTTATCTCAGATCACGTGCATTTGGGGTTTGTATTTTCAATTACTGGCGTCAAGTACAATCAGCTCTGGAGCAAAAGGAGCGCCTGGTGGTCCGGTCCAGCAGGTTCCTAAGGGAAGCTCAACTAAGGACAAGGAGCAGAGGAGGGCCATGAGGGGGTATTTGAGAATGAACATTTTAACTTGAATGATGGATGCAGGGGCCCCTGGAGACATCCATCGGTGAGAGAAGATAGGAGCTGAATATAGGGCAGAGAAGCTAAAAAAGAGGGCTAGGTTCTATCTCCTTTTGGGCTGGGTCTGTATCTTAGTTACTTGTGCAACACAGATGTTGTGTTCAATAAACTGATTCTGACAAGTCTGAGAAATTCTCTAATGTGCCAAGCACTAACAAGTGCCGTACACAATCTCCCATTTAATTTCATCTTATTAAATACTCATTGGAAACTCTGATGGCATAGTGGTTAAGAGCTATGGCTGCTAACTAAAATGTCAGCAGTTTGAATCCACCAGGTGCTCCTTGGAAACCCTATGGGGCAGTCTTCTACCCCAATTTACAGTTGATAAAACTGAGGCTTAGAGGGGTTAAATAATTTACCTAAGATCAAGTGGTAGAGCCAAGTCTTAAATCTAGCGCCTCATCTGGTGCTTCTCCCGACCCTGGCTGAGGTCTACAGGGGGCTGGGCATGAAGCAGGAAGCCCCAGGCAAAGCTGCCTGAAGGGTGGAAGCCCCCAAAACCATCTAGGCACTTCTCCCTGGCAGGCGGCAGAAAAGATATGACCTTTCTCGCTTTCTTTGAGCACTCATGTCATGGTCTTGGCAGATGAGTAAGAGCCCAACAATGCTGCTTAGCTGACCACAAAGCTGAAGCTTCCAGATCTGGAAATTCCAGTTACAGTGCACCCAGGGGCCCAAACCCCTCAGCCCACAGAGCCTTGTCCAGTTTTGCATCCACGGGCACTGCCGATAGTCAGCTTCCTCCTTGGTTCACAGGCAAGAATACCACATGGCCTCCCTCAGAAGCCTGGTCTCCTATTGGCCCAGAGTCTAGTCTACAAAGGGAGGATTAGAAGTTCCACCCAGTTTCTCAGCCCACAGCCAACACTTCCTCCAGGAATCCGTTCTGTATCTCCCCAATGGCAGGGATCTCTCCTTCTTCAGGGGTTACATTTTTATCTGTCTTTCTCACAGCATTTAGTACTCCATATATACATATTTTTTAATATTTATATTAGTATTGACAACCACATTAGTCTCACTCTTCAGATTTCTATCTTACCATAGGCACAGAGTCTTCCAGGGAGACTAGCACCACTGCTATACACATAGTAGGTGCTCAGTGTTGAGTAAGTGTAGAAGGAACTCTATTTATGAAGTTTCTACTCAGTGTCAGGCACTATGCTGAAGGCCTTTACACACACTTCTTCTAATCTGGTCACAAATTTAGAAACATTCTTTAAACAATGAGGAGCTGGGATTCAATCCCACGGTTCTCCTATTCCAATGCTTGTTCCCTATTCTTCTTCATCATCATAACCACCATCGTAAACATTGGTTGAGGACTAGGTATGCATTATTCTATACCCTTCACATGTATCGGCGCATTCACTCCTCAGAACAATCCCATCATGTTTGTCCTTTTACATTCCCAATTCTCAAAGCTGAGAAAGTGTGTAATTTAAGATCACACAAGCTAGTTAAGTGGCAGAGCTGGGACTCGACCCAAGCAGCTAGATTTAAAGAGTATCCTAACCCTAACTCCAGTTTGCCTACCACACAAGCCCTTAGAATACACCCAGCATTTATGGACCTTTCCCAAAATTTATCTTATTTTGAATCTCATAACAACCCCAAGGTGGGGCAAGTTTTATTCCTCCCATTCCCCCTCAACCTGGAGCCAGCTTGCCTGGGTTTGAATCTTGGCCACACCATTTGCTAGCTGTGTGTGACCTTGGGGAAGTTACTTAATATCTCTGTGCCTCAGTTTCCTCATCTGTAAAATGAGGGTAAGAAGATCATCTATCTCAAGGGTTGCTGTGAAGATTAAATAAGTTAATAAAACAAAACAGAACACTGTCTGACATAGGGTGTGCCATGTACCTTTCTTATAGTGATAGTTCTATCCAGAATCAGTGGGGAATGAAGTGTCCTGTATAAATGAAATGTCAAGATAACTAAAGTTTATTTCCTTGTGCAGGAAGTCCTTTAGAAACTTAATCACAGACGGGCATTTTTCTAAAATATATTACTTTTTCTGTCTTCTTTAACATGAACATGACAGCTCTTGCTCAGTGAATATCTGCTATGTAACAAGAATGGAGACTTTATATCTGTCATCTTTAATCCTCACATTAACCCTGTGAGGGAACTGTTATCCCCATTTTAAAGATGTGAACCAGGGAGGTTAAGTGACTTACCCAAAGTCACACAGCTACCAAATGGTAAAGTCGGAGTTTAGACCCATGTTTATAAGACTTCAAGGTCTGGGTTCCTTCTACAAGGTCAGGAATTTCTCAGGAAGCTGTGATGAATCAGGGTTTTCTTTGAGAACATCAGCTCTTGTGCTCATATGTGGTTAAGGCAGCCTCATGCAAGGGGGCGGGGTGGGGGGTGCTCCTAACCTACTTCTGCCCTCTCTGGCACTGAGGTTTGACTCAGTTATGGGGGCCCCATAACCCATCCACATCTTCATATGTCACTGTGCCTGGTGAGGTCTTTTAACTCAGGACTTGAGCAACACCACAGAGGCCCTCACTCTGAATGAGAACAATTCAGGGTTCAGTTGGCATGGGTATGTTCAACCAACATTAAAAGGACCACAGGGACTCTTGAATCAGCCTCCAGCTCTTTGATGGTAAGGCTGAGCAAGCAGTTTTGCTCCAGCCTCTCCTGTGTGTCCTGCACAACTCCGTACAGGTGTTAAGGTCTGTGCTGGATGGAGTCTGCTTGCTTGCAGTCCACCAGGACTGCTGAGTCTTGATTTTTGCTGCTGATTATGCTCAAAGGGCTCCCTTTAAGGCCAGGTGATCCAAAGGCAGCCTGGTGTGGTGGGAGAGCAAGTCTACGACACACCAAGACTAGAACCTGGCTTGGCCTCTCTACCAAGTCATTTGTCTCTATACCTCATGTTTTGTAACTGTTTTGAATGTTGTTAGGATTAAACAACATATATTAAAAGTTTTAGTGTCAGGCTCAGAGGCCTTCAATAAATGTCTCCTTCCAACAAAATAACATATTCCTCTCAAGTTCTGACTCCAGAGGAAATAGAAGGGAGAGGCTTAGACTGAGCCCTTAGATGCTGGGCAGCTGAACACATTCTATACGCTTGTTGGGGTTGGGAAGAAAAATGGATGGGGCCTTCCTGCAGAGACACACCTTCACCTCCATGAGATAATTTTTTATATCATTCACCTGAATACATTAGAATCAACATTTCTTACCTCAAAGAGATTTTTAAAATGCTGGTTATTAACATACTTAACAAAAGAAGCACAATGTCTAAGAATTGCTTCACAATACCATGAGAAGGGAAGCAGGTAGGAGTATAAAGTAAGACTGGAGAGTGTCATGCATTGAACTGTGTTCCCCCAAAATATGTGTCAAATTGGCCAGGCCATGATTCCCAGTATTGTGTGGTTATCTTCCATTTTGTGATCTGATGTAATTAGCCTCCATTTTGTGATGTGTTGTAAATCCTAACCTCCTGGTGGTGCAGTGGTTAAGAGTTTGGCTACTAACCAAAAAGTTGGTAGTTCAAATCCACCAGTTATTCCTTGGAAACCCTATGGAGCAGTTCTACTCTGCCCTATAGGGTTGCTATGAGTAGGAATCGACTCAATGTCAACAGGTTTGGTTTCAGTTTTTTTTTTTAATATACACATGGACCTTACCAGATGGAAAACACAGGAATCAAATCGACTACATCTGTAGAGAGAGACAATGGAAAAGCTCAAAATCATCTGTCAGAACAAGACCAGGGACCACTGAGGAACAGACCATCAATTGCTTATTTGCAAGTTCAAGTTAAGGCTGAAGAAAATTAAAACAAGTCCACAAGAGCCAAAATATGACCTGCAGTATATCCCACCTGAATTTGGAGACCATCTCAGATTTCACACGTTGAACACTAATAACCTAAGACATCACACATGAAGAAAGCAAAAAGTCATTAAAAAGACATGAAAGAAAGAAAAGACCAAAATGGATGTCAGAAAGCACTGAAAGTTGCTCTTGAACATAGAGTAGCTAAAGCAAAAAGAAGAAATGATGAAGTAAAAGAGCTAAACAGAAGATTTCAAAGGGCAGCTCAAGAAGACAAAGTACACTATTATAATATGTGCGAAGAAATACCTGGAGTTAGAAAAGGGAAGAACATGCTTGGCATTTCAAAGGTGAAAAGAACTGAACAAAAATCTCCAGCCTCAAGTTGTAGTATTGAAGGATTCTGTGGACAAAATATTGAACAACGCAGGGAGCATCAAAAGAAATGGAAGGAATACACAGAGTTACTGCATCAAAAAGAATTGGTCAATGTTCAACAATTTCAGGAGATAGCATATGATCAAGAACCTATGGTGCTGAGGAAGTCCAAGCTGCACTGGAGGTACTGGCAAAAAACAAGGCTCCAGGAATTGGCGGAATACAAATTGAGATGTTTCAGGAAAGGGATGCAGTCTTGTAGGTGCTCACTTGCCTTTGCCTCAGTTACCTGGCCAACTGGCTGGAAGAGATCCATATTTGTTACCATTCCAAAGAAAGGTGATCCAACGGAATGTGGAAACTATTGAACAATATCATTAACATCACACACAAGTAAAATTTTGCTGAAGATCATTCAAAAGCAGTTGCAGCAGTACATCAACAGGGAACTGCCAGAAATTCACGCTGGATTCAGAAGAGGATGTGGAACCAGGGATATTGTTGCTGATGTCATATGGATTCTGGCTGAAGCCAGAGAATACCAGGAAGATGTTCACCTGTGTTTTTCTGACTATGCAAAGGCATTCGGTTGTGTGGGTCATAACAGATTATGAATAACACTACCAAGAATGGGAATTCCAGAACACTTAATCGTGCTTGTGAGGAACCTGTACACAAACCAAGAGGCAGTCGTTCGAACACAGCAAGGGGATACTGCATGGTTTAAAATCAAGAAAGGTGTGTGTCAGGGTTGTATCCTTTCACCATACTTATTCAATGCATACACTGAGCAAACAATCCCAGAAACTAGCCTCTATGAAGAAGAATGAGGCATCAAGTTTGGCGAAAGACACATTAACAACCTGCCATATGCAGATGACAAAACCTTGCTTGCTGAATGTGAAGAGGACTTGAAGCACTTACTAATGAAGATCAAAGACCACAGCCATCAGTATGGATTACACCTCAACATAAAGAAAACAAAAATCCTCACAACTGGACCAATAAGCAATACCAGGATAAATGGAGAAAATACTGAAGTTGTCAAGGATTTCATTTTACTTGGATCCACGATCAACGTCCATGGAAGCACCAGTCAAGAAATCAAATGATGTATTGCATTGGGCAAATCTGCTGCAAAAGACCTCTTTCAAGTGTTAAAAAGCAAAGATGTCACTTTGAGGACAAAGGTGAGCCTGACCCAAGCCATGATATTTTCAATTGCCTCATATGCATGTGAAAGCTGTACAACGAATAATGAAAACTGAAGAACTGATGCCTTTGTAGTGTTGGCAAAGAATACTGAATATACTGTGGACTGCCAGAAGAACAAACAAATCTGTCTTGGAAGAAATACAGCCAGAGTGCCCCCTGGAAGTGATGACCAGTCCCTGGAGAAGGACATCATGTTTGGTAGAGGGTCAGAGAAAAAGGGGAAGACCCTCAACGAGATGAACTGACACAGTCGCTGCAACAGTGGGCTCAAGCATAACAAGGATTGTGCGGATGGCGCAGGATCTGGTAGTGCTTTGTTCTCTTGTACACAGGGTTGCTGCATGCTGGAATCTACTTGACAGCACCTAACAACAATAGGTTAATCCATAGGGCTGCCATTAGTTGGAATCAATTTGAGGCAAGGGATTTGGTTTCCGGTTTTTTATGTTAATAAGGGAGGATCAATGTGAGGTGTATCTGAGTCACAGCTTTTTAAGAAGGTATGACTCAATTCACAGCCTTATTCAAGCCACAGCCTTGCTTGAGTCACACCTTTTATCTTACGAGAGATAAAGGGAGAGAAAAGCGAGCAGAGGGGAGACGCACCTCACTACCCCCAAGAACAGCCAGCAGCAGAGCACATCCTTTGGACCTGGGGCCCCTGCACTTGAGAACCTCCTAGGCCCAGGGGAAGACTTGTACCAAGGCACATTAAGATCTCCAAGGAACGCCAGGCCTACAGATGCTGAAAGGAGACAACAACCTTCCCCCAGAATCAAGAGATAGAAAACCTTCCCCTAGACCGGGTGTTCTGAATTCGGACTTCTAGCCTCCTAAACTGTGAAAGAATAAATTCTTGCTTGTTAAAGCCATCTACTTGTTTTTTATAGCAGCACTAGATACTAAGAGAGGAACTACTAATCATGGAGCTGGTTAGGAGTACAAGTGAGTTTACTATTCCACTCAGTTTACATTGTTCCATGTTGCTCATGATTCACTGAATTGACTTCATGATCCAACTAGTGTATCACAAGCCACTGTATGAAAAACCCCAAGTTAGGTGAAATCACGCACATTCCAACAGGATTCTATACACCACAAACAGATTAAGGTATATTTCCCTCAAACAGCATTTTCTCCAGATTTGTTTAAAGGGGAAAAAGAAAAACAAAACAAAAAAAAACTGTCGTATCTATTTCAAGTCACTACTGATAAAATACCAATCAGAAATCAAGGTATGAGGGAAAAGCCCTCGAAGGAGTTAGTACTGTAACATGAGTATGATGGGGAACCAGTGGCATGTTTCATGTAGGAGTGATAGGGGCAGATTTTAATTCTAGAATCCGACTGAACCATGGGGATGGTCTGGATGGAGAGAGAGAAAAAAAAAAAAAGACTAGTGGCAGAGTGATTAGGAGGTTTTGGCAATAGTCTTGAAATGACGAAGGCCTGAACTGAGACAATGGGACTAGGGATGGAGGGGTCAAATGTGAGAGATATTTAAAAGGCTGGCTTGTTGGAACATGTTGATGGTTTGAAGGTTGATGGGACAGGGACACAACCTGGCACATATGCATTCAATAAATGATTAATGAAAGGGTGGAATCAAAGCCGAGGAACTGAGATGCTTCACTAACTCAGACAATGGGGAAAGTCTGTCTCAGGAGGAAATAGAGTCCACATACAATGGATCAAAGATATGCAAAGTTACCCCAAAGAAATATTATGGCTACCTGTCATGGATTGAATTGTGTCCCCCCAAAATAAGTGTCAACTTGGTTAGGTCATGATTCCCAGTATGACTGTCTACCATTTTGTCATCTGATGTGATCTTCCTATGTGTTGTAAATCCTATCACTACGATGTAATGAGCTGGATTAGTGGCAGTTATATTGATGAGATCTACAAGACTAGATAGTGTCTTTAGCCAATCGCTTTTGCGATATAAGATGGGAACTTCATACCAACAAGAAAGCAGTGCTGGGAGCAAAGCATGTCCTTTGGACCTGAGGTTCCTGTGCTGAGATGCTCCCAGACCAAAGGAAGACTGATGACAAGGACCTTCCTCCAGAGCCAACAGAGAGAGAAAGACTTCACCTGGAGCTGGCACCCTGAATTCCAACTTCTAGCCTACTGGACTGTGAGAGAAAAGCTTCTCTTTGTTAAAGCCATCCACTTGTATTTCTGATATTGCAGCACTAGATGACTAAGATACTACCCAACCAGCCAAACCAGACTGTAACCTAATTAAACATATTAATCTAAAAAACATGTGCACTGGAGGGCAGCCCTGGATGCGGACAGCAAGACAAGCCTCAGAGGCAGGAGTTATCCAAGCACTGGCAAGGGAGAGGGAGCCTTGTTCCACTAATTGTGGGTACCACAATTGTGGGTACCACAATCCCTGTAGCAATTGCTTATTTTTACTGGAAACTGACAAACTGGTTTCTACCTGAGTCCCTATGAACTTGCTTAATGAGAAATCTGTCCCTGTTTTACTGATGAAAATCAGGTTTCTGAACTTGAAGTTTAGACCTTTGACCAGGTTGAATTCCTGAAAATCATGAATGCCATTTAAATAAGGCCTCCTGGGAGACGTCTGCTGGCCTCTCCTATTTGACAGAACCCTGACATGTAACAGTCTGGAACCATTATTTCGACAGTCACCACCTATGTTTTTACTAATGCTAGGTGCAGAGGAGCAGACTACCGTGTTCTAGGAACAACTCCACCAGGAAGCCTTCTCAGGGAGAACTATTCTCCCCCTCCTCCGGGTGTCGCAGCTCTATGATAACCCTTGGTATGCAATTAAATATCAATAGATGTCTATCTCCCCCACTATACCACTGATGGCAAGGCCCTCATTCAAGTCTGGTACCCAGCACACACTAGGCCTCAGCAAAGGTGAATGGAATGCATTTTTTAGAACTCAGGCAGTACTGTTTTCTGACAGTAAGAGGTACACTACAGATGTGTATGCAGGCAAGTGTTTTAATGTAATTATCTTACAGCAGAGTGGGCATGGATTCTGGAGCCAGGCTGCTTGAGTTTGAATCCTAGCTTTGACATTTTTTAGCTATGTATTCTTGGGCATTATTTAGCCTCTTTGTACCTCAGTTTTCTCATCTGTAAAGTGGTAATAACAGTACTTACCTTAAAAGGGTGTTTTGGAGATTAAAAGAATCAGATCAGTATATATGAAGTACTCCAAACAATACTGGGCACATAGCAGTGCTAAGTGTTAATGTGCCATTACTATTTTTTAAAACTCTGCCTATCCACAAGAAGTCTCTGGGTGGTGCAAATCGTTACCGTGCTTGGCTACTAACCGAAACGCTGGAGTTCACCCAGAGGTGCCTCCTCAGAAAAACAGCCTAGTGATCTACTTCCGAAACAATCAGCCACTGAAAACCCTATGGAGCAGCTCTGACACGCACAGGGCTGCCATGAATTGGAATCGTCTCAATGGCAACTGTTTTTTTTTTTTTTTTTTGATCCACAAGATTGGTTAGACGTGCCTGACACTAAGAAGCGGAATCCACTTTTAATATTTAATATTGAAGATTAAATAAGTAGATTTAATAAAACTTGCAGGAGAACAAAGAGACTTTGAAGTTATCTGTGGTCCCAGGACCAGTAGCCTCAGCATCAACCGGGAGCCTGTCTGAAATACAAATTCTTTGGTCCCACTTTAGACCTACTGAATCAGATACGCTGAGGGTGGGGTCCAGCAATCTGTATTATAATAAGCCCTCCAGGTGATCAGTTTGGGAACTTTTTCCATCACCACCTACATCTAACCTAAAGCCTGTTGATTCTCCTAAATAGCTCTCCAATTGGTCCTGTTCTCTCAGGCCTCGGCCACAGCCACATTTTAGGTCCTTACCTTCTGACCTGGATGACTTCAACAGTCTAACGACTCTCCCTACCTTACTTGGTTTTCTCCAAAAGCCGTCCTACAAAACGCCACTAATGAGATTGTTCTTAAACTCAAAGTCCAGTCGCACTGAACTACTTCAGTACTTGCTGCTTGCTAAGCACACGGGAGAGAGAGAAAAAAACACGTAACGTGCCCTACTCCTGTGTTGTTATACATACATGACTGTGCCCTTCATCTGTGTGGTAAACTCTTCAAGATTCATTTTCTGCCTCCTTTTTAATGGGTTCTTTCCAGAACCTTGACAGCACTGATGAATTTTCATTTTTGCTAGCTTTACGGTTTTAAAATTTATATTTCTTCGATAAAGAGCAAGGTTGGCCCTTTCCCCATGGACTTATCACTTACTAATAACTAACATTGGGTGAGTGCTTTCATTTGTCAGAAGCTGTTCTAAATCCTACTAACACTCAAACAGGGGAAGTGGAAGATGTTTTTTAAGATGCCAGGTGATATATAGTAGGATTATTCCACTAATCTGCAAGAGCAGAGATTACATGGATTATTTGCCTTATGATACTTCTCCCCTGGCTTCTCACCTCTAGCAAAAGTAAGGAGATGTGGTCAAAACTCTGGAGCCAGTCTCCTGGGTTCAAATTCCAGGACTGTCACTTACTAGTTGCACAGCTGTGGCCTAGTGAGGGCACCTTTTCAGTAAAATGAAGACAATGATAGTACCTATGAGTCGGAATCGACTAAAAGGCAACGAGTTTGTTGGTTTTATAGTCTACAAGGTTACTGTTGTGAGGATTAAATGAACTAAGATATGCAAAGCACTTAGGATCATGCCTAAAATTAGAGATTAATAAATGTTACTTGTTGTTATTTATCGTGTTCCATTCCTAGCATTTCCTATGAGCAATTTTTTTTTTTCCCACACAAAATGAGACAAAGCATAGGAAACTGCCCAGAGTATCATGTTTTGGAATCAGAGAGTCCTGGTCCTGCTATGTGTAGTTGCTATATGATCTGAAGCACATCATTTTAACTTTTTGAGCCTCAGTTTTCTCATTTCTAAAATAGGATAACAATAAGTACCTACTAAGGGCTGAGGAAACCCTGGTGGCATAGTAGCTAAGTGCTATGGCTGCTAACCAAAGGGTCGGCAGTTCGAATCCACCAGGCACTCCTTGGAAACTCTATGGGGCAGTTCTACTCTGTCCTATAGGGTCGCTATGAGTCAGAATCGACTCCACAGCACTGGGTTTGGTTTGGTTTTGGTACTAAGGGCTGAAGATTAAATGAGAAAACACACATAATGTACATTTAATAACCAATAGCTAGTTTTACTATTAATAATAATGTGGCTGAATTTGTTTAATTAAAATAAATAATACTAAAAAAAACCCCGTTAAAGTCAAATCCTGAATTGTTTTTAAATAGAAGAGAAAGGAAACACCTATTGAGAATCTACTATGTTCCCTGCAGTAACACATGTAATCTTTAGAACGATTCTGTCCGTGAGGTGTTATGATCCTCACTGGATAAGGAAAATGAGGCTCATGGAGGTTGTCATTTTTTTAAAGATGGCATAACAGAGATTCAATCCCAGGGATGTATGAATTTATTACATCATATTGCCCTCCCAGAGTCACAAATCTTCATTCAACAAATGTATACCTACGTTTCAGGTACTACTCTAGGCATATACTATCTTTATTTCAAAATAACAGGACATAACTAATAATAACAGTTATCATTTATTGAGCATTTATTCTATAGCAGGTACTGCCCCAAGCGCTTTCCACATATTAATCTTATTACTTGACTGTAGTCCCTGGGTGGTGCAGGCAGTTAAAATGCTCGACTATTAGCTGAAAGGCTGGCAGTTTGAACCCACCCAGAGGCACCTGGGAAGACGGGTCTGACAATCTGCTTCCAAAATATCAGAGACTTGAACACTCTATGGTACAATTGTGCTCTGTACACATGGGGTTGCCATGAATTGAAATTGACTTGATGGCAGCTAATAACAACATACATACCCCTCCTCAGACAGAGCACAGACATAATCAGAGAACTGTGCAAAACTCCAATTCAGATAGGATATATGGGTAGTATGTTTAATTTATAGTTTATTATTCTCATAATTACAGGCTACAATGTGGAATTTTGAAAGGTAAGAGAAAATTCTATAAAGACAGTCCCGATCAACCTGAACAAGTACGTAGAAGATGGTTAAAACTTTCTAAGTAGTGCCACTTAGTGCCTCAGCAATACTTATATGTCCTTTTCAAACACAGGCTCTGGAGCCAGAGTCAACAATGTAAAATATAAACACAAAGAGCTCTTAAGACAGTCATCCTACACAAGTGAGCATGGTGATATATATATATTTATATAATATATACATATTTTAATATTATATTGGTCCACTGAGTATACATATTTTAACAAAAGATAATAATCTATGTAATCCAGTTAAACATACATAAGATTAGGGTATACTTATTACATTGAAAGTTGGTGTATATAAGTTACAGATATTTAATATTTTCCAGAATGTTTTTTTAAATACAAAGAAATATTTCAAAAGCATTTCAAACCTTTGTTCATTTTCCCAGTGCAAAAGAAGGTTGTTCAAGTCAACTTACCTTTTTCCTGAAGAGTTAAGGGGAAGAAAAAAAAACCAAAAGCCCACTACCTTTCACAACTCCCAACGCTAATTCTCAATCAACTTTTGCAGTATATCCTTAGGTCACTGGATCACTTTAGCAAAATTAAAGCCTTGTGATAATGATTCAGCCCTTGCTTCATATATAAGACTTATATGCTGAAATGTTCCCATTTATAAAAGTAGAAAAAAGTTAGCAGTGCAAGACAGTGGTTTAAATTTTGTTTGGAACTGTAGCAGTCCAATTATGCATGGTGAGAAAAAAAGCACCATTTCAAGATAAAATGAGTCAGATACTTTTGAATTTATTTATAAGTTAGGCAATAAGTAACCTGATGAACACAAATCAATACCACCTTGACTTGGTGATTCCAGAGAATTTTAATGAGTTTTTACGTGAATTTATCTTGGTATTCAAAAGATTATTTAAGTCAAAAAATTAAAGTTACTCTACAGTTTACTGCCTATTTCAGTTTATTTCAAACTCAGCTCGTCTGCTAGGTCAGTTTTACAGGAGATGGGCTTTTAACATGTGAAGAGCTTTGGTGATTGGCAGGTTTCTTCTCTCCTAATTAAAAAAAAAAAATTTTTTTTTTTTTTTTTGCTAGCTTGCCAATTTTATAAGTGAAGAATATGAAGAAAATAAATAAAATATTTTTAAATCATGAGAATGGAAAAAAAGCAACAATATGATTTAATACATACCACCTTTTCCATTTGTATTCAGTGAAAGATTTTACATTTCAAGTCAAGTAAGTGAGCCTTCATTAAGGAAAACAAAAATACATACAGGAAAAGTTAAAGTACCTTCCAGTTCTAGCTTGCTAAAATTTCTTCTGCAAAAGTACAAAAATAAACCTATTATGAACTAAAGAGGTCAGTGCCACAGCAAAGGCAGAATGGCTCCCGTGTTAAGCCTTTTGCTTACCTTAGATTGATGGGTAGACTTTAGGTGACAAATTTTTCTCACCGTCTAGCACTTCAGATGTGCATATTCTTACAAATTTGATTTGTAAGTAACTGATTTTATTAATTTGCAAACAATGGAAAGGTGTCTGTTGATGTAAAATTCTTTAAATCCACAGAAATTATTTTTAAAACATATTTCACAAATGAGGCTTTAATGTTTTTATTTAGGAAAAGACTGAATCTGAACCTATAATGATTCAACCTAGAACAGCTCTTTTTAAGCAGGTGAGTCAATTTATGCAAAAAGTTTTCCTTGTCCCTAAAAAACAAACTAAACAGCATTTTTATTAAAAGGAAATGCAAACATGCCCTTTAAAGTAGCCAATCTGCACCACCATAAAAGAAATAGGATGCTTTTTCCCTTCCCCTCCCCCAACCATTCAAATCGGGGTGAATACTGCAAACTTTAGGAATCCACTGGCTATCATCAGAATCACCACAGAACAAGGGTAGAGCAGGGATGAAACTATTTCTCTATATTCCAGAAGGCAGAAGCTTGGGTGCTCTGGCTTTTACAAGTTAAAGTAGCACAGACAGGCAAAAGCTCACAGTAAATGCACACCAGAACAGGGGCCGAGGTGATGTCGTCTGACTGGGTTACTGTTTATATGGGGGTGGGAAGACAAATCTGAAATGGAGTTAAAAAAAAACAAAAAACAAACTTTTGTCACATTTACAGGAATCTCAAACCTCTGTATCCCCATGCTCATAGGTAGTTTGATACACATTGTAAATAGCTTCAGTATTCAGGAAGAAGAGTATTGTTGACAAAGGACATGAGAATTCTTCATGCTTCTGATATCTCAGATTTGCTGAGTGCAATAGCCAGTTCTAAGTCTTCTTGCTCTTGCTGATTCAGTCGGGCAAGCCTCTGCTCTTCCTCTCTCTCGCTTTCTCTCTTGGCCCATTCAATCATATCTTCTTCAGAGGGATACTGCCATTTATAAGACCAAACGAATGAATGAATCAATGAATAAAATAAATAAAAAGAAAAGAAGGAAAAGTTTTTACAAAAGGGCATTAACTATTTGTTTCATCTGAAGGGTTCTGAGAATAGTCTTACTTGTTTTTAATTTTTTTTCCTGAAAAGACATTTAGGTTTAACTAGTTATTAAATCGGGGTTTAATTAAAAAAAAAAAAAAAAGAGTGCAGTCTGCAGACAGAAAATCTATAAAGGTAAACACTAAAATATCACTTTAAAAAAGGAGGAATGCTTAAGATGGATTAGAGGATTTAAAAACAGTAGAGGGTTAGCCTTTTTGATCTAATGCAAAATATTTACTACTTCAACTTTAGTAAGCATCTTCACAAGTCAAATCATTTTTAACTTAACCTCCTCAGTAATTCTCTAGCTTATCCTAGTCCCTCAGGTACAGAAACTATCAAGCAAAAATTGTGCTGATTTTTCTATAGATAATGTAACAGGGTAAACTAAGCAAGATGTGGACCAAATCATTTCTTTAACTTTTGTCAGGCTTTGAGAACTTTTTGACCCAGCCTAAATAAAATCTTGTTATTGCTGGTTGTCATCAAGTCAGTTCTGACCCACGGCAACCCCATGTGTGTAGAGTACAGGGTTTTCAAGGCTGTGACCTTTTGGAAGCAGGTTGCCTTTGGGTAGGTTCAAACTGCCGACCTTTGAGCTAGTATGTAGTTGAGAACTTAACCATTGGTGCCAACGAGGGCAGTTACAACAAAACCTTACCACTGTAATCATTAGGTTGGAGAAATATTTTTATCCACTCCAGCAGTAACCTTGACAGAAAGTAAAAATTCTACTTGATTTAAAGGTCTATGATATGGAGGAACCCCCTAAAAGGATGAAATGGAAGAAACTGTCAGGGTTTTTGAAACTGGTAGCTTTTTTCCCTAGGGAATTACAGGGTCTTTGAAATTTACAAACATAATACTTAGTATTTTTTTCAAAATGAATAAAAAAGATTATATACTGATTTATACTGTAGCATACTGAGATTCTGGAGTATGAAATAAGCAAAACAGCCTCAGCGATTATTCAAGACTCACTGTAATCAGGTTGTGACTTACAGAAACTGAATTTAAGGTATTAATTGCCAGAAGGTTATTTTATATCAAGTAAAAGGATTCTTATCTCCTAAGAAGGCCAATTCTTGATTCTCTGCTTCAAAACTGTTAAAATTTCATCTAACAAAAATCAAGTCAGAATAATTCTGACACTCCATTCTTAAAATGTTCAAAATATTTATTCCTATTCTACTCCTTCACATTTAGGACACGCCATGGAATTCAGAGTATGGATTCAGAAGCTAGGAAGCTCACTCCAACTCTGTCTACCTTAGAGGCAAGCAGATTCCCTGTCTACCTCCTTTCTAACTAGAAATTGCTGCCAGGATAAAGAGGCTGGTTGGGTGACCAAATGCTATAATGATGAGGGAGACATTAGGCAGAATGTGGTCAGGTTTATCAGGCTACTAGGCCTCCTATTTCTAAACTAATCTCAAGGGTACAAGGTGATAAGTAAAGAAAATTCCTTTGTTATGGAATAACCCACTGCCGTTGAGTCCCTTCCGACCCTTAGCAACCCTATAGGACAGAGCAGAACTGCCCTATGAGGTTTCCGAGCTTGTAAATCTTTATGGAAGTAGACTGCCATGTCTTTCTCATATGGAGAGGCTGGTGGCTTCGAACTGCAGACCTTCAGGTTAGCAGCCGAGTCCTTAACCACTGTACCACCAGGGCTATGTTGTGGAATAGTAGTGATAATGAAGGTCATTTTTGCCTGAAAAGAAATCTGGGAAAATGAAACTTTGTTAGCTACTCTGAGAATTTTTTTTTTTTTTTTTTTTAATTATCTGAATAGTGATGGGATATATGTCATTACTTTACATCCCTCCAGACTGATACCTCCATGGCTGGCTGCCCCATTTTCTGTGCTCTCATGGGCCCTGCCTGTGCCATTATCACAGCATCCTTCCATTGTATCTAATGGTCTGCCTATTCTAGTCAGCTCTGAGAGAATGCAGAGTAAATACGGAAGGTTAGTGAATTAGAGCCCTCCAAACAAGTAACGATTTGTTCAGATTTTGACAATTACTTTTATTTCATAAAACTGATATTTATATTTGAAAAAAGCTACTATACAAAACAAAAATCTTACTTCGTATTCAAAGAAGCCCTGGCCCTGTCCTCTCATATAATAGTGGCTGACTGTTCTCCAGAAATCATCAAAGCTTTATGCACAAATATACATACACAGTTACAAAGACACAAGCTCATTACTGACATTATTTATCCAGGAGGCAGAAAGCGAATGACCCTCTAATGGCCCAAAAGAACTAAGACTACTAAAATTATTTGTGCAATGGAACAATTTTAGAACCATCAAAACAGAATCAGAGGTTTTACTTGGGGGAAGAATGAAAGATCATGTTTAGTATTTTGGTAAATTTAGTTCAAATTATGCAAATCTGGCAGACTCCAAAGTAATCTTTGAAAATTCTTCAAATTATAAGTGGAAAGATTTTCCCCCAAACGGCCCATTCACAGTACTTACAGCACTGAAGTTCGCAAAAGTGCCTGGGTCAGCCTCTTTATTGGTAGTGGTAGTAGTAGTAGTAGAAGTGAATGGATCGCAAAACATATCAGGATCTTTTTCTTTGAGGCTATCATTGCCTGGGAAAGGCTGAAATGGATCTTTCAGTTTAAAGGGATCAGAAGAATCCAATTTGTTGACTGGTCTTTTCCCTGGATCAAAATCATCACAATTAACTCAACTAGCAAACACAAACATGCAAGAATAAGAGCAAGGGGGAGCATTAGAGAACTAGGGGGTAGGGGATGAGGGTGAGTGCCTAAAACACATTCTCAGTATCACCTTAAATGGCCACGCCAACAATCTGTCCTCAAGTTTTTCATACACAACTTCTCAAAAAAATAAATGTAGCTCTATGTAGCTAAATGGGGGGGGGGGGGGAATCAAATAACAAAGTGGAATAAGTGGGCCAGGAATCTTATTTTTGTTCAGAGATTAAACTCTACCCCTTTCCCCCAATGTAGCATGCTCCCAAGAGGGAGGAAAAGATAAAAGAGGAGAAGAATGACAAGGAATAAAGGGAACCTTCTCTGGTGTTACAACCTCAGTTTGTTAATTATTCAGTTATCCACTAGTGGAAGTGAGGGCAAATGACCTTTGAAAAATGTCAAAATACTTTTTACTTTCCTCTGAATTTATACACAATACCTGAAAGCATAAAATTAAAATTATCTTGGCAAAATCCCACCTACTTTTTCTCACCCACAGTATTTCAAACTGAAGAATAAACAGAATATTTTGAAGTCTAGGGACTAAAGCTTAGTGGCTGCTGAGAAACTAATCTTTGACAACAGCAGCATATGGTCCTGTTAGTCGCTCATTAACTCATTACCATTTTCAAATGAGTTCTCTTATTTTAAAGTCTTACTTAAACTTAGTACTTCTTGAAGAAAAGATGTAAGAATAGGTGTTAAAATATCTTCAACTACATATTTTTCCTAAAACGCATTAAGCTGGTAATAGTAATATTTTTTCATCCTTGTAGCAGCTTGCAAAAGATCTCTACACAGATCCTTTAAACAATCCTGCAGAGGTAGGCAAAATTATCACCACCATCTAACAGTTGAGGCAACTGAGGATCAGATATATAAATTATACACTCCAGGTCACAGAATTTATTCAGTGGGACAGCCAGGATTAGAGCCTAGCATTAGAGCCCAGATTAGGCTCCCAGTCCAGCGCCCTTTCCAACAAACCTCCCTTCCTTCTTGATCTTTCTACAATGACATATACTCACTTTGCTGAAGATTCAGATTTAATCAAGGCACTACTGTATTATTTTACTTAGGATTTAAAAAAATAATCTCACTAATGGCATCATAAAAACCTGAAGAAAAAAACTGATTCTTATTATTTTTAAAAATTTATTCTAACAATCTTACTTTCTAGCAACATGTAATATAGGATAATTTCCCTTAAAATCTAGGAATCACTTAACTCATTTATCTGATTTTTCAACAGGTAACTGAGTATTAACAACTGCGCATGTAATTCTTTAAGTCAAAGAACAGAAAAATAATCCGATCAAGAAATACCATGAAAAGGTATTATAAAAAGGTGAGAGTAATAATCTGTTAACTACTGGGGCTGAAATTTCACTAAGGAACAACATATGATTAATGACAATGAATGGGGGTGTCTTCTCACATAGCAGCACCAAAACTACTGAGGGGATTGTCTTTTTAGTCACTTCTCATGAACTTTATTATCTTCATTAAAAACAAAAAAACAAACAAATAAACAAACAAACAAAAAAAACCCTTTCTTTTTTATAACAAAACCAAAACCGCTGCTGTTGAGTCGATTCCGATTCATAGAGACTCTATACTGCAAGAAAAAAAAAAAAAAATCCAAAGTGCGTAAGAATTTTTCTGGACAAAAAGATATCCAGTATTATAAAATAAAGAACTCTTTTATTAAGTGAGGTAAAATTATGTATTTCGTCAAGAAAAACAATATTTTAAACTACTGTAATCTGGATCTCTGAATTCAGCCATACATCATCACAATAAAAGATTTTTGGTTTACACCTGGCAGGAAAAAAAGGGGACTTTGAAACAATCTTCTTTTCTAAAATTAATGAAAACACCAAAGTATAGGAAACTTGGAAACTATTGTTCAAATGGTAATCAGTGGGCTTTGAAAAGTAAGAGGTTTCATCTACGAGTTCCTTTTTCCAAGTCTTGCCTCTCTAAAATTATTTAAGAAAAACAAAACAATTAGCTCTTGCCAGAAAAGCAGTTCATGAGTTACACATGCTAGCCTATGTCTGCAATTCTGTATTGGGCTCGGACAGGTAACAGCCATGGGCTTCAGCCATGTTTTTTGAATCACTTGTTTAAGGCCTTTTACATAATATGTAAGTATACAAGTAACGGCCACAGAGTACTCTTCAGGAAAAGAAAAGACATCTAGTTGATTTAAGAAAGGTACCAGCTCTCATACCAGGTGGTGGTGGGCAAGGCCTTGTTGGAGTTCCGATCTTTGGTGGCAATGCTGGGGGCACATCTTCACTTTGGACTGATGTTTCCTCAAACACATTTTTTGTAGTGACCACATTACTGACAGAGCTCGATGTGGCAGAACTAAATGGATCCTCATTATTGACCTTTGTTGGAAGAAAAATGTTCAGGTATGGTTATATATACAATACCAAGCAAACTGTGCATGGCCATGTAGCATTTGGAAGAATGATGTTAGGTATTATACAGCTTTCCTTATTTTGATTTTGACGGCACTGACATTTTAATCTTTGCACTCAGGGCCAAAAGGGAGAAATTAAAAAAAAAAAAGTTCTAGATAATTGTGATTATAAAATCACTACTTATTAACAGCAACAGATGATATTAAAACAAGCCAAGCAACAGATATCAAAACAAGCCAATTCTAGATTAAAGGTTTGTCAAGCTTCAGGCAATATTAAATACAAAACCATCTGAAGCTCATTTTATTTTAAAGGGAATGCATGTCTTCCCTCAAATTAATGTCTGACCCAATAATGATAAAAAAAAATACTGATCCCATACTTCCCAATGCATTTCAATATAGGAAACATTTAATTCTAATGCCGAAGAAAACGGCATCTTGAAAAACTGTAAAGACAATTTAAAAATTAATTTTTTAAAGCAAACGGATCCCACAGAATGATAGTCTTAATGCAGAGTAATGAAAGATTCACTTCTCCACAATGAATCAGATTTAATGATTTTTAAATCTATTTAGACCAAGGTTTCTCAACGGTGTCACTACTGACATTTTGCACTGTCAATAATTCTTTTTTGGGGGAGGATACTGCCATCCTGTGCATTGTAGGATATTTAGCAGCATCTCTGACCTCTATCTACTAGAAGTGAGTAGAACCCCCCACCCAGGTGTAACAACCAAAAATGTCTCCAGACATTGCCAAATGTCCCCGAGGGGCAAAATCACCCCTAGTTGAGAACCACTGATACAGATAATTTGACATATATTCTATTTCTCTTTAAATCTGAATTCAACCCTAGAGCTACACTGGATAAAAGGGAGCAGACATAAGTGCTGGACTATATGTGTTCATTATCTTAATATTGACCCTAACAGCCTCAGCATATAAAACCAAGTAGCCAATGCAGAGAGGATGGAATGGCTGCCCACATTTACAGTGAATGACCCAGCTAGTCAAGTAGGAAAACAAAATTTAGTTTACTATGAAGAAAAGCACTAAAATTGTCAAGCAATTCTGTCACGAGAAAATTAGACATTACCTATACCATTACTATAGCCTATTCATGTACAGAATGTCTAGCTACATCTATCTTTGATTTCTATCTGAAATCAACATTTGCTGTGGCTTATTGAAATCAAGTTGCAATGTCTTTGAGGGTTATATAACCGAAAAGAGGGACTGCTCCTTTGGTGCAAACACAGTATATTTTTTCTTCCCTTAATCATTGCAGGTTACCTTTGACAATGTGCTGAAGTCAGCAAATCCATCTCCAAATGATTCATTTCCAAAAATAGAAGCAAAGGGGTCTGTGGCTAAAATGAATAAAGAAAATCAGTGCAACAGGGCAGAAATACATCACATTTCATGTTCTTTTTCAGTTGTTAATATTCAGACAAAAGAAATACCTAATCCCAAATATTAATTCCTGAATTTGACTAAAGTTCACAACTAACAGCACAGGGATAATCCCACAAGATGAATTTCTTTGTATTAAATGTACCGATAAATGATTCAAGGTCAAACACAGGTAAACTAATTCTGGTTAGTGTTTAATGGTAAAATAATATACCTCCTATGAATTTAAACTATTTCTAATACAGACATGAGAAGCAAAAAAAAGCTAGACATCAATTCCACATCTCACGCTCATTCCTCAAAGCCCATTTCGAATGCTACTTCACCTACAAAGCCTGGAGTAATCCAAGTGCCTCTAATTCTCTCGACAAGAAGTGATTTCTTCCTTGTCTGGCACCGACTGATTGTAGTTTGTATTATGGTCATCTGTGATTGAAATATCACCTTTATTAGACTGTAAAGTCCTTGAAAACAAGAAACAAGGCTTATCCACTGAAGAATGAACACTCACCAAACATCTGTTGACCATATACCAAGTCCAACAAAATAAGATAAAATCTCTATCCTTGAAAAGCTCACAGTCTAATTAGGGACATGTAAACAAATAATCCTTAGTGGCTGGTGTTGGTGGTTGTATTCAATCTGTATGCTAAGCAAATAATCTGAGAAGCTGGACTATATGAAGACGAACGGGGCATCAGGATTGGAGGAAGACTCATTAACAACCTGTGTTAGGCAGATGACACAACCACGCTTGCTGAAAAGGAAGAGGACTTGAAGCACTTACTGATGAAGATCAAAGACTACAGCCTTCAGTATGGATTACACCTCAACATAAAGAAAACAAAAGTCCTCACAACTGGACCAATAAGCAACATCATGATAAATGGGGAGAAGACTGAAGTTGTCAAGGATTTCATTTTACTTGGATCCACTATCAACACCCATGGAAGCAGCAGTCAAGCAATTAAAAGACACATCGCATTGGGCAAATGTGCTGCAAAAAATCTCTTTAAAGTGTTGAAAAGCAAAGATAACACCTTGAAGACGAAGGTGTACCTGACCCAAGCCATGGTGTTTTCAATCGCCTCACATGCATGTGAAAACTAGATGATGAATAACAAAGGCCAAAGAAGAAGTGATGCCTTTGAATTGTGGTGCTGGTGAAGAATATTGAATATACCATGGACTGCCAAAAGAAAGAACAAATCTGTCTTGGAAAAAGTACAGCCAAGATTTCGTCTCCTGTACATTGGACGTGTTATCAGGAGAGACCAGTCCCAGAAGGACATCATGCTTGGTACAGTAGGTCGGCAATAAAGAGGAAGACTCTCAACAAGATGGACTGGCACAGTGGCTGCAACAATGTGCTCAAGCGTAACAATGATCACGAGGTTGGTGCAGGACCAGGCAGTGTTTCATTCTGTTGTATATAGGGGTTGATGAGTTGGAACTGACTGGAAGGCACTTAACAAACAATAATGAAACAGGTAAAAGCTTTTAGCGATGTATGAAAAAAGTACAGTAGGAGTCACTATCTGGGAGAATAAGGAAAAGAATCAAAGAAGTCATTCCACTTGAGCTAGGTCTTTTGAAGTACGAAATGGGGCTTGCCAGATAGATAGGAGGTCGGGGAGAATGAAGTATTCCGGGCAGAAGAACAGTACATTGCAAAAGCATCATGGTACAAAAAAAGGCATGGTGTATTTATGGAAGGGATTCCAGGGAGCTGAAAAATGTGGAAGGGTGATTTAAAAAAGAACTAAAAAGACTGAGGCCAGATCATTTAAGGAACATATGTCTGTCTTCATTCTTTAGGCCAGATATTTGCAAACTTTTTTTTTACCCAGGAATTTTGTTTCAATAGAAGCATTACAAAAAATCCTAGTATATAAAAAAGGTTTCCTGAGTGGTGTAAACGGTTAAATGCTCAACTACTAGCCGAAAAGCTGGTGGTTCGAACCCACCTAGAGGCACCGCAGAAGACAGGCCTGGAGATCTGCTACTGAAAGGCCACACCTTGAAAACCCTACTGTGCACACACAGGGTCACCATGAGTCAGAATCCACTCGATGGCAACTAACAACAACAGATTATAAAACATGACAGAATTCCTAAGATTGAAGAGGGGAAGATGAGGGGAGAACTGCATTAACTGGAGCATTTCTTGTTTGGTCTTTGTTGCCCTTCATTCAATCATCGAACAGAAAGTCTACTATTTGCTATTTGTGGTATTGGGGTCATAAAGGTAGATGGGAGAAAGCCCCTGGTCTCATAGAGCTTTGGTTCCAGTTGCGAAGAGTGGGACAAAGTATCTATTAGAATGATAAAAATAAAACAGGAATGTGACAGGAAAAGACTGGAGAGGCTCCATTAGATTGCATGGTCAGAGAAGCCTCTCTAAACAGTTGACATTTAAGGTGGTAAGAACGAACCGGGGCAAAGTCCCTAAGATGGGAAGGAGCCTGCCATGTTCAAGGATCAGAAAGGCAGTGTGGCTAAAGCATATGGGATGATAATAAGCATGGTATGACAACAGAGAGGTAAGCAGGGGCATGAACAGTGAACCTAGAAATAGGTTACAGGTATCTGAGGTATTGATCCCCTTAGCCCCAGGGAGGTAGTGGGGAGTGAGGTAACCTAGTAGCTTATACAGTTTACTGCATAAACATTATCTTTTTAAAAATGTGTACCAGGATATAGAAAAGGTTTGGAAAAACTGAGGTTGCCCAGGATAAGGGGATTAGATTTGGTTGTTAGAAAACTGGGAAGGCACAGGAAAGTTTAAAGCAAAAGAGTGATATGATTAGGTTTGTTTTGTTTATTACCACTGTGACTGCTGTGTGGGGAACGTAGCGAGTGAAAGCAGGACACTAGTTGGGAGACTATTACAGTAGTTCAGGAGACAGATGATGATGGTTTGACCTATGGTGGCTGCAGTGAAGATGGAAAGACAGATTAATGATACATTTTAAAGGTAGAGTGATTTCAGGAGAAGGAAAGAAAGGTCAAGGATGATTTCTTGGTTTTTGTTTTGAGCAAAAGGGTAGACTGTGGAGTAGCCTGGAGGAAGGACATGTTTGGGAGGGAAAAGGCAAGAATTCTATTTGGACATGTTCCATTTGAGATGCCTATGAGACATTCAAGCAGAGATGTTAAGGCAGGTTGCTATGAGTCTGTGGGGAAGAAGTCAAAGCGGCGAGTATAAAATGGGGTGGCTCTTTAGCATAGAGACAGTATTTAAAGCCATTCAACTGGATGAAGAAAATAAAATCTATAGGGCCCTGCCATAACCTACTCATGCTGAGGAGTATTACCTCTCAAAATGCTCATCGTCTGTGATAACAGGAATGATGGAGTACGGAGAGCAAAGTCTTATCAAATTACATGAATATACAGGAAGGTCTGAAATAAAGGGGTCTAGCACACTTAAGTCTATATATTTAATTTCTTTCTCATTTTACAAAGGATTGAGACAATTTGTATAGCACATAATAGATGCAATGAATATTTTCTGGGTTAATATAACCAACCAATCATATTTGCTGGGCTTCAGATTACACAGGAGGATGTTTTAAAATCATAGCTGAAGGATTTTAATTTTGGTGTACCTCAGTCAAAATCAACTAGACAGCACACACCAACAACAGGGATACATTAAAACAGCTGATACTCCTGCTCAGTACCAAATGGCTGAGCAAGAGACGAGATAAGAACAACAGAAGCATGCGTAAGACACAAATAGTGGAGGAGCCGAATGATGATGCAGAACAGGCTTCACAAAGGAGGTGACATCTGGGTTTGTTTTGAAAAATGAGTGCAATGTTTTCCACATATTAGACAGCAGTAAGTCTCTTAATAAGGAGCCCTGGTGATACAGTGGTTAAATGCTCGGCTGCTAACGAAAAGGTTAGATGTGGCAGTCTGCTTCCGCAAAGATTATAGCTTTGGAAACCCTATGAGGCTACTCTGACCTACAAGGTCTGTATGAGTCAGAATCTGCTCAATGGCAGTAGGTTTTTGGAAGTCCTTTAATGACTATAACTTAAATATGTACTTATTTCTTCAAAAATTTTTATTTATTAAGTGCTTACTATATATTAGGTAGAGCCCTGGTGGTACAATAGTTAAGAACTACAGCTGCTAACCAAAAGATAAGCAGTTTGAACCCACCAGCCCCTCCTTGGAAACCCTATGGGGCAGTTCTACTCTGTCATATAGGGTTGCTATCAGTTGGAATTGACTCGACCACAACAGGTTTTTTTTATTTATGTGCTAGGTGCCGTGCCGGATACAACAGGGGCAAAATGACACATCTCCTGCTCCACAAGTGTGACACATTACTGTTTCATCACAGTCCGCTTACCAAGCGGGCTAACATTTTCAGCTGCAGTGAATGGATCTGTTCTGAAACAGGCTTCACCTGTTCAGGAGCAAGGGCTATCAATAAAGTCAAAGAATGTTTATAAGAATTGCTGCCTGAAACAGGAAGGTGGAGAGAAACCAAGGAAAGATCTGGAAAGGAAGGATGGAAAAGAGAATTGCAAAAGAGAGGGCAAGACAGAGAGCAAGCAGAGGCACAGAAAAAGTCTCCTGTTCTTCCCCTGCTCTACTGCTTTACAAATCATCTTCGTACAAAAACGTGTCCACCCACTCATTTAAATGTGCAAAGTGTGCCTTCACTTTATGTCTAAAAATGAGTATAACACGCAAATCAACAAAAGAGGGGCAAGAAAGATGTATTATTTTTGTTTGCTTTGTCACCGAGACAGTCATGGGGTGGAGGAAGTGGGTGAAAAGTATGGGCAGGAGCTTACAAAAATCAGTCCTTTAGGGATGCACCAGTGGCTCTGTGTCTGAAGAGGAGGTTGAGAAGCCCAGTGTTAAAGGAAGTCCTGCAGCTTAGCCATACAAGTCGATTTCGTACTGATGCATGTCTACTGAGTCCCATGCCTGAGGCCCAGCTGTATCGTGGGTGCTGTTTCAGGCTTTCCCTTCTTTCCCTTCCTCTTCCTGCTATTCCCGCTGCTGCAGCAGCTGAGGTACAGCCTGAACAGGCTTGATGCTCTCCTGATTGGTAGAAAGGTGGCAAGGGAAAAGGAGTTGGGCTCATTTCACTGGATGAATGGAATAATCTGCTTCATGCTTTTTCTCTGCCCTTGGTCCCCTGCCTTTAGGAGAAGTCAGAACACATACGACAACAGCACTGAACCAGGGCAGGTTTGACTAAAATACTGTGAGGTGTATGTTGTGAAGGGAAGTAATAAAAAACATGACATTTCTACATGAAGAACATACAGTTTACTAGAGAGTTTTCCCACACTTTCTCATCAGCATAAAAGACCTATTCAGCACTGATCCAAACTGGGGAATGTACCCTGGATGAATGACAGAACATTTTTGCCCAAATTGGGGGATTAAGACTTTGGCAAGAACTTGTCAGATCAGGTCAGACAGTGATCATGGTTGGTATGAAGCAGACGCCTGCCCAGAAACCGAAAGGACGCACTGAGTGCCAGCTTGTTCAGATCACGTGGGAGACAGCTGCTGGGGAGTTCCAGAAGTACTTGGTGGGAACTCTGCAGGTGGCTTTCCTCCTACTGATGCACCCAGGAGCTATGCGCCATTAACCAGCAGAAATCAAGCTTCAAATGCAAATGTGACCTCATTAACACTCCCCTCCCCGCAATAAAGGTTAATAGGTAATGGACACTTTGGAAAAACACATAAAAGCATAATAATAATAAAAAAATAATCCATTACCTTATTATCAGAAATAACCCTAACATTTTAGCATGCTTCCTAAACAGCCTTTTTTCCTGGTATTTTTTCCTTACATATTAAGATCATCCTATTCTGATTAAAAAAAAAAAAAAATTTTTTTTTCTATCCTGATAATGCCTTATTTGTGAAGATGCAAATGACAAAGCTACATTTAAGGTGTCACCCTTTATCTCCTTACCCTGATTTAATTCATAGCACTTATCAGTATCTTTCCCATATAAGCTCTATAAATAAGACAAGAACTTAGTTTTGTTCACTACCATATCATCAAGGCCTAGAAGAAAGTCTGGCAAATAGGAGACACTCATATTTATTGAAAATACTGGGGGGAAAAAAAGGGGATAGAAACCTTTATTAAGGGTTCTCCAAACAGATATCATAACATTTGTTTTTTTCCTCATAACATTTCTTGAGGAAAACAAATGACTGTTTTTTTTGGCAATGATAAAATTCAAGCTATCAAGTAAAAATTAGAATTTTAGAAAACTGGTATCTATCACTATAAGCTTAACAGCTCAGCAATACTTAGACTTTTCTGATGAGATGGATGTGATACTAACAAATGTGATTTTTTAAAAATATTGTACAATAAAATGTACCAACACTTGGAAAATCTATATAGCTTAGTGAACCAATATTTTCTAAATGATCAGGGCGTGGTGTTATAAAATCATGTATGGGTAAAAGACCCATTCAATATGCAAGACAGACCAATGGATTTTAATGTAACAGAATATGAAAAATTTACTGATAAGGGTTCATATTTTAAAGAAAACTTGTTGAATTTTGGTATAATATCAAAGAGGAATATCTATAATTACCTGAAAAGGTTATTAAAATACTTTTCCCTTTTCTAACTATGTATCTGTGTGAAGCTAGAAATTTATTTTTCATTTCATACTTCAACCAAAACAACCTAGTACAGCAGACTGAATGCCTAAGTAGATACGAGGATCCAAACCAAAAAACCAAACCCGTTGCCACTGAGTCGATTCTGGCTCACAGCGACTGATGTCATCTATTAAGCCAGACAATACAAAACACTGTAAAAACGTATAAACAATAATACTCTTTTCATTAAATTTTTTTGTTTAGAAAACAGTTTTCTTTAAACATGTTATTTATGCTAATATGTAATGAATCTATTATTGTTTTTAAATTAATTGCTTTTAAAAATCTCAGTTTTAATTTCTAATACAGTAAATATTGATAGATATAACCCATATAAACAAAAGCTCTTTGGGGTCCTAAGACCAAAAAGCTGCTGTACTTGATGTTCTCTAAGGTCACTGCCTGTGGTTGTTTAAATAATCGCTTCTTTCCTAATTATTTTGTTGTTGTTGCTGCCGGAACAAGAGCCCAGTCTGGAGTTGTCTCCCCTACCTCCAAACAGTCCTTTTATGGATCATTTGCAAGTTTCTTCCTAAAATGTTTTCATTTCTTTACTCAATATTTTCCATTTCATTGTTTCCCTATATTCCCTGTTACCCTGCCCTTCTTCAAATTTTGTTTTCCAAGAATTTCTTAATTTTGTCATTTACTTAGTAGATAAGTAGAGAGGCAGGATTATATGGCAGAAGGCTCAATGGACATGTATTCAGAAGCAAACTGATACATGACCCTGAGGCTCAGCTTCCCTTCTACAATATTAGGAAGTTAAGACTGTATATAATAGTTCTCGAACCTTATTTGAAATCCCAATATACAAAACCAGTAAGTGGGATTTTTATTAATTTAAATTTTAAGTTCAAATTTATAGCATTTATTTATCATATGACAACCAGAACAATGTGAAGCAACTGAGATTAACACAAACATTTAAAGTCAGGAGTCCAGCTTATTTCTGTACTTGTTTTTTCTTGCTCCATTTGAAAAACCTAACTTACCCAGAAGTAGTTGTAAGATATACATTTGAAAACAGAAGTTCTTGCAATCTCAGAGTAATTTAATTTTTTTTCAGAGGTTTGCACAAAAACAACTTAACCTCGACAGAACTTTTAAAGGATGAGCGTACCACAATTTGTTAAAGAACTGATTCATAAAACGTAAGATTTCATGTACTTAAGTACACTTAAAAAAAAAATTCAAAGACACTTAAAAGATTCTGTGTCACCCCTCACTCCAACCTTTATATTGTCAGGACTGGGTGAGAAGATGAAGAAGAGGCAGTGAAACAAAGTGGCTAAGAGCACAGGCCCTGTGGTAAGACACGGATTAGAGACTGAGCACTGCTTCTTCTTAGTTTTATTGTGACCTTAAGCAAATTACTTGACCTGAGTCTCAGTTTCCTCATTTTTAAAAGAGGAAGAGTAGTACGTATCTCATAACCATTTTAAGTTTAAATGAGAAAAAACACACAAAAAAACCTTTGGATGATTTTTCGTATGGCTGTTTAAAAAAAAAAAAAAAAGTACAGTTCCCTGACATTATTACCCCGAGTCTGTGGAAGGTCTGTGTTAACACAGCCTCAGACACCATTAATGTGTAACCCATTCAACTCTAAAGAGTTTTTGGTTCTAAGATTCTCATTCACTGGTCTCCTACTACATACACTCTGAATAGAGTAGCTGACTCATTCATTTACTCAATATTATTACATGCCACAGTCTTTGTATAACACAAAAATACGTCAGTGAAAACAAAGAACCCAGTTCCTTGTGGAGCTTAAATTCTAGCAGAAGGAGATAAATAAAAGAAAAACAGAGTAATGTATATAGTATGCTGGAAAGTAATAAGCAGTAAGAAAAGAATAGTAGAGAATGGTAAGGTGGGAGTGGCTGGGTTGGGCAGTGGTAATTGCAAATTTAAAATAGGGTGGCCAGAATAAGCCTCACTGAGAAGGTGACTTTTTTTTTTTTTTTTAAATTGTACTTTAGATGAAAGTTTACAGAACTAGTTTTTCATTAAACAGTTAGTACACATATTGTTTTGTGACACTGGTTACCAATTCCATGACATGTCAACACTCTCCTTTCTCGACCTTGGGTTCCCAATCACCAGCTGTCCTATCCCCTTCTGGCTTCTAGTCCTTGCCCCTGGGCTGGTGTGCCCCTTTAGTCTTGTTTTGTTTTATGGGCCTGTCTAATCTTTGGCTGGAGGGTGAACCTCAGAAGTGACTTCACAAATGAGCTAAAATGGTGTCTGGGGCCCATACTCTTGGGGTTTCTCTAGTCTCTGTCAGGTCAGTAAGTATGGACTTTTTTTTGTGAGTTAGAATTTCATTCTACATTTTTCTCCATCTCTGTCCGGGATCCTCTATTGTCATCCGTGTCACAGCAGTCGGTGGTGGTTAGCAGACACCATCTAGTTGTACTGGACTTAGTCTGGCGGAGGAGAGGGTGACATTGGAGAAAAGATTTTAAGAGTTAGTGGAGTTGCTATGACTCATATAGGGTTGCTATGAGTCGGAATCTCGATGCCAACAGGTTTGGGTTTTTCTTGTGGTTGGAGTGGCTATGAGTCGAAATCTACTCGACAGCAATGGGTCTGGTTTGGTGGAGATCACTGTGTGGATATACGGAGACAGATCATTCCAGGAAAAGAACATCTAGGGGAAAGGGCCTAAGGAACACCAGGCTATTAGCAAGAGCAAGAAGGCCAGAGTGAGTAAAGGGAATAGTGATAAAAGATGTTGTCAGAAAGGTACAAGCCATTGGTAAGGCTTTGACTGTGAATGAAATTAGTCACTACAGGGTTCTGAGTGGAAATGTGACAAGATCTGACTTAGGTTTAAAAAAGATCAGCCTGACTTTTCTGTTGATAACATACTAAGGGACGGTAGGGGTAAACGCCAAGAGACGGGTTAGGAAGCTTTTGCAGTAATCTAAGAGAAAGGTGGCTTGCCCCAGGGTGCTAGCAGTGGAGCTGGTAAGAAGTTTCTGATTCTCGATATACAGTAAAACCTGTGAAAGCTGGAACTTATGTAAGGCAGAAACCTGTCAGAGGAGGAAAACTCAAATATTTTCCTCTAAAACTAGCAATAGAAAAGTGGTAAGATGCCACCCTGTCAAAGGCAGAAAACTTTCAAGACTCTGAAAAAACAAGGCTATCCCGTTGAGTTCCAGCTCTCACACGTTTCACTGAAATTAGAAGGTAGAGCCAAATAAGATTTTCTGACAGACTGGAGATAGAGTATGAGAGAAAACGAATAATCGAGGATGGCTCTAAGGTTTCAGGTCTGAACAACTTTAAAGCTAAAGTTGCCGTGAACTGACATGGGGAATGCTGCAAGAAAAGCAGGTCTGGGGAGGAAGATCTGGTGTTCAGTGTTAGATAAATCTATCAGATATTCAAGTGGATGTCAAACAGATAGCTGGATATGAGTCCAGTCCAGAGTTGAGGACAAAGATTGGCTAGAGATGTAAATCAGCACACAGATAAGTGAAACCATAAAACTGGACAATAACCACAAGGGAGCATAGAGAAGAAAAGAAGTCCAAGAACTAAGCCCTGGGGCAACGTGACATTAAGACGCTAGGCTAGGGGAAAAGATGAAAAAATCAACAAAGGAGACTGAAACAGAATGGCCAAGGAGATGGGAAGAAAACCGGAGACCTAGATGAAGGCAGTTTTGGTGAAATAAGAGGCAAAGCCTTGAAGGGGTGCGGGGGGTGGGGGGGGGGCGGAGGATTGGAGATGCAGGTGCTTTCAAAGAGATTTCCCGTAAAAGAAAAAAAAGAAATAGGATAGTAACTGGAAGAGGAAGTGGGGTCAGAGTAGTTTTTTTTTTTTTTTTTTTAAGATGGGAGAAAATAACACCATGTTTGTACGCTACTAGGAGTGATCAAGACTAGAAAATTAATGATTTAGAGAGAAAGGGGAGGAATGCTGACGTGATGGCCTTGAAGGAACAAGACGGTATTATATCTAGTGTACAAGTAGAAGAGTTGGCTTTATATACGGAGGCATCTATTGTTAACAAGTAGGAAAACAGAGACTGTAGGTTCAAATGTTGCAGGGAAACAGACGAAGTAGTGGTGGGGGTCTGTGGAAGCTGTCTTCTGATTGCTTCTATTTTTTTTAAGGAAATAGGAAGATGTTCATCAGAATAGACTGCAGAGGAGATGGTAGGAGTTTGAGATGAGAGACGGTGTGAAATGGTTGCCCAGAAGGGTAGGAGAGTGAATGGACTAGGTTAGGTAATATGACTGGCCACAATAAGGGCCAAACCAGTCAGTATGGCTTTTACTCCAGAGTCTATACTCTTTTTTCCAAAAAATGTACATAATTTTTATTGTTGTTCAGAATATAGACAGCAAAACATACACCAACTCAACAGTTTCTACATGTACCATTTAGTGACACTTGCCATTCTTCAAGTTATACAATTATTCTCAACTTCCTTTTCTGAGTTGTTCCTCCCCCATTAACATAAATTCACTGCCCCCCTAATCTTTTAAGTTCCTGTTGTCAATTTGATCCCACACACATAGTTCTTAAAAAAGCATAATGCTCAAGGCAGACTACTTCTTACTAGTTAAGCTAAACAACTGTTTGATCTTAAGTAGACTTCAGGGGATATTTTTGGTTTAAGGTTTAAAGATTATCTTAGGGCAATAGTTTCAGGAGTTCATCCAAACTTCATGACTCCTGGAAGTCTGGAGTCCATGAGACTTTGAAATTCTGTTCTGCATTTCCCCCCTTTTGATCAGGATTCTTCTATGGGATCTTTGATCAAAATATTCAGTAATGGTAACTGGGCACCAACCAGTTCTTCTGGTCTCATGGCAAAGTAGGAAGTTGTTCACGGAGGCAATTAGCCATGCATTTCAGGGTCTATGCTCTTAACCATTGTGTTTTCCTCCAGTCAGGTTCAGTTGCACTGGTCCAAGAGAAGAGCAGGCAGAGAGTTGATTCAAAGTAAGATCTTGCCAAGTATATATGACAAAGAGAGAAAGGGAAAGGACAATCAGGAAAAAGAGAGATATTATGACTGACCACGGAATATAAGCCAGTTAAGAAGTGAGGGCATCACATGGGAGAGGAAGAGTAAAACTGGTAGGGTCAATGACAATGGTAATGTCAAAGGATCAAAGGAGTCAGAATACTAGAGGGAATGAGCTGGAAGAAAAAGAGGTGGTGGTCAGAGAGTGGGATTCAAGTAATTACTATTATGAAGTAGTTGTACTTATGGGTATGCCCATGGGTTAAGTGGCTAAGGTGGGATGGAGAACGAGATCACTGGAGACTTGTTCAAGATATGAGCAGCCAGGTTACTGGAAGCACCATTTACATGTTTATTGAAATCATCAAGAATTAACATGAGACAAATAAATATTTTTTCAATCTCTACAGCATCAATTTTAGATTTACGAACCGATGTAACAGCACTCCTCTCCTTTAGTCAAAGAGTCAAAGGAACCTAAGCTTTACAGTTAGACCTCATTTGAATGTGGATCCATCTACTACTGGTTCTTTAACCTTGTGAAAACTGTTTCTTATCTCTGTGGCATACAATAAACATAATTCCAATTATTTGATGTAGTTGGTGTGAGAATGAAATGAGGCATATATGTGAAAATGGCTACACATTGATTGTTGGAACTCTGGAAATGTTCGATAAATGGTAGCTATTATTGTTATTAGGACCAACAGCATTAAATCTTAGTTCCTTCCCAGGCTTTACAGTCTTTTACTCTAACACCTTATAGGAAATGAGCTAGCAACTAGAAAGAAAAGACCAGCAAAGGTATTAGGAACCTTCCACAGTAAGACTCCAATCTACCACTTCAGCCTTAGCCCTACTATCTTCTATCTGTAAGCAAGCTCTAGTCACAACGTCTACACCCACTCCTCACTTATTGACCTGGTTAGGTTCCAAAGAGCAGGTCATTTTTACACAGAAATAAGCATTATGCGAAAATGAAGGATTTTTGTTTGTTTTTAGACCATCCATTTGTCCAACTTTTTTTACTTAGAAAACATGATCACAGATATAATAACAGCTAAGATTTACTGATGTGCTCAGCACAATGATGAGTCCAGTTATGGATTATTCCTCTATGGAGAAGGAGGCTTGGAGGAGACAAAGCTGGGAAAAGCCAGATTGTGTTACTGGAGGAAGCCCTGGTGGCATAGTGGTTAAGTGCTACAGCTACTAACCAAAGGGTTGGCAGTTCAAATCTGCCAGGCGCTCCTTGGAAACTCTATTTGGCAGTTCTACTCTGTCCTAGAGGATCGCTATGAGTCGGAATTGACTCGACAGCACTGGGTTTGGTTTTTGGTTTTGGTGTTACTGGAGGGCCCAAGGCTTAACCACTTCACCTCCCTCCTGTGCTGGGTCAGAGCTTTCCTTACAGAGCTGCCTCCACAGCTCCACTCACATCCTGGTAAGCCCTGCATTCAAGATCCTGGAGCCTGCTCTGCCCTCTGGGCCTGGTGACTCACCAGGGCTCAGGGCCTCCTGAGAGGGCACTGGAAGTCTGGCCACACACCTGGCCCTACCGAGGTAGAGGCTTCAGGCCCAGTTTGGCTCACTTTGAGATGTCATGAAACTCAAACATATTTCTTCCAACACTCTTTCTTTCCTCCCTTTCCACCCCACAGCAATTTTGAGCTGCACAGCCTCAGGCAGCATGGGAACTGGGAACCTGGAACAGGGGTCTAATGCCTCCCGTTCACCTGGAGGCTGTGGGCACGGAGGAGGCTGGCCTTGCATGGTAGCTGGATGCAAAGCCTGGCAGGAGGGAGTGAAGGGTGTGGGGCAGCGGGACCAGGTTCCCAGAGGCCACCTGGAGACCCTCCTCTAGGCAGGGAATGCTCCACAGTCACAGTCGCCAGGCCCGCTGCTTCCTTAGTGCAAAATAGTTGGTAGTAGATATTTTACTGTTGTCTTAAATGTAAAATATCCAATAATGAGATAGCCGATAAGTGAGGAACTAGTTTATTTTCCTTAAACATGTCCTGTAAATCCTGCCTCCATTCCTTGTTTATGCTGCTCTCTTTGCTTCACATGATCTCTTTTCTCATAGCTACTTGCTAAAATCCTAGCCCATCCTGTCAAGTCATACCACTAAAGCCACCTTCTGCTTTAAAATCATTCATGATTGTTTTTAACCATTTAATGGCCCTAAAAAAAAAAAACCCCAAAAACCAAATCTGTTGCCATCGAGTCGATTCCAACTCATAGCAACCCTTCAGAGCAGAGTTGGACTCCCCACAGTTTCCAAGGTCAGCAGCTGGTGGATTCGAACTACCAACCTTTTGGTTAGCAGCCTAAGCTCTTAACCACTGCGCCGCCAGGGCTCCTTAATATCTCTAGTGATATATTAACTCAAAAGTTTGATAATCAGGGTCTTAAAAAGCACATGTATTTTTAAAAGATATAAATTAACCACTGTTAATACAAGCCCTTTAGAAGTCTCATTTGCTCTCATTTTAAATATATGTTTATATCAATACTCAGTACTACATTAAATTTTGTTTTCTACACTCTGCCTTCCACATTCCTCCTTTTTGCTACTCATGTCTGGGAGTTAACTTCCAATCTGAAAACAAATAATCACTCTGCTCAGTGAATTCTAAATTTATCTAAATTAAATATCATCTTGTTTGTTCAATATAAGAAATTCAAGTCATGAAGGCATGTCTACTAATCTTTCTCTATGCTTATAATCCTCAGTTCGTTACAATCATCAAATCTGTATACTGAGCAATTCATGTTATCACCTGAGAAAAATAAAGAATTTTATTTTCAGCATGATGTTATTTATATGTTTGAGTCCACTTCCTTCTAATTCCCTACTCTCCCACACAACAGCCAGTCTGTTTGTCTGTTTTATTTTTAAATAAATAGTGGGGAAAAAAGAAGAGTTACTTAGTTGAAAACAGACTTTGAACTCCACTGGATCTGGGTTTGAATCTTGGCTTGACCTGGTTTAAATCTAGTAAGCTGTACAATCTTGATCAAGTTACTTAACGGCTCTGGTCCTCAGTTTGCTGTTCTTCAAAATGAGACTATTACCTTAAAAGGCTATTAAAAAATAAATGAATGAAAAAAATAGATACCATCAATATGAAGGCTGGATACTACAATAACACTTTGCTTTTCCCTGTATTATTAATAGAACCTATATACTTTTGGAAACCCTAGTGGCATAGTGGTTAAGAGCTACAGCTGCTAACCAAAAGGTTGGCAGTTCAAATTCACCAGGTGCTTCTTGGAAACTATGAGGCAGTTTTACTCTGACTTATAGGATCGCTATGAGTCAGAATTGACTCGACGGCAGCAGGTTTGGTTTTCCGGTTTTATATACTATCTGTAAAACGATTATCATTACCTATTTGAAGCCACTAATCTTTTAACTTAGGCCAAGACCCCTAAGAACCAATGCTGAATTTGAAGTTGCCAAGAAACATGGCCTTTTATAAAGCAAATGATTTTTATTGGTTTTACTGAAATTGGCTAGAGTACATATTCTAGTAAGATCTTTAACATGAACAATAAATCAGATAATGAATAAGTAGAAAGTGTTACACAAACATTTGTCATTATTTTCAGTAGATTATAACTCCATATAACTACGCAATAATTTTAAAGCCATAAGTAAATAAATGGGACAAATACATTTAGAGGCAAAAAAAAGTTTAAAGGAAAGGATAATGTTTAATGTTCAAAGAAGCTGATAAATTATTTCTTTACCTGAATCACTTGCTGCAACAACAATGGTCCCACCAGGGGCAAAAGGATCATTGTGCTTCAATGTTTCTACCTAAACGAATTACACAAAACCATGACTGAGAAAGACAGTCTTTCATAGCTGAAACCTAACTGCCACTCCAAAGAAAACATTCTTTACAAACTCTAAATTAATTAAGGAATACAAATATTGGAATAAATTTCCCCCTACTGATTTGCAATCTTATTAAACGGAAACAGTACATACTATATTCTAATCTCTTATTTTAAAATATAACATAATTCAGAAAAGTAAATGAAACATATATGCTTTAATAAATATCAAGTAAACACCGGTGTAGTCATCTGCCAGGAAACTGCCAACACCTCAGGAATTTTCATGTGCACTTTCCCTGTCATAATCCCATCCCTCTTCCGTAGCGGTAACTATTCTCCCAATCTTGGCAGTATTTATTTCTATTCCTTTTTCATAATTTAGCTACTTGTATAGACACATAGTATTTTCTTTTAATGTTTTGTTTTGAAATAATTTTAGATTTACAGAAGAAGTTGTAAAGATAATATGAAAGTCCCCATATACCCTTCACCCAGCTTCCTCTAAAGCTAATCTCTTACACATTATAATGGTACAGCTATCAAAACTAAGGAATTAACATTGGTTCAAAACTACTAACTACAGACTTTATTTGGATTTCCTCAGTTTTTCCTAAATGTGCTTTTCTTAAATTCCAGGACATCATGCTGCATCTAAGATGCACAGTATTCTAACTCTTAGATATTCTAGTACTTAATATAAAAAAATACTAGATTTCTATTTTTTAATTGTATAAAAAGAATTTTTTGCATTCTGCCCCCTAGGGTGGAAAATCAGACACATACGAGACAGCTTTCTGCGAAGAAGATCCTGTTGCTTTCAATAATAAGCCAAGTAAGTCTGGGATCAAATGGCAAGGGTGAATGGCTACAAGTGTGAGGACTTACCAGATGCCAAAGATTCCTGATAATTGAACTATCTTCCTACTTTACACTTTAGTTAAACAAACTGTATACTTCAGGGAGATAGCTAAATTTTCTTTTTCTGGCAACAGGCTCTTTTTAATGGGCCAGCTGAAAGCCCTGGCTGTTAGCCTAGGCGAAAGGGACATGAAAAGAGTTTTGGTATATTTACCTCCAACTCTAACTCACGGCTATCAAATGTCATCTGTATTAGAGGCTCTGTTTACAATCATCAAGAAGTTGGATATTACAACTGAATGTCAAAGAATGCTGCCAGAGTTCAATTTATAAATTTCCAAATAAAACAGATGTATTTGAAAAGAGAAAAGTAATGCCAACTGGGACTTTAAGTATATTCTGTCTTTAAAAAACAGGACCCATTAAAACTACTGGCAGAAAGAAGTAATTAAACTAACAAAGTTTTTAGAAACGGAAATGATACTACTTACTTTAACTGATGCCAAAGCTATTATTATACAACTAGTACACTAGATAATATTTGCTGAATGCATAAATAGAATTAAAGAAAAAAAATTAAGCTGGTCTAACTTTCCATGTTCCCTAGCACAATATTCAAAATGCAGGTGTGAGAGGCAGTCACCTGATAACTCTGTCACTAATTATTATTACTTTTTCTCTTGACTTTGAGGTTTTCAACAAAAGCTTGTAGATTTGGTTTGCCATCCCAGAGAGAAAGAGAAAAAGCATGCCTACATGTGTAACAGGTTTAGTTTCTGTTCCTTTAAATACTGTATAAACAACAGCAAGGAGAACAGGATGGAATGTGTAAGCCATGAAGGAGTAAGTGGCCACAGAACTCTCTTTATGTTATATTCAGTTTGATAATTAGGCAATTTAGCACACAAAAGTAACTGTCATAACTAAAATTCAGGTGGTGTGATCTTACACAATTAAAATTCCAAGATCCTCCTATAAATCACCTAATTTGTCACTGAAATTGTCTCTTGTCTACAACAGCCATCTCCTTCCCTTTTTGACAGTCTGACTTAGGACCCACACTAGTTAGGACAGCAGAACATGAAAAATTGTTTTTATTAAACTGTGTCCCTCTGAGAGCAGAGACCAACCTTGAGGGAACAGAAAAGACTTTTGGGAAGAGCTTCATATCTGGAGGCAGAAACAGAGGATGTACAAAAAAATAAAAGCAAGATACATTACAAACAACTGGTTTTGTAGTTAGAAAGAATTTGGTTTAAATCTGTAGATTACAGTGTAGGCCTTATACTTTGGTCAGATAGATTAGAGTCTGAATCCAGTTCTACCACTTAACCTCTCTAAGCCTCAGTTTCTTTATCTTGAAAATGGGGATAGTAACACGTGTCTCATAGAATTATTTTGAGGATTAGATGAGATAATGCATGAAAAGAGCTTAGCACCATGCCTGGCACACAGAACGGACTAGATAAAGGGCAACTATTATTATATTGGCAATTTGGCTTTTTGTTTTGTTTTGAATGGACAAAATAAGAACCACTGAAAAAGCCAATGTTGCTTCCCAAAACTGGGGAGAAAAAAGAAAAATTAAAGTAGGATAGCTCATAGAAATAAGCTCACCAGGGGGTAGGAATAGGAGGAACATGTTTATTTTTAAATTAGGAAGCGCTGCTTTGGCTCTCTTGCTCCTTTAACAACAGGAGTGGAGAACGAGAGGCCAGAATCAAGGGACTGGAGGGGAATAATTCAGGTTGCAGCCAATTTTAGAAGAATTTGGCAAACAGTTCCATACTGCAAACTAAGTGTTGTAGGAAAACAGAGTGTCCAGTAGCCTGCGGAAACCACAAATATTCAGTTACAGAGATATTTGCCCAGTTTCACATCAATGGAAAATATCAGTTGTTGGCCAAGTTGCTCTTTACTGAATATATGGAAGCCAATTCATGAACACCAAGATCTATTATCTTTAAAAGAACCAATTATTTTAAGGAAATATTCTTAATTTAAGAGTATTAAAAGATAACAATTTTTTTTTTTTCTTCAAATGTCTGTCAAACAACTCTCCCTTTCTGGGTCCAGTTTACTTATAGATGCAAAATATGCTGCCTTTAAAAATAAGCCTCCAAAAAAAACTACAAAAAATCCTTCCAAAACCATTCACAATTATTGAAATTGGGTGATACATGAAAGTTAGTGAAAATATTTCAATACTTCATTTTAAATATTTTTAAATACCTATAATATAAAGATTTTTTTAAAAAGCCTCCAGATGACAAAGCACTTAGCTATGTGACCTTGGACATGTTAAATTAAATTTTCTGTGTCCTAGTGTCCTCATTTTTAAAACAGATTTACCAACACTTACTTTGCAGGGTTGATGTGAAGACTAGAAACAATGCATGTGAAGCACACAGAAGTACCTGGATCACAATATGTGTTTATTAAACAGTGATTGTTATAGGGATGTATGTTCTCAAGACAGCCTGACATTTAATGGGAATCTGTAGTTTATAAGATTAACAATACAGATGTGACAATAAGATAACATGAATGATTTTGTTTTTCAAATATATCAATGTTGTTCCTTTTGAAGTAATTTTCATTACTTCAGTAATGGACCAAACATTTTTGAAAAGCTTAAGATTAGTTTATGGATTTCCAATCATTTATTTTTAGTATTTCCAGTGGGATAAAATTTGGTCCCTGAAAAGCTGGACTTGATTTTTGTATACCATAAATTATTCTAGTCAATTCCACTGGGTGATCAAGCTGTGACATACCAGTTTGGACCAAAAACTAGACAGGTTGCGAATGAGACTGAAATTCTTGTATGGCCCTCCAGAAGTAACCTAAAAGAGGATTCCTTAATCATTGTGTATTTCAAAAAACTCACTTAAGACACTTGCTGCCGATTTAATATGTGTTTTAACTTTTCCACTTACTGATGTATTACTGTTACTGCTGGCTGCACTGAAAGGGTCAGTACTTGAAGTGGCAAAAGGATCAGCAGAAGATTGCTTGAAGAAACAGTCAGATGCAAATGGATCTGAACCTTTGAAAGGATCACCTCCAAATGGATCTAAGGAAATACAGCACAAATATAAGAAACCAAAAAATCATTAACCTAAATGTTCTGTCACTTGATGGCATAATAATTGCCTTAATTGAAAGAAATTTTGAACTCCTGCAGAAATACAGAAATCTAAGTTGGGTACTTTGTAGTGTGAATATTGATCATAAAAAAAAAGTATTGACAGTGTACCTAGTTAAAAAAAAAAAATTTTTTTTTTTTTAGATAGCCTTAATTAACATTCTTTCCTACTCGTCATCATTTACCCAAAGCAAATCAATATTCCAACATTTGCTTAGGCAAACATTTCCTGTATACTAAGGTTTAAATAATTCCTCTAAGCTGGTAATTCCTGTTCTTTTGGGGATCACAGATTCCTTTCAAATTTTGATAAAAGACACAGAATATTTCCTCTAATTTACTTATTTTTAAAAATTAGCATATAATTTCAAGTGATCCCATTTTAAGAATTCTTTTTTTAAAAAGTATTTTATTGTGTTTTTAGTGAAAGTTTATATGGCAAATTAGGTTCGTATCTAACAATTTCTATACATATTGTTCTGTGACATTGGTTGTATTTTTCACATGTGTCAACATTCTCATTCTTTCCATTCTGGTTGTTCTGTTTCCATTAACCTACCTTCCCTGCCCTGCCCCTAACCTTCTTCTCATCTTTGCTTTAGGGTCAACCATAGATGATTTTTTAAAAAAATGGGCACAGTATTCACAGGTGATACTGCCAATTTTATGAGCCAATCTGTTATTTAGCTGATGTGTGATCTCTGGGAGTGGTTTCAGTTCTAAGTTTAAAGGGTATCTCAGGGCGATACTCTCACCGGTTCCTCTAGTCTCTACTGGTCCAGTTGAGTCTCGACTTTTTTTTTTCTTTTAAAGAATTTGAGTTTTGTTAAGATCCCTCATTTTATGCTATCATAACTAAAGAAAACAACAACAAAAACTTCTAAGTGTATTTCTCTCTTAGAGCTCAAAGCTAACAGTCAATAGTTTGGAATAGGTTTGGGAAGGAAAACCAAGTGGTAAACCAGATTTGCTTTATTCTAATGAAAAAATCCCACAGAAAGAATATCTTAAATATTTCCCTAATGATAGTTTAAATTTTTTATTGCTATAAAGTCTATTTAGCTTGATCTGTTTTTAATATTTATAAATAATGTTCATGTGATTTTATTCAACATGTTTGCTAGCATTACTGAGTTACTTAGGACAAAGTATAATTCAGGAAGAAAAATTATCAATAAATGATTGATCTGTGATATTAAAAGTTGAAGCTGCTAGATAAGACTAATTAGAGCGTGACATTCAAGATGTTTCCTTTTCCCTCATTCATGCAAACAGGCTGTAAACTCAGGAAAACAAAATTAAGTTCTAAATCCTGTAGTAGTATAGATAATTATGCTCGTAATCAGGAGAAATCAGTGTAAATATTACTAAAAGTACCAAAACATAAATACTAATGTTATTTTTTTAAAAGTAAAGCTAACAGTTTATTAAGCAAATTCACAAGAGTCTACCGCTCCTCTTTTGGAAATGCCAGGCACGCATGACATCTTACTAGTGCCTTAGGTCAGTTTCAAAACTGAATAAAAAGGAAGTCCATTCCGCATAACTACTCAACTTGTGACCACCCACCATTCCTAACTACAACATAAGCTTATAATTAGCAGAATCAAGTTAAAGCTAAGATGAATCTCAATAATATACTAACCAATTTTCCCAAAAGGATCATCCTTGAAAGGATCACCTGTAATAAAATAAATAAGTGGAAATCAAAATAATATTTACTGTTGTGGAACCGTTACTTATTTTGGAAAGAAAAATGCAAAAGAGTTTTGACACAAGTGGTATTTAACATAGTTTACAATGACAGCAGGTATTTTATCAAACGTGTTTCTTCAAAAGACGGTAGGGAACTTAAGGATGGGGATCAGCTCCTAACCCTCTGTCTAAGTAATCTAGTGCGGCTGTAACAGAAATACCACAAGTGGACGGCCTTAAAAAACAGAAATTTATTCTCTCTCAGTCTAGTAGGCTAGGAGTCCAAATTTAGGGCTTCAGCTCCAGGGGAAAGCTTTCTCTGTTGGCTCTGGAAGAAGGTCCTTTGTCATCAATCTTCCCCTGGACTAACAGCTTTTCTGCACAGGAACCCCAGGTCCAAAGGACTCACTCTGCTTCCGGCGCTGCTTTCTTGGTGCTGAGGTTCACTTTCGACTCTCTGCTCACTTTCCCTGTTATATCTCAAAAGAGATTGGCTCAAGACACAATCTAATCTTGTGGATTGAGTTCTACCTCATTAACAGAACTGCCACCTCATTAACATCATAGAGGTAGGAAATATAACACATAGGAAAGTCATATCAGATGACAAAATGGTGGACAATCACAAAATACTGGGAATCATGGCCTAGCCAAATTGATACACATATTTTTTGGGGGAACACAATTCAATCCATGCTACCCTCCTATAGCTTTCACTCTTTTAAAACAATGGTACTGGCGTTTTTAATAAACAATTGTTGGTTGACCCAAGATTGCCCAATCTCCTCTGCTGCTCCATAACATCGCTATCCTTTGGACCCTTGTCTTGAAGAAGAAACATGCTCTTAATCAAAGAGTTCCTAAAACATCATCAAAAGCTTAGTTCCAGGGTTTAGTTGCCCAAGGAGGACAAATACTAGCAAATTTGGGCATATAACCCCTCACTCTTTCCTCTACTATTGTTGTAACAAGCAGGCTCTCAAAACTAAAGCCCTATTCTTATACAGTTTATATATTTAAAAAAATCTTTTTTGTAAATCAATGATACAAAAATAAGAGTACTTACTGCCAACAAAAGGATCAGACTGGAAAAAATCCAAGTTTGTATCTGCAACTGGATCTGTCAGTGAGCTTGATTCTACATTAAACGGATCTTCCTAAAAAATAATATTAAAAAAATTTTTTTAGGAACCAAAGAAGTTTTAAAAGGTAACATTTTAAAATAAACATCAGATCATATGCATGTTTTGAAAAATCAACTGAATGTAGTTTAACAAATACTTCCACTGTCAGAAAGTATAGTTGACACATTTTTCTCTTCTCTTAGCATAAAACAATGTGTAACTCACCTTTTCTTAGCCTAAAACCAGTGATAAGAACATTTAAATATAAAATTACTTTTACCTCTTTTGAGTGTTTGTCACTGTTAAATTCAGGACAAGATTCTTCATTAACAGCTGCAGTCACCACTTCCTTTTCATCAGTCATACCAGTAGGTGGTATTTCAGGACTATTTCTTGCCTACAAAATATTGATGCTACATGAATTAACAATATACTTTCCTACCTGACAGAGGAAACTAACAAAGGACAACCAAAAATTATAAAAATTACAACAACCACACACACACACACACACAAAAAGCAAGTAGAACATATGCTTTGAATGACTACTTCTTCTATAATCTTTCTTAGAAAATGATAACACCAACCACTGAAGTCAGAGAGTCAGAAACCTTCTTAACCACTTCCCTTTCAGTCATCCCCAAAGTTCTAGAGTCAGAAACCAAGTCCTATCGAATCTACACCATATCTCTTTCTTGAGTCTTTCACTTCCTGTCCCCTGTCACTGTCACTATCACCTATTTACAGGATCAACATTTCTGATCCAGATTACTGTAGCAGCCTTCCAATTGCCTTCCTACTTCCAACATGAGCCCTTCCAGTCTATCCTCTTTACAGTAGTCAAAGTAAATGATCTAAAATATGAATTTGATCATGACCTTCTCGTTAAAAGTCCTTCAATGGCTCCTCATTGCTTTCCAGATTCAGACTAGTAGTAGGTATTAAGCTTAAGAAGCAGCAGGGGCAATCTCCATTTCACACGACCCTTAAGTCTTTGAAAGACAGCTGAATAATTTGTCTTTTGTGTTTAAAAGAATATTATACAGTAATATATTCCAAGATGGTACTATCTAAATAAATTCAAGCCTGTTAATTTTACATTCTTAACGTTTCTCACATTTATATGCTTCTCATTATCCCTCCCATTACTGCTTAAGTTCAGGCTAAAACAACTCTCACATTAATATAACAATATAATACTAACGTATCAACATATAATAAGATATTAACATATCTTAGTGTCTTAACGTATCTCTTTGCATCCATTTTCACTCTCCAATCCATTTTCCACATTTTCGAAAGGGTAAATTTAACCTTGTCACTTCCTGCTTAAAATTCTTCAATAGCTACTCATCACAGTAAGACAAATCCCCAATCCTTCACTATGAATCCAAATTTCTTACCCTTTCTGACCTAAAAGTGGTCATCTTCAACCAGGTACACATCATAATCACCATGAAATTTGTTTTTAAAATATATGCACTGGCTCCATTTCAGAAACTCTAGTTCAGCAAGTTTGTGGTGGGGCTCAGGAATCTTGATGTTGATAAAGTATCAGAGGTGATGAGATAGCCCCTACAGAACCTTATCTCCTCCCAGTGCTCTCCCCACCATCACAAGATACACTTTGAAAACTTCTTGTGGCACTGTACGGCATGGTTCCCCCCTCATCTCGTACCTATGTCAATGCTGTTTTCTCTGCGACGAATGCACCAACCCTTCTTTGCTTACCCCCTTCTGACTTGTCAAAGATCACTTGCAAAGTGTTTCCTACAAAAACTTCCCTGACCCCCCTCCAAACAGTCCTTCCTGAATATCCTGTGCTTTCCTTACCGAAGCCCTTTAACACGGTGCTGCAATACTAGGCCGTCTGCTGCTTGAAGCCAGAGCTAAATGTCCTTTGTCTCCACAGTCCTCACACATAACACAGCCCATCTGCTCATAGCTGGTACCCTCTAAACAAATGGTAAATAAATGTCCTCAACGTTATATAACAGAGAATTATGTTGGGCCCTGGGTGAAGGTACTTAAAAAACTTAAAAAAAATTTTTACTAACTACAGAACTACTGTCTTAAAAACATGTTCTATAGTAAATAATTCAGTTAAAATGACATTTTTACACTAATTAAAACTAGCACTACTGTATCAGTACTCATTCTCTGCCTTTAAAAACAAAGTCCCAATTATCCTCAGATGAGGCAAGGCTACATTTCTATTAGGATTTTGAGCTGAATCAATTTTTTTTTTCTTTTCTGAAGTTATCAAATAAAAGCTATGAAACTATTAGACTCACTGGAGATTCCTGGTGTATAGGCTCAGACTCTAGGTTGCTCTGGCCTTCAGCCTGCTCATTAAGGTTCGCTGTTTCACTGCTGCTGGTGCTGAGACTGCAATAATCTGTAGCACCATTTACAAGAATGCTGTGTGGACTACTGCACCAATTTAACTGATGATTATGGTTTTCCAGTTCTTTCATTTCCGTAAGTTTCATTTGTATCTGTCAACACAAAATAGAAATACAAAACAATTTAGTACTAGAAAGACATGCAACGTAAAAATGGCTATACCCTTAGACTTGGTCTGAGATAAATTTGCTTTCTTTAAGAACTCCCTGGGAATGTAGCATGACCTAGAGGAAAGAATTCAGTGACCCCTCCCAATAAGCTCCTCTTTTGAAGTTATACATGGATTTAGTTTTGTACTTTTTTTTTTCAAAACCCCAAGAATTCTGATTTAAATATCTGCAAATTGGCAGTCCTTCAGATAAAGAAGGGTTAGGGCACTGGGAAGAAGACAGCCAAGTGGCAGAGCGAGAGGCAAAACTGTTGTGGTGAAGCTTTAACCCATTGCTGCTGAGTGGATTCTGACTCATAGTGACCCTAGGATGAAGCTTTAGGAGAGAGAAGGGAAGCTGAGGGACAGGACAGCACACCCATAAGTAGTCCTAATGGGAAAGTGGGAATGAAGACACAAAGGTAAAATGAGCTAGCTTCCTATGCTTTGGCATTATTTACTAGTGTTCTACAGCCCTAGGAAGTATTCTCTAAATCTAAGCTATGCCAAGCAGGTTAAATAAAGGACACTCAAGATTTTCTGACCTCAAACATCCAAGTGACTTTATACTCCAGGGACAACAGTGGGACAGAGAAGGCAGAATTCAATAAATTCTAGGGTGTATAAAAAGAAAAATGTTGGGGACCAGAGGCAGCGGGAAAAACATTTTTTTGTGTGGGGGGGGGGGCAGAATTTGCCTTCTCAACTTCTTTAAATGTTTGTAAATTTGTTTTTTTTTTTTTATAGATAAAAACAAATTTACAAACATTTAAAGAAGTTGAGAAGGCAAATTCTGCCCCCCCACAACAAAATGTTCCTAGTGAAAAAGGAATAATAAATGGAATCTTACTGAATAGTACCCATCTTTCATAAAATATTTAAAAATGACATTGGAGCTCCCTTTATTTAGCATGTTTGCTTTTTTTTTTTTTTTTAGCAAACATAAAAATTACCTATTGACCTTTCATAAGTTTACTCAAGGCTCTGGTCCCACAGTCTTATTTTTCCCATAGGGTTTTAAGTTGCTCAAGTTGGAATCTATAATTAACCATAAGTCTTTCCAGGGCTATAACCTGGGGAAAAAATACCATATTGGATTAGGAGACAGGTTTAAATCTAGTACTGTCATCTTCCAGTTAGGTGATCTTAGCCAAAGAAACATCTTCAGGCCTCCACTTCTTAATCTATACAAGGAGTACCTCCACAGAGGATTGTTATGTAGACCAAAAGAAGTAATATCTTTGAAAGAACTCTGTAAAATGCAACGGTCTATGTAAATGATGGACAATGTGGGTAAAAGTGCCTAGCACACTGTAATTCTCACTTTTATAGCAGTTAGGTTTTTTCCAGCACCTTGTTTTCCCCCTGCCTTTTGCACTAATTCACCCCATTTTTAAAAAGTAAAAGGTCTGAAGCTCCTTGAGGGCAGGGACCACACCTTTTGCTATCAGTTTGTATCTCCAGTGCCTAGCACAATGATATACACTGTAAGTGCTCAACATATATTCATGGGATGAACACAGTACTGTACTTATAAATTAAACAGTGGGCATCAATAAGCATATACAGGCAGTCCCTGGGTTATGAAAGATATCCATTCCTAACTGTGTCCTTAAGTCATCAAGTCAAACGTGTAGGTGAGTTGCAACAGGTGCATTTCTCATTTAGCTTCACTTTAGTGCAAGAAAAGGCTCAAAGCCTTTTCAATGATTTAAAAGCTGCCTGTGCAGCAAGTTAAGGTGATTTGTGACGAAGAATTTGTTGTGAGTAGGGGTTGGTTCAACCCTTTCAAAGTGAGGGCAAATTTACATAGCATCAGAGGGCAAGTACAAATTGTCCCTAATTTGGATGTTTGTAACCTGAGGACTGCCTGGATATCTACCAAACTGTATTTAATTTAAATTTAAATACACTCTGTATATTCCTAGTTCCATAGAGCAGTGGCTTGTAAACTTTACTTTTACCCACAGATATAAACATGTTTTACATTCTAACCCAGTACACTAAGCAACTAATCTGAGAAGAACAGGGCATCAGGATTGGAGGAAGACTCATTAACAACCTGCATTTTGAAGATGACACAACTTCTCTTGCTGAAAATGAAGAGGATTTGAAGCACTTACTGATAAAGATCAAAGACCACACCCTTCAGTATGGATTATACCGCAACATAAAGAAAACAAAAATCCTCACAACTGGACCAATAAGCAACATCGTGATAAATGGGGAAAAGACTGAAGTCAAGGGTTTCATTTTACTTGAATCCACAATCAACACCCATGGAAGCAGCCGTCAAGAAATCAAAAGATGCATTGTACTGGGCACATCTGCTGCAAAAGACCTGTTTAAAGTGTTGAAAAGCAAAGATGTCACCTTGAAGACTAAGGTGCACATGACCCAAGCCATGCTGTTTTCAATTGCCTCCTATGCATGTGAAAGCTGGACAGTGAATAAGGAAGACCCAAGAACTGATACCTTTGAACTGTGGTGTTGGAGAAAAATATTGAATATACCACGGACTGCCAGAAGAATGAACAAATCCGTCTTGGAACAAATCCAGAAGTTCGACCAGAATGCTCCTTTGAAAAAAGGACGGTGAGACTATATCTCACATACTTTGGACATGTTGTCCGGAGGGATCAGGCCCTGGAGAAGGACATCATGCTTGGTAAAGTAGAGGGTCAGCGAAAAAGAGGAAGACCCTCAGTGAGATAGACTGACACACTGGCTCCAACAATGGGCTTAAGCATAACCACGATAGTGAGGATGGGGCAGGACTGGGCAGTGTTTCGCTCTGTTGCACATAGGGTCGCTATGAGTCGGAGCCAACTCAATGGCACCTCACAGCAACAATGACCTAGTATATTCATATGTATATACTTGCATGTGTCTGTGTGTATGCACATATAAGCAAATACATATATAATGCAGACATATATATCATGTGTATGTATATATAAGCATATAATATATATACATACACACACGATAATGAAGCAAAAGTTTCATTAAGTAATACTTAATCTTAGTGTATGTAATGCATTCTGATGTTTCCTATTCTCTCGTATTTCAAATTTTAAAACATTTTTATCATGAGCATTAAATCAATTTCATGACCCACTGTAACCTTACAGTTTAAAATTAAAAACCTGAACATTAAAATAATATCTATCACAAAGATGAAGGAATAAGTGGAAACACCTGCCTAGTAAACAACTGACTATGACACATTTGTTCCTTAAAGTTATTGCTGAGAAATCTATTAAAATCTTGAACAAAACTAGGCTTTCATATGTCAGCTCTCCCAGGTACCTGTCTCTAAGCCTGTTTTCTTCCTAAGGTGGAATCTTTCTAGTTTCTATGTAAACTCAGAGGACATAGGAAAAAAAAAACAAAAAAAACCCAGCAATTAACACAAGCTCTTTGCAAACTGTGCAAGAGAAGTGCAATAAACTATTAGAATGCTAGAGATACTTAGATAACTATAGCATATGTTTTATAAGTAATGTGTAGATTTAAGATCAGCGCTTCTTGGCTTTACTCTTGTTGCAAAAACTAGGTAAGAAATAAGAGGAAAGAGGAAGATTTGGTGAGTCAGAAAGATCTTCTTCAGCTACCCTTTTCAGAAACATTTCAGTTTAACTTTAGAGAGTCATGAAAGTCTCAGGCACACTTACAGTTGGACTTTCATTTTTATAGATCCATGAGCACATATTGCTCTTTGCCAAAAGGACATATAAAAGCCATTAAATCAAACGTTATAAGAAATTTGTGTTATTTATTCTTTAAGTTTGGAGATCAAATTTACTCTGGTACTCTAGGTAGTACAATTTGCTGAGGCTGTTTTCCTTAATCACAAACATTTTTTCCCCCTCAATGATGACTTAGGAATATTCAGATCCCTTTCTACTTAAGCATTTACGCTCCCTCTTTTGGAAGAAGCTCTCTTTCAAAAAAGTCAAAAAAAAGAAAATGGAAAGATAAGCCAGAGGTACGGAGAAAAAATTTGCAAACCTTTTATCTGATAAAGGACTTATACCTAGAATATATAAAGAACTCTTGAAATTAAGTAAGAAAGAACAACCCAATTGAAATATGGGCAAAAGATTTAAATAGACATTTAAGCTAAGAAGATACATAAATAGCTAAACAGCACATGAAAAGATGCGAAACATCATTAGTCATTAGGGAAATGCAAATTAAAACCACAATGAGATAGCTACCACTTGACACCTACTAAAATGAACTTAATTAAGAAGACAGACAATAAAAGTGTCGGTGAAGATGTGGAGAAACTCATGTACCGTTCATGGGAATGTAAGATGGTGCAGCCACTTTGAAAAAAGGTTGGCAGTTTCTTAAAAAGTTAAACATAACTTTACCACATGACCAACTATTCCACACCCAAGAGAAATGAAAACATACGTTCACATACAGATTTGTACGTAAATTTTCATGACAGCATTACTCATTTCATATTAGCCAAAAAGTAGAAAGAATCCAAATGTCCATTATCTGGTGAATGGATAAACAAATGCATTCCATACAATAAAATATTATTGAATAATAAAATGAAACATAATGTCAATACATGCTACAATACTGGATGAGCCTCAAAAAAATTACGCTAAGTGAAAGAAGCCATATGCAAAAGACTACATATTGTATAATTACATTTATATGAAATTTCCAGAAAAGGAATGTCTATAGAGGCAGAAAGCAGATTACTGGTAACCCAGGAGTAGAAGTGGACACTGACTACAAACAGGTACAAAGGATCCTTTGGGAGTTACAATAAAAATATTATAAAACTGAATTTCACACATGATGATCTTTGCACAACTCTAAAATTACTTTTAAAAAAATCATTGAGAGGCAGGACCAAGATGGCGAACTAGGTGCACGCTACCGCGGATCCCTCTTGCAACAAAGACTCGGAAAAACAAGTGAATCGATCACATACATAACAATCTACGAACCCTGAACAACAAACACAGATTTAGAGATGGAGAACGAACAAATACGGGGAAGCAGCGATTGTTTTCAGAGCCTGGAGCCAGCGTACCAGTCAGGTGACCTTCGGTGCCCGATTTGTGGCAGAGCCCAGGGGGGCAGATGGCACAAACAAGTGGCCCAGCCCTGGCCCCCGAACTCATTCCGGGAGGGGGCCCAGCCGGTTCGTGAGGGCGGCGTGGCGACGCAGCCGGTGGGAGAAGTCCCCAGGAGACAGTGACGGGTCTTGGAGCGGGGAGAGCGGCGTCCCAGCCAGGGAACCGTCCCGCCAGGATTTTGACTGGGCGCAGGCACGGCATAGGCGCGGAGAGCTACTCCACCGCCCTGAACTAGCCCGGGTGGAGGGCCCAGCCGGTTCGCGCGGGCGGCGTGGCGACGCAGCCGGTGAAGGAGGTTCCAGGGGGGCAGCGACTGGTCTTGGAGCGGGGAGAGCGGCATCCCAGCCGGGACGCGTGGTCGTGGTGCAAGCTCGGGGAGCTACTCCGCTCTCCTGAGCTGACTCGGGGGGGGGCCAGCCGGTTCGCGGAGGAGGCGCGGCTGGCGGGACGGGGAGTCCCTGGGAGGCAGTGACTGCTTTTGGAGTCAGGAGTGCACCGTCCCCGTAGGGGAACCTTGACATTGGGCATGGGGCTGGCAGCAGAGGATCTGACCGTGACTCCAGCGAGCCAGACCCCTGGGGGGCAATCTCCACACAGCCAGCACACATAGGCGACGTGCCCCGTGGGAATCTCAGATATAATAGTCATTCCAAGCAAGACAAGCAACTCTAGCTATCTTCTGAGGTGCTACTCTCCTATCTCTCTGATCCCTCCCCCACTCTCCCCAGGCAGCTTCATTAACATCCGAATAGCCTGAGCCAGAGGGAGAACTCTGATAGGGAACTGACTGCATTTTTTTTTAGCGGATTTTCTGGAAAAACTAGTTTCCCAGTAATGGATCGGAGACAGCAGTCCATATCAAACCACATAAAGAAGCAGACCATGACAGCTTCTCCAACCCCCGAAACAAAAGAATCAAAATCTTTCCCAAATGAAGATACAATCCTGGAATTATCAGATACAGAATATAAAAAACTAATTTACAGAATGCTTCAAGACATCACAAACGAAATAAGGCAAACTGCAGAAAAAGCCAAGGAACACACTGATAAAACTGTTGAAGAACTCAAAAGGATTATTCAAGAACATAGTGGAAAAATTAATAAGTTGCCAAGAATCCACAGAGAGACAGCATGTAGAAATCCAAAAGATTAACAATAAAATTACAGAATTAGACAACGCAACAGCAAGTCAGAGGAGCAGACTCGAGCAATTAGAATACAGACTGGGACATCTGGAGGACCAGGGAATCAACACCAACATAGCTGAAAAAAATCAGATAAAAGAATTAAAAAAATGAAGAAACCCTAAGAATCATGTGGGACTCTATCAAGAAGGATAACTTGCGGGTGACTGGAGTCCCAGAACAGGGAGGGGGGACAGAAAACACGGTGAAAATAGTTGAAGAACTCCTGACACAAAACTTCCCTGACATCATGAAAGACGAAAGGATATCTATCCAAGATGCTCATCGAACCCCATTTAAGATTGATCCAAAAAGAAAAACACCAAGACATATTATCATCAAACTCGCCAAAACCAAAGATAAACAGAAAATTTTAAAAGCTGCCAGGGAGAAAAGAAAGGTTTCCTTCAAGGGAGAATCAGTAAGAATAAGTTCAGACTACTCAGCAGAAACCATGCAGGCAAGAAGGGAATGGGACGACATATACAGAGCACTGAAGGAGAAAAACTGCCAGCCAAGGATCATATATCCAGCAAAACTCTCTCTGAAATATGAAGGCGAAATTAAGATATTTACAGATAAACACAAGTTTAGAGAATTTGCAAAAACCAAAGCAAAGCTACAAGAAATACTAAAGGATATTGTTTGGTCAGAAAACCAATAATATCAGATACCAGCACAATACAAGGTCACAAAAGAGAACGTCCTGATATCAACTCAAATAGGGAAATCACAAAAACAAATTAAGATTAATTAAAAAAAAAAAAAATACACATAACAGGGAATCATGGAAGTCAATAGGTAAAAGATCACAATAATCAAAAAGAGGGACTAAATACAGGAGGCATTGAACTGCCAGATGGAGAGTGATACAAGGCGATATAGAACGATACAAGTTAGGTTTTTACAAAAATAGGGGTAAATAATAAGGTAACCACAAAAAGGTATAACAACTCCATAACTCAAGACAAAAGCCAAGAAAAACGTGTAACGACTCAACTAACATAAAGTCAAACACTATGAAAATGAGGATCTCACAATTTACAAAGCAAAACATCTCAGCACAAAAAAGTATGTGGAAAAATGAAATGGCCAACAACACACATGAAAAGGCATCAAAATGATAGCACTAAAAACTTATTTATCTATAATTACGCTGAATGTAAATGGACTAAATGCACCAATAAAGAGACAAAGAGTCACGGACTGGATAAAGAAACACGATCCATCTATATGCTGCCTACAAGAGACACATCTTAGACTTAGAGACACAAACAAACTAAAACTCAAAGGATGGAAAAAAATATATCAAGCAAACAATAAGCAAAAAAGAAGAGGAGTAGCAATATTAATTGCTGACAAAATAGACTTTAGACTTAAATCCATCACAAAGGATAAAGAAGGACACTATATAATGATAAAAGGGACAATTGATCAGGAAGACATAACCATATTAAATATTGATGCACCCAATGACAGGGCTGCAAGATACATAAATCAAATTTTAACAGAACCGAAAAGTGAGATAGACACCTCCACAATTATAGTAGGAGACTTCAACACACCACTTTCGGAGAAGGACAGGACATCCAGTAAGAAGCTCAATAGAGACACGGAAGATCTACTTAAAACAATCAACCAACTTGACCTCATTGACTTAAACAGAACTCTGCACCCAATTGCTGCAAAGTATACTTTTTTTTTCTAGCGCACATGGAACATTCTCTAGAATAGACCACACATTAGGTCATAAAACAAACCTTTGCAGAGTCCAAAATATCGAAATATTACAAAGCATCTTCTCAGACCACAAGGCAATAAAACTAGAAATCAATAACAGAAAAACTAGGGAAAAGAAATCAAATACTTGGAAAATGAACAATACCCTCCTGAAAAAAGACTGGGTTATAGAAGACATTAAGGAGGGAATAAGGAAATTCATAGAATGCAACGAGAATGAAAATACTTCCTATCAAAACCTCTGGGACACAGCAAAAGCAGTGCTCAGAGGCCAATTTATATCAATAAATGCACACATACAAAAAGAAGAAAGAGCCAAAATCAGAGAACTGTCCCTACAACTTGAACAAATAGAAAGTGAGCAACAAAAGAATCCGTCAGGCACCAGAAGAAAACAAATAATAAAAATTAGAGCTGAACTAAATGAATTAGAGAACAGAAAAACAATTGAAAGAATTAACAAAGCCAAAAGCTGGTTCTTCGAAAAAATTAACAAAATTGATAAACCATTCGCTAGACTGACTAAAGAAATACAGGAAAGGAAACAAATAACCCGAATAAGAAACGAGAAGGACCACATCACAACAGAACCAAATGAAATTAAAAGAATCATTTCACATTACTACGAAAAATTGTACTCTAACAAATTTGAAAACCTAGAAGAAATGGATAAATTCTTGGAAAAACATTACCTACCTAAACTAACACATTCAGAAGTAGAACAACTAAACAGACCCATAACAAAAAAAGAGATTGAAACGGTAATCAAAAAACTTCCAACAAAAAAAAGCCCTGGCCCGGACGGCTTCACTGCAGAGTTCTACCAAACCTTCAGAGAAGACTTAACACCATTACTACTGAAGCTATTTCAAAGTATAGAAAAAGACGGAATACTACCCAACTCATTCTATGAAGCCACCATCTCCCTGATACCAAAACCAGGTAAACACATTACAAAAAAAGAAAATTATAGACCTATATCCTTCATGAACACAGATGCAAAAATTCTCAACAAAATTCTAGCCAATAGAATCCAACAACACATCAAAAAAATAATTCACCATGATGAAGTGGGATTTATACCAGGTATGCAAGGCTGGTTTAATATCAGAAAAACCATTAATATAATCCATCACATAAATAAAACAAAAGATAAAAACCACATGATCTTATCAACTGATGCAGAAAAGGCATTTGACAAAGTCCAACACCCATTTATGATAAAAACTCTTACCAAAATAGGAATTGAGGGAAAATTCCTCAACATAATAAAGGGCATCTATGCAAAGCCAACAGCCAATATCACTCTAAATGGAGAGAACCTGAAAGCATTTCCCTTGAGAACGGGAACCACACAAGGATGCCCTTTATCACCGCTCTAATTCAACATCGTACTTGAAGTCCTAGCCAGGGCAATTAGGCTAGACAAAGAAATAAAAGGTATCCGCATTGGCAAGGAGGAAGTAAAGTTACCACTATTTGCAGATGACATGATCTTATACCCAGAAAACCCTAAGGAATCCTCCAGAAAACTACTGAAACTAATAGAAGAGTTTGGCAGAGTCTCAGGTTATAAAATAAACATACAAAAATCACTTGGATTCCTCTACATCAACAAAAAGAACACCGAAGAGGAAATAACCAGATCAATACCATTCACAGTAGCCCCCAAGAAGATAAAATACTTAGGAATAAATCTTACCAAGGATGTAAAAGACCTATACAAAGAAAACTACAAAGCTCTACTACAAGAAATTCAAAAGGACATACTTAAGTGGAAAAACATACCTTGCTCATGGATAGGAAGACTTAACATAGTAAAAATGTCTATTCTACCAAAAGCCATCTATACATTTAACGCACTTCCGATCCAAATTCCAATGTCATATTTTAAGGGGATAGAGAAACAAATCACCAATTTCATATGGAAGGGAAAGAAGCCCCGAATAAGCAAAGCATTACTGAAAAAGAAGAAGAAAGTGGGAGGCCTCACTTTACCTGATTTCAGAACCTATTATACAGCCACAGTAGTCAAAACAGCCTGGTACTGGTACAACAACAGGCACATAGACCAATGGAACAGAATTGAGAACCCAGATATAAATCCATCCATGTATGAGCAGCTGATATTTGACAAAGGCCCAGTGTCAGTTAATTGGGGAAAAGATAGTCTTTTTAACAAATGGTGCTGGCATAACTGGATATCCATTTGCAAAAGAATGAAACAGGACCCATACCTCTCACCATGCATAAAAACTAACTCCAAGTGGATCAAAGACCTAAACATAAAGACTAAAACAATAAAGATCATGGAAGAAAAAATAGGGACAACCTTAGGAGCCCTAATACAAGGCATAAACAGAATACAAAACATTACCAAAAATGATGAAGAGAAACCCGATAACTGGGAGCTCCTAAAAATCAAACACCTATGCTCATCTAAAGACTTCACCAAAAGAGTAAAAAGACCACCTACAGACTGGGAAAGAATTTTCAGCTATGACATCTCCGACCAGCGCCTGATCTCTAAAATCTACATGATTCTGTCAAAACTCAACCACAAGAAGACAAACAACCCAATCAAGAAGTGGGCAAAGGATATGAACACACATTTCACTAAAGAAGATATTCAGGCAGCTAACAGATACATGAGAAAATGCTCTCGATCATTAGCCATTAGAGAAATGCAAATTAAAACTACGATGAGATTCCATCTCATACCAACTAGACTGGCATTAATCCAAAAAACACAAAATAATAAATGTTGGAGAGGCTGCGGAGAGATTGGAACTCTTATACACTGCTGGTGGGAATGTAAAATGGTACAACCACTTTGGAAATCTATCTGGCGTTATCTTAAACAGTTAGAAATAGAACTACCATACAACCCAGAAATCCCATTCCTCGAAATACACCCTAGAGATACAAGAGCCTTCACAGGAACAGATATATGCACACCCATGTTTATTGCAGCTCTGTTTACAATAGCAAAAAGCTGGAAGCAACCAAGGTGTCCATCAACGGATGAATGGGTAAATAAATTGTGGTACATTCACACAATGGAATACTACGCATCGATAAAGAACAGTGACGAATCTCTGAAACATTTCATAACATGGAGGAACCTGGAAGGCATTATGCTGAGCGAAATCAGTCAGAGGCAAAAGGACAAATATTGTATAAGACCACTATTATAAGATCTTGAGAAATAGTAAAAACTGAGAAGAACACATACTTTTGTGGTTACGAAGGGGGGAGGGAGGGAGGGAGGGAGGGAGAGGGTTTTTATTGATTTATCAGTAGATAAGAACTGCTTTGGGTGAAAGGAAAGACAACACTCAATACATGGAAGGTCAGCTCAATTGGACTGGACCAAAAGCAAAGAAGTTTCCGGGATAAAATGAATGCTTCAAAGGTAAGCGGAGCAGGGGCGGGGGTCTGGGGAACATGGTTTGAGGGGACTTCTAAGTCAATTGGCAAAATAATTCTATTATGAAAACATTCTGCATCCCACTTTGAAATGTGGCGTCTGGGGTCTTAAATGCTAACAAGCGGCCATCTAAGATGCAACAATTGGTCTCAACCCACCTGGAGCAAAGGAAAATGAAGAACACCAAGGTCACACAACAACTAAGAGCCCAAGAGACAGAAAGAGGCACGTGAACCAGAGACCTACATCATCCTGAGACCAGAAGAACTAGTTGGTGCCCGGCCACAATCGATGACTGCCCTGACAGGGAGCACAACAGAGAACTCCTGAGGGAACAAGAGATCAGTGGGATGCAGACCCCAAATTCTCATAAAAAGACCATACTTAATGGTCTGACTGAGACTAGAGGAATCCCGGTGGCTATGCTCCCCAGACCTTCTGTTGGCACAGGACAGGAACCATCCCCGAAGACAACTCATCAGACATGAAAGGCACTGGTCAGCGGGGGGGAGAGAGATGCTGATGAAGAGTGAGCTAATTATTTCAGGTGGACACTTCAGAGTGTGCTGGCAACTCTTGTCTGGAGGGGGGATGGGAGGATAGAGAGAGAGGGAAGCTGGCAAAATTGTCACGAAAGGAGAGACTGAAAGGGCTGACTCAAGAGGGCGAGAGCAAGTGGGAGTACGGAGTAAGATGTATGTAAACTTATATGTGACAGACTGATTGGATTTGTAAACGTTCACTTGAGGCTTAATAAAAGTTAATAAAAAAAATAAATAAAAATGAAATAAATGAAAAAAAAATCATTGAATTGAGCCCTTAAAATTGGTGAGTTTTACGGTATGTCAATTATGCCTAAAAAAAAAAAAAAAAAACTGCTTTAAAAAAAGGCAAAGAAGAAAGCTATTTTAAAGACTACCCATTCATTGTGGTAGCATTCTCACTAGGATAATTCCTTCTTTTGGGTTACTGTTTATTGAGTACGTATACTGTATAACTAAAGGATTACTATGAGTCAGAATCGACTTGATGGCAACGGGTTTGGTTTGGTTTTTTATGCTCAACAAGATCCGTGCTAAGTGGCAGACATAAAAAAAAATATATGTATAAGTTCCTAAATCAAAAATCTCACTCTGCTGGGGAGACAGACATATAAACAAATACACAGGAGAAAATGTTACTATTGCAATGACAGAAGTATAGAGTACTAAGTGGGCCCAAAGAAGGCAGGGCTCAGGAAATGCCATAAAGAAATAACAGCTTAAGCTATGTCCTACAAGATGAGTGAGTAGATTTTATCTGCCAGACAAGTAGGAGAAGGAAGCATATAAAAAGGGCTTAATTATATACAATATTTAACCAAGAAAACTGGACTGGGCTTGAAAGACCTGGATTCTAGGATGTGGCTCTTCTTAAGGCTGTGTAACCATGGGCAAGTTACTTAACCTTCCTTGGCTTCAGTTTGTTCAAAATGACAGGAATGGCAACATGATCTCTATCTAACCATCTCACCTACCATTCTATAAGATATTATTCTCCATTTAAGGAAGCCTAGAAAAAAAAAAAAAAAAGGATCTACACACAGGACCCAAGGCAACACTACTATACATTTATCTCTGTAAGTAACAACTTCCCAATTAAAAAAGTAAATGTTTCCAAATGAGCAAAATGGATTTCAAAATTAGAATCACGAAACGGAGGACACTGGGTTATTATTTATAAAAATAAGCAACACTTATTGAGCATTTATGTACCAAACAATATGCTAAAAATACCTCTTAAGTTTTGCTTCATTTAATCTTTACAGCAGCCCTAAGAGGTAGGAATATTATTAATTCTCTGATTTTAAAGATGCGGAATGACATTAAAGTGATTCACTAAGTGGCAGAGCCAGCACTTAAACATAGACTATCTAACTACAAAGCCTTAACTACTAACCTGAAGATAACCATCAGGTGCACAAGATACATGACAGTTTTAACTTATGACAGGAGCAGAACGGAGCAAGTAGGAGCTAGAATTTCTGAACTCAAAGATAAATCACTTGGCACTAAAATATCTGAAGAAAAATAAGATTAAAAAAATGAAGAAACCTTAAGAATCATGTGGGAGCCTATCAAGAGAAATGACCTACAAGTGATTGGAGTACCAGAACAGGGAAGGATAACAAAAAATACACAGAGAATTGCTGAAGATTTGTTCGTGGAAAACTTCCCTGGTATTGTGAAAGATGAGAAGATATTTATCCAAGATGCTCACCGATCTCCACATAAGGTAGATCTTAAAAGAAACTCACCCAGACATATTATAATAAAACTTGCCAAAACCAAAGGTGAAGACAGAACTATAAAAGCAGCGAGGGATAAACGAAAGGTCACCTACAAAGGAGAGCTGATAAGAATAAGCTTGGACTACTCGGCAGAAACCATGCAGGGAAGAAGGCAATGGGATGACATATTTAAAAACTGAAGGGAAAAAATTACCTGCCAAGAATCATATATCCAGCAAATTGTCTCTTAAATATGAAGGTGAAATTAAGACATTTCCAGATAAACACAAGTTGAGGGAATTCGTAAAAGCCAAACCAAAACTACAAGAAATACTAAAGGGAGTTCTCTGGTTAGAAAATCAGTATCAGATATCAACCCAAGACTAGAACACTGGGCAGAGCAACCAGAAGTCAACCCAGACAGGGAAATCCAAAAAAGCAAAGCAAGATTATATAAAAAAGAGTTCAAAACAGGGTAATAGAGATGTTATTATGTAAAAGAAGACAACACTGGAATAATAAAGAGGGACAAAGGAATGTAATCATACACCTTCCATATGGAGAGGAAGATACGGCGATACAAAGCAATAAAGGTTAGGTTTAAATTTAGAAAAATAGGGGTAAATAGTAAGGCAACCACGAAGGAGACAAAGTATCCTACTTATCAAAATAAAATACAAGGGAAAAATACAGACGCAGCAGAAACAAAATCAACAACAAATATGAGGAAAGGACAATACATAATCTACTCAGCACATAAAACTAAGGGGAAAACAGAAACTGTCAACAACACACAAAAAAAGACATCAAAATGATAGCACTAAATTCATACCTGTCCATAATTACCCTGAATGTAAATGGGCTAAATGCACCAATAAAGAGACAGAGAGTGGAAGAATGGATTAAAAAAACAAGATCCGTCTATATGCTGTCTACAAGAGACACACCTTAGACTTACAGACACAAACAAACAAAAACTCAAAGGATGGAAAAAAATGTATCAAGCAAACAATAATCAAAAAAGAGCAGGAGTGGCAATATTAATTTCTGACAAAATACACTTGAAAGTTAAATCCATCAGAAAGGATAAGGAAGGACACTATATAATGAATAACGGGACCATACACCAAGAAGATACAACCATATTAAATATTTATGCACCTAATGACAGGGCTGCAAGATACATAAAACAAACTCTATCAGCGTAGAAAAGTGAGATAGACAGCTCCACAATAATAGTAGGAGACTTCAACACACCACTTTCAGTGAAGGACAGGACATCCAGAAAGAACCTCAATAAAGACACAGAAGATCTAAATGCCACCATCAACCAACTTGACCTCGTAGACATATACAGAACACTCCACCCAACAGCAACCAACAATACTTACTTTTCTAGTGCACATGGAACATTCTCTAGAATAGACCAGATATTAGGTCATAAAGCAAGCCTTAGCAGAATCCAAAACATTGAAATATTACAAAGCATCTTCTCTGATCATAAGGCCATAAAAGTGGAAATCAGTGAAAGGGAAAAGAAATCAAACACTTGGAAACTGAACAATACCTTGCTCAAAAAAGACTCGATTATAGAAGACATTAAGGATGGAATAAAGAAGTTCAGAGAATCCAATGAGAATGAAAACACTTCCTATCAGAACCTTTGGGAGAGAGCAAAAGCAGTGCTCAGAGGCCAATTTATATCAATAAATGCATACATCCAAAAAGAAGAAAGGGCCAAAATCAAAGAATTATCCCTACAACTTGAACAAACAGAAAGACAGCAACAAAAGAAACCCTCAGGCACCAAAAGAAAACAAATAATAAAAATTAGAGAAGACCTAAATGAAACAGAAAACAGAAAAACAATTGAACGAGTTAACAAGACCAAAAGCTGTTTTTTTGAAAAAAATCAACAAAATTGATAAACCACCAGCCAAACTGACAAAAGAAAAACAGGAGAGGAAGCAAATAACCCGAATAAGAAATGAGATGGGCGATATCACAACAGACCCAACTGAAATTAAAAGAATCATATCAGATTACTATGAAGAACTATACTTAAACAAATTTGAAAACCTAGAAGAAATGGATGAATTCCTAAAAACACACTACCTACCTAAACTAACACAAACAGAGGTAGAACAAATAAATAGACCCATAACGAAAGAAGAGATTGAAAAGGTAATCAAAAAACTCCCAACAAAAAAAAGCCCTGGTCCAGATGGCTTCACTGCAGAGTTCTACCAAACTTTCAGAGAAGAGTTAACACCACTACTACTAAAGGTATTTCAGAGCATACAAAAGGACAGAATACTACCAAGCTCATTCTAAGAAGCCACCATATCCCTGATACCAAAACCAGGTAAAGACACCACAAGAAAAGAAAATTATAGACCTATATCCCTCATGAACGTAGATAGAAAAATTCTCAACAAAATTCTAGCCAATAGAATCCAACAACACATCAAAAAAATAATTCACCATGACCAAGTGGGATTCATATCAGCTATGCAGGGATGGGTTCAACATTAGAAAAACAATTAATGTAATCCACCACATAAATAAAACAAAAGACAAGAATCACATGATTTTATCAATTGATGCAGAAAAGGCATTTGACAAAGTTCAACACTCATTCATGATAAAAACTCTCAGGAAATAGGAATAGAAGGAAAATTCCTCAACATAATAAAGGGCATTTATACAAAGCCAACAACCAACATCACCCTAAATGGAGAGAGCCTGAAAGCCTTCCCATTGAGATTGGGAGCCAGACAAGGATGCCCTTTATCACTGCTCTTATTCATCATTGTGTTGGAGGTCCGAGCCAGAGAAATTAGGCTAAATAAAGAAATAAAGGGCACCCAGATCATCAAGGAAGAAGACAAAGTATCTCCATTTGCAGATGACATGATCTTATATACAGAAAACCCTAAAGAATCCTCCAGAAATCTACTGAAGCTAATAGAAGAGTTCAGCAGAGTATCAGGATACAAGATAAACATACAAAAATCAGTTGGATTCTTCTACACCAACAAAAAGAACACAGAAGAGGAAATCACCAAATCAATGCCGTTTACAGTCGCTCCCAAGAAAATAAAATACTTAGGAATAAATCTTACCAGAGATGTAAAAGGCTTATACAAAGAAAACTATAGTACACTTTTGCAAGAAACCAAAAGAGGCTTACCTAAGTGGAAAAACGTACCTTGCCCATGGATAGGAAGACTTAACAGTATAAAAATATCTATTCTACCAAAAAGCAATCTATACATTTAATGCAATTCCGATCCAAATCCCGATGACATTCTTTAATGAGATGGAGAAACAAATCACCAACTTCATATGGAAGGGAAAGAGGCCCCAGATAAATAAGGCATCACTGAAGAAGAAGAACAAGGTGGGAGGCCTTACTTTACCTGATTTTAGAACCTATTATAATGCCACAGTAGTCAAAACAGCATGGTACTGGTACGACAACAGATACATGGACCAATGGAACAGAATTGAGAATCCAGACATAAATCCATCTACATATGAGCAGTTGATATTTGACAAAGGCCCCAAAACAGTTAACTGCAGAAAAGACAGTCTTTTAAACAAATGGTGCTGGCAGAACTGGATATCCATCTGCAAAAAAATGAAACAAGACCCACACCTCACTCCATGCACAAAAACTAACTCAAAATGGATCAAAGACCTAAATATAAAATCTAAAATGATAAAGATCATGGAAGAAAAAATAGGGACAATGTTAGGAGCCCTAATACATGGCATAAACAGTACACAAAACATTATAAAGAATGTAGAAGAAAAACTAGATAACTGGGAGCTCCTTAAAATCAAACACCTATGCTCATCCAAAGACTTCACCAAAAGAGTAAAAAGACAGACTGGGAAAAAGTTTTTAGCTATGACATTTCTGATCAGCGCCTGATCTCTAAAATGTACATGATACTGCAAAAACTCAACTACAAAAAGACAAATAACCCTATTAAAAACTGGGAAAAAAAAGATGAATAGACACTTCACTAAAGAAGACATTCAGGTAAAAAACAGATATATGAGGAAATGTTCACGATCATTAGCCATTAGAGAAATGCAGATCAAAACTACCATGAGATTTCATCTCACTCCAACATGGCTGGCATTAATCCAAAAAACACAAAATAATAAATGTTGGAGAGGCTGTGGAGAGACTGGAACACTTATACACTGCTGATGGGAATGTCAAATGGTACACCCACTTAGGAAATCAGTTTGGCGCTTCCTTAAAAAGCTAGAAACAGAACTACCTTACGATCCAGCAATCCCACTCCTTGGAATATATCCTAGAGAAATAAGAGTCTTTACACAAACAGACATATGCATAGCACTGTTTACGATAGCAAAGAGATGGAAGCAACCAAGGTGCCCATCAGCAGATGAATGGATAAATAAATTATGGTATATTCACTCAATGGAATACTACGCATCGATAAAGAACAGTGAGGAATCTGTGAAACATTTCATAACATGGAGGAACCTGGAAGGCATTATGCTGAGTGAAATTAGTCAGTTGCAAAAGGACAAATATTACATAAGACCACTATGATAAGTACTTGAGAAATAGTTTAAACTGAGAAGAACGTATTCACTTGTTGTTATGACGGGGAGGGAGAGAAGTTGGGACAGGAGTATTTATTAATTAGATAGTAGATAAGAACTACTTTAGGTGAAGGGAAGGACAACACTCAGTACAGGGTAGGTCAGCACAATTGGACTAAACCAAAAGCAAAGAAGTTTCCTGAATAAACTGAATGCTTCGAAAGCCAGCATAGCAGGGGCAGGGGTCTGGGGACCATGGTTTCAGGGGACATCTAGGTCAACTGGCATAATAAAATCTATTTAGAAAACATTCTGCATCCCACCTTGAAGAGTGGCATCTGGGGTCTTAAACGCTAGCAAGCAGCCATCTAAGATGCATCAATTGGTCTCAACCCACCTGGATCAAAGGAGAATGAAGAACACCAAGGACACAAGGTGATTACGAGCCCAAGAGACAGAAAGGGCCACATGAACCAGAGACTACATCATCCTGAGACCAGAAAACTAGATGGTGCCCGGCTACAACTGATGACTGCCCTGACGGGGAACATAAGAGAGAACCCCTGAGGGAGCAGGAGAGCAGTGGGATGCAGATCCCAAATTCTCATAAGACCGGACTTAAGGGTCTGACTGAGACTAGAAGGACCCCAGTGGTCACGGCCCCCAGACCTTCTGTTGGCCCAGGACAGGAACCATTCCCAAAGCCAACTCTTCAGACATGGATTGGACTGGACAATGGGTTGGAGAGGGATGCTGGTGAGGAGTGAGTTTCTTGGATCAGGTGGACACTTCAGACTATGTTCACATCTCCTACCTGAAGGAGAGATGAGAGGGTAGAGGATGTTAGAAGCTGGCAAGATGGACACTAAAAGAGAGAGTGGAGGGAGAGAGTGGGCTGTCTCATTGGAGGAGAGTAATTGGCAGTATGTAGCAAGGTGTATGTAAGTTTATGTGAGAGACTGACTTGATTTGTAAACTTTCACTTAAAGCACAATAAAAAGTATAAAAAAAAAAGTTAAGAAAGAATCAAAAGGTTATATATAGGAGAGCCCATCTGAGCTTATTTCTCACGTCCCACAAAGACTTACTGAACTGATTTCCTGTTGTGAATCTTGTAGATGCTGCTGAAGAGGTGCCAGGTGAGCCTTCCCTGACTCCACACTCTCCTCTAATTCTGCTGTCTCTTGCTGTAAGCGGTTCAGCTCTTCTCTGGCTTTTGCCAGTTCTTCCTCATAAGTGGAGATCTGTGATTCTTGACTAGTTAATTCAGCTTTCAGAGAAGAGATCTACAATACAGAAATGATTGGGAAGAAAAAGGAAGAAATGTCATTAAAATGTTCCATAATTTAGTACTTTCATTGTTTAGCTTACTTTTTTTTGGTGTTTGTTTCTGATGTTTGAGAAGGGCAACTGGGGGTGGGATAGAGGAAATGTGAAGCAGAGGTATGGCTGAGTTGGTTCCAACTCAGTGACCTGATGTACAACAGAACAAAACAGTACTGGTCCCACAGTATCCTCAAATTGTTGTTATGTTTGAGCCTGTTGTTGCAGCCGCTGTGTCAGTCCATCTCATTGTGGGTCTTCCTCTTTTTCGCTGACCCTCTAACTTTACCACGCATGATGATTTTCTCCAGGGACTGTTCCCTCCTGATAACATGTCCAAAGGATGTGAGACAAAGTCTCACCATCCTTGCTTCTAAGGAACATTCTGGTTGTATTTCTTCCAAGATAGATTTGTTTATTCTTCTGGCAGTCCATCACATATTCAACATTCTTCACTAATACCATAATTGAAAGGCATCAATTCTTCTTTGGTCTTCCTCATTCATTGTTCAGTGTTCACATGAATATGAGGCAATGCCATGGCTTGGGTCAGGTGTACCTTAGTCTTCAGAGTGATGTCTTTGCTTTTTAACACCTGAAAGAGGTCTTTTGCTTTGTAGCAGATTTGCCCAATGCAGTGCGTCATTTGTTTTCTTGACTGCTGCTTCCATGGGTGTTAACTGTGGATCCGAGGAAAATGAAATCCTTGACAAGTTCAATATTTTCTCCATTTATCATGATAGTGCTTATTGGTTCAGTTGTGAGAACTTTTGTTTTCTTTAAGGTGTAATCCATTCTGAAGGATGCAATCTTTGATCTTCAACATTAAGTGTTTCAAGTTCTCTTCATTTTCAGCAAGCAACTTGTGTCACCCGCATAATGCGGGTTGTTAATGAGTCTTCCTCTAGTCCTGATGCTGCATCCTTCTTCATATAGTCCAGCTTCTCGGATATTTGGTCAGCATACAGATTGAATAAGTATAGTGAAAGGATTCAACCCTGACTCATGCCTTTCCTGATTTTAAACCACACAGAATTCCCTTGTTCTGTATGAATGACTGCCTCTTGGTCTGTATGTACAGGTTCTGCATGAGCACAATTAAGTGTTCTGGAATTTCCATTCTTCACAATGTCATCCATAATTTGTTATGATCTATACAGTCGAATTTCTTTGCATAGCTAATAAAACACATCTTTCCGGTATTCTCTGCTTTCAGCCAAGATTCATCTGACATCAGCAATGATATCCCTCGTTCCATGTCCTCTTGGGAATCTGGCTAGAATTTCTGGCAGTTCCCTGTCAATGTACTGCTGCCAACTGCTTTTGGATGATCTTTAGCAAAATTTTACTTATGTGTGATAGTAATGATATTGTTCAATAATTTTTGCATTCTGTTGGATCACCTTTCTTCGGAATGGGCACAAATACAAATCTGTTCCAGTAAGTTGGCCAAGTAGCTATTTTCCGAATTCCTTGACATAGATGAATCCATTTGTTGAAACATTCCAATCGGTATTCCATCAATTCCTAGAGCCTTCTTTTTTGTTTTTCACCAATGCCTTCAGCGCAGCTTGTACTTCTTCCCTCAATACCATTGGTTCTTGATCATATGCTACGCCTTGAAATGGGTGAGTGTTGACCAATTCTTTTGGGTATAGTGACTCTGAGTTATTCCTTCCATCTTCTTTTGATATTTTCTACGCCATTCAATACTTTCCCTGTAGAATTCTTCAATATTGCAACTCGAAGCTGAATTTTTTTCTTCAGTTCTTTTAGCTTGAGAAATGCTGAGCGTGTTCTTTCCTTTTGGTTTTCTAACCCCATGTCTTTGCACATTTCATTACAATACTCTGTCTTCTCAAATCGCCCTTTGAAATCTTCTGTTGAGCTCTTTTATTTCATCATTTCTTCCATATGCTTTAGCTGCTGTGCATTCAAAAGCAATTTCCAGAGCCTCTTCTGACATCCATTTTGGTCTTTTCTTTCTTTACTTCTGCCTTTATAATGACCACTTGTTTTTCATGTATGATCTCTCTGATGTTATTCCACGACTCATCTGGTCTTTGGTTATTCATGTTCAGTTCATCAAATCTATTCTAGAGATTCTCTAAATTCAGGTGAGATATACTGAAAGTCGTACTTAGACTCTATTGGACTTGTTTTAAATTTCTTCAGCTTCCACTTGAACTTACAAATGACCAATTGATGGTCTGTTCTGCAGTAGGCCCCTGGCCTTGTTCTGACTGATGATGTTGAGCTTTTCCATCTTCTCTTTCCACAGATGTAGTCGATTTGATTCCTGTCCATTCCATCTGGTGAGGTCCACGTGTATAGTCACCATTTATGTTGTTGAAAAAACGTTATTTGCAATGAAGAAGTTGTTGGTCTTGGAAAATTCTATCATGCAATCTCTGGCATTGTTTCTATCACGAAGGCTATATTTTCCAATACCGATCTCTCTTCATTTCCAACTTTCACATTCCAGTTACAAGTAATTATCAACACATCTTGACTGCATGTTTGATCAATTTCAGATTGCAGAAGGTCATAAAAATCTTCAATTTTTTCATCTTTGGCCTTAGTGGTTGGTGCATACATTTGAGTAATAGTCGTATTAACTGGTCTTCCTTATGGGCTCATGGATATTATCCTATCACTGACAGCATCCTACTTCAGGATAGATCCTGAAATGTTCTTTTTGACGATGAATGCAATGCCATTCCTTTTCAAGTTGTCATTCCTGACTTATTAGAGCACATGACTGTCTGATTAAAAATGGCCAATACCAGTCCGTTTGTGCTCACTAATGCCTAGGGTATCAACCTTTATGCATTCTGCTTCATTTTTGATGAGTTCCAATTTTCCTAGATTCATATTTCATACATTCCACATTCCGTTTACTAATGCATGTTTGTAGCTGTTTCTTCTCATTTTGAGTCGTGCCATATCAGCCAAAGTTTTACTCCATCTATGTCAACAAGGCTGACTCTACTTTGAGGATGCAGCTCTTCCCCAATTGTATTCTGAGTGCCTTCCAACTTGAGGGGCTCATCTTCTGGCACTTTATCAGACAATGTTCTGCTGCTATTCGTAATATTTTCAATGGCCAATTTTTTTTGGAAGTAGATCGCCAGGTCCTTCTACTTAATCTGTCCTAGTCTGGAAGCTCTGCTGAAACCTATGCATGGCCTTGCTGGTATTTGAAATACCAGTGGCATAGCTTTCAGCATCACAGTAATACACAAGCTGCCACAGTACAACAAACTGACAGATGAGCAATGGATACATACCGTATTTTCAAAATTTCGGAAAAATAGTAGATTTAAATGCTCTGCTATTTCCCCTAAAGATAGTCCATAATTTCTGGATGAAACTTACTCTACCTCCCTCAAGTGCCCAACTGCTGACTAGACTGCTACCTAACAGCAACAACAAAATGCAGAGGATCTTCCCTTAAGGTAGGAAAAGCAACTAAGGTACAGATGCAGGCAGCAGTGAACAAGCAGACTTTACCAGCTGAGCTTCCTCAGCGCATTTCTTTCTGACTTCCTTTAGCTGCTCCTCCAGCTGGGCTTTCTGCTCATCCAGTTCATCAAGGAGTTCCTGTACTTGCTGTTTCTGGGCCTGTAGCTTTTGCAGATTAGTACTTTCTCTTTGAACTTCATCTTGAAGATCCTAAAACACAAGCAAATTAATTAACATATTTCTTCACTTTGGAAGGGAGGTTAACAAATAAAAGAGTTTATCTGAAGGAGAAATAAAGTCTTGCTTTATTAAGTACACTGTATTGACAGATTGGAGAGCTCATCATAGCTTTAAACACAATCTTTACTTGAGAACCTCTTCGCTATACGCTAGATTTTAATACCCCATTCGATTACTCAAATATGTCCTTGGATGTCTGATGGACTTCTCTTAACACGCTCAAAACAGAACTCCCGGTATATTCCCGACATTCTGCTTTACCCTCAGTCATCCTCCCCCTCAGTCTCTTTGGCCAATAGAAATAGCATCTTCTTTGCCCCCTCTCTCTCACATTTTGTCTCCAATCTGTTGGTAAATCCAGATAGAAACCTTTTCCTTCAAAATATATTCAGAAAGGGACCACTACTGACTACCACCACGGCTTCAACTCTGGTCCAAGTCACTCGTCTGTCTCCTGGACTGCTGTCTTCTAAATGGTTTCCCTGCTTCCACTCATGTTACCTTTCAGTCTACTTTCAGCACTTCAACCACTGTTGAAAAGCTACATTGGATCATATCACTCCTCTATTCAAAACACTGTGTTGACTCTCCATCTCACTCACTGTAAAAGCCAAAGTCCTTACAATGGCCTCTATGGCCCTACATGATCCCATGTTCCAACTTCAATTCTTACTGCTCTCTCCCTTGCTCACTATTTCAGCAACACTGCTACTCCCCAAACATACCAGATATGCTCCCTACTCAGGATCTTTCACTGATTATTCCCTCTTCCTAGAAAGTTCTTTCCCCAGATACCCACAAGGCTCAATTCCTCACTTCCTTCAACTCTCTGCTCAACTGTTACCTTCTCAATGAGCCTTCCAGACCACACCACCTGCCTGGCCCACTCCTATTTCCCTTCAGATATAGCATATAATTTTATTAAATTTTTTCTAACATCTTTCTTGAGATAATTCACATACCATAAAATTTAACCACTTAAAAACTGTACAATTCAATGGTTTTTAGTATATTCACAGGGTTGTGTAACCATCACCACAAACCAATTTAAGAGCAATTCCATCACCCCCAGAAAGTTCCCTCACATTCTTCTAAGTCAATCCTCGTGCCCACCTCAAGCTCTGGGCAACCAATGACTTACCTTCTATAGCTATAGTTTTGCCTTTTATAGAAATATCACATAAATGGAGTCATACAATACGCAGTCTAATGTATCTGGGGTTCTTTCACCTCGCATGGTATTTTTGGGATTCTTCTGTGTTGGTACATGTATAAGTAGTTTGTTTCTTTTTATTACCGATAGTACTCCATTGTCTGCATATACCAGTTGATTATTTCCAATTTTTGGTTAAAACTGTATAATTTATTTACCTTCTTTATTGTCTATCTCCTTCCACTAGAATGTATGCTCCATGAATGCAGGGACATTTGTAAGTTTTGTTCAATGCTGTATCACCAGTTTCCAGAAAACAGGAGGCACTCCATAAATATTCAGTGAATGACGAATGAATAAATGAATCATAAAGTTATCAATTCTCTCCTAACTAGTCTATAATTCTAATGAAAACCCTAATAGGGTTTTTAAAGAATCTGATAGGTTGATTCTATATTTGGGAGAGCTAAAGAAATAAAAATAGCACTACAAAATGTAGAAAAACTTATCCTACTATCAAAAAAACCCCTAACCCACTGCCATCCAGTCAATTTCGACTTATAGTAATAACCCTTCATGACAAAACAGAACTGCCAAAAAGGGATTTCAAGGAGTGGCTGGTGGATTTGAACTGATGACCTTTTGGGTTAGCAGCTGAACACTTAACTGCTATGCCACCAGGGCTCCTATCCTACTGAAAAAAAAAGATATCATGAATTATTAGAAAGTTAAAATAAGACAGGTATTAATGCAAGGATAGATAAATAGATCAAAGGAGCAGAAAAAGAAAATTTAGACCTAGGCATACACAAAAAAACTGGCTATACAGGAAAACTAATGCAAAGACATGGTATTACAACTGACTCGTGGAAAAGGAATGATTCAGTAAATGGTGCTGAGAATAAACATATATATAAAAAAAAAAACCTTTTTAAAGTAAGTCTCTAATTCATACCAAACAGAAAAGTAAACTGTTAAATTATAGACCTAAATGTGAAAGACAAAATTTTGAAATGTGTAGAAGAAAATGAAGATCTCAGGGTAGGGAGTGATTTTTTGAAAGAAAACAAAACAAAAAGACAACCCATCTTAAATACGTTGGATTTATTTATTCATCTATGTGGCAGATCTTATGCTTAATAAGGACTAAAGAGATAAACAAGGTAAACCTTGGTAGATAGAGAAAAGCAGCCATTACCATCATCATTACTCCAGGAAACACAACAGTCGAGATGGCTTGATTTATGTACTCTCTGACAATTAGAGTTCTTCATCTAACTACAGAAAATCATTTGAATTAGTATTTTCTCAAATATCCCAAGAATGGTACCTTACTAGCACCACTGTAGATGAACAGGAGAAAGGTTAATTCATTACATATAGAGGATATCTTAGGAAATTAGAGCTTAATTCACCACTGGAACCATAGATGAGAAAGGAGAAGGGGTTGATAACTCTAAGGTATGTGTCAGCAGGAGATGGGCAAACAGCTTGAAGAGGGTGAAGCAGAATTGTGAACACAAGTTCCTAAAAACAATACCTTCTTAATAACACACTAATCAAAGGTCTCAATAATCATTCCTCAGAATAAAAATCTAAGAAAAAAAACTTAGAAGAAGGCCTCTGAGTTATTGCATGAATTACACAAATAACATCATCATCATAATAGCAAATGCTTCAATAGTGCTTACAGTGTGCTAGGTACCATTCTAGGCTCTTTATTAACTCATCCATATGACAGACCTATGAGGTTGCTGTTCTTGTTAGGAGCCATCAAGTCAGTTCTGATTCATAATGGTCCTATGTACAAAAGAACAAAACATTGCCTGGTTCTCTGCTGGTCTCCTTTTCATTGTTATGCTTTAGCTCATTGTTGCAGCCACTGTCCATCTCATCAAGGGTCTTTTTTTTTCCCTGACCTACCTTACCAAGCATGATGTCCTTCTCCAGGGACTAGTCCCTCCTGATAACATGCCCAAAGTATGTGAGACGAAATCTCACCATCATTGCTTCTAAGGAGCATTCTGGCTGTATTTCTTTCAAGACAGATTTGTTTGTTCTTCTGTAGTCCATGGTATATTCAATATTCTTTGCCAACACCATAATTCAAAGTAATCAATTTTTCTTCAGTCTTTCATATTCATTGTCCAGTTTCCCCACGCATATGAGGTGACTGAAAACACTATGGTTTGGATCAGGCACACCTTAGTCCTTAAGGTGACATCTTTGCTTTTTTAACACCTTAAAGAGGTCTTTTACAGCCGATTTGTCCAACCCAATGCGTCATTTGATTTCTTGACTGCTGCTTCCATGAGCACTGATTATGGATCCAAGCAAAATGAAATCCTTGACAACTTCGATATTTTCTCCATTTATTATGATAGTGCTTATTGGTCCAGTTCTGAGAATTTTTGTTTTAAGTTAAGGTGTAATCCATTCTGAAGGCTATAGTCTTTGATCATCATCAGTAAGTGCCTCAAGTCCTCTTCACTTTCAGCAAGCAAGGTTGTGTCACCTGCGTATCACGGGGTTAATGAATCTTCCTCCAATCCTGATGCCCTGTTCTTCACATAGTCCAGCTTCTTGAACATCTGCTCAGCATACAGACTGAATATGTACGGCGAACATAACCCTGACTCACACCTTTCCTGATTTTAAACCATGAGGTATTCTCTTATTCTCTTTGAATGACTGCCTCTTGGTCTATGTACAGTTTCCACATTAGCACAATTTAAGTATTCTGGAATTCCCATTTTTCGCAATGCTGCCCGTAACTTTTTAAGGTCCACACAGTCGAATGCCTCTGCATAGTCAATAAAACACAGGTAAACATCTTTCTGGTGTTCTCTGCTTTCAACCAAGATCCATCTGACATCAGCCATGATATCCCTGGTTCCACATCCTCTTCTGAATCCAGCTTGAACTACTGGCAATTCCCCGTCGATATACTTCTACAACCGCTTTTGAATGATCTTCAGCAAAATTTTACTTGTGTGTGATTTTAATGGTACTATTCAATAATTTCCACATTGTGTTGGATCACCTTTCTTTGGAATGGGCACAAATATGCATCTCTTCCAGTCGGCTGGCCAGATAGCTGTCTTCCAAATTTCAAGTGAGCACTTCCAGTGTTACATCTGGTTGCTGAAACATCCCAACTGATATTCCGCCAATTCCTGGAGACTTGTTTTTTGCCAATGCCTCCAGTGCATCTTGGACGCCTTCCTTCAGTACCATTGGTTCTTGATCATACGCTACTTCCTGAAATGGCTGAATGTCAACCAGTTCTTTTTGGTACAGTGACTCTATATATATTCTTTCCATTTTCTTTTGATGCTTTGTTTGTTCAGTATTTTCCCCATAGAATCCTTCAATATTTTAACTCAAGGCTTGATTTTTTTTTTTTTCCAGTTCTTTCAGCTTGAGAAATGCAGAACATGTTCTTCTCTTTTGGTTTTCTATCTCCAGGTCTTTGCACATTTCATTATAATACTTTACTTTGTCTTCTTAAGCCTCCTTTTGAAATGCTCTGTTCAGCTCTCTTACTTTATCATTCTTCCTTTTGCTTTAGCTAGTCTATGTTCAACAGGAAGCTTTAGAATCTCTTCTGACATCCATTTTGGTCTTTTCTTTTTTTCTTGTTTTTTCAATGACCTCTTGCTATCTTCATGTATGATGTCCTTGATGCCATTCCACAACATATCTGATCTTCAGTCTTTAGAGGTAGATACTATTATTATTATTCCCATTTTACAGAAAAGAAAATTAAGCAGAGGTGTGCAAGTAACTTGTCCAAAGTTACAGTTAGCAAGCACTGGATTCAAACCATGTTCTGATTCCTGAGTCTGAGCATTAGTCACTATGCTTATGCTATCTATAGACTAAATGTTGTACACATGCATGCTACTACTTTTCAAATATATGTAGATGCTTTTGTGATTAAATAAAACATTAAACAATGCTTTTAATAACTGCTTTTTATTTTATATTTTCTCAATCAACTGATAAGTCTCCATGTGCAACTACTATCAGGTTGCTTTCTTTAAAAGGACTAACACAATGAATGATCAATAAAGACTTCTAGTGCTCACGTTCCATAAGTCTATGTGATTACAGAATAAAAATGGTGAGTTCCTCTAACACTTTATCCTTAATTTACCAGCATGCTAAATTTTTTTTTCCTGCCTAAATTTTTAACCTTGCCTACACTGTTAACTTATTTCCTCCTTTCCTATACTGAAATATGGAGATATAGCTTTAGGCATGCATAGGTTTCAATAAATACTTGCTGAATAAACAAAATGGCTTCAGTTTCTGTGTTACCAAGTCCAGAAACTTCAGGTTCATCTTTGACTTTCTCTCAGCTTGCGTATCTAATTTATCACCAAGTGCTTTAGATTGTACCTTAAAATCGTTCTTTAAGTTGCTCACCAAGTTATTCAGGCTTCATCGTCTTTCCCTTGACTCATAACGAGTTTTTCTGCCTAGTCTCCTCCTATTCTAAATGTCCAACTTGCCTGAAGGTGTTATCTTTAATCACTCTGCAGTTTTTAAAATACGTGATGGTTCCCTCTTATCTGTAGGATAAAGTGAAACTTGATGCAAGGCACATTAGAACCTTCCAATCTGGGCCCCAATTTATCCTTCCCCTTGTCCTACCTTCTTTCCCTCATATGCACCTGTGCCCCAGTCTCCGAAAACCTTCTTCTTTCCCCAAGAGACTGTATACTTTAATATCCCTGTGCCTTTTCCTAAGTGGTTTCCTCTGCCTTGAATGCCTTTCCACACCATTACCTGGAAACCCATTATTCAATCTCCAAGGCCCAGCTAAATTAAATCTCTTCTGCCCTACCTTGGGCTTCCTTTACCTGTGCTCTTGTAGCAGTTTGTACCCACCTCTATTATCACTTACTACACTGTATCATAGTTATCTCAAAACTGTAAACTGCTCAAGGGCAGAGCCTGTGCATCATCCTTCTTTGAGGTCCCAAAATCTAGTACAATGTCTAGCACATTCTAAGGATTAATTAAACAATGATTTCAACAACCGTAAGAATTCTAGTGTCTGGGAGAAGCTATTGGGAAATGTGCCTAAAGCTGACAGAAAGAAAGAACTTTATGTTCTTTTACCATAATGTGAAAAGTTTCACCTGTTTTTAAAATACAGGCAAACATTAACAATAGCCTCAAATTGAGGCATGATAAAAGCTTTTTTTAAACTTAAATACCAAAATTTCTATACTAATTCACTATTTCTATAGTCTACAGACCAAAACTAATCTGATGCTTAATTTCCATTTTGTATGGAAATAATCTTCACCGTTTTAGCATGTTAACTGTGGCATATACCTTTCTTGTATTTTTAAGTTTCTATATATTTTGAATATTATATAAAAACAAAGTGCTATTCTTACTCTTTAGAAAGGCAGATTAACAGCTTCACGTTAACCCAGTAGTTTGACAAACCACAGTGGTTTGAAAAATTCTTATAATTCAGTTATAAAATATGGAGATTCAAATTTTTGAGTAAAAAATGAAATAAATTTAGATCTGCCATCTGTAACTAATAATTATATCAGTTTGAGAATATAATCCACTGTGAAGTCCTTACCTTTTCCATGAAATTATTATATAGTTTATATATAACAATATGCTGGCTCAAAAAGAATTAAAAAAGAAAATTCTGAGGAAATTTTTTTCTCCTTCCCTTTACTTAGAAATGTTCAGGGCTGAGAACTGGAAAAACATTTGTTACCTATGCCCATCCTGAAATGTTCTAGTCATTTTACCCACCCTCTCGCATACTCCAAAGAAAAATCTAGGGCTTAACATGGTAATAAAATGTAGTCTTAATAATCAGATATAATTTTGATGTCTCTACTTTTATTGTAAATCCACTTAAACAAAACAGAATTTACCTTAAAAGTGTCACATAATTTTTTTTTTTTCCTTTTATTGTAAATCCACTTAAATAAAACAGAATTTACCTTAAAAGTGTCACATAAAGAAAATGCCTAGGGCATAAGGTTAATTTTAAAAACCTGAATACAAAGGCATATACAGTGCAATCACATAAACACAAAGTCATTTATGTATATTCACAGAAATACAGAAATGTTGAAGTGGCTCTCTGGAATGTAAAATTATGGCTTTTTTCTTTTTATATTTTTCTATGTTTTACAAGCTTACTTGAAGCTTTACAAGTAAACTTTCAAGTTAACGATGAGCCCATATTACTTTTATAAGCAGAAAATGTCATTTGCCATTTTTTAGGCATCATATGTTACTGGTGGTTTTTTCATGCCAATATGAAAATATTCTGATGTGACAATTTTTATAGAAGTACCAATAAAAGATCAATGCCAGCTTCATTTAACAAACTGAATTATTTTTTAAAATATGGTATTCTTTGGTGAGTCACTTTTAATACATCTGCAGAGGGCAGGTGTATGCAAGAAAAAAGAGAACAAACCAATAGAATATTTACTCATTCCTGCCCTTTCTCTTCCAAAGAGCAAACACACTAACGTCAATTTTCCAGCCTCACTGCCTTTTCTCATTTCTTAGCTGCAGTAGAAATTCTCATGGTAACATAAAATCACAGGCCTTAGGGAAAGGTTACTGAGATAACACCTCAGATTAGTAACCTATTTGATGCAGGATACATGTCCATATTAAAATTCCTTATAATTAATGTTTCTCTACGTCTATTTCTAAATATGAAAAAAATTTTCTCTAAGGAAGTTCCAACACTAATCCACACACAAAAGGTCTTCTTTTTCAGTGAGCAGACTTAAAATTATTAAACTGTACCAAATCAAAATGAATAAATGTAAATATACACATTAAGAAGAATAAGAATCAAATTTCACTGCGTAATTTTAAGGCTACCACCCCTGCAGTGCAATTTGCACATCAATATCAGCATCCAGATATACCTGACTATTTTATTTTGGTATAGATCCGCTTATCCTCAGACTAAATGAAGGCAACAGATGTGTATTTCTCCCCAGTAGTAGGTTCTTCTAGCAAACAGTGCCTTCTACTAAGCTATTTTTCTCTTAACCTAAGGTGGCCCTTTGGGAAAACCCACTCCTGGGTCAGTGCTCGACCTCAGCAAGTGCCATCCAATCAAGTGAGTGAGTGCAGACATGTTACAGACACCTTCCCTAGTTCTGCTCTATTTCCCATGATCATGCTCTACTTGCCTACCTGTGCCATCAACAGCAACAGAAAGAAGAGCAAGAATCTGAGAATGACATGGATGAAATGAACAAGACTTGAGTAAAACAGTGCCAACATCTGTTTTAGGAAGACACCAAAGGAAGCCACATCCAAGGTTCCTTATTCAGGAATGAAGGAATGCTTGAGCTGAGAATCTTGGCTTTATTTAAAAAGAAATTTCAAGGAAAAATATCCTGTTTTCTAGAAATCACTCAAATTACTGAAAATGACAAACTAATCCCCTTTCTTCCACACCCCATGTAGTGCTATGGGAGTACTGGAAATAAAATTTAACACAAACTCTTACTGTCTTAAAATTAAATTAATTCATCTTAGCAACTTGAATCTAATTTAATTGTTGTAAAACTGGGGAAATAACTAAGTATTAAACCTATAAAGCATTAGCAACATAAATATGTTTGCATCTGTTTTGTATAAAAAATAAAGAAAAAAAGACACTGATCTATGAATACTTCTTAAAAAGTCCCAAAACATACATACAGATATGTACTTATACTAGTAAGTGTATGTGTGTGTGTGGATGTTCATCTGAAGAATCATTAAAGAGAAGAAAAGGAATCTGAATCTATTTGATGGCAATGGGTTTGGTTTTCTGGGGTTCATGATCTAAAAGTAAATACTAATTATTGACTTAATTGTTAAAAGAACAAACAAAAAATACCTCTCTAGACTAACCCAAAACTAGAATAATCAAGTACATTCAAGGCCTAATCCTCAAAATGGAAGTTATAAGATTATTCTTAATAAAAAAAAAAGTGTCAATTATAGAACAAAATGTTTAAGTCAAAGAACAGGGAGTCTATTAAGCTAGAGCAGGTGTTAGAAAACCCCACTTAACAGCCTGCTGTTATTTCCCAATCATATGCTTCCCAGCAAGTTCTAAAGAACATTACAGCTAGAAAAAAAAATGTTGAGCTCACATATCTAATTTTATTTCCAACTAAGTCAACCAATTTCATCTAAGAAAAATAACCAACTCTGCAAATTAAAATGGAAGATACATAGACAATTACTCTGAATTGCTCAATCTTTACTGATGAAGTATAAATAATCAGAAGTTTCTTTTCCACAAGGGTAATATAAACAATATAGAAAAATCTGGTTCTTCACAGCATCTGCTGTGTTTCCAATTTTTTCTGCCTATGGTTTCTGGCTGTTCCTTGTCCTATTTTTAATTTCATGCACAAAATTGAAGTTTATTCATTTCTATCATGAGCAGCTTCTTGAAATCTACCTCCATCTAGGAATATATTACCAAATGCAGTGCCAGGTATGACCCAAGGTATAATTTCTAAACTTAAGGGGCTAAAATGTAGGCTGAAGAAATTGGAATCTACACACATATATACACACATACCCTAAACTAACACTATAAGGTAACATACTGTATATACCACATAAGAAATAAGTGGTACAGAGGATAGATGCTCCCTGGGTATTGTTCCAAAACAGGAAAGACTAGTGTAGACTGAACAGACAGAGAAAGGAAAGTTTCAGAGAAATGGTGAGACTTGAGCTGGGCTTTAAAGTATGGGTGAAATTCATATCAGCAGGGAAGAAGGAAGGAGTCCAAATTGTGACAACAAAAGGTGTAAGTGCAGGGTTAAGGAGAATGTGTGTGGCACACAGCTCAGAGTCAGGCAATCGGAAAGCAAGTAGTGCAAAAGGGGCGGGTTTGTATTGCCACCTTTTTTTTTTCCTACCCACAATATACCTGTGAGGTATGACATCCTCCCCCTATTAACTGTGGCAGTGGGGAGCAGTAAAGATTTTCACAGCTGAGAGTCATGATACTAAAATTGGTCTAGGAAGGAAGGCAAGAAAGGAATGGAGTGAGCATTTATGATCTGACTTTAAAATTTTAGATGTTATGTGATAAGGGTGGCAGCAGTGAGACTAGAAAACACTGACAGAAATAGGAGAGAGTCTAAAAATGAAGTCAGTATTTTTCAACAAAATGAAACTCATTTCAGACATACTGAGTTTGAAATGTTAAATACCAAAATGCCCAACTGGAGATGTGGGACTGGAGCTCAGGAGAGTTGAGGACTCGAGAAATATTTCGGAGTCAACAGCATATGGATGAGAGGAGGTACAGAGAAGGAAGAAATGTACAGAGAAAGGAGAGAAAGAATGAAAGACAGAGAAAAAGTCAGTCTGTCTCTGGCAAAAGCTAAGACAGGCAGGGGAATATCTAGAAGAGCAGCGTCCAAGAAAGCAGTAACCAATTCAGGAAGAACCTGAAAATGGATTTGGCCTTAAGGTTATTGTTAGCCTTGGGGAGAAAAATTAAAGCACACTGGTATGAGTAAAAGCAGACTGAACAGGGTTAAAGGAAGGAAAAACCAAAACCATCAAACCCACTCATAGCAATCCTATAGGACAGAGTAGAACTGCCCCATAGGGTTTCCAAAGCTGTAAATCTTTACAGAAGCAGACTGCCTCATCTTTGTCCTACGAAGCAGCTGGTGGGTTCAAACTGCTGACTTTTTGGTTAGCAGCTGAGTGCTTAACCATTGCACTACCAGGACTCCTCCAAAGTGGTAGCAGTAGTCCAGAAAAAGGGTATTTTCAAATCAAGAAGTCCACCCAGAGGCACCTTGGAAGAAAGGCCTGGTGATCTACTTCCAAAAAATTAGCCATTGAAAACCCTATGGAGCGCATACATGAAGTTGCCGTGAGGTGGATTTGGCTCCATGGTGACCTGCGGCCTGGGGAGTCATGTTCCATGGTGACTTTCGACATGGGGAGTCATTCAGTAGGGTAAACGTGCCCAGCTGCTAACTGAAAAGTTGGTGGTTTGAGTCTACCCAGAGGCGCCTTGGAAGAAAGGCCTGGAAATTCACTTTTGAAAAATCGGCTATCTGAAAACCCTATGGAGCATAGTTCTACTCTGACACACACAGGGTTGCTATGAGTCAGGTTCAACTCAATGGCAACTGGTTTAACCGGTGCAGATAATCGTATGTGAAGATGGAAGACAGAGAAGAGTGAGCCTGATGATGATGGGCAGGCAGTAAAGAGATAACTATAGGATAAAGAATAATAATACTAATCAGAACACGTACTGAACACTTACCATGTGCCTGTCACCATATACCTGCATTACTGCATTATACCTGACGCAGTTTAGCTGCATTGTCTCATTTTTACAGTAACTGTTTGATATTTTTATTAACCCACGTTGCAGAAGAGAAAATCAAACACAGGGTGGTGGTTAAATTACTGACTTAGGATCACAAACCCAGAAAGCGGCAGAGCCAGGAACTGAATTCAAGTTTGTCTGACACAAATTCTTGCTATAAACCTTTATGCAAAACTAAACAAAGCATACAAATAAGAGTCAATCCCTAAATATTTGTTGACTGCTTAGGAGAAAATTTTTAATAAGATTGTACACAGGCAGTTTAAGATAGGAAAAAAAAAAAAGCTAAAGCTAAAATCACTAACATTTGAGGAAAAAAAAGCCTTTCACAGCCTTTTCCCAGTGAGATTGGATCACTTTGGGCCTAATTTCTCAACAGGACTCCATGAACTCCTAAGTGGTAAGAGTTAACAGTAATATCTCATAAAGTAAAATTTGACGTCAATGGTTGGTTTGGTCTTTAGGAAAATATCTTAATCTGAAAGTTTTCGAGACGGTAGTTCACAGGAATACAGGTGGGAAACAAAAATTTAGAAATTAAATATGTAGCGAATGTTCTAATTTAACTGCCTTGAAGAGATACAACAAAAACAAAAATAAAAAATTCAGTCTTTTGAAGCTTTGGTCATATCTAAAGGGGCTTTGAATGTTTGGTTGCTTGCTTAAGACATGAGCTCATATAATCACTATCTGTGATTTTTAATATGGAAAAAAGCAAGAACATTTAGCCAAGTTTGGATTAAGCAGACACATCGATAGGTCAAAATTCTTCTTCTCTGATGTCTTCATTTTGCCATTTCTCATTAGCACCTCCATTAGAAGGTGGAGTCTGAAAGAAGAGGTGAAGCACAAATTCTCTGATTCTGTTTATCCATAACTCTAGTAAACTGCCATTTACCAGAGAAATTAGAAAATGAGTATTTGGAGCCACAATTACTTACAGATTTTAATTATCTATTATGCCTAATCTGTGCCTCATCACCAATGGGTAAATCCGAGTTAACTCAGTAGGATGTTATAGGTAATGAAATGTACTTACTATCAGCTCTGGTAAACTGTCACTAAAATAGAGTTTTAATTACTTGTAGATATCAAGTATCCATGTCATTCTTAGTCTAGAGCCACATTACCATGGATAATGCAGAGATAGCTTTATTGGGGTAGAATAAGTAATGAATCTACTAACCCAAAGCTTTAATTAATATAGGGCTCTTTTTCTATAAATTTATGTTCAACCATTACTACTTGGTTTGTACTAACCATGCCCCAAGATACCTTATACTTACAGCACCCTATGCAGAAAATTCAACAATTTGAATTTGCTGTGCTAATTACACATTTTGGATTTAGCAAGCTTAAGGTTAAATGCACAACTTAACCACCAGCACCATGTAAAGGAGGAGAAACAAATCACAAGGAAATTTTGACTGACGACAAAACTTCTAAATTATAAAAAATCAAATAGTCAAGGATAGCTCATTTAGCTTGAAGGGAATGAGGTAAATTTTAGTGCTCTTCCAAACTGGCTATTTAAATTCACATCATCAAAAGATGCAGAAAGAAAAAAAACCAACAGGTAGATGTAGTCAAATAACAAAATACTGGTCCATCACAAGAACCTATGTACTTGAAAGCAGTAGCTGGCTAAATTTAGAAGCTGTTCAAGATTATATCAGTAACTATTTCTTTAGCTTCAGAAAACTTTTGTAGATTACTTTGTCTTCCATTCTTAAGCTATTTTCAGCAATTACTGCTAAAAAGTACATGGCTCTTTTGCATTTCTTAAAAAGCTCAAAAATTGCACAAAAATACTGAAATTGAGGTAGCCCTCTACCTGCCCCTATCTCATTGACAGGAAGAGGAATATACTGATGATGATCTCTTGACTTCTACATCACTTTTAGGAAAAATCCAGTAAATGTAATAAATACAGTCATCCAATAAGAAAATAATTCCCGCAAGAAATCTCTCTGGGGTCTTCCCCAATTCCATAGTAAAGCAGTCTTCCCCCTCTACCTCTAGCATAGTCAGCCTGACAATTTCTGATGAATGCCCTTTATCAAAACAACAATGGATTTAACAATTTAAAGCTTTCATCTTTTTAAAACTATTAGGACAAGCAAGGAAATGGAACATAAAAATAACATGTTAAGAAATGCCCACCCATGAGCTCTTACTGACAATCGCCACCAGCGTTTCTACATCCAGCCTCCTGTGTGTGCTAGTGCAGCATTCAGGAAACGGTAGCCCAATAGCACAGCCACATGTATTACTTACTGCTTTCTATAAATGTAACACTGCTCTTTTTCCTATATTTTTAATGTTTGAAATGCCCCTTTTGTATTATTTCCCCCAAAGAAATTGAGGTTTCATTGTCTTTTCTATTTGTAAAATGAAGCTACTTTATATACCACTTAGTGAAAACAAATTAAATCTCTTTATGTCAAAGTTTAAGACACCCTGGCTACGAAGTAACTTATAAAATGCTATTTTAAATAATTCCATACCACCTCCTTCACCCTACCAGTATTATGAGAAACAGTCCTTTAAAATACTAGGTCTCCTAGCTAACAAAATCTCACACCGTGAAAAAACCAATTTTCTCTGCTATGATGATGACCTCACTCATTTAATTTCACTGGTATAATAACATTCTCACTGTAAGTCATTCACACTTACCTTTAGTGATATAATATGCAGGTAAATATTATTTTTAAAATACTTTTAAAACTAGAAATCTATGCTGAAAAATACTGCTTTCTCATTGCAGTATCATCTTTGCAGGCCAGAACTCAAAGCAAAAACAATCATCTCTGAAAAGATAAACCTTTATATTATATAAATACTAGGTATTTACTTGACCTATCCATAAATACCACACCTATCAGATAACAAATGAACCTCTACAATTAAAATGAACACTCCTAAATCAGAAATGAACATTAAATTTTACAGTTCACTTACCTGAACCTCGCTTGTCCTCTGTCTAATAGTATCTTCTTTCTCCTTAAGGTCCTGTTCCACATTATTCTTTTCCCTAGAAGACCAGCAAACAATGCAAGAATATTTGAGAACATCAGCTACAGCTGGTATGGTTATCCATCCTCCTAGTCCTGAATCACTTTTTAAATACATAGTGAAACATCCAATTTTTAAATGAAGGGCAGATTTTTCTACCCTCTTTTAATTATTTATGGAATAGAAATCAATATAAGCTCTGTTTGTAAAAAAAAAAAAAATTGCTTTCTCACTAAAATGTGATGAAAAGAGAATAGATTAAAAAAGGAAGAGGAGAAAAATAATCAATGAAACACTCAGGTTTCACTGATCTCACTGTTGCTATGGAAATACTATCCAATGAAAATTGCTGGTGAAAAAAGGAGGAGTTGCATCAGCCTTGTAAGCTTAACCCTTAAGTATCACTGTCAAATTAAATGGAAATGGCCAATAGAAAAGTGAACAACATTAAGAAAAGGATATTTACTGAAGTGTTAATTTCCCCTTAAATCACTACTGTGTACCAATTTTAGAATGAAACAACACACAGAAAATTGAAAAGGTTGTTAATATACAGGCCACATGTGCTACCAAATACCACATCTGTTCAAAAATGCTATTTTAGGAGAACCTATCAAACTCGATTGATTAAAAACATAAACGTTACTAAGAAAAAAGAAATCACATTAACATTTATTTCTTTCTACTCTTTAGATCAAACATGCTAGGCTCCATTTTTACTTCGAAACACCATTATCTAAATTCTTATATACTTTAATCAGAGCTGGGTTCCTAAGGAACGACTCTCAAGCAACCTTAGAATCAGAATTACAAAATAAAGCCATTTCTTTGGATGTAGCATGTTTAACTGCTCATTTGTACTGAAATTATATATATATATATGTATACACACACACATACACACATCCCTTTACTTCCTTTTCTACAAAATGAAGAGAAAAAGTCATGAACGTGTTTGTATATGTAACAGAGCTTTACCCTAGACCCAAAACTCTACAGCAATACATTTTTAGTGTCAGGAAAAGGCAATGTGAATAGTGGTGGAAAGCATTTACTACGTCTCCCAGGCTAGTACTGAAGAGTTTTTCATTACAGCTTCACGATTATATTTCAATATCTCAGATACAACACAAATGTAAGCTGAGGCTCCATTAAGCTCTAGCTTAAAAGGAAAGTGAGAAAGTCTTGTCAAAGGAGATACTTAAGGGACATCTACATACTACATTTATATTTCTCAACTTTTTTTAGGTGAGATTTTAAATGCAGACAAAAGTCAACTGTTTTGGATATGCAGGCACAATATTCTTAAGGTATGTAAGAAAAAAAAAAGCACACAAATAAAGCTATTTGTATACTGCTACTTTTAAACACCTGAGCTGCCAAGGAGCTTACTAACCATTTGTTATATGGGTCGCAATGTGGGTCATGATGTCCTGGAGATTTTAAACAGTCCCTGACCACTGGAATCATTGTTGCAGCCTGTTCCTCTCCTACCTCAATCTACTTATTATGCAAAGGCCATCCCCCACTTCCAACCTTTACCAAATTAAGTAGAAATAAAAAAATAGGGGAGAGAAAAAAGCACAGAAGAAACAAAAATGTTAAAATACCCCACAAATTCTGGAAGCTCAATCTTGGAAATTTTTTCTTTCCTCCTTATGTGAGCTGATGAGTGTTTTCACTCTGTTGTAGCATGTCTGGGATCAAAAAACCCAGTTTGAGATAAGTCACATGAAAAACTTGTCCCCTCCCCCAATCCCAAATCTTCAGAGGCAATCCACATAATGTCAATATCAAGTCAGCTCTTCATTTCCAACAACAGAAAATTTGTAAAAAACATTACATGGCATTGGTATGGAGATCAGCACTGAACACAGAGATATGCATGCTTGTTTTCAGTCCTTTCGGATCTGCTGTCAACTGTTGTTACTCAAAGTTATCTGCTCAGATCATCAAGTGTGCATGCACAAAAACTGGGCTGCAAGACTGACTTAAAGTAAGTGAGACACAAGAATGGGAGGGCAAAGGAAGGAAGCTCACTTGGTGAAAAAGGAAAACAGATTACAAAGGACTGTCACCTCTACCCAGCAAACACAGTCTATGTTTGGGTAAAAAAGAGGAAGCTTAGAGAGTACAAATCTCTCTTCAGTGTTGTGGGGTGTGTGCATGTGTCAAGGGGGAACAACGGTAATGACTTCAAACATATCTGAAGACCACTCCGAAGCATTAAATATGGAAGCCTTTAGGCATTAATTCCTCTGAGTACTAAGATTAAATTTAACTTTCACATTTATCTGATAAAATCCTGGTCTCATAATTCCTTTCATTATCAAAACCAAGTACTGTAACATACACTGCTAAAGCGAACACTTCCAAAAATAACAAAATGTTCTGTTATATCACTTTCTACAAAAGACATGACCGACAATCTGTCCTAGAAATCAAACTGAAGATCAAATCATTTTCACAGTGACTCAGATTACAACTTCAGAGATGCCAAGTTGCCATTCTGTCATCTTCCAATGTTCGTAACCTCTATAGCGGAACTTCTCATTTATGGCAAGTAAAAATACCTAAGCACACATTTAGGTGAATGAAGGATGCTGGCCATATTTCTTACATTCTTCACTTTTTCAATCAACAGTAAATGCGATGGGTACATAACTGATACAAAATATCCTGCTTAACATTAGTAATTTAAAAACAGTCTTTTCAAGGCTTCTGTGCCACAATCAAAAGTAATTAAAAAAAAAAATTTTTTTTTTCCCAAGGAAGTCACCATCATATGTGGATAAGACAGACTTAAGATATATCTTGTGTGTGAACATTCTGCCCAACGCACCACTCATCCTGAATGTCATGACAGGAAATGCTACTGCCTTCACGTTAGTAATTTCCAGAAAAGGGAAAAGAAATGACCCTACACACTATCTACTTCAGATCATCTCTACCGAATTCACCTCCAAGATGCTTACACATCCTAAGGAATCTAAACTATCAAAGCTATAAAGAGAAGCCAGGGATAGAGCTCCCTGGTTTTCCAAAGACTGACAGTTCAGATTTCATGACACACAGTATCTGGGCCAGCAAGGAAAGCAAAGCCCAAACTAGACTTTCAGAAGCCTAAGGGGGACAACTACAAAAACCTAATATAAAGCAGTCAAAAGCTATTCACAAGGAAAGTCAGACTCAGGGACCTTGAGCCCATGCAATTCACTTCCATTTTTTCCAGGCTCTGTTGACGGGGAAAAGGGATTGTGCCATCTATCTTAATTTTATATTACCCAGATAGTATTACAGGAACAAGATTAAATCACCTTCAAAGTTCTTCCCAGATAATTTTGTCTTTTTTTCTGAGCATAAGCATCCATTGTTTTTCAACCAGAGAACAATAAAAACTAGAAACAAGAAGGAAACTGTTGTTGTTGTGTGCTGTCGAGACAATTTTGACAAATAGCGACCCTAGAGGACAGAGTACAATTACACCAAAGGGTTTCCTAGGCTGTAATCTTTATGGGAACAGATTGCTAGATCTTTTCAACCACAAAGTGGCTGGTGGGTTCGAAAAGGTGACCTTTTGCTTAAGAGCCAAGCATGCAACTAGAAATTGTGAAAATTCACAAGTTCTATTTTTTGATCCTAAAACTTATTTATAAAAATCCTTTTGGTGCACATTTAACCCTGAAGATGTTCCTATTATTAACTGCCAATCTCTCTTAAAAATAAACAGAACCGTGTGCTACTTTCATCATGTAGTCCTTAGTAAGGCATCTGAGTCTTAAGGAGATCAAGAAAATGGGACTGGGGGCGGAGCCAAGATGGCAGAACAGACAGACACTTCCGTCGAGCCCTCTTTACAACAAAGACCTGAAAAAACAAGTGAAACGAGTATATCTGTGACAAGCTGGGAGCCCTGAGAATCAAAGGCAAGATTAGAGAACGAACTGAGGGGCAGGGGGAGGAAGAGGCCGTTCAGAAGTGGAGAGGAGTTACTGGACCTGAATCGCAGGGAGCCATCAGGCACCATTCCCGGAGGGGCGGTAGCGGTGGGCTGGTATAAGCATTCGGCCACAGTTTCCTCAGGAAGAAGCAGCCAGCCACACAGCCCACTCACACCTCCGGAACCTGGGGAGAACGGCATGCTCTAGGCAAAACCCAAGTACTTGTGAATCTTTTACCGTGCACTACCCCTCCACTCCCTAGCCGGCTTCAGTGGCTGAAGCCCTGGGCCTGAGATAGACCCTGGTAAGCACCTAGAGCCATCCTCCCGGCCATGGGGAAGGAAAAAATTTGCAACTGGGGCGAAAAGGTAATTTCCTAGCTCCATTAACCGGGGCAGTTCAAAAGAAGTGGCTCCTGTCCAGGCACAAACTGTCTGTGGACCTTGAGCACCTTTCGCTTCTGCATGGACCTGTGTGGGCCTATTTTGGGAGAATAGGCCCTTGTTGGCAAACTCCAGCCATTTCAGCTGTGCCTGCAGAGGTGAGTGTTTGACGTTTGACATTGCTTTGCCTACTAAACAAGGTCCTCACCTACCCGCACCAGGGACCTAAGGACTGGTAGCTCCACTCAGGTCACCAAGCAGAGGGGTCCAAAAATAACTGGTACCTCGCAATCCTTACAACCAAAAACTTCAGGTGCCCATGGTCCCTCTGCAGAACCCACCCACCAGCATGCTCTAGGGAACAGAGACGCATTCTCCTCAGAGACACTTCGGGGTTGGTTCTCAGGCCCTTGCCTTGTTCAGAGCGTGAACCCCTGCTGCAATCAGATACCAGTATATACGCCAATCACCCCTGCCCCTCTAAGACTGTAGGACAGAACCTGTACCACACACTTGATATCAGCTACCTGGAAACCTGAGCTGAATTCATACAAGAAAACTGAATGCACTCCTAGACTGATACACCTGATCACAGCTATAGCCAGCTGGGGATAGGACACCAGAGCTCCAAAGGCAAAAACACTCAAGCTAGCTCACTCAAGCAACCCATTGTGGTATACAAAAACAAAACAAACCAAGCAGCTATGACACAGTAAGCAAGCATAAACTAATACAATAACTTATAGATGGCTCAGAGACAACAGTCAATATCAAGTCACATAAAGAAACAGACCATGATCACCTCAATAGGCTCTCAAAACAAAGAATCCAGGGATCTTTTAGATGAAAGTGCATTCCTGGAATTACCAGATGCAGAATACAAAAGTTGAATATACAGAACCCTTCAAGACATCAGGAAGGAAATGAGGCAATACGCAGAAGAAGCCAACGAACACACAGATAAAGCAACTGAAGAAATTAGAAAGATTATTCACAAACATAATGAGAAGTTTAATAAACTGGAAAAATCCATAGACAGACAACAATCAGAAATTCAGAAGATTAACAATAAAATAACAGAATTAAATAACTCAATAGAAAGTCAGAGGAGCAGAATTGAGCAACTAGAAGCTAGAATTTCTGAACTCGAAGATAAATCACTTGGCACTAAGGTATCTGAAGAAAAATCAGATAAAAGAATTAAAAAAAATGAAGAAACCTTAAGAATCAGGTGGGACGCTATCAAGAGAAATAACCTACAAGTGATTGGAGTATCAGAACAGGGAGGGATAACAGAAAATACAGAGAGAATTGTTGAAGATTTGTTGGCAGAAAACTTCCCTGATATTGTGAAAGATGAGAAGATATCTATCGAAGATGCTCATCAAACTCCACATAAGATAGATCTTAAAAGAAAGTAACCAAGACATTATAATCAAGCTTGCCAAAACCAAAGATAGAGAATTATAAGAGCAGAGATGGATAAAAGAAAAGTCACCTACAAAGGAGAGCCAACAGGAATAAGCTCGGACTACTCGGCAGAAACCATGCAGACAAGAAGACAATGGGATGACATATTTAAAAAACTGAAGGAAAAAAATTGCCTGCCAAGAATCATATATCCATCAAAACTGTCTCTTAAATATGAAGGTGAAATTAAGACATTTCCAGATAAACACAAGTTGAGGGAATTCGTAAAAACCAAACCAAAACTACAAGAAATACTAAAGGAAGTTCTTTGGTTAGAAAATCAATAATATCAGGTATCAACCCAAGACTAGAACACTGAGAAGAGCAACCAGAAGTCAACCCAGACAGGGAAATCCAAAAAAACAAAGCAAGATTATAAAAAAAAAGCTCGAAACAGGGTAACAGAGAAGTTATTATACAAAACAAGACAACACTAGAATAATAAAGAGGGACTAAGGAATGTAATCATACATCTTCCATATGGAGAGGAAGATACGGCGATACGAAGAAATAAAAGTTAGGTTTGAATTTAGAAAAAAAAGAGGTAAATAATAAGGTAACCACAAAAGAGACAAAGTATCCTACTTATCAAAATAAAATACAAGGGAAAAATACAGACGCAGCAGAAATAAAATCAACAACAAATATGCGGAAAGGACAATACATAAAGATAATCTACTCAGCACATAAAATTAAGGGGAAAACAGAAACTGTCAACAACACACAAAAAAAGACATCAACATGTTAGCACTAAATTCATAAAAAATACCTATCCATAATTACCCTGACTGTAAATGGACTAAATGTACCAATAAAGAGACAGAGAGTGGAAGAATGGATTAAAAAAACAAGGTCCATCTATATGCTGCCTACAAGAGACACACCTTAGACTTAGAGACACAAACAAAAACTCAAAGGATAGAAAAAAATATATCAAGCAAACAATAATCAAAAAAGAGCAGGAGTGACAATATTAATTTCTGACAAAATAGGCTTTAAAGTTAAATCCATCAGAAAGGATATGGAGGGATACTATATAATGATTAAAGGGACACTACACCAAGAAGATATAACCATATTAAATATTTATGCACTCAATGACAGGGCTGCAAGATACATAAAACAAACTCTATCAGCATTGAAAACTGAGATAGGCAGCTCCACAATAATAGTAGGAGACTTCAGCACACCACTTTCAGTGAAGGACAGGACATCCAGATAGAACCTCAATAAAGACACGAAAGATCTAAATCCCACAATCAACCAACCTGACCTCATAGACATATACAGAACACTTCACCCAACAGCAACCAACTATTTCATTTCTAGTGCACATGGAACATTCTCTAGAATAGACTATATACTAAGTCATAATGCCAGCCTTAGCAGAATCCAAAACAATGAAATATTACAAAGCATTCTTCTCTGACCATAAGGCCATAAAAGTGGAAATCAGTAACAGGAAAAGAAATCAAACACTTGGAAGCTGGACAATACCCTGCTCAAAAAAGACTGGATTACAGAAGACATTAAGGATGGAATAAAGAAATTCATAGAATCCATTGAGAATGAAAACGCATCCTATCAGAACCTTTGGGACACAACGAATGCAGTGCTCAGAGGTCAGTTTATATCTATAAATGCACACATATAAGAAGAAAAAAGGGCCAAAATCAAAGAATTATCCCTACAACTTGAACAAATAGAGAGCAACAAAAGAAATCACAGGCACCAAGAGAAAAGAAATAATAAAAATTCGAGCAGAACTAAATGCAATAGAAAACAGAAAAACAATTGAACGAGTTAACAAGACCAAAAGTCGTTTTTCTGAAAAAAATCAACAAAATTGATAAACCACTGGCCAAACTGACAAAAGAAAAACAGGAGAGGAAGCAAATAACCCGAATAAGCAATGAGATGGGCAATACTACAACAGACCCAACTGAAATTAAAGGAATCATGTCAGATTACTATGAAAAACTATACTCAAACAAATTTGAAAACCTAGAAGAAATGGGTGAATTCATGGAAACGCACTACCTACCTAAACTGACACAAACAGAGGTAGAACAAATAAATAGACCCATAACAAAAGAGATTGAAAAGGTAATCAAAAAACTTCCCCCAAGAAAAGCCCTGGGCTGGACTGCTTCACTGCAGAGTTCTACCAAACTTTCAGAGAAGAGTTAACACCACTACTACTAAAGGTATTTCAGAGCATAGAAAAGGACAGAATACTACCAAGCTCATTCTAAGAAGCCACCATATCCCTGATACCAAAACCAGGTAAAGACACCACAAGAAAAGAAAATTATAGACCTATATCCCTCATGAACGTAGATACAAAAACCCTCAACAGAATTCTAGCCAATAGAATGCAACAACGTATCAAAAAAATAATCCACCATGACCAAGTGGGATTCATATCAGCTTTGCAGGGATGGTTCAACATTAGAAAAACAATTAATGTAATTTACCACATAAATAAAACAAAAGACAAGAATCACATGATTTTATCAATTGATGCAGAAAAGGCATTTGACAAAGTTCAACACTCATTCATGATAAAAACTCAGCAAAATAGGAATAGAAGGAGAATTCCTCAGCATAATAAAGGGCATTTATACAAAGCCAACAACCAACATCACCCTAAATGGAGAGAGCCTGAAAACATTCCCACTGAGAATGGGAACCAGACAAGGATGCCCTTTATCACCACTCTTATTCAACATTGTGCTGGAAGTCCAAGCCAGAGCAATTAGGCTAGATAAAGAAATAAAGGGCATCCAGATTGGCAAGGAAGAAGTCAAACTATCTCTATTTGGAGATGACGTGATCTTATACACAGAAAACCCTAAAGAATTCTACAGAAAACTACTGAAACTAATAGAAGAGTTCAGCAGAGTATCAAGATACAAGATAAACATACAAAAATCAGTTGGATTCCTCTACACCAACAAAAAGAACATCGAAGAGGAAATCACCAAATCAATGCCATTTACAGCAGCCCCCAAGAAAATAAAATACTTAGGAATAAATCTTACCAGAGATGTAAAACACTTATACAAAGAAACCTACAGTACACTTCTGCAAGAAACCAAAAGAGACTTACATAAGTGGAAGAACATACCTTGCTCATGGATAGGAAGACTTAACAAAATGTCTGTTCTACCAAAAAGACCTATACATTTATGCAATTCTGATCCAAATGCTAACGACATTCCTTAATGAGATGGAGAAACAAATCACCAATTTCATATGGAAGGGAAAGAGGCCCCAGATAAATAAGGCATTACTGAAAAAGAAGAACAAGGTGAGAGGTCTTACTTTACCTGATTTTAGAACCTATTATACTGCCACAGTAGTCAAAACAGCCTGCTACTGGTACAACAACAGATACATGGACCAATGGAAACGAATTGAGAACCCAGACATAAATCCATTCACATATGAGCAGTTGATATTTGACAAAAGCCCCAAAACAGTTAAACGGGGGAAAAGACAGCCTTTTTAACAAATGGTGCTGGCATAACTAGATATCCATCTACAAAAAAATCAAACAAGACCCACACCTCACTCCATGCACAAAAACTAACTCAAAACGGATCAAAGACCTAAATATAAAATCTAAAACGATAAAGATCATGGAAGAAAAAATAGGTACAACGTTAGCAGCCCTAATACATGGCATAAACAGTATACAAAACATTATAAAGAACGTAAAAGAAAAACTAGGTAACTGGGAGCTCCTAAAAATCAAATGCCTATGGTCATCCAAAGACCTCACCGAAAGAGTAAAAAGACTACCTACAGACTGGGAAAAAGTTTTTAGCTATGGCATTTCTGATCAGCGCCTCATCTCTAAAATCTACATGATACTGCAAAAATTCAACTGCAAAAAGACAAATAACCCAATTAAAAAGTGGGATAAAGATATGAGTAGACACTTCATTAAACAAGACATTCAGGTAGGTAACAGATATATGAAGAAATGTTCACGATCATTAGCCGTAAGAGAAACGCAGATCAAAACTACAATGAGATTTCATCTCACTCCAACAAGGCGGGCATTAATCCAAAAAACACAAAATAATAAATGTTGGAGAGGCTGTGGAGAGACTGGAACACTTACACACTGCTGGTGGGAATGTAAAATGGTACAATCACTTTGGAAATCGATTTGGCGCTTCCTTAAAAAGCTAGAAATAGAACTACCATATGATCCAGCAATCCCACTCCTTGGAATATATCCTAGAGAAATAAGAGACTTTACATGAACAGATATATGCACACCCATGTTTACCGCAGCACTGTTTACAAAAGCAAAAAGATGGAAGCAACCAAGGTGCCCATCAAAGGATGGATGGATAAATAAATAATCGTACATTCACACAATGGAAAACTACGCATCAATAAAGAACAGTGAGGAATCTGTGAAACATTTCGTAACATGGAGGAACCTGGAAGGCATTATGCTGAGTGAAATTAGTCAGATGCAAAAGGACAAATATTGTATAAGACCACTATTATAAGAACTCGAGAAACAGTTTAAACAGAGAAGAGAATATTGTCTGATGGTTACGAGAGGGGGTAGGGAGGGAGGGTGGGAGGGGGCATTTACTAATTATATAATAGATAAGAACTACTTTAGGTGAAGGGAAAGACAGCACACAATACAGGGGAGGTCAGCACAATTGGACTAAACCAAAAGCAAAGAAGTTTCCTGAATAAACGGAATGCTTTGAAGGCCAGCATAACAGGGGCAGAGGTCTGGGGACCATGGTTTCAGGGGACATCTAAGTCAATCGGCATAATAAATTCTATTAAGAAAACATTCTGCATCCCACTTTGAAGAGTGGCGTCTGGGGTCTTAAACGCTACCAAGCAGCCATCTAAGATGCATCAATTGGTCTCAACCCATCTGGATCAAAGGAGAATGAAGAACATCAAGTACACAAGGTGATTATGCGCCCAAGAGACAGAAAGGGCCACATGAACCAGCAACTATGTCATCCTGGGACCAGAAGAACTAGATGGTGCCCGGCTACAATCGATGACAGTCCTTACATGGAACACAACAGAGAACCCCTGAGGGAGCAGGAGAGCAGTGGATGCAGACACCAAATTCTCTAAGACCAGACTTGATGGTCTGACTGAGACTAGAAGGACCCTGGTGGTCATGGCCCCCAGACCTTCTGTTGGCCCAGGACAGGAACCATTCCCAAAGCCAACTCTTCAGACATGGATCGGACTGGACGATGGGTTGGAGAGGGATGCTGGTGAGGAGTGAGCTTTTTGGATCAGGTGGACACTTGAGACTGTGTTGGCATCTCCTGCCTATAGGGGAGATGAGAGGGTGGAGGGGGTTAGAAGCTGGCGAAATGGACAGAAAAAGAGAGAGTGGAGGGAGAGAGTGGGATGTCTCATTATGGGGAGAGTAATTGGGAGTGTGTAGCAAGGTGTATATGGGTTTTTGTGTGACAGACTGACTAGATTTGTAAACTTTCACTTAAACCACAATTAAAATTATTAAAAGGAAAAAAAAAAAAAGAAAATGGGACTAAAAACTAGAGACCCTGGTTCTTATTTGGCTCTGCCACAAAATGGTTTTTCTGACTCCGATTAGGTCACTTAACTTTTCACAGATCATCTTATTTTTCTAATGGAGATGATAAGTAAGCTTAGATTTGAGAGGCAAAAAGTATAAAATGGTATACAATTAGGGCAAAGGCGAGCTGTGACCCAATGCTTTGGTAACTTTTTATGGACAATATTAACTTAGTTTTAAATAACATTAATGGAGTAATTTTTACATTTGCTAAAAAGCAGTTATAGGTTTAAAAAAAAGGTCAGAAAACACTGCTCTCACACCAACTTGTGAGAATGTATAATGTAATTACTGAAATCTCTGTCCCCATATCTTCTCTAAATGTTACTCAAAAGAATCTAACTACTCATTGCTTTTAGAAACTCAATGTATGGTTCCCAAAGCATAGGATTTGGAGTAAAATAGGTCAGGATTCAAATACTGGCTCCATCATATACCATTTCGGTTAAATCATTATAGTAACAGCTATTCATTCTGGTAGTCCTTTTAGGACCCAACAATGTCTTCTTTTGAGGTTGATCTTTTCTTTCTCCCTCACTTACCCATATAGTTCAAATAGCAGATGCCATCTCTCCACAGACTCTACCTCTCTAGGCATCGAGCAGCCAGGGACTGGCTCCTGATCAAAATTAAACCAACTGAAGCACCTCATCTCACAATCACCATGATTAAATAAAGAATGTGCCCATGAGTAAAGTCAAAGCACTCAAAATTTTTATCTAGGACTATTTTATTTGCAACTGACAGAAAACTACTACTACCGCTACCACTCATAATAACCATAATTACAGAAGCCACTATTTACTAAGCATTTACTACATGACTGGTACTCTGTAATAAGCACTTTACATGAATTACCTCATTTAATTCTCATAATTAGCCCTATGAAATGGGTACTGTTCTTATGCCCACATATAAGGGTTAAGGGAACTAAGGCCCAGAAAAGTCAGGTAATTTGCCCAGGAACACACAACTGAGAGGTAGCAGAGTCAGAATTCAGACCCATGAAGTCTGGCTCCAGAACATTTATTCTTAAGAAAAATCTTTCCTGCGAAATGATGAAGACAGGCAAATCTAAGTCCAGGTGGTGCTGGCAGTTACTATCCCTACTTGAGGAATTTTCACACAAAGATGCTGAGGTGAAAGGCAGGGAAACAGTGTCTTGGTAGGGTTTAGGCCCTCATTCCTGTCATCCCCCTGCCCCCCACTATACCTTTATTCTTCCTGAACATATGGAGCCATATAAACCTCCTTTTTTCCTAAATCAGCTCCTTTATGTCTCAGTTTGCTTTTCTGAAAAGAGGGATAATAGGCCTTAGTTATTTTCTCTTAAAAGATGCATAATAAGACCTGTCTCTCAGTTGCACCGAGAATTAAATAATTTATGCCAACACACCTTGTGCATGTTGTTGTACAGTCGAATCAGTTCCGACTCATAGCAATCCTACGCACAACAGAACGAAACACAGCTCTGTCCTGCACCATCCTCATGACTGTAGTTATACTTGAGCCCACTGTTGCAGCCACTGCATCAACCCATCTCACTGAGGGTTTTCCTCTTTTTTGCTGACCCTCTCTCTACTTTACCAAGCATGATGTCCATCTTCCTGTGAGATGAAGTCTTGCCATCCTTGCTTCTAAGGAGCACTGTAACTGTACTTCTTCCAAAACAGATTTGTTCGTTCTTCTGGCCATCCACTGTATACTAGATATTCTTCTCCAACACTATAATTCAAACACATCAATTCTTCTTGATCTTTCTTATTCAGAGTCCAGCTTTCACATGCATATGAGGCAACTGAAAACACCATGGCTTGAGTCAGGTGCTTTAGTCCTTAAAGTGGCATCTTTGCTTTTTAACACCTTAAAGACGTCTTTTGCAACAGATCTGCCCAAGGCAATATGCCCTTTGATTTCCTGACTGCTGCTTCCATCGGCGTTGACTGTAGATCCAAATAAAACGAAATCTTTGACAACATCAATCTTTTCTCCATTTATCATGATGCTGCTCATTAGTCCAATTGTGAGTTTTTTTTTTTTTATGTTGAGGTGTAATCCATACTGAAGGCTGTAGTCTTTGATCTTCATCAGTAAGTGCTTTAAGTCCTCTTTGCTTTCAGCAAGTAAGGTTGTGTCATCTGCATATCACAGGTTGTTAATGAGTCTTCCACCAATCCTGATAACTGTTCTTCTTCCTATAGTCCAGCTTCTCAGATTATTTTCTTAGCATACAGACTGAGTAAGTATGGTGAAAGGACACAGCCCTCATGCATACCTTTTTTTAACTTTAAACCACCCAGTAGCCCCTTGTTCTGTTTGAACAACTGCTTCTTGGTCTACGTACAGGTTCCTCATGAAGATAATTAAGTGTTCTGAAACTCCCATTCTTCACAAGGTTATCCATAATTTGTTATGATCCACACAGTCAAATGCCTTTGCATAGTCAGGAAGACACAGGAAACATCTTTCTGGTATTCTCTGCTTTCAGCCATTATTCATCTGACATCAGCAATGATATCCCTTGCGACATGTCCTCTTCTGAATCCGGCTTGAATTTTGGGCAGTTCCCTGTCAAGGTACTGCTGCAGCTGCTTTTGAATTACCTTCAGAAAAATTTCACTTGTATGATATTAATGATATTGTTCAATAATTTTCACATTCTGTTGGATCACCTTTCTTTGGAGTTGGAACACTGCCTGATACAGTGCCAGAAGATGAGCCCTTCAGGTTAGAAGGCACTCAAAAGACAACTGGGGAAGAGCTACTTTCTCAAAGTAGAGTTGACTTAATGATGTGATTGGAGTCAAGCTTTCAGGACCTTTATCTACTGATGTAGCATGACTCAAAATGAGAAGAAGCACCTGCAAACATCCATCAATAATCAGAATGTGGAATGTACAAAGTATGACTCTAGGAAAATTGGAAGTCATCAAAAATGAGATGGAATGCATAAACATCGATATCCTAGGCATTATTGAGCTGAAATGAACTGATATTGGCCATTCTGAATCAGTCAATCACATGGTCTACTATGCCAGGAATGACAAATGGAAGCTGAATGGCATAGCGTTTGTCAAAAAGACCACTTCAGTATCTATCCTGAAGAACAAAGCTGTCAGTAATAGGATAATATCCACACACCTATAAGGAAGACCAGTTAATACGACTATTATTCATAAAAAGACCAGATTTAATGGTCTGACTGAGACTGGAGGGGCCTCAGAAGACATGGCCCCTGGACTCTTTGTTGTCCCAGAACTGAAATCATTCCTGAAAGCCAACTCTTCAAACAAAGATTAGACTGGACTACAAGACATAAAACAATATTCGTGAAGACAGTGCTTCTTAGCTCAAGTAGATACACGAGATTAAACGGGCAGCTCCTGTCCAGAGGCGAGATGAGAAGGCAAAAAGGGACAGGAGCTGGATGAACGGACATGGGAAATTTGAGGCAGAAAGGAGGAGTGTGCTGTCACATTATAGGGAGAACAACTACGGTCACATAACAATGTGTGTATAAATTTTTGTATGAGAAACTAACGTGAGCTGTGAACTTTCACTTAAAGCACACACACACACAAAAAGACTATTATTCAAATTTACACACCATCCACTAAGGAAAAAGATGAAGAAATTGAAGATTTTTACTAATTTCTACTGTCTGAAATTGATCGAACATGCAATCAAGATGCATTGATAATTACTAGCAATTAAAATGAGAAAGCTGGAAACAAAGAAGGATTGGTAATTGGAAAACACGGCCTTGGTGATAGAAACGACACTGGGATTGTGACAGAATTTTGCAAGACCGACAACTTCTTCACTGCAAATACCTTTCTTCAAAAACATAAATGGAGACTATACACCTGGACCTCGCCAGATGGAATACATAGGAATCAAACTGACTAACATCTATGGGAAGAGACAAGAGACGAGGCCAGGGGCCGAGTATTGAACAGACTCATATGCAAGTTCAAGATGAAGAAAATTAGAACGAGTCCATGAGTGCCAAAGGACAATCTTGAGTATATCCCACCTGAATTTAGAGACCATCTCTAGAACAGATTTGATGCACTGAACACTAATGATCAAAGACCAGATGAGTTATGGAATAACATCAAGGACATCACACATGAAGAAAGCAAGAGGTCATTAAAAAGACAAGAAAGAAAAAAAGACCAACGTGGATGTTGGAAGAGACTCTGAAACTTGCTCTGGAAAGAAGAGTAGCTGAAGTGATCTTGAATGCAGAGTAGCTAAAGTGAAAAGTAGAAATGATGAAGTTAAACAGGTGAACAGGAGATTTCAAAGGGCAGCTCAAGAAGACAAGGTAAATTATTATAATGAAACATGCAAAGACATGGAGATAGAAAACCAAATGGGAAGAACATGCCTGGCATTTCTCAAGCTGAAAGAACTGAAGAAAAATTCAAGCCTGGAGTTGTAATATTGAAGGATTCCAGAGGGAAAATCTTAAACAACATAGGAAGCATCAAAAGAAGACGGAAGGAATACACAGAGTCACTGTATCAAAAAGAATTGATGGACTATTTCAGGAGGTAGTATGTGATCAAGAACCGATGGTACTGAAGAAAGAGGTCTAAGCTGCACTAAAGGCATTGGGGAAAAACAGGGCTCCAGGAATTGATGGAATACACTGAGATGTTTCAAAACAAGGGATCACTTGTCTATGCCAAAAAATTTGGAAGAGAGCTACGTAGCCAACCGAGTGGAAGAGATCCATATTTATGCCCATTCCAAAGAAAAGTGATCCAATCTACTGCATAACAGGTGCTAAATAAATGGTTAAATAAAAAACTTCATATAACTTTCAGTTTCCCTGTCTATATACTGAAGGTAATATCCACTTCACATATCATATGTGAAGGTGTTGTGAGGAATGAAAAAGAAAATACACAACAGAGCACAATGTATCCCTATGCAAATTTGTTGTTGTTGTTAGGTGCCTTCAAGTTGATTTTTTACTCATGGCGACCCCATGTGACAGAGCAGAACTGCCCTACAGGGTTTCTAGTCTGTAATATTTACAGGAGCAGATTGCCAGGTCTTTCTCCTGTGGAGCTGCTGGGTGAGTTCAAACCACCAACCTTTTGGTTAGAAGCTGAGTGCTCAACCGTTGTGCCACCAGGACTTCTTTACGCAACTTTAAAACCTATTTATTAACTTAACAAATACACAGTGATTCCTACTATATGCTTATCACCGTGCTACATTTTAGAGATACAAAAAGCAGTGATACAGGTCTCTACCATCAAGAAGCTTAGAATTCAGTGTACATGCACGCACACTTCGTGTGAGGGGTCAGGAAGAAAAATGCAAAGAGATGATTACAACACAATGTACTGGGTGCTACAACAGGCAAGCATAAGGTGCTGTAGGAACACCTAGGATGGGTACCTGACTCTCTATGGAGAGGGCTGGGGAAGGCTTTCTTGGTATCAGTGAAGATAAGATGATTAAATGCCTAACAAGCTGTGCATTGGTATATTTATCAAGAGAAATCACTCCAGACTGGGAATGCTTTGTAAAGGAGGTGAAGCTTCAGCTAAGCCTCAAAGAATGAATGACTACTGGGTAAGAAAATGGTCTTTCAACTGGAAGGGGAAGCTTATGCGAGATAAAATTCTAGACAGTAGAATGACTTATCTGGGAGGGGTGTTCATGTGCGGAAATAAAGCTAGAATGGAAGATTAGGGTGAGACGAAAAAAGAGCTTCAACGATAAGTAAAGACATAGACTTTTAATATACAGGCAATGATGGCTCCCTAAAGGTTTCTGAGTCATGCTTTTTTGAACTCTGAATGGTATTATTTAGCAACACAGCTCTCCTTTCCCTTCTGGCTTCTGTTCCATGGGGAGAAGAGAGGAAGCTGAGGCTCTTATTGCTCAGAAAGCTGATGACAACTGCAAGAAAGGCAAAAGAATACCCTGGCTCTGCTTATCTTGGGAGCTGTCAGAAGCCTTGAGCTAGATTAGAGCTACAACTACAGACAGCTCATGAGAAAGTCTTGGCTTCTATTCCACATAAGTCTGAAAGTTAGAAGGTCTTTTACTCTAATCTTAGAATTCATAATGAGGTGATAAAAAATTAAGTTAAAGTCTGAGGGTAAAAGCACTGACTTGTACCTTAAGTTTTTAATTTCTCTAAAACTTGCCTTACTATTTCATTATTTCGAAAAATATTTGCTGAATATCTGCTTATGCCAAACAAGATTAAAGTTAGGCCTGTACTTAAAGTTTGATAGCGAAAACAAATAAAGCCATTTATTATAAAATTTTTTATAAGTGCTACAGAAATTTAAATGCATATAATAATTAAAGGTCTTATTAAGTCTGGGAGCCTGGCTATTTAACGAGCTTTATTTTTGAAGACTAAGTCAGACAATATATTCACGTGCACAAACCACCGAAAGGAGAGTCTAATTGGGACAGAAAAAAAAAAAAAACACCAACTGTGAGGTGTGGTTCACATAACCAAAGCATTGCCTTCTCAGTGGCTGGTCCCAAAATTAGATGGTATATTTTTCAAAGGAGAAATAAGTTTGTTTTACAAACCCCAAGTAACTCATTTATTCTATTTACCCAGCAGGATAAAATGATATGTAAAAAGCAAAGGAAAAGAGCTGCTGGCTGGGAAGATGGTGGCATGAACACGTCTAGGATCCCAACACTCCCCAAACTAACATTAAGAAAAACAACTAGAAGTTTGTACTGGACCCTGCAAAAACCCTGAAAGGGTAGGCAAAGCATGGCAGCAAATAGCCACAAACTGAAAAAAGATAAGGATTGGTTTCAAACTACAGGATAATCTCCTCTTTCACTGTCTCTGCCCCTCCCCTCCAGGCACGGCAGCTGGCCAGCTGCTGTAGACCCCAGTAACAGCCCCAGCTGACCCACAGCTCTCCTGTGCATTAAGAAGGGTCTCAATCTTTACTTCTGAAGGAAATAGGGCAGATCTTCCTGGTGGAGTGTTCAGGGTGTATATTCTGAGTAGCCCAGGTATAGCATGAAGAACTAGGACCTCAGTATGGGTTGAACTGGAGCCGTCATAGAGCAGAGGAGGGAGGAGCGTGCAAGAACTGAAGGCTGCGCCCACCTGAGGGTGCTTTGATTAGTGTGTGGTTTTTGATCAGTCTGGGAACCACTGAAGGACTGAAATCTTGGTCTGGCCTGAATCAAAGATCTCACAGGGCAAGGGGAAGGTGCAGTGAACAAAGTCTGAAGAATGTACCCACCTAAGAGTTTCTTGAAGAAATTAGTGCATTTGAAAGCACCATGTATATTGGGAATTGAGAAATTAACACACTGAAATATGCTAATGGCCTGGCTTTAACCAAAAATCAATGCGCACAAAGAAACTGGAAATGATAGACCATTCAAAAGAACAAAACAAAGGGAAAAAAAAAATCTTTATGGAAATCTGGATATTGAACAGATTGAAAGATTACAATACAACAATTTTAAACAAGCTCAAAGAACTACAAGAAAATACTAAGAACTAAATCAGGAAAACAATGTATGAACAAAATAAGAATATAAAGAGACACTATAAAAAGAAATCAAACAGAAATGCTGGAACTGAGAGATACAATAACTGAAATTAAAAACTCACTGAAAGGATCTAGCAGCAGATTTGAGCTGGCAAAAGAATGAATCAGTGAATTAGAGGATAAGGTAACTGAAATTATGGAGCGTTAAGAGCAACAAGAGAAGGCGCCAAGACTGCTGAGCATAGCCTAAAACCAAGTGAACTAACATGTGCATCAGGGGAATCCTAGAAGGGGAAGAGTGAGAAGGAAACAAAAGAAAATTTAAAGAAAAAATTGGCAGAAAATTTTCCCTAAAGGGCTTGAATCTACAAATCCAAGAAATTCAACAAATGCCAAATACAATAAGCTCAAAGACAGCCACATCAAGACACATTATAATCAAGCTCTCAAAAAATAGAGGGAGAGAATCCTGAAAGCAGCAAGAGAGGAACAAACTGTCACTTACAAAGATTCCCAGTAAGATTAAGTTCCAATTTCTCCTCAGAAACCTTGGAAGCCAGAGGCAGTGGAACGACATATTTAAAGTGCTGAACGAAATGTCAACCAAGAATATTATATCCAGCAAAACTGTCCTTTAAGAATGTAGATGAAATTAAGACATTCCCAGCTGAACGAAAACTGAAGGATTTTGTTACCACTAGATCAACCTTATTAGAAATGCTAAGGGAGTCCTTTGGATGGAAAATAAAGGACACCAGACAATAATAACTCAAAGTCCTACAAAGCAGGGAAAAAAATTCATGAATGTAATTAATTTAATGTACATGTAAAAAATGCTGAAATAACAAGTATTTTGTTATATAGATTTTTACAACAATTAAAACAAAAAAGTAAAAGTAAAGAAATATAAAATTAAGACTCGGTTTTCTCAGTTATAAAATAGGGATATTAAAGTTTACGTGGAGGATTAATTTATATTATGCCTAAAAGGCTGCAGCACAATGCCTGGCACACAGTAAGTGCTTAATGTTGGCTATTACTATTATTATCATTGTATATTACTAGTATAAAAGCACAACATTTGCTGGCTTTTTGAAAAGTTGTAATCAAGCATCCAGAGTGATGGCAGTTAGAACCCAAATACGTTTGTGAAGACTATGCTGCCCCAATCCACCAGAAATGAAATTTCTTGGTAGAGGTTTTTGTTTCCCAAAGATGGATTGCAACACACTCTAAAAACTACTGCTCTCTTAAAAGAGGTAAGTGTCCCTTAATAAGGTATCAGAGCCACAAAATAATGCAACAAATGAAATGCAATTTTTATAAAATACAACTGATTCAGGCCAGAGCTGTCTAATAGATATGTTTGAGACACATATGTAATTTTAAATTTTCTAACAGCCATACACTAAAAAAACAAGTGAAAGTTATTTTAATACATTTTATTTAACCAAATATATCCCCAAAATGAATATTTCAATATGTAATATAAAAATATTAATGAGATATTTTATATTCTTTTTTTCATACTAGGTCTTTGAAATTCAGTATATTTTATACTAACAGCACATCTTAATTTGGACTAGCCATATTTCAAATGCCCAATAACCTTACCTGATAGTAGCTACCTTATTGGACAGCACAGATTCAGACCTTACGTCAGGAAGTTTTCAAATAAGAAGAGTTTCCCCAGAGGTTTCAAAAATGATGACCCATGCAAATCATGTGAAAGTGAATTAGGTTGCTTCCTTGTTACCAAACAAATGCACACTACAACCTACAGCTTCAACTACTCAATCAGTAATGTCATTCTTAAGGTGGTCACCCGTGAGACTTTCTAGTGGCAATATCTTTATAGGGCCCGCAACAATGATTATCTAATCAGTATAAACAAAAAGCTCTTGAGATTCAGTAATATAAGCAATGATCTCTCCAGAGTTAATGGTTTCTAACAGGGAACTCAGATTCTGGCTACCTAGCTACATTGTTCCAGTCGTTCTTCAACTAGGAAAAAAAAGCACACTCACTGAGCTACTCCAAACAATATTTATCGAGCTCCTATTCAGTATATGGAGTTCCTGGGTGGTGCTCAGCTGCTAACTGAAAAGTTAGAGGTTTGAATCCACCTAGAGGCACTCAAAAAAAGACCTGGCGATCTACTTTCAAAAAATTAGCCTTTGAAAAGTCTATGGATCACAGTTACAGTCTGACACACATAAGGTCACCAGGAGTTGGAACTGACTCAAAAGCAATAAATCCTATGCTCTACATGCTGAGCTGGGTGTTGGGGATTATTATGATGAGATAGCATGCACTTAGAGCTTATCATATTCTAAGAATTGTTCTAAGCATTTTACATGGTTTTACTCATATTTCCATTTTACAGAAGAAACTGAGGTGCAGATAGGTAATTTGTCCAAGTCATGTCAGGAGTCAAATCAGGCAATCTGGTTAGACACTTAAGCACTACACTATATCGCCTCATTAGAAATAAGATATGGTCTGTGCCATCGTACAGAGTTCAGAGTCTCCTGGGGAAGAAAATACAATCCATATTTTAAGTGCTCTGAGAAAAGGAAAGTGAGCCCTCTCTGAGCTGACGTGGATATCAGGGAAAGCTTCTTGAAAAAGAAATCTTGTTCCTTTTATTATCTGAAAAATAGGAATAAAGCCATTAACCCTTCTGACATGTTGCACAAAGAATTAAAAAAATTTATAAAAACCAGGCATAGCACAATGCTTGATAATTATTTTTGTAATTATCTATCCTGTTTAGTGGCCCGAGAACAGGATAACAAAACAGGCCTGACAGGATGTGGCTTTTCTGTCCTGATGTTCTTGCTAAAAGGACAGAGACAGGAAGGAAGTAGAAACTAGTAGAAGACAAAATATTAACTCTTGCCTCAGCATAATTTACCACCACCACCACATTATCCCAGTGACTGAAGCAATCTCTTGGCATGTTTCGCCTTTTCCACTGCCAGGAACTTCTCCATCTGCGACACTTTACTTTCAGGGCAAGGGTTCTTAAAAACGGGTCTAGAGATAGTTTTTAAGGGTCTGGGAACTCTTGAAGTAAATGCAAAATAGTGTACACAAATATACATGTTCTTTTTTTCTGGGGACAGGGCTTAATAGCCTTCATTAGATTCTTAAAGGAAATCCCTGACACAAAAACAGGTCTGCAAAATATGATGAATCAGCACACTAACTTTCATGTTCCAGTGAGGATTAAACCTTTTATCTATAAAATCCTTTTCCATAATCTTCAAACTGAGCTATTATTCAGAAGATCTTCTGCCTATTTCAGTATTTAACACATGGCTTCTAGTCTACCATGAACTCTGCAGAAATGTGAAATTAAGTTTAGAAAATTTTTGTATTTATAAATATTTATAATATTGTAATATTTATATCAATCAGTAATGCCATTCTTAAGGTGGTCAGCACCAAGACCTTCTAAGGATACTATCTTTATATGGTCAGAAACAAATGAAGTTAGATCATCTAAGCAGTATAAACAAAAGAGCTCCTGATTTGACAGTACAAGCAATTACCTCTCCAGAGTTAATGGTTTCTAATTGGGAACACAGATTCCATAATATCAGAATACTAAACTTTTGATTTGTTCGCCCAACTAACATATATCAAGACTCTGTGGTGTCAGGCACTGTGTGTTACTTTCTAGACCTGTCAGAATGAAAAGGGCATAGTTCCTACCCTCAGAGAGTTTAAAGTTTACCAAAAGACATGCAAATAACTACAATAAAATGTGATGATTATTACAAAAAAGAAATAAAGTGTCTAGAAGCAGAGAGAAAAGAGCAAGTAGCAATCTGAAGGTTCCAGGGAAAGCTTGACAAAGGAGATATTTAAGCTTGGCCTTGAAACATGAGTAAGTTCACAAGGTAAAAGTCAAGGAAAAGGTACACTCTAGGCAAAGGAGAACGGAAGGACCAACGGTACAGAGTTTAAGTGGTGGCATGCTGAACTGAGAGGTAATAAGCTCACCTACCATGTGGTTGGAGAAGAGAGATGAAACTGAAAAGGTAGGTTAGGACACAACGCTGAGCACCGGGAGTACAAATACACAGTCCCTGCTCTCAAGAAGCTTTACGTAATGGGGGGAAGACAATTTCACTTTACTGCAGGAGGTGGCTAAGACAGAAGAATGGTCAGATGCCAAGGGAACACTGTGAAGGAAGAACCTTTATACCATGTTTAGGAATATGAATGGAATCCATTAGGGGATGGGGAGTTACTGAGGTATCTGAGCTGTATTTACACATCCGTTGAAACTAGGATGGCCCAAAGGGAGAAGAGACTCAAAGCAAGACGCCAATTAGGAGGTTATAGCAATGATCCAAGTAAGAGATAAAGGCTAAAACTAAGATAGAAACAGTAGAATGGAGAGGACAGATTTCAGAAATACTGAATGAACTAATTTCTCATCTATTATAAGCTGAGCACTAGGGATAAAACAAGCAAACAGTCCCTACGTTAAAAAAAATAAAAAGATAATGACAATTATGTATGGTTAAGTGCTACAACAGATGTAAATGTAAAAACTATGTAAGATAGGCTCTTAAATAAGACTTGAAGGGCATGGGGGGCCAGGGGACAAAGAAGTCAGAGAAGGCTTCCCCTCCGAGGGGAAGTGCTATCTAAGATGAGATCAAAGGGATGAGGAGGAGCTCATCAGGCAAAAGAGATGGGAGTAGAGATTAATTCAAGACGCATTTCAAAGGTAGAAGAATAAAGACTGGTCAACTGGATGTGGAAGATGAGAGGACGAGTCTCAGATTTCTAGCTTGAGTAACAAGAGGAATGTTCACGTCACCAAGAAAGGGAAATAAGGGAAACATGAAAAGGGCAACGGGGGATTAGGAAGCCATGTCATATGGACATTCTGATGAAGAAACTGGTAGGCAATGAGAAATATCAGTCTTGAGCTTAGGCAAGAGATCCAGATATCTGATGAGAATATAATATTACAATTATTGTTTTTGCTTCTTTAAGTTAAAAAATTATCATACTAATTTAATCTGGCTGACACAATTAAATCCCTAAATTAATAGCAAGTGTTGAGGGAATTGTATTAAAAAAAAAAAAATTGAAGAAAAAAATGCCATAAAAATACCCTGCCTCAAGCTCTCAATGCCCTACATTTTCTATCAGAAACACTTTGGTGAACCAGAGATGAAAACAACGACAACATCTCATTCTCCGACCAATAACAAAAAACATTCTTTACCTAACTAACTCCCAGTTTACATATTGCTTTCAATATCTGTACTGGTTTGCATTCACAACAGCAAAAAGATGGAAACAAACTACATGCCCATCAACAGATGAATGGATAAACTGTGGTACATACACACAATGGAGTATTACACAACGATAAAGAACAATGATGAACCTATGAAGCATCTCATAACACGGATGAATCCAGAGGGCAAATAAGTCAATCACAAAAGGACGAATATTGAATGAGACCACTACTGTAAAAACTCATGAAAAGGTTTACACACAAAAAGAAATAATCTTTGATGGTTACGAGGGACAGGAGGGGTGGGAATGGAAAAACACTAAATAGACAATAGACAACTGGTAACTCTGATGAAGGGTAAGACAGTACACCAGACTGGAGAAGCCAGCACAACCTGTACAAGGCAAGGTCATGGAAGCTCCACAGACACATTCAAACTCCCTGAGGGACCGAATTGCTGGGCTGAGGGCTGTGGGGACCATGGTCTCGGGGAACATTTAGCTCAATTGGCATAAGATAGTTTATAAAGAAAATGTTCTACATTCTACTTTGGTGAGTAGCTTCTGGGGTCTTAAAAGCCTGTGAGCGGCCATCTAGGATATTCCACTGTTCCCACCCCTTCAGGACCAACGAAGAATGAAGAAAACAAAAGACAAGGGAAAGATTAGTCCAAAGGACTAACGGACCACATCTACCATAGCCTCCACCAAACTGAGTCCAGTACAACTAGATGGTGCCTGGCTACCATCACTGACTGCTTTGACAGGGATCACAATAGAGGGTTCCGGACAGAGCTAGAGAAAAATGTAGAACAAAATTCTAACTCAAAAAGAAAGACCAGACTTGCTGGTCTGACAGAGACTGGAGAAACCCTGAGAGTATGGCCCCCGGATACCCTTTCAGCTCAGAAATGAAGCCACTCCTGACGTTCACCCTTCAGCCAAAGATTGAACAGGCCCACAGAACAAAACAAGACTAAAGGGACGCACTAGCCCTGGGCAGGGACTGGAATGTAGGAGGAAACAGGAAAGCTGGTAATAGGGAACCCAGGGTTGAGAAGGGAGAGTGTTGACTGTCGTGGGGCTGTTAAGCAATGTCATACAACAATGTGTGTACTAACTGATGAGAAACTACTTTCATCTGTAAATCTTCATCTAAAGTTAAATTAAAAAAAAAAAAAAACTCTACTGGTTTGCAATGCTGAAAACAAATATTCTAAGAAACATATCCCTTTTTTCATTATGCCTTTCTATATTTTCCATATTTTTACAATGATTACATATTATAACCATCATTGAGAGCATAAAAACAAATATTATGAAGCATCATATTCATTACACACTCATTACAATTCCACATAATGTATGCTGTTTATTTGCAGCTTTGGTCCCTCGACTAAAATTATATCTTCATCTCAAAACCAACAAAGAAGGGGTAAATCTTTTGTAAGACAACATTTAGTAAAAATCAAATATGAAATCTGCATAAATTCTTTTTTCTGTTTTGTCGTCATATAACCCACTTGCACTGAGTCAATTTCAACTTAGAGTGACCCCAACTCATGACGACCCCATACATCTGATATATTAATAAAGATTTAAAGGCTAAAGAATATTACTTTTGCACAGAAAAAAAAAAAACTGTCATTCCCAAAGGCCAAGGTTTACAACGTTAATACCTTGAAGGCTTTGTGACAGTAGCCTACCAACCACTTATAAAATTGAACTTTAAAAAGCATAATTTTAGCATGGGTAGATGAGTCTCATTATGACATTACTGAAGTAGACAGATGATGGAAGTGTGCCTACTATGCAGATCTCACCTACAATAAAAACCTAGAGGAAATATTTTCACAAATGTCAAATTATGTATAAATGTATCACACATTCATAAAATGTGACTACAACCTAAAAACTAACAAGTCTTGGAACACTCTGATTTTCTTAGTAAGACAGTCATGAGATGTTAGCTATATTCTTTTTATACTGTTAGCTATGACTCATCATATCAAGACTGCCACTGGTACAATTTAATATTATAGTTACTAAAAGTCATTGAAAGCTTATTGTTCTTAGGTGTACGGTCGGTTCTGACTCATAGTGACCCTAGGTACAACAGAATGAAACCCTACCTTGTCATGGGCCATCCTCATAATCATCCTTATATTCAAGCCCACTGTTACAGCCGCTGCGTCAATCCAACTCATCAACGGTCTTCCTCTTTTTCATTAACCCTCTAACTTACCAAGCATGATGTCCTTCTCCAGGGACTGGTCCCTCCTGATAACATGTACAAAGTATGTGAGACAAAGTCTCGCCATTTTCGCTTCCAGGGAGCAGTTTGGCTGTACTTCTTCCAAGACAGGCTTGTTCATTCTGCTGGCAGTTCATAGTATATTCAATATTCATCACCAAGACCATAATTCAAAGGCATCAATTCTTCTTCAGTCTTCAGTATTCATTGTCCAGCTTTCACATACATATGAGGCAACTGAAAACATCATCGCCTGGATCAGGCACACCTTAGTCCTCAAAGTGACATCTTTACTTTTTAACACTTTAAAGAGGTCTTTTGCAGCAGATTTGCCTGATGGAATATGTCATTTGATTTCCTGACTACTGTTTCCATGACCGTTGATTGTGGATTCAAGTAAAATGAAATCCTTAACAACTTCAATCTTTTCCCCATTTATCATGATGTTGCTTATTGATCTAGTTGTGAGGATTTTTGTTTTATGTTGAGGTGTAATCCACACTGAAGGCTGTAGTCTTTGATCTTCATCAGTAAGTGCTTCAAGTCTTCTTCACTTTCAGCACGCAAGGTTGTGTGATCTGCATACGGCAGGTTGCTAATGAGTCTTCCTCCAATTTTGATCTTTTTCATATAGTCCAACTTCTCGAATATTTGCTCAGCATACAGACTAAGTATGGTGAAAGGATATAACCCTGATGCACACCTTTCCTGATTTTAAACCATGTAGTATTCCTTTGTTCTGTTGGAACAACTACCTCTTGGACTATGTAGAGGTTCTGCATGAGCACAAGTGTTCCGGAATTCCCATTCTATGCAATATTATCCGTAATTTGTTATAATCTACACAGTCAAATGTCTTTGAGAGTTTAGTTGATCAAAATGTAACTAATATTACAAATGTTCCTACTGGTAAGAACATCTTATGTATGATGCTGTAATTTATATTAAAACTTACTACAGAACATTTTCTACATTAAATAACTGTTGCTGAAGTTGAGCAGTTTCAAATCTAGTTACTGTTCAATTTATATTACATATATAAGACAAGCAAAAAAATATGGACAATATGAAAATGAAAAGTCTGAACATCATAATAAACTAAGTAATCAACTGTTTACTTCTATTCTGAACCAAAGTAAAAAAATTAAAAATATTACTGAGGGGCAGAATTGTATAATAGAAAAACACTCAACTAGGACTTAGACAACCTGGTTTGGGTCCCAGCCCAGTTGCTGACTTGATGCGAGACTTTGGATTTGATTTTTTTCATAAGTAAAGAGGAAACTGCACTATATGATCTCCAAGGGAGTTTTCTGAGGATTCCAATAGCAGAGGTTTTATGTAACAGGCAAATGCCAATTTCTGAACAGAAAATAACAATTTGGTAGAACTTAGTACATGGTCGGTAAGTTTAAAACCAAAAAATGATATTTAAAAAAGGTGTCCAGACTAAATTTACAGAATGTCAAGTTACATTGTTCAAAGAGGAAGATGACACTAAGGTCACTGAAATTACTGTGGCTTTGAAGCTATACTGCCCGCAGAATTCATTCCTCCTCTGGCAACAAACTCCAATTTTCACAAGTTTGAAAACAGCCCCTCTTCCATGTGGTCTTGGTAGCAAACTACGCTTGACTCACAGGACACAGCTCATGACACATCAATAAACTATACATCCCTGGCCAACTGATTGGTTCAGCAGCAGGCATGATCCTGTGCCAGCCCAATCACATGGAATCTCAGGCCTTTTGCAAGAGCTGCCAGGAGAGAAGTATCTACACTGGACTTGGATTCATAAGTACATGAGTCTGGTCGATAAAAGAGGAAAGCCTATCTGAGCGTGGAACCAATCCAGTGGAAGTGGAAACAAGAAAGGAAGCCAGCAAGAGTATGGATTATATCATTTCAGCCCCAGTACTAGACCATCCCTACCTCTAAGAGTTTTAATTTCACAAGCCAATTAATTTACTCTCAGCTTAAGTTAGTTTGGATTCAGATCTTTCTTTCAGCTGAAAAAGCCTAACAACTAAGTTTCTCTATAGCAGTCTCACTGTAGTTTCATCAAAGATCATTGTCAAAAAAAAATTTTTTTTTTTTTTTACTGTACTTTGGGTGAAGGTATATAGAGCAAATTAGCTTCCTATTCAATAGTTTATATATAAATTGTTCCATGACATAGGCTGCACTCCACGCAATGTGTCAGCACTCTCCCCATTACCACCCTGAGTTCCACATTTCCATTCATCCAGTTTTCGTGCCCCTTCCTGCTTTCTCATCTTTACTTTTGGGTAGGTTGCCCTTTCAGTCTCATATAGATGATTGTTCTAAGGAGGACTCTCCTCACGGGTGCTACTGTTGGTTTTGCAGGCCTGTGTATTATTTGACTGAAAGGTGATCTCCAGGAATGCCTTCAGTTCCAAGTTAGAAGGGTTATCTGAGGGCTATAGTCTTGGGCGTTCCTCCAATCTCTCTCAGACCAGTAAATCTGGTCTTTTTTATGAATTTGAATTTTGTTCTATACTTTGTTTCCCACTCTAACTGGTAAAACTTCTCTTGTGATCCTGGTTGGAGCAGTCAGTATTGGCAGCCAGGTACCATTGTAGTTCTGCTGCTCTCAGGCTAGTAGAGGCCGTGGTTCCTGCGGTCTATTAGTCCTTTGGACTACTTGTTTCCTTGAGTCTTTGGTTTCCTTCACTGTCCTTTGCTCCAGACGGGAAGAGACAAATAGTTGTATCTTAGAGATGGCTGCTTGCAAGCTTTTAAGACCTCAGATGACTACCCAACAAAGTAGCATATACAACATTGTCTTTATGAACCATGTTATTGACCTAGATCTCCCAAGACTATGGTCCTTAACCTTCAAGCCCAGTAACTGAGTCCCATGAGAGGTTTGGTTATGCCTAGAATGTTTCCATGTCTAGGATGTACGTGTGTCCTCTATTACATATATGAGTATCCATGCAGCACAATACAAATGTGTATGTAGAAATAACCACAGCCAAACCTATATATGCACACCTATTCCGCATATATATCTACCCATGTATCCACTCAAATTATTGTTTGTTATTACTCTTGCTGCAGGATTGTATATGTCACAGTATTTACCGTCATTGCCTTTTATTCTAGCATACCTCTCAGTGTCTTCCCTTGCCTTGGTCATGTTGTGCTGACTTCCCCATATTGTGTACTGCCCTTCCTTTCACCACAAGTAACACAGCTCTACTCTCTAGTTAGTGATTTTCCCTCCCTCCTCTTCCTATCCCTGGTAACCATCAAAAATGCTTCTTTCTGTGTATAAACCTCTTCTTGACTATAATAGTGGTCTCATATAATATTTGTCCTTTTGTGATGGACTTATTTCACTCAGCATAATGTCCTCCAGATTTATCCATGTTGTGAGATGTTTCACGGATTCATCATTCTTTCTCGTTTCACAGCATTGCCAAGTTCTTGCCACATGATTAGTCATTTAATCCCCTTATGTCTCAATATTATCAGTAAAATATCAGCCATTATCTGCTTCAAAGTGTTGTGAATGTAAAAAATGTTTGTGTAAATATAAAGTGACATTTAAATCAATGCCCTGTAGATGAAAAAATGGTCTCACTTTTTAAAAAGTAATTTAAGATGTCATTTTTAAAATAAGTACTATAATAAAGTTCCCAGGGAACAAGGGAATTAAGGAAATATCAATAGTACCTGCTGTACTCAGATTTCAAATCCAATTGTATTCAAGTCTGTCCTACATACTGTATTTTTTCCGCAAATAACACATTAGACATGTAATGCTGGGGAAATTTTGAAATTAAGTAAAACAATTCTAGCACAGTGTGTGTTATTTGCGAAAAAAATACAGCACTACTTAGGTACCGTATTTTTATTCAAATAGTGAGCATGTTATATACTTTTTTGCCAACTGCACAATTCCCCACCCCCAGGTATTTTCATAAGTATGCTAGGCTCATTTTTTTACACCCAGTCCGGACTACCCAGTGCCGTCGAGTCGATTCCAACTCATAGTGATCCTGCAGGACAGAGTAGAACTGCCCTGTAGAGTTTCCAAGGAGCGCCTGGCGGATTTGAACTGCCAACCCTTTGGTTAGCAGCCGTAGCACTTAACCACTATGCCACCAGGGTTTCCATTTTTTTACCACATGTAAATGTAAGCATAGTGGGCTTACATAAATACCTCAAGAGGGGAGGGCACGGCTGGTTAAAAAAAAGATATAACGTGCATTATTTGTGTAGAAACAAAGTATAAAAAAAAAAAAGATTCAATCTGGAATCACATAGGTCTGGGATCAGGTATTGGGTCTACTGCTGACAAATTTGTCTGAATTTGGCAAAATAAATTCTCTAAGTGCTTTAACTTTTCCTTACCTGTAAAACAGGAATAATACCTATCTCAAGTCACAAAGTTCTTGTGAGGATCAAATGAAGGAAGTAGTGAAAGTTCTTGGCATGGTGTCTGCATTTAACATTTCTTCCATAAAATGGGAGCCCTGGTAGCACAGTGGTTAAGAACTCGGCTGCTAACCAAAGGCTGGCAGTTCAATCCTCCAGTCACTTCTTGGAAACCCTATGGGGCATTCCTACCCTGTCTTATACTGTCGCTATGAGTTGGAATTGACTCAACAGCAAAGGGTTTGTTTTTTCCATAAAATGTATCAAAAAATCATGTTTTCCTAACACAAAAGGCAAATATTTAGAATTAGAGAAAAAGTATTTTATTCATTCTAAGATGTACATTTTTCACTCTCTGAAATCATACAGTATCTTATAGCCGATGGCATGTCATTGTTTATTTGGTGGTGATTTGTTTTTCTTTTAGTGGTATATAAGAAAATAGTGCATCCTACAATTAAAGGTTGCCTTAGGTTTGACGAAATATGGTACACTGATTCCTAATCAGATGGAACTATGGTACTGTGAAGTAAAGAATTTGACTTTACCCAAAGAATTTGGTATTTGTCCTTGGTTCCTGAGGATAACCTCTAAAGCCTTAGAATTTCCCCAGTGACTGAAGTATTTCTCATGAGGCCTTCAGACCAAACCTGAGATGCCTCTTGTTTGGGAGCTGGCCAGGCCACAATGACCCACTGTGTGACAGTTGCCTGACATCAGGGAAGGGGTCTGGAGTTTGAGTTCAATCAACCATGCTATGTAATAAGACCCCAAAAAAGGCTCTGGACGCAAAACTCCACAGGCTTCCTGGTTGGTGACAGACACTGATGCATGTGGGAGGGTAGTGTGTCCCTTTTTGGGATGAAGAAGCCCTGTGTTGGGAACCCTTGTGGACCTCACCCTATGTGTCTTTTCATTTGGATCCTTTTAGCTACAATAAAACTGTAATAGTAAGTATAGCACTTCCTTGAGTTCTACGAGTTGTTCCAGCGAATTATCAAACCCAAGGGAGTAACAACAGCCAGCAGATCAGAAGTGACAGAGCTCTGGGGAACCCCAAGCAAACAGGTAGCATTCTGAGGGGATAGTGGGAAGCCCCCAAATTTGTAGCCAGCAGGTCAGAAGTGGCAGTGTCATGGGGACCTCCAAGATTGTAGCGTAAGTCTTGGGCAAACTTAGCAGTCTGCAGGGCTGTGCCCTTTTATTCATGATACCTGACCTAGCTCCCAGTGATGAGGGTCAGAGGAAGAACTACTGCATTTGCAATTTGGAATAGGAATTGTAGTAGTTAAGAATAGATTTGAATTTGACTGATTTCCCTCAGTTGGTGTCAGAATTGAAATGGAAATGAATGTGAGAAGTAGAACAGATTGCATTAATTGATTGTTACACATAAAGCGTTGTTGTCCTTGTTAGGTGCCTTCGAGTCAGTTCTGACTCATAGAGACCCAATGCACAACAGAACAAAACACTAACAGATCCTGCGCCATCCTTACAATCGTTGTTATGCTTGAGTTCATTGTTGCGGCCACTGTGTCAATCCACTCTTAGAAGGTCTTCCTCTTTTCTCCTAACCCTGTACTTTGCCAAGCATGATGTCCTTCTTCAGGGACTGATCCCTCCTGACACACATGTCCAAAGTATGTAAGATGCAGTCTCGCCATCCTCGCTTCTAAAGAGCATTCAGGTTGCACTTCTTCCAAGACAGATTTGTTCGTTCTTTTGGCAGTCCATGGTATGTTCAGTATTCTTCACCACCATAATTCAAAGGCGTCAACTCTTCGGTCTTCCTTCTTCATTGTCCAGCTTTCACACGCATATGACGTGATTGAAAATGCCATGGCTTGGGTCAGGCACACCTTGGTCTTCAAGGTGACGTCTTTGCTTTTTAACACTTTAAAGAAGTCCTTTGCAGCAGATTTACCCAATGCAATGTGTCATCTGATTTTACTGTTGCTTCCATGGGTGTTGATTGTGGATCCAAGTAAAATGAAATCCTTGACAACTTCAATCTTTTCTCCTTTTATCATGATGTTGCTTATTGGTCCAGTTGTGAGGATTTTTGTTTTCTTTCTGTTGAGGTGCAATCCATACTGAAGGCTGTGGTCTTTGATCTTCATTAGTAAGTGCTTCAAGTCCTCTTCACTTTCAGCAAGGAAGGTTCTGTCATCTGCATAACGCAGGTTGTTAATGAGTCTTCCTCCAACCCTGATGCCCCATTCTTCTTCATATAGTCCAGCTTCTCAGATTATTTGCTCAGCATACAGATTGAATATGTATGGTCAAAGGATACATATTGATGCACACCTTTCCTGACATTAAACCAATCAGTATTCCCTTGTTTGGTTGGAACAACTGCCTCTTGATCTATGTAAAGGTTCCTCATGAGCACAATTAAGTATTCTGGAATTCCCATTATTCTCAATGTTATCCATAGTTTGTTTGATCCACACAGTCAAATGCCTTTGCATAGTCAATAAAACACAGGTAAACATTCTTCTGGTATTCTCTGCTTTCAGCCAGGATCCATCTGACACCAGCAATGATATCCCTGGTTCCACGTCCTCTTCTGAAACCAGCCTGAATTTCTGGCAGTTCCCTGTTGATATACTGTTGCAGCCATTTTTGAATGATCTTCAGCAAAATTTTGCCTGCCTGTGATATTAATGATATTGTTCTATAATTTCCACATTCGGTTGGATCACCTTTCTTGGGAATAGGCATAAATATGGATCTCTTCCAGTCAGTTGGTCAGGAAGCTGTCTTCCGTATTTCTTGGCATAGACGAGTGAGCACCTCCAGCGCTGCATCTGTTTGTTGAAACATCTCAATTGATATTCCATCAATTCCTGGAGCCTTGTTTTTCACCAATGCCTTCAGAGCAGCTTGGACTTCTTCCTTCAGTACCATCGGGTTCCTGATCATATGCCACCTCTTGAAATGGTTGAATATCGACTAATTTTTTTGGTATAATGACTCTGTGTATTCCTTCCATCTTCTTTTGATGCTTCCTGTGTTGTTTAATATTTTCCCCATAGAATCCTTCACTATTGCAACTCGGGGCTTGAATTTTTTCCTCAGTTCTTTCAGCTTGAGAAAAGCTGAGCATGTTCTTCCCTTCTGGTTTTCTATCTCCAGCTTTTTGCATATATGATTATAATACTGTACTTTGTCTTCTCGAGCCGCCCTTCGAAATCTTCAGGTCTTTTACTTCATCATTTCTTCATTTTGCTTTAGCTGGTCTACGTTCGTGAGCAAGTTTCAGCGTCTCCTCTGACATCCATCTTGGTCTTTTCTTTCTTTCCTTTCTTTTCAATGACCTCTTGCTTTCTTCATGGATGATGTCCTTGATGTCATTACACAACTTGTCTGGTCTTCAGTCACTAGTGTTCAATGCATCAAATCTATTCTTCAGATGGTCTCTAAATTCAGGTGGGATATACTCAAGGTCATATTTTGGCTCTCGTGGACTTGCTCTGATTTGCTTCAGTTTCAGCTTGAACTTGCATAAGAGCAATTGATGGTCTGTTCCACAGTTGGCCCCTGGCCTTGTTCTGACTGATGACATTGAGCTTTTCCATCGTCTCTTTCCATAGATGTAGTCAATTTGATTTCTGTGTGTTCCATCTGGCGAGGTCCATGAGAATAGTCGCCGTTTATGTTGGTGAAAGAAGTATTTGCAATGAAGAAGTCGTTGGTCTTGAAAATTCAATCATGCAATCTCCAGCATTGTTTGTATCACTAAAGCCGTATTTTCCAACTACTGATCCTTCTTCTTTACTTCCAACTTTCACATACCAATCACCAGTAATTATCAATGCATCTTGACTGCATATTCAATCAATTTCAGACTGCAGCAGCTGAAAAAAATCTATTTCTTCATCGTTGGCCTTAGTGGTTGGTGGGTAAATTTGAATAACAGCGTATTAACTGGTCTTCCTTGTAGGCGCATGGGTATTATTCTATCACTGACAGCGCTGTACTTCAGGATAGATCTTGAAATGTTCTTTTTGACAATGAATGCAACACCATTCCTCTTCAAGCTGTCATTCCCAGCATAGTAGACTACATGACGGTCCAATTCAAAATGGCCAATACCAGTCCATCTCAGCTCACTAATGCCTAGGTTTTCAATGTTTATGCGTTCCATTCTATTTTGGATGGTTTCCGTTTTTCCTAAATTCATACTTCATACATTCCAGGTTCTAATCATTAATGGATGTTTGCAGTTGTTCCTTCTCATTTTGAGTCGTGCCACAACAGCAAATGAAGGTCCCGAAAGCTTTACTCCATCCATGTAATCAAGGTTGACTCTACTTTGAGGAGGCAGCTGTTCCTCAGTCATCTTTTGAGTGCCATCCAACGTGGCGGGTCATCTTCCAGCACTGTATCAGACAATGTTCTGGGGCTATTCATAAGGTTTTCACTGGCTAATGCTTTCCAGAAGTAGACTGCTGGGTCCTTCTCCTTAGTCTTAGTCTGGAAGCTCAGTTGAAACTTGTCCTGCATGGGTGACCCTGCTGGTATTTGAATACTGGTGGCATAGCTTCCAGCATCACAGCAACACCAAGCCCCCACAGTACAACAAACTGACAGACACATGGGAGACAGGTAAAGCAGAATTTACCAAAATATACATTAGAAACAGAAAGCTTGTATGTATGTGTGAGAGACTGTGTATAGACACACATAGAAACATATTTATGAAACTGGCTGTAATTTTACTTTACGTACCTCTGTAGGTCAACTATTTCATTGTTAAGGGTATCTAGCTCCTTAATAGCAGAGAAATCTGCAACAGGACTTGATCCTATGATGTTCTAAAAACAAAAAGTTCACAGTTACACATTACTATGAAATTATGTAATATATGGCAAAGCATTAAAAAATGTTAAAGGCACTACACAAATATGTTATTGCATATTTTACTATATTACTAGAGCTTTTAATTCATTTAAAAGAAAACCATACTATTGTATATATCCTTAATATATATATAGTTATATACAAAGACATTTTCCCTTAAATTTTCTAAAAGTTGTTCTGTAATATGCACCCGTGCCCCCACCTAAGATCCCAATGCCATTGTCACTTGATCCTAGCCTGTCCTGAACCTTGCAGTAAAACAGAAATCAGATTTATAAACTAGCTCCTCCACTAGAAAACAAATTTATTGGGGAAATGGATAGTGATTTATTTGTATTTGTATCATCTGAAATCAAGCAGGCATACAATTTTCTGTTGAATCTCAGAATTATAATGATAGTTGATTTTATTCAAGTCAACAAATACTTATACTAAATACTTTTAGTGCCTACTCTATTTAAAGTAAAACCAACTGCTGAGGCATGTTCCATAGTAAATAGTAATATGACCACATATGCAATGTCTTCTTATATGATGTCCTTTACATACAGCTTTCTTTCATAAATGAAGGTGCCAAAATTGACCCCTGAATAGTACTTGTAGTTAGAAAATCTCACTGGGTTTATTCTGGTTTCTGATATTTTACTAGCTGCATGATTTTCACCTTCATCTGTAAAATAGGGAAATAATCTCTGCCCACTTTACAAATAACATGAAATAATATCTGTGAAATCACTCTGCAAACTTTATGATATTTTATAAAGATAAGCTATTGTTATGATTGACCTCCTCAACAGAACATGCTCTTAAAAGATGAATGGCCTCCCAGTGAGTTGCTTCAAATTCAGCTTAATCTCCTTTGTGAACCACTGTTGATATACGTAGCTTATATAGCTGGCTAAAGTCAGGGCAGAAAGATAGCTGCTCTCTCAAACACTTGACCTAAAACCCAATGCTACAACTAGAATGACAAACAGCAGAATAATCACCATTTGGAAGTGTTAAAACTGATGCTCAAACATGTAAAACTTATATTGATGATCTTATTAGTAGAGCATAAAACTTAGTATTAATACTTATGTTGTTATGAACTTAATGTATACCGTCAACTTATACAACAGAAGAAACCTAAAAGCTCACAACATAACATCTCCTCACATTTGTACAATGGTTTACAATTTACTAAGCACTTTCGAATCCATTAGTAAATTCTCAAACCTAAACTGAAAAGTGGGTGATAGGTAGGGCAGATACTATTATTAACCCATTTTAAAGGTGAAGAAACAGATTAAATGAGTTGGTCAAGGCTGAACCCAGCTAACAGGTGGTTTGGCCATTACATTCAAGTGCTATTCCATATTATGTTTCTTGCACTTGCATTTCAAGATCATTTAGGTAAATGAAACCATTACCCTAAAAATCAACTCGATAAACATGTACATCAACAAAGTCTGGCAAATAATCCCTTTCATATTTCTTTATGCCACATGACATTATTAGCACTGTGTTGTTTTGTTTTACTTTCAATACTAAAACTCATGCGTGAGAATTCAATTAATGCAATTCTCAATTTTATATTAATTGCAGATCTGTATCAAATTTACCTCTTTTAATGTTTTGCTGTGTTCCACTGATAACACCTACCTTTATCAATGCTAAATTAAATTAGAAATTTTAAAGCAGACTTCTGAATGTGACAGATACTAATGCTATCTAGTCTTGCCCATGTGTTAGAACTCACTCGATGACAACTGGTTTTTTAAATTTTACCTAGGAGCTAAAATTTTACCTAGCCAGACAGTTAGTGAAAGAAATGAAAAATTAGCACCTGGTCTCACTTTCATCACCAGGAGTAACTTATACCACTTAAATGCTACCGAGAAATTTGCTATCAGAGGTGTAAGAGTACCAAGAAGCTCATGACTTCCACACCTCTTCTGTCACTCTAACTAAAAAATGTGACTCACATCTGACAGTCTTCTACTATTAAAAATATCAAGTACGAAGACAGAGTGACACAAATTAGCTTAATTTCAAACAAGTTAGAAGATTAGACGCCAGATGATTCTAGAAGTAAGGTTAGTTTACTGTAGTTGGTACAACTTGTGTCATTCCACAATTGCTGACACAAAAACTAAACTCCCACACTACAGCAATAAAACGGCATGCAACCAAGAAGCATGGAAATGTCCCACTAAGCATATGAAGGGTAAATGAAGGGTACATAAGGAAAAATGTAGTATGTCCCCTTCTTTCAAAATATTTTCTCACATCCTGTTTTATGCATTACACACAAAATTCCATTTTGGTGACTTTAAGTGGATGAATGAGCCTAGGAAAGGCAAGCTAAAATGCACACAAGGACCAAATGACATATGACAAAAGCATGCTGTTCAGGTATTCTCTCTGCATCAACTTTGCTGCATAAAAAACCTCTAATTTCAAAATTTATCTTGTAAACCAAAAGCCATTAATGCTAAAAAAGGCATAAAGTAAAGCTCTAACCTTGAGAGAGAGTAGCGTTAAGAAACTGACAGTACAAGAAAGGCGAAAAGCAGAGTGCTGCAGAATGGAAAAAATAGTCCAAACTAGAAAAAACACAGAAAGGAAAGCGACATTCAAAAAAAAGATTAGTCAGGCTGCAAAAAATGCAGTACTTAAAAAAAAAAAAATCAGATTATAAAGAGAATAGAGATTATCTGAAAGACAAAATTAATGCAAATTTTAATACTTAAAGTTAAAATTTTTGGTTAATAGATAAGACAACAGTGATAAAATCCCATTTAATAAATAATACTGATATTTGACATAAATAGACAAAGGTGTCTATTTACTAGTGAATGGACTTCTGACACATCTACTAAATTAAAAACTTTGTATGGCAGATACAATTTAAAGTGTCTACTAATGTGAACAAACAATTTGCTTCAGAAATTTCTGTTGTTCTGTAATTTGTGTTGAGGGGGAACTCAGTGGGTTATAAAATGAAGAAGGCATAAGAAAAAAAACAAGCTACATAGGTGAAAGAAAGGGTGAAACAACACAGAATTCCATAAATGAGACACAGTTATAGCAGAGGGCATGAATACAAATTTTGTAACCTTTACCTTTCTGGGTAGTATCACTTTCAGCCTTCTCCACAACTTAAAGAACCTTACATAGCAAGGAATCTCAAAAAATTTCCATAATGCACCCCTCACCCCAAAATAGAAAAAACTCACAAACATAGTATATATTCAAATACTCATGTTATTAAAAACGAGGATAAAAGCTATTAAAAGTAACTCTCTACACTGGGTAGCTAGAGATTTCCACTTAGTTTACTTAGAAAAAATTCAATGTTAACTTCTTTAGATTTATTAAAATGGGATTTTTTTTTTTCACCTATGTCACAAAATTAATGCAAAACCAAAACATTCTACTAATATTTTAAAGACAGCTCTCTTCATACCACACATTTAACAACTTTATACAACTCTGAAGCATCACCGCAATGATGGATTATTGTATAGGTCACTAGAGATTTAAAGACATGAGGTAATTATTTTTAAAGGCAAATAGCCACTACAGTATGCAAGTCCTTTCAAAACTCTATTAAAGGCCAAGATATTATCAATGTACTAGACTATCAACGGTTTCTAGATGCAGACAGAAAAATCAAGGCACAGCATGGCTAAAACAATATAGTTTGTACAATTCCCACTGCTGGCCGGAAATCAAAAGTAGCTAAAAACCTGCTTATAGCTGTTCCGATATGAAGTCCAGATCTATGCTCAGGAGTAGAGGGCCATCCATAGCAAAAACCACACAGATACATCCTTGACATAAGATTTTTCTTGGGAGCTTTTTGGATGTACAATTGTCAGCAAGCAATCGTCATCATCCTAGATTTTGTTTTCTAATTTTTATTGTTTTTAGTAAGAGTGAATCATCGAAAGAAACACAATAATTTAATTCGTATAGCTTTCATTTAATTCTTACACCCTACTCATAAAAATTAATTCAAAAATCCAGGAGGGGAAAAAAGAAAGCCACGGTTTTCCAATTTTAAGATTAGAAAACATGGTTGCCGTATGTGTAATGAATGGTGGGGAAAACAAGCTGCAGCCCAAGATGTCATACAAGGCATTCGAGCATACTTATGGGCACAAACTAAACCACAAGCAATATACTGATCTGCTTACAGCCAGATACATTTTCTCTGCTATTCCATCCAAATCAAGTCTGTCATCTGACATAGCACTTGTAGTTCCCTTCTGATAATGCACTCAGGTCTTAACTTTTACGTTGTCTTACCTTTTGTAAACTGGCCCTGTCTGACGGTGGGACCATCTCAGGAGAGAGAGTCTGAGGTGGATCCACACCCTTTATTAACTTTTGATTGATTAAGTGAAAAGCCAAGGCAAACTGATCCTTTGAAAGCTTCCCACAGTCCTTTGTGTCACATAATGCCCTGTAAAAATAAACAAAACGAACAGTATATAAATGCCACAAGTATTACTATGAAACTTCAGGAGAAAAGCAATTTGACTTTGTCTAGAGTTTAAAAAATGAGCAGTTGAATTAAAAAAGAAAGACACATCAACTTGCAGCTTGCCCAAAACTCACTCAAATGTCAGAAAAAATAAATTAACTAAAATGGTGAAAAAAAGAGATTGTGTACCCTGGTGATGAACGGGGGCCTCCAATTTGGGTTTACTTTGTGTTTCCTTACCAATTTCCAGAACCACTACACAGTAAGAGTTGTGGTGAGCCACAGAATCCCAACACTCCCTACTCCCAACATTTTCAACATTAAAAAATTTTAAAGATGAAACCCAAGTCTCAACAAATTTGGCTCACTGGTGGCACTAGAATGACTCTAAGACAAGCAAAAGTTTCCATGTCAGCTTGCTTCCTGCAACTCTTGGGAGTAGCAGGATATAAAGATCACCAAGTCAAAGCAGAAACAACAGCTAAAAACGGAGATCACATGTGAGAAGGCAGCAATTTGGAAAGCTTTACAAAATCACTTAAAGAGAAACAGCAAATGTTTTATTCTATTTGCTTTCTGTCTTCCTTTCTTAAGGTCAACTTTCTGAAATCTTGGTCTGATTCACTGAAGGCCAGTGTGGTCTGATGAAAACACTATGGACTATGGTATTAAATAAACTTTGAATTTCAGCTTTTCTATTTATTTCTTCTTGTGACTTTGACCAAAATTTTTAAGCTGAGTCTGTCTCCTCATATATAAAGTGGAGACGATAACACCCATCTTGCAAGGTTACCATGAGAATCAAAGGCAAGGTACATAAGAGTCTGGGCATAATGCCAAGCTTCTCACAGTTGCCACTCATTGAGCGTATTGTCTAGACCTGTATAAATGCTCGAAAGTGGCCGCTATCATTAGTTATACATAATCTTTATCAGTCTTGGGTTCTTGTTCCTTTTAAGACAGATCTACTGTCCTCTGTTGTTCTTTTCTAATTTTCTCTTTCCAAGCATGCAGTTCTACTTCTGATGTATGCTGCCCCTTGAAAACCTCAAGATAACCTCTGGAATAGTTAGGTAGATTGATAGCAGGCAGAGTATAAAGCATTTTCACATACATTATATCATTTAATGTCAAATTTATTAAAGGTTTGTCTTTTTTAAAGACCAGATATGTTATTTGTATGTAAAGATGTGAAAGTATACATATAGCCTACAGAATTACAGAAGTATGCTTTGAAGGTACTATTTTATATTATGTTTAATTTCATATATTTGGATTCTCCTTTACAAACTTAAGTTTAATGAAATAATATAAAGAGATGCTGTATTTTAACATTCTAATAATAATTAACTCACGCTGTCACATTTATAAGACTTTGGATAACCCATTGTGAAGCTTTTATCCAATAATCCATTATCCAGCTTTTGTCCATTACCCAATAGAAATCCTCAGATTTACATTTTCTCTATAAAGAATTCTGAAACAAAAACTGTCCTATTTATAAATGATTAAAAAAGGAGGCAAAAAACTACAGTTAATACAAAACCATGTTATTTTTTAAAATTGATTTAAATAAAGTCTTACCAAATATGGGCTAGTAAGGCAGAGGGTAAACCTGTCTTGAGGAAGATTTCACGGACCTCCAATCCAGACACAAATCCATCCATATCTTTATCAGTTTTCAGAAAGATTTCATCATATTTAGCTTTTTCTGCAGGGGACACAACCCACTACAGGAGAAAAAAAAAAATGCAATTTTTCTGCCAAAATGAAGTAAACTTCGAAGTGCCACTCTTTGAACCCATGACAGTATCTGTCACAAATTCTGAACAATTTTACTCCCCTTTCTACAGCAATAGTGTATCACTCTCATCACACCCCAATCAAAACACTGTTGTGAAAAGGAGATAAAAGAAGAAAAATATAGGTCAGTTGGGACTATACTGAGAGATGCTCTTTTTTTTTTTTAAGTAATGTGTAAATTTAAGCATAGTTAACTCTTGACTTATGAATGCCCACGTTAATATTCGTAACAGGGAGAGTCTGTATAAACAAAATATTCAGATAATCCTTAATCCTCAATTTATACAGTTTCAGCTTCCAAAATTTTTAATTATAGCCAAATTGGCCAATTTGCATATCCTGTCATTATTTTCTTTTACTCAACTTATTAAGGTTAGAAAAAAGGCCTTGGGCAACCCAAAATTAATAAATGACCCCAAAGAATCAAGAGTTAACTAGAGATTAAACAAGAACACCTATTAACTATGCCAGCGCAAGCATGCTGTGTTAGCATGGAGCATCTGCCATCTCCAACTTTAATTCCAGGTAGATCAACGCAAAGCCAATGAAACAATCCATAAGATCTAAGGCTAAATGCAGGAGAAGGAATATCCATCTTCTCTGGAAGATCACATTATTCAGGTTCAACCAAAGGGAGTTTTAAATATTTGATCCCTTTGATTGTTCCTTCTATCTTTATCAAGTAATCAACTGTTAAATGCCATGCACTTTGTTAAAAAAAAAAATTCCTTTAACACTGATAAATCTATACCTGTCTGAATGGTGCTTTGGTAGGTAAAATGCCTACAGGTGGTAAGGAGTGGTAAGGTTCCTTGGCTGATGCTGAAGAGGGTATCAATCGCATTGAACCTGATATACTGACCGTTTTTCTCTTAGAAGGTGGCACCAAGGCTGGAGGCAAGGACATTGGCACAGGTTCCTTCTCCAGTGCACAGTACACCAAAAACATGGCCTTCAAAATAGATGAACTGGGGTCATATATACTAAAATCATTTAAGATGACATTCACTTATTGAAGTTACTATTGTTCAACAACAAAGCACCTGTAAGCTGTTCCTAAAAATCCTCCCTCAGGAAATTAAGCCGGGACAGAAAAAGACGAAAAGAGGAAGAAAGGAAGGAGGAAAGGAAAAGAAATCAAAGCTAAGTAACTTTTAGAAGATCATCCTCAGTAGCAAAAATTAGAGACACCTCCTTCAACTAAAGGTCTTACAACACCAAAAGCAAACAATCTGGGGAAAAAATTTGCAAAGAAAGAGCTAAGATTGCTAATCTCCCTAATGTATAAAGAGTTCTTAGAAATAAACAAGAAGAGACAAAACCCAACAGAAAAATGGTCAAAGAATATGAACTATTTTACAGAAAAATACAAATGGCCCATCCTTTAACTTATGAAAATATACTCAATTTCACTTGATAAGAAAATTACAACTCAAAACTGTACTGAAATGCCATATCCCACCTAACCAGCAAAAATCCAAAAGTTTCATAATGCAGTTTGTTAGCTAGGCTGTGGGGTAAGAGGCACTTTCATACATTGTTAGTAGAGGCTCAAACTGGTACTACCCCTGTGAAGGGCAAATTGGTAACATCTATGAAATTGCAAATGTATTTCCCCTTTAACTCAAAAATCCTACATTTGGGAATCTACCCTGATTTATTTACCCGCAAATGAAATACTGTATGAAAACGGTTATTAACTGCATCATTGCATCAGAACCTAAGTGCCCATTAACAGAAGGCTGGTTATAAAAAATTACGGTACATCCATATAATAAAATATTTTGAAATAAAAATTCAGGAGAAACATGCTGCATCTCAACTGTGGTGTACAATTATCAGAACTCAACAAATTATACATTTAAATTGGAGGCATTTCACTGCATATGAAGTATTCCTCAATAAAGCTGATGAGCAAAGAAAAAATCATGGAGCTCTCTGCGAAAAAATATACAATATACACTGTTAAAACATAAAAAAGGTATAACGTGGGACTGTGTATGTAATGTGTTATCTTCTGTGGTAAGGGGGGAATTACTATTCGTATTTGTTTATATTTGAATAAACAAATTCTAGGAGGCTACACCAGGCAAGAAAAATGGTTACGGTGCAGAAGTAAATAGAGCAGTTGTGGGCAGAGGTGGGACTGAGATTTTTTCCCACTGAGTACCTTCTTACATTGTATTCATTTTTTTAATCGTGCAAATATATTGCCTATTAAGATTTTTAAATTAATCAATACGTAAAGCACTTGCACAAACTGAGACAACCTACATATAGACTGGCCTAGGCTATATCCCCTACATTTTAAACAATTCAAGGCAGTTTCAAGACTTTCAGAGAATGAAGTTTCCACGATTATCTTCAAGCATATGAAATTACTGAAAGCAAGTTGGAACCTCCAGAAATATTTCAGCAGCAACCAGGAAGAAGCTTGAAAATTTCTTAATTTTTTCTTCCATTGAAAATTAAAACTCTTCAAGAAGTCTGCTTTTAATTCTAAGTTTTGTGAGACTTTTAAATAAACACTTACTGAGCACCTAGTGTATACAACAACTATTCCATGATTTTAGTGATTACTAGTATCAGTTCACAAATGAAGAAACTGAAGCTCAGAGACAATAACTAACTGGCCCAATCCGATATTTTTAAGAAGTGATAGAGAAGGATCCAAATCAAGACCTTCTGACTACAAAGCTCTTGATTTTTTCAGTTTGGCCAACTTTATTAGCAGCGTACAAGTAGTTTTACAATGGCCTGCTATCTCTACAAGCAATAAAACTAACCTTTAACCAATTGGTACCTAAATTTTAGCAGGGATCCGAATTACATGAAAGGCTTGATAAAGCACAGGTTGCTGGGTTCTACTCCCAAAATTCCGGATTCAGCAAATCTGGGGTGGGACACGAGAATTTGTATTTCTAACAAGTTCCCAGCTGATGCTGTTTATCCTGGGACCATGCTTAACCACTTGACCTAAACCAAGAATTTGCCTCCCATTCACTAGTGAACTTAGAAGAATTCCATTTCAGTTTTAGAAACACACAAACTTTCTATCTCTAAAAGCTTGACATTCCAGAAAGAAAACAATCCAGCTAGCACATACTTTGAGCCAAATTCACAATATATTCGGTTGGCACTGAGCTAAGAGAAGTGACTAGTATGCCCATTAAAAAGGTCAGCACTCCTCTTGCTGCAGATGGGGCTCATTTCCTGGAAAAGTGGACACTAGAAGCAAAAATGCAATGTTAGCCATCTGCTGCCAATAGAAAACACTTTCTTTTCTGCGTGTTAAAAAAAAATATTAGTTTCATGTTGCCTTGACAGTAGTTTCCCCCAACAAAACTGAAGCCAAAAAATTTTCCACCAAATAAAACAGAAAAAGTCAACAGTATATTTTTAATACTGTAGTGTGTAATTTTGTTTTATTACATTGTAATTTATCCCAATCAAAGTCTACTCCCGAAAGAAATATAGCGACTAAATCGGATGATTCTATTTTCACCTAAAAAAAAAAAAAGAAATCTGGCTGGTAGCTAGTTTTTGAACTGAAATGTACTTAGCAAAAGCATTTACACAGATGGAGACAGACATTTAACTAAGAAGCATTTAGAGTATCTTTTTGATGATTTCAAAGTAAAGGCCATCAAAAATAAACCTTAAGCTTACTAGGGGATAGGAGGGAGAGACAGGTTTTAATTTTACTCTTACGTTAACAGGAAACCCTGGTGGTATAGTGGTTAAGTGCTACAGCTACTAACCAAAGGGTCGGCAGTTTGAATCTGCCAGGCGCTCCTTGGAGACCCTATAGGGCTGCTATGAGTCGGAATCGACTTGACAGCACTGGGTTGGTTTTGGTTAGGTTAATGGAAACCCTGGTGAAGTAGCGGATAAGAATTTGGCTGCTAACCAAAAGGCTGGCAGTTCGAATCCACCAGACGCTCCTTGGAAATCCTGTGGGCCAGTTCTACTCTGTCCTATAGGCTCACTATGAGTCGGAATCAACTCATTGGCAACAGGTACAGGTTACATCAATCACCAGCAGAAGCTTATTTTGTATGATGCCCCCCCCCTCACCATTCTCTATGCTTTTAAGCTGTTCCCACATTTTAGTGGGCATCAGAATCACCTGAACAGCTTACTAAAACAGAGTGCTGGACCCCAACCCAGAGTTTCTGATTCAACAGGTCTGGGACAAGTCTAAATAATTTGCATTTCTAAGAAGTTCCCAGGTAATGCTGATGCTCCTGATGGGAGGTTTGAGAATTAATTGTTCAAAAAATTTCCTTAGGAGATTTACTTTCTCCTTAGTCTTAGTTGAATTGCCCATGATAACTTCTTAAAATAGTAATCTCGAATGAACACATCAAGCTTCTATGTTTATCAGGTAGTACAAGTTTCCTTCATCAATTTAGTTGAATGAAACATTTACTAAGAAATTTCTCGCCACCATATACTGTTAGGCACTAGAAGTACAAAAGGGAAAAGATCTGTTCATTTTTATAACCCAACATAGGCAGCAGTCACATTAAAATTTCAATACTTGATACATGCTAATATAGACAAATACAGGCCCACTGTAAATCTCCAAGCGACAATAACTCTTCACACAATGAGGACAAAACAAATGCTCCTGACAAAAATTTAGACCATTTTCAGTCTTAGAAAGTCCCTGGTGGTACAAAAGGTCAACATGCTCAGCTGCTAACTAACTGAAAGGTTCATGGCTCAAGCCTACCTACAGGTGCCTCAGAAGAAAAAAGCCTGGTGATCTACTTGAAAAAATCAGCCACTGAATACCCTATGGAGCAGAGTTCTACTGTGACACACACGGGGTCACCAAGAGTTCAATCTACTTGACTGGTACTGGTCAGTCTCAGAACTTACCTGACAGAAAAATTTAAGGCTTAGGCAGACTATAAAAACCAACAGATAGATACAAAGACAAAAGTAAAGTAAAAAGGGCATCATTTTACACTTCCAAGAAAAGAGGAGGAAAAGGGAAAAACTTTACAGTGAGAAACCTGGCAAATACTACCTTAACTAAGTGATGAAGGTTAACATTGTCCACCCCTGATATGATATGATGAAAAGGGTGTTTCACCTCTGTGGCAGTCTTTCCAAAAACATGTAACCCTAGCCTAATGCTGAAAAAAATATCAGACAAACCCAGACTGGAGGACATTTTACAGGATATCTGGTCAGTATTCCTCAAGAATGTGAAGGCCATGAAAAATAAGGCAAGACTGAGAAATTGTCACAGGCCAGTGAAGACAGGACAACTAAATGCAATGTGGTACCCTAGGTTGGATCCTGGGATGAAAAGAGGACATTAATGGAAAATCTGGTGAAACCCAAATAAAGTCCAGAATTTGGTTAGTGGTAATGTACCAATGCTGGTTTCTTAGTGTTCACAAATGCACCATGGTAATCTAAGACGTTAACGGTGGGGAAAACTGGGTGAGGAGTACACGGCAACTCTGTACCATCTCTGTAACTTTTCTGTGTATCTAAAATCACTTCAAAATTTAAAGTTTATTTTTTAAAAAAGAATGGGGCGTGAGTCTAGAAGGCCAGGTTTAACTCTGGTTCTGCCATTACCTGCTCTGCCTAGACATAATTTATAGGATTTTGTCCAACTCTAAAAATCTGTAAGAAAGCATGAGCATAAATTCATTTACCAAATACTTGATTACTAGATTGTTGGGTCTTTCCTTTAAGTTTAAAAACAGTAGCTTTGGCCCCAATAAAACAAACAACTATTTCACAGTACAGGATTACACACTTGTGGAATTCACTCCAGTTAAAATAATAAACTTTAACATGATTACTAGTTGCGTCCCTTGTTCAACGCCAATACCATAATTTTATCTGTATTTTGAGCTTTCAAATTGATATTAAAAGAGGAAAATTTAGCTCCTTTGCAAAATATCACCTTAGTGCACTGTCAAAGACTTTCTACTAAGCTAAATGGAAGAGGAGTACAATAAGGGAGGTATATTCCCAATATCCTTATACTTTAACCATAGAATTCATCACTGAACACATGTTGTTGTTAGGTGCCGTCGAGTCGGTTCTGACTCATCGCAACCCTACGCACAACAGAATGAAACACTGCCTGGTCCTGCGCCATCCTTACAATCGTTGTTATGCTTGAGCTCATTGTTGCAGCCACTGTGTCAATCCACCTTGTTGAGGGTCTTCCTCTTTTCCGCTGACCCTGTACTCTGCCAAGCACAATGTCCTTCTCCAGAGACTAATCCCTCCTGACAACATGTCCAAAGTATGTAAGACGCAGTCTCGCCATCCTTGCCTCTAAGGAGCATTCTGGCCACACTTCTTCTAAGATTGATTTGTTCGTTCTTTTGGCAGTCCACAGTATATTCAATATTCTTCGCCAACACCACAATTCAAAGGCGTCAACTCTTCTTCGGTCTTTCTTATTCATTGTCCAGCTTTCACATGCATATGATGTCATTGAAAATACCATGGCTTGGGTCAGGCGCACCTTAGTCTTCAGGGTGACATCTTTGCTCTTCAACACTTTGAAAAGGTCCTTTGCAGCAGATTTGCCCAATGCAATGCGTCTTTTTGATTTCTGGACTGCTGCTTCCATGGCTGCTGTTTGTAGATCCAGGTAAGATGAAATCCTTGACAACTTCAATCTTTTCTCCGTTTATCATTGGTCCAGTTATGAGGATTTCTGTTTTCTTTCTGTTGAGGTGCAATCCATACTGAAGGCTGTGGTCTTTGATCTTCATTAGTAAGTGCTTCAAGTCCTCTTCACTTTCAGCAAGGAAGGTTCTGTCATCTGCATAACGCAGGTTGTTAATGAGTCTTCTACCGATCCTGATGCCCTGTTCCTCTTCATATAGTCCAGCTTCTTGTATTATTTGTTCACCATACAGATTAAATAGGTATGGTGAAAGAATACAACCCTGGCACACACCTTTCCTGACATTAAACCAATCAGTATTCCCTTGTTTGGTTGGAACAACTGCCTCTTGATCTATGTAAAGGTTCCTCATGAGCACAATTAAGTGCTCTGGAATTCCCATTCTTCCCAATGTTATCCGTAATTTGTTATGATCCACACAGTCAAATGCATTTGTATAGTCAATAAAACACAGGTAAACATCCTTCTGGTATTCTCCGCTTTCAGCCAGGATCCATCGGACATCAGCAATGATATCTCTGGTTCCACGTCCTCTTCTGAAACCAGCCTGAATTTCTGGCAGTTCCCTGTTGATATACTGTTGCAGCCATTTTTGAATGATCTTCAGCAAAATTTTGCTTGCCTGTGATATTAATGATATTGTTCTATGATTTCCACATTTGGTCGGATCACCTTTCTTGGGAATAGGCAAAAATATGGATCTCTTCCAGTCAGTTGGTCAGGAAGCTGTCTTCCGTATTTCTTGGCATAGACAAGTGAGCACCTCCAGCGCTGCATCTGTTTGTTGAAACATCTCAGTTGGTATTCCATCAATTCCTGGAGCCTTGTTTTTTGCCAATGCCTTCAGAGCAGCTTGGATTTCTTCCTTCAGTACTATCGGTTCCTGATCATATGCTACCTCTTGAAATGGTTGAATATCGACTACTTCTTTCTGTATAATGACTCTATGTATTCCTTCCATCTTTTGATGCTTCCTGCATTGTTTAATATTTTTCCCATGGAATCTTTCACTATTGCAACTCGAGCCCTGAATTTTTCCTTCAGTTCTTTCAGCTTGAAAACCGCTGAGTGTGTCCTTCCCTTTTGGTTTTCCATCTCCAGCTCTCTGCACATGTCATTATAATACTTTACTTTGTCTTCTCGAGAGGCCCTTTGAAATCTTCTGTTCAGTTCATTTACTTCATCGATTCTTCATTTTGCTTTAGCAGCTCGGCACTCAAGAGCAAGTTTCAGAGTCTCCTCTGACATCCATCTTGGTCTTTTCTTTCTTTCCCGTCTTTTCAGTGACCTCTTGCTTTCTTCATGGATGATGTCCTTGATGTCATTCCACAGCTCGTCTGGTCTTCAGTCACTAGTGTTCAATGCATCAAATCTATTCTTCAGATGGTCTCTAAATTCAGGTGAGATATACTCAAGGTCATATTTTGGCTCTTGTGGACTTGCTCTGATTTGCTTCAGTTTCAGCTTGAACTTGCATAAGAGCAACTGATGGTCTGTTCCACAGTCAGCCCTTGGCCTTGTTCTGACTGATGATATTGAGCTTTTCCATTGTCTCTTTCCACGGATGTAGTCAACTTGATTTCTGTGTCTTCCATCCGGCGAGGTCCATGTGTATAGTTGCCGTTTATGTTGGTGAAAGAAGTATTTGCAATGAAGAAGTCGTTGGTCTTGCAAAATTCTATCATTCGATCTCCGGCATCGTTTCTATCACCAAGGCCGTATTTTGCAACTACTGATCCTTTTTCTGTTTCCAGCTTTCACATTACAATCACCAGTAATTATCAATGCATCCTGATTGCATGTTCGATCAATTTCAGACTGTAGCAGCTGATAAAAATCTTCTATCTCTCCATCTTTGGCCCTAGTGGTTGGTGCGTAAATTTGAATAATAGTCATATTAACTGGTGTAGCCATATGGATATTATTAATTTAACTGAGCACATAGACTACTGGTAAATAGTCACAAACATAAAAATTTCCACATTCAAGGGGGCAAAAATAATTTTTAAGATCTACTTTCTGTGTGCAAATGTGCATGTATGTATGCACACATGTGAGCATGTGCACACACACCTCTGAAAAGTCATTTTTTGGGGGCAAGAACATCCATGACAGGTCAAGGCCTGACCTTTGCAAATTCAGTTAAAAAACACAATTCGAGATTTTTAATTGAACCACTGAGTTTTAGAGAATATGAAAGTATTTCCATTTGAAAAGGAAAAAGGGCCATTCATTAAGGGTTCACATGGCAACAGAAGTTATACAAGTTAGAATGTCTCACTAACCTCTACTTTATTTATTCTGATTTAAAAAACAAACCAACCAAAAAGCCCATTTATTCTATAAAGGGAAAGAAAGCAACTGGTTAAGAATCTTAAAGGTAAGCCTTGAACAAAAAGATTCAGGCTTAATTAAGTTTTGTCTCATTAGTGAAATAGGAAGTTACTCTCAAAAACAAAAAAAAAAACCTACACTGTAATTCAGCAAACCAAGTTCAAATCTCTCACTAACTTTATTTGTACTTCCACGCAAAAAATAAATACAGCAGACACTGGGTCTTTAAAACAAGTAAGAATTTTAAAGGGTTAAGTCTTGAATATAAAGACTCTCAGGTTCAATCCAGTTTTGGTTAATTAGTAAATTAAGACATTTTAAGGAAAATATCTATATTATACTTCAACAAGTTGGAAAATCAGCAATAAATTGTAATGGTCCAAAAGGACTGATCATTATGATTGTGCATAGTATCTTTACATTTCATTATTTAGGAAGGTAATTTAATATGTTTAGATCTTACTTATTCTATAATTGAAAGAATAGTTTTTAAATTAATTCCCAAGAAAGACTGAAACAAACTCTTGAAATTCAGTTTTTAAAAACACTGATATTTGCAACTAAATAAAGGCAGAAGTCAATGATTTGCATTTTTAGTTACACTGGCTGTGTTATACTAATTATCTTTTTTTTTTTTTTTAAAGTATACTTCTAAATGAATTACTTGTCCCATTCATGAAAATAAAAGAATGGAAAAAGATATACCAGGCAAATTCTATCCAAAAGAACACCGGTGAGGGTTTATTTTGTTGTTGTCCTTGTTAGCTGCTATTGAGTCAATTCTGACTCATGGCGACCCCACATGTGCAGAGTAGAACTGCTTCACAGGGTTTTCTGTGACCTTTCAGCAGCAGGTCGCCAGGCCTGTCTTCCGAGGTGTCTCTGGGAGGGTTCACGCCACCAACCTTTCAGCTAGTAGACAAGCGCTTAGGCGTTTGTGCTACCCAGGGACTCCTTGAGGCTTTCTTAATATTGGATAAAACTGCAAGCGAAATTCTACAACCCAAAGAACTAAATTAACTGAGCAAAACCTAAAATTTGTGTTAGAGAAAAATGTTCTAAAATCCTCTGTGGTTGGTGAGGGAGAAAGAAAAGAAGTAAAAGTAATCTATCTAAAAGTCTCATTTTGCTGGAGTGAGGGCTAACAATCTAGTTTTCAAATACCCCCACTCATCACTTACCAACATGGTTAGGTTCCAAAGACTATGTCGCTATGCGAAAATCAGCATTATGTGAAAACGGAGGATGACCATATCAGATCGCAAAGTGGAGGATGACTACACCATTATATAACTGCCAAATTACATCATTACATAACTTCCAAACCACTGAGAATCATGGCCCAGCCAAGCTGACACATAGCCTTAACCATCACAGCCAGCATCACTCTCATCTCAATCCTCAGCACTCGTCACTGCCAGATTTACGCTGTCAATGCACACAACAGTCAGATAAGAGATTTTTTACTATTGTTGTAAATGTAAAATGTCGGAAAACGAGATAGTCAATAAGTAAGTAGTAGGTACACTGGAAAAATGAATATGGTGAGTACAGAAAAAAGTGTATCAACTATTAGTGGAACAGGAATTATAACAGAATTTCTAGGATAACAAGGGGTAAAAGGAATGAATCACAATTTGATAACTAGCAGTAATAAGGAACACAAAAAAAGAGAAATGAAAAATAGATAAGGTAGGAGGAATAAAATCAACATATGCATCATCTTAAAAGACAAAGACTTTCACTTAGGTAAAAATTAATATACAGCTACATTCCATTTTCAAGAGAGAGACACATTAAATGTAAGAAATACCAGGTAATTCAAACGAAAAAGAATAGGAGAAGAAATATTAACATCATACAAGCAGGAATTTAAAATAGAAAGCATTAAGAATGATAAAATTGAAAAAGAAAAATTCTGAGGAACGCACAAAGAGAAAGCAAATGTAGCAGAATGGTTAACACAATTAGTAATTCTAGAAGATGGTATATGGGTGTTAAGTATTTAAAAATAAATTTTTAAGCTGTAATTTTCCACAAAGTGTTTATTATTCTTAAATAATTTTACTTTTATTAAAAAACTGAGTAAGGTGCTTATGAAAAGGCTTCAGGGCATGTAAGATAAACCATGTTCATTCACTTACCTAGAATATACTACTATTTACCAAATGAAGACAACACTACTCTCCGCCTATACTAACTATACTAATATAAATACTTCTTCAAAATTAAAAATTTTTGTCTTTACAAGAAAAAAAAATCCTTGAATACACCTGACCAGTGCAAAGATTTTGTACCAACATTCTTAACACAAAAACTGTTTATAAAACAGTAATGTATTGAGTTTAACAGTATTCCAAGGTGCATCATCAGCCGAGCCTTTTCAATATATTCCCTCTCCCCCCGACAACTTCCCATAAATATTAACTCAACCTCTGATATCCAGGTGGGATATCTTTATGAACACTGTAATAGGGTTCCCCTGCCAATTCCCAATTATCACCTAAAATAAAATGAAAAAGATTAGAGACCTTTGACCTTGAAGTTTCTATTTCTGCATATTTTCTTTAAAGTGTGATAATAGGTATCCTGCCTTCTTCACTTCACTCTTGTGGGAAGTAAACAGAATAAAATTAAAGAAACAGCAAAAAAAAAAAAAAAAAGACTAACACATAATCAATAAATTTGACAGAGGCCTAACGCCCATACATCAGTCTGTTGTACTGTAATGCTTGCATGTTGCTCTGATTCTAGAAGCTATGCCACGAGTATTTCAAACATCAGCAAGATCACCCATAGTGGACAGGTTTCAGCAGAGCTTCCAGAATCAGACAGACTTTTTTTTTTTTAGGAAGAAAGGCCTGGGGATCTATACCCAAAAATTAGCCAGTGAAAACCCTATGGATCACAACAGAATACTGTACAATGTAGTGCTGAAAGATAAGCCCCTAGGTTAGAAGGCACTCAAAATACAGAGCAGCCACAACAATGGACATAAGCATATCAACAATTTTGTTCTATTGTACATGGGGCCACTGTAAGTCAAAGCACCCAACTTGATGGCAACTAACAACATCCTCCAAACGGAAATGTTGACAAATCCATAGACCATATGTAAAAATATATCCTGAACTTGGCAACAACAAAAAAAACCTCAACAAATTTTTGAAAGTGAAGATTTTATACATCACACTCTTTAGTCATAATCTAATCAAATGAAAGGTATACACAAAGTTAACAACAACAACAATAACAAAACTTAATTACTTTGAAATCAGGAAACAGTGAAGAGAACTTTGCACCAATCTGTATGAAATCCAGCTAAACCTATATTTAGGGGAAAAATGTATCCTTTAAATGCTTTCAATATTAAACATGATAACTAATAAAGGAACTTAGTATTCATCTTCAGAAATTATGAAAAAACAAACAAAAAGAAATTAGGAAAAGCAAATTAAGACAAAAACTAAAATGAATGAAATAAAAAGTCAAAGCATAACCAAAAGCACACATAAATCTAAAAGATGGTTCTTTTAAAAGATCAATAAAATAAAATTAAACAAAAAATGAGGGAGCACAAAAATACACAAGATTTGGAACAAGAAAAGATGCACAATCACAAACCCAGAAGAGACTAAGAGAAAAATGCAAATCTGTGACAAGTCTGAAAGTCAAAGAAATGGATGGTTCCTTTAGCTAAATAAAGAAAACAAACAAATTTCCAACAAAGAGATGAAAAGGAGGATTAGCAATTTGCCACGGATGAATTCACAGCACAGTTTTATCTAACCTTTAAGGAAGAGATAAATACAAAATTCCTTGGAATTAGCTATCTGATTGCTATGGATAACACGTTCTCAGATAAAACGTCACAACTTTCTCTATTATTCCATAGCAAGCAGGTCCTGAGATACCTAGTCAAGTTGGAATAAAAAACACAATACCACTTAGCATCTTTACAGAGCATTTTCCAAAGCCTATATTCCTATGTACCTCAAAATGAAGATGGAGAAAACACACACCTTTCTATTACCTATTTAAAAAGTATTCATCAACTATCTATAAATTCTAGGCTAAAAAGTTCATGCCAAAAATCTTATGCAAATGTGTTTTCCTCTAAGGAAACTAACAAGGAGAAATTTCCATTTGAGAAAACCACTAAGATGTGTAAGATTAAAAGAACATTCATTAGGTTACTTACAACTGCAAATTCATCTCTGTCAAGCATTCCGTCATGGTCAATATCACTCAACTCCCAAACCTTAGAAAACAGCAAGAATTGAGAAAGATTAATGTATTTTCATTTAATGTGCTACTTATGAACAGCAAGTACAGTCCATGTGCAACCACAGAGAACACAGATAATTAGCTTTATGCAAACCTGGAATTTCACTAGGTGGGAGAAATGGAAGAATAACATGGTAAAGGGAGCTAAGGATAAGGACATGAAAACTGTGGACCACACAGCCAATTGGGATCAGCAAGGAAGTAAGTCCAAAAGAAAGGGGAAAAGTAAAAGAATCTGATATTTGAAAGTACTGATGAAGTCAGAGAATTAAAGTCTTGCAAGTATCTGGGAAAGAGATCTAGAAAAACAAAGTGCTTGTTACAGAGCAGAATTTATGACTTCAGAGATGAAACTATTCCTATGACAAGGCTCATGATACAGGCATGGGAGTATCATATGTAAAATACTGCTGGTCTCCAGAAATACAAGAAATTGAGAGGTCATAGGGCTAAATGAACAGTACAATTTAAAAAATGACCTAATTTAAAAAAAAAAAAAAAAAATTTAGGAGCTTACATATATAGCTAATTTTCAATACTTATATTTTAGAGGGGATAACAACATACAGAAATAATTTGGAAATAATTTTATATATTAAGTCAGAACACAAGAGAATTCTGTAATAATACAATTTCAAAATAAGATCTGTGTATTTTTTAACAAGGACCTGTAATGTCCCCGGTAGATACAAAATTAGAATACATAAAAACTACATTTAGAAGTTAATAATATCTTACTCTTCCAAGGATATCCACAGGTAACTTAGAGTTGAGCAATACTGGTTTCACTTTACCACCAGATAGAAATCCATTCACCGGGCTTAAACTATCAAAAATTGCGTCGTATTTGGCCTTGTCTTCAGACTATGATATAAAAAAAGATCACAGGTTATGTAATGGTGAAAAGGATTTAAATACACCTATGAAAATTAAGCCATCAAAGAACAGATAACATATTTTTGACTTATTTCAGTATTTATATATTTAGCATTTATCATTTTTCCCTTTCATCAAACTCTAGTATAATAATTTCAAAGTAACTCTACTCAAGAATTCAGCGTCCTGTTCCTTTTTTAGCTTGGACACTATCTTTGCTTCTCTAGTATTTAAAATGAAAAGATTTCAGAGCTTAAAGGGCTTTGATGAATAATTAGTCCAACTCTCTCACTTAAACCCTCAGCAAGGAAGTAACTTTTACAAGAACACACAGCTAGTTAGTGATTTTCTATGACTTTCTAAACATGGTGTTAGGTAGGTACATGTTTCAAATTCAAACAAATAAATGTAAAAATAAAATTATTGCCATGGAAATAAACATCAAAATTCCCCTATTTTTCCCAAAGCAAGATTTCTTTTCCTTGCCAATTACAAGACATCTCCCAAAATACTGAAAAGTTGCTTATATAACATCAAAAACTATCATTCATGATTTACCCAGTTAAGACTAAATTCCTACCAACACATTTTAAATTAGCCCACTAGCATACAGAGACATATAAAAAAAACTGTTTTGACAAAACATATACATACTGTCTATATGACTGACTATATTCTAATACCTTTTTAAATTATAATTTAAAAAACCTGTAATCAATGTAATGCATTCAAATAACTGTAACATTAAATACCCATTTCAGAAAGATTTTATATTGTTTGTTTTAATGGCTAAGCCTAAAGAGAAAATCAAGTTAACCAGAATTTTCAAACAAGAAATAACACCAGTGGGGTGAACTACCTACTCACAAAATGTTTTAGTTAATATAAGATTATGACATCACCATTTTTTATTTTACAGTATAACAAAAATGAGACAAAGCTTAAAGATCCCACTAAAAATTCCCAGCACTTGAACATACCTATCAGAGTCTAATATAGACTGCAATATATTTCAGAGATGTGGAGGAGGGTGTATGTGGGCAGGAAGCAAAGCAGGGTAAGAAAAGAATAGTTACAAAGTTTACTTACTTTCACAGCCCATGGGAGTTCAGCTGCAGCGGTTCCGCTGATTAGTAAAGGACTACTGGTATCACGCTAAAGAGGGAAAAAAAACAGGAAGGGATGAAATCTTCACATCAATAAGCAATGAAGAAAAAGCAGACATTGGATTTAAATAAAAAAAAAATATACATTCATAAAAACTGCTGGATCTCAATGCACACAGGACATTCCATTTTATCATTAATTAGACCTTCATCTAGAGGTCCTTGGGTGGCAAAACTGTTTGAGCTCCATTAACCTAAAGGTTGGCAGTTGAACCCACCCAGCAGCACTGTGAAAGAAAGGCCTGGCAATCTGCTTCCATAAAAATTACAGCCAAGAAAGCCCTATGGAGCAGTTCTACTCTGTAACATATGCAGTTGCCGTAAGTCAGCATCGACTCAACGACAACAAGGAAAAACATTCATCTGAGTACAAATGAAACAAATACTGTTTTGCTAAGTTAGACACATAAATGAGTGTACAGCACTAACTGAAACATGTAAGTATTATTGATGAAATCCTATTGTAACTGAGATAAAGATATCTGAATGTACGGAAAAGAATTATAAGAATTAAAAAAAAAAAAAACAGATGTCTGAATGTAACAAAAATATTTACAGCCCTATTAACTGATGGCTTTTTCCCCATAGTGCTTAAGGAGATCAGATTGGGAAAACAAGCCAATATGATTAGCCCTTAGGACTTCTAGGTACAAGTACATGCTATTAACAGCATGCCCAAGTTCATTATGTTTATCTGGTTGAAGACACAGATGAAAAAAAAAATACATATATAAAAATTATGGTTGAATACAAGCAAAGGAATACTATGCAGCCATAAAAAAAGAATGAGGAAGCTTTTATGTAAGGATATGTAATGATCTCTGAAACATATTTTTCTTTTTAAAAAGGTATTGAATCGTGGGTATAGTATGCTGCAATTAATGTAAAATGAAGAAATCTACATCTGTATTTCTTTATACATACAGACACACACACACACATATATATATACGTACAATATCTCTGGAAGGATACATAAGAAACTAGTAACAGCAGTAGCCATTGAGAAAGAAACCAGGTTGGGCAACAGGGGCTGCAGGGAGAGTTTTTTTATAGATATAAAATCTAAGTTTCAAAGCATGTAATATCATTTCAAAAGAAATTAAATTTAAAAGCGTTTCTTACAAATTTTGGTGGAGGAACAGCCAGGTTCAAGCTACTCAACGAAACATCCAATCCGTTCTGGGCACATGCCACCAGATGCAAAGCAACAAAGAATTCCTAAGAAAGACAAGTATGAATGTTAAGAATGTTAAGGAAATACATATGTATGTATGTACATGTAGATATATGTATGTACACACACACATGCACACACACTTTAACTATGTGTGTATATACACACTTATAATCTGAAAACAAAATAATTCACAATTATTACAAGTTTCTTATGTAGCAACAAATATAACAGTACATTTGCTTGCTTTAAAACTGAGAAAATTCCTACATACAAAGATGACCCTAACATAATAATATTATATATAACAGTATAATGGGAAAATATTTAAATATATTGTTATATACAGAGAATGGAAATTATACAGAATTAATAACCATGCTTCCAAGAATATTTAACAATGTATAACAAAAATTATTTTATCATTTAAGTGAGAAAAAAATTTTGAAAAAAGTCTAGAAGGCTAAACATTATCAAAAGTCATCTTTGGATTGTGTGATTATAAATTCTGAAACTGGATCAGTCATTCAAGTGACTCAGTCATTGCCATTCAAGAACAGCTATAGAAAATAACTGCACAGCATCTAAAACACTTATATAACTGCTTGACTTAAAAATATTTATAAATCTCCCCAAAAGGTCTTTGGATTTTTGGTATTTGGAAGTCTCAGTCCAAAACATACATTACATACATACTTAAATGCAAAGATATTGAAGCAAATGTTTTCCACTGTTTTGAATTAAAGTCAGGTCTGGGAAGAGAAATGACAGCAAAGCCTTTACTTCAGTTACTATTACTTGCTTACTTGTCAATACCCTAAAGCAGATGCTGATGTAATCAACTCTTCACTACTTTTCTCAGATTCCCTATTCTCACCTATACCCTTCTTACCCAGTTCTTAACCTATTTTTATCACCTTGCCTGCTAGCTGCTTCATGTAATTCCTTGCCTTTGGTCACAAATTTCTTGAAAAAAATGCTCTTTCAAGATCTCTCCTCTCTTCTTATTCACTCCACAAGCCTCTGTGCAATCTGACTTCAATTCCCACTATTAGCTAGTAAAACTCCCTACATCACAAATAACCTTCTATCTACCAAATATGATGATCTCTTTAAAAAAAAAAAAAACCTCATCCTGCTTGTTCTCTTGGCGCATGGGACACTATACCCTGAAACCCTCCCATCACCAGCATAGCTTCAATAAGCTCTCCTAGTTTTCTGCTGACCTTTCTAGTCTCCTCCGTTGGATTCAATGTCTCCTCCGACTTTTAAATGTTGGTATTCTAAGCAGTCCAACATTGACCCTCCTTCTCTTTTCTCATTCTATGAGATTCAATTACTCTTAGGCAAGCAGATCCACTCCCCAGTACGGATGAGCTCTGAAGTGAAAGTCCTGCATTAAATTCCAGTTTCTACTATTCAAAGTTGTAAGGCCATGTGCAAGTTACATAAAACTCTTCCATAAAAGGTGGGCTAATACTTACTTTGCAATGTATAATGAGCAACAAAATAAAAACTATAGGTGGGAAGTGCCTAGTGCTGTTTTGGCACATAGAAACTCTGTAAGTATTGTTTTCTTTTCTTTCTTTCATACATTAAATCCTACACCTATGACTCCTGTCCAAACATCGATGTTAAACCCAGACCCATAAATCCAGCTACCTTGATGCAACAAAGACAAACTCAACATCCAAAGTGTAGGAATATCAGAGAAGAATTTATTATACTGTAAGCTCATGAGCATAGGGACAACATCTGTCAGATTCACCTCTGTATTCCCAAAGCCTGGCTCCTAACAGGTACTCAACAAATATTTGATGAAAGAATGCACAGCATCCTAGGTGCACATGTGAGTTTAGTCTTCCTAATGTCTCCAATGTACCAAACTGGCCCTTTTGCCCAGGGCTCCAATAGGGACTACAATCTAACCCCAAAATCTTAATTAAGAGAATGGATATTCTGACCATCTCATCTAATTTTTCCTATCCTGTTTTTGGGATGGATCTTGCTTTAGCTATCCCCCTAGGGAGAAATTAGATTTGAGCAGTGGCACTCAGTAAATGTATTAGCATATAGTAAGCTTTGAGTTCAACTCTGTAGAACTCTGAAATCCATCCCCAGCAAGCAGAACTTCAAAGCACACTCATGATGCTGAAATCCTGTGGTCATAACCACTTTCATGTATTTCTGGTCTAGGATTTACTTCTGGCCTGTAAACCAATTTTGGGGTTATATGTAAGAAAGAGTAAGATCTAGACCACAATACACAGGTCAGATTGGCCAAGAGCTTCATTTCAAATGTACTGGGCAATATCATCTTAACACTTACTAATTAAATTGACTTTTACTTATAAGCCTGTACATATAAGAATTTTAATTAATAAGAAGATATACAAAGAGCAAAGCCTCTCTGAAACTCAGACTAAGAAAAATAAACTCCAGGAAAACAATGGCACCAAACTAACTCTAACCTTTGGAACTTACTTAAATGTCTAGTGATTGAAAATATTTTCATTTGGTTATAACACTTGCCCTTGCAAAACTCTAGAGCTTGCACAAACAAACAAAAACACCATTCTTAGCATGAAAATACAAAAAAACTGCTGGCTATTTCTGATTCTGAATCATTCAAAAAATTTTTTCATATGAATCTCTGAATCTTACTTGTTTGTTCAGGATACCTTTGCTGTCTGTGTCAGCTAAATCCCAAATCTGAAATTTGAAAGAAAAAAAAGTATCAATCTGTATTTTCAACAAAAATCATCTTAAAGTTTATTTAGTACTAAGGCCCAGTGAGGTTAAGTGACTCACTGATGAACACTCACATCCTAACTTCTATCTCAATGCGTTTTTCAATAACTCAGGTTCTGAGTCCAAAGCCCTTTCTCCTAGAAAATACTGCCCTGACTTTAGATTCTTATTAAGATGATATTTTTTCCTACGGGCAAGTTGAGATGGTTAATGTTTACTTGTGAATAATTAAAAGTATTAATAGGATTATTTTGCAGAATTTTGAACGTATTATCAATATCCTATGTACAGGGATCAAGCCAAGAAAGGGGCTTTCCACCTCTATGCGCTCTTTCCAAAGCATCCCATCCCCACTTACTCACCACACATTAAACACCATTAGAGACAGTTATAATAGAGGACGTAGGGATAGAGCCAACTCCTTCTGAGTGGGTGACAAGGTTACTAGTCAGCACTGTTTCTCTCCACAATACTCAAACGTACTATTACTTTCTCATTTCATCCTACTAAAAAGTATTTTGTGTCTAAAAATCTGGAAACGTCTTATTTTTCAAGCAGATAAATCACTCCATCTCAAATTCCCTCCATCTTATTAGTGTAACTGCGTCTATGACTCAGTTTTAACTTCTAACTTTCCTGACACTATCTTTCTGAATTTGCATCTAAGTCATTTACAGTACTAAATATTCATTATAATCTAGTTATAATGAATAAATTCTACCTTTCCAAGTATCAAGTCTGGAAGACCTGATTTTTTCAGGAAAGCAGCAGCATCAGAAGCCAACACCCTTCCAGTATTGCCCGTATCAACCTGAAAAATACAAACTGTAGGTTGCAAACAAACACAAAGGCAAAATTATCGTTATTTACTTGTTTTCATCCTTTAATTTGGGAACTGGATTTTCCAAAAGGGGAATCCTTTGACTAGTGAGGGTCAAGGAATATGTGTAAAGCTTTATGAATACAGTGATAGTCAGCACTGGCAATTCACAAAGTATTTTTAATCATGCTATTATAGAGTTGAGAAAACTGAAGCTTGGAGAAGTAAAGCAAATTAGTGGAGTGGTAATATTAACACATTATCTTCTGGCTCCAAATATTCTATGCTTGCCGTTTAAATTCCAATAAACTTAAATGGCAACGGGGGAGAGTGGCGGGGGGGAAGGGGGGAAAAGCATTTCCGGGAGATATCTTTCGACAAATGAGAAGAGCTGTATATGTTATCTGCCTCTTCAAACATCTTTAAATCATTAACTTCTGCTTTTATACTTACTCTTAGAAATTGTAGCACTTTAAAAAAAAGTCAAAGCAATCATCAGCTCTAAAACCAGCTGTGATTCCATAATAAATTTAAGAAGTATTTTTAAAACTAAGCTCCCAAAGTATATTAAGGGAAACATATCATTTAAACTGATGGGGACTTTCCTTTAGGACAGAATGAGGCCAGCAAGAACAGAAAAACACTTGAAAATTGACATACTTCAGAAATGAACAATAAAAACAAAAAACCTTAATTTTAATGCACACCGTGTTCATTGCAGCACTGTTCACAATAGCAAAAAGATGGCAACAACCTAGATGCCCATCAACAGATGAATGGATAAACTATGGTACATGTACACAATGGAGTATTACACAACAATAAAGAACAACGTTGAATCTGTGAAGCATCTCATAACATGGATGAATCTGGAGGGCATTATGCTGAGTGAAATAAGTCACTTACAAAAAGGACAAATATTGTTATGAGACCACTACTGTAAAAACTCATGAAAAGGTTTACACACAAAAAGCAACAATCTTTGATGGTTACGGGGGTGGGGGGAGGGGATGGAAAAACACTAAATAGACAATAGATACGTGGGAACATTGGCGAAGGGTAAGACAGTACATAACACTGGGGAAGCCAGTGCAACTTGTATAAGGCAAGGTCACAGAAGCTCCACAGACACACCCAGACTCCCTGAGGGACTGAATTGCTGGGCTGAGGGCTGTGGGGACCATGGTCTCGAGAATATCTAGGTCAACTGGCAAAACATAGTTTAATTAAAAAAAATGTTCTACATTCTATTTTGGTGATTAGTGTCTGCGGTCTTAAAAGCCTATGAGTAGCCATCTAAAATACAACACTGGGCTCATCCCCTTCAGGAGCGAGGGTAAAAAAAAACTAAAGGGAAAAGTTAGTTCAAAGGACTAACAGACCACATCTACCACAGCCTCCACCAGACTGAGTTCAGTACAACTAGATGTTGCCCAGCTACTGCCACTAGCTGCTCTGACAGGGATCACAATACAGGGTCCCAGACAGAGCTGGAGAAAAATGCTGAACAAAATTCGAAACCCCAAGGGTATAGCCCCAGACACCCTTTTAGCTCAGTAATGAAGTCACTCCCAAGGCTTACCCTTCAGCCCAAGATTAGACAGGCTCATAAAATAAAACAAGACTAAAGGGGCACACCAACTCAGGGGCAGAGACTAGAAGGCAGGAGGGAACAGGAAAGCTGGGAAAAGGGAACCCATGGTTGAGAAGGGAGAGTATTGACATGTTGTGGGGTGGTTAACCAAAGTCATAAAACAATATGTGTACTGTTTAATGAGAAACTAGTTTGTTCTGTAAACCTGTATCTAAAGTACAACTGGAAGAAAAACCTTAATTTTAAAATATTGGTTTTGGACTGCCATCTAGGTTATAAGACCAGAAGAACTAGATGGTGCCCAGCTACCATTACTGAATATTGAGGGAAGATTCTATAGAAAAAGCCTGATCAAAGTGGGGAAACATAGAACAGATTTTCAAATTCTCAGGGACTCCAGACTTTCTGGAGCCACGGAGGCTGGATGAACCCCTGAAACTTTTGCCCTGAGATACTCTTTAAACCTTAAACCAAAAATATTCCCTTGAGTCTTCTTAAAACCAAACGATACTCTTTAAACCTTAAACCAAAAATATTCCCTTAAGTCTTCCTAAAACCAAACAATAGTTTAGCTTAACTAGCAAAAACTGTTTGCCTTGAGCATTATGCTCTTTTAAGAACTATCTATGTGGGATCAAGGAGCCCTGGTAGTCCAGTGGTTAAAAGCTTGGCTGCGAACCAAAAGGCTGGCAGTTCAAATCTACCAGTCGCTCCCTGGAAACCCTATGCAGCAATTCTACTCTGCACCATAGGGTTGCCATGAGTCAGAATTGACTCAAAAGATTAGACAGGAACCTTAGAGAGAAGTGAGTTTATATTAATGGGGGAGGTACAATTCAGTAAAGGAGAGTGAGAATGGTTACAGAACCCAAAGAACATGTCAATGAATTGCACATGTAGAAACAATTGAAGCGGTACATGTCTTGCTATGTATATTCTCAACAACAACAAAATTAAAAAAAAAAAAAATCGGTGCTGGTAAAACAAGACAAAAACAGCAATGGTAAAATATTATCACCCTCTCTTTTGTAAAGATTTCCTAACATAAAGTTCTATTTGTAAAAATAAAAAGCAAATTTTTAAAAAATCATGGGTAAGGTAAAATAATATTAGAATTTTTATGAGATAGCTGTTTTTTAAGTTTAGTTAAAAGATTAAATTTACTGTAAATATATACAAAGCATTCCAGACAGGCCAATCCTAGCAAAGCAAAAAGAGAAGCCCTTTCTTTCAAGTGTTAGAACATGGGATAAATGAGGCACTCAGCAAAAAAGGAAAGAATTGCACAATCCTTCAAATTTGAAGTAACAAGGAAGTACAGAAAGGGTTGGGAAACTTGCCTCTAAAATTCTACAGAAGTCTTTTTGCTCGCCCACTCACTCTCTAACCAGGGTAGAAAAGGAACCCCCACCCCAGGATAGCCTAACCATTGAGGTGTTCAGGGAAAACAGCCATCAAACTCTTATGAAATGTTTATGTACTATATCCCAATAAAGAATTTTACTCCCTTCCATTCTTGTGGTTACTGTTATAAATTAAACACAGCCGTTTAGTCTTTGTCACCTACAGGTAGTTTCTGTCATACTCTGATGCTTGTCTATAGGCTCTGCCATAAGCTACAGGCTACAATCACGTCTTGAAAAAAGAAAGTCTCAGAGAAAGGACTATACCATGTAATGAGTTATCAACACGTCAAAAAGTAGGCTTTTGGATAAAGGCTTCCAAGCTGACATCAGCTAGATAACTTTCATACTGTAACTGGTGGAATGACTAAGGATTTCCAGGACTCTTCTCAGTCCGGAAGCAGATGTGTACGTACTTCACAAAAGTAGACTGCTAACCTAGGACCCAGTGGAACACAAATTAATTACATGGACTGAACGAACTGTTGAGGAAAACTTAATCATGGTTATTGAATTGGAATTATTTTTAATATTCTATTTTTTAACGGATGTATGAAGAAGCCCTTTCTCCTTCCTTTTAGGCTATCTCAAACCCTCAATTTATTTATAAACTGAAATGAAACAGTTTTAAAGGATATCTGATTCTCACCGACCCCTCAGAATTCAAAAACAAATACTTTTACTGAATGTCCTTACTTTCCATGGCGATATAGTTATACAGGTATAACTATGTACACCTATATATAGTTACAGCTATATATACAATCATGTGGTCTACTATGCTGGGAATGACAAATTGAAAAGCAATGGTGTTGCATTCATCATCAAAAAGAACATTTCAAGATATATCCTGAAGTGCAACACTGTCAGTGATAGGAAAATAGCCATATGCCTACAAGGATGACCAGTTAATCTATTATTCAAATTTATACACTAACTATTAAGGCCAAGGGTAAAGGAACTGGAGATTTTTGCCAACTTCTGCAGTGTGAAATTGATCAAACATGCAATCAAGGTGCATTGATAATTACTGGTGATTGGAATGCAAAAGTTGGAAACGAAGAAGGATCAGTAGTTGGAAAATATGGTTTTGGTGACAGAAACGATGCCAGAGATCACATGATAGAATTTTGCAAGACCAACGACTTTTTCATTGCAAATACATTTTTCAACAACATAAACGGCGACTATACACATTGACCTTGACAAATGGAATACACAGGAATAAAATCGACTACATCTGTGGAAAGAGACGATAGAAAAGCTCAGTATCATCAGTCAGAACAAGGCCAGGGCCTGACTGTGGAAACAGACCACCAATTGCTCATATGCAAGTTCAAGCTGAAGTTGAAGATAATTAGAACAAGTCTACAAGAGCCAAAGTACAACCATGAACATATCCCACCTCAATTTAGAAACCATCTGAAGAATAGATTTGACACAGTGAACACTAATGATCAAAGCCCAGATGAGCTGTGGGATGACATCAAGGACATCATACACAAGGAAAGCAAAAGGTCATTAAAAAGACGGGAAAGAAAGACCAAAATAGATGTCAGAAGAGACTCTGGAAGATGCTTCTGGACGCAGAGTAGCTAAAGTGCAATGAAGAAACGAAGTAAAAGACCTGAACAGATGATTTCAAAGGGCGGCTCGGGAAGACTAAGTAATGCATTATAATGACAAGTGCAAAGACCTGGAGTTCGAAAACTCAAAGAGAAGAAGACACTCAGCATTTCTCAAACTGAAAGAAAAAATTCAAGCTTCTAGTTACTATGTTGAAGGATTTTTGTGCAAAATATAAAATGATGCAGGAGGCATCAAAAGAAGATGGAAGGAATACAGAGAGTCACTGTACTAAAAAGAACTGGTTGACATTCAACCATTTCAGGGCTTAGCATATGATTAAGAGCTGATGGTACTGAAGGAAGTCCGAGCTGTACTGAAGACACTGGAGACAAACAAGGCTCCGGGAATTGACAGAATACCAACTGAGATGTTTCAAAAAACAGACACAGTGCTGGAAGTGCTCACTCACCTATGCCAAGAAATTTGGAAGACTACCTGGTCAACCAACTGGAAGAGATCCATATTTATGTCTATTCCAAAGAAAGGTGATCCAACAGAATGCAGAATTTATTGAATAATATCTTTAACATCACATACAAGTAAAATGTTGCTGAAGATCATACAAAAGCAGTTGTAGCAGTACATCAACAGGGAACTTCCAAAAATTCATGCTGAATTCATAAAAGGATGTGCAATGAGGGATATTATTGCTGATGGCAGATGGATGCTGGCTGAAAGCACAGAATACCAGAAAGATGTTTACCTGTGTTTTATTGACTATGTGAAGGCATTTGACTGTGTGGATCATAACAAATTATGGATACCATTACAAAGAATGGGAATTCCAGAACACTTAATTGTGCTCAGCAGAACTTGTAGATAGACCAAGAGGCAGTTGTTGGAACAGCACAAGTGGATCCTGTATGATTTAAAATCAGAAAAGGCGTGCGACAGGGTTGTATCCTTTCGCCATACTTATTCAATCTGTATGCTGAGCAAATAACCTGAGAAGCTGGACTATATAAAGTAGAACATGGCATCAGGACTAGAGGAAGACTCATTAACGCCTGCATTAAGCAGACAACACAACGTTGTTCGTTGAAAGTCAAGAGGACTTGAAACACTTACTGATAAAGATCAAAGAAGATGGTCTTCAGTATGTACCACACCTTAACATAAAGCAAAAATCCTTACAACTGGACCGATAAGCAACATCATAATAAATGGAGAAAAGATTGAAGTTATCAAAGATTTCATTTAACTTGGATCCACAATCAACACCCATGGAAGCAGCAGTCAAGAAATCAAATGACACACTGCACTGGGCAAATCTGCTGCAAGAGACCTCTTTAAAGCTTTAAAAAGCAAAGATGTCACTTTAAGGATTCAGGTGAGCCTGACCCAAGCCATGGTGTTTTCAATCACCTTATATGCATGCAAAAGCTGGACAATGAATAAGGGAAGACCGAAGAATAATTGACACCTTTGAATTGTGGTGTTGGCAAAGAATATTGAATATACCATGGACTGCCAGAAGAAGGAACAAATCTGTCTTGGAAGAAGTACAGCCAGTATGCTCCTTGGAAGCAAGGATGGCAAGACTAGGTCTCACACACTTTGGACATGTTATCAAGAGGGATCAGTCCCTGGAGAAGGACATCATGCTTGGTAAAGTAGAAGGTGAGCGAAAAAGAAGACCCTCAACAAGACAGATTGACACAGTGGCTGTAACAATGGGCTCAAGCACAACGACTGTGAGGATGGCGCAGGACCTGGCAGTGCTTTGTTCTGTTGCACATGGAGTTGCTATGATTCGGAACTGACTCAATGGCACCTAACAACAACAACAACATGTATAACAAACAACAATTTGTTCTCCTTTTAATAAGGATATAACTGAGTAAATCCACTGTGCAAAACAAGGTCATATTTAAGAATGATCCCCTTTTTTTAAATAGAAGAAGCCATTATTATTAAGGAACAATGACTGACTTTATGTAGAGCTAATGCTTACAAAGCCCTTCCAAGAAAGCCGGCCTGGTACCTGGTCTATAAGATTCCATCCTCACAGGTAGTCAAGGAAGGTCACTTACTTGCAGGCTAGGAGCCAATCTGGGAAACTTCAAAGTGAGAGACACTTACTCAAATTTATATGTACTACAGGTGGGGTGGGGTTTTTACAGGTGAAATAAGGAACCCTGGTGGCATGATGGTTAAGCCCTCAGCTGCTATACCAAAAGGTCAGTCATTCAAACTCACCAGCTGCTCCACAGAAGAAAGATATAGCAGTCTGCTCCCATAAAGATCATAGCCTTGGAAACCTTATGAGGCAGTTCTACTCTGTCCTACAGGGTTGCTATGAGTCGAAGTCGGCTCAAGGCAACCAGTTTGGTTTTCTGTTTGTTTGTTTTACAGTTGAAATGGAGAGATTTTTTTTAAGGTTTGGATCTTAGCCTTGAGAGAGAGGACCAAGAGAGACTTTAAAAGTACAATCTGAGATACATTATGAAAATTTCAAGCAGAAACAATTGGTCTCAACCCATCTAGAGCAAAGGAGAATGAAGAACACCAAAGACACAAGGTAAGTATGAGCCCAAAGGTCAGAATGGGCCACATAAATCAAAGACTGCATCAGCTTGAGACAAGAATTAGATGGTGCCCAGCTACAACTGATGACTGCCATTACAGGGAGCACAACAGAGAATCTCTGAAGGAGCAGGAGACCAGTGGGATGCAGACCCCAAATTCTAGTAAAAATAAAACAAAACAAAACAAAACCAGGCTTAATGGTCTGACTGAGACCAGAGGGATCCCAGAGGTCATGGTCCCCAGACTGTCTGTTAGCCCAAGACAGGAACCATTCTCGAAGCCAACCCTCCAGACAAGGATTGGACTGGACTATAAGACAGAAAATGATACTGGTGAGGGGGGAGCTTCTTGGATCATGTAGATGCATGAGACTATCTGGGCAGCTCCTGTGTGGAGGAGACAAGGGGGACAGAAGCTGGCTGAATGGACATGGAAACACAGGGTGGAGGGAAGGAATGTGCTGTCTCATTAGGCGGAGAGCAACTAGGAGCATATAAAAATATAGCAAGGTGTATATAAGGTTTTTTATGAGAGAGTGACTTGGTGTAAACTTTCACTTAAAAAAAAAATTTCAAGCAGAGATTACTTCTCTGACCACAGAGTTGCTCAACACCGCAGGGTTCTAGATTTACAAGCCCAAACCCAAGGAGGCCCATAGTGATTAACGGACACTTGCTGCAACTGTGTACATATAGCAAGGTCACATATAATGAAGTGAACCTTTTCCAGAGTCATTACCACAATGTGAGGAGACTTATAAAAAATGATCCAATACTTGGGAATGAGACTGCATAAAAACAGGGGCTTATCTAATCTCTGGTATACACCTTTGATTGACCTTCTATTGGCCAAAGTATTTTATACTCTGTAGGGGAAAGAAGTGTGGACTGGGCAGAGCTTCCTTCTGTTGTACATGAAGTTCCAGTGACTGAACAGCAGCTAATAACAAGGGGTAGAGATTAAATTACAGAAAATAGTTTAATGCACATGAATCTTGTCCACAGCAATGCAAGAAAATTACATCTGGTGGAGAATAAAAATCTCTATACCTCATATTCTCATTTGAATTAGTTTTTATATCTTGTTGATTCATTCAGTTATTAACTGGCTGAATAAAATCTTTGACACGCATTCATTTCATATTTGTTTAAGAGTCACGGTTTTAACTTTCTGGAAATTATACTTTAACAAATCTTAAAGAAAGCCATTTCTATTGGACTTATAAATTAATTTGGATATTTATATCCAAATTAATACATCTAATGTCATATGGATTTCTAACATAAATATTTATTATAACTAAGTGAGCTTCATCATCTTTCCTTAATTTTTCTGAGAGCTTGCCGAAAGGATTTAAGTACTCAAAGTAGGAGGCTAAAGCACAAGTTGAAAAAAGAAGTCAGAATTTATCCAGCTGGCTGATAACATACACCCATATAATTAAGAATTGACAGTATATTGGGTTTATATTCAATACAAGAAAACAAAGAAACAAAAATCTTACCTGTCTATAGTATTTTTCAAATACAGGATTCCCACTTGATAGCTAAAATAAACAAATAAATAGAAATTATATGCTATGTAGTAACTTCTGTTAACATATCAACATTCATTCAACAGGTACTTGCAAAGCACAGATGAATAAGATAAAATATCCTTGATTTCAAGAAGCTTAGGTTTGGTTTACTTTAGGCAGTGCTGGTGATGAATAAATGGACTATATGTATTACTGAAAATCAGGTAAACAAGAAATAAAATAAGAACTTTAAAATTATTTTTGACATTGGAAGTCTTTTCCTCAAACAAAATTTTACCCAGAAGCCCAACATATAACAAATTAAACCTGAAATGCTTTGATTAAAGCCAGTTGAGAGGCCCAAGGCCCCAAGTACTCATCTTCTACCCATGTGCCGAAGTGCCTATGTTTAAAACTCAAAAACCACTTCAGATGATCATCTCAATTGATGGAGAAAAAGTATTTGACAAAATACAACACCTTTTCATGATAAAAACACTCAGAAAACTAGGAATACAAGGAAAATTCCTCAACATAATAAAGGGCACTTAGGAAAAATCCACTGCTGACATCAGACTCAACGGAGAAAGCCTGAGAGCTTTGCCCTTAGGGTTAGGAACTAGACAAGGATGATGGCCCTTACCACAGCTATTCAATACTATACTGGAAGTTCAGGCCAGAACAGCTGGCAAGAAAAAAAAATAAAAGCCATCCAAATCAAAAAAGAAGGAAAACTATCTCTATTTGCAAATGACATGATCCTATATCTAAAAAATTCCAAAGATTCCACAGATCTACTAGAGCTAATAAATAAATGCAGCAAAGTCGCAGGATATAAGGTCAACACAGGAAAATCAGTTGTATTTCTATACACCAGCAATGAACAATGAGAAAAAGAAATTAAGAAAATAATTCTATTTATAATAGCAACTAAGCCAATAAAATACACAGTAATAAATTTAACAAAAGTGGTATGCACTCTGAAAACTATAAAACAATGCTGAAAGAAATTAAAGAAGACCTAAATAAACGGAAAGACATCTCTTATTCATAGAAGTCTTAATATTGTAAAAATGTCAATATACGCAAAGTAATTCACAGATTCAACACAATCCCAATCTAAATTCTAAGAGCCTTTTTTGCAAACATGAAAAGCCCACTCTCATATTCCTATGGAATTTCAAGGGGCCCCAAGTAATCAAAACAATCCTGAAAAAGAAAGAAGTTGGAGGACTCTCACTTCCCAATATCAAAAGGTATTATATAAAGCTACAGTAAACAAAAGATTGTGGCACTGGTGTAAGTACAGACATATAGACCAATTGAAAGTCCAGAAGTAAACCCATACATCTATGGTCAACTGATTTTCAACAAGGATGCCAAGTCCATTCAAAGGGAAAAGAATAGTCTCTTCAACAAATCGTGCTGGGACAGCTGAATCTCTATATATGAAAGAATGAAGCTGAACCCATCTCTCATGTCATATACAAAAATTAACTCAAAATGGATCAATGACCTAAATATAAGAACTAAAATCATAAAACTCTTAGAAAAAAACACAGGGGTAAAGTTTTAACACCTCGCTTTTGACAATGGGGAAACCCTGGAGACGTAGTGGTTAAGAACTACGGCTGCTCATCAAATGGTCGGCAGTTCAGATCCACCAGGCCCTCCTTGGAAACTCTATGGGGCAGTTCTACTCTGTCCTACAGGGTCGCTATGAGTCAACAAGTTCGGTTTTGGGTTTTTTTTGACAATGGATTCTTAGATATGACACCAGAAGCACAACCAAAGAAAAAAACAGAAAAATTGGACTTCATCAAATTAAACACTTTTGTGCATCAAAGGACTTTATCAACAAATGGAAGAGACAATCTACAGAATGAGAGAAAATATTTGGGAACTGTATATCTATATCTATTAGGAAATTCTGGTGGCATGGTGGTTAAGAGTTCGGCTGCTAACCAAAAGGTCAGCAGTTTGAAATCACTGGGTGCTCCTTGGAAACCCTATGGGGCAGTCCTACTCTGACCTATAGGGTCACTATGAGTTGGAATCAACTCAACAGCAATGAGTTTGGTTTTGGTTTATATATATTAAGAGTTTAATATTGAAGAATATATAAAGAACTTCTGTAAATCAACAACAAAAAGACAACCCAATTTAAAAGTAGGCAAAGGACTGGAATAGACATTTCTCTAAAGAAGATATACAAATGGCCATTAAGCACATAAAAGATGCTCGGTGTCATTAGTCTTTGTTGTTGGGCGCCCTCGAGTCCATTTTTGACCCATAGCAACCCCGTGTGATAGAGCAGAACTGTCCCACAGGGTTTTCTTGGCTGTAATCTCTATGGAACCAAATCTCCAGGTCTTTCCCCCACGGAGCCACTCAGTGTGTTTGAACCATCAACCTTTCAGTCATCAGCTGAGCACTTAATTGTTGTGCCACCATCAAAGCCACAATGACATACCACTTCACACCCACTATGATGGCTATAATTTAAAAAAAAAAGGAAAATAACAAGTTTCAGCAAGGATACAGAGAAACTGGAATCCTCTTCAACTGCTGGTGAGAATGCAAAATGGTGCAGCCTCTGTGGAAAACAGTTTGGCGATTCCTCACAAAGTTAAACATAGAATTATAATATGAAGCAGCAATTCCACTCCTACACATATACTCAAAATAATTAAAAGCATTGGTACTTGTATACCAATGTTCACTGAAGCACTATTCACAATAGCCAAAAGGTGAAAACAACCCAAATGTCCACCAACAAAAGAATGGATAAACAAAATGCAGTATACACATACAGTGGAATATTACTCAATCATAAAGAGAAATGAAGTTCTGATACATGCTACATGACACTGAAAATATGCTAAGTGAAATAAGTCAGAAACAAAAGGACAAATATCGTATTATCCCACTTCATATGAAATATCTAGAATAGGCATATGCATAGAGTCAAAAGTTTATTAGTGATTACCAGGGACTTAGGGGAGGGGAGAATGAGGAGTTACTGCTTAAGGAGTACTCAGTTTCTATTTGGGATAATGAAAACCTTTTAGGTAGTGGTAATTCTATATTGGCGTAATAGCGTTTATGTTTTAAAAGAATAGAAGTAGTTCTGAATGGTGAGAGAAGAGAGGGATGGGAGGTAACACTGCCAATTTCTGCAGAAGACAACTTAAGAAGGGCCTTATCTGCCATAGTAAATGTAAAGAAAATAAGAAAGGGGATAGATTCAAGAGCTTTCAACTTGGTATTAGTTCTAGGGGATTATTTATATGTGAAGAGGGAAAATAGAGGCTGAATGTAGGGAGAGCACTTAGGAAATAATTTTAATGGCCCAGTTGAGGATCCGAACATTGGCAATGGCAGAATGATATCGTCTGAACAAGTTTTTAAGATAGACTTGACAGAACTTGTTAGATGCGTGTTGGGAGAGAGTTATAAATACAAAGATAAACAGGGAAAAAATTCTTCAAGCATCAAGGTTGGGCCTATAGTCCTAATGGGTACAAAATTAAGAAACTAATATTCATTTAGCACCCATTTTAAGAACACATTATGCAAAGTGCTTTGTAAATACTATCAGAAATAATCTTTGTGAGCCATATATTAACATTTCAGACTGCAAATGAGGAAACTTAGTCTTAGAGAAGTTATTTGTCCAGGTTTTTAAATGGTAGAGCCAGGACACAAACTCAGGTCTGTCTCACTCCAAGATCCATGCTCTCTGACAATACCATGCTGCTTCCCATATTCCCTGGTGTGCTCAGGACAGTCTTGGTTTGCAACTTGTTGTTTCAGCATGCCATCCAGTTTACCATTTGTCCCAGGTTTTTTATTTTTACAATAAACTATTATTACTTATCATTACATTAAAATACATTAGAATGAACTAGGATATAAGACTTAGTACACCTCTACTCTGCATATCTAGCTTCCGGCCAAGGTATCAGCTAGTAGTAAGATGTAAGGGCAGTGTTGAACAACTTGAACAACTAATTAAATCTGAAAGTGGACTAGTGATAACTCCATCTTTCTTTTCCTGACTGCTTACAGATGCAACATAACATCTTCCTTTCGAGGACAGCATGCAGAAGACTCACTGAAAAGTATCTCCTCAGACACAAGCCAACTGTGGACAGCTACATCCTTATGGTCTTGCAATACACTGGGAGAAGCATTTGGCACTGTTGCTCCTGCTGGCTATTTAGCATGCCAGGCAGTACAGTGACACGTGCGGTAGTAGCCTGCAAGATGGACCAGGCCACCAGCCAGCTAGGTTGTGGGAATTCACAGGTCAGGCACAAAAGATTTATTTGCAAAGAGCCAACAGTCTGAAAACTCTTGGGTTGTTTTGCAGGTTTCGTCATTTATTGTATGGAATTAATCTAGTATTATTTATTTTATTGTTTGTAACCATTTTTCATTACCCAATAAGCCCTTTCAGCAGCAATGACCTTGAGCTTAAAAGAAGAAACTGCATACAAAACAAAATTAAGTAATGAATTCCCATTTCTCCCCAAAATTGATGGGGAATTTGCATAAAGCCTTTGAGGCTATTTCCATTTACCATGGGAGCTCTAGTGATATCACTGTTAATGAGCTAGCTGCAATTGTCAAAATTTACACATTGTAACAATACCTGCAGTTAAAAATCTGAGGACAAAACTGGTATTGAATAAAAAAAAAAAAAAAAAACTCAAAATAGCAACATGTGCGTTCTCCTTGCAACCTGTCATTGGTCAGATTTTAAAAGTTAAAATCTTTAAGAAATTACTTTGTCAATCCAACCTAAGTGTCTCAGTAGTGAATCTTTTAAAAAAACAAGTCCTCTAAAATTTTGTTATATATTGTTCAAAATCATCTGGAAAACTTAATAAAAGATTAAAGTTCAATCAACTTAATAAAAGATTAAAGTTCAATCAATAAAGCTCCAAAAAAACTTCAGCTTTTGAAGCTTTTAGCAAATACCAATTATTATAAACAAAGCTTCCTGCAGAGACATTGAAATATATCCCTCAAAAGCAAGGGAAGAACTGAACAAATTGATGAGAATTCAAATGATATATATAATTTAATTCTGAAATTCTACAATTACACTTTGGAATCTATTGTAGGAGTTCCATCAAAAAAGTCTCCCTAATTTTAACAGGATAAATTTATATTCTGCATCGAGATGGAATGAAATTATAGAAGGCCTACTACTTTACAGCATGTAAGTTTGGCGAAAGAAGGAAAATAAGCGTAAGTAGAGAACAACTTATTTGACAAGATTCATCGTATAAAAATATTTGTCAAAGAGAAGTATTTTTAGGAGAGGCAAAAAAGACACAGCCCGTGAAAATATCTGGGCTGAGATACGCAGCCTTTCGATAAGAAAAAAACCAGAATTAAGAATATTTTCCACTTAACAAAGTATTTTCTGAGCTAACCAGAACTATTGGCACATGAACAGAGAGTGTATTAACAATTCACAATATTATTGGTTACAGAGAAGAGTCAACTGTAAGGGTTAACAACCACAAGCCATAAAACGCAACTCTGAAAAATACTGCGGACAATCTGAAAAAATTAAACATAATAAAATTATATTGGAAAAAATTACATTTTTTAGAAAAGTATTAGTGACATGATACTAGAGACAAATATAGCTAAGACACTGATTATAACATGATTATTACCAAGAATAATTATTTTGCTTTCAGTTTTTAATATTCAGATAATCAATGTAAAGAACTTTTTTTGTTCTAAAGTAAAACAAAATATTTTTTAAAATAGATTTTGAATAGAACTATTTTATTGGTGCACCAGTGTAATAAAACCACTTTGACAGTCAAAAAGTAAATATTTCAAAAAAACTTATAGAATTTTAATATTTGCAGTGCTCCCTTTCATTCTCTACAATGTCCCAGTTTGAATGACAAATTATATGGTCACCTTACTTACAAACCAAGGTGTAACTACTTTGCTAAAAAAAGAAAATTAAATAAGTTCCCTCAAAAATGAAAAATTAGTTTTTTAAGACAACTTAGTTGAATTTTTAGTACTGAGAAAAAGAACACATACATAGTATGAAATGCTGAGTTCCAATTGTTCATTATTTATCATTACATTATAGACTCACCGGTTACTACATAAATACATATGAGAAAGCATTAGCTCACTAAAATGTTCTAAAGTACACCCTGTGCTGATTATTGTGCTAATGAGATACAGCTAAGTGAGAATGGAAAAGCCTCCCAAATTGCCAATTCACTAAGAAAGTAAAACGACCAAAGCGTGTTTTTGGTGTGTCTCAAAGTGTTTCATTTTGCTCTAAAAATTTAAGAAAATGAGTTAACAGTTTAGAACCAGTGAACATAAACAGTAATGAACATCCAAGTTATGTACAACTCATACCAGCTTTTTAATGTTATGTAGATATGCCCTCATTTTGAAACTAGAATGAACCAGCCACTACTCACAACACATTCTTCATCACAATCACCTTCACTTGCTGCAAGTGCAGCTTTTAAAACACAGAAAAGGCTTCAAGCCTTTTCTTGCACTAAACCAAAAAAAACAAACCCACTGCCATCGAGTCGATTCAGACTCATAGTTTCCAAGGAGCGCCTGGTGGATTCCAACTGCCGACCTCTTGGTTAGCAGCTGTAGCACTTAACCACTACGCCGCCAAAAAAAAAAAAAAAAGCCGCCAAATTAAGGCTAAATAAGAACCGTATGCACGTGTTCTGACTTACCTACAAATTCAACTTAAAGACACACTTAGGAACAGATCTCACTTGTAACCCTGGGACTACCTGTAATGCATACGATTTTCTAAGTAATTTGCCATATACAATGTTTGACGTGTTGTTGTTGTTGCAAGGTGCCATCGAGTTGATTTTGACTCATACCAACCCCAAGTGACAGAGTAGAACTGCCCCACAGGATTTTCTAAGCTGTAATCTAGAAAACGGTTGCAGATCAAAAGGTCCTTCTCCCGTACAGCCACGGGGTGAGTTCGAACTGCCAACCTTTTGGTTAGTAGCCAAGCAGTCAACTGCTGCACCACCAGGGGTCCTTTCTGATATACAAATACTCAACTATTTAGAATTCAAACTTCTAGAACTCCATTTTCAAGAGGGTTCAGAAACCAAGGGGGAGACTAGCCCATATATCCTCTCAACTCCTCCATCACTCTACCCAGGATGCCTTTATTGGTGGTACACAAATTCCTAAGGCGAAAGCACCAAATAAATACAACCAAGAAGAGCCTAAGCTTTTATTATACACGAGTTTATACAGTGTGAATGGCTTGCAGGGAGACTAAAACATTCTGACAGACTTGTAATGTTTAAAAAAGACTTGCGTCTTTTACAATCCAAAGGAAAATACTATGAAAGCTAACAGTAAACAGAAATACAAGAATTTTTTAAAATGGAAAGCAGCAATGGTGACCAACAGCAATCCAAACTGATAAAGGAAATAACAATTAGAAGCTGTTTGAAGAATAAAGAAACTTTAGAAAGGGAAGTAACTCTGAAGCTGGGGGAAAGAGTGGGAGGGTGGAGAAAAGCAAGTCACTAGAGCAGTGCTCACCTTTAGGGCTTGGGAAGAACGGGGGGGGGGGTGGTGGGAGGTGGGGGGTGCACAAAGAAACACAAGTGGCCATCTGAGCAGTTCCCTTACAGAATATACAGTATTAACCCCCAGCTCTCCAAAAAGTCCTGTTATTCATTTAATAATTTAACAACCATGTGCTGCATGCCTTCTAGATTCAAAACAATAGGTTTAAGTGCCTGGGATTACAAAAATCAGATAGGGTTCCTGCCCTCAAAAGAGCTTACAGTGGTATACACATACATTGGGTTATTACTCAACCATTAAAAAGGAATGAAGATCTGATGCATGCTACAACACAAATGAACTCAGAAAACATTATGCTAAGTGAAATAAGTCAGACACAAAAGGGTAAACAGTGTATAATTCCACTTATATGAACTATCTGGAATTGGCAAATTCAGAGATAGAATGTAGATAAGAGGTTACCAGGAGCTGGGGAGAGAAGAAAATGGGATTTAACAAGTACAGACTTTCTCTTTAGGGTGATGAAAAAAAAAAGTTTTGGAAATAGCCGTAATGGTTGCACAAGTGAATGTAATTAAAGCCACTGAATTGTACACTTAAAAATGGTTAGGATGGCATATTTTTATGTTATATGTAGTACCACAATTTAAAAAGTGATATAAAAATCTGAAGGAAAAAAAGAATTTACATTGTAGTGAAGGGAGTAAGACAAGTAACCAACCATTACAAATATACAAAAACTACAATGCTCCATTCTGCCAACATGCTAATTTCATGTTTGTTCCATAACAAGCCATTTTAAATTGATAACATCGTCAGCAGGCCAAGACCTAATAATAATACTATAAATTCAATCTTCTATGGAAAGTTTTTACAATCTGGATCCAAGAATACATATGCTTTGGAAGTTATCAAAAATGAAAGATTAAAGGGATTTTAAATAGACAAAAGAATTTCAAAGATGGTAAAGCTGTATACTACTGAAAAAACAATGGGCGTAAACACATACTAGCAATTCAACCCCATAATGGGCTAGCTTTTGTTGAACTCAATACAACCTGATCAAAGTCTAGGGGGCAAATTGAAAGAGTGAATACAAAGACTAGATCTAGTCTCCAACATTCTAGTCAGCCCTCTCAAATAGTAACTGGCCAGTTTTAAGAACTTGCCTATCTCAAGTTCTAGAAATGGGACTAGAGTCCTCTTTGCTCAACTGTGCAACTTGTTTTGAAAACAAAAACAAAATAAAGCTCTACTCTTTTGAGTGTCTTACCTTTCAACTAAATTACTCTCTTCCTCCTTATCACTGTTACAACCTTCTGGTCACTCTATCTCATTCATCTAAGGCTGTGGCACTTGGCTTATTATCTTCCTCTCCATCCCAACCCTTGCCATCAAACTGAGTGACTTCAGCACCTATTTAGACAATCCATCCAATATCCTGAGTTCTTAATTCCTTGACCTCCTAATTCCAGTGGTCTCTCCAAAACAGTTATATAACTCACCACCAGCACAGCCATAGATGATGACCTGGTTGGTCACTCTGTCACTCCCACGGTAACACCCTTCCTGGTTCATTCTCACCCCAAACTGCTCTACCTCCTAAATCACTATTTCAAACATCTTGTCCTCCATCCACAACCTTTTTCCAGGTTATCATCATTTGACTTCTACAAAACCTCTTATCCATAGAACCTTTTATTTTGACTCGGATCCATCAGCCCCTTTCTTTACTTGACTTTCCTCCAGATACAGTTTAGATTCATGATTCACCATTTTAATAATCCTCCTGCCATAACCTAAATTCCCTTTCTTCCAACATCTTCTGGGCACACCAATATAGCAAAATCCCATATCTGGACAAACCCAACTATCCACTTTTCTCTGAGGCTGCACTGACAAAGTCACTCGATAGGATGGACTAGTATTACTATAAATTCACAATCACCAACCTCAATTCTTTTAGGCAAACATACTCTTTTTCTGATCAACCCACTCTCCATAACAACTATTTCAAGGTGGCAATGTGACCTTAGCCAGTCCAATCAGATAAAATTACAGTTGTTTTGTGGGAGCTATTGGAAAACAGCCTCTCTTCAAACAGCAGCTTAGCTTAACTAGTTAAAAAAAAAAAAAAAAAACCTGCCTTGAGCATTAAGCTCTTTTAAGATCTGTATGGGAGCAAACTGACAACAGCAACTTGAAACGTTAGATAGGAAGCTTAGGGGGCAGTGAATTTATGTTAACGGGGGAGAAACAACTCAGAAAAGAAAAGGGAGAGTAGTTGCAGGACTTGAATATAATCAATGTCACTAAATGGTACATGTAGAAACTGAATGATGTATTGTTTGTTGTTTTAATTCCACTGTGTTCTCGGTGAAAGTTTACAGTGCACATCAGTTTTTCACTCAGAAATTTATACACAAATTGTTTTGTGACACTGGTTGCAATCCCTGCAATGTGTCAGCACTTTCCCTCTTCCCTTTCTTTCCACCCTGGATTCTCTGTGTCCATTCACTGGTGTGTATGTTTCACTGTGTACATGCTCAACAATGACAAAAAAAAAAAAAAAAAAAAATACCAGATATTACTAAATTCTAAAAAGAAAGAAAGAAAATAAGCTGTCTTTTTCGACTGCAGCTGGAGTTATAAACTGTGGAAAGCTAGGTATAAAGTATGCAATCATCTTAGTGTCACAATGAGACAGTCTGCCTGAGACTGGAGCCAAGACATGAAGAAGGAAAAACTGAAGAGCAACATCGATGACATCCTAACACACAGGAAAAACTGAAGAGCAACATCGATGACATCCTAACACACCTGAAGTCTGCTCTACTCCTGGATCTGTCATTTACATAACACTAATCCACTGCTTATCTGCTTGAAACATTTAAAGTTGTTTTTTTTCTATCACTGCAAACCAAAATAGTTCTGATGTAAGAATGGACAAAACTAGTCAATTAAGTGAGTTTTATAATTCTTGACGGGTATTCAGAGCCATACAGACCTAACCACAGAATATAAACCAATAGAAATCATTGTTATTTTAATTCTTCTCATACTCTAGGCCTAACATACTCATAATTTCTCATCTTTAAGTATAATTTAAAATAAATATCATTTTCTAAATAAATTTCTTAAAGTGAACTAAGAGAACATATATTTTTGTGTATATATTAGTTGCTCTATTCCTTACTTTCAAAACAGCAAAGAATTTGGTAAAGAGAACTTTCATCAATGATTTAAACAGTAATGGCTTATAAATGGAAGAGAGGGCAAACCCTCTGAGTTTATTGCTGACACCCAGTTGTGTGGGGTGATTAACAACCCAGAACTAATAGCTTTGATTAGTAAAAGATGACCTGGAAAAGTTGATGGTAAAAAAAAAATTAAAAAGAGATAAAATTTAATATAGACAAATGAAGAGTAACTCACTCCGAAAGAAATATGTAAGCTTTGCATAAATGAGATAAAAAAAAATTCTCACAGTTCATGAAGTACCAGAAACCCAAAAGAATCAGCAATGAAATATTACTTTTTAAAGAGCCAAGTTAGTCTGTAAAGTATGAATTTAAGTAACACTACATTTTAAAATACACACATACTTGGTGTTCTACAGCTTCATAATAAGTAACACATGTTAAACTCTTATTGAACATTTCCTGTATGCCAAGTACTAGCCTAAGCACTTTACGCATTGAACCCATTAATCTTCACAGCAATCTGACGAGGTATGTACTACTATTAAGCCCATTTTACAAACGAGGTATTAATGAATTGCATAACTGGCTCAAAGTCACACATCTATTTGAGTGCTGGCACCAGGATTCAAATCCAGGAAGTCTTGATTCCAGGACTTTCACTCTTAACAGGTTTGTTGCATCTATCGTCAACGTGACGGCAGTGGGTTTGGGTTATCATCAACGTTATTATCTTTACCATTATCTTACTACCAGTTGCCATCCAGGAGATTCCAGCTCACAGTGACCCCATGTGTTGCAGAGTCGAACTATGCGGCATAGAGTTTTCAAGGCTGTGACCTTTCAGAAGCAGACTCCCAGGCCTTTCTTCTGAGGCACCTATGAGTGGATTCGAACCATCAATCTTTCAGTTAGTAGCCAAAGACTTAACCATTTGAGCCATCCAGGGATTATTATTTTACTTGGATCCTTCATACCCGTTGTATCATTTGACCCTTATAATATTCACAGAGGTATTTCCTCAATTCTTAGACGCCTTTCGTTGTAAGGACCACTTTCTATTTAATAATATAAAAAAAACTTAATACAGCTTATTATTAAAGTTAGTGGAGCCCTGATGGCACAGTGGTGAAAGCACTCAGCTGCTAATCAAAAGGTCGGCGGTCCAAAACCACGAGCAGTCATTCAATAATATATCAACATATTATCCTCTTCTATCTTGAAAATTCTATATAGAGTCTTTAGAATTACTACATCCTTTCTTTTTTTTTAATGGCTAGTATGTGACATACGGCAGTATATGCCTAGATGGAGCCCTGGTGGTGTAGTGTTAAGAGCTCAGGCTGCTAACCAAAAGGTTGGCAGTTTGAATTCACCAGGTACTCCTTGGAAACCCTATGGGACAGTTCTACTCTGTCCTATGATGTCGCTGAGTCGGAATCAACTCAATGGCAGTAGGTTTTTTGGTATTATCAAAGTTAATAGCTATTGTGTCAGTTCAGCTCACTGAGGGTTTCCCTCTTGTTCACTGACCCTTTACTCTACCAAACATGATACTTTTCTAGCGATTGTGCTTTCATGATGATGCGTCCAAAGTGAGCAAGACAAAATCTTGCTATCCTCGCTTCTAAGCAGCATTCTGGCTGTACTTCCTCCGTGACTGATTTTTCATTTTTCTGGCAGTCCGTGGTATATTCGATATTCTTCACCAGCACCACCAATGACTGTGAGGATGGCTCAGGACTGGGTAACATTTCGTTCTGTTACACATAAGGTTGCTATGAGTCAGAGCTGACTCTCTGGCAACCTACAACAACATTACAAAGTAAAGAGCTAATTTAAAGGAATACTTCTTCTAATATTAAACCACAAAACCAAACCCACTGCCATCGAGTCGATTTCGACTCACAGCGACCCTATGGGGTTTCCAAGGAGTGTCTGGTGGATTCAAACTGCCTTCCTTTTGGGTAGCAGCCAAATTCTTAACAACTGCGCCACCAGGGCTCCATATTAAACCACAAATGCATGTATATCCTCACCCTTTTCTCTTCAACATCACAATCAAATGTTACATCAAAGCTTTCTTCACATTCAAAATCTGCAGATTTCTCTCAAACACTTTTGGCCATTAGTAATTAGCACAGAATCATAAAGACATGCTGTTTCCTATAACTTAGGCCTCATGTCTAGAACTGATTACTCAGTACAATTTAAATACTGAAAAATACTGTCATTTACTCTTATATTTCCTTTTTCCTATTTGTTTAAACTACTAGTTTCATTTTTTAAGTTAATTCAATTACCTTCAAAACTTGAATGGCAGTCATTCAATAATGTATCAATATATTAACCTCTTCTATCTTTGAAAATTCTATATAGAGTCTTTAGAATTACTACTTTTTAATGGCTAGTATGTGACATATGGCAGTGTACACCTAGATGTGAGCTCTAGTAATTTTTTTTTTCTTTCTGCTTTGTACACTGCCCTGTGCCCTGAATGGCACCTGACACATAGAAGATACTCAATAAATATTCGATAAGTGAATGAAAATGAAGTGAAAGAATGGATAAATGAGTGAATAACACAAGAATCTTCTGTACACAGAAAAAAAAAACTATTCAATGCCTCCTTATAGAATAATTCTTAGAAGACAATTAGGGATTCAAACGTTAAGTTAAAATTCAACTTCATGCAGTTCTATAAATGAATACTTCTGTGTACAACCAAGGACATACATATACGATGATGACTGCATCACAACTGACTCCCCCGCCAGTCAACTAGAAAATTTCATCAATTTTACAAAGCAGAAAACTAAACGTATGTAAGGGGAAAAGAGTCTTAAAATTCAAGGAATTAGGTGATTTGCCCAAGGTTAACAAAAAAGTTCATCATGCCACACCCAAAGACTAGGTGGAGTATGACCTAATAATGCCTCTTCCAACAAAAGAGTGAGATACGCTCTCATTAATTAGCTAAGCCCCCATCTGCTTAAATAGCCCACATCCAATTTACACACTTCAGAAGCATCATGATACATAAAAATTTGTTAATCTCACATCTCTTCTCTGCTAAAGTCCATTGCAGCTAGCAAAGAAAGTATCAGGGCTTCGAACCAGTTTGAAACGGTTCAGCCATGGCCAATGACGTGAAACCAGAGACTCGAGTTTTTACAATCTGGGTGATCTGGAACCATAACTGGAATGGGAAAAATTACAGGTGGAAGCCCTGGAATGACAAACTCACAAGAAGTGTAATAAGTTCTTTCGGGAGCCTGACGAGTGAGACTGAATCATTGTCTGGGCTGAGGGAGCGACACATATTCAAGCAGTGCGGTCAGCCGCCATCTTTGAAGAGGGTATCACTGTTTCCGACTCTGTGCAAAATTCAACTGGCAAGAGATTTGGTTGCTATGCAACACATATGCTGCCCCTGTTTTCTAAGAGGGAGATTAAGTTTCTAGCAGGACTTCGACCAGTAATTTTTCCAGTTCTGGTTATGGTAGTTCACCCAAGTTTTTAAAATTTGGGTCTGTTCTGCTGTTGCTTTCTCAGCCACAGTTGAACTAGGAAGAACCAGTCTGAAGACCTGGAAACTATCACCTAGATCAACCACCCAGAATTTTAGTGTCTAACTAAATTATAAAAGTGAACAAGATTCAAATAATAACCTATAGATTTATAATTAGAAAAAAATTTAGTAAGTCTTTTCTTCCAACTAGCCCTCGGACAAGTTGACAATGTGATGTCTTAACATTTGGGTTTTACGCTTTTATCCTCAAAACCTCAATTTTCCCTGGGTATTGAGAAATTTATTTTTCTAACACATTTAAAAAAAGATCTAAGAAACAGTCACATACCCATACAGTTCAAATGGCTCTTAAACCTTTCCAAATAATATGATCTTGAAAACCTCTTATAAATTTTAGCCTTTGAGAGGGAAGTGAAGAAAAGTATCGTCTACATACAAAGCATGGGCAGACTGGCCTACAGACCCCTTAAAGATAGTTTCAGGTTTTTTTAACTTTTATCCCCAGCTCCGGTAAAGAGTGTCCGGTATAGTGTCCGGTAAAGAGTAACTGCATAATTGATGTTGGCTGAATAAATTAAATCAAGGTGTCAGGAGGATAACAAAATAATTCCATGTGCTCCTGATAAGACAGCTCCTCCCTAGACATCAACACCTCCATAGGCAGCAATCAAGAGGGAGCCCCGAGATCCAGTGGCTTTGGATACAACTGCTCTTCGACTGGCTTCCATGTCACCAATGGCAAAAGATTAGAGGGAGGCCTAGAACCTTACAGGCTCCTAGTTAAGACTCCACTCCTCCCTTTCAATGCTTACCACTACTATCTGCCTTGAAACTCTCAGGGCTAATCTCATTGTACCCTTTGCCTTTGTTTAAGGAGACCCAGAGTTCGTGGTCATCCCTCAACTCATAGAACTCTATACAGCCTACTCCTCCGCACCCCCAGCACTGGTCTGCTTTTCTAGACAAGTATTTGCTTTCTGATCTCATCTTCTCTTAATAATAACTTTATTTCTTGTTCTAACTAGAACCTAGCTGATCAATCCCCCACCCCATCCCCATCCCCAGGGCAATGCTTTCCCTGTAGCCCTCTTGAGTGTCAGAAGGCTTCCTAGAGGAATACAAGAAAAAAAAAAAAAGAATGGGGATCTAAAAAAAAAAAAAAACTGAGGCCATGCGGAGACACAGAAACCTTCAGTGAATCCCAGCTTTGTTAGTACAGAGACAGTAGCAGAATTACTGCCCTATACTGTAGTTTGGCAAGCCCTGGTAGCATAGTGGTTAAGTGCTACGGCTGCTAACCAAAGGGTCAGCAGTTCGAATCCGCCAGGCACTCCTTGGAAACTCTATGGCGCAGTTCTACGCTGTCCTATAGGGTCACTATGTGTTGGAATCCACTCGACGGAACTGGGTTTGGCTTTTTTGGTTTTTACTGTAGTTTGTGATAACAAGGAGCCCTGGTAGTGCACTGGTTAAGCGCCAAGCTCCAAACTGAAAGGTCAGCGGCTTGAACCCACCCAGTGGCTGCGAGGGAGAAAACACCTGGCTATCTGTTCCAGTAAAGATTACAGCCTAGGAAACCCCATGGAGCAGTCCTACCCTGTCACACAGGGTTGCTGAGTCGGAATCGACTCAACAACAACACACAACAACAACAGTTGGTGATAACAATCCTGGATTTTCAAATATTTCAAATATTCTGTTCTGATTTAGGAAGTAATATTGGAGTCATTATTCCCTGTCTGTGAGCACAGATAATGTGACCCAGCTGCAGCTGGACTCACAAGGACACATCAACTGGGCCCTGAGATATAAAGACAATAGCTAGGACAATCTTGGAAAACATTTCTTAGGGAATCTTTCACATAAGCCAATCAAAAGGAACACAAAAGACTTTCCACTCTTACCTTTTTCAATTAGCATATAGTGAATAAATTTGTTGGACCAGTGAAGACTCTCCTATCAATACTGAAACCTGTACCAATGATTATTAAGAGAGATGATTCAAAATGCAGAATCACATTGATCTAGCAGTTTTAGCCAAAAAAAGGTGAAGGTTTCAAAGATTTTACCCATTTTGTGATGTTAATACATACTGATGATTTGGACAAACATTAGCTCTGGCGGCATGCTTGTCCGCTTCCCACTTTTGCCTTTTTGAATATATGCCAAATAAAACTTTCTTTTTTCCTTGCTAAACTTTGTGATGTTTTTTCCCCTTCAACAGTTCCTTTGTCTGTTCCTGGAAATAAATCTACAAGCCAGGAAATAGAAAACAGGAAAATGTCAGCAGCTTACCTATATTGTAATAGAAAAAGGTCTGTTGCTTTATTTCAGCTTCTAGTAAAATATAAGAAGTATGTGTTACCTTCCCCTGTCTCTCATTTGGCCTACTTAGCAAACTCCTCTATTGAAATGCAAATGTTCCTCTGGGAGTTGCCTACGGATCATTCATGCAGAGACTGCAGAGAATTACCTAGATCAGAAATTGTGATTGCTTAACCTCTAGCACAAGTTCCTAGGTGGTAAAAACAGTTAATGTGCTCAGCTGCTAACCAAAGGTTGGAGTCCACCCACAGGTGCCTCAGAAAAAAGGACTGGCAATTTACTTCCGAAAAAACAGCCACTGAAAATCCTATGGAGCACAGTTCTGTTATGTATACATGCGAAGTCGCCATGAGTCAGAATCAACTCAATGTCAATTGGTGGGTTAACTTCTAGCTAGAGAGTACTAGGAACAAGAATTTCTAGTATGGAATTGGAGAAGAGGCTAATTTTGGTGCATGGATACAGAACTAATACTTATCCAGTCTGAATTTCAAGTATAATTATTAAGCTATATGTTTCAATTTCTAGTTGGGAAAAATAAAGAAATCCATAGGAGCATTTTTACAAACATCAGACTTGGATAAGGTGCTATTGAGAGAGAGCAGTTAGGAGGGTAACGTTATCTAAAACAACCTATTTTGCTTAAAGCTCCTAGTTCAGTGCCTACTGGGCTGTCATCAAATATAGTTAGTGGTGTATAGTCCGTGAGATTCACTAAAAGACTCAATATATTAACATAAAAAAAAATATATCACCCTTTTATTCAGACAACTGCTGGTCTACCACGTGTCATTGTATTAGGCATTCCTGATACAGATATGAATAAACAGAACAACTTCTTTGCCCTCCTGGAACTCACAGTCCGAAGATAGGAAAAAAAGAAATAAACTATAACAGGATGGCTAAATACAAAAATGTATGTGATACACTAAACTGAGTTCCAGACAAAGTATTCAAATAAACTGTCCTCCCTATCATTATTACCAGGCAGAAACAAAGTACAGAGAAAAATAGATGAAGGAAATATAAAGTCAAAAAACATTATTTCTTCATTCATTACACATTCATGTAAACTTCTTTTGTGTGTCTATATGTTTAGATAACGGGAATACTAAAATAAATAAGAAACCATAATCCCTAACATTGTGAACCCAGAGACTAATCAGGAAAATTAACAATAACAATTCATTGTTCTAAGTACAACCTACACCAAACCAAACCTGTTGTCACTGAGTCAATTCCAACCCATAACAACCCTATAGGACAGAGTAGGACTGCCCCATAGGGTTCCCAAGGCTGTAATCTTTATGGAAGGAATTCTGGCAGTGCAGTGATTAAGCACTCAGCTGCCAACCAAAAGGTCAGCAATTCGAACTCATCAGCTGCTCTCAGGGAGAAAGATGTGGCAGCCTGCTTCCATAAAGATTTACAGCCTTAGAAACCCTAGGGGGCAGTTTTACTCTGTCCTACAGGGTTGCTATGAATAGGAATTGACTTGAGGGTAGTGGGTTATTTATTTCATAACAAACCACTACGGAAAACATCAAGGAAGCCTTAGAAGTGACACTTAAGCTAAATCTTAAAGGAACCAGTCCAGCTTCAAAGAGCACTCCCATCTCAAGGCCTTTGCACTTGCTGTTCCCTCTGCCTGGAACATCCCCCTAGATATTCATATGGCTCACCTCTTATCTCATTCAGACACCTGATCAAATACAACAACCTCAGGTGGGCCTTTCCTAATCACCCTAAAGTAGCACCTTATGTCACTCTCTAGTCTCCTCTCCCATTTTATTGTTCTTCCTAGTTCTTAACACTACCTCACATTATGTTTATTATCTGTTTCTGTTGGTCTCCCTCACTGGAAATATTAACATTTGGTACCGGCACCAGTGCTTCATGGATAGTAGATACTCAGTATGTGTAGAATGAATAAAGTAAACGAAGTGAAAGACAACTTCAGGCACAACAAAAAACATGTACAGAAGTTTTAGGTACCTGAAATGGGCTATGGCTAGATGTTCTGGACCAATAATAACAGCAAATATTTATATTTATTAAAGACTTACTGTGGACCAGGTGGAGTCTCTGGGTGGTGCAAATGGTTACCACGCTCAGCTCCTAACCAAAAAGTTGGAGATTCAAGCCTACTCAGAAGTACCTCGGAAGTAAGGCCTGGCAATCTACACAGAAAAAAACCAGCCACTGAAAACCCTATGAAGCACAATTCTACTCTGACGCACAGTCAGAATCAATTCTACAGCATCTGCTTTATAGACCAGGCGCTATTTTCAGCACTTTACTTGCATTACCTTATCTCATCTTCACAACCAAGGGAGAAAAGACCAGGCAATCTGCTCCCATAAAGACTGCAGCCTAGGAAACTCTACAGGGCAGTTCTACTCTGTCCTACAGGGTCGCTGTGAGTCGGAAACACTCAATGGCAATGGGGTAAACTTCACAACAACTCTGTAACGAAGGCACTCTTACTGACATTTTACATATGAGGAATATGAGGCACAGGCAGGTTATATGACTTGCCCAAATTCACACGACTAGTAAATGATAGAACCAGAATTCCAAGCTATGCAGCACAATGTCATTGTTGCTGTTGTTGTCAGTTGCCATTGAGTCAGCTGACCTTATGTGCAACAGAATTAAACGTTACCTGGTCCTATACCATCTTCATGGTCATTGGTATGTTTGTGTCCAATGTTGGTGGCTATTTTATCAGTCCACTTCACTGAAGGGTTCCTTCATTTTCACTGGTTCTCTATCAAACGTGATGTACTCTTCTAGTGACTGGTACAATGCCACAGCCTATCCTTTTATTTTAACTAGTGCTCAAAAGCATAGAAAATTGACATCATCTCTGGGTTGTTTCCCCATATGTTAAAAAATATAATAAAAATACCCAAGAGACAGAAAGGGCCACATAAACCAGAGGCTACAACAGCCTGAGACCAGAAGAACTAGATGGTGCCCGGCTAAAGCCCATAACTGCCCCGACAGGGAACACAACAGAGAACCCCTGAGGAAGCAGGAGAGCAGTGGGGTGCAGACTTCAGATTCTCATAAAAAGACCAGATTTAATGGTCTGACTGAGACTAGAAGGACTCCGGAGGTCATGGTCCCCAGACCTTCTGTTAGCCCAAGACAGGAACCATTCCCAAAGTCAATTCTTCAAATACGACTGGACTAGACTATGGGACAGAAAAAGATACTGGTGAGGACTGAGCTTCTTGGATCAAGTAGACACATGAGACTGTGGATGGCTCCTGTCTGGAGGGGAGAGGAGAAGGCAGAGGGGGTCAGAAGCTGGCCTGAATGGATAGGGAAATAGAGGATGGAGAGAAGGAGTGTGCTGTCTCATTAGGGGAAGAGCAAGTAGGAGTATATAGCAAGGTGTACATAAATTTTTATAGGAGAGACTGACTTGATTTGTAAACTTTCACTTAAAGCATAATAAAATTAATTTAAAATAATAATAAAAATATCAACTATAAATGGTCTGTGTGGGAGAAAGACCCGGCAATCTGCTCCCATAATGACTAGTACTCAGAAAACCCTATGGGGCATTTCAACTCTATCAAATGGGCTTGCTATGGGTCAAAAATCATTTTGACAATACCTAACAACAACAACATAGACAGTCTTTGTGAATATTACATATTTTACAAACTTAAAAACCTTTATATGTTATTTTGTAGTAGTAGTATTAGGTTTTTTGTGTGTGTGTGTGTGTGTTTTTATATGAACTACCTGTACCACACACACAAAAAAAAAAGTAAATTCCTCAACCCCAGAGTTTCAGAATCTGATTCTGTGGAGATCTGGGGTAGAATCTGATAATTTGCATTTCTAACAAGTTCTCAGGATCACTCTCAAGAACAACCAAGTTAAACAACCAAAAATAAACGTGAGTTAAAGTATTTTCAAATCATACTAGGTTTCCTGAATAAAGAAATGGCTGAACTGAGCACCTTCAAGGTATTGAATATACATATACAAGAAACAACAAGGCAGGAAACTCAAAGATTAAGTCTCCTAACATCTAAGCCATCTTTAATTATTTTATAAATTCAGTTTCTCGAGTGCTCTTTGAAAGTGCTTGATGGTTTGTAACTCTCAATTCAGATATAGTAAAAAAAAAATTATTTTCATTAATTTGGACACATGAAATATTTTAAAACTAGGACTAGAAACTCAGTAAAATTTACAATTTACAGAATGGACCTTCTCCTCCACCTAGTCTCATGATGAAAGAAAAACCATAATTAGTACCTAAAAAAATTCAATTTTAAAATATTTTATATCTTTATAAAACACGTATAAGTATATAAGTCATGTCAATTACATACTCATTTAAAAAACAAAATGTTTTGTGAAGTTTTACTTATAAGAGTTTTATTTTTTTTTTTGGTGAAACTACTGGAAAAGAAGTTTTGTCCACCTTAATCTGTGAACACTGGTACTGTTAAAATGTCTGTACTAAAATAAGAAAGAAATGAGTCGTGTAAAAAGCTGTGAGGATATAAAGGAGAAAACTTGCCAAGTACAGAGACAAACCAGGACATTTCAAGCAAGTCTGGCTCAAAGCAGAGTCAACAAAGTTTCTGAACGGTTCTAAAGTGCCGATGGTTCAGAATCTACACCCCCCTCCCGCCCCCAAATCTTACACGGCCTTGTGTAAAAGTGGGCCAGGGGAAAAAAACAACAACAAAACAGAACAGAATGTAGAGAACAGACTAAGAATGAAAGCAATTCAGCCTGCAAATAATGACAAAAACTATGCAAACTGCAACATTTCCATCTTCTTCAAGATCACAACTTTTAATGCCAATTTCTAATGTCAAACGAACTTTAGGTAACTATAAATGGCCTCTGCAACCAAATTAAATATATGCATCTGAATTCCTTCACAGTAATACTTTTGAAATTATTGCTCCGGAGTAAATTACTGCTGCTGTCAGCTTTGCCCTAAAGATCTTAAAAATATAAACAAAAATCACTCAAGTTTGACTTGAAAACTCAAAGGTACACATAGAAAAAGAATTCAATTATGTAGTAAATACCACATAGAACTCTACAGAACTCAGTAATAAAAGTTGTTTGCAATAGCATCAATTATAACTGATATACTTAAAATACCTCTACATATAAGTTATCAGTAAACTATGAAACGTCCAATCAATGAAAATATTTCAAAGACATTAAAAAGATGTTTATTAAGACCTCATGGGAAAACACCTATAATGTCAAACAAAGTAGGATATAAAATTATACATATGTATATGTGTGTTTGCGTGTGTCTGTGTGTGTGTGTATGATTATACCACATTTGAAAAAAGCATGTAGAAGGAAAAAAACTAGAAACAAAAAAACTAAAATTTAAAGAGTGGCTGTGAGTGGTGTTCATGCTTTCCCTTATTATTTTTTTTGCATGTTCCAAGTTTTCTTTAATGAGTGAAGAATTTTTGAAATAAAAATTCATTAAAAATATTTACATGAATTCTGCATATAAGTGTCAATAATAATAGCCGTACTTCTATCTACTGAATGTCTCCTATATTCCAAAAATGTATATACATCATATACAAAGAAATGGAAATTCAGAGAGGTTAAATAACTTGCCATTATCACCCAGACAGTACAAGTGGCAGAGCCAGAGTTCAAATCCTGGTTTGTCTTGTACTAAGTCCAGCGTTCTTCCCACTATGTAAAACTTCTGAGTATGCCTGGGATGCGAATCTTGACACTCTGCTAAAACAACAGACACAAAAAGTATTTTACGTACTATTTCAGAGTAGGTCACAGATAGTTTGAAGCCTGTCCTTGGTCCCCATTCCTATGGACTATGCTCTAGGTTAAAAATTCTTGCTTTATTACAAAGAGAAGAAAAGCAGAAAATAAGTCATAAGAAAATGGATGTTATATCACCCAATATGGACCCTATGCACCAAAACACAATGTGACTTACATGTTTCTACGGCTTTATATTGTCCTTTTAAGCACAATTTAAAGTATCACCCACAGTATCAAACCTGGATAATGTAGAACTATCTAAAAAATTAAAAACATAAATTACCACAAAAAATTCCATCACAATCATGGAGTACTCCCACAGCACCCAGTCAGTGTCTTCTATCATCCTTCAAGATAGTACTTATCACAAAAGAAAGTCAAAGTTTATCCCCCTGTAAGACTAAAAGCTACTTCAGAGCAAGGGTCTAGGTCTCATTCCCTGTGTATGACCAAAGCCTAGGACAGTGATGACATACAGGAGGCACTCAGCAAATGTTTCCAAGTTAAAAGAGGAATAATCAGCAACAATGGAAGCACTTTTAATGCATTCCAGTTCCTTATTTTTATTATACGCATAATGATATACCTGTGCTGTACCTATAGCATACAAGATTGAACATAGTTACAAACAATCCTTGGTTATCAGTGATCTAGGAACCCTGGTGGTGCAGTGGTTAAAGCGTTCAGCTGCTAAATGAAAGGTTGGCAGTTCAAACTCACCAACCACTCTGCAGGAGAAAGATGTGGCCGTCTGCTTCCATAAAGATTTACAGCCTTGGAAATCCTAGGGAGCATTTCTACTCTATCCCACAGGGTTGCCACTGGTCGGGATTGACTCTATGGCAATGCGTTTGCTTTGGGTTATCAAGGATCTAAGGAGCCCTGTTAGGGCAGTGGTTAACGTGCTCAGCTGCTAACTGAAAGGCTGGCAGTTCAAACCCACCAGCTGATCCACGGGAGAAAGATGTGGCAATCTGCTTCCGTAAAGGTTTACAGCCTTGGAAACCCTATGGGACAGTTCTACTCTGTCCTATAGGATCGTTATGAGTCGGGATTGACCCAACAGCAATGGGTTTGGGTTTTTTTCTTCCCTTTATCAGTGAGCTATCAAAATTCTAATCAAATGTAACATTTCATAAAAATTAATAACCCTATAAATAACTAAAACCAAAAAAAAAAACCCACTGCCAAAGAGTCAATTCTGACTCATAGCGACCCTATAGGACAGAGCAGAACTGCCCCATACAGTTTCCAAGGAGCACCTGGCGGTTTTGAACGGCTGCCCTTTGGTTAGCAGCCATAGCACCTAACCACTATACCACCAGGGTTTCCTAAATAACTAAAGTCAATGATAAATATTTACTGATTAGTATTATTATTATTAATGGCTGCTACCATTTAGGCTAAAACCAAAAAAAAAAAAACAAACTAAAGTCAATGATAAATATTTAGTGATTAGTATTATAATTAATGGCTGCTACCCATTTAGGCTAGTCCCACTTATATCCATTATTTCACATAATCTACACAACAAATCTGCTGGTTAAATTTATCTCTATTTTATAGGTAAATAACAGGTGCTAAGAAACTTGTCATAAAATCAAATAAAAGATTTAAACTTAAGACAATCTGACTTCAAAGCCCAAGATCTTTCATTATTTAAGCTCCCAGCACTGTTCTTATCTGGAGCATCAGAAATCTTTAGAACTAGTGATTCTAGGTTTTATTTAATAAAAGTTTGTTTCTCAGGGAATTTTTCTCTGCCACAGACATCATCTTTAATAAAAAAATACAATCATGTCCAAGAGGATATTTACTTGAAAGTAAATACTGACATGATGTAAACTAACCTAGACAGGTTTGGTTTTCATGAGTAATAAATTCCAAAAGATTACAAAAATTTAAACTTCTATCATGTCTATAAAAATCCTGTACTCTAACTTGGTACCCACCACCCATTTGTCAGTTCGTTGTACTGTGGTGGCTTGTGTTTTACTATGATGCTGGAAACTACGTGTCTTAGTTATCTAGTGCTTCTATAACAGAAATACCCCAAGTGGATAGCTTTAACAAAGAGAAATTTATTCTCTCACAGTCTAGGAGGCTAGAACTCTGAATTCAGGGTGCCAGCTCCAAGGGAAGGCTTTCTCTCTATGCCGGCTCTGGGGAAAGGTCCTTGTAATTAATCTTCCCCAGTTGAGGTGCTTCTCAGCACAGGGAATCCAGGTCCAAAGGATGTGCTGTTCTCCTGGCTCTTGTTTCTTGGTGGCATGAGGTTGTAATCTCAAAAAAGATTGGTTTGAGATACAACCTAATCTTGTAGATTGAGTCCTATCTCATTAACACAACTGCCTCTGCTCCTGCCTCATAAACATCATAGGGGTAGGATTTATAACACACAGGATAATTGTATCAGATAACAAAACAGTGGACAATCACACATTACTGGGAATTATGGCATATCCAAGGTGGCACATACTTTTGGGGAACACAAGTCAATCCATTACACTATGCAACCAGTATTTCAAACACCAGCATGCTGGACAGGTTTCAGCAGAGCTTCCAGACCAAGACAGACTATGAAGAAAGCGCGGTGATCTACTTCCGAAAATTACCCAATGGATCACACCACATCACTTGCTTTGGGCACATCATCAGGAGGAATCAACTGCTGGAGAAGAACACGTTTGCTGAAGCAGAGGGCTAATGAGGATGCGTGAGACCTGCGGTGAGAAGGATCGGCACAATAGCTTCAACCAAGGACTCGAACAGGTTGGCAATTATGAGGATGATGCAGGACTGGGCAATGCTTTGTTCTGCTGTACATAAGGTTGCCATAAGTTGGAGTTGACTTGATAGCAGCTAACAGCTAACAACATAACTTGATACAACAATCACTCTCTAGAGATGTGGTCTATGCAATGATAAATTCTCACATAAGATTTTGCTTAGAGCATATGTTCAGTTATAATCAAGAAATGGCACCACAATTAGTCACTTCTGTCAGAGCTATTTTGTCCTTCAAAATATAAATACGTTCATTTATCCTATTTTACATCTCAGTTATTTAGACTACCTGGGTTATAATCTTGTCTCCACCAATTACCAGCAGTTGACTTTGAACAAATTACTTCAACTCTGTGCCTCAGTTTTCTTTTTTTGTTAAACAAGGATAATAAATACCTCATGAAGTTGTACAAATTATTGAAAACAGTGCCTGACACATCCTAAGTGCACAAACCAAAAACCAAACCCATTGTTGTCGAGTCGATTCTGACTCATAGTGACCCTATAGGACAGAGTAGAGCCACCCTATATGGTTTCCAAAGAGCAGCTGGTGGATTCAAACTGCCGACCTTTTGGTTAGCAGCTGAGCTTGTGACCACTGCACCACCAGGGCTCCACCGTTGTTATTATACCAATACTGACCTCTCTCAGACAGATACATACACACTCAACTATCAATAAGTCGTTTCTTTTCACTTATCAGTAAAGTATTATCACGTGAATGTTCATTTTCATGCCTAAATTTGACTAAAATGTTCTCAATGACTGTTTACGAGAAGCAGTATGGCAAATGTACTTGAAGAACAGTTCAGATCTTGGCCCTACTTACTACTAACACAACCCCAAGTAAGTAATAGAGGTTAAATTCCTACTTAGAGAGAGGATGTGAAGATTTAGTGAAATAATATATGTAAATCACCTAATAGTAACTGATAACCTATTAGGAGTTCAATAAACATCAGTGCCCTTCCTTCTCCATGGTGGCGTAAGAATGCTTTCCTTCCAGGACCTCTAGCATTAATTTCAGGTTGTGTTTTCATTTAAGTTTTCTAAGCTCAATATGTATGTGCAATTAGTCATTCATATCTCATAGCAGGTTTAGGAATAAAAATATGATGATTAGCTATTCCTCCAGTCCCTACCTCCAAGAAGGTACATACCTCTGTATCTCCTACATACCCTAGTGGATCACAAAAAATATACATGCAAACTAGTGGTTCTCTATGCAGGGTAATTTTGTCCCCCAGGAAACATTTGGCGATGTCTGGAAATATTTTTGAATGTCATGACTGGGGAGTAAGCTACTAGCATCTCATGGATAAGGATGCTGGCTAAACATACCACAATGCACAGGATAGCCCCAACAACAAAGAATTATCTGACCCAAAATGTCAATAGTGCTGAGGCTGAGCAACAAGCAAATACAAGGGATTGTAATAGAGAAGCTTTCCCCCCATAAAGTACATTCTTGTCCCAGTGTTCTTGGCCATATTTGTATTTTTATAGAAGATACACAAGGATATGTAGCTGGGTTATTGCAGATAGGAAATTCCTGGTACCATTAAATTCCCATTACAAAATCCCCAGCCTGAATGGGCAGGAAGTGAGGCTTACTTTTCTTTGTATATTTGTACCACATTAAAAAAAACAAGTTCTAAAAAGAGGCCCAACCTTTACTTTAACTGCACCTCTAACTCATTGGAAAGCATTATTTGTATCACAAAGATGAGTTTCTTCTACTTTGGTATGGGTTTCTTTTATATAAAATACTCAAAAGTTCATATTATGTGATAGGAAAGCACAGTGCACCAGGCAGGGCACGAGGCCAACTTTTAACAAATTAGAAAACTACATGGGGCAGCAAAAGGAAACTTCTATTTACTGAAAGCCACATATATATTAGATCCTTTTTCATTCACTAGCTCATTTCATAATCACAACATGCCTAAGAGATATGGGTAATTTATTTCAATTACACTAATGAGTAACTGAGGCTAAAAGGTTAAGTAACTTAACCAATGTCATACAGCTACTCAAAGATAAAACCCCCATTATTGCAGGTATGTTATTGTCTTTAGCCCTGAGGTTTAAAAACCTAGATTTGACAGCTCTAAGGGAAACAACTGATAAGTTTAAATACACAAATCTTAATTATTTCTATGTAATTAAAAAAAATGCCATGAACATTTTTCAAAGAGAACAAAATATTCGCAAACAAGCGCCAATTTCCTGATTATACAAAGACTTCCTACAAATCAGTGACAAAGAAGACCAACAGCTCACCAGAAGAGCAGGTAAAAGTATTCAACGGGCAGTTTAAAAAAAGGAAGTAGAAATGCCTTCTAAAGAAATATAAGTAAGTTCAACCTCACCCATAATTAAAGAAATGCCAAATTAAAACTAAGAAATATCCTTTTTACATATCAGATTGACAAACACTGTTACTGGTACAATCATTTTGAATGCAAATTAGCAATATCTATCCAAATTAAAAATATCCTTTGACCCAGCAATTACATGTAAAAGAATACTCACTGGAAAACTGGTGGAAATAGCAAAAGATTGGAAACAATATAAATGCCCATCATCAGGTGGCTGGTTAAATAAATTACAGTATATTCATATGAGGGAATACCCTGAAGTTTTAAAAACAAGGAGGAGAAATCTGTGTGTTGGTATATAGAACAGTCTCCTAGATCAGTTTAGCATAAATGAATAGCTGCGAAACAATATGCAGCTTACTAAAAAGAAAAAAAAAATACACACACACACACAGGAGCCCTGGTAGTGCAGTGGTTAAGAGCTCAGCTGCTAAGCAAAACGTCAGCAGTCGGAATCCACCACTTGCTCCTTGGAAACCCTATGGGGCAGTTCTCCTGTCTTACAGGGTAGCTATGAGTCAGAATCGACTTGACGGCAATAGGTTTGATTTTTGTTTATACATATACATATACATCACCACCACCGGTTGCCATCCAATTGACCCCAACTCATGGCCACCCCATGTGTCAGAGTAGAAATGTGCTCGTTCTCTCTTTCTACATACATATTTGCATATACATAGCTATTACTGGAAATATACACAAGAAATTTGCAAGAATGGCTGCCTAAGGGAAGGGACTGAGGAGCTAGGGCAAGAAGACGACTTTTCAGTGATATTTGAATTTTTTTTTAACATGGGTTTATCCTGGCTCTTTAATTTACTGACTATAAAATGATGATAATAGCTCATTGGTTATTGTGAAGATCAAATGAAAGGGCATAAAACACTTTGTAAACTATAAAGCAGCATGCAAAATTATAAATTAGTTCTCTGGCTGAATTCTCCAAACCAATAATAATAATTATTACCATTCTTCTGACAATCTTCTCCAAACCCAAAGATAGTAACGTTTAAGATGAAACCTGAGTGTAGATGCAATCTTAGAAGACTTTTACTTCACATGTGGTTGTTGATTTCAATTTAAATCAGTGAATTTTCAAAAAAAGTTGTCATACAGCAGTGTTAAATCAGCTGAAAATTTGTTAGTTACTAAATGATCTATTTTAAATTTTTCTCATTACAGGAGGAATACATGCTCATTGAAAATATGGCAAGGTAATTTTCTTAAAAACTATAACCATGTTATTATAAAGTCTTAGTGTTTTGTTTCTTCCAGTATTTTTCTATGCATGTTTAGCTAGGTTAGATAACTTGTCTACATAAAATTTTCCCACTTTCCTGTAATACGGCATTGAAATTACATACAACATTCCTCAGATTATCACAAATTCCTAATAAACATCATTTTTAATGAAAGCATAATATTCTCTCTTATTAGAAAGCTCAACTGCATTAAAATGAAATTCCAGGACATGTAATGAACGCTGCCTGGATTAACTTTTCATTTATTATTTCTACCAATTCTCCAAGTAATCAGATCTCTTAATCTCATAAGCCATTTTCCTGCTTTTGGTTTCCAGAGCTCCAATTTTATTAAGCCCAAAACTCACAAAACAAAAAAGAGTACAAAGTGTTCTTATACTCAAGAGCAAGTAAAACGATTTCGATTAAGTCATTAAAAATCAGACTATTAGAGACAGAGGAGATTCAGAACTATGATTCATTGGCAAATAAAGAGGCTTGTGTGGTCCCCTAAGTACCAAAAAACAAAACCATTGCCAACGAGTAAATTCCGACTCATACATAGCAACCCTACAGGACAGAGTAGAGCTGCCCCATAGGGTTTCCAAGGAGGAGCTGGTGGATTCGAACTGCCAACCTTCTGGTTAGCAGCTGAACACCTCACCACAGCACCACGAGGGCATATGTCTTGACAGTCATAATAAACACTTATGTTACTGGCTTATGTACGTACTGTACTGTACTTTCTATTGATATTTTAATGTCAGCTTTCCCTGCTTACAAAAAGTATACCATATAACAGCGTATGCTTCAACTCATAGGCACCAGCAACCAATCTCATGCTTCGCGAGTCTCTTGAGTGTTGTAGCATTATCTCTCTGTTCCATTGTCTTTCCAAAATATTACGGTGAAGTACACAATGCTCTCAAATGCAGCAAAACCAGTGCTAGTGATAGCAGCAGCAAAGAGACAAAGGAGCAGTGTCATTTGGAAGTGAAACAAAAGGTATCCCATATAGCTTTGCTGAGTATAAAATGTGTTCCCACAACATCCAAATTACATAACGTCCTATTTCACAGAACGTATTGTGATCGTTAAGTGATGCATGACAGTAGAGTGAAAACAAAAGAGCATGGTCTTAGGTTATTCCTGGGAGACTGTCTATTGGATGCGCCCAACTGTTCCTAATTAATTTTAAGTATGGCAACTCTTCCCAAATGCTGAACATTTCAAGCCATTTTTGAGAATAGTTAGAGATCTCTCAAGGGAGCACAGATTTCCTGAATATATTGGACTGCAATTGCAGGCAAAAAGAAAAATATCATTAATGTGCCTTGCCCATGGCAGGAACTCGAATATGTGTTGTGTTGAGCAAATGATTCTTTCTGCTTCTAAGAACATGCTGTATTTTCAAACTCTTCCCTGTATTTACTAACATAATTGTTAAGCTAAGATGATACATCTATTAGCACGTTTTCTTTTTTAATGAAACTGAAAGTAAACACCAGAAACTGTGAAATCATAGTTTTCCTCTAAATTCCAAATTTTCTGTAATGCAGTTATTATAACTCTTGCAATTAAAAAAAAAGTATTAAAAGGAAAAGTATATACTATTTGCTTGAGGCCATATACTAATGATTTTCTTTATTAAGTCCCAATTTAAGGACTTTTTTTATTATTTAACAAAAAGAATGCTTGCTAAACTATAACAAGAAAACTTGAGTATAAAGTGAATTGCTGAAAGAATATTTAAAACACTCATATCGTACCATATTTCAATAAAACCTTTATCATCATCAAGAGCACTAATTACACAACCAGAATTGTATTATCAAGATACCACACAAGGCACTGGAGATGCAAGGAGGCAAAAAGACATGGTTTTCGCCTTGTAATTAGAACAACAGGGCATATACTGAAAAACAGAATCAAAAACACAAGGGAATGTTGGACATGCCAACCATCTAGTACACAGTGAATTAGCTTTTGAAGTCCTACAGATCTTGGTTCAAAATCTCAGGAAAATCACTTCTACCATTTGTAATATGAATGATTGTTATACTAAGCAAAGTAAAATTTCTGTCATGTTGAACACACAAAGGGAAACTAATAACAATATTGTTACCATTGGGGTACAGGGCTTTAGAGGAAGATAGGCAACCGGAAAAGTTTTTTAAAAAGAGCGTAAAAATGGCATGGTGGCGTCAGACCTCCTCATCTAACGATTATCAGCCCAAGGCTGATTGCTCTGAGGTGGAAGTCAGACATACCTCCACTCTCTGCATAGTCCCCCACCCAATCATTTTGTGGGAGTTACAAGATCACGGCTAGAAGGGCCACTTAAAAGCAATTCACTGCTTTTAAGTGGCCCTTCTAGAGAGAATAGGTATCTTTTTTGTCATTTACCCCACCATAAGCAAAGAAGCCCTGGTGGCAGTGGTTGAAGCGTTTGGGTGGTAAGAGAAAGGTCAGCGGTTCAAAACCACCAGCCGTTCTGCTGGAGAAAGATGCGGCAGTCTGCTTTCATAAAGATGTACAGCCTTGGAAACCCTACAGGGCACTATGAGTTGGAATTAACACTACTATGGCAGTGGGTTTTTAAGCAAAAAATCATTTTCAAGTTTTATTTATTGACAATAGAACATCTAGTGACAATAAATGAAATTAAAAAGAAAACACAAATGCTGTACGGAACTAAAGTACCCTGAGAAAGTCATCACCAGATATACAAATCACAGAATGTGATCTATAAAACAGAATGTTAGAGTTGGAAAGGTCCCTGATTAGCTAGTTTCAAACTCCCCTAATGGAATGTAAATTCCACGTTTTGTTCACCAGTACATCCTCATGGACTAGAATAATCCCTAGCAGAGAGTGAATGATCAGCAAATATCTGTTGAACGAATTTTAAAGTTAAGAATACTGAGGTCTGAAGACTTAACCCAATGCCATACAGTTGGCTGTTGGCAGACCTGGGACTGAAACTAAAGTTGCATTACTCTATACTCCATCCACCCCAGAAGCTAGAACATGATCATTTATTTTGGTTATTTGGAGGCCTGGAGAATTGGAGGGTTGGCTGGCAGGCAAGGGAAGAGGAAGGAAGGCAAAAATTAGAACACTTTCCACATTTTTTTCTTTTTGCTTAATTGATAAAGACATAAAATTATAAACAAGACAATTCCACCACCAAGCCAAACCCACTGCCATCAAGTCAATTCCGACTCATAGCGACCCTATGGGACAGAGTAGAACTGCCCTATAGGGTTTCCAAGGAGCGGCTCGTAGATTCAAACTGCTGACCTTTTGGTTAGCAGTCAAACTCTTAACCACTGTGCCACCAGGGCTCCGATTCCAGCACAGTGCCTAGCATATACATAATAAAAAAAAAAAAAAAATAGGTACTTAAATATTTGTTGAATGAATGAAACTACTTCAGAGCCATCATTATCTCATGACCAGAAGCAGAAACTAACTTCAATATCTGTTTAATCTTCATAACTGTCATAAAGTCCTTCAGAATTTCCAGTCACTCATACAACAAACATTTATTAATCACTTTCTTGCAGACAACAATTGAGGGAAAAGATGTCCCTGCCTGGAGGATCTCTCTTACTCCAGTATGCCTATGTGTAAGGTTGTATCGTTATCTCAGTTTATTTACCCCAAACAGTTAAAAAAAATTTTTTAATTACATTAAAAAACCACAAACCTACAAAGTTTTGCACTAACAAGGAGGCAATTAGGGTATATCAACAATTAGGAGGGCTCTTTTTTCCTGTCCCTTTACAATACACCTTATTACCTTTTGCTGTGTGCCATCAAGTCAGTTCTAAATCATAGGGGCCCTATACAATAGAGTAGAACTGCTCCACAGGGTTTCCTAAACTAATCTTTATGGGGTAGCCCTGGTGGTGCAGAGGTTAAGACATTGGCTGCTAACCAATAGGTCAGCCATTTGAAACCACCACCTACTCCTTGGAAACCCTATGGGACAGTTCTATTCTGTCCTATAGGGTCGAAAGCAAAGAGTTTGGGTTTGGTAATCTTTACAGAAGCAGACTGCCAGGTCCTTCCTCCCTTGGAACCACCAACCTTTTGGTTAGCAGCCAAGCACTTAACCATTACATCACCAGGACTTCTTTAAAAAAAAAAAGTTTCCCAGTGAATCAATTCCAACTCATAGCGACCCTACAGGACAGACGAGAACCACCCCACAGGGTTTCCAAAGAGCAGATGGTGAATCCGAACTGCCAATGTTTTGGTTAGCAGCCTTAGCTCTTAACCACTATACCACCAGGGCTTCTTAGTACCTTTTAATTGTCTTAAAATAAAAATATTCTAAATTGACTTATTTGAATTATCAACATAAATGAACCACCAATGCATGTCTCTCATCTGTGAGACACTAAGGACAATACTTGCTCCTGATTCAGTATTTATTCTGCATACATATTAACCACTAAATATATAACCACAAGAACATGTTTAAATTATTTAAGTGACTGCAAACTGACAGAGCCTGCAGCCAATCTAGAGATGAATGATAATAAACAGAAACTAAAAACACAGTATTACCCAGAGAGAGAATAAAGTATCTCCACAACTAGAAGCAAATCTACAGAAGTCTTCAGAAGAACAAAACTCTCAGAAGGGCAAAACTCATGTCAGAATTGGCCAACAGAGCCAGAGAGTAACAGCCTGCCAAGAGGGATCTTGTTTAATTCAAGTCACTAACCAGACTCATAGAAAGTTAACACCCAAAAGTCAATGTTGCCATTTATCAAATTTGAGTTTCAGGAGGACTCTTCCAAAAAAAAGTCACAGCCAAGACTCAAACTACCACATTCCAAAGGATTCTTCCCTCTTACTTGCTTGTCAAAACAGAGTAATCAACACCAAATCAACTGGGAAGTACAGAGGCTTTAATTATGAGACTGGTAACTCCTGCAAACTGAAGTTGGTTATTTTACCTGAGGCACATGTTCACATATGACTCCAGGTTCCTGGGGGAAAAGCATTTTTCACACCATCTCTCTCTGTTTTAGAGGGCGAAACACAACACCCTATTGCCTCTCGACCCCAATACAGAAGACCCTACTGCCCAAACGTATGCCCTATCCTACTGTTAAAGTCTTATAAGCACTGTCAAACCCAGGCCAAGGAGACTAAAAGGTGGCAGGGAGATTCCACAAGGCAGGCAGGAAGGCTGGGGTGGGCCCTGACCTGGAAGTACACAGCCACCAGCCCTGGAGAGAGAGAACAGGCTGAGGAGGTGAAGCTGTGGTGAGTTTTGGTCAGAGGAGTGGGGGGGGACTGGCAACTGCCTGTCACCTCATCATCCTGGACATCTTGGGAAGATTATAACTGGCTTTCTCTACAGAGACGGAGGAACCAAGCTCCAAGAGTGAACGATGTTGGGAGGTTTTCTGTGAAGCAAAAGGACTGGGCTCTGAAGGATGCAAAAAGGCAAGAGGAGAGATCTTGAGAACAAGTTTTGGTGAAGATCCCCCAGGCCAAGTGATCTCTGGTTGTTCCCAGCACCCAGACATGTCCCTGTTACCCGCCTGGACAGCGATTAAGTGAGAGCCCACCTGGTAGACGCTGAAGCAGGCTCCGGAAGGAAAAGACTGAATCTGGGGTCTGACCCAGAAGGAAACCAGTAGAGGAAGAGGATGAATTCAGGAAAGAGCTAGCAAGGTGAGTACTTGGGGAGGATGAAGCTTACTTGGAAGACAGACTGAGTAAAGTGCTGAGTGGAGGAGGGCTTTCGCTGGACTTCGGCGGGCAAAGGCCGATTTGGAGAGGAAAGGCTGGCTTAGAGAGGGCCCTGCACGTCTGGCTCGGGAAGGTAACTAACTGCGGGGAAGCGCGCTGCCCGGCAGAGGTGGAGCTTCCTGCGGGACGAGGGCTGACCCGGGGGTGAGGCCGAGCCGCTCGACCTCAACAGGGAGCGCACCTGGGGGCGTCCGGCCTGGAAGGCGGAAACTTCCCGAGCGACTGGAAACTGCCTGGAGTGAGAGGGGCCGGCACGACCTGACCAGAGCCCGGGACACAGTCCGCCCAGCTGTGGCGCGGAGGCCGGGGCGCCGCGTGGGGCGGGGCCGGGGGCGCCGACGGGCCGGGGCGGGGCGGCGGCTCCCGCGGCGGAGCTGCCGGCTCCGGATGGCGCCCTCCCCCCGTCACTCGCACACTCTGGCTCACACACGCCGGCCGCCTGCCCGCGAGCCGAAAGGAGCTGCCGGGTCGGCGAGCCTTAGGACGGCGGGGGAGGGCCCTGGCCCGGAGCCGCGAACCGGTGGGGCACCGGCCGGCCGAGCCCAGCGGACGGGCGGGAGGCGTTACCTGTGTCAGGGAGAGCTGGGCCGCCGCGGCCATGGTGTTTCCATCATGCTCAGGAGGGGAAAGAAGGACGGGCAGACGGGGGCTCGGGGCGGGGAGAAGGCGGAGGGAGCGGCCAGAGGCGAGGCCCGGGCGGGCGTCTCCCCCAACTTCGACAACTTCCCTCCTCACGCCCGCCCCGCCCCGCCTGGCCCCGCCTGGCCCCGCCTGGCCCCGCCTGGCCCCGCCCGCCCGGCCCTGGCCGCGGCGGCACCGACACACCGGCGCCGGAATTTAAGCGTCTGGATCGGAGCCCCCCCCCCCCGGGGCTGCCTGAGAAAACCAGGCACGGAACTAAAATTAGGATGGACGGGGTTGGGGAGACTGAGGCGACTCCAGATTGTCCTGTGAACTTTAGGCATGCTACTTACTTACTCTGCGTTTCTGTTTCTGAAAAATGGGAGAAATTATACCCACACCCTAGGTTACTTTTGAGAGCTAAATGAGATTTTAAAAAAGAAAAGAAAAACTGTTGCTGTCAAGTGACTCCAACTCTATAGGGCAGAATAGAACTGCTCCATAGGGTTTCAGAGGAGCAGCTGGTGGATTCGAACTGCTAACGTTTTGGTTAGCAACCAATCTCTTAACCACTGTGCCAATAGGGCTCAATAAGAATGGTAAAGAATCACAGTACTTTATATGTGCCAGTCTCTGCTACACGCATTTCTTCTTGAGTTGTATTAATGAAGGAACTAAGACACAAATTATACAAATGAGGAAATTGAGACCCAAATTGAAATGTCTTGCCTAAAGTCATACAGCTGATTAGACAACTGATTTAGAATCCAGGTCTGAATCCAAAACCTTTCATTCAACCATTTGCTATTTATTAATTTGCAATATTGAAAAAGAAAGGACTTTCGAATCACTCTCTCCCAAGCCATAATCTAGGTGCAAGGGGAAATGAATACTTTTTTTTTGCCTGCTGCCCACTGCCTGCCACGCTTGGATTGTTCAATAATAGAGCAATGGGGCCTGCTCAGGTGCCTGCAGCACTCCTAATTCCTCCCATAAAAGCAACCAGTAAACTCCTCCTCCTTTCTCAAGACACAACTCAAACATCATCCCCTTTGCAAAGTGTCTCCTGGCCTCCCCAAGTCAGAGCTATACACTCTTCTTCTTTTCAACATTTCTTCTCTGCTTATGAAGTTATCATTACCCTAAAAAAAAAAAACCAAACCCAGTGCCATCAAGTCAATTCCAACTCATAGCGACCCTATAGGACAGGGTAGAACTGCCCCCATAGAGTTTCCAAGGAGCGCCTTGCGGATTCGAACAGCCGACCCTTCGGTTAGCAGCTGTAGTACTTAACCACTGTGCCACCAGGGTTTCCATCATTACCCTAGTCAGTTTATGTCCATCTCCCTCTCCGGACTGAGAACCACAATCTAGACCTCAGACCCTGTGTCCTCAGATCCTAGCATGTCATATGTACATAATAAATGTTTGCAGGCCTTAGTTCCTGCCTATATTAAACATAGTACCTCCTCATCTGCCACCTTCTTTTGAAATAACCAACTAGTTGCTTGAAATACTCATCTTCAATGTCTGGGTTTATATACCGCCTACTTTAAGAAGTCTTCTAGGAACTCCCTACCCACCTCTTAGTTGCTCTTATATGATCCTTATTACATGCTGTCTCGTTTTTAAGCATCATCTGAGGGCTTGTCTGCACCCCACTAGACTGTACACTCCTTAAGAACAGGGACTAATTCACTGCTATGTCCCCGTGACAGTTTAGACTACCACAGAGTAGGCCTCAGTACATGTTTTTGCCCAAAATTGGCCTTCCTTTCTCAATTTCTGTGGTTTCCCACAAGAACGTGCCACAACTCTATCAGGCAACACACCCGTTAAACCATATCACGGCAATCTCCATTTGACACACTTAGGAGGGCCAACTGAACAAGACCCAGGACAGAGTTAGCACCGCCTACATTTTTAGACTTTTGCCACCACAAGCAAACCGTCCCAGAAACGCCTCCAGAGACTCCTGACTCTTCTTGGATCCCTTCTGACAAGGTCCAGCCATGAAAAACAGGCCATATAGGTCTGGTGAGCAAGCACTTATTCAAGAGAGTCTCCCTTGGGCTCTTTTTGCTATTATTCTTTCTACCTCAAGGGAAAGGGGAGACATCATTTTTAATTACTCCACTTTGGCATTTATCAGCTAGAACCACAACTGATGCCTCTACTGGAATTTTTTATTTCACATTTGAACATTTGAACATTGACGGCAATGGTTTTGTTTTTTTTTTCTAAGTTGTAGGTACATACATTTAGTTAAGAAATCTGAAAGTAAGGAAGCGATTTACTGTGGGGGGTGCAATTTCACTTGCTAGTCAAGGAGACTCCTTCAAACCATGTACGATTCAAGATACTACTTTGGGTGAATAGCGTGGAGTCCCAGTGTACAGAGTTTCCTGGAAAGGCAGTGTAGACTGGTAAAGAGGCTACTGGAGTCAGTTTGTGTGTGACCACAGGCAAACCATTTAAGCTTTCTGAGCCTAAATTTCTCATATATGGAAATTAGCAAATCAATATGGAAAATATTGAGGAAATGCAAGGAAGATTTATTATTATGTGATTTATATTAAGTCAAAACTAACATCTTGTATTTATGCAGTTTTGCTCCTTAGAGTTCATAAACATTTTTACACACAGCATCTAACACAACTCCTGGCATCTACTAGGGACATGATGAAAGTTTGTTGAACTCAACATGTAATTTGGTGTGTAATTATTATTTGGGGCCTCTTTCTATTCCCATTTCACAGATGAGAAAACCAAGGAACAAATATTTTACAATCCACTTGTTTAAGTAAGGGGCACTGAAAGCAGATTTGGCCTTGGTTTAAGGAAAAAGAAAAGAAAAAGCAGGGCCCTTCTCCCCATAACAAGGGAGGACTAGGTAAAAATCATTATGTGGACCCAAGACCCCCTTCTAGACAGCCAATAATGTGTACTGGCTTCCTCCTCCCCTCCTTGATCCTGGTTTAAATTAATAACTTAATGTATAGTAGGGGGTGGAAGCAGGTCTGCAGGAATGGGAGTGAACATCCATACTCCCAAAAAAACCTAGAACTTCTGGGACCAGATTGGAAAAAAAAAAAAAAAAATGACACATCAATGATAGTTTGCAAATGTATGTCCCAGATCTCATCAAAGCACTGGGTCATATCCCAAATCTATTTTAGGAGAGTAAAATGTAGCTAGTGGAAGATACGTTATGATCTAATTCATTGTAATAAGAATGAGCTGTGTGGAGCAGACAGAAAGGACTTACCTGTTTTTTCTAGGGCAACTTACTGTCTCTGGGTCTCTAATCCCATATTCCTCATGTGTGTATTGGAGAAACTAATACCTACCAGGTGGGGATGTATAAGGGTTTGAAACAATGCGTAAGTGGCCTATCAAAGAGCCTGGCATGGAATAGATGTTCGAAAAGTGGTAGCTGTAATGATACAACAAACAGATGCGCACAGGAAGTGCTCACTTATCTATGCCAAGAAATTTGGAAGACAGCTACCTGCAAACCGACTGGAAGAGATCCATATTTATGCCTATTTCCAAGGAAGGTAATCCAACCAAATGCAGAAATTATTGAACAACACCATTAATATCACATGCAAGCAAAATTTTGCTGAAGATCATTCAAAAGTGGCTGCAGCAGCATATCAACAGGGAACTGCCAGAAAGTCAAGCTGGATTTAGAAGAGAACATGAAACCAGGGATAACATTGCTGATGTCAGATAGATCCTGGTTAAAAGCAGAGAATACCAGAAAGATGTTACTTTTCACTATGCTAAGGCATTCAACTGTGTGGATCATAACAAATTATGGATAACATGGCAAAGAATAGGAATTGGGAACACTTAATTGCGTGCATGAGGAACCTGTACGTGGATCAAGAGGCAGTCGCTGGAACAGAACAAAGGGATACCGAGTAGTTTAAAGTCAGGAAAGGTGTGCGTCAGGGTTGTATTCTTTCACCATACCTATTCAATTTGTATGCTGAGCAAATAATTCGAGAAGCTGGACTATATGAAGAAGAACGGGGCATCAAAATTGGAGGAAGACTCATTAATAACCTGTATTATGCAGATGATACAACTTTGCTTGCTGAAAGTGAAGAGGACTTGAAGCACTTGCTGATAAAGATCAAAGACCACAGCCTTCAGTATGGATTGCACCTCAACATAAAACAAAAATCCTCACAACTGGACCAATAAGCAACATCATGATAAATGGAGAAAAGATTGAGGTTGTCAAGAATTTCATTTTACTTGGATCCACAATCAACACCCATGGAAGCAGCAGTCAAGAAATCAAAAGACACATTGTATTGGGCAAATCTGCTGCAAAAGACCTCTTTAAAGTGTTAAAAAGCAAAGATGTCACCTTGCAGACGAAGGTGCGCCTGACCCAAGGCATGGTGTTTCCAGCTGCCTCATGTGCATGTGAAAGCTGGACGATGAAGAATTGATGCCTTTGAACTTGGTGTTGGCGAAGAATATTTAGTGCACCATGGACTGTGGAAAGAAGGAACAAATCTGTCTTGGAAGACGTTTAGCCAGAATGCTCCTTAGAAGCAAGGATGGTGAGACTACATCTCATATATTTTGAACATGTTATCAGGAGGGATCAGTTCCTAGAGAAGAACATAATGCTTGGTAAAGTAGAGGACCAGCAAAAACAGGAAGACCCTGGATGAGGCGGATTGACATAGTGGCTGCAACAATGGGCTCAAGCACAGCAACAATTTTGAGGATGGCGCAGGACTGGGCGGTGTTTTGTTTTGTTGTGCATGGGGTCACTATGAGTAGAAACCGACTTGACGGCACCTAACAACAACATAATGATACCATTCTTCACAATAATCATTTAATGCTATACCCCTCAGGCAACCCTCCAATTACAAAGTCGGTTTTGCAGATACATTGAATACCAGAAAAGGTTTCCTTGAATGGCTGACACAGATATTCCTGTTACTGGAAAGATAGATAGTCCTTAAGTAAACAAAGTCGATTTCTATTTGATACATCCATGTCTGGTGAGTTAAAATCTGGGTAGTAATAACTAACAATCACTGTTTTCGTGTACATTTTTTCATTTAATCCTCGCAATAATGCTATAGGGTTTATTGTTAGTCTTATCTTACAGGAGATGAATTTGTCCAAATTCATAGTGACAAGGCTGGAAATTGTACACAGGTCTTCTAACTCAAAATATGCTTTTTACTAGGATATGCAGCTGGTGTCCAGCAGATATTGATCACCCCAAGAAGACTTGATAAAATGGTGCTCTTGCGCATGGAGAGCTGAAGATGATGCTCTGGATTTATGATAATCCTGAACCTGAGACTAACCTGAAGATGAGACCTTAGATCACGAACAGCTTTGTCATCAGCCCATCTTTTCATCTTTCTAATCTACTCTAACTCCCACTCCCCTGTAACCCATCCTTAAGGAAAACCACAACTACTTTTTATTTATTTTCCAGCTTTTGGAGTGACTGTCATATCATCTCTTCATGAACACTTCGCATCTGTGATGTTAGCGTTTAGAAAGTTGCAAAATGCAGTATGATTGATTGAAACTATGAAAAAACTCTGAGAAGCTCCCTGAATATACAAAGAACCAGTTTATTTGCATAAGACTTTGAGAAGGGGCCTCCATATAAATGGTGTTAAGCTACTAAAAAAAAAAAAAAAATTATAGTACAATTGTAATGGTAATCTGCAGCTCATGCTTCCAAGCTGCTGGTTTCATAAATATAGCCATTATTATTCGTGCTTTCCCAGGGCAGAGAGAATATGTGAAGCTGCACAATAATAACAATTGTGCTGCACAAATAACTGTCCCTGTGCCAGGGACTGAGCGATGAAAAGAACAAGCAGTAAGAGATTTTTAAATGCCATGCAAAACCAGATTGTGATAGGACAGTTCAAAATTGTCATCTTTGCTAATTTTTCAGGGCAGTGGGGTATCCTGCAAAAAGCCTGAATTTAGAACTGGAAAGGCTCAGCTTGCTTCCCATCTTGGCTCTGCAATTTCCTAGTTTTGTGACCTTGAACAAGTCAGTAAACTACACCTAGCCATAATTGCCTCTCCTGTAAATTGTAGGTAATAATAACACCTACCTGATAGTGCTATTATGATTAAATTGAGGTTACATGTGAAAACACTTAGTTTGGTACCTGGCACATAGCAAGCACTAGATAATGTTAGCCCCTTCCTTTTCATCCCATGGGAGAACATTTAGGGTTTAATTAGCCATACAAAATAGAAATCATTTTTAAAGGTTTTCCAAAGCCTATGTTTTTTATCTTAATGTATATCTAAATAAAACTTATTTATCCATTAATGACATTTTTTTTTTTATAAAGTAAGAGAGATTATTACACTTATTTTCCAAAGGTACCATTAGCTTCCAGAGAGAAAGCAAATGCAGTTTTATACTTGCTTTGTTTTCTTCCTTTTTCTATTTCCCTCTTTTTTCCTTAAGAAGGATCCTAGAAGCTATAAGTAACCAAAATGAATGCCATGAGAAAGAAAATATTTGCATTCATGGCTGTAGGTTCTTTCATCTGCAGATATCAAAGCATTTTGTCCATCAGTAATTACTAGCCCTTCTTAACATGTGGGAATCCTGAGACACCATTAAATTAAGAAGCTTGCCCCAAATCACAAGGCAAATCAGTGGATAGCCTACAGAAAGAACAAAGCTGTCCTGTTTGCCAGGCTTGGGCTCTAAACTAGGGCACATGAGAGTCAGCAAAAGGCTTCAAGTAGTGAGAAAAGTTTGGTGAATTCCGATTCTGTACCTTGTTTGAATCAGTACAGTGACAAAGGCATGAACTTCAGAGTCTGATTTGGCTCCATCTCAGCTGGCTGCATAACCTCAGTCAAATCAGAAACTAAATCTTGGCTTGCTTCTTCTTACATAAGGATATTAATTTTTATTTCTCAGGGTTTTGAGGAAAGTTAACTGATGCAAGTTTTGTAAGAGTCTAGCACATTCTTCAGCACTTAGCAGGTGCTGATATTATTGGTTCATGGAGTTGGAGAAAACTAAGACATGCCCAAACATACATATAATGATCAATAGCTCTTCCAGTCAAAAATTTTCTAAGCCATAGTCACAGATGTGTCTCAGTTTAAAACCATGACTGTGTATTGAACAATGCGTGTTATAACACAAATAGAGGATGCTTTGTTCAGGCCTTCATTGCTTTTTATCCTTGATTCTGTGCTTTCTCTCGCAGCCCAGGTCCAATCTATCAGTAAGTCTTGTTGGCTCAACATTATTCGCAACGGAAAGAGACTGAAAGCATTCCCCTTGAAAATGCGAAATAGACAAAGATGCCCTTTATTGCCACTTATATTCAATATTGTATTGGAAGTCCTAGCTAGAGCAAAAAGGCAAGATAGAGAAATAAAAGACATCCAAACTGGTAAGGAAGATGTAAAACCACCCCAATTTGCAGACGATATGATCCTATACATAGAAAGTACCAGAGAGTACACAAGAAAGCTACTGGAACTAAAAGAAGAATTTAGGGAAGTGGCAGGATATGAAATTAACATACAAAAAATCAGTCAAATTCCTCTATACCAATCAGGAGAACTCTGAAAAGGAAATCAAGAAAACAATACCATTTACAATAGCCCCTAAAAGATAAAATACTTGGCAATAAACTGAACTAGGGATGTAAAAGACTTATACAAAGAAAACTACAAAACACTACTGCAAGAAACCAAAAGAGCCCTGTATAAATGGAAAAATACACCATGCTCATGGATAGGAAGACTTCACATCGCAAAAATGACACTACTACTCAAAGCAATCTACACATATAATGCAATCCTAATCCAAATTCCAACAACATTCTTTAGCAGGATGGAAAAACTAATCACCAACTTTATATGGAAAGAGGCCTTGGATAAGTAAAACATTACTGAAGAAGAACAAAGTAAGAGGCCTCACACTCCCTGATCTCAGAACGTACTGTGCACCCACAGTAGTCAAAACAGCCGTGTACTTGCCCAGTTACCACCAATGACCTGACAGTGAACACAACAGAGAATCCCTGATGGTGCAGGAGAAAAGTGGGGTCCAGACCTCAAATCCTAGTAAAAGGACCAGGCTTAATGGTCTGACTGAGACTGAAGGGACCCCAGAGGTCATGGTTCCCAGACTCTCTGTTAGCCCAAAACTAAAACCATCCCAAAAGCCAACTCTTCAAGGAAAGATTAGACTGGACTATAATACATAAAAATGATACTGGTGAGGAGTGTGCTTCTTATCTCAAGTAGACACATGAGACTATGTGGGCAGCTCCTGTCTGGATGTGAGATGAGAAGGCAGAGGGGGACAGGAGCAGGTTGAGTGGACACAGGACATACAGGGTGGAGAGAAGGAGTGTGTCGTCGCATTGTAGGGAGAGCAACTAGGGTCATATAACAATGTGTATAAGTTTTTATATGAGAGACTGACTTGAATTGTAAACTTTCATTATAGTACAATTAAAAAAATTGAATTTCAAATAAACAAAATAGCCTGGTACTGCTACAGCAATTGACACATAGGCCAATGGAACAGAATTGAGAACTCAGAAATAAATCCATCCACCTATGGACAGTTAATCTTCAACAAAGGGTGAAAATCCATTAAATGAGGAAGAGATAGTCTCTTTAACAAATGCTGCTGGAAAACTGGACACCTTTTGCATAAAAATGAAACAGGATCCATACCTCACACTATACACAAAAACTAACTCAAGATGGATGAAAGACCTAAATGTAAAACCTAAAACCAAAAAGATCATAGAAGAAAAAATAGGGGCAAACCTAGGAGCCCAAATTTATGGGATAAAAAGACTACCAAACACAACTAAAAAAGCAAAACAGCAAAGACAAACTAGATAGACCTACTGAAAATCAAATACTTAAGCTCATCGAAAGATTTTCCAAAAGAATGAGAACCCACAGACTGGGAAAACATTTTTTGCTATGACATATCTGATAAGGGTCTAATCTCTAAAATTTATAGAAAACTCCAAAAACTCAACAAAAAAAAGACAACTTAACTAAAGTATGGGTAAAGGACATGAACAGACGCTTTACCAAAGAAGACATCCAGGCAGCTAACAAATACATGAAGAGAAGCTTGTGATTATTGCTATTAGAGAGATACAAATCAAAACTACAGTGAGACACCATCTCACACTGATCAAAAAAACAACAAATGCTGGAGAGGCTTTAGGGAGATTGGAACTCTCATACATTGCTGGTGGGAATGTAAAATGGCCCAACCACTATGAACAACAATATGGCACTTCCTGTCAAAGCTAGAAATGGATATATCATAGGATCCAGCAACCCTGCCCCTAGGTATATATCCTAGAGAAGTAAGAGCCATCACACAAATAGACACATGCACATCCATGTTCATTGCAACATTATTTGCAAGAGTAGAAAGATGGAAACAGCCTAAGTGCCCATCAGCGGATGAATGAATAAACGAACTGTGGTACGTACACACAATGGAGTACTATGCAACATTAAAGAACAATGATGAATCCACGAAGCATCTCACAACATAGGTGAACCTGGAGGACAGCATGCTGAGTGAAATAAGTCAATCACAAAAGGACAAATATTGCCATGAGACCACTATTATAAAAAAGTCAAGAAAAGGTTTTCACACAGATAGAGACATTCTTTTGATGGTTACCAGAGATGGGGGGTGGGGGGAACCACTAATTAGACAGTAGACAAGTGCTAACTTGGGTGAAAGGAGATAAAATATACAATACAGAGGAAGTCAGCACAACATAATCAAGGTAAAGGAAGACACTGAAAGGTACGCAAGAATAAAAGGCCAAAACCGAAAAACCAAACCCAGTGCCATCTAGTCGATTCCGGCTTGTAGTGACCCCATAGGACAGAGTAGAGCTGCCCCATAGTTTCCAAGGAGCACCTGGCAGATTTGAACTGCCAACCCCTTGGTGAGCAGCTGTAGCACTTAACCACTACACCACCAGGGTTTCTGAATAAAAGGCAGCAATGGTAAAAACTAATACATATACAATCCTGCAATAACTGTAATAACAAACAATAATGTATGAGTGCATGCATAAGTAGTTATGTAAGCTGTCCAGGAGTGTAAGGGTATATGGAAGCACACCCATGTAGATATATGTGTGTACATGCTGCAAATATACTTGTGTATGCAATAGTGCACACAGGGGACACAGTCATGAAAACTTCTTAGCCATAAGCATACACCTCCTGAGACTGAGGTACTGGACTTGAGGGCTTGGGATCACAGTCTTGGAGGACATCTAGGTCAACTGGCATATCATAACCCATATAGACAATGTTCTACATTCTACCTTGACGAGTAGCAACTGGGGTCTTAAAAGCTTGCAAGCAGCCATCTAAGATACAACAATTGGTCTTTTCCAGTCCAGAGCAAAGAAGAGTGAAGAAAACCAAAGACTCAAGGAAACAATTAGTCCAAAGGACTGATGGACCACATGAACTACCACCTCCACTAGCCTGAGACAAGAAGAGCTAGATAGTGCCCTGCTATCAATATCAACTGCTCTGACCAGGACTACACTAGTAGGTCATGGACGGAGTGGGAGAGAAATGTAGAATAAAATTCAAATTCATAAATAAGACCAGACTTACTAGCCTGATAGAGACTGGTGGAATCCCCAACACTATGGCCCTTTGACACCCTTTAAACTTGGAACTAAAATCACACCCAGAGATCACATTATAGCCATACAATAGACAGACCTATAAAATGAACAATAGCACCAGTGACGAGTACACACTCCAGAACAATCAACTATACAGGACCTAAAGGGAATCATTTTTCCCAAAGGCAAAGTTCAGAAGGAAGGTAGGGACAGGGAAGCTGGGTGAATGGACACAGGGAACCCAGGAGGAAGGGGGGAAGAGCGCTGACACATTCAGGTGTTTGCAACCAATGTCACAAAACAAGCTGGGTATAAATTGTTGATTGGGAAACTAATTTGCTCTATAAACTTTCACCTAAACCACAATAACAAACAAACAAAGTCTTGTTTGCTCAACCTCCAATATATATCCCAAATTCCTATTGTATTTTCAAAATATATTCCAGGTCTGACCATTTCTCACCATCTCCATTGCCACCATCGTCTCTTTCCTGGACAACTGCTAAAGTTCCTTAACTAATCTCCCTACCTCCATGCTGGCTCCTACAGTTCATTCTCCATATTTGGATAATGCTTAACATTGCAGAATTGGATTGAAGGAAACCGATCGTTTTTAATTCAGTGGTAGAATTCTCACCTTCCATGCAGGAGACCCAGGTTTGATTCCTGCGCGATGCGCCTCATGCACAGTCACCACCTGTACTTCAGGGGAGTCACTCAGGTTGCTATGATGCTAAACAGATTTCAGTGGAGCTTCTAGAGTAAGATGGACTAAGAAGAAAGGCCCGGTGATCTACTTCTGAAAATCAGCCAGTGAAAGCCCTGTGGATCACAACAGATCAATTCACATTCAATCATAGGGATTGTGCAGAGCTGGGTAGCATTTAGTTCCATTATGCATGAGGTCACCATGAGTCAGGAGCCGACTTGACAGCAGCTAACAGCAACAATAAATTTGAAATTCTGTGTAAAACAAATTATCCCTATAATTAAATGTTCACCCACAGACTACTGTGGGAAAAAAAAAATTTTTTTTTTTTTTTACTAGAGAAGATTCTGATTGGGACCTCAAATGTGCATTGATTATCTCAGGTCCATAAAGGAGCAATGAACTACATTCTGTGAACTCCTGACCCACTGAGTTTTTTTTTTTTTTTTAGATAATTGATTAGAACTCCCAAAGACAGGTTTATTGAAGAATGACTCCTATAAAAAGCAGATCAATGGACTTTCCCCCTTTCATTCATTCTTCCAAAAAGTACGTTTTTAGGCTTCAATCTCCAGTAATTTGAGATTGAATCAAGATCCTCTACTTATAAGCTATATGATCTTGGGCAAGTTGTTGGAAGTCTTTGAGCCTTGGCAAAGCAGAAGAGTTACAAAAGTGAAAAAGATATAGTCCCCACCCTTAAGGAGCACCCACTCTACAGAGGAAGACAAACAAGTAAAATGGCAATTAAAAATGCAACATAATAAAATTAAAAGAATGATTCCAATGATGTAGGAAAACACCAGAGGAATACAACATCTGTGCATGGGACAAGGAGAGCCTTCTTAGAAAAAGCTGTGAATAAACTGATATGATGATGGCTTGGGGCCGGGTATTAGCATTGGGTGGTCAGATTCTGTATATATTTTGAATGTAGGACCCACAGAATGTGCTGAAGGGATTAACTATGGGGCATGAGAGGAAGAAAGGAATTAAAGATTATGCCAGGTTTTTGCCTGAGCAACTGAGATGATGAGATAGAAGACAATTTGGGGAGAAAATCAGAAATGTGGTCTTGAACCAAGTTTGTGATACCTTTTAGACGCCTAAACTGAAATGTCAAGGATGCAGCAGAATAAGAGTCTGGAGTTCAGGGGAGAGGTCTGAGTTGGATATTTAAATCTGGGCATCAGCATCAGCATATTGGAGCATTTAAAACCAAGAGATTGGGTGTGATTATCTCTGCCTTGAGTATGGATAGATTCAAGAAGTCCAGCAACTGAGCCCTGGGGCATTTCAATGTTAAAGGTCAGGGAAATGAAGAGGAACTAGCAAAAGAGGCTGAGAAGGAACAACAGTGAGGTTAAAGGAAAACCAGGAGAGTGATTTTCTGTGCTGCAGCCAAATGAAGAAAGTGTTTTAGAAGGAAGAATAGAGCAGCTGCGTCAAATCTGATCAAAGGGCTAGCTAGTTAGATGAGGATTTAGAATTGATCTCCAGGTTTAGCAACATACGGATCTTTGGTGACCTTGGTAAGAGCCGTCAGTGAAGGGAGGATGCAAAGCCTGATTGAAGAGGGCTCAAAAGAGAATAAAAGAAGAGAACTGGTAGTCAAGGAATATACATAGTTCTTTAAAGGTGTTTAGCTAAAATGGAAAGCAAAGAAATGGTGTGGCAGGTAGAGGGGGATGTGAAGTCAAGGGAGTTTTCTTTTTTTAAGATGAAAGCTATTATAGTATATATTTTTTTTTAATTCATGGATGATCTGTAGAAAGAGAAACACTGATAAAGTAGTTGAGAGAGGGAATTTCTGGAGCACAGATGAAAGAACTGGCTTTCAGAGTACAGGAAAGAAGGCAGAGTGTATGGGCATGGATGCAGGTGGTTGGATTATCTGTTGAGTCAGGAGGAAGGAGAAGGTGTTGAAAGTTTGAAAAACCAAAAAACCAAACCCATTGCTGGTGAGTTGATTCCGACTCATAGTGACCCTTTAGGACAGAGTAGAACTGCTCCATTAGGTTTCCAAGGAGTGCCTAATGGATTTGAACTGCCAAACTTTTGGTTAGTAGTTGTAGCTCTTAACCACTACGCCACCAGGGCGTCCTGAGAAAAGTTATGAAATAATCATTAAGGAAAAGAGGATGGGCTTGAAAATGTAGTGTGAGTCCCAGGCAGCACTAAAGGCCCACTTGATGTTGTTGTTGTTAGTTGCTGTCAAGTCTGCTCCAACTCATGGAGACCTTGAAGCATTGCCCAATCCTGAGCCATCTCCATGATCTTTGATATGTCTGAGTCCATTGTTGAGGCTACTGTGTCAATCCATCTCAGTGAGAGTTTTCTTCATTTTCACTGACTCTCTGCTTTAGCAAGCATGATGTCTTTTTAAGTGATTGGTCTTTCCTGATGACACGTCCAAAGTAAGCTAGATGAAGTCTCTCCATCCTTGCTCCTAAGAAGCATTCCAGTTGTATTTCTTCTAAGACTGATTTGTTTGTTCTTTTGGCAGCCCATGAAATATTTAATATTCTTTGCCAATACCATAACTCAAGTGCATAAATTCTTTTTCTTTTTTTCATTTTCCAGCTTTCCAATGCATATGAAACGATTAAAAAGATCATGGCTTAGGTCACTCACACTTTAGTCATCAAAGCGATATCTTTGCTTTTTAGAACTTTATCACCTGAAGTTAGTTGTTAATGAATTTTGAGAGTCCAGTCAACATCGTGGCAGGCTTTTCTTTATCTACTTTCCCAAAGGTGGAGAGTAGATGGATAATTGATTGTCCAGAGTACAGGATTTGCAAGGGAAAGTAACAAGGCAAGAGAGAAAAGGACATATCAAGGGAATGACTATAATATTGGACCTTGGAATTTGAATGGGTAAGAAGGAAAGTGAGGACATGAAATGAATAAAAAGGTATTAGGATTGCTGGATTGTTGGGCCTGGAAGTTATCAGAGAACTTGGACTCAGGGTGTTGAAAGGAGTGAGATGTAAAGACAAGGGTAGTAGAAAAATATAAAAAGATTATTGGTAGATTACTAATAAATGGAAAGAATCACTGATTTAATAATAATATTAAGACCTGGTCCATGCATGCAAAGTGCTCACTATATAGTGAAGAACACAAAGCATAATGAAATGAATGCTGAAGAGAGATACATGCAATGGTTGTTGGAGCCAAAAAGAATCTGCAAGTAAATGTGAGGTTAGATCAGTGAAGGTGGCATTTGAGGCTCAAGATAGAGCAAGTGCAAAGCACAGCCTGAACAAATATCTACAGCTATACCATTGTTCATAAAACAGAGGTTGGAACACTGGAAGGAAGCTATAGCAGAAGATGAGACTAGAGAAGTGGGCTGGAGCCAGATCTGGATGTCTTCGAATGCCAGCCTAATGTCTGAACATTATTTCATAAGTAATAGTAAAGTTAGGGGTCCTTCTAAATAATTGAACACAATTAGTTTTTAATTATTAGGGTGTTATAAAGTCATACTTGGCTTCTGTGTTTCACTTAGTCCAAAGTTACTTTATTTTCTGTATGTGCTGAAGTCATATTTAGGATTTTTACGCTTTGTGCTGATTTTTCCAGGCATTTTCCAATTGCCCTTTATCGCACTGATACTGTCATTTCTTTCCAAACAGTGTATTGCCACATGCCCATTCACCTTCTTTCTAATGGCCTTCAACTATCACCCTCCAATGCTGGTAGTAAAAGGCTAACACGTGACCCGTTAAGGGTCTGAAGCTCCTGTCTGGAAGTGGGAAGTGGGTCAGATGTGATCAGAACTACACTGCCCAGAACATTAGGACTAGTTGAAGTGGATAACAGTTGGAAGTGAATAGTCATATCGTTCAGGGGTAGAAAAAGACACAAGGAGTACAAGTATCATGATTTTTTCGAGAACTCAGTATCTATACCAATTATAGGGCCAATCTCTTTGCAGGTTATATTTATAATGCTGTTTGCAAATATCAGAACCTCTGTCTTTAGAGACTAGCAGGACGAGTATTAAAAACATTACGTTTTCTACCACATCATTGTGGCTTCGGCCTAGCCCCTTTCCTCCTCTGGAACCAGGGTCCTGTCTATAAAGAAAGGAGGCTGGATTCATTCTTTCCTAGGGTCCTTTCTAGTTCTGGCATGCTCTTTTATGTACATATATATATATATACACACTCACACACACACACACATATATATGTAGTTATCAGTTATTCTTTATCAAATTCATAATGTGTGCCAGGTGTTTTTCTGTGGCATGTGACACTCTCATTCCTTCACTCCTTTCTCCAGATCCCTGCTCTAAATTATGTTTGGCTTATCTTGTTTAAAACATTTGAAAACATGGTGTTAGCAGGAACTTTATTTAACCTAACATATTTGAGAGAAAATCATGTAAAGGGCTTTGTTTTATTCCAGCAGCTGAAACAACGAGATCACGAGAATGACGTGCAGCATCATTTTGTACTGCCCTCAAGTGGTAGCCCAGATAGATGTCTTTTCCCAGTTGGATTTAAGGAACAAAATGCATTTTCAGAGGACCTCATGATCTCAAAGAGATAGGAGACTCAAACAGGCCCTGAGGCTGAAAAGGCGCCTAGAAGGTATGTGATCTAACTTCCTCTTTTTAAAAGAAAGTAGTTGAGGCCTGGAATAAATCTTGTCCCTAACCCCTCTACCAGGTTAGGGCCTCCTCCTTTGCTGTTGTAGGTTACAGTCAAGTCGATTCTGACTCGTGGTGACCCCATGTGTGCAGACTAGAGCTACTATGTAGGATTTTCAAGGCTGTGACCTTTTGGAAGCAGACTGCCAGGCCTGTCTTCCAAGGATCATCTGATTAAGATTGCCAACCTTTCAGCTAGTAGTTGAACACTTAACCATTTATGCCATCCTGGTACTTCTTCCTCTGCCATGTTGTTGTTGTGTACTATCAGGTTGAATCCCACTCATAGCGTCCCTATATGTCAGAGTAGAACTGCCCCATAGGGTTTTCTAGGTTTTAATCTTTAAGGGAGCAGATCACCAGGTCTTTTCTCCTGTAGAGCAGCTGGTGGATTAGAGTCACTGACCTTTCAGTCAGAAGCTGAGCTCTTTAACCACTGCAACATCATGGCTCCTTTTCCTCTGCCGTATGCTTCCAGACTCACTGCACATCCACTGTGAACATCAGCTATTTATTGAGCTCTAGCCATGTTCCAGCTGCTTTCAAGTCAATTTTCATTCATGGTGACTTCATGTGAGACAGAGTAGAACTATGCTCCCCAGGGTTTTCTGCTAATGTTGCCATCTTGGGCAGGGGAGTGCTCCATAGGGTTTTCAATGGCTGATTTTTCAGACAGAAGTAGATAGCTGGGAGTTTCTGGGTGATGAAGATGGTTAAGCATTCTACTACTAACCAAAAAGATTGGCAGTTAAAGCCCACCCAGAGGTGGCTTGGAAGAAAGGCCTGGTAATCTGCTTCTGAAAGGCCACAGCCTTAAAAATTCTATGGAGTGTAGTTCTACTCTCACCAGGTCGCTATGAGTTGGAAATGACTCGATGGCAACTGGCTTGGCTTAACCGTGTTCCAATCGTGCTCTAGATCACACAATCTCTCTTGCATTCTCCAGGCTTTGATCCTTTGGTTTTCCCCTCTGTCTCCTGCCTCATCAATAACCCCTTCACCAACACCACCAGGGTTCTCATCAACTTACAATCCTGTCCTATGTCCTCTTTAAGAACTATTTTTGACACCGAATCTCTCTCTAGCCTCATTTCTTTGCTCCCCTCACAGTCAAATTTATCGAAAGAGTTATCTACATTACTGTTTCTACTTCCTCACCTCCAATTTGTTTTTAACCCTTTATTTTGAAATAATTTCAAACTTTCGAAAGAGTTGCAAGAATATTACAAAGAACTCCCACATACCCTTCACTCAGACACACCAAAAGTAATATTTTGCCACATTTGTTTTGTCTGTGTGTTGTAGGTACGTACATGGATGTGTGTGTGTGTGTTTTAAACACTTGCATTGCAGATATCATGCCCCTTTACCTCTAAATACTCCAGTGTGTATTTTCTGAGAAAAAAGACATTCTCTTATATATCCACATACCCACCTAGTGTGATGATTGAAATCAGGAAATTTAGCAGTGATATAATTCTAGTATCTTATAGACAGTTCATATACAAAGGTCATCAGTTGGCCCGATGATGTCCTCTGTAGCAGACCCCGCCCCCATCCAGGGTCTGATCCGGGATCACGCATTGCAGTTAACTGTCATGAATTTGAATCAACTTTAATCTGAAACAGTTCCCCAGTCCTTCATTGTTATTCATGATGTTCACATTTTTGAAGAGTATAGCCCAGGTGTTTTGTAGAATTTCCCCTGATATGAGTTTGTCTGAGTTTTCTCATTATTAGATTTACATTTTTTTGAAGGGGACTAGGAATATTACATATGTGATGTTGAGTCTTTCTCAGTGCATCACATGAAGAGATACATGATGTCCCTTGGTCCCATTAGTGACAGTGTTCACTTTGATCAGTTGATTAAGGTGGTGCCTGCCAGGTTTCTTCACTGTAAAGTTAGGGTGTTTTCCTATGTAAGTAATAAGTAATCTGTGGGGAGTTACTCTGAGACTATGTAAATATCTCGTTCCCCTTCATACGTTTGCCCAGTGGTTTCAGCATATGTTAATGATTCTTGACTGAATCAGTTACTACTGTGATGGCTGCAAAATGGTGATTTTCTACCTCTGTTATTCCTTATACATTTTTTAGTTGGCATTCTACTGTAAGCAAGAGCTTTTGCTTCTCTTTTTTTTCCCTCTCTCACCACTTCTATTTATTTTACTCTCAACTGATTTTTTTTTCTTCTTGTGCTTTGGGTGAAAGTTAACAGAGCAAAGTAGTTTCTCATTCAACAATTCACACACAAATTGTTTTGTGACACTGGTTGCAATTCCCACGATGTGTCAACACTCTTCCCCACCCTGGGTTCTCCGTTTCCGTCCATCCGTTTTTTCTGTTCATTCTTGTCTTCTCGTCTTTACTTTTGGGCTGATGTTTCCTATCTGGTCTCTTATACATGGTTGAACTAAGAAGCACATTCCTCACGTGTGTTATTCTTTGTTTTATAGGACTTGTCTAATCTTTGGCTGAAGGGTGAATTTGAGTAGTTACAATTCTGAGTTAAAAGGGCATCTGGGAACCATAGTCTCAGGGGATCCTCCAGTGTCTTTAAGACAAGTAAGTCTGGTCTTTTTTTGTGTGTGTGTGAATTTGAATCTTGTTTTACATTTTTCTCCTGCTCTGTCCAGGACCCTCTATCGTGATCCCTGTCAGAGCTGTTGGTGGTGGTAGCCAGGCATCATCTAGTTCTTCTAGGCTCAGGCTGGTGGAGGCTCTGGTTCATGTGGTCTATTAGTCCTTTGGACTAACATTTTCCTCGTGTCTTTGGTTTTCTTCATTCTGCTTTGCTTCTGTTGGGCTGGGACCAATAGATGTATTTTAGATGGCTCTTCGCAAACTTTTAAGTTCCCAGATGCTACTCACCATAGTGGGATGCAGAACTTTTTCTTTATGAACTATGTTGTGCCAACTGAACCTAGATGTTCCCTGAGACCATGGTCTTCAGCCCTCAGCCCCAGCAACTTGGCCCTTCAAGGTGTTTAGATGTGTCTAGAAAGCTTCTATGACTTTGCCTTGGTCAAGTTGTGCTGACTTCACCTATATTGTGTGTTGTCTTTCCCTCCACCAAAGTTAACACATGTCTGCTATCTAGTTTAGTGATTTTCTCTCTCTACCTCTCCCTTTCCTCGTAACCATCAAAGATTGTATTTTTCTGTGTGTAAGCCTTTTCTTGAGTTTTTGTAACAGTGGTCTCATACAATATTTGTCCTTTTGTGATTGACTTATTTCACTCAGTATAATGTCCTCCAAATTCATCCATGTTGTGAGATGTTTCGTGGATTCATCATTTTTCTTTATCATTGCATAGTATTCCATTTTGCCTGTGTACCATAATTTGTTTATCCATTCATCTATTGATGGGCACTTAGGTTGTTTCCATATTTTGCTATTGTGAATAATACTTCAGTGAACATGGGTGTTCATATGTCTATTCATGTGATGGCTTTTATTTCTCTAGGATATATTCCTAGGAGTGGGATTGGTGGATCACGTAGTATTTCTATTTCTAGCTTTTTAAGGAGGCACCACGTCGTTTCCCATAGTGATTTTACCATTTTACATTCTCGCCAGCAGTGCAGAAGAGTTCCAATCTTCCTGCAGCCTCTCCAGCATTTGTTATTTCCTGTTTTTATGATTAATGCCTGTAATGTCAGGAGGAGAGATTGTAGTTTTGATTTGCATTTCTTGAATGGTTAAGGATCGTGAGCATTTCCTCATGTGTCTGTTAGCCCCCTGAATGTCTTCTTTGATGAAGTGTCTGTTCATATCCTTTGCCCATTTTTAAACTGGATTATTTGTCTTTTTGTTGTTGAAGTACTGAAGTGTTTTATAGAGTTTAGAGATTAGGCCGTTGTCGGATATGTCATAGCCAATTTTTTTTCCCAGGCTGTAGGTTCTCTTTTTATTCTTTTGGTTAAGCCTTTTGGTGAGCGTGTTTAATTTTTAGGAGATCTCTGTTATATCTAGCTTATCTTCTGGTGTTTGTGCATTGTCAGTTATGGTTTGTATTCTATTTATATCTTATGTCCCTTTGACGTATCCTTATTTTTTTTCCAGCATTTCCTTGCTTTCTGGTATAATAAACTCTTTTAGGCTCAGCTTGCACTTTCCCTGTTGTCATGGATTGAATTATGTCCTCCCAAAAATGTGTGTATCAGTTTGGCTGGGCCATGATTCCTGGTATTGTGTGATTGTCCACCATTGTGTTGTCCAATGTGATTTTCCTATATGTTGTAAATCCTGCCTGTACGATGTTAAGGAGAGGGAATGGGCGGCAGTTGTGTTAGCGAGGGTTGCAAGATTGGTTTATGTCTTGAGGCAATCTCTTTTGAGATATAAAAGAGAGAAGTGAGCAGAGAAACAGGGGTTCCTCACACCACCAAGGAAGAAGCACTGGGAGCAGAGTGTGTCATTTGGACCCGGGGTTCCTATGTGGAGAAGCTCCTAGTTCAGGGGAAGATTCATTACAAGGACCTTACTCTAGAGCCAACAGAGAGAGAAAGGCTTCCCTTGGAGCTGATGCCCTGAATTTGGACTTCAAGCCTACTAGACTGTAAGGAAATAAATTTCTCTTTGTTAGAGCCGTCAACTTGTGGTATTTCTGTTATAGCAGCACTAGACGACTAAGACACCTGCCCAGCCCTGGAATTAGTCATTTCCCCAAAGGGCAGTGTTTCTATCTAGTGGGAAGGGCATTTAGAAACCAGCATCTGGCACCAGGTATGCTCAATGCTGTACCAGGATGTAACTGTTTCTAGGTTCTGAGGGGGGAAAAAATGGCAATTTCACATAGTCAACTGTTTTTAATCATGAGTTCATAACTGGTACCTCCAATTCCAATTCAACACCACAGAGTTCTTTCTTCCATTCCTCATTTGCATCTCTATTCTCCCAAAGCGAGAACTCTGGCTCCCAACAACATCAATGTATTTATTCATTTACTCAGTGTTATGGTACACACGGAAATCCTGGTGGCGTAGTGGTTAAGTGCTACGGCTGCTAACCAAAGGGTTGGTGGTTCAAATCTGCCAAGCGCTCCTTGGAAACTCTGTGGGGCAGTTCTACTCTGTCCTATAGGGTCGCCATGAGTTGGAATCGACTCGACCGCATTGGGTTTGGTTTGGTATGATACACACAAAATAGTTTCAGAATTGTTACATCCATTCCACCACCAAAAACAACCCACTAAATAGGGTTCAAGATTTGTTTGCAGTCTTTTGTTCTGTTTTGTTTTCAGGCTAAATATATGTAGGTAGTCAAAGTACTGTGTTAAAAAATAGTTTCTTGGATTAGATTTTTTTCCCTTCAGAGTGGTTATATTGCTTATTGAAATATAGTTAGATTGATTTGTTTTTGCTTGCATTCAGTATCCCTTTCCATTCTTGTTGATTTAATTTTCCTTTTGAATATATAAAAGTTAACATTACCCTAAAAGTCAAAACCATTCAAGAGGTATGCAGAATGATTCCCAAATTTATGTGTCATCTTTATGTGGGAGTCATACCAATTTTATCTGTATTGTTCCAATTTTAGTATATGCCCTGTCAGAGCTAACACACCTCCGTTTCATTCTTCAACCCCTTTGATTCTTGCTTAGGTCTCCCACCTCACTAAAACTGCTCTTGTCAAAGCCAGGGATCAACGTTTTTCTGTCCTTGTCTTATTTGAACATTTCACAACTTTAGACTCGGCTGTCCTCTCCAACTTTTTTTAAACACTCTCCTCTTTTTGGTTTTGTGATACCACATTCTTCTGGTTTTACTTTCCCTTTACAGCCTCTCATCATTCTCCTTGTCTATTCAACCATCCTAAAATTTGGTGCTCCTTGGGGCTCTTCTTGGCTCCTTTCAATTCTGTCTGTATACTCTCTTCCTAGATGATATCAACTATTTCTATGTCTTCATTTTTTATTATGCTAATGACTTCTAAATTCATATCTTTGTTCCAGCCCTCTCTTTTGGTCTCCAAACTTATGCAGACAGTCCCCAGGTTATGAATGTCTGGCTTACAGACAAGTGATAAATTCATTTTGGGGGATTTTTATGTTTCAGGTCACTCTAGGCAGCAGTCTGACAGAGAGATAGAATTTATATATGTATATGTTGGGTAACAACCCAGCGGCACCTGAGCCCAAAGTCAGCCGCATCTCCCAGAGACTGAAGAAAGACTCCAGAACCAGAGATCATGACATATGGTTTATTGAGAAAGCTTACTTACAGGACCATGGCCCAGGGTGGGGGCTGGACCAGTTTAGTGCTCCACAACCACCTAGCAAGGGACATAAGCTTATATACCATTCCAGCTGGGACCAAGGCTCATTGTTTTTCTTCCATGTCCTTGGGCAGTCAGTGTTCCCAGGGACTTCACGTCTAGGCCCAGATGTTTTCCTTCCTGTTGCTAAGGCATTCCTTGGCCTTGGCTGCTGGCCCAGTCATGCCACTTCCAGCATTGTACCTTAGCCTGAGTCCATCCTGAATTTATCCCCAGCATGCTTCGGGGAAGAGCAAAGCTGATTCCATTAGGAGGGGATGCATACAGCTGAATAGCACTACCCTACAGTATATCACAAATTGTATGCACAAGAGTAATAACAACAGTACAGGAAATCCCCAGGTTGAGAACATCCCACTTGCAGACAACTCATACTTGCCCTTTAATGTTTTGTAAATTTGCCCTCACTTTCAAACGATTGGAAACCCTGGTGGCGTAGTGGTTGAGTGCTATGGCCGCTAACCAAAGGGTTGGTAGTTCAAAACCACCAGGCGCTCCTTGGAAGCTCTATGGGGCAGTTCTACTCTGTCCTGTAGGGTCGCTATGAGTCGGAATTGACTCGACAGCAATGGGTTTGGTGGTTTTGGTTTTCAAACGGTTGAACCAACCCCTACTCCCAATAAATTCTTCATCACAATCGCCTTCACTTACTGCATGTGCGGCTTTTAAATCATTGAAAAGGCTTTGAGCCTTTTCTAGCACTAAAGTAAGGTTAAATAAGAACCATATGCACCTGTTCCGACTTGCCTACAAATTTGACTTCAAGACTTAAAAACACAGTTAGGAACGTATCTCCTTTGTAACCCGGGACTGCCTGTAACGAACCGCCCAACTGACATCCATTTGAATATTTCATGGGTATCTCAAGTTTAACGTGTCTAGAATGGAACTCCTAATTTACCTGCCAAACCTGCTTCCCCCAGGCTCTTCCTTCTCAGGAAATGACACTCCCATCCACCTGGTGGCTTAAGCCAGAAACCTACAAGTTCTTCCTGATTCTTCCATTTTCTTCACCTACGATGCCCAATCTACTTGTAAGATATAAACATTTTACTTCCAAAAATATGTCAAATTTGTCCAATTCTTTGTCTCCACCACGGCCACCACTTCACTCATGTCTCATCACCTCTCATCCAGACTACTAATCAGCCTCATAACTGCCTCCCCTCATTCATTTTTTACCTTCTCCCCCTCACCCCCCACGTTCATTCTCCATACAGTAGCCACAGTGACCTTTTAAAAACAAAATAATAATAAGGACTTATATTTACTGGGTGTTTATTATGTGACAGGAACTTGTCTAAGCACTTTACATATATTTAAATCTTCACAACTTCACAAGGTAAAACCTAATTCTATCTCAGTTTTATAGATAAACTGGGGCACAGAAAGATTAAGCAATCTGCCTAAGGTCACACAGTTGGTAAATGGTAGAACTTAGGTTTGGACACACTGACTCCTCCACCTTCAAGCTTACCTACAACACTATACCGGATTGTGTCACTTGCTGATAGCTGCTGTCGAGTTGGCCCCCATGCACAACAAAACGAAACACTGCCCAGCCCTGCACCGTCTCCATGGCCGGATGGGACTGTTGTGAGCTATAGGGCTTTCACTGACTGATTTTCAGAAGTAGATCACCAGGCCTTTCTTCTAGTTAGTCTTAGTCTGGAAGCTCTGCTACAACCTGTTCAGCATCATAGCAATGCACAGGCTTCCACTGACAGGTAGTAGCTGCGTAAGAGGTGCATTGGCCACAAACCAAACCTGGGTCTTCTGCCTGGAGGGCATGAATTCTACCACTAAACTACCACCTAGCCTCAAATACTCTGATGGCCTCTCTCTACCTTGGGACTAAAATTCCAACTCCTTGTCAAGGACTGCAGGGTCCTGTGTGTTGTGCCTCCTGCCTATCCCCCCAAATTTCATCTCATGCTGCTTCCCTTTCCTTTGCTTTGTTCCAGTCACGTTGCTTTTTTTCCAAGTTTCTTCATGGAGGCAGGCGGTTACACATTTCTCTGACACAAGCATTCTTCTCCCTGATCTTTGCATGACTGGCTTCTTATTCTTCAGGTCTCATTTTAATCATTAGTTGTTCAGCTGGACCTTCCCTCACTCTTCTATTTAAGTACGTCCAGTATTATTATGTTTTATCTTAGCCCTGTATTTCACTTCACCTTGGCCCTTAAAACAATTTGTAACTATTCATTTGTTTGTCTTGTCTCTCTTCTCCCACTTAAATTAAGTGCTAAGGAGGCAGAGGCTTTGTCTTAGACATATTTGTATATTCAGAGCCTAGCACAGTGCCCTGTACGTAGAAGGAACTCCAGAAATATTGTTGAATAAACATATATATCTTTTCTACCTCGTAGCTTCTACTTACTCATAATTTCTGCTTCCTTAGACCTTTGGTTTGTCACAGTCCAGATTCTATCTCCTCCCACACATAGTCCCACTCAGCCTCATGGCTTCACTCTTTACATCTTATAGTCATGGTTCTTGCTGCTAATTGTCTTAATTGCCTCATGTTTCTCAATTCAAATTCCTGAAAGAGAATTAATCATCTATCCAAATCCTGGGACAGGGCCAGGTCACATGTGTAGATCATTGACAAGCCCACAGATTGTTTGCCTGTGGGTCAGATTCTTACTTCTGGTCCAAACACCTGTGTTGGGGCAGGGTGTGAGTGGGGATGGTCTGCACAGTGCTGCCTTTCAGGGGGGCTGCAGATTTAGTAGGCATAGTGATTGGTAATTGAGCACAGGTTGCTGCTACAGCTACAGTACTGTCGAATAGTTAATTAGGCCTGGTTCCCTCACTGGGAAGGAGGAGGCCTCACGTTATCATTGTTTACTTCCGTTCTGAGGAGACTAGTAAACACAAATCGAAACCCTTCACATTTACACAACGTTTCTAAAACTGTAAAAAGAGCACTTGCATCCATCTGTATTTATAACTCCAGCAAGCCTGTGAGGTAAGGAATATCATCTTTATTTTACAAATAAGGAAACTGAGGATCAAAGATGTAAAGTGCCTTGCCCAAGGTCTCCCACACACTAAATAAAAGTCAGCATTCGATTCCAGGTCAACAGACTCCCACGCCTAGGCTCTTTTCATTGTATCTTGCTGCCTCATTTCCTTCCTGGGACTGTCATCTTGAATCACAGCCCAAGGGTTTTGTAAGGTCAACTATTTGACTGTCCAGTGAAAAGTTCTAAAGGAGCTTGATGATGATCGATGTTTCCTACAAGGTAGCACCATAGGTGGGGTCTGTGGGCTGTGGGCTCCCAGTATACTAATCAACTACCTAAGTATTTATTAAGCACCTACCATGTGCCAGGACTCTGCTTTAAATACAAAAAAAACACTGCCATTCAGTCAATTCTGACTCATAGCTCCATAGAGTTTCCAAGGAGCGCCTGGTGGATTTGAACTGCTGACCTTTTGGTTAGCAGCCATAGCACTTAACCACTATACCACCAGGGTTTCCCTGCCTTAAATATACTCTTTCAGTTCAACTTCACAACATTTGTGTGAGGTAAGTACTGCTATAATCCCTACTTTACAGATAAAGACACTGAGATTTAAGAGATTTTGGTAAATGGCAGTGCTAGGATCCTAATTTAGGTCTGTCTGACTCCAAACCCCAGTCCTCTTCGCTTTACATTAGACTGTCTCCCCTCTCCTTATCAACTTTGTCACCTTGGTCACGTTAATTTATGTGACCTTCCATTTCCTTTTGGTAAAATGGGGATATCAGTACCTAATGCCTGGAGTTATTATAGGTTTATGAGCAATCATGTGGTAGAAGAGCCTATTCCAGAAAACATAGCAGGCACCCACCATCTATCAGTTTAGTCTGAATCTAAATCCTTCATATGTGAGAACAAGCTGAGTTACCAACAGAATCTCTCTTGTGAGGCTCTATCCCGCTGACAAGTATTTGTGGTCCAAATTCTGAAGACTTAGGGCCTTGAGGGGGACAACAGTCATCCTTCAAGGAAACAAGGCAATTCTATATGCTTCAGAGACGAAAAAGAACTGCACTCACCTAGCCACAAAGTGGTGTTAGATGCCCATCAAGTTGATTCTGACTATAGCAACCCTATAGGACAGAGTAGAACCATTATAGGGTTTCCAAATAATGGCTGGTGGATTTGAACTGCTGACTTTTTGGTTAGCAGCCAAGCTCTTAATCACTGCACCACCAGGACTCCACAACCCTAAGAGGTAAGTCTTATTTTGACCTTCACATTACAAGGACACTGAGACTCAAAGAATTTAAGTGATCTAGCTAAAGTCACACATCTAATTTGAAGTAGAGAAGTGACTGGAGCCCAGTTTAGCACCATTGCACCAGGATTTCAGGTATATGCAGTCTGGCAGCTCTACTAGTGAGTTACTCTGCCCTACCGCTTTAGGACTCTTTGGAGGGAAACCACCTCCCAGGTCAAACATGATCTTGATATTTTGTCCATTCATTATTATAAAGAAAGGAAAATCAATTTTACAGGGACCAGCACAGTTTAGGGTGGGTACTTCCCCTGCAGCAGTTCAGATAAAAACCAGCATCTAAACAAATGACTGTAAAAGCCTGTGATGAATGCAAGAGCAAGAATAGTAACTAAACTTTGCATAGCACTTTTTGATTCACAAGGGACTTTCATATCTGTTGCCTAATTTGCTCTTCACATCAGGGCTTTAAGATAGGTGTTGTTACTTCCATTTCACAGATGAAGAAACTCAGGCCCAAATAAGTTTATTTCCTATGAAAGAAGAAATGGCCATACACTATATTGTTTTAAGGTCTTCCAGCCTCCATTCTCCTTTCTCTTATCCTGTGTTTCCTTTGGAGATCAAATACCAGTTGGATTTTAAAAATTACATCCAACAACAAATGAACTGCAAGGGACATATTTAAAGCATAAAGAGACAAAAAGATTAAAAATAAAAAGATATACCAGGCAAATATGAATTGGATTGTGATCTTAATATCTGTCAAAGAGGAATTTTAGTCTCAAAAGATAACAAGGGATAAAAATTTATATATTCATAAAAGAAACAAAAGCCAAACAGAGATGCAATAGGTAAGATACATAGATGAACAGAGTCATACAGTCTTAAAACACACAGAATTTCAGGGAGAAATAGATAGATGCGTAATTGTAGCTGAAGATTTGAATACCTCCCTCTCAAAAACTAACATATCAAAAAAAATTTTTTTTTTCAAGCAGACAGAAAATAAGCAGAGCTATTGAAGACTTGAATGGTATAATTACCGTTTTTCAAAAATTCTACACCTCATACAAGAGTGGACTCTAGAAGGATTAAAAATATAATAAATATGAAAGAAAAACCACAAAGCCAATGTAAAAAATATGATAGAAAATAACAGTAGTTTGTGACTGAGTATAAGGGAAAGATAAGACTTCAAAAGCACAAATTATAAGATAAAATGATGAGTATAATTACATCAGAATTAAGGATTTCTATTCAACAAAGGATACTGTCAATGGGTGATGAGAGAATGGGAAAAGATATTTGAAATACCTAATGCACAAAACTCTTGCATGTAAATAAGAGGGAAGCAATCCCCAGAAGAAAATAAGCAAAAGACATGAACAGAGAGGAAACCCAAAAATCAAGACTATGAAGACAGGCTCAAAAACATCAGAGAAATGTTAATTAAAACAGCAATATGCTATCTCTTTACACCTACCCAACTATAAAAATTTGAGTGCTTGAGATGCTAAGAGCTGATGGGGCTGTGGGGCTGCTGGAATCCTCATGCCTTGGTCGTACAGACTATATAGCCAGTGTAGGGAGCAATCTGACATAAATTATGCAAACTAGGAACTCACACACTTTATGACCCCACAGTTCCACTCCTGGGATATAGCCCAAAGAAATTCTTATGCAGGCGCATAAGGAATTGTGCATAAATATATTCATTGCAGTGTTATTCATGGTGTCAGGGACTTGGAGGCAACCTGGCTGTCTATCCCCAGGAGAATAGATAGCTAAATGTGATAGATGTTACGTTGTGAAGTCTTATGCAGTGATTAGAAGCAATTGATTATATATATACACAGCAATATGAATGCATTTTAAAGTAATGATCAGTGAAAAATACATTCACACAAAAGTTCACAATTTTTGAGCATATTCAAACCAAAAAGATGTACATTAAATAGAACTTGGTTGCCTATATGGGGATGCGAAAGGGAATAAAAGGGAAAAAATAGACAAAATTTTAAAGTGACACTGTCACTGGCTGAAGATGATAAAATGCCATGTACTGAGGATGTGATTAACTAAACCCTCTGCACCCAAGCTTAAACCAGCCAATCAACAAACACGCACAAAACTGGAAGGAAATGCAATAAACATTGCACGATTATCTCTGGTTATTGGGATTATGAGTACTTTCTATTCTCTTCTTGAGTACTTAATCTATTCTATGGATTGCGAATTTTTTCACTGAACACAAGACTTTTGAAAATTAAAAATATAATCAGATTTTTAAAAAAATTCACCTGGAGGTGTATGGTTCAGGGGAAGAATGGTGGTATTCAAAGGATAAGTCCTAGAAAGAAACAAAAAAACGTAAAAATCCATGTGCAGAATGGGTGGAATTCTGCTTGCATTCTCCTTTTTAAAATTACCTTAATTTCTGGAATAGTGTTTACACGAGGAATTAAAATAAAAGGCAAAAGAAAATAAAAGTAAAAACATCAGCCTTAATAAAAAATAATGCAAATTACTGCTTAATTCTCCCCCAAAATTTTGCATGAAAATCAGTACTTTATCTGGTGATATTGAAAATATGTAACAATTGGTAAAGCACAGGCCTGACCAATCAGAGTAGACATTCGTCGTAAACAATGCTCACATCAGACTGAAATCACTCAAATATAGATCATCCCACATACCAGCCCTCCAGGCCCAAAGAGCAAAATGTTCAGACTCAGCATCTTGAAGCTTTTTTCACAGGGGGAAGACTCTTAAACGCTATAGAAACGGGTATAAAGACAAGTTTCCTGTACCAGAACATTCCAATGATTATAAGGCCCAGAAACTATACCAGACACCAGACTATGGGAGGGAAGGAAGAAAGGGCCCTGACTGCTCCTCGTTGATGTCACTGCCCCACTTCCTGTCATCCAGCTGCCCCATTGTTTTTTGACTCTGAAATCTGGTCCACATATTCCCTTCTCCATTGGACAGACTCTTTGGTATCCTTCCAGATCTCACTGGAAAGTCACTTTCTTTATGAAAACTTCCCTGTATTCAATAATAATAGATATTCACTCACTCATTCAACATTTTTTTTCACTCATTCAACAAGTTTGTATGGTGGAAGGATAAGCTTTGGAACCAGACAAACTTGAGTTCAGATACCGGACCTGCCTCTTACTAGCTCTTTGATCCTGAGCAAGGGATTTGTCTGCTCTAAGCAGCTTCTTCATCTGTAAAATGAAGATAATAATGGTATCCTCTACAATGTCGATTATAAGGATTAAATGAGCGCAGCATTGTTGTTGTGTGCCCTTGGGTTGATTCCAACTCATAGTGACCCCATATGACAGAGTAGAATTTTCCTGTAGGGTTTCTTAGGCTGTAATTTTTACAGCAGGAGCCCTGGTAGTGCAATGGTTAAGCACTCAGCTTAGGAGCCTTGGTGACTGGTTAAGCCCTGGACTGCTAAACAAAAGGTCAGCAATTCAAACCCAGCAGCCGCTCCATGGGAGAAACATGTGGCAGTCTCCTTCCTAAAGATTTGCAGCCTTGGAAGCCCTATATAGGGTCTCTATGAGTCAGAATTGACTCAGTGGGAAGGGGTTTGGTTAAGGTTTAACCTTTACAGGGAGCAGATTGCCAGGTTTTCTCTCCTATGGAGCTGCTTGGTGGGTTGAACCGCCTACCTTTTGGTTAGCAGCTGAGTGCTTTACCCATTGTATCACCAGGGCTACTGAGTGAATCCTAGGAACTCCACAAAAATTATGGGAAAGTGCTTTGTAACCTGTAAAGGGTTATGTGAATGTGTATCACAATGATGTTGTGACCAGGCAGTACAGAAAGGTAAATATAAGACCAGCTAACTTGCAATAGAAAAAAAAAAAAAAGCAATAGAGCGGCAGCTATTTAAGAATTAGGGCACAAAACAGCAAAGAAGCCAAAGGACTTTCACAAAGTTCCATTCTTTATATTAAGACAAAGTCTGGTTTTGTGTTTAAGTTCTTGACACACCTGCAAGACAAAAGCATTGTCCACAAGTACATCCATCAGCACTGTTCAGTAAATACTAAGTAATATGGGCATTTAAACAAACTAAAATCCCTGGGTGTCCAAAGACAAATTGAAAGTAAGGATTAAGTTTATACAGATGCTTATTTTTACCAGCGATTTCCTAAACATTATGATAATGATAGTAGTAATAGCTACCATTGGTTGACTGTATGTTATTTATCAGGCACTTTACTGGAAACCCTGGTGGAGTAGTGGTTAAGAGCTATGGCTGCTAACCAAAAGGTCAGAATCAACTTGACAGCAATGGGTTTGGGATTTTTTTTTTTTTTTAACCAAGGAGGAGCCCTGGTGGCGCTGTGGTTAAGAGCTCAGTTGCTAACCAAAAGTTCAGCAGTTGGAATCCACCAGCTCCTTGGAAACTCTATGGGGCAGTTCCACTCTGTCCTATACGGTTGCTATGAGCCGGAATCTAGGACAACAGGTTTGGGTTTTTTTTTTTTTTGGTTTTTCACTTAGGAGAACACCCAAAAGGTGATATGGCTTTCCCAAGGTTGCACAGAGCAAAAGAGGTGGAGTGGAAACAGAAATTCAAAGCTCATTAAAAAAACAAAAAAACAGAGCCTTGAGACTGTTCCTTCTGATTTGCACCCCTGCTGAGAACTTGCTTTTCTAACAAGTTCCCAGGGAGGTTAATGCTGCAATTCTGAAAACCACTAGCAGAGCAGTGGTTCTCAGAATTTATTATACATAAGAATCACCTGGAGATCTTGTTAAAATGTGGATTCCGGTACACTATATCTGGGGTGGAAATGTTCAAAGTCCTGAAAAACACAGGTAATTTTGCTCCCCCAGATTTTGCCAACCCCATGAACATTTTTCTTTTTAAGCAACATTATTTACTTCTAAGTGTCACCCTTTCTCCCCCCAGTTAGAGTTCATCCTTCTGGTCAACACGAACTTCATTTTTATCCAAGAATGCTCTTTCAACATCATCTTCCTTCATATGCCTGTCATTTCCCAGCTCCTCAACAGTATCCTCTTCACTTCCCTCTTCTTCAATTCCCCAGATGTCATCCTCCCCTTGCTCTTCCATTTCCTTTTTTTCTTAGCTTCTTCTTCCTGTTTTCTTTTTTTCCATTTCTTCATGCAGTTCTCTCCATTGCTTCTGTATGTCCTGTTTAGAATATGAAATTGTAAAATAATTTACAGATGGTGCAAACAAAGTCAACCCACTTTAAAAATACCTGGCATCTTCCCACGCTCTTAAAGATTTCTGGGATGGTATTTATTTATATACATATTTTTAAATGTGGGTGGGGTGGAGAGAAGTGTGTGTGTAATTTATTCATAAATAAAATTGGTTCAGATTCAACAAACCTTTACCGAATATCTACTGCATTGCTAAGCATGGTGCTAGACATTCTACACACATTATTTTTATTCCTTGAGACAGTGTAATGAGGCAAGCATTACTAGTTCCACTTTGGAGATGAAAGGTCTGAAGCTGATGAAGCGATTTGCCCAAGCGTTATAGCTAGTGAGTGGTGGAGCTAGGATTAGAAACCAGGTTTTCTGGCTGAGTCTTGCCCTGCTTCTACAATATCACAGTAACACAATCTTTATGGAGCTCTTTTATTTGCTTTTAAACTATGACCAGCACAAATTTGCATTAAGTCAGAAACAGGACTCCTTCTCTGTGTTCTCTAATGTGTTCATCCAGGTCTAGAATTTGATCCTCAGAGCCGTATTCATAGACTTTTCTATTCAAAAGGGCCTGAAGGAAAGGGGACTTAATACAAGCTCCTTTAGGCTTCCGTCTCCATCTACAGCATCTGGGCTAAGTGGTCTTTTACCCAGCCTTAACGGACAAAGCTAGATTAAAGACCTGCATGTCCAGTAGGTTGGGCCCCTTCTAGAATCCTGCTGGGAGCAAATGCTTGGCATTTTGTTGTGTTTCCACAAAATTGGAGGAAAAAAAAAAAAAAAACCTCTGTTTCAACCAGAACTTCATCTTGTTGTGCTTAGAAAGCACTGGCTACAATTCATGTCTCTACTTCTTCACTTCCCTCTCATTCCTCTACTCCCTGCAATCTACTTCTGCCATCTATCCCTCAACAAAACTGCTTTTGCCAAAGGTAAACAAAGACTACCACCTCCACAAGTCCACCAGGACTTATAGTCCTTTGAGCCTTTTCATTATTCCACAACCAACTGGTGTCCTCACTTTTCTCTTTGTCCTGCTAGATTCCATTGTATATTATTATAATCACTTCTTTGCAAATACTCTGAAATCTCTTGCCCTTCGCTTCCTTAGTTGGACAAACCTGGTTAAGTTCAACTCTCCATGCCTGCACACAAGCAATAAATAAATAAAAGAGGAAAGGATACAACCAGACTAACTGATCTCATTTTAAACTCGTAATGACTGAACACAAGTGAGCCATTGGTGCTAGCTGGTAAGTTTACGATATTTCTGTGCTTGATTCACTCTTCTTCTTGGATAACTATTTCTCACCTCTTCTCTCTCCTCAAACCACCAACTCGTCTTTCCCAATCTCACTCTAAGTTGTTGGCCTTATTTCCTATCTCACCATTAGAAGAAAATTCTCACATACTCTGTAGCAGCCATGGAGGTTCATCACTCATATCTCCTTTGAAGAACTTATCTGTCAGTTGTAAGGAATGCAGTGAGCTAACAGTCTGTAATTGCAGCACTGGGGGTCCACTGCAGCATTTGTACCCAGGCCATGATGTTCCCAAGAAGTCCGCAGCCAACGAATAAGCATGGGGGTGGGAGGAGTGCGAGGGCCCGGCCATTTCCCAAACAGGACTCCTCTGTAGGTAATCTTTCCACTGTAACTCCATTGGGCTGGCAAGACTTTCTCAGAGCTGCACTGCAGTCTGCAGCTCTTCCTACCCGATTGTGTTTCCTTCCCCCCTCCTTTCACAGGTGTCAGACTTTTCTGCCTATTCCTGCTCCTTCTACCCTTTATATATCCCAAGCATTACCCACAATAAACCTACATTTCTAACTCTGTCTTGCAATCTGCTTCCTAGAGGATCCAACTGACACATTCCCCCATCACCACATCTGCATTTTTATATAAATTTTTCCATGACATTGGTTACAATTTTCACGATGTGTCAGCATTAGGATTATTTCCTTTCTGTTTGTTCTGTTTTCATTGACCTGGCTTCCCTGGCCCTCTTTGCTGTTTCATATTTGCTTTTGGGTAAATGTTGACCATTCGGTCTCATATAGTTGATTGTTTAAGGGAGCACATTACTCATGGGTGATATTGCTTGTTTTTATATAATAAGCCAGTCTATTATTTGGCTGAAAAGTGACCTCAGGTGTGGCTTCAGTTCCAAGTTCCAAGTTCAGAGGCAATAGCCTCAGCAGATTCTTTAGTCTATATTGGTCCAGTGAGTCTGGTCTTTAGGAATTTGAATTTTATTCTATGTTTTTCTCTCATTTTATCTGGAACCTTCTCTTGTGTCCCTTGTCAGAAAAACCATCTAGTTCTTCTAGCCACAGGCTAGAAGAGGCCGTAGTTCATGTGGGCTATTAGTCCTGTGGACTAGTTTCTTCCTTGAGTCTTTGGTTTCCTTCATTTGCTTTTGCTCCAGATGAGTAGAGACCAATAGTTGTATCTTAGATGGCTGCTTGCAAGCTTCTAACACCCCTGATGCTACTCACCAAACTAGGACGTAGACTGTTACCTTTATGAACTACGTTATGCCAATTGACTGAGTTGTTCCATGAGACTATGGTCCTAAGACTTTTAACCCGATGAATCAATCCTGTGATGTGTTTGGATATGTCTAAGAAGTCCCTGTAACTGTGCATCCTATGTAACATATGAATATATATGCAGCACACTCAAACATGTATATACATATGCCTACTGATACACTGATACATGCACACATGTACTCACTCATGCCTTCCTATACACATATATGCATACACGTATACCTATGTAACCACACTCATATTTTTTGGTTGTTATTACTATAGTTGCAAAATTGTATATGTTATGGCATTTACCAAAATTGTACCTTATTCTTGTGTACTTCTTGGTTTCTTCATTTGCCTTGGTCAAATTGTGCAGACTTCACCCATATCGAGTATTGCCTTTCCCATCACCAAAAATAATAAGTATCTACTATCCAGAAACTGATTCCCCTTTTTTCCCCCTCCCATCCCTGGTAACCATCAAAAAACATTGTGTTCTGTGTGTATACTTACTCCTGACTTTTATAAAAGTGAGACCATTCAATATTTGTCCTTTTGTGATTGACTTATTTCATTCAGCAAGATGTCCTCCAGATTCATCCATGTTATGTTTTGTGGGCTTCTCATTTTTCTTTATAATTGTGTAGTATTCCGTTGTATATATGTACCACAATTTGTTTATACATTCATCCATTAAAGGACACTTAGGTTGTCTCCATCTTTTTGCTATTGTGAATAATGCTACAATGAATGTAGATGTGCATATGTCTATTTGTGTCACTGTTCTTATATCTCTTACATCCTTCTAGGAATGGGATTCCTGGATCATAAGGTATTTCTATTTCTAGCTTTTTGAGAAAGCGCCATACCATTTTCCATAGTGTTTGTATCATTTTACAATTCCACCAGCAGTGTATAAGACTCCCAATCTCTAAAAAACCTCACCATCATTTGTTATTTTCTGTTTTTTTGATCAATGCCATTTTTGCAGGGGTGAGATGGTATCTCATTGTGGTTTTTATTTGCATCTCTCTAATGGCTAACGGTCAGAAACATCTTTTCATATGTTTGTTAGCAGTCTGAATGCTCTCTTTGGTGAAGTGTCTATTCACGTCCCTTACACATTTTTTGATTGCATTGTCTTTTGCTGTTGTTGTTGTTGAGCTGATGAAGTCTTCTGTGTATTTTAGAGATTAGATCCTTATCAGATGGGATGTTGCCAAATATTTCTTTCCCAGTCTGTAGGTTTTCTTTTTATTCTTTTGGTAAAGTCTTTTGATGAGAGTAAGTATTTAATTTTTGGGAGGTCCCAGTTATCTAATTTATCTTCTGTTGTTCGTGCATTTTTAGTTGTGTAAATGTCATCCATTCTTACCTACCAAGGATATTGCTCCAGAAATTCTCTTCTTTCTCTTCTGCATTGATATTTCTCTCTTTACTGGATCATTCCTATTAACATACATGTAGGTAGTAATATCTTCTATATGAAAAAAAAATTCTTGACCGATATTCTCCTTTACATACCACCACATTCTCTTCACCCTCTTATACCAAAAATCCTGGAAAAATGAGTCTATACTTGCTGTCTCCAGTTCTTCTCTTTCTGTTCTTTATTGAACCCATCTTTGCCTGTATCTTTCCACTGACACTGCTCTCGCCAGGGTCACCAATGAACTCCATGTTACTAAATTCAGTGGTCTGTTTTCAGTCCTCATTTTTCTTGACCATTTTATATGACTGAACACTCCTTTTCCCTTGGAATATTTTCTTCACTTGGACTAAAAACCCCAATGCCAGGATAATATTCTGTCTTGGTTCTCCTCCTACCTTGCTGCCTACCCTTTCTCAGTCTTCTTTTCTGGTTCTGGTTTATCTCCCTGATCTCTAAATATTGGGGGTGCCCCAAAGCTCATTTTTAAATCTTCTTTCTATACGTACTCACTCCTTAGGAGATTTCATCCCCTAAGCTTCATGAGGCTTTAAGTATTATCTGTAGGGTGGTGACTCCCAAATTTGTCTCTTATCCAGACTCATATCCAATTGCCTCCTAGTAATCATATCATACTTAACATTTTAAAATTGTGTTTCTGTTTTCTGCCACCCACCCCTCAAAATCTGCTCATTTCCTGGTATTCCCCGTTTCAGTAACTCCATCATTCTAGTCATTTAAGTCAAAAACCTTGGTGTTATCATTGTTTAGTCTCACTCATATTTCTTGCCTCATCCATTACCAACTTCTGTGCATTCTACCTTCAAAATATATCTAGAATTTCAGCACTTTTTTTTTTACTTCCACCACTACCTCCTGCTTCTGTCATTGCTTCACTACTGTCTTTTTTTTTTTTTCTGTAGCCTTTCTGCAAAACGGCAGCCAGAGAAATATTCTTAAACTGTGAGCTAGCTCATGTTAGTCCTCTGTTCAAATCCTCCAGTGCCTCCCCATTTTATTCAGGGATATGGCACTGACTACTCACATTCTCTCTCACTCTCACTCAGCTCTAGCTATACTGGCCTTCTTACTCTCTCTTGAACAAGCAAGTTATACTTCTACTTCAGGGCCTTTGCACTTGCTGTCCTCATTACGTGGAAAGGTTTTCTTCCAAAGTGTCTGCCTGGCTTGCTCCTTTACTTCCTCCAAGTCTCTTAAATGGTACTTACTCAGTGAAGCCTCCCTAAAAAAAGAAGCCTCCCTAGCTACCCCTAAATAAAATAGCAAACCCCCATGATCACAGACCTCTCTGTTACTTTTTCATTCTCTATAGCATATGTCAGCATCTCACATATCTCAACATCTCACACAAATATAGTTACTTCTTTATATGTTTCTTGTGAGTCTCCCCTAACTGAATGCAAGCTCCATGAGGGCAGAAATTCTGTTTTATTTACTGCTATATCCCCAGTAACAATAACAGTGCTTTGAACACTTGTCAAGTGAGTAAATAGTTTAATGATAATAACTACCACGTACTGAGTATTTACTATCTGCCTTATATGATAGTTGCTAGCATTGTTCTAAATTTATAGATGAGGAAACTGAACCTCAGAGAGGTTAAGTAGCTTGCCCAAGACCATATAGCTGGTAAGTTATGGAACCTGAATTTGAAACTAAGCCACGTAGCACCAAAACTCATGCCTTTAACATGATATATAATATCACCTTAAAGTAGCCCTGGTGGCGCAAAAGTTTAAGCACTTAGCTGCTACCAAAAGGTTGGCAGTTCAAACCTACCCAGCAGCTCTATAGGAGAAAGACCTGGTGGTCTGCTTCTGTAAAGATTATAACCTGGAATACCACGCATCAATAAAGAATAATGATGAATCCGTGAAACATTTCATAACATGGAGGAATCTGGAAGGCATTATGCTGTGTGAAATTAGTCAGTTGCAAAAGGACAAATATTGTATAAGACCACTATTATAATAACTGGAGAAATAGTTTAAACAGAGAAGAAAAAACTCTGATGGTTATGAGAGAGGGAGGGAGGAAGGGAGGGAGAGGGGTTTGCACTAATTAGATAGTAGATAAGAATTATTTTAGGTGAAGGGAAAGACAATACACAATACAGGCAAGGTCAGCACAACTGGACTAAACTAAAAGTAAAGAAGTTTCCTGAATAAACTGAATGCTTCAAAGGCCAGTGTAGCAGGGGCAGGGGTTTGGGGACCATGGTTTCAGGTGACATCTAAGTCAATTGGCATAATAAAATCTATGAAGAAAACATTCTGCATTCCACTTTGGAGAGTGGCTTCTGGGGTCTTAAACGCTAGCAAGTGGCCATCTAAGATGCATCAATGGGTCTCAACCTACCTGGCACAAAGGAGAATGAAGAACACCAAAGACACAAGGTAATTATGAGCCCCAAGAGACAGAAAGGACCACATAAACCAGAGACTGCATCGGCCTGAGACCAGAAGAGCTAGATGGTGCCTGGCTGCAACCCATGACTACCCTGACAGGGAACACAACAGAGAACCCCTTAGGGAGCAGGAGAGCAGTGGGATGCAGACCCCAAATTCTCATAAAGAGACCAGGCTTAATGGTCTGACCGAGACTAGAAAGACCCTGAGCTCATGGTCCCCAAACCTTCTGTTAGCCCAAGACAGAAGCCATTCCCAAAGCCAACTCTTCAGACAGGAATTGCACTGGACTGTGGGATAGAAAATGATTCTGGTAAAGAATGAGCTTCTTGGATCAAGTAGACACATGAGACTATGTTGGCATCTCCTGTCTGGAGGGGAAATGAGAGAGTAGAGGGGGTCAGAAGCTGGCTGAATGGACATGAAAATAGAGAGTGGAGGGAAAGAGTGTGGTGTCTCATTTGGCGGAGAGCAATTAGGAGTATATAGCAAGGTGTATATAAGTTTTTGTATGCGAGACTGTTCACTTAAAGCACACACACAAAAAAAATAAAAACCACTTTTGCCCAATTACACTAAAATATCTTATTAAAGTACTGTGAAGAAATGACAATAAAAAAATTTTATAGTGAAAAAAAAAAAAGATTATAGCCAAGAAAATCCTATGGGGCAGTTCTACTCTGTTACATGGCATTGCTATGGGTTAAAATCGACTAAATGGCACCTAACAACAACAATATTGCCTCAGTGAAGCAATATTAGATGATAGCCCCAAAATAAAAACAAACAAAAAAAAACAGAAAGTAAGTGTAAAAGTCTAATAAATTTTTATTTTTTCCATGATGACTACTTCAATGCTTCTTCAGAAATACAAAGTTATCAAAGCTCTCTCAGAAAATATGTTTTTTATTTTGCTGCAATAAAATAAAACTTAGAAAAAAAATTTTTGGGGGGCGGCTGTGCTTTCTTTGTTAGTGCACTAAGCAGAGTTTACTCGGGCTAGCCTATTGGGTAATCAAACACCTGGCCACAAGTCTGCTTGAATGGACCTTCCTGCAGAACCAGGAAGTCTGGACTGGAGGGTGTCACCATCATGAGGGCATCATCCTAAATAACACCCCACTCACAAAATAGCTCTGGGAGAGCAGGGGAGCTGGTAAACAACACTAGCAACTTCCTTTGAATATCTCCAAGCCATCGATATCAGAAATGGGCTCAGAGGCTCCCTCTGGATCACTACACTGAGCAAACAGTGTGATACAACAAAAATAGCATGAGTTCTGGGTTCAGATTCTAACATAACAAGTTAAAGGCTATGTGTGATCTTGGGCAATTTATATATACCCTCTGAGATTGAGAAATTTCTGAATCTCAGTTCCTACATTTGATAAACAAGAGCAATAATATCTATCTTCCTGGGATTTAAGGGCTAACTTTTGGAAAGTGCTTATAGTCAAATACAGAGTTGTAGATGCCCAAAGAATTTGAGTCCTTTCCCCTACCTTGTAGGGTCATGTGACCAGCAAAAGAGACAATGATTGTAAAGCTGATTTCTAAGATGCAAAGAACAGTGAACAACTCACTGAGGAGTCACATCTGCAAGTCAGGGTAGGGGAGCACCTTACTTTTCTTATTCCCCAGGTCTCGTCTCCAACCTCTTCAGCAAACTGTTCATCGTTTGTAAGAAGGAAATTGTCAAAGATGCTGCCTGACTTTACCTGTTAGAACGAAAACAATGAGATTTTTAGAACTAATACATTCTATTAATACTTGGTATAATATGTACCTAAATGTTAAAGGGCTTACGAATCACTTGAGGACCCTTGTTAAATGCAGATTCCCAGACCACAGGCACAGAGATTTTAATCAATAGATGGAGGTGAGGCCAAGAAATACGAGGGATATTAATAATACCAGTTACCAGTTGCCTTCAAGTTGATTCTGACTCATGGTAACTCTATGTATGTCAGAGTAGAACTTGCTCCAGTGTGTTCAATGGCTAATTTTTGGAAGTGGATCACCAGGCCCTTTTTCCAAGGTATCTCTGGGTAAACTCAAACTGCCAGCCTTTCACTTAGCAGCAGGGCTTCAAACTGGTTCTTTCCTTTTCAATCATGGCCAAGGAAATGACACCGGAACAGACCTCAAGTTTTAGAATTTGAGTGATCCAGAATGGTAAATGGAATGGGACAAATTATAGGTCAAAGTCCTGCTAGAAACTGAATCTTCCTCTTAGAAAACAAGGGCAGTATATGTCTTGAATAGCAACTGAGTCTCCTGCCTGTGGGCTTTTGGTCAGAGTGGAAAACACTGGTGCCCCACTCAAAGATGGTGGCCAACAGCACTGCTTTGAATGTGTGTTGTTGACCATAGTCCTGGCAAAAATCCAGTCTCACACATCAGGCTCCTGAAAGGGTTCACTATGCTTCTTCCGAGTCTCCCATTCCAGGGCTTCAACTCATATTTTTTCCTGTTCTGAATCATCTAAATTGTAAAAATTCAGGTCTGCTCTGGTTTTGCTTCGTCAGCCATTACTGAACTGGTTCGAACCAGTTTGAAGCCCTGTTTAGCAGTAAAGTGTGTTAACTATTTGCACCACCCAAGGACTACATTAACAGTACTAAACCCATTGCCATCAAGTGGATTCTGACTCAGAGCAACCTGATAGGACAGAAAATAACTGCCCCATGGGGTTTCCAAGGATGAATTCCTTTTTTTAAATTGTACTTTAGATGAAGGTTTACAGAACAAACTAACTTCTCATTAAACAATTAGTACACATATTGCTTTATTACGTGGGCTAACAACCCCTCAATATGTTAACACACTCCCTTCTCGACCTTGGGTTCCCTATTACCAGCTTTCCTGTCCCCTCCAGTCTTCTAGTCCTTGACCCTGGGCTGGTGTGCCCCTTTAGTCTCTCTCTCTCTTTTTTTTTTTAATGGGCCTGTCTAATCTTTGGATGAGGGCTGAACCTCACAAGTAACTTCATTATTGATCTAAAGGGTGTCTGGGGGCCATACTCTAGGGGTTTCTCCAGTCTCTCTGTCAGGCCAGTAAGTCTGGTCATTTTTTTTTTTTTTAATAATTTTTATTGTGCTTTAAGTGAAAGTTTACAAATCAAGTCAGTCTGTCACATATAAACTTATATATACCTTTCTACATACTCCCATTCAGCCCGCTTCCTCCTTCCAGTCTCTCCTTCGTGACCGTTTTGTCAGTTTCTAACCCTCTCTACCCTCCCATCTCCCCTCCAGACAGGAGATGCCAACACAGTCTCAAGTGTCCACCTGATACAAGTAGCTCACTCTTCATCAGCATCTCTCTCCAACCCATTGTCCAGTCCCTTCCATGTCTGATGAGTAGTCTTCAGGAATGGTTCCTGTCCTGGGCCAACAGAAGGTTTGGGGACCATGACCACCGGGATTCTTCTAGTCTCAGTCAGACCTTTAAGTCTGGTCTTTTTATGAGAATTTGGGGTCTGCATCCCACTGTTCTCCTGCTCCCTCAGGGGTTCTCTGTTGTGCTCCCTGTCAGGGCAGTCGTCGGTTGTGGCCGGGCACCATCTAGTTCTTCTGGTCTCAGGATGATGTAAGTCTCTGGTTCATGTGGCCCTTTCTGTCTCTTGGGCTCATAGTTATCGTGTGACCTTGGTGTTCTTCATTCTGCTTTGATCCAGGTGGGTTGAGACCAGTTGCTTAAATGCTAACAAGCGGCTGTCTAAGACAAGACCAATTGCTTAAATGCTAACAAGCAGCCATCTAAGATGCATCAATTGGTCTCAATCCACCTGGATGAAAGGAGAATGAAGAACACCAAGGTCACACGATAACTATGAGCCTGAGACAGAAAGGGCCACATGAACTAGAGACTTACATCATCCTGAGACCAGAAGAATTAGAAGGCTTTGCAGATTCATCATTGTTCTTTATCGTTGCATAGTACTCCATTGTGTGTATGTACTATAGTTTGTTTATCCATTCGTCTGTTGATGACCATCTAGGTTGTTTCTATATTTTTGCTGTTGTGAACAATGCTGCAATGAACATGGGTATGCATATGTCTATTCGTGTGATGACTCTTATTTCTCTGGGATATATTCCTAGGAGTAGCATTGCTGGATCATATGGTATTTCTATTTCTAGCTTTGTAAGGAAGCGCCATATCATTTTCCAAAATGATTGTATCCCTTTTCATTCCCACCAGTAGTGCATAAGCTTTCCAATCTCCCTGCAGCCTCTCCAGCATTTGTTATTTTCTGTTTTTTGATTCGTGCCCGTAATGCCGGGGTGAGATGGTATCTCATTGTGGTTTTGATTTGCATTTCTCTAATGGCTAGTGATTGCCAGGTATTTCCTCATGTGTCTGTTAGCCACTTGAATATCTTCTTTAGTGAAGTGTCTGTTCATTTCCTTTGCCCATTTTTAATTTTTTGTTGTAGAGTTATTGGATTTTCCTGTAGATTTTAGAGATTATACCTTTGTCAGGTTTGTAACAGCCAAAAATGTTTTCCCATTGTGTAGGTTCTCTTTTTACTCTTTTGGTGAAATCTTTTGATAAGCGTAAGTGTTCAATTTTTAGAAGATGTCAGTTATTTAGCTTATCTTCTGGAGTTTATGTGTCGTTAGTTATGGTGTGTATCCTCTAAATGCCATGTATTAGGTAGGGCCTCTAGTGTAGATCCTATTTTTTCTTCTATGATCTTTATAGTTTTTTTGCTTTATATTTAGGTCTTTCATCCATTTGAATTAGTTTTTGTGTATGGTGTGAGGTATGGGTCCTGTTTCATTTTTTTGCAGATGGACATCCAGTTTTGCCATGCCATTTGTTAAAGAGACTGTCTTTTCCCCCTTTGATGGTCTTTGAGCCCTTGTCAAAGATCAGGTGATCGTAGGTGGATGGATTTACATCTGGGTTCTCAATTCTGTTCCATTGGACAATGTATCTGTCATCGTACCAGTACCAAGCTGTTCTGACTACCATAACTGTATAGTACATTATGATGTCAGGTTGTGCCAGTCCTCCTACTTTATTCTTCTTCGATAGTGCTTTACTTATCTAGGGCTTCTTTCCTTTCCATATAAAGTTAATGATTAATTTTTCCATCTTTTAAAAGAAATTTGTTGGTGTTTGGATAGGGATTGCATTGTATCTGTAAATTGTTTTGGGTAGAATTGTCATTTTCACAATGTTGAATATACCTATCCATGCGCAAGGTGTGTTTTTCCATTTATGTAGATCTCTTTTGGTTTCTCGCAGTAGTGTTTTGTAGTTTTCTTTGTATAGGTCTTTTACGCCCCTAGTTAGATTTATTCCTAAGTATTTTATTTTTTTTAAGGGCTATTATAAATGGTGTTGTTTTCCTGATTTCCTTTTCATTGGTCTCTTTATTGGTGTATAGGACCAACTGATTTTTGTATGTTTGTCTTGTATCCTGCTACTCTGCTGAATCTTTCTGTTAGTTCCAGTAGTTTTCTCACGGAGTCTTTTGGGTTTTCTATGTATAGTATCATATCATCCACAGATAGGGACAGTTTTACTTCTTCATTACCAATTGGATGCCCTTTATTTCTTTTTCTTGCCTTATTGCTCTAGCTAGGACTTCCAGCACAATGTTAAATAGGAGTGGTGATAAAGGGCATCCCAAGGATGAAATCTTTACGGAAGCAGACTGCTACATCTTCTTCCCATTGAGCGGCTGTTCAGTTTGAACTGCCAACATTTTGGTTAGCAGCTGAGCACTTAACCACTGTGCCACTAGAACTCCTTATTAATAATACAGAAGGTCTAAAATACTACACCATCCTAGGTGATCTGCTCCAGAAAGAAGCTAATTTACTCTTTCCAAGGTTCTGTGTTTCTCAAACCTCTGAACGCTCTTTTAAAGGGTTGTGAAGATATGTTGATCACTCTGCTAGGCTTCAAATTGATGCCCAGCAGCTCTTGCCCCAGCTTAGACTGACAGCAGCTACCTCTGATGGTGCTTATAGATTGCCTTTTTAAGGTTCTCACCATAATATAATCAGAAAAACTGAGCAGGTAGGGAAAAAAAGTTCTATGAGAAATACAAACAGAATTTAGATTCTCCATAATTTATGTCCCAAATCCTATTCTCTAAAAAAAAAAAAACTTTTTAGAGAATAGGGTTTGGGACTCTCTATTTCCTTAAAAATAACTTCTTCAGGGTTACAATTAAAGGAAAAGATAATTAAATTAGCAGTATTTGATATTTGCAGTGTTTGCTGATCTAATGATAAGGGAACAGAATGTAGGAACTGAGATTCAGAAATTTCTGAGTCTCAGAGGGTATATATCAATTGTCTAAGGTCAAATACAGCTTTTAAGTTGTTATGTAGTAAAATAAAAGCGCACAGGTCTTGGAGTCAGACAGACCAGTTCTCCTAGCTGTGTGACCTTAGGCAAGTTACTCGACCTCTCTGAGCCTATTCCCTCATAAATGAGACAGAGAAAATAATAACTCCTTTGCAGTGTTGTCATGAGAATTAGAGATAATATATGTAAAGCACAGTCAGTGACCGGCAGTTAATAGTCACTTAATAAATGGTAATAGTTATTATAACATTTTAGTATCTGAGTATGTTTCAAAAGGAGAATCATTCTTTAATTTTTAACTTTAACAGTCTGATAAATAAATAAACAAGTGAATTGCATGGGGGCAGTTTTGTGACCAAGAGAAAGTTTGCAGCATGAGTTATTGTGTGTCCTTCACCTAGACTTTGAAAAGCCCTTACCTTACTCTTTTACTGACAAAAAAAGTTTTATTTGTTTTTTTTAATAAGAAAGTCTTTTATTTGGGTCATGTCACCCCACCAACCCCGCCTCCAACAGAAAAACAAATGACAAAATAGCCACTTTGAATAGAGATTATTTTTCTCTGAGCCATTCTTTTTTTTTTAATCAGTTTTAATACATTTCTTGTGCAACTCTAAAATACTTTCTTACCTTTGGGATTTTTTGCTCTTTTGAGTTGTCAGCAGTCTTGATTAAAGAACTTCCCATTTGTTGCCTCTTCCATTTTCTCTACTCGCACAAGAAATGTTTGTAATCCTCTCCCCTTCGCTTCATTGTCCCTTTGGTCCCATCCCCCTTAGACTCAACTCATGGCTCTGCCTCCTACCAAGAATCAGGACACGTGGATGCCAGTGCTGCTTCCTAAAACTTACTCTTGAAGTGAACTTGGTCTACTTACTCACATCCTCTCTGTGCCTCCTTATTTTCATCTGCAAAATGGAAGAAACTATACCTTACCTGCTTGCTTCATGAACTTGTCAGGAGAAAAGAACACATGAGAAAAAGCTTTGTTAGACTATAGAGCCCTAAAGCCCTAAGAAATTTTTACAAAGTTACTTCATTGAAAGTTACTTGCTTTCCTACGCTAGTGCACATAATGAAGAGTCTAGGTCTCAGCACTTATTAGCTATGGGACGTTGACAAGTCAAGTCACCTCTCTGAGCCCTCAGCTTCCTCATCCATAAAATGGAGCTGATAAATATCCTGTTCTCCTGGCCTCACAGGGCTGTGGTACAGACCATAGGATATATGGGATGTCATTGTGCTTTGCATTACAGTGAGGCTATATTTGTTGCATTTTGTGTCACTATTGGTGGCACAGTGGTTAGGTCCTCGGCTGCTAACCAAAAGAACCACCCAGCAGCACCGCAGGAGAAAGACCTGGTGATCTCCTCCTACAAAGATTACAGCTTAGAAGACCCTATGGGTCCAAAAATAAAAACCGTATGTGGCAGTTCTACTTTGTCTCACGGGGTCACTATGAGTCGAAATCAACTCAACAGCACCCAACGACAGCAACATTCCTTCAAAGAGCAAAGAGAGTCCCAAGGTAAGAGAATGAATTTGCTGTGTTCTCTGCCACCTCCTCCCAGCCTTTGTTCTGATCAAAGAATGTAGTCACTTCCGCTTAAGGAAAAAAAGGCAAAGTGATCATGTATAGAGGTTTCGGAAGAGAGAACATAAAGGGTCAGGACTACGTAAGGAAGTTAACCAGTTTACTAGGCTGGGACCAAGCAGGTACAGGGAGGAAACTGAACTCACAGAGCACCTGAAGGCTAAAAACCCAGGTGGGGGCGGAGCAGGTGGGGGAATTGCTGCCCATCTCCAGTCTGAGGGAGGGCTTAAGAGTCACTTAGCTTTACTGATCAAGTGCAGGGACCCTGGGTAGAGAGGGTGGAATACTGTTGGGAGTGCTGGACCAAATTAGAAGTTAGAAGGGAAAGATGTCTGTAGAGGTGATGTCAGCATGGTACAGAACTGTGTCCAGATTAAGATAAGGGGATAATGCTGGAGGTTTAGAAATGTAGACTCTCAAGCCTCATCCAGACCTGCTGGATTAGAACCTGCATTTTTAACAAGACCCCCAGGTGATTCACATGCACATTAAAGGTTGAAACGAAGTCCTCTGGTATGGTTTAAATTCTTCAAATAGAAAGGCTTGCCTGCTTGGAAAAGTTGATAGAACCCAGAGCAACTAGTGCAGAGTATTTTGTTAATTTTGTAGATGAACAAAGATACAGTTTAAAATGTTTACCTTCATGTTTTGTTTTGTTTTAATTGTGGTGAAAATATACATAACAAAACACACGCTATCTCAACAATGTCTGCACATACAATTCAGTAACATTGATTACGTTAAGTTGTGCAACCATTCTCACTATCCTTTTCCAAATGATTCCACCACTGTTAACATAAACTCAATGCTCCCTAAGCAAATACCTTAAAGTTTGGAGCGGAAAAAATCAAAACAAAATAAAACTAAAAACCAGTGATTTTAAGGCAATAATCAGATTAAAATAATCAGATTAGGCATATTAATATGATCGTATTTTTTATACAATGTAAAAAGTTCTTGGTATGTATTAAAAAGACATAATAACAGGAACTTGTGCAAACTTGCACATTCTTCAGATTCGTCTTCCCTTCCTTCCTTCATCCTTCCTTTTCTCCTGAACCCTACCAAGCATCTGGTAATTGACATACATCAGCTTCTTGCACTCCTGTGTGAGTCTCCTTGTGCCAGGAAACCAAGAAAGTGGAAAAAATGACTTCAAAAGAGTGCTTGTCCCAGAGACCTCTGGTGGCCCTGAACTGCAGCACTGGTCAGACAGAGATTTCCTTATATGGTCATAGGATCTCCCAGACACCCAAGGACCAGTGGCTGTAGTTTCAAAGGCTCTATGTACCATTAAGGCATGGGTTTTAGAGGCTGACAGACCTGTATTTGGATTCTATCTCTACCATGTACTACCTATGTGCTGTTGGGCAGGTCACTTGACATTTCTGAGTCTTAATTCTCTCAAAGGTAAAACCAGTACCAAACAAGTTGTTATCAAGTTGATTCCAACTCACAGTGACCCCATGTGTATCATAGCTCTGCTCTGCTCCACAGGGTTTTCAACAGCTGATTTTCTGGAACTAGATCACCAGGCCTTTCTTCCAAGGTGCCTCTGGGTGGACTCAAGTCTCTAACCATTCTGTTAGCAGTGGGTTAGCAGCTGAGTGTGTTAACCATTTATACCACCCAGATACTCCCTCAAATGTAAAACATGGGTAATAGTAAGGGATAATAATACCCATCTTACAGAATTGTGAGAATTAAGGTAGGTAACATAGATAAAGCACTGAGCCTAGGCCAGTGTCCAACAAAAGTGAGTTTCCTTCCTCTTCAGGGGAATTCTTCTTCTAGGACTATAAAGACTACAGTTTTTAAGAGGCCTCCTGGTAGGGATCATGGACCAAGGCCTTCATTCTGTGGCCTGTGCTTGAGTCTTCCCCATCTTCAGTAACAGATCCCAGTGAAGAAAAAGATAAGGAGAGGATATCTCTCCAAGGCCCTGAGTATCTGAGCCTTTTCACTTCCTATCACAAAAAAAAAAAACAGTCATGAAAAATTATAGGCAGAGAGAGAGGGCCTATGCCAGGATTTGTCTTGATGGCTGGAACAATTACCCCAACATTTGTCCAGGGATTTTAATGTTTCAAAAGTTTACCACATCTCTGATTCCACTTTATCCCCAGCAGAGGCAGTGTAAAGTATTAAAACCCTGAATCTAGAGCCAGGAAGACATACATTCACATCCCACCTTTTCTGCTTACTAGATATATGTCTTCAGGCAAACTATTTAGCTTTTCTGAGCCTTGTTTTTTGCATTTAGAAATGGGAGATTTCATTGTGAGGATTAAATAGTGTATGCAAAGTCTCTAATACAATGCTTGGTATCTGGTAGGGATTCAGCAAATTATAGCTATTATAATTATTAGGATGAATATAATCAGACCCATTTTAAAGATGAGCAGTTTGAGGCTTAGAAAGATCAAGACTTATTCAAGTCTTGTGATTTCCAACCGGGGTTTTTTTTCACTTTGTGAAAACTTTAGAGAGAATGTTCATCAGTGGCTCTGAGCCCAGAGAGCTTTACCTGCCAAAGGTCCAGGCCAAGAACACTGATGTTATAATAGTGGCAAATGGTAGGATCAGGCTTATATTTAGGGTTGTCTATTTCTGGATGAATCCACTCCCCTTGGTAATTAGGATTGTCAATGATCCGAGGCTTCCATTGTCCCTAAGCAAAGAACCAAAGAATGAACATGCATTAGTATTTTTCTATTTTTCTGATTTCATGCAGTCAGAAAGGCCAATCAACTTATAAAGATAATTGTATACTAGGCACAGGGTATTCAGAGCAAGATCCTTGGAGCTTCTTTACCCTTCTTTAGGCTAATGTACAAGAATGTACTTTCGGCTAAGTTCTCTTTTTTTACCCCGGGGTAGCTGAACCAAGTGGCAAAGACCTATTCTGACACTGGCCCCATTTCTCGGCAGAATCTCATTAATGACTTTAAGAAAATGTAGCTTCCAAGGGGATGTTATCTGAGGCCCCTGGAACTTGCAGTTGTTCTCTTCCTGGTGTGCAGCACAGGAAACCATGGCCAAATAAAACCATGCTGGCTTCAGCCAGTTTTCTCTCTGGACCATTCAACAGCTCATTCCTTTATTTCCCTCTTGTGTCTAACACTAGGCCAGGAGTTATTCCTTAAAAAGAAGTTCTCCCTACCTCCCAACACTTTTGGCTAACTCACGTCCTACTCCTTCCCCTCTGGGCCACTTCTGAGACTTCTTGTTCCCGACCCCTGACCCATTTCCTGTTTTGATCATGTTCCTTTCACTGGCTGCTCTCCACTACTCAGGACAAGCCTTTCACTCAGGGCTGCCTGAACCTCTGCATTCCAGCACTGGCCTTTACCAGTTCACCCTTTCCCAGGTAGGCATAGCCCTGAGAGCAAGGCCCAGAGGAGCTGTGGTTTTCTGAGGGGCAGTGGGCGGGGTGGAAAGATGACTGAAGGATCTCAGAGTTTCTGTTTCGTAAATTAGAAATTATAACCCTTCTCTCTTATTTCCCCTACCTATTGGAAAGGGAGATTCCTCACCTTATACTTTGGATTTAGTATCAGGGGTCCTTCCCACTCCCCATCCATTGCCTCATTCCAGTCTTCTGGCTTCTTGGCCCCTGGGTCTGGGATGTACTCAAAGTCCTCCCAATCCTAAAAATGAAATGTTCCTTGGTGAGGACAGATGCATGGGGCTCGGGTGAAACTGGGGTCCAGAGTGCAGTCAGGCTGGACCTGGCTCCCTACCCCTGCCATCTTCCTGTCCCCACTGCATGAAGGCCCAACCCAGGACTCTGCACACAAAACCAGTGTAGGAGAGAAAAAGTCTTTAAGGAATTCTGATCCCTCACTCTGAGCTTAACTCTGACCTTGAGTACTGCAAGGTCAAATAAAATAAGGATTCCCCTTATCTCCGACCCTGCCTCTTCCTCAATTATGTTCACCTTTTTTATTGTCCTAATCCCTGGTGGCATAGCTAACCAAAATGGTCAGCAGTTCGAATTCACCAGGCCCTAGTTGGAAACGCTATGGGGCAGTTCTAACCTGTCCTATAGGGTCATTTTGAGTAGGGTTGCTATGAGTAGGAATCGACTCAACAGCAACAGGTTTGGTTTTGGGTTTTTATTGTTATAATGGAGCAGAGTTTGAATCTACCAGCTGCCCCTGTGGACATGGAAACCCTATGGACCAGTTCTCCTCTGTCCTATAGGGTCGCTATGAGTTGGAATTGATTCGACGGCAACAGATTTGTGTTTTTTTTTTGTTTTATTGTTGTAATAGCCTGGGTTTTTTTCCTGAAGGCTTTGTACCCCAAGGTGCTCCCAGGTCTGTGTCAGTGCTCCCTTGTACCCCAACCAAACCAAAACCAAACCCAATTCCACCTCATAGTTACCCGTTGTTGGACAGAGTAGAACTGCCCCATAGGGTTTCCAAAGGCTATAAATCTTTAAGGAAGCAGACTGCCACATCTTTCTCCCACAGAGTGGATGGTGGGTTTGAACTTTTGGTTAGCAGCTGAGCTCTTAAACACTGTGCTGCCAGGGTTCCTGTACCTCAGGTCCCGCCTGTCTCCCAACAGACAGCTCCAAGTCACAAACAGCCTACCCTAGCTTTCCTACTTCTTCTACTGTGGAGCTTCTAAGGCTTTTTTGTGTCTAGTTGGCAGTTTGCCTCGGTGCTAACTATTTTCCCAGACTGACTGAAATCTTCCATGCCCAGTCCACCAGACTCACAGTCATTCAGCTTCATTGCGACTGGTGGGCAGTTTCCTGGTTTGTGGCCTGGGTCAGCTGCTTTGAGATTTCTGAGATAGACAGCATCCTATCCCTGGGGCTATAGTTTCTGTCTTCCCATTCAGAAGGGGGCATAGAAGTCTGCAGTCTCTCCTCTCTCTCCTAAGCCCTGAGCCAACCAGGACTACATCAGGTTCATGGTCCTTACCAGGAGGAAGGGTTGATGATTAGTCTTGCTGCCCTGAGCCTGTGCCTGATGGGCCTGGCAGGAACCTAGCACCTTACTTTTCCACAGAGTTGAAGACCCAGACATTCCACCTGATCGTCTACCTTAATTCCTTGACTACACCTTACTCCCCTTAGGATTGAAGCCCTTTGCCGAATTTCCCTACACATGGCTGGGCCACTGCCTGCCTCTCTGCAGGCCTCTCATTAGGGACTGTACTCCAACTGCTGTGTCCCTTCCTGCCCCCTGCCTGACCCCAAACATTTCCACAACATGGAGCTACTCCTGCTCTAACCTGTGGAGTAGCAACATGGCACCTGAGATGAGACCCTCCATGACCTGGTCCAGCAGACCTCTCCAACCTCATCTTCTACCACCCCCCACCTTGAACTTTATGCTCCCAAAATATCAAGCTGGTGCTTTCAGCTCTTTAAATAACCATATTATTTTTCATTTAACCATTGTACATTTGCTCCTGCTGTTCTCTGAGTCTAGAATGCCTTCCCTCCAACCCAGTTTCCCACTTCTCTTGTTCTAATAAATTCATTGCTTGAAATTCAGTATATTATTAACACATAAATGTTGCATACTGAAGACTTACCATGTACCAGGCACTGTATTACATATTTTATGTTAAGTTATTTAATCTTTATGACAACCTTCACACATAGATATTATAAATAATCCCTGTTTTACAGATGGGGAAACTAACTTTCATAGTGGTTCTGTTCCTTGTCCAGGGTCTAACTGCTAATAGGCTGGGGTCTCACAGTTAATAAGTGGTAGAGCTCAGATTCAAATCCCTATCTGTGTGATCCCAGAGCCTATGTTCTTAATCCTTAGGTCAACCCAATCACTCAGGTATTGCCTCCTCCTTCCCAGAGCACTGCCCACACCCCACCCAGGTTGCCTTAGGAGCCTCTCTTGGACTCCCACAGGCTTTGGCTTCCCTGGCTGTCAGCATTTGTTACATGTGTGATCACTGTCTGTTTATTTGTCTGCCTACATTAGGCTCTGAGCTTCTGGAAAGCAGAGATTGTTCTACTCATAGCTATATCCAGTACAGTTTCCTCAGTGAATGATAATGAGTTAATGAATAGACTCCTCATCTACCCCATATCAATAAACTTGGAGTCAAAGAAATCCAGGTTAGACTCCTGGTTCCAAAGTATGTATGCCTGGGCAAGTCACTTAATTTTCTAAGCATCAGTTTCCTTAACCATAAAGGAGAGATCATAACACACTGTTCACAGGAACTGCCAGAAGTATCAAAGTTAAGTTCCTGATATATATACGTCCTCAACAAATGTGAATTGCTGCCCTTTTCCCTCCACACCTTTTTGAATATCAATATTTAGCTGGGCATCTCCTTGAGGGATTGGTGCCCCAACCTCTGCTTTACCCGAGATCCCCACCTGCTTCCCAGCCAAACACCCTCTGACCTCAGGTTTCTTATCTTCAGGATCCTCTATTTGCAGACGCTCATCCCATTTCCTTGGTTTCTGGGCATAGGGGTCTTTTATCTTCCTGGGTGGCAAGAAGTCCCAGTCATCCTCCAGACCCCCGGCTGCCACTTGCTTGTTATCGATTTTGACCTCATAAGTAGCATTGGGACGAATGATCAGAGTGTATAGGTGAGTGTCTTTATTGATCTATGAAGGGGATGGGGGGGTATCTCAGTCCTGTGTTGCACACCTTTAGACCTTGAGCATTAAATTCATCGTCTAAAGCAAACTCTCAGTTTCCTGAGTGCCACCCCCGCACATTCACAAACATACTCACTACATCCCTTGTCCTGCTTCTCTTGTTAACCCTGCAGGCACTCTAGAGTTCATTCTCCTACTATATACTCAGAGGAACCTTCCCTGATTCCCTACACTGGGTCGGGGCCTCCTCTGGTCTCCTCTAGCTCTCATCCCCGCTCCAAAACAGCTCTGATCATTCTGTAGGTAACCGTCAGTTTGCCTGTCTGTCCCACTAGACTGTGGTCTCCTCAAAGGCAGGAGTCATGTTTGATTCATCTGTTGTGTCTGAAGCTCCCAGCATGAGGCGTGTCCCAGAGTAGGGCCTCAGGGAGTCCCTGCACATACCTATGTACAGTCTTGCTAGGGAAGGCCTTGGGTCTACATACAGCTCTCCAATGACCCAGCCCCTAAGTCTTCTCTAGACTTACTTCCTGCCTCTCCCTTGCATTCCAGCTGCTCCAAACCTCTTGTAGTGCCACTCTTTTCCATGTCTCCTTGAGTTTTCTCATGCTATTACCTCTTCCAGTAATTCATTCCTCCCTAAAATTGTCACAACCCTTCATAAGACCCATTTATACATGTCTTTCAAAAGTCTATGCAGGGTAAACCTCTAGGAAGCATTTCTTAACCCTCTAGATTGAGTAGGGCACCTTCTCTCTGCTCTCATAGACTCTGATCATACTAGGTGACCACTACTTTACCTGACTGCCACCTTTACTGGACTGTGAGTTCTATGAGGGTAGAGGCCATGCCTGATGCATTCTGTCCCCAGCCCAAGGCACGACACAGAGTTGGCACTTAGTGAGTGCCTATTGAGTTGCTGATAAAATCTACCTATTATCCTGTGCCAACCTAGACCTCTCTGGTTTGATGTGATTAAAATAAACCCACCCCCACTTCTATGCCCAGCACTCCTCTCTTCCAATCTAGCAGTGAGCAACGGGCCATGCCAACCAAGCATTGTTCCAAGAGATGACTTCATATGACTCCCTAGGCTTTGGGGTCAGGCACTCCTATGTGAACTCCTGCAACTTACAGCATTTCTCTAGATCTGTTTTCTAATCTGTAAGATAAAGATGACGGTATTTACAGGGTTTTTTTCTCATGGTATTTCCCTTTGTAATGAAGGATGACCTGTACCTTATTATTGCCAAAGCCACAGATGTCAGGGCCTGGAAATTAAGCCCCAGTGCATTATTTCACATCACTTTTAGGCAGTTTGCCTGGTCCAAGGCCAAGACCCAAGATAGACACAGGCTGTGTATCAATCAGAGTCCCAGCAGGAAATAGATAGCACAATCAAATTTCAGATTATTTGAGGGCGACTTAAGAAAGGGACAGTTTACAAAGGACATTGAGAAACATAAGGAACAGAGCTTATGGGGCTATTACCATCCTAGGGCTGAAGGGGTGAGGAGAAGCTGTGGTTACCAGAGGCAGGAAGAAAAAGAGCCCTGTAGAAAAGGTAGCCAGGAGAGAATCTGTGACTTTCAGTTGAGAGAACTCAACTGGGAGAATAAATACCCCAACCTCACTCTCTTCTCTTCATCTAATTTCCTGCCAAGTTTCCCCGTTGACCAAACCCAACAAGAAGTTCCTCCTTTGTCAGGCCCCATGCTGGGTGTTCCACTTCTCTTTTTGTCATATATCCTGGGTTGTTCTAAGCCATAAGTAGCTCTTCTGGGTCTTGGAAAATGGCCCAGCTACAGTAGAATAAGGGGCAGAATGGGGGTAACACGAGGTTGTAGCATTTTTCTGTCTCTTGCCAGGCTTGGAAATTCCCTAGTTTTTCTTGTGCCAATTCCAGGAATTGACCTGCTTCTCTTGGGCATGTCAACTTTCTCATCTCTAGAATGGGCTTAATATGACCTTTCAAAGTTCAAAGAGCATAACAGATAGGCTATGGTCATTATTATATATATTTTTTTCCTTCTCTCCTATACCTCTATCTCATCTTCTGGCTAGAGTTCTTCTTGATCCCTGAGGAACTGAGCTCAGTCACCAGCTTTTCCTCTATCCTTCAGCTCCTAGAGTAGCTTATCGCCTTTGGGGGATATTCTAAATCTAATAGATTTTAGAGCCACAAATGATGGAAAACTCATGAGAGACATAGAAACTGCATCCTACAAGTCATTCCCTCTGTTTTATTGTAGCTCCTTCCATGTGGGATGCCTTTTTAACAAAAAATTTATTAAAATAAAACATATATGTGACAAAATCACTTCTTCCTTCCATTCCTCCTAAAATTTCAATGACATCAATGTTTAGGAAGTAAAATTCTAACTCCCTAGCCTGAACTTCAAAGGTTTCCAGGAATAGGACTTAACCTAGTTTTTTAACCTCACTCCTCATTTTATTGCTCTATGACATCCTACATATGTACAAACACACACACATGCACACAGACACACATATACACACATGACATGGTCTCACCATTTCTCTCCTTACATCTGAATTTCATTCTTTTGAGCTTTTGCACACAAAGTTTTTAGTTTGTTCTCTGCCCTAGTTACACTTTCTGTACCTCCTTTTTTGTCTACTAAAATCTTGCTCATTCTTCAAAGAACGATTAATACCTCCCCCAATAAGCCCTCAATTGGACAGAGTCATGCCATCTTCTGTGATCTCATAGTACGTCACCAATACCTTTTTAAAATTGTCTTTCACACTACTTTTTAAAAAGGGCAATCATGTGCCTAGGTTCCCACTTAACTAGAAAGAGCACAGGGTTTAAAACCAGACAGACTGGGCTCAAATCCTGGCTTCTCACGTACTTGCCTTGTGCAAATTTTTGCCTCCATTTTCTCACCTATAAAATAGAGATAATAACACCCACCTTGTTTAGTTATTTGAATATCAAATAAATAATATTCACACAAAAATTCTAAAAAAACACATCTTTTATGATTTCCAATTTCGCTATCACTGCTAGCCCACACACACACACAAACTCCTTTTGAGAAGGGTGAATTCTGAAGAAAATAGAGATGAAGAGAGAACAAATTTTAGACACCCAGAGTGTTGTCCTACATAAGAAAGAAATTGAAAGAGAAGATTCCAGTTGCGGGAATAAGGGATAAAGGCAGAGAAAGGGGAGAAAGGCTGAAGAGGAAGATTGTGGTAAGAGCTTGTAGCAATCTGAACTCCCTAGGGGAAAGAAAAAAATGTTTACAAAGAACTTCTATGTTTAGAGAGAAGTTTTGCTGTGTGATGTGTAACCCTTTCCTCTGAATTTGTAAAAGAAACGTTCAGTAAAATCTACATTCTTCATCAGTGCTTTGGCAGTTAGATTTGTTGTTGTTGCTTGTTGGGTTGTTTTTGCTGTTGTTGTTTTTGTTTGTTTAAATAATTTAATTTTTTTATTGTTGTTGAGAATACACATGGCAAAAAATACACCAACGCAAGTTTCTACATACACAGTTCACGTATACAATTCACTGGCATTGATTTCATTCTTTGAGTTGGGCAACAATTCTACTGAGTTGTTCCTCCCACATTAACATTAACTCACCTCCTCCTAAGGTTCCTATCTAATCTTTGGAGGTACCATTGTCAGTTGGATCCCACTTGTTTGTTTTTTAATATAACATTGAAAGTGGATTCAAGGTTGGCACTAAGAAAAAGCTAGACTGCTCTGAGGAGTCCCGGTTATATATATAGGTTACAAGTGCAGAACACTGGACACACTACAGGCACTTGATAGAGGTGATTTCCCTGACCTCCTATGCCTTTCTTCTGCTGAGGATAGGAACCTCGTTTTGAGCACGCTGCCTTATTGTAAATAGATGCCTTTGAGAGTGCCTGCACAGCTTATTACCCGCTCCTCTTTTCTGAGAACAGTCCCCTGTACTGTAGCCGTGTTGACACTATGTCACCTCACCTCCTTGGTCTATTTATATTAGGCTTCAGGTTTCTCTCATGTCTTTGAAGAGTCTTACTCTGTGTGTGTGTGTGTGTGTGTGTGTGTGTGAGAGAGATGGGGGAAGCGGGGGGTAGCTATCTCATCAGGAAATTTCTGTTCCAAATCAATCTGAGCCTTTTCTTCAACAAGCTCTCATTATGACCTCCTGAGACGCACAGCGACTTCTATCAAAAATCTTACCAAACATGATGTAATACTTGGATTCTGAGTGCATATCCTCTTGGTTCAGGGTGTCAGGGAAGTTTCACATATCCACCACCACAATCGATGCCTTGCTCGTGTTTTACTGAAAACTGAACCACCAAGGTTTCATTTTCATTGCTTAACGACTTAACTCTGGTTGAGAGGGTGTAAAACTTGGCATCTTCACTGGTCTGGAGACCTAGGAGCAGAAAGCATACAGTCTTCAGGCTGAAATACCCAAAGAGCTGCCAGACAGACCGAGCATTTGGCCTAACCAATCTCTAGTACTTTCTTGCTCACCTAACATGTGCCAGGTAGCATGCTGAATGCTTTACACACTTCTCTCATTCAAGCCTTAGAAGAAACCTATAAAACGGATATTATCCCCACTTTACAAATTAGGAATCTGAGTCATGGAGAGGTGAAGTGACCTGCTTAGGGTCACACAGCTAGTAAGAAACCAAACTGGTATTTTAAGCTTCGTTTGTCTGATTCTTTCTTTCCCCTTTACCCCATTGCTTCTGATTTTCAAGAGATTCTTTTTTTTTTTTTAATTTTTTAGTTTTTATTGTGCTTTAAGTGAAAGTTTACAAGCCGAGTCAGTCTCTCATACAAAAACTTATATACACCTTGCTATATACTCCTAGTTGCTCTCCCTGTAATGAGACAGCACAATCCTTCCCTCCACTCTATTTTTGTGTCCATTTGGCCAGATTCTGACCCCCTCTTCCCACTCATCTCCCCCTCTCTTCCCACTTATCTCCCTTCCAGATGGGAGGTGCCCACATAATCTCATGTGTCTACTTGATCCAAAAAGCTCACTTGTCACCAATATCATTTTCTATCCCATAGTCCAGTCCAATCCCTGTCTGAAGAGTTGGCTTTGGGAATGGTTCCTGTCATGGGCTAACAGAAGATCTGGGGACCATGACCTCTGGGGTCTTTCTAGTCTCAGTCAGACCATTTAGCCTGGTCTTTTTGGGAGAATTTGAGGTCTGCATCCCACTGCTCTCCTGCTCCCTCAGAGGTTCTCTGTTGCGTTCCCTGTCAGGGCAGTCATTGGTTGTAGCTGGGCATCACCTAGTTCTTCTGGTCTCAGGATGATGTAGTCTCTAGTTTACGTGGCCTTTTCTGTCTCTTGGGTTCATAATTATCTTGTGTCTTTGGTGTTCTTCATTCTCCTTTGCTCCAGGTGGATTGAGACCAATTGATGCATCTTAGATGGCCGCTTGCTAGTATTTAAGACCCCAGATGCCACTCTCCAAAGTGGGATGCAGAATGTTTCAAGAGATTCTTTAATACTGTTCCGTAGCTTTACAAAAACAAAGTCTCCTTTCTTCTGAGGCCCTCTTGTTGTTGTTGTTGTTAGGTGCTGTCAAGCCTGTTTCAACTCATAGCAACCCTATGTACAACAGAACAAAACACTGCCTGGTTCTGTGCAATCTTCATAATCATTGTTATGCTTGAGCCCACTGTTGCAGCCACTGCATCAATCCATCCTGTTGAAGTTCTTCCTCTTTTTCACTCACCCCCTACTTTACCAAGCATGATGTCCTTCTCCAGTGATTGATCCCTCCTGATAACATGTCCAAAGTATGTGAGACATAGTCTCGCCATACTTCCCTTTAAGGAGCATTCCAAGACAGATTTGTTCATTCTTTTGGCAGTTAATGGTATAGTCAATATTCTTTGCCAACACAATTCAATGGTGTCAATTCTTCTTCGGTCTTTCTTATTCATCGTCCAGCTTTCCCATGCATATGAGGTGATTGAAAACACCATGGCTTGGGTCAGGCACATCTTAGTCCTCAAGGTGACATCTTTGCTTTTCAACACTTTAAAGAGGTCTTTTGCAGCAGATTTGCCCAATGCAATGCGTCGTTTGATTTCTTGACTGCTGCTTCCATGGGTGTTGATTGTAGATCCAAGTAAAATGAAATCCTTGGAAACCTCAATCTTTTCTCTGTTTATCATGATGTTGCTTATTGGCCCAGTTGTGAGGATTTTTATTTCTTTATGTTGAGGTATAATCCACACTGAAGGCTGGGGTCTTTGATCTTTATCACTAAGTGCTTCAAGTCCTCCTCGCTTTCAGCAAGTAAGGTTGTGCCATCTGCATAAACACATGTTAATGAGTCTTCCTCCAATCCTGATGCCCCATTCTTCTTCATATAGTCCAGCTTCTTGGATTATTTGCTCAGCATACAGATTGAATAAGTATGGTGAAAGGATACAACCCTGACACACACCTTTCCTGACTGTAAACCACGCAGTAATCCTTTGTTCTGTTCCAATGACTGCCTACCTGTACAGGTTCCTCATGAGCACAATTAAGTGTTCTGGAATTCCCATTCTTTGAAATGTTATCCATAATTTGTCATGATCCACACGGTTGAATGCTGTTGCATAGTCAATAAAACACAACTAGACATCTTTCTGGTATTCTCTGCTTTCAGCCAGAATCTACCTAACACCAGTAATGATATCCCTGGTTTCACATCCTCTTCGGAATCCAGCTTGAATTTCTGGCACTTCCCTGTTGATACACTGCTGCAGCTGCTTTTGAATGATCTTCAGCAAAATTTTACTTTTGTGTGATATTAATGATATTGTCTTAGTCATCTAATACTGCTATAACAGAAATACCACAAGTGGATGGCTTTAACAAAGAGTAGTTTATTCTGTCACAGTCAAGTGGCTACAAGTCCAAATTCAGGGCGTCAGTTCCAGGGGAAGGCTTTCTCTCTCTGTCCGATCTGGAGAAAGGTCCTTGTGATGCATCAGTCTTCCCTTGGTCTGGGAGCATCTCAGCAGGAACCTCAGGTCCAAAGGACACGCTGTGCTCCAGGCACTGCTTTCTTGGTGGTATGAGGTCCCCATGTCTCTCTGCTCGCTTCTCTCTTTTATATCTCAAACGAGATTGGCTTAAGACACTACCTAATCTTGAAGACCTCATCAGTATAATTGCTTCTAATCCATTTTATTACATCATAGTGGTAGGATTTACAACACATAGAAAAATCAGAAGATAGAATGGTAGACAATAATACAATTATACAAGGGAATCATGACCTAGCCAAGTTGACAGATATTTTGGGGGGACACAATTCAATCCATGACAGATATTGTTCAATAATTTCCACATTCAGTTGGATGTCCTTTCCTGGGAATAGGCATAAGTATGGATCTCTTCCAGTTGATTGGCCAGGTAGCTGTCTTCCAAATTTCTTGGCATTGACGAGTGAGCACTTCCAGCACTGGATAATTATCAGTGCATCCTGATTGCATGTTTGATCAATTTCAGACTGCAGAAGCTGGTAAAAAATCTTCAGTTTCTTCATCTTTGGCCTCAGTGGTTGGTACATAAATTTGAATAATAGTCGTATTGACTGGTCTTCCTTTAAGGCATATGGATATTACCCTATTGCTGACAGTGTTATATTTCAGGATAGATCTTGAAATGCTCTTTTTAACAATGAATGCAATGCCATTCCTCTTCAAGTTGTCATTCTTGGCATAGTAGACCATATGATTGTCTAATTCAAAATGACCAATACCAGTCCATTTCAGCTCACTAATGCCTAGGATATCAGTCTTTATGCATTCCATTTCATTTTTTACAATTTCCAATTTGCCTAGACTCATACTTTGTACACTCCACATTCCAATTATTAATGGTTGTTTGCAGCTGTCTCTCGTCATTTTGAGTCGTGCCACATCAGTAAATAAAGGTCTTGAAAGCTTGACTGTATCCATATCATTAAGGTTGACTCTACTTTGAGACTGCAGCTCTTCCCCAGTTGTCTTTTGAGTGTCTTCCAACCTGAGGGGCTCATCTTCTGGCACTATATCAGACAATGTTCTGCTGCTATTCATAAAGTTTTCACTGGCTAATTCTTTTCAGAAATAGACTGCCAGGTCCTTCTTCCTAGTCTGTCTTAGTCTGGAAGCTCAGCTGAAACCTGTCCACCATGAGCGACCCTGCTGGTATTTGAATACCAGTGGCATATCTTCCAGCATCACAGCAACAGGCAAGTCCCACAGTATAACAAACTGACAGACACATAGAGGCTGAGGCCCTCTGGGTGACCAGAATTGGGCTCTGCCATGCACAAGTGTTGTGGTAGCAAGAGGCCTGCTCTGCCTCTTACAAATAATCATCATTGCTAACATGTACTGAACACTTACCCTTTACTAGGCAATGTGCTTCACTTACATCTATTCTCTTAACCTTCATAATAACCCCATGAGGTGGGTTCTCTAATATCTCCACAATACCATGAAGTCCCTGAGGCTGTTTCACTTGTCCACGGTGAAATAACAAGTAAAAAAACCAAATCTGTTGCCATGGAGTCAATTCCAACCTTTTGGTTCGCAGCTGTAGCTCTTAACCAGTGCACCACCAGGGTTTCTGAATAACCAGTAAGTCTGTCTAATTCCAGAGCTCTTCCCACACTCAACCATTAAACTTTCTCTCCTTCCCCATACAGTAGCAGGGCTATAAGGAAGCTCAAAGCCTTTTTAATAACCATGTTGCTTTAAAGATGAAAAACTAAGTCCCGGAGAAGGAAAATTACTTATCCAAGATCATATGGCCACAAATCACCAAACTAAGATATGAGCCTGGTCTCCTGATGTCCAGGCCTGGTCATTCCATTATTTCATGCTGCTACTCAGATTGCTGGTTATGACTCTGACTCATAACTCCCTGAGCCTCAGTTTCTTCATCAGCAAAATGTGGACAATTATCGCTACCTCATAGGGTTCCCATGAAGGTCAAATGGGTAAGAGATATGAGAAGCACTTTGTAAACTATAAACACAAAACATGAGAAGGGTTATCATTATTCATACTTTAGTCAGATCCATGCACAGGATCCCTCCTCTCAGTCCCTGAGCCGGGTGAGCATCCTTCCCTCACAATCCCACAGTTCTCTGTACTTCCCTGGGTCACGCTACATTGCAACAAGGATTATTTCAGACTCTTTGAATAATTTTTAATTTCCTGAAGAGCAGGGACATCTTACATTCCTAGCATCTACAGCAGGGCCTGACATAGAGGAGAGGATCAATAAAAATGTCTTAAGTTATAAGAAGGCTCAAAGGTCATGGATCCTGATTCAGACAATGTCCCTTGCATCTATTGCACACCAGGCTCTGTGCTAAGCATTTTCATGAGATTCATAACAGCAGCCAGGAAGAAGATATTGCAGTGGGAGCTGTCTACATTTTAAAGAATATGCTTACTTCCTCCAAGATCTCAGGTGGGGCTTGAGTAGCCAGGGGAGGCTTCATGGAGGAGAGAGCAGGCACAACGGAAACAGCTCTGAGCCCATAGGCAAAAGACCTAATTTTGAGTCTTGGCTCTGCCAAAAACTTGCTATGTAGCCCAATATAATCCCCCCAACCTCATTTTTGTTCAAGGGCCCTTCTAGACAACAGGGTTCTTCTAGAACGCCAAGGGTCTTTCTAGACAACAGGAACCTGAGTGGAATGACTTGGGAGGGACAACAACCAAGGAACCAAACAGGTCATGGTACCTGTACAAACTGCCCTCGGAGCCACCAAAGCACAAGTGGCCCATCAAACAGGTCATGGTACCTGTACAGACTGCCCTCGGAGCCACCAAAGCACAAGTGGCCCATGAGTGACTCAGACAGTCTCCAACTCTCTCCTATCAGATCTCAAATGCCCAAACCAGTTCTCACTCTCCTCTAATAAGCATGAAAATGAGATTCGTAACAGTAGCCAGGAGGGACATGATGGGAAATCACTCCAGGGGATGATCAGATCAATGGATTCTGTTTATAGGACAAAACTTCCTCAGACAAAAACTCATGCCTATAGACCTTGTCTTCAGAGATTGCCCTTCTTCCACATTATTTGACTCTTATGACAGCACTAATGAGCACTGCAGGTGATGATTATTATTTCCGTTAATATCAAGGCTCAAGGAAGCAAAAAGATTTGTCCAAATCATGTAGCCCATAAATCATAGAGCTGGGAGTTACCCTCAGTTTGCCTGCTCCACTCTTCACCATACCAAGACGCTTTAGGAAAGAGCAATATTGGGAGGTTGTACAGTACTTTCCCCTGTTTCAAGTGCAGAGTATTATTTGAAAAATCCTAAGATTACAACCTAGGAAACCCTATGGGGCAGTTCTACTCTGTCATATAGGGTCGCATGAGTCAGAATCAACTCAACAGCACACAGCAACAACAGGGCTGGGGAAAGTGGTATTGTCAGTGGTGATGAACACAGTCCCTGGAGTCAGATCCAGAGTCAAATTTCAGTCCCACCTCTTGCCAGCTGTATATGTAGCATTGGATAAATAGTCTAATCTCTCTGAGGCCACTCTGCAAAACTGGGAAAATAATAGTAACCTCCTCATAGGGTTGTTGGGAGCATCAATCGGAATAACGTACTTAGGAAGGGTTTAGTTTTAAATGCCTGTTGTCCAACCAATAAAAAAATAGTCATTACTGTTTTGCTGAGATTTCATCCTTCTCCATCTACTACTTCTGTGTTTTAGGAAAAAGAACTGAATTGGTGATCATGGATAAATACGATTGTATAGAAGTCAGAATTTTTCCAGTCAGTTACTATGTTCCTGAATTCCAGTATTTACCTTTATCTTTTTCTTTGTCTCCATAAAATTTTCCTGCAGTGAGCTGAAATTTACCGTAATCTGGACTATGTTTAGATTCCACCCATCTGCTTTTCCATCCATCTATGAGGCAGAGGAGAAAAAAGGCAACACATAGAAATGATCTGTGTTTTCTTAAAGACAATAAAATGCAGCTAAGGCTGACCAAGCTTTAGGAAAAAGATAAGGGAATACCTGGAGGTGACTCCAATATTCTTGAAATTCCCCTCACTGTCTGCTACCTGAATCCCACCATTCATCATGTTGATGCTCCATCCCACCCTCTACCATGTGTGCTAAGTCCTAAAAACCACCATGGGAATGTACAGTTGAAAGGCATGAGACATTTATTCTCATAAAAGTAGATGGAAAAATCTTGTTAGAGAGACTAAATCCTTATATATATTTTTATATTTATTAAAATACAATTAAAAAATTAGCTCACCAAATAGACCAGCAATACCATTTTATACTTCTTGAATTCGCAATGATATTCTTCATTCAATTTCCAGATACCCTTTTTTATTGCTTAAACTTTTTAGACTCTCCCTTGCAGTTTCAAGGAGATGCTGATAAATTTGTTTTGCTTTGGCAAAGATGGCATTTAGACGAATGGGCATTTTTTGGGGGACCTGGTGCCCCATCCAAACATTCAGTGCCTTTCTGATTTCACACCTTAGAGTTGCTGACTCCTACCTCCTGGGCTCACCATGGTCCCAAAGTCACAGGGCAATTTGGCATCTTGAGACAGAAGAAGCCTTGGGGGTAGCCTTTATTTCATCTCCTTCTTGCAGCTGAATGACTATTTCTCAAATCTTCTCCCCAATATTTAGAGTTACTACCTTAGCTCTGCCCATAAATACCCCACATCAAAACATGTCTAAGAAAACCACTCTGAACTGGCTTTGTCAGCTCCTCTTACTCAGGTTTGACCAGTCAACTAGTTTCCCTCATGAGACCCATGGAGCTTGGACTTGCTTTCCGTGGGCTTTCTCTGCCTCTCCCAAGGTCTCAGTATTAGGCCAGGGCATCTTGGTGTCCGCCTTACCCGCCCACCACTCCCCCTAAAGGAAGGACCCCAGCAGGTTCTTTCTGCCTGAAGATCCTGCTTCCCTGACCATAGCTGACCAAATGAAAGATAAGGATTGATGCCCAAGTCAAAAGATTTGTTATTAAATGTTAGTTCCTGCATTTGGCTCCCTAAAAACCTCACCTCATTTATTCCCAGGGACAATGCTATGAAACAGGTATTGCATTCGTTCTCTTTTGCATCTAATAAGTGAATCCAAACCTGTCTGATTTCAAACACTGTCTCTCCTCTGGAAGAAGAGAAAGATCAAGAAAAAGTGCTATGGAGAAACAAAAAGTGTAACAATAACATCTACTGTTTACCAACCATATGTTAGGCATTGTGCTGAGTACTTTGCATGCATTTTCTTATTGCATGCTTATATTAGCTCTGTAATGAATGTCCTATTTTTTCTCCATTCCAAAGCTGAGGGAAGCAAAACTGAGAAACTTGCCCAAGAGCCAAGTTTATAAGTAAGTGGGTAAGCCAATCTCAGACCCAGGCCTATGCAATACCAGTCTGTATTTTTGACCCCTATGTTCTACTTTGTCCTATAAGGTAGCTATGAATCGGATTCAACTCAACAGCAATTTTTTTTTTTTGGTTATACTATATGGCAGAATTAATATGGCCCTTCTAGCCATAGTCTTTGTGACTCCCAAATAATAACTGGGTGGGACTATGCAAATAAGGTGCATGGAAACTGTGATGGTCAAGGTTATGTGTCAACTTGGCTGGGCTATATTTTCAGTGGTTTGGTAGTTATTTAATGATGTAATTTGGCAGTTATGTAATGATGTAGTCATCTTCCATCTTGTCGCCTAATGTAATTATCCTCTATTTTGTCATGTGCTGTAAATCCTAGCCTCTATGCCTGTGGTTATGGTCCCATTTGGGAATGATTTGTCTGTTAGGTTAATGAGGCAGGGTTAGGGTGGGATGTATCTTGAGTCACCACCTTACTAGAAGATGTGACTCAGATCACCACCCTTATTCAAGTCATGCCTTTACTTGAGTCACACCTTTTATCTTACAAGAGATAAAAGGAGAGATATGAGCGGGGGGGGGGCCACTACCACCAAGAAAGAAGAATTAGAAGTGGAATGGTCCTTTGGACCCGGGATCACTGTGCTGAGAATCTCCCAGACCCAGGAGACAGAAAGAGAGAATTGTAATACTAGAGAAGTCAAGAAGCACCAGCAGAGAAGTGGCAGCAGCAGAGGCAGCAGAACCAGGAGGCTGGCAGGAGATGGTGCTGGGGTCTTCCAGGCCCATCGAACAAGAAAGCTGATCGCTTTCAGGCAGGCGATTTGCTGATGGAGTGGGGCGCCTTTGGGCACTTGGTGGAGCTAGGCTAGCAGACTCACTTTGCTAGAGAGTTAAGTGCCTTTGGGCTGAGGCTTGTTGGAGGAGTGTAGTGCCTCTGGGCACTTATCAGTAGAGCTAAAGAGCTTTGTAACACTTGCAGGGCAGAGGCTGGGCCAGCCCAATAGGACCAAGGAACCTAGAGGCCAAGGGCCAGGGAGAGGCCGGCCTGTGGGTACGGCCAAGAAGCTGTCCTGACCTAAGAACTGTATCCTGAGTCCTTCCTGATCCTGAATTATAATCTGTTACTTCCCTAATAAACTCCATAATCATGAATATTATCTGTGAGTTCTGTGTGGCCATTACAACAAATTATCGAACATAGCAGAGCAGTACAGAATGCCATGGGAGGGATGACTGGTGAATTGGTAAAAAGGTTGGAGAGGGGAGGTACATCTGACCCTCACCTCAGTTAATCAGCTTTGGGCTGTTGATGTTGATGGTGAATCTCTCTCCCTTTCGTGAAGTTAGAGGAAGTCAGAAGCCCCTGCCATGCCATTCTTATAGATGCTACCACCTTTTCACCTCTTCTAAGTCTTTTCTTCAAATAGGCCAAATATCTATAGGTCCCCAGAGATACACCCAACAAAAAGTAACTAGTGGCTTGGACTTGGCATATCTAGCTGATAGATGCACACAATCACATCCAAGCCTGTAGAGATACAGAATCAAGGGAGCCATACAACCATGATTCCTCTGTCAAATGAATTTATCTCCATATCTGCACCTCCCAGCATGTCTGGCTTGGGATAGAACTCAAACTAAAAGACCAGGTTAAGTACTCATCTCTGCCACTAGGCTTCAGCAGTATTTTTAACCTCTATGAGACTCAGTTTCTTCATTTACAGAAAAGGGTTACCTAACTCATAGAGTTTCTGAGAGAATTAAATGAAATAGCATATAACATAGTGTTTGCCACATTACAGGTGCTCAGTAAATATTGCTTGCAGCTAAATCTGTATATACGTGTATAGGTATACAAAGACACATATTACAAAGGGTAAACGCTTTGAAGACAGGAGCTGTGCCTTTCCCAGCACCTGTTCCTGAGCCTGGGACAGAAAAGGTCCTTTAGAAAATGCTTGCCTAAGTAGATAAAAATACATACCTGCTGCTCTTACTCAGCATCGTCTGATTGTATCCTGTAAAAGAGAATTTGCTAGATCAACTAAAGCTTATCTCCTTCGGTGGAAACATTTTGTCAACCATTTCCAATGGAAAAATTTTCTAGATATTGCAAAAGATGTGGACCTCTTGTAAACAAAATTTAAACTTTCTTGAAGACTCAAGATCTGCATCAGGCTATAATGCACATAGAAGTATGTGTCTGGCTCTGAAGATTTTCTGTCTCCACCATTGTTTTTCTGCTGTGAGTACTCACTTCTCTCCGGGGTCAATGTGTTTCACTCTAGAAATTCACCCAGCTCACGTGAAACCAATGGACCTACATCCTGGCTTACCTACCCACCAGCTCACCTGCCTGCTTACTTTCTTTCCACCTGCCAAACCAGAATGGCCACATCTGACAAGACGAGAAGAGGGAGAGGCTTCAGCTGTCTTCAATAGATTTCATCCATCCATCCATTTATTCTTTATTTTTTTGAGGTCTTATTATATACTATGAGTCAGAATCGATTTGACATCAATGGGTTTTTTTTTTTTTCTTTAAATTATATGCTGGTGATCTTATACACAGAAAACCCTAAAGAATCCTCCAGAAAACTACTGAAACTAATAGAAGAGTTCAGCAGAGTCTCAGGTTATAAGGTAAACATACAAAAATCACTTGGATTCCTCTACATCAACAAAAAGAACATCGAAGAGGAAATCACCAAATCAATACCATTCACAGTAGCCCCCAAGAAAATAAAATACTTAGGAAGAAATCTTACCAAAGATGTAAAAGACCTATACAAAGAAAACTACAAAGTACTACTACAAGAAACTAAAAAGGACCTACATAAGTGGAAAAACATACCTTGCTCATGGATAGGAAGACTTAACATAGTAAAAATATCTATTCTACCAAAAGCCATCTATACATACAATGAACTTCCGATCCAAATTCCAATGATATTTTTTAATGTGATGGAGAAACAAATCACCAACTTCATATGGAAGGGAAAGAAGCCTCAGATAAGCAAAGCATTACTGAAAAAGAAGACGAAGATGGGAGGCCTCACTCTACCTGATTTTAGAACCTGTTATACAGCCACAGTAGTCAAAACAGCCTGGTACTGGTACAACAACAGGCACATAGACCAATGGAACAGAATTGAGAACCCAGATATAAATCCATTCACATATGAGCAGCTGATATTTGACAAAGGCCCAGTGTTAGTTAATTGGGGAAAAGATAGTCTTTTTAACAAATGGTGCTGCCATAGCTGGATATCCATTTGCAAAAAAATGAAACAGGACCCATACCTCACACCATGCATAAAAACTAACTCCAAGTGGATCAAAGACCTAAACATAAAGACTAAAACGATAAAGATCATGGAAGAAAAAATAGGGACAACCTTAGGAGCCCTAATACAAGGCATAAACAGAATACAAAATATTACCAAAAATGACGAAGAGAAACCAGATAACTGGGAGCTCCTAAAAATCAAACACCTATGCTCATCTAAAGACTTCACCAAAAGAGTAAAAAGACCACCTACAGATTGGGAAAAAATTTTCAGCTATGACATCTCCGACCAGTGCCTGATCTCTAAAATCTATATGATTCTGTTAAAACTCAACCACAAAAAGACAAACAACCCAATCAAGAAGTGGGTAAAGGATATGAACATGAACACGCACTTCACTAAAGAAGATATCCAGGCAGCTAACAGATATGTGAGAAAATGCTCTCGATCATTAGCCATTAGAGAAATGCAAATTAAAACTACGATGAGATTCCAACTCACTCCAACAAGGCTGGCATTAATCCAAAAAACACAAAATAATAAATGTTGGAGAGGCTGTGGAGAGATTGGAACTCTTATACACTGCTGGTGGGAATGTAAAATGGTACAACCACTTTGGAAATCTATCTGGCGTTTTCTTAAAAAGTTAGGAATAGAACTACCATACAACCCAGAAATCCCACTCCTTGGAATATACCCTAGAGAAATAAGAGCCTTCACACGAACAGATATATGCATACTAGCAAAAAGCTGGAAGCAACCAAGGTGCCCATCAACGGATGAATGGTTAAATAAATTGTGGTATATTCACACAATGGAATACTACGCATCGATAAAGAACAGTGACAAATCTGTGAAACATTTCATAACATGGAGGAACCTGGAAGGCATTATGCTGAGCGAAATTAGTCAGATGCAAAAGGACAAATATTGTGTAAGACCACTATTATAAGATCTTGAGAAATAATATAAACTGAGAACACATACTTTTGTGGTTACGGGGGGGGGGAAGGGAGGGAAGGTGGGAGAGGGTTTTTTACTGATTATTTAGTAGATAAGAACTACTTTAGGTGAAGGGAAGGACAATACTCAATACATGGACGGTCAGCTCAACCAGACTGGACCAAAAGCCGTTTCCGGGATAAACTGAATGCTTCAAATGTCAGCGGAGCAAGGGCGGGGGTTTGGGGACCATGGCTTAAGGGGACTTCTAAGTCAATTGGCAAAATAATACTATTATGAAAACATTCTGCATCCCACTTTGAAATGTGGCATCTGGGGTCTTAAATGCTAACAAGCGGCCATCTAAGATGCATCAATTGGTCTCAACCCACCTGGATCAAAGGAGAATGAAGAACACCAAGGTCACACGACAACTAAGAGCCCAAGAGACAGAAAGGGCCACATGAACCAGAGACTTACATCATCCTGCGACCAGAAGAACTAGATGGTGCCTGGCCACAACCGATGACTGCCCCGACAGGGAGCACAACAGAGAACCCCTGAGGGAGCAGGAGAACAGTGGGATGCAGACCCCAAATTCTCATAAAAAGACCATACTTAATGGTCTGACTGAGACTAGAGGAATCCCAGCGGTCATGGGCTCCAAACCTTCTCTTGGCCCAGGACAGGAACCATTCCCAAAGACAACTCATCATACATGGAAGGGACTGGACAATGGGTTGGAGAGAGATGCTGATGAAGAGTGAGCTACTTGTATCAGGTGGACACTTGAGACTGTGTTGGCATCTCCTGTCTGGAGGGGAGATAGGAGGGTAGAGAGGGTTAGAAACTGGGAAAATTGTCACGAGAGACTGGAAGGGCTGACTCATTGGGGGAGAGTAAGTGGGAGTATGGAGTAAGGTGTATATAAGCCTCTATGTGACAGACTGATTTGATTTGTAAACGTTCACTTAAAGCTCAATAAAAATTATTAAAAAAAAAATGGAAACCATGTTCACGTGGTCAGAATAACACTTGTGTCAAAGAAGTCTTTGAGGTTCAATCCAGTGAGCCAGGCAAACGATTTTTGTGAAACCCCAAAATATTTTCAAGAAGGGAAAGGGCTCCCTAGAATTCTGAATATGGTGGCATTAGTGGAATTTTAATGTGGGAAAGTATCTAGCAATAAGGCAAGCTTGTTAGAAGGAGAAAATATCAAATGTTTCAACTTCTAAATGTGTTCTCTTCGATGACTATGTAATTGGGAACTGTTTTTTATTTTCTATTAATACTTGAATTCTGTTGTTTCCTATCATGCCTATGCTAAGCTCACTTTGTATTAAGTTCTATGTTATTGTGTCTTGCCATGTTAAAGTAATTATCTGTCTCTACAAAAGAGATTTATTACCTTCATGAATCTGACCATACACACATCTTAAATAAATTAATGAACTGACAAAAAAAAAAAAAATTATATGCTGGGAGGTGAACAAAATAAAGTCTTTTTCTTCATGGAGCTTACATTTTAATTGGAGGGAAAGATGACAAACTTTATACAAAATAGTGTATAAATATAAAATATAATATCAGGTAATAATTCTATTTGGAGGGCTTGATGGCTTAGTGGTAGAATTTTCTCCTTCTGTGCAGGAGACCTGGGTTTGATTCCCAGCCAATTCACCTCGTACACTGCACAGACTGTGGAGGTTTGCAAATTGCTATGATGCTAAACAGGTTTCAGTGGAGCTTTCAGATGAAAATGGACTAGAAAGAAAGGCCTTGCAATCTACTTGCCGAAAATCAGCCAGTGAAACGCTATGGATCACAATGGTCTGATCTGCAGCTGATCATGCGGATGATGCAGGACCAGGCAGTGTTTCATTCCATCGTGCATGGGGTTGCCATGAGTTAGGGGCTGACTTGACAGCAGCTAACATTAACAAAAATTCTATGAAGAAAATTAAGAGTGGCAGGGTATTATTTTAGATGGGATGTTTTAGAAGCCTCTGTGCCGAGATGACATTTGAACTGAAATTTTACTGAAGAGAAGGAGTGAGCCACATTCCAGATTAGCTACATGGGTAGAATGCTACCAAAGAGGGAGGACAGGGAGCAGTGCTCACTGAGACCATACTCTGTTCCAGGAGCTGTGAGATATCATTTCCGTATCTCACCTTATTAATTCTCACAGCGCTCTGCAAGGCAGTTAGGATAATCACCCCTATTTTATAGAGACCCAGAGAGGTTAGTAAATTATCCAGTCATCTACTAAGCAAGTGGCAAAACCAGGACTTGAAGTCTCATCTCCCTGACGCCAAAGCCCTAGCTCTTGCTGCCACATCCCTGTAGCCCCCAAGAGGTTTCCTTGCCATCGGTTTGTACTTGAGAACTGGAAAGGCCAGCTGGATCTGGCCTCTTTGGTTTAGGCATCTGTCCAGGGAGATTCTTTCCCAGGCTCAGCATGTCCGAGTATCCACGATTCACAGACGGTCCCAACTGCTTATCAGTCAGGGGCCAGAGAAGCAGGCTGTTCCTCAGCCCTGCGGGGCTCTCCTCAGTGGGTCTGAGCCAGCTGGGCACAGAGGCCTTTTTTCTCAGAACGTCTCTTCAGCCAAGCTTTCATGGTCAAGTCTGAGAGCTGGCAGAATTAACGTTCACACACACACACCTTGTGACTTCTGCATCATTCAGGCCCTCATCTGAATTCCAGTTTCTTTCTGCCTCAGTTTGTACTTTTACAGTGGTTAATGCCATCGCCGTTCACCCTCCCTTCATACTTATTTGTATCATTAATACGATGATTCTCCATCTAATCAATTCCTGCATGTCTTAATGTGCCAGGCCCTATGCGAGGCACTGGATTCCAAAAGCCCATGTCGTTCCTGAGGCCACTGGTATCATTACCTGCTGGCCACCTGACACCTAGCAACTTGCAGCAGTGGCCAAAGCATCCCTTATAGAAGCAGGGGTCCTGGGTTCAGCTCCTATCTCTGCTACTGACTTACTGTGTGACTTTGGGAAAGCCACCTCTCCTTTGGGTTTCAGTTTCCCCTTCTGTACAGTTAGAGGCTTGGCACACTCTGGTGCTGCTCTGTGGCCTGAAATAGTCTGGAAGAATAGCCTGACTCAAGCTCTGCCATGGATCCATGAAATGGCCTTGGCATGTTATATCCCCTCTCTGAACCTCAGTTTTGTCATCTGTAAATGGGAAAAAGGAGGGCATTTGGAGTTAGATGAGCTCTCAGGGCCCTTTCAGTTCTGATATTTGAAGAATGTAAGATTTACCTTCCTTGAAGATGCTGAGCTCACTTAAAATGTGGGCCAGAAGGCCTTCAACTCACTGGACTCAGAGAGCGGTGGGGCAGGGAGCAGGAATAATGTAAGAAAAATAGCTCTGATATCATGTAGTCCTGGGTTCAAACCCCGGCTTTACCTCTTAAAAGCTATGTGACCTTAGACAAATAATTCAGCTTTTGGGGCTTTAGTTTTACTGTCTATAGGCTGGGAAAAATAATAATTACTTTTCAGGATTGAGGTGAGGATTGGATTGTGCAAAGCATCATGCCTTGTGAATAATACTATGCTTAATAAAGGTTATGTAAGGCATGAGGTAGGGAGCCTTGATGGCACAGTGGTGAAAATGCTTGGCTGCTAACCGAAAGGTTAGTGGTTTGAACCTACCAGCTGCTGTACGGGAGAAAGATTTGACAGTCTGCTTCTATAAAGATTACAGCCTTGAAAACCCTATAAGGTAGTTCTAATCTGTTCTGTAAGGTCACTATGAGTTGGAATTGATTCAACAGCAGTGGGTTTTTTGTTTTTTTTTTTTTTTGGTCAAGGCATCAGGTACAAGAATTTAGCTGTAAAAACCAGAGATTAAGAGCAGGAAATACAGTCCCAAGAAAAAATAGGAACAAGAACAAGTCTTTTAATTTTTAATAATTTTTTAAATTAAAAGAATAACACTAGTTCTTTGTTGAAAATAAAGAAAAATTAAAATCATCTGAAATTCCATGATTTTCCATTTTCTTCTATCCCTTTTTCTACGCACAACCGTCTTTTACATAGCAACAAGATATACCTTATATATGATTTTGTAGCTTTAACATTTTATGTTAGATCATAAACATTTCCACGTGACATTAAACACTTCTAAAACATCTTACATGTGTATTATAATTTACTTAATTGGGTCCCTACTGTTGGACACTTAAATCTGTCTCTAAATATGTAAAACTATAGATAACGTTCACTTTATGTTTATATGTGCATAAAGCTTTGTTCACATCTCTGATCATTTCCTTAGGGAAAAATAATTTCTAGAAATAGAGCTACCCAGGAAAAGGGTGTGCATATTTTTAAGGCCATTGGTCAGTATTGCTTACTTTGGCTCAGAAAGGCTGTACTCACTGCCACCAGCAGGACCAGGGCACCAGGTCAGGACGGGAGCAGCAGTGGCAAAAAATGCCTCATCCCAACCCACTGGGCTGGGCCCCTTGGGGTATCTGGTTCCAGAGTTGAGGTGGGAGGTTCTTGCAGACTGCAGGTAAGGGCCTACCTATGGAATCTTCCACGTCCTCAGTCAGGCTTCACCCTCCTTCCCTGATCATCCACCACTCCCAGGCACTCTTGTCACTTACTGAAGACTCTGGAATCTGACTCATAGTCTTCCTTTCCATTCAGACCCACCATCATCAGGTGATTTTCCCGTCTATAGGACAACCCATCCAATGCTCTGATCTCCCAGTCCCCTCTTCTCCCCTTTCCACTGAGCTTCCCCTCCAGCCTAGTTTAGCCACCTGCTGCAATACCCACACCCTAGGACTTAACATCACTAGAAATCATTCCACCTCTGAAATTTCGAACACCCTCCTCCGTGACCATGGCCTCCTATCCTCCAGTTCTCACACTTTGTTACTTGAAGAACACCTGTTCTATGACCCACTCCATTTCTTTTCAGTCAACCAGCTTCTTCCAGCCTAGCTCTCACATTCCTTCCTCCCTCTCTTCCTTCTTCCTCCTTTTCACAAACTTAACTGAGCACTTTCTATGTGCTGGGCACTGTACCATGTGCAGAGTTTGTCAAGTTGGAAGAGGTGTGGATCCTTCACTTTGCTCAATCCTCTCAACTCCCTTGGCCATTTGCCTTTCTACAAAGCCCCACCTGTTTCAGCCTAACAGGCTAACCTTCACTTTGCATCCCAAATTAACTACTTAAACTCTATTCTGCTTTCCTCAGGCAGAGTTCTCCAAAACGTAGCCTACACCTGTTGTATTCACTTCCTAAGCTCTCATCCACACTTCAACTCACTGTAGTTGGGCTTCTAGCTCCACTACTCCACTGAGTCATCAAAGTCTTCCAAACTATAAAACGGAATGAACACTTTCCAGACTTTATCTTACTTGACCTCCCATATGCTTTGACACTAGCTGTGTAACCTTGGGAAACCAATCAACCTCTCTGAACCTGTTTCCTTATCACCGAAAAGATAAAGAGCATCTTCCTGATAAAACTGTTGAGAGATTTGATAAAACAATGTATATATATAAAGAAAAAAAAAATTCCCTGGTATACAATAGGCATTCAGTAAAGATTAACTCATGATTCTGTTCTGAGTTTGGTTTCTGACAATCAGAAAGGGTTTGCCTTGGCTAGTATGAGGATTATGATCTCTGGAAAGGGTCATTTCCCAGGGCAATTCATTCACTCATTCAACAAAAAATTATTGAGCATCTACTGTGTGCCTGTTCTAGGCACTGTTACTAGGTGCTGTGGATATAGTAAAGAAGAAGTTTCTCTAAGAAGGAGATGCTTAAGAATGATGAGAAGGAGCAAACCATGTAAAGACCTATGACAAGAAGGACCAGATTTCCCAATAAGCGAGGTATGCACTGACCCAATTGTGCCTTCCTACCAATCTGCAGCATAATTTCACTTGTCCACCACCACAGCCAAGATATGGTGAAAACCATGTAAAATTGCTCACTACAGATTAGCAAGTAAATACAATTAAGCCCCTGTGTACCTTGCTCAGTGCAAGCCAGTGCATACCCTGCTTACTGATTAATCTGTCCCTGCTTGAGAAGGATATTCCAGGCAGAAGTCACAGCAAGTGCAAAGGCCCTGAGATGAGGTTGAGCAAGAAAAACAATTCAACTGGAATGCTATGAACAAGTAGGAGATAAGATTGGAGAGGTAGGCGAGGGTCAGCTTACCGAGATTCTTGTAGTCATGTTAAGAAGATTAGATTTTATTTAAAAAGGAAAGCAGCGGAGATTTTTAAATTTCAGAATAATATAATCTGATTTACATTTAAAATGGTTCATTTTAAAAACTTATGTGAGAATCGACTAGGGGGAAGCAAAAACAGACGTGAGGCTGTTCACAAGTTTACTACAACAGTCCAGGCGAGAGATGATAGTGAGGGACGAGAGTGGGATTAATATAAATATGGGAGATAAATGATCAAGTTAGGAATATATTTTGAAGGCAGTGTCAATTGCACTTGCTGATGAATTAGTTGTGGGGGAAGAAGAAAATAAAGGAATAAAAAAATGACTCAGATTTTTTTCCTGAGCAACCAGGTGAACAGTTGGGCCACTTAAACTGAGAAGATTAGGGGAAGAGCAGGTTTTAAAGGGAAAATTGGTTTATACATCTGCCTCTTAAGAGTTTGGGTAGAACAAATCAGTGCCTAAATCTTTCCAGCTCTGAGTACCCTAACAGTACTGGATTTCTGGATTTGCTAAGTTGAGGATAAACCTCAGAATCCTGGTGACCCATAACCAGCCTCCTTAACCAGTGTGCAGAATCAGCCCCTTAGCACTTGTCCGTGATCTCTCTTTTCAGCACAATTGTTACATTTTGTGTTCATCTCTTTAAGGTAGACACTTGACCTCAACAATTAAATGTCTCTAAATCCTACTTCAAGGAGCCCGGGTGGCACAGTGATTGAGCGCTTGGCTGCAAGCCTAAAGGTCAGTGGTTCGAACCCACCAGTGGCTCCTTGGGAGAAAAGACCTGGCTATCTGTTCCCGTAAAGATTACAGCCTAGAAAACCCAATGGTGCAGTTCTACTCTGTCCTTTAGGGTTGATATGAGTTGGAATCAACTTAACGGCACAAAACAACAACAAATTCCATTTCAGGAAAATTTCTCGGAATAATTCTCTTCATGGGGCGCGAATTTTTGAGGGTGTGTATGTCAAAGTTCAGATCATTCAATCATCCAGTAATCCTTCCCTGGATACCTCTTTGGGATAGGCACTGACTTTGATGCAGATAGGCTTGCTGGGTTTTGCTCCTGATTTTAGCCTCATGGACTGTCTTGGGTGTTGACTCTTGAGGCCCCTCTTGCCCTAATTCCATGGAGCATTTCAGAGATGTTTATTGATAATATCCTTGGGCATTTCACTCCTGCCACATTGGGCAAGTGGTGTTCAGTCCTTGGGGAGGTGACTATAGGTCCGTGCATGTTTTTTCTGCCTTCTGAAGGAAGAGTTGAGATGTGAGTAAAAGCCAGCCCAGGGAGGGGGGTGGGCCCGGGAGCTAGCAGTCAGAAGCTTAGCTTCAGCAGGGCTCACTGCAAAGGATGGCTGAGGTCAATCAGAAAATGGGGTCCAACCAAGCTATCCTTGGAAGAGGCTTGTGCCTTGTAAAAGGTTTCTCCACAGCCAGCCGGTGAAGCTGAAGGCCTTCCTGCATCCTACTGTTTAGCCAACTCCTAAACATCTCTCCTGTCAGGCCCTTCCTCTCTACTCCCACTACTGCTCTGGGGCAGACCTCACCACTTTCCACAAAGAAGATTACAAATACCCTCTCACCCTTCCTCCATGATCTTTCTGTCTCTAGTTGCAACTTCAGTCAGCCTCACAATTCATCCTCCATGTTTTTGCTGAAGTGGTCTTTCTAATACCTACATCAGATCTTGTTTCTCTCCTGCTTAACACCTTCACTAACTCCCCACCAATTTCAGGAGATAAGATTGGAGAGGTAGGCAGGGGCCAGGCTTCTTAGCTCCCTTAATCAGGTCTTTGCCTGCCTCTCCACCCTCCCCTTCACCCTGTCCTGAAAATAAAACTGCGTCTGTTTCATAACTTGGAAGCTTTGTACATGCTGTTCTTCTGACTGGATGCCCTTCTCCCATCCCTGTACATCTGATAAACTCTTACTCATCCTTCAAAATACTGCCTGGGTTTCATTTTCTCCCTTAAGTCTTCCTGTCCACCCCTCCCTTCCAGGGATTATTCACTTCTTTCTCTGCACCATGCCTGCACCTTGCTATCCTCCACACAGTGTTACTTGTATGACAGATTGGGAAACTAAGTCTCAGAACGTGGAAGGGGCTTAATGAGGCTTTCAGGGTGGAACATGGGCTCAGATCCAAACAAGTGCCCTATCACTGCACCCCAATACCCCTACACACACACACAGAATATTTTGCAGGCTAAATCAGCAAAATTGAAAGTCTGTCTTTACATAAGTAAGCTCTGCTGTAATTCCCTTGATGTTCCTGAGACATTCCAGGGAGGAGGCTGGGCAAGGGGACCTCCCAGGTCCTCTGAGCTCTGGTATTTGATGAGACACAGACATTTTTACTATTATGATTGTTGTTCTTGCATGTTGTCGAGTTGATTCCGACTCATAGCAACTCTTCAGGGTTCAGTTGTTTGAGTTTTCAGGATGAAGGGAAGGGAACATTTTACTGTACACCTACTATATACTAAGGACAATGCTTTAAACACTTTATCTCATTTAATTCTCGGAACATATTATTACCAGTGTTTTATAGAGACACAGGATAAAGCGACTCATCCTTGATCATACAGCTAGGAAGTAGCGAGCAGGAATTTGAACTACATTCCTTCTGGCTGTAAACGGGGTCCCAACTGAGAAAGGCAGCCTGAACGCAGGGACAGGGAATTGAGGAGGAGCAGGTCTGCTCTGTCACCCCACCCAGTCCCGGCTGCTTACCCCCGTCTTCGAATTCTTCGCGTAAGTAGACCCGGCCCTGCACCCGCGCCCCCAGGGTGCAGGCCGCCAGCAGCAGCGGCAGCAACCGCAGCCTCTTCATTCCGCAGAGCCCGGCGTCCCCGCGCCCAGCCTCTGGGCGCTAGTAACCTGGCCAGGTGCTCTGCGCTGCTACCACTGCCTCTACCCAAACCCTGGGGCAGGAGTTGGGAACACCTGCACTCCGCCCCTGGCCACTTCCCATTTGCAGCCTTAGGGGTAACTGAAGGCCGCAGCCAATGGTCGGGTACCACGCGCAGAGAGCGCTGGAGGATGCGAGGCTATGAGGGAACTGACTGATTAGGTGTTGAGGGAGCTTCAAGGCACGGTCCCTAAGGGGTGGTACAGCGTCAGGACCAGCTGAGGCCAGCCTCTGGGGTCCAGTGAGCTTGGGATTTGCTGCCTGCTCAACGTTGGTGTAACTGGTTTCAAAATGCTCTCGCATGCTTCGGTTAATCATTCCTCAATCCCTCTACCCCTTCACCCTTCCTTCCTGCCTGCCTGCCAGCCATCCATTCATCTATCCAGCCTACAAGAAACAGTAACACTGTAATGTCTATTTTTAAAAATGATTTATTTTATTTTTTGTTGTTGTTGAGAATATACACAGCAAAAACACCAATTCAGGTTTCTACTATGTGCAATTCAGCGACATGGATTACAATATTCAAGTTGTAAAACCGTTCTCGCATTCCTTTTCTGGGTTGTTCCTCCCCTGTTAACATAAATTCATTACCTCCTAAAGGTTCCTGTCTAACCTTTTGAGTTGCTCTTGTCACTGATCCCATATAGATGGATCTTAAAAGAACATCATGTTCAAGGCAGACATTCTTTGCTGGTTAAGCTAAACTATTATTTTGTTTGTTTTTATTGTTTGGTTTTAAGAAGACTTCAGGGTGTATTTTTGGTTTAAGGCTTAAAGATCATCTTGGGGCAACAGTTTCAGGGGTTCATGCAGTCCCCATGCCTCCAAAAAGTACGGATTCCATAAGAATTTGAAATTGTATTCTGCATTTTTCCCCCTTTGATCAGGATTCTTCTATAGAATCTTTGATCAAAATGGTCAATAACGGTAGCTGGGCACCATCCAGTCCTTCTGGTCTCATGGCAAAGTAGTTGCTCATGGAGGCAATTAGCTACACATTCCATATTCTCCTCCTATTCCTGACTCTCCTTCTTCTGTTGCTCTGGGCAAATAGAGACCAATTATGCCTTGGATGGCTGCTTGAAAGCTTTTAAGACTCCAGGCACCATGCAGCAAACCAGGAGGTAGAACAGAAGCACTATACATGTTATTAGGCTGATTAACTGGGATGTCCCATGAAACTATGACCCTAAACTTCCAAACCAAGGAACCAAACCCCATACGGTGTTTGGTTGTACATAAGCAGCCTCAGTAGCTACTCTTTTTTTTTTGGTCATTACTTTTTACAGGTGTATGATTTACTGACAGCAATTCCATTAACTGGCTGTGCAACTGCACTCTTAATCAATGAAGTTTTTCCATCACTATAAACCCAAACTCAGTACTCCATAAGTAATAACCTCCCTTTCCCCCGCTCCCTCCTGCTCTTGGTAACCACTAATAAACTTTGGTCTCTATACATTTGCTGTTCTTGTCTTTTTATATATGTCAAGTCATATAGTATTTGTCCTTTTATGATTGACTTATTTCATTCAGCATAATGTCTTCAAGCTCCATCCATATTGTAACATGTATGTAATGTCATTTATTTTAACAGAGAGAAATCCAGGACCTGAGAGGACACAGAAGAGGCCCCTAATCTGGGATGAGATCTCATGGAACACTTCCTGGAGGAGGTGACACTGAGGTTAGCCAGGCTGGAAGAAATTGGGGGGAGGGGAAAGTGAGGGGTAAGCAGAGGGAATATTATGTGCAAAGGCCCACAGGAGGGAAAGACTTGTAAATTAATATCATCTCTACAACAACCCAATATTGTACAATTGCTATTATTTCCCCTCTTGTTAGGCTAAAAGACAAAAAAAAAAAAAAAAAACCACCAACATGTGTTGATCATCTATTATGTGGGAAGCAATGTGCCAGGCACTTTACATACATTATGTAATATAATTCTTGCATTCATTTTGTGAGGTGGGTGTTATTATGCTCACTTTACAGACGAGCAAACTGCAGCTCTGAGAGACAGAGTCACTAGCCAAAGTCACAAAGAGATGGTATAGGGGCTAGAACTCAGGTCTTCTCATTTTAGTGCTTTCACCACACCTTCATTCCATTTAATTAATCTTTTCAATATCTTTTTTTTTTTTTCGTAAAGCAAAAAGAAAGTTTTATTCGGCATACATTCAAAGAGGCAAAATCTGTCTAAGTGCAAGGAAATATTACAGAATAAGCAAAAGTGGGAAAACGAACAAGCATGCTGCTAGAGCCATGTCTGCTTGAGTCTAAGGAACTTTACAGAGTCATCAGTATATATTAACATTACAAATGGACAAAACCATTGAAAACTTCACCGTTTCACAGATTGGCTAAAAACTGTGAGCCTACATTTTGAATTGTCTTTCTTAACAATCATTGGTACAGGCTTCAGAAAGGAGAGTTTTCATTGGTCCAACAAACCTCCTATTCACTAAATGCTAATAGGAAAGATAAGAGTGAAAAGTATGTGGGTCTTTCGTGCTGTTTTATGATTTGTTTATGTAAAAGTTTCCCTAAAAGATGTCTTCCAAGATTATCCTAGGTATTGTCTTTATACCTTGGGGCCCAGTTGATGTGTCCTTGTGAGTCCAGCTCCAGCTGGGCCACATTCTAGGACAGGGAATAACGGCTCCAATATTATCTCCTAAATCATTCCTTCCTTTTGATCAGAGATTGGAGATAGCACATGGATGATCAATACTTGGACTTAGCTGAGCTCTTCTAGATGGCAGCCATGGCAGGCTCCTTAAACTCACAGTGCTGGTTTTCCACTGTATACCATCTGGTTCATCACCAGGATCTTATGTAAGAAGGAAGTTCTCATCAATCTCATTGCTGAAGAAGGGCAGACACAATGTACATCAACATTTTAGCCTGAGGCTTTCTTTTGCCTTTTAAGTGTGTAAGGCAATAGAAGACAAATTTTATTATTCCTAATACTATCAGGATGCAGGCTAAAAATATTACTATCTCTTGCAATAGTGATCTAACCCAAATACTTATACTTGATGGTAACTAACCAGATAAATCTGGTGTTTGTAAGGGTGTAACCAAGTAGCTTGCTGACTAATTCTATATATATCTTTTTCTACTTCTCCTGTGTTATTTATCCAAATGCAACAAGAGGTATTTGCTACAGGACTGACTACAGTTTCTTGGGCTAATAAAAATCTAAGGCTATTCTGTTACCTCATGTCACCTTGGCTTAATGAGGTCAGAGCTTGCTGTTGTGCTTCTATCCCAGTAGCAAACTCCTCTGCTATTTATCCCATAAATTTCTTAAAGATTTCTCCAATTCAGCTATACCGTAAGTAGGAATTGAAGCTACGAATCCCACCCTGAATATTGAACCAATGGATTGTCTTCTGACTCTCATTTTATAACGTGTAACAATTTAACATTGCCTTTCCAATATTTACTAGAATTACTATGAATATCTAAAGGTAATCTAAAGTTCCCAAAGTGTATTGCCCACACATTTGCCAAGAATCTAAACAAGAGATTGACCACATAAATCACTGTTAGTTAGGAAGGATCATCTAAATTAATATAGTTGGATCTACCACACAAAAACATATCCATAAGGCATGCACAAAATTTGTCTAGAGAAAACAGAAAGTATAGAAAATTTTACATGTAACAACCAAATTTTCATTAGAGAATATGTGATTAGCAAAATAATACAGGATGGACCTCTCCTGTTGGAGGTCTTCAGTTAATCTCTTCAAAACATACTAAGTGTTCTTCCCAAAGACAAGCTGCCCCTCCTTGGTTTACTTATTAAGAGTCAAGGGCCACTTTCTCAGGAGCAGAAGTGGAGCCTAAGACAAAATAGAGTCTGAAATATGAGGTTGATCTCCTCTGAGAACATGGTTTCTTTAAGATACATAATTTTCTGCATAGCAAGGGGGTGACAGTTTGATTATAAATATTAGACAGGCATTTCATAGGACATTGTCTTGAAGACTAACTAAACTAATTACTAATTTATCCTAAACATAACTCTCAGTCTGATCTTTGGAGTCAGTTTCCCAAAACAGACTGAATTCTTGAAAAGAAGCACAATGCCCAGAACAAAGTGGTCTTACTAGTTTATTTGGACTATTGTTTAGCTGAAAAGTGGCTCCAGGAATCTTCTTTTTTTTTTTCTCCCTCAAAGTTCGAGGTTAAAAAGGATACCGAAAGGCAGTGGGCTATGTGGGTTATCCTCAACTCCATGAAAGCCAGAAATCTGGGTTACCAGAGAATTACAACTGTTTCATCATTCCCTCCTTTGGATCATAATCCTGCTATAGAATCTTTGATCAAAAACGTTCAATAAATGGTAGTTGAGCACCACCTGGTTTTTAAGATCCCAGGCACTATCCAGTGAACCAGGAAGTGGAATAGAAACACCAACCATAATATTATGCCAATTGTCTGAAATAACCAATGAAATCATGACCCTAAAGTCTTTGAACCAAAGAAACAAACCTCATGAGGTGTTTGTTTACACATAAGCAGCATCGATAATTACTTTTCATGTGCCTCAACAGCAGCTACATTCTGCAAAACCTCAGACTGTGCATTAATATAAACACAGCAGCATCTCTCTCTTAAGGCGCAAACTGTTTCTTGAGAGACTAACAGGAAATCTAATACTATTATATTTCGTAAAAGCATAGCTCAAACTTCAGACACTTATCTGGTTATCATATTTGCCAACAGGAACTTATAATTTGAGAGTTATTATATCTAAATCCATTAGTTGGATAATTTAGGAGAAAGGAAAATGATTTCTTATATCCCGAAAGTAGGACCTTAAAACATCAGCAATATTCCCACAGAAAACTCATAGCATCCTTTAGTTTGCTCAGTCTTATGTAGTTAATTTATGTTCCACGTGATTCTGGATCGCCCGCAGTCTGTAAACCCATCAGCTTCTACAAAGGGTTCTGGAAATCTAGATTCAGTCTAGTCATAGTCCTTTTCACAAGTCCAATATGGTCCACCTTTTTGTTGAGATATTTTGGTCAAATGTTTTCAGTAAATCAAAGTTAAAACTTATCCGCAGATGACAAAACTTAATATTGCCATGATTAATTTATAAAAATAGTATTCTTAATAGTGAAAGACCTAATAGAAATTAATTACAAGCACAACATAAAGGTCAAATAAAATAAGTTAAAAAAAAAACTTTAGATAAGAAATACTTCTAAATATAATGATTAACTTTATTTTCAAGAAGCTTCAGATATAATACATAATAATCTTGAGACATAATACCATATAGTCAGGATATACCAAGAATATAGAGATTATCGAGTCTCTAAATACTTGAATACCAACAACCTAGTGCCATCGAGTCGGTTCCAACTCATAGCGACCCTACAGGACAGAATAGAACTGCCCCATAGAGTTTCCAAGAAGCGCCTGGTGGATTAGTAATCAAAAAAACTTCATAGGTAAATGATGTGAATCCCTCAATTAAACCATTGGCTTTGATGATGCTAGATTCAAAAATTAAAGTTGTGACCAAGTTAGCTATTAAAAACTAATAAAATTATGACATAATATTGTGTCTGTTGTCTAATATTAGGCAAAAACATAAGAGGAAATACTAACAGATAAATTTTAACCCAAAGAGAATCAGGCACATCTCTTAATTTTGACAACACATTCCATGTAATTTATTAAATAAAACTTTTTTGCTCTTTTCCTTTATAAAAATTTTTGTGGCTTTCCACGAAGTTTCAAAATTGTCAGGAGTTTTTTATAGGTCACCAAGAAACAATACTTAAATTGTTTAAACAAAGGTCTTAGAGGTAAAAACCTTAGCTTTTTTTTTTTTTTTCCTTTCTCAAGCTGTGTGGCTTGGTTTTCAACTCAGGAATCTTATCCTAATGAGAGACTGAACCTTTGTCTTCGAAAGCAGATTACAAAGAATAAATTAACCCTTCAACTCAGAAATCAAAGAAAATTTTGTTATTTTAACAGTGAGAAACCCAACTCTTTGTTTTATATGCTATTTAACATTAAAGCTCCTAAAATTTTCATAAATTAAACCATTAAACTTCAGCCAGACAGATAAAACTTGACCATATCAAATAAATTCTTTTTAATAAACCTCTTAAACATTGTCTTTCTTGAATACTTTTTATAGTGCATCCATTTAAAATAGCAAAAATGAACACACTCATTAATAGACTTGAATATACATACACACACACACATATATATTTATAAAACCCACTGCTGTGGAGTCGATTTCCGACTCATGCGACCCTATAGGACAGAGTACACCTGCCCCATAGAGTTTCCAAGGAGCGCCTGGCAAATTCAAACTGCTGACCTCTTGGTTAGCAGCCATAGCACTTAACCACTATGCCACCAGGGTTTCCATATATACATACATATATACACACATATATTCTTTCTCTTGTGGCATAAAAAGCAAAAGTATATAAACTTAAGTTATGATGAATATTGACTCAATTTAACATCAGTAAGTTGCCTAAAAGGTCTTGGAAATTATTTTAAGCCTGTATATTATAAAACATAACTGTAATTGAAATAAAGTTTGTTTAAACATTCCAGGTTTTCATTCAACTTTTACTGTTTCCCATATTTTTCCCAGTCTAATCTCTTTAAAGATTTTATTAACTGGTTTTGGAAATCACATTGTCTCTGTTCAACTGACCAAATTCATTGATATGGATATAATCTTAAGCCTCTGGCTAGGCTTGGAGACATTTTTCCAGGCCATTTCAGGTGTGTCTCATTGTAATTCCTATCTTTTTTTGGCTTCTTAGAGTTCCCCTATAACAGAGAAAACTTATTTAGTTCTATGATTGGGATCAACCCAATTTCTGATAACTATAGTAAGACAGTAATTTTTCTTATTTTCTTTTGTCTAGAAAGGTCTCCACCTAGTTGGAAGGGGTCTTTCAAAAGCTTCCCTGGAACTATATGACCTTGGAGACTGGGGACTGAAGAGGCCTGATCCTGCCCCTCCCTCCCTATTTTTTGACTCCTGGTAGAAGACAAGATTAGGTCACTCCAATTCATTACATATGTTTAGTTCACCTAGGAATTTTGAAGGACAGAAGATAACTAATTTCTTTCCCTTTCACTGTTCTCTTGGTAAGAAGTTTTGCTTTCTCTAGATCACAACTTTTTATCTACCTAGTAAATATGAAAGCTCTTCAGTAATTTTTTTCCTTAGGCTTGTCCCATACCTCCTTTTTCATACTCTGAAACTGCTGCTAGTTTTACTTTAAGACAAAATTATCCTTTTTTCTTAAATAAAACACATTTCATATAATATCTAGCTTAATTACTTAGAAAGGCTTCGTCTTTGAGATTGACATAGTATAGAACATAAAGATCTTAGTGTAGTTTTCAAATAGGCCAATTTATATTAAATTTTCTCTAAGTAAAAAAAATCTGAATCATAAGACAGACAGAAGACACAGTTTTTCTGGACAAGGAAAGAACTGAGGTTCTGAAACAGCCTTAAATAATACCACACAAAACAAGGATATGAAGATCCTAGTTTCTTAAAATGTATACAGCAATATTTGGTAAGATCAACTCAATTCAATGGAAAGAACAGGTTCTAGAAAAAAATTTTTAAATTTCCAGAGTTTCAGATGGAGAAATATTAGACCTTTTGACAAAAGTTGAGCATCAAGCAAAATTTCCCCAAAAAGGAATGAAAAGGAAATACAAATGGAAGCTCATTTTCCCAAAGCAGTCACTGAAATTCCAAATTACTTCTAGTATACTTGGTTTATAGTGTTTTTAAATATGAACCCCAAACCAGTGTCTCAGTAAAAAAAAAAAAAAAAAAAGTCTCAGTAGCAGGGGGGAAATCCAGGCTCATTATCAAAGATGTGTAGCTCTGAGGTTCAAGCTTTTTGATTTTCTTGTTTTTGAACTTAATTCATTCCACTGGCTAGAGACTTAGTCTCTTATTTTAGACCTTGATTATACCAGTTCCTCCAGTTGGAAATTACTTTAAAGTAGCTACTGATGATTTTAATTTTAACATTATGATTCTTTATTGAGAAACTATCATAAAACAGGTAAGGAGCTACCGCTTCTCCCTTAAATTTCATAAAACAGGCTAGGAGCTATCACCTCTCCCTGCAAATCTGGCAAAACAGGTCAGAAGCTGCCACCTCTTCTTGCAAATTTGGCAAAATAGAGCAATATTTTCCAGATTTTTCTCTGAGCCACAAAAAGAACCCTAACAAGGAATGCCACTGAGTTTGGACAGTGTTTTTCTTAGACCAACGTGTACCTGAGTTGTTTGCAGGTGGCAGGCAGCCTACCTAGTGCTCTAGTCTGTCATGGGAGTCTTTAATGTCCATAACGAGTGCCGGCAGCTCTAATAGCTTTAACTGGTCGACTCGTGCCGGAATTGTGCAGCTTACAGTGACTCAGAACTCTTTGAAAATAGGATTACCTCTTTAACGTTTCAAATGTCTGAATTCAGACCCTAAACTGCAATTCACCAAAAGAAGAAAAAAAAAAACATTTTTTTAATAGAGTTACTAAATATTCCTCTTAACCAAACGATCAAGCAAAAATCTAAGAAAAATTCTCCTTAATCAAACAACTGGATTTTCAAACAAATATGTGGAACAAAACTTAAGAAAACATGAGAAAAAGAACAAAAAAGAATAAGCAGAGGCTCGTTTTCTGGCAGCACTTACCCCGTCGGTGTCGAAGGGACATGGAGTGTGAACGTTTGGGTCCAGAAGATAGGACCTCTCTTTTCCAGCTTCTGCTCCGCAGCTCAGATCTTCTCCAGGTCTACCGGATTCATAGCTTCAGAAATCCTTGACCACTACGTCATTAATTGTTGTAGGGTAAAAACATCACAAAGTTTAGTAAAAGCAAAAAGAAGTTTTATTCAGCATATATTCAAAAAGGCAAAAGTAAGAAATGAACAAGCATGCTGCCAGGGCTATGTCTGTTCAAGTCCAAGGAAATATTACACAATAAGTAAAAGTGGGAAAATAGACAATCATGCTGCTAGAGCCATGTCTGCCCAAGTCTCTCAATATCTATTTATTGAGCTCCTACTATATGCCAGGCACTGAGCTAGGTGCTGAAGATACGGTGGAGAACAAGGCTGACAAGTCTCCTATGCTTACAGGGCTCACTTTCTAGTGGGGGAGAGAGAAAATCATTAAGAAATCAAATAAATATCAGATAATGATATGCGCTCTGAAAAATTAAAACAGAATAATAGCTTAGAAAGTTAGAGAGAGACAACGGAAACCTGACCTTAGACAAAGAGAAAACCAAACCATACTAAACCTGCCATCGAGTTAATTCCGACTCATAGCAGCCCTATAGGACAGAGTAGAACTTCCCCATAGGGTTTCCAAAGAGCAGGTGGTGGATTTGAACTGCTGACCTCTTGGTCAGCAGCCGAGCTCTTAATCACTGTGCCACCAGGGCTTCAGACATGGAGAAGAGGGGGTCAAATAAGTCTTTTTTGAGGTGATATTTTGGTTGGGATCTGAAGGAAAAGTCAGGTATTGATCTGGGGACAAGTGTTGCAGGCAGAAGTAATATCACAAAGACTCTGAGAAGGCGAATAAGTTTGTCTCATCTGAGCAATGTAATGATGGTCAATGTAACTTGAGCACAGTGAGCAAGAAAGATAATGGTGGAGAAGGGGTCAAGGATGGATCTCAAAAAAGAAGCACCAGGAGCAGAGTGTGTCCTTTGGACCCAGAGTCCCTGCACTGAGCAGCTCCTAGACTAGGGGAAGATTGATGACAAGCACTTTCTCCCTGAACCAACAGACAGAGAAAGCCTTCTTCTGGAGCTGGCACCTTGAATTTGGACTTGTGGCCTCCTAGATTATGAGAGAAGAAATTTTTGTTTGTTAAAGCCACTCACTTGTGGTATTCCTGTTATAGCAATATTAGGTAAGTAAGACAATGGGCAACACAATTAACTAGTAGTAAAGCCTGGATACGCAGTCAGGTCTGCCTGACTGCAGAGCCCAAGTGCCTAATCACTCTTCTAGGTTTGCTGACAGTCTGATAGGGCTGAAGCAGAAGGTTTCTGGGGAGATGGAGGGTCCAGAGAAGAAGGCAAGTGGAGACAGAGCAAAAAGGTGGGACAGGGCCAAATTGATCTGGACATTGAATGCCAATCAGAGGAGTTTAAACTTGGTTTCTCTAGGCCACAGTTTTCCAACCCCATCACTACTGACATTTTGGGCCAGATAATTCTTTCTTGTGGGAAACTGTCCTCTAAATTATAGAATGCTTAGCAGCATCTCTGGCTTATACTTATTAAATGTCAATAATATTCCCCCACCCCCCACTGAGACAACTAAATATGTCTTTAGGTATTGCCAATGTCTCCTGGGGGCAAAATCAGCCCTGGTTGGGAAGCACTGCTCTAGGCAATGGCAGGGCTCAGGTTTCGAACGGGCTTTTGTTTGTTTTGTTTTATTTTATTGTGTTCTAAGTGAAAGCTTACAGTACAAATTAGTTTTTCATTAAAAAAATTTATATGCAAATTGTCTTGTGACGTAAGCTGCAATTCTTGCAATGTGTCAGCACTTTCCCCCTTTCTCTTTCCACTCTGGGTTCTTAGTGTCCATTCATCCAGTTTTCCTGTCCCTGCCTTCTTGTCTTTGCTTTTAGGCAGGTGTTGCCCATTTGATCTCGTATACTTGAACTAAGAAGCATGTTTCTCATATGTGTTATTGTTCGTTTTATACTCCTGTCTAGTCTTTGGCTAAAAGATGGACTTCTGGAGTGGCTTCAGTTCTGAGTTAAAAGAATGTCCAGGGGCTATAGTCTCAAGGGTTCCTCCAGTCACCGTAAGTCTGGTCTTTTTTCTTGAATTTGAATTTTGTTCTACATTTTTCTTCCATTCTGCCCAGGATCCTCTATTGTGTTCCTTGTAAGAGCAGTGGATGGTGGTAGCCGGGCACCATCTCGTTCTTCTGCACTTAGGCTGATGGAGGCTGTGGTTCATGTGGTCCGTTAGTCCTTTGGACTAATGTTTTCCTGTGTCTTTGGTTTTCTGCATTCTCCTTTGCTCCTGTTGGGATGGGACCAATAGATATATCTTAGATGGCCACTTGCAAGCTTTTAAGACAACAGATGCTACTCATGCATCTGTCAGTTTGTTGTACTGTGGTGGCTTATGTGTTGCTGTGATGCTGAAAGCTATGCCACCGGTATTCAAATACCAGCAGGGTCACCCATGGTGGACAGGTTTCAGCTGAGCTTCCAGGCTAAGGCAGACTAGGAAGAAGGACCTGGCGATCTACTTTTGAAAAGAATTAGCCAGTGAAAACCTTATGAATAGCAGCAGAACACTGTCTAATGTAGTGCAGGAAGATGAGCCCCTCAGGTTGGAAGACACTCAAAAGATGACTGGACTTTATCAAATGCCTTTTCTGGACCGATTGGAGATGATCATGTGATTCTTTTGTTTTATTTACATGGTAGATTATACTGATTGATTTTCTAATGTTGAACTATCCTTGCATACTTGGTATGAATCCCACTTGGTCATGGTGTATTATTTTTTTGATATGATGCTGAATTCTATTGGCTAGTAGTTTGTTGAGAATTTTTGCATCTATATTCATGAGAGATATTGGTCTGTATTTTTTTGTGTGTGTGCATGTCTTTGCCTGGCTTTGGTATCAAGGTTATACTGGCTTCATAGAATGGATTCAGGAGTATTCCTTCTTTTCTATGCTCTGAAACACTTTGAGTAGTACTGGTATGAGCTCTTCTCTGAATGTTTGGTAGAATTCTCCAGTGAAGCAGTCTGGGCCAGAGTTTGAACAGGTTTTGACTTGCTGAGAACCAGGAATGCTCTTTTAACACTAACAAACGCTACCATTGTTATTCTCATAATGTATTAGCTTTTGTGAGGAATTGTAATATCTTTCAGTTCTGCTAAGTTTGGAATTTCCCGCACTACACTGGTAACATTCCCACAGAGTTTTTCATTTTTTGTGAAACAAATAGATTAAGCTGGCCATGTGTTCCTCAAGTGCAATAACTGTGGCTTCTTTGTTTTCATATTCTCAGTTCCCAGCACAGTGAATGTTAAATAAATGGAAGAATTTAAAAATTTTATCATGTATATTTATTACATTACTTATTTTCAGGATATCGTGCTGAGGTCAGTGATTTGTCCGAGGTCAGATATGTAAGATAAGCATCTTTGCAGGCAAAAAAAGATGTCGGTTTTAATTTTCTGATCCAAAAATTCTTTGAATTCATAGAATGTGCAGACTTCATTTAGAGGCCTATTTTCCAGAAGGGAAAAGGTCCATGTGACACTTGCAGTATCCACCAGGTTTTCTTTAATCTGTAAGAATACACTGTTAACTGCTCATTGTATAAGGCACTCGGGGGTGACTCAATGCAATTTAATTCAGTACTTACTGAGCTACTCTGTGAATCAGGCACTAGGAGAGAAATAAAGTCATGTTTTCTATCCTCTAGGTGAATCTAATCAAAAAGGACATCACGCTTACCAGGGTCTGACCTGGTTCTGCAGCTTATCAATGGTGTGATCTTGGGGCAATCAGGGCCACATGTTGACTTTTGTGGGCACTATGCACTTTTGCCTTTGTGGGCCCTGCTCTCTATAAAAAGTATTATGACTGCATTTGTGTAAGGACAAATATAATCCAGACTGGATTCATTTTTATTATATATTCATTATTATTATTATAAAGGCAGTCCCCGGGTTTCAAACATTCGACTTATGGACAACTTGTACTTGCCCTTTAATGTTAAGTGAATTTTCTCTCAGCTTGAAATGACTGAACCAACTCTGACTCACAACAAATTCTTCATCACAATCACCTTCACTTGCTGCAAGTGCAGCTTTTAAAACACTGAAAAGGCCTCAAGCCTTTTCTCGCACTAAACCAAAACTTGTCACTTCAATTCTGACTCATAGCGACCCTATCAGACAGAGTAGAACTGCCCCAGAGGGTTTCCAAGGACTGGCTGGTGGATTTGAACTGCCAAACTTTTGGTTCGCAGCCAAGCTCTTAGCCACTGCACCATCAGGGCTGCATTCTTGCGCCAAAGTAAGGCTAAATAAGAACCATATGCACCTGTTTCAACTTACCTACAAATTCGACTTAAAGACACACTTAGGGACAGATCTCGTTTGTAACCTGAGGACTGCCTGTATTCATTTTCTTCCGATTTTAGAAGAAATTAAAACATTTTCTTGGGCCTCTATAAGTATTGCAGACCCTAGGCACCGTGCCTACTGTGCCTCACGGCTCTGAGGCCAATTACCAACCTAATCCTCATTTCTTTTCTTTTAAAATTCCAGTTCTGAAGAATTGCTATAAGGGTTATACGAGGCATTTAGAAGTTGTATGAGAGTGGAAACCAAGTCTGTTTTGTTTTCCACTATGTACTCGGAGCATCTGGCACAGAGTAAACACTCAACAAGATGAATGTGAAATGGCTCATACAATGCCAGGATACAGTAGATGCTTGATAAATAGTATATTTATTTCACCAGACTTCCTAGAGAACAATTCAAGACTTACAGAATAAATATCTGAAAGCTGAAGTGCATAGTACAGACCCTGAATGTAACAGAAATTCAGATCAGGAAGGATCATGTGAGCAGTATCAATAAAATTCACGTTTTTACATTTTTTATTTGTTCAGTGCATCCATCTCTTGGGTCCATTAATTGCAGTTGTAACACAATCCATCATTAGCTATATAGATAGGACAGGGGAGTGTACACAACTATCAGTCTTACACTTCAGTACGGTATATTTACATATAAAGGAGTTGTACCTGTATTGCTGTGTGTCCAAATCCTTTGCAGGTTTAATTACGAGACTACAAAGTGAATACATAAATTATGCACTAAGCTCCATGTTTTGGAAATACCGTGTAGGCTTGGGAATTAGATGGCAGGTTAGATACTTGTAATCGATATGTTCCCATTTAAGGGCTGAAACCCTGCAGATCTGTGAGAACATCTTTCTGCCTAAAGACAGCGTGTCTGCAGTTCTGCAGGGCTAGCTGGGCATCTAAACTCCAAATGTTACATACCGGAAGGAAAAAAAACTTTGCAGTTTCCCAGTCTGGCCCAGGTCTCCTTCTCCAGCCTCATTTCTCAGCAGCCTATCTCTCACCTTGGGTCCTCTTCATCCCCTCCCTCCAGCCACATCCAGAAGAAATGCCACTTCCCAGATACACAATGGACAGTCTCAAACCACTGTTGTGCCATTGCCCGTACTGTTCTCTCTGTCTGGAATATTCTTCTTCACATTGTCCTGGAAAGCCCCAGAAAGAGTGCCTATTCCTAGTAGCTACTCCTCCACAAGCGTTAGTCTCTCCTCCCTGAGAAAGAAAGCAAATGTTTCATGTCGGTAACTCAGCTCAAAAAATGTTATTTCCTTTGGAAGCATTTTCTACCTTCCTTAGAACAAAGGGAAGAAAAGGAATACACATGTATGGGGCACTTATTATATAGAAGCACTATACCAGATCCTTTGGCTTTATTATTTTACTTAATCCTCAGGGCAATTTTTTGTGTGGAAATTCTTATTCTTAGTTCTTACGTGAAGAATCTGAGGTCTAAGAGGTTAAGTATCTTGGCCAAGGTCCATGTTTGTATCCCTCAAACAGGTTAGTTGTTCCATCCTTGGGACTATCAAAGCCCATTCATCATACCCCTACCTATCCCAATACATACCGCACTGTATGGTAATTTATTTATATACCTTTTCAATCTGTTCCCTTCACTAAAGTCTTGAACCAGAGACCAAATCTTAATGTCTTTTTGTATCCTTAATGCCTAACGCAATGATTGGCATAGAGTGGGCACTCAAAATATGTTGATGAAACGAGGTGTATAACAAAGCACTTTGCAAATAATCTTTTTAGCTTTTTTTCATTTTTTAAATTTTTATTGTGCTTTAAGTGAAAGTTTACAAATCAACTCATACTCTCATACAAAAATTTATCAACACCTTGCTATATATTCCTAATTGCTCTCCCCCTAATGAGACAGCACACTCCTTCCCTCCACTCTCTCTTTCTATGTTCATTTGGCCAGCTTCTGATCCCCTCTACCCTCTTATCTCCCCTTCAGACAGGAGATGCCAGCATAGTCTCATGTGTCTTCTTGATCCAAGAAGCTCACTCTTCACCAGCATCTTTTTCTGTCCCATAGTCCAGTCCAATTCCTGTCTGAAGAGTTGGTTTTGAGAATGGTTCCTGTCCTGGGCTAATAGAAGGCCTGGGGACCATGACCTCTGGGGTCCTTCTAGTCTCAATCAGACCATAAAGTCTGGTCTTTTTACGAGAATTTGAGGTCTGCATCCCACTGCTCTCCTGCTCCCTCAGGGGTTCTCTGTTGTGTTCCCTGTTGGGGCAGTCATCAGTTGTAGCCGGGCACCATCTAGTTCTTCTAGTCTCCAGCTGATGGAGTCTCTGCTTTATGTGGCCCATTCTGCCTCTTGGGCTCATTATTACCTTGTGTCTTTGGTGTTCTTCATTCTTCTTTGGTCCAGGTGGGTTGAGACCCACTGATGCATCTTAGATGGCCGCTTGCTAGGGTTTAAGGCCCCAGAAGCCACTCTCCAAAGTGGGATGCAGAATGTTTTCTTAATAGATTTTATTATGCCAATTGATTTAGATGTCCCCTGAAACCATGGTCCCCAAATCCCTGCCTCTGTTACGCTGGCCTTCAAAGCATTCAGTTTATTCAGGAAAATGCTTCTGGTTTAGTCCAGTTGTGCTGACCTCTCCTGTGTTTTGTGCTGTCTTTCCCTTCACCTAAAATAGTTCTTATCTACTATCTAATTAGTGAAAACACTCTCCCTCCCTCCCTCCCTCCCTCCCCCCTCTCATAACCATCAAACAATATTCTCTTCTCTTTTTAAACTATTTCTCGAGTTCTTATAATAGTGGTCTTATACTATATTTGTCCTTTTGCAACTAATTTTACTCAGCATAATGCCTTCCAGATTCCTCCATGTTATGAAATGTTTCATGGATTCATCGTTGTTCTTTATCGATGCGTAATATTCCATTGTGTGAATATACCATAGTTTATCCATTCATCCATTGATGGGCACCTTGGTTGTTTCCATCTTTTTACTATTATAAACAGTGCTGCAACGAACATGGGTGTGCATATATCTGTGTAAAGGCTCTTACTTCTCTAGGATATATTCCAAGGAGTGGGATTGCTGGATCGTACCGTAGTTCTATTTCAGGTTTTTTAAGGAAGTACCAAACAGATGGTTGTACCATTTTACGTTCCCACTAGCAGTGTATATGTGTTCCAGTCTCTCCACAACCTCTCCAACATTTATTATTTTGGGTTTTTTACATTAATGCCAGCCTTGTTGGAGTGGGAAACCCTGGTGGCATAGTGGTTAAGTGCTACGGCTGCTAACCAAAGGGTCAGCAATTCGAATCCACCAGATGCTCCTCGGAAACTCTATGGGGCAATTCTACTCTGTCCTATAGGGTCACTACGAGTCGGAATCGGCTCAAAGGCACTGGGTTTGGTTTTTGGTTTGGTTGTTGGAATAAGATGGAATCTCATTGTAGTTTTGATTTGCATTTCTCCAATGGCTAATCATGAGCATTTCTTCATGTATCCGTCAGCTACCTGAATGTCTTCCTTAGTGAAGTATCTGTTCATAAAATCCTTTGCCCATTTTTTAATTGGGTTATTTGTCTTTTTGTGGTTGAGGTTTTGCAGTATCATGTAGATTTTACAGATCAGACACTGATCAGAAATGTCATAGCTAAAACCTTTTCCCAGTCTGTAGGTGGTCTGTTTACTCGTTTGCTGAAGCCTTTGGATGAACATGGGTGTTTGATTTTTAGGAGCTCCCAGTTATCTGGTTTCTCTTCTGCATTGCTAGTGTTTTGAATACTGTTTATGCCCTGTATTAGGGCTTCTAGCTTTGTCCCTATTTTTTCTTCCATGATCTTTATTGTTTTATATTTTATATTTAGGTCTTTGATCCATTTTGAGTTCGTTTTTGTGCATGGTGTAAGGTATGGGTCTTGTTTTATTTTTTTGCAGATGGATATCCTGTTAAGCCAGCATCATTTATTTAAATGACTATTTTTTCCCCATTTAACTGACTTTGGGCCTTTGTCAAATATCAGCTGCTCATATGTGGATGGATTTATGTCTGGATTCTCAATTCTGTTCCATTGATCTATGTGCCTGTTGTTGTATCAATACCAGGCCGTTTTGACTACTGTGGTGGTATAATAGGTTCTAAAATCAGGTAGAGTGAGGCCTCCCACTTTGTTCTTTTTCAGTAATGCTTTACTTATCCGGGGCCTCTTTCCCTTCCATATGAAGTTGGTGATTTGTTTCTCCAAGTCATTAAAAAATGTCGTTGGAATTTGGATCGAAATTGCTTTGTATCTATAGATGGGTTTTGGTAGAATAGACATTTTTGCAATGTTGAGTCTTCCTATCCACGGGCAAGGTATGTTTTTCCACTTATGTAGGTCTCTTTTGGTTTCTCGCAGTAGTGTCTTGTAGTTTTCTATGTATAGGTCTTTTACAACTCTGGTAAGATTTATTCCTAAGTATTTTATCTTCTTGGGGACTACTGTAAATGGCATTGATTTGGTGATTTCCTCTTCAATGTTCTTTTTGTTGGTGTAGAGGAATCCAACTGATTTTTGTATGTTTATCTTGTATCCCGATACTCTGCTGAACTCTTCTATTAGTTTCAGTAGTTTTCTTGAGGATTCCATAGGGTTTTCTGTGTATAAGATCATGTCATCTGCAAATGCAGATAATTTTACTTCTTCCTTGCCAATCTGGATGCCCTTTATTTCTTTATCTAGCCTAATTCTTTGGCTAGGACCTCCAGCACAATGTTGAATAAGAGTGGTGATAAAGGGCATACTTGCTTGGTCCCCGATCTCAAGGAGAATGCTTTGTGGCTCTCTCCATTTAAAATGATGTTGGCTGTTTAAACGCCCTTTATTATGCTGAGGAATTTTCCTTCTTTTCCTATTTTGCTGAGAGTTTTTATCATGAATGGGTGTTGAACTTTGTCAAATGCCTTTCTGCATCACTTGATAAAATCATGTGATTCTTCTCTCCTGTTTTATTTATATGATGGGTTACATTAATTGTTTCTCTAATGTTGAACCATCCCTGCATAGCTGGTATGAATCCCACTTGGTCATGGTGAATTATTTTTTTGATATGTTGTTGAATTCTATTGCCTAGAATTTTGTTGAGGATTTTTGCATCTAAGTTCTTGAGGGATATAGGTCTGTAATTTTCCTTTTTTGTGGTGTCTTTACCTGGTTTTGGTATCAGGGATATGGTGGCTTCATAGAATGAGTTTGGTAGTATTCCGTCCTTTTCTATGCTCTGAAATACCTTTAGTAGTGGTGGTGTTGACTCTTCTCTGAATGTTTGGTGGAACTCTGCAGTGAAGCCATCTGGGCCCGGGCTTTTCTGGGGGGGGAGTTTTGTTTTTTTTTTTTAATTTTTACTGTGCTTTAAGTGAAAATTTACATATCAAGTCACTCACACAAAAACTTATATACACCTTGCTACATACTCCCAATTGCTCTCCCCCTAATGAGACAGCCGGCTCTCTCCCTCCACTCTCTCTTTTTGTGTCCATTTCTCCAGCTTCCAACCCCCTCTACCCTCTCATCTCCCCTCCAGACGGGAGATGCCAACAGAGTCTCAAGGGTACACATGATCCAAGAATCTCACTCCTCAGCAGCATCCCTCTCCATCCCATTGTCCAGTCCAATCCATGTCGGAAGAGTTGGCTTTGGGAACGTTTCCTGTCCTGGGGCAACAGAAGGCCTGGGGACCATGAGCACCAGCGTCCTTCTAGTCTCAGTCAGACTATTAAGTCTGGTCTGTGTACAAGAATTTGGGGTCTGCAACCCACTACTCTCCTGCTCCCTCAGGGGTTCTCTGTTGTGTTCCCTGTCAGGGCACTCATCGGTTATAGCCAGGCACCATCTGGTTCCCCTGGTATCAGGCTGAGGTAGTCTCTGGTTCATCTGGCCCTTTCTGTCTCTTGGGCTCGTAATCACCTTGTGACCTTGGTCTTCTTCATTCTCCTTTGATCCAGGTGGGTCGAGGCCAATTGATGCATCTTAGATGGCCTGTTGGGAGTTTTTGATTACCTTTTCAATCTCTTGTTATGGGTCTACTTAGTTGTTCTACCTCTGTTTATGTTAGTTTAGGTAGGTAGTGTGTTTCTAGGAATTCATCCATTCCTTCTGGGTTTTCAAATTTGTTAGAGTACAGTTTTTTGTAGCAATCTGGTATGATTCTTTTAATCTCAGTTGGGTCTGTTGTGATATCGCCCATCTCATTTCTTATTCAGGTTATTTGCTTCCTCTCCTGTTTTTCTTTTGTCAGTTTGGCCAATGGTTTATCAATTTTTTCAGAGAACCAGCTTTTGGTCTTCTTAACTCTTTCAATTGTTTTTCTGTTTTCTATTTCATTTAGTTCTGCTCGACTTTTTATTATTTCCTTTCTTCTAGTGCCTGAGGGTTTCTTTTGTTGGTCTCTTTCTATTTGTTCAAGTTGTAGGGATAATTCTTTGATTTTGGCCCTTTCTTCTTGTATGTGTGCATTTATTGATATAAACTGACCTCTGAGCACTGCTTTCGTTGTGTCCCAAAGGTTCTGATAGGAAGTGTTTTCATTCTCACTGGATTCTATGAATTTCTTTATTCAATCCTTAATGTGTTCTATAACCCAGTCTTTTCTGAGCAGGGCATTGTTCAATTTCTAAGTGTTTGATTTCTTTTCCCTGCTTTTTCTGTGACTGATTTCTACTTTTATGGCCTTATGGTCAGAGAAGATGCTTTTTAATATTTCGATGTTTTGGATTCTGCTAAGGTTGCTTTATGAGCTAATACGTGGTCTATTTTAGAGAATGTTCCATGTGCACTAGAAAAGAAAGTATACTTGACTGCTGTTGGATGGAGTGTTCTGTATATGTCTATAGGGTCAAGTTGTTTGATTGTGGCATTGAGATCTTCCATGTCTTTATTGAGCTTTTTTTCTGGATGTCCTTTCCTTCACTGAAAGAGGTGTGTTGAGCTCTCCCACTATAATCGTGGAGCTGTCTATCTCACTTTTCAATGCTGTTAGAGTTTGACTTATATATCTTGCAGCCCTGTCACTGGGTACATAAATATTTAATAAGGTTATATCCTCCTGGTATATTGTCCCTTTAATCATTATATAATGTCCTTTCTTATCCTTTGTGGTGGATTTAACTTTAAAGTCTGTTTTGTCAGAAATTAATATTGCCACTTCTGATCTTTTTCGATTGTTGTTTGCCTGATATTTCTTTTCCCATCCTTTATGTTTTAGTTTGTTTGTGTCTCTTAGGTGTGTCTCTTGTAGGCAGCATATAGACCGATCATGTTTTTTAAATCATGTTTTTTAAACAGATTCTGCCAATCTATGTCTTTTCATTGGTGCATTTAGTCCAGTTACATTCAGTGTAATTCTGGATAGGTATGAGTTTAGTGCTGTCATTTTGATGTCCTTTTTTGTGTGTTGTTGACAGTTTCTTTTTCCCACCTAATATTTTGTGCTGAGTAGTTTATCTTTATATATTGTCTTTTCCTCTTATTCATTCTTGTTGATTTTGTTTCAACTGAGTCTCTATTTTTTTTCTTGTATTTTATTTTGATGAGTAGGACAGTTAGTCTCCTTTGTGGTTACCTGAATATTTACCCCTATTTTTCCAAGTTTAAACCTAACTTTTATTTCTTTATATCGCCTTGTCTTCTCCATATGAAAAATCTATGACTACATTTCTTAGTCCCACTGTATTATTTTAATGTTGTCTTCTTTTACATAATGACATCACTGTTTCCCTGTTTTGAGCGTTTTTCAATCTTGATTTATTTTTGTGATTTCCCTGTCTGGGTTGACATCTGATTGCTCTGTCCAGTGTTCTAGTCTTGGGTTGATATCTGATTTTATTGATTTTCTAACCAAAGAACCCCCTTTAGTATTTCTTGTAGTTTTGGTTTGGTTTTTACAAATTCCCTAAACTTCTGTTTATCTGGAAATGTCCTACTTTCACCTTCATATCTGAGAGACAGTTTTGCTGGATATATGATTCTTGGCTGGCAATTTTTTTCCTTCAATGCTTTATGTAAGTCATCCCATTGCCTTCTTGCCTGCATGATTTCTGCCAAGTAGTCCAAGTCTATTCTTATTGACTTTCCTTTGTAGGTGACTTTTCGTTTATCCCTAGCTGCTCTTAAAATTCTCTCTTTATCTTTGGTTTTGGCAAGTTTCATTATAATATGTCTTGGTGACTTTCTTTTAAAATCTACCTTCTGTGGAGTTTGATGAGCATCTTGGATAAGTATCTTCTCATCTTTCACAATATCAGGGAAGTTTTCTGCCAACAAATCTTCAACAATTCTCTCTATATTTTCTGTTATCCCTCCCTGTTCTGGTACTCCAATCACTTGTAGGTTATTTCTCTTGACAGAATCCCACATGATTCTTAAAGTTTTTTCATTTTTTAAAGTTCTTTTATCTGATCTTTCTTCAAATGTATTGGTGCCAAATGCTTTATCTTCAAGGTCACTAATTCTGCCTTCTACTTGCTTGATTCTGCTCCTCTGACTTTCTTTTGAGTTGTCTATTTCTGTAATTTTATTGTTAATCTTCTGAATTTCTGATTGCTGTCTCTCTATGGATGCTTGCAGCTTATTAAATATTTCCTTATGTTCTTGAATAGCTTTTTAATTTCTTCAACTGCCTTATCTGGGTAGTCCTCGGCTTGTTCTGAGTATTGCCTGATCTCCTTCCTAATGTCTTGAAGAATTCTGTAAATTAATCTTTTGTATTCTGCATCCAGTAATTCCAGGAAGGAATCTTCATCCAGAAGATCCTTTGAGTCTATGTTTTAAGAGCTTGTTGAAGCGATCATGGTCTGTTTCTTTATGTGGTTTGATATTGACTGTTGTCTCCATCTATAAGTTATTGTATTAGTTTATGTTTGCTTACTGTATCCTAGTTTCTTGATTTGTTTTGTTTTGATTTGCCCAAATGGGTTGCTTGAGTGAGCTAGCTTGATTATTTTCACCTTTGGAACTCTGACGTCCTGTCACCAGGCTAGAGCTGTTATCAGGTATATGAGCTTATGAGTCCATTCAATTTTCTTGTGTGGATTCAGCTCAGGTGTCCAGGTAGCTGGTCATCAAGTGTGTGGTACAGTCTCTGTATACAGTCTTAGAGGGGCAGGTGTGTTTTGTGTAGGTACCGATATCTGGTTGCAGCAGGGGTTCATGCTCTGAACAAGGCAGGGGGCTCAGATCTGTCCTCTGAGTGTCTCTGAGGAAAGCACGTGCTTGTTCTCTACAGTGTACTGATGGATGGGTTCTGCAGATGGACCGTGGGCACCCAATGCTTTTGGTTGTAAGGGCTGGGAGATACCAGTTATCCTTGGACCCCTGTCACGGGTGGCCGGGTGACCTGAATGCAGCCACCAGTCCTTAGGCCGCTGATGTGGGTAGGCGAGGACCCTGTTTAATAGGCAAAGTGATGTCCCCATGCACCTCTCCACGCACAGCTTAAACAGTTGCAATCTGCCAGCAAGGACCTATTCTCCTGAAATAGCCCCACACAGGTCCATGCAGGGGGGAAAGGTATTCAAAGTCCATGGACCGTTTATGCCTGGACAGGAGCTGCTTCTGACCTGAGCTCCCCTGGTTAGTGGAGCCTGCAAATTATCTTTTCCCCCTGATGTGAATTTATTCCTTCTTCAAGGCTGGGAGCTTGGCTCAGGGAGCTCAAATGGGCCTATCTCGGGTCCAGGGAAATCAACAGCCACTGAAGCCAGCTTGGGGCTGGGGGTGTGGTAAAATATACACAAGTACTTAGCTTTTGCAGAGAGCACCGTTCTTCTCTGGTTCCAGGGCCGTGAATAGGCTATGCAGATGGCTGCTTCTCCCTGAGAAAACTGCTGCCAAGCACTACTACCAGCCTGCCACAGCCACTCCCAGGATCGGTGCCATAGGGATCCCAGCAATTCAGGTCCAGCAACTCCTCTCAGCTTCTGAATCACCTCTCTCTCCCCCTGCCGCTCAGTCCATTTTCTAACTTTGCCTTTGATGTTCAGGGCTCCTAGCTTGTCATAAATACAATCATTTCACTTGATTTTTCGGGTCTTTGTTATAAGAGGGATCACTGGAGGCATCTGGCTATTCCGCCACCTTGGCCCCACTTTGCAAATCATTTTCAAATATATGATTTTGCCTAATTATAAGTGAGCATAAGGTACAATCCTTGGTCTTGGAAGCTAGCAATGTAAATGAGAAAACAAGCTATATGCAGGTGAAAATAAATGTACAAAACAGTATTAGGAATAACAACATGGTATAGAGGTAAAATAAATTACCCAAGGCTAAAGAGAATGAGAACTGAGAAAATACTCTTGGATTTGGAGAGAAAATTATCTTAGAAATCCATTTAACGAACATGGTGGGACATTTTAAATACATTATTTTATTTCACTTTCACAAAAACCTAGCTATGTGAGTGATATTTCCTAGAAAGGAAACAAAGTCTTAGAAAGTTAAGTTATTTGCCCAGGGTCACACAGTTGGCTTTTAGCAGAACCTATTCTATGTTCCAGTCTCTAAGAGCCCTTTTCTTTTCTAGGATGTTAACTGGATTATTCTGTACCAACATTTTTGGGGATGCTAATAATTTATGTTACTCTTTACAGACAACAAATGCATTTTAGCAGGGGTCTTCTGGCTAAGCACTTTAGTGTAGTAGGAAGAGTATATGCATTGGCTTGGTTGGACTGCAAGTAACTTATTTAGGAGGTGATGCCTGAAAGCCTGTATGGAAGTAGGGTGGTGCGATGGGGAAGCAAAGGAGGCCAGTATGTTACCAAGACAGTTACCACGGTGGGTAATTAGAGCTCATTTATGCTGGGGAACTCTGGAAAACAGTGTTGAATATCTTCAGAGTACCCCAATGGAGGAGCGAGGAGGCTGGGGTATTATCCACCAGCTCCTCATTCATCACTGGTTCAGGGCTGCTTCTGATGATATTACGTCTCTGAAACTCCCATTTTGCTCTGCATACAGGCCAAGCACGTTCCCCTGGTTATAAAGGGAGAAAAAAACAAAAACCCTCAGATAAAGAGAAGCAACTTCCCTGTAAGTAGCTTCAGTGTGTAGAAATGAATGCCAAGAACATATGGACAGGAAACCAATAAAATTGCTACAGAATGTATTGGGATATAAATCCTGCCTCTACCTCTTCATTCTACATTCACAGACATCCATTCGGTATTTATTGTAAGTTCACCATACATTAGGTTAAAAAAAAACCAAACCCATTGCCATCAAGTCAATTCTGACTCATAGAGATCCTATAGGACAGGGTAGAACTGTCCCATGAGCTTTCCAAAGAGCAGCTGGTAGCTTTAAACTGCCAACATTTTGGTTAGCAACTGAGTGCTTAACCAATGTGCCACCAGGGCTCCTACATTAGGTTAAGGGGCCAGTAAACTATGGCTTGAAGGCCAAATCTGGCCTGCTACCTGTTTCTGTAAATAAAGTTTTATTGGAGCATAACCATGCCCATTCACTTTTCCTTTTGGCCTACAATGGCAAAGTTGAGTAATTATGATAGAGACTATCTGGCCTACAAACTCTAAAATATTTACTATTTGGCACTTTACAGAAAAAAATTGCCAATCCTTGTGCTAGTTACTTAGGATACTGAGATGAATGTGATTATTCCCCTTATAATTCAATGAAGAAGACAGATAGGGTAAACCAATAAATATAGTAAAGTATTATAAGTGCTATGATAGCCATTCATATGAAGTAGTGGAGATTTCTATCTAGTTGGACAAACTCTTCATAGAAGATATGACAGATACTTTAGCAGAGTCCTGAAAGATGAGTAGGTGTTTTCCAGACAATCAGGGACAGGAAAGATATTCAATGCAGAGGGGGCAGAAAAAGCAAAGGTGTTACATAAATAAGCAATAAGCAATAATGCAAATTTAGGGAACCGGTGTCATATTTGGAGATGGGAAGAGGAGTGCCATGAAAAGTAAGACTGGAAAGTAAGGAACTGAATTTTACCTTTTCTCTGGAAATATGAACGGCTCTCACAGTCAGTGTGAAAGTCAGGCTGAAAAGCGCAGTAGTGGAGGTGAGTTAGGAAGCTACTGCAGAAGTTTAAGCATCAAATGGTGCAGGCTTTAGTCAAGGTAGTAGCTACTGGACGTGGAAAGGAAAGGGTAGACGAGAGAGAAGTTAAAGGAGGTAAAATTGAGAGGGCTTGGTCATCTACTAGAATGAGAATGTTGGTTAAAGAGAATGAAGAGTGGAATCTTTTCTAGGTTTCTGGTGTGAATAGCTGATGGTGGTTGCATTCACTGAGACAGAAATCACAGGAGATTTGGTGGGAAGAAGATAAGTACAGCTTGGGAGAGGTTGAATTTGAGATGCCTGTGGAACATCAAGTGAAGATGTTCAGCAGATCCAGAAGTAATAAAATCATTAGAGAATTGTCTCTTGTAAATGGTATTTTAAGAAGCCCTGGTAATGCAATGGCTAGGTGCTTGGCTGCTAACCTAAAGGTTAGCTGTTGGAACCCGCCAACCACTCCAGGACAAAATACCTGACAGTCTGCTCCCATAAAGATTACAGCCTAGGAAACCCTATAGGGCAGTTTTACTTTGTCATATAGGGTTGCTATGAGTCAGAATTGATGACACACTACAACAGGTGGTATTTTAAACTATGGAAGTGGATGAGATCTCTCAGGAAGCACGCATAGAGTGGGAGGGCACTACATGAGTTATCCTAAGGAAATCACTATATCATTCATGAGGGTGTCAGGCTGCAGAGGGAGACAGTTGGAGTCTGAGGGCATTTGGGAAACTTTCAAATGACCCATGGCTCCAGCTTCTTGAAGGACTGGTCCTGATCATCCGCCACCATCTTATGTGAGAGAAAGGTGATAAAAGCTCAGAGGCAGCCATTGAAGCATTTCTTTTGTCAAGGTTGCCTATAACCTTGTTAACTCACAATACAATCCACAGACTAGGAGCTTGTTAGAAATGCAGAATTTCAGGCCCCACTCAAGACCTACTGAATCAGAATTTTAAATTTAATAAGATCCCCAGGTGATCTGTATACACATTAAAGTTTAAGAAGCACTGGTCTATAGCATCTTGGTCAAGATTCCTTTGGCTTGCTGGGTTAAATTTTCAAACCTTCAATATCAGAGTTAAAACATTGTTTTATGCTCTCGTAATATACGTTCATGTTCCTTTTAATATGGAAAGTGATGAGAAAGTCCATAAAGACTTCTTCCTAAAATTTATTGATTTATCAAAAGTATTTCCTGCCATTATGAGACATTAGGTTCTTGTAGTTCCTAATTAGGTTTGGTTGCTATAACCATGGTTTCTCAACCTTAGCACTGTTGACATTGTGAGCAGAATAATTCTACATTGTGGGAGGCTGCCTTGTGCACTGTAGATGTTTAGTAATATCCCTGGCCTCTACCACTAGATACAGCACCAGGCCCCTAAGTCTGATAATAAAAAATTTCTCCTGGGGAGCAAAATTGCCCTTGGTTAAGAACCACTGCTATATATCCCCAGAGATACTCAGGGTCTCATGAAACATTGAGTTTTTTAAAACCCTTCAACAGCTCTCCATTGCATTTACATATACCTTTTGCTTCAACCATTCTGAACCCCTGGCAGCTTTCTAAACATATCATACAGCTTCAAAAGGAAACTTCACATACGCTTTTCTGTTCTGAATGTCTTTCCCCCAGCAATCCTCCAAAATGACTTCCAAGTTGCACCTGTCCTCTTGCCCCCTGCCACCAGATTCATTCTCCACCCTTTTCTGCACTGCCTAGGAGGCAGATGCTTTCCTAGGACATCACCTGGACTCCTCCACTTGGTTGGTTTCCGGTTGGGTTTGGTTGCACCAGCAAGAGATGGGAGGACAGGACAAGAGAGACATTGAGGTACTTATACTCCTCATCTCTGCTCTCTCCCTGTAGCTTCCGAGGTTCTGGCAATGGCTCTGTTCAGCTACTACTTTAGCTGTGTTGGATGGACCCTCTTCCAAGGTATCATGTTCTCTTTGGGTTAACACCATTCCTTCCCCTTGCTCCTTCAGGCCTAGATGAGGAAATAGCTTCCCCCTGTTGTCAGTTACCAAGTGCTTCACTATCTCTGCTTGGCTCCCTTAACTCTGACTACACCTCTGTAAGCCATCTCTTTATCAAAATGTCTCCAATTTAACCTTTAAAAAAAAAAAAAAAAACCTTTAGCAGATGCAATTTGTTTCCTGTGAGAACCCTGACTGTTATACTCCACCGTGTCTCTAGGTTGGCTTAGGTGGCTACTCTGCACTTCCATAGCACCCTTGCTTACCACTGGCTTAGTATGTTTCACCCTGTGTGGTGACACACTGTGACAGACTCTGAGCTCCTCGAGGTCAGGGACTACATGTGACTAATCTCTGTATTCCCAGTAGCTGGCTTAGGGCCTGACACAGAACAGCTGGGCAATGAAGGCTAAGAAACCCAGTTGCCAGTCAAGTTGATTCCGACTCATGGTGACCCCATGTGTGCCAGAGTAGAACTCCATATGGTTTTCAAAGGCTGATTTTTCTGAAGGAGATCTCCAGACTTTTCTTTTGAGGTATCTCTGGATGGGCTCGAACCCCCAACCTATTGGTTGGCAGCCAAGAGCATTAAATGTTTGTACCACACAGGAACTCTCAATGAAGACTACTTCCCTGAAAAAAGGCGCAAATGAATATGTTGCAAACTCATGGCTGTAGAGACTTGTCCTTAAATTTACAAAGTGGGCATGTTACAATGTCTGCCCACAGGGGGACCTAGACCCATAGAGAACAAGGAAGAGAGCGTAGGAATTCTTCAGGGCTCTTGGTTGGGACAGAAGGCTTTGGGGATCCTACAGGACATCACTTTTTAAACCATGATGCTTATTTATACCAGCTTCTTAAGTAGGCAGACATGTTATGATTATGAATGGCAAATGCCTGGTTCAAAGCTTGCATATCTACCTGGTGGTAATTTTTATTATGTCCTTTTTTATGTCTTCACAAAATATTATTTTTTTATAATCATAAATGCAACATGTGTTACCTGTAGATAATTGGAAAGTACTAAAAAAAAAAAAAAAAGTATAAAGAAAAAAATAAAATCACCCACAATCCCACAAACTGACTGCAGATATTTTTCTGTATATCCTTACAGTTTTTCTTCTGGATAAACTGTTTTTGATGAAATTGGATCATTCTATACATACATTTTTAACCATTTTATACTTATTTACTCTATCCTTACATATATAATTTTGTATCATGAGTTTTTTCATATATCATTATATCACAAATATACTGCACATCAGCCATTGTATGGATCTATTCCAACTGGTGGACATTTAAGTTGTTTTCAGGGTTTCACTATTATAAACAACACCCTTTCACATAAATTTCAGATTATTTCCTTGGTGATAAATTCCTAGAAGTTCTTGATGATATTTTGCTGTGGGCAACTGGGGAATATTCATGCTGATCACCTGACGAGAGACCAGAGATAATTGATATCCACAAATAATTTGCAAAACTCTAATAATTTACAAAACCTAATCTAGCTTCTTTAGTCATCTGCTTAGACCCCTGGGAAAGACTGTGAATCATAGAGGATTCTCCTTTTGTCCTTGTTGTCATTTAGCAACTCCCTCTATTGAGGCTGTGGTATCTGTCCCATAGTTCTTCTCCATCCCCACCTCTACCATTGAACCGGTAATTTCAAATGAAGTATGTAGCATGATGGCCTCATGATTCCTTGGCTTTCAGATCTCTTGTAATCTATACCTCTCCACAGCTTCAACTCTCCAATCCTGAGTCCCGTGCCTTCACACTCAAGGCTCCAAACACCTGGAACTGCTCCAGCTCTGAATCTGAAACTCCAGTATCTCTTTCTCTCTTTCCGATTATAATCTTCTATCCTCCCAGTTCTCTTACTCCCACTAAACCCCTCTTTAAACTCACAGGGGATCAGATCTAGTCTTTTGGCTCCTTTCTCCTAGTCCATCCTTCTTTTCTGCCATGATCAGCCTAGATCTCATGATCTATTGCCTCAATCAATATTTTCAACTTTTTTCTTCCCAGTCTTTTTTTCCACACCTATCCTATAACTACTCCCTTCCACCAACCCTGAATAATTCTATTCATGTGCTTCCTCTTTCCTACAGTCAGGATGCTAGGAATTGCTGGGGGAAAAATCTCACAGCTAGATAAGCCAGTTCTACTAATAGTTTGTATCCTTAAATTTAGCCGGCCCTCACTGCTACTTGGCAATCCTTTTTCATCTCACTGGGCCCTTCCTGCCTTTTACATATCATCTTCTTGAGTTCACTATCCAGACCTACTCCCTGCCACTCTCAGTGTTTCAGTGTTTCTCCCCTATCTATCTACCAGTGACCTTCTAATTCACATAGAAAATAGAGTCTGCTGAGAAGGAAGTCTCTTAATTTTCTATGTATGACCTTGAAATATTCTCCCTTGACTTTGGATTCCCCAAATCCTCTTATTCTTCCTCCAGTCTAATTGCTCATTCTTGATCTTTTTTCCTGTCTCCTCTTCTTTCCCCGCTTCCTTAAATGTTGCTGTCCTCCAGGGTTCCATCCTGAGCCATACACTCTACCACACTCCCTGGATGATCTCAATGCTTCCCCATGCCTTCAGCTACTAGCTATGGATTGAAACTCTCAAATTTGTAGTTTCTGCTCAGGCTTCTTTCCTGAACTCCAAACTAATTTATCCACTTGCCTAACTGAATATTTATTTCCATCTGGATATGCCACATACTTCAAATTTAACATGTCCAATATTACATTTATTAGTATTCCCCAAAATCCACTCTTTTTATGTTCCCAAGATGGAAATCTGGGGCCTCTCTTGATTCTTTTCTTTCCCCAATCCCTTAACATTTCTTCTCTTCATCCTCTTCCTTTTCATCCCTTCTGTTCCTGCTTTAACCCAGGCCCTCTCTCTCTCCTCTAGACTCTTTTCATACAGACTGTGGTCTTCCTGTCTCTAGCATGGCATTGATTCTGGCCACAGCAGATAAAGTTGTCCTTCTAAAACATATCTGATGATGTGGCATACACTTATTACAATACATTGTGGGTGAACTCATTAAGAACATTGTGAGATAATTGCTATCTGTATTACAGGAGTGTACACTTTGCTGGGAAACCCTGGTGGCATAGTCGTTAAGAGCTGTGGCTGCTAACCAAAAGGCTGGCAGTTCAAATCCACCAGGTGCTTCTTCCAACTCTATGGGGCAGTTCTACTCTGTCCTATAGGGTTGCTATGAGTAAGAATTGACTTAACAATTTTTTTGGATACTTTGCTGTGGGACATGGTAGAGGTAAGATTAGTTCTATCTGAATGTGGGCATAGGGTGAGGGTGTGTGCTCAGAAGGCTCTCAAGAGGAACTGACACTTGAATTGGGACTTAAATGATCAGGAAGGAGCTCCCCAAAAAGATAAACAGGAGGAAGACATTGCAGGAAGAGAGAATAACAAGATAAGCAAGTAGCTCTGTTCAGATCACTTTCACAAACTTTCAATGCGGTACTGTTCTCAGCATTGGGTATATAGAAGTGAATAAGTCACTAACCTCAAGGAAATTATAGTCTAAAGAAACTACTTTTTCCATGACTACATCTATTGCTAGAAGCCTGGGTGGCACACGGGGTTTGCAATCAGCAGCTAGCTTAAAGGTTGTCGGTTTAAATGGACCCTGCAACTCCACAGAAGAAGGTCTTGGTGAACTGATACTGTAAAGATTAAAGCCAAGAAAATGCTACGGAGCAGTTCTACTCTGTAACACTTGGGGTCTCCCTGAGTCAGGAGCTAACTCAACAACAGCTAGTAACAACAACAACCATTTATTGTGGAGGGTGGCTTGGGGGATGTAGCCCTCTTAATCTCTACCACCTGCCCTAAGCCATCCCAAATAAATATAAAATATAAATAAAAATTGTTTCCAGCAAACTAGCTTCCCTTCCCTCCCCTTGCCCTTCTATCCAGATTGCCTACTGCAGCTAAGTGCTTCCGCTGTTCTATGCTGCCTATATCAGTCACTGTGCTAAGCTTTGAGGATACGTGTATGACCAAGTCCTCAAAGAACTCACTATCAAGGTGGAGATTCAGACACTGTGAACCAGCAGATGCAATAATGTGTCCCAGACTCTCTGTTAGAAGTTTGGGGCTCATCAAAAGACTTTGCAAAAAGAGTAGAGAATCTACAGACTGGGAAAAAATTTTTGACTATGATATATTTGACAAACGTCTAATCTGTAAAATCGACAAGAAAATTCAACACCTCTACAAATAATTATTTGTCTACAAAAGACAAATAATCCAATTAAAAAATGGGCAAAGAATGTGAACAGACACTTCACCAGAGAAGACATTCAGGAGGCTAACAGACACATGAGGAAATGCTCGCAATCACTAACCATTAGAGAAATGCAAATCAAAACTACAATGAGATACCACCTCACCCCGACATTACTGGAATGAATCAAAAACAGAAAATAACAAATGTTGGAGAGGCTGCTAGGAGACTGGAACTCTTATGCACTGCTAGGAATGCAAAACGGTACAATCGTTTTGGAAAACAATATGTTGCTTTCTTAAAAAGCTAGAAATAGAAATACCATACAATCCATCAGTCTCAATCCTAGGAATACATCCTAGAGAAGCAAGAGCCATCACACGAATAGACATATGCACACACAAGTTCATTGCAGCATTACTCTCAACACCAAAAAGATAGAAACAACCTTAGTGCCCATCAACAGATGAAGGGATTAACAAACTATGGTACATACGCAAAACGGAATACTATACAACAATAAGGAACAATGATGAATCTTCAGAACATCTCACAATGTGACTGAATCTGGAGGTCATTATGCTGAGTGAAATAAGTCAATCACGAATACTGTATGAGACCACTATTATAAAAATTCATGAAAAAGTTTACACACAGAAAAAAAAACAATCTTTGATATTTAAAAGGGGGGGCGGGGTGGGGAGAGGAAAAACACTAACTAGACAATACATCTACTGGTTCTACCCCATCTGTAGCAAGGGAGAATGAAGAAAATCAAAGACACAGAGAAACATTAGTCCAAAGGACTAATGGACCACAACTACCACAGCCTCTACCAGACTGAGTCCAGTATAACTAGATGGTGCCCACCTACCACCACCGACTGCTCTGACAGGGATCACAATAGAGGGTCCTGGACAGAGCAGGAGAAAAATGTATAATAAAATTCTAACTCACAAAAAAAGATCAGACTTATTTATCTGACAGAGACTGGAGAAACACCAAGAGTATGGCACCCGGAGACCCTTTTAACTCAATACTAAAGTCACTCCTGAGGTTCATCCTTCAGCCAAAGACTAGACAGGCCTATAAAACAAACAATGATACACATAATTCAACCATGTATAGGAAACTAATTGGGCATACCAGCCCAGGGGCAACAAGGAGTAGGCAGGAGGGGACAAGAAAGCTGGACGAATGGAAATGGGGAACCTAAGGTCAAGAAGTGGAGAGTGTTGACACATCATGGGGTTGGCAACCAATGTCACAAAACAATATGTGTATTAATTTTTTAATGAGAAACTAATTTGCTCTGTAAACTTTCACCTAGAGCACAATTAAAAAAAAATTTTTGCCCAGGTGTAGACGGGGCACAAAAGAATAGGGGGTCAGTTCCACATGTGGGAGGGAAAGTGTGAAATGTCTAAAGTCCAGGATAGTTTGGATATGGGTTTCCAAGGGGATGTTAGAAAAGAAAGATGAGTTCATTCCTCTTTTCTCTTCTTAGAACACTTACAGAGCCTAGATCTCCTAAAATATTTTCTCTCCCTTCCCTAGCTCCCCTGTGCCTTAGAATCATAGCTGACATTTTGCCATCTAAAATTTGACATTTTGCTTTCTTGGTCTCTAGCAAGATGAAAGGGTGGGAAAGAACCAGGACTTGCTGTCTGTGGACAAAACAGGCTACACTGTATTTTGTTTTTCCCAGATTTAAGCTCTATTTCCTGTTTCCTCTACACCCAGCAAAGGACAGTCAAGTTTTTCTAGGTTTCTGTTTTCTCTGAAGAAAGGCGGCTTTTTATAAATGTTGTTTTATTTGATGCCCAACAAATGCCAATTAAGAAACATGACAACAATAACAGCAATAATAGAAAGCAGTTGGTGGAGAATTTAGGAAGAGAAGGCAGGAAACCAGCAACAACAGAATGCATTATGAAGTAATTTGCACCTACACTCCCGGCTGTGGAAAAGCTGAAAATAATTTTTGCTAGAAACTAAAAAAAAAAAATCACATTTCAAAACAGCTGTGTAAAAGAAGGAAATGTCATATTGAGAAATGCCAGCCATTTTTGTTCTTCCCTTTTTTTTTTTAACTTGGTCACTCAAAAAATAATAATCAGTTATGCAAGTAAGAAACCTTGATTACTTCTGACTCCCCTTACTTCCTTCTCCTCTCATTCCATTGTTCATTGAGTTCTAAAATCTTATCTCCAAAATGTTTCCAATAAATACATAGTACAATATCTTCCTTGTTTTCCATTCCTGTTACCATTGTCCAATGTAGATTCATTTTACCGCTTGCTTGGCTTTTCAAAAGTCTCTTTGTCTTCCTGCCTCCAGTGTTGACCCGTTCCAATTTGCCCTCAATTTTGCTGCCACAATTATCTTTTTTAAAAAAACTACATCTTCAGTTTAACATTTATTGATATTCCAGATACCAGGATAAATTAGTCCCAGTTCCTACCCTGAATAAGTTTATGAAACTTAATGGTTAACATCATCTGTACTTTCTCATTGAGTCTAATTCTCTTTTCCTGGTATGTTTCAGCTGCCACCTCATTCCACACGAGGCGAGGCACTGAAGAATGTGGAGATTTGAGCTTCTGTGTCTCTGCCACGTGTAATTTTAGTTGATGATCTAAAGCATGTAGTTTGACACTTTGTACAGAATATAGACAAAGGACTAGTCCAGAACTGCCCTTGCTCTGACTCTCACTGATGACCTGTGTTTTGACATTTGAAACTTGAGTCTACTGATGCCTGATGATGCTGATGAAACTTAAAACTGATTTAGAAGTTGATGCTGCTGTTTGTGCCTTGTCCAGGACATTTATTTACACACAGACAATGTAAATATAGCTTACGACTGGGGTGAAATAATCTGGGTGAAAAGACCTAAATTCTAATCCTGTTTCTGCTGTTTACTAGCTGTATGACCTTGGGCAAGCCACTCAACAACTCTGTTTCCCAGTGTCCTTATCTGTAAAATGGGTGTAATAATACGGATCGGGAAGGATTGTTGTGGAAATTAAAGGAGAAAATGTAGGTGAGTGTTTAGCACAGCACTTGGCACCGAGCAGGTCCGTTTTGGTGGAACAAATAGTTCAGGTCAAACAACAATTATTAAGCAGTTTCTGTTGCCAGGCACTGGGCTAGTTTCCAGGAATACAAAGATGAATAAGACCTGGTTCCTGCTCTTCAGAAGCTAATAAAACCAGTTGCTGTCAAGTCGATTCTAACTCACAGCAACCCCGTGAGTAGAACTGTGCTCCATAAGGTTTTCAGTGGCTGATTTTTCAGAAAAAGCCAATGGAGGAGTAGTAATTAACACTATGTAAATCTTTAACTTAGTCTGAATCATGATATTTCAAGATCCCTACACACTGCCTTTCTCAGAAGACATCAGCAACGTGAGGCTATCTCTTGAACAATGTTCCTGGACTATCAAGTTTCTAGGAGGAGTGTATGGTGTGTTTTGGAGAGATAATCCAGCATATTGAAAGACAAACATGTTTATATGGACCCAGATATTTAGTATAGTTAGGTATCTGGACAAGTTGGTTAATTTCTTTGAACCTCAGTTTCCTTATTTGTAAAATGTGGAAACTCATATACTCATAGGGTTATTGCAATAATTAAATGCAATAAAGTATATAATGTTTCAGGCCCACTCCCTGACACAAGGTAGATACTCAATAAATGGTTGAATTAATAAGAAAAAAATATCCAAAAGGAAAGAGAGTGGCCTTGTATCACACATACATATGCTGTATGAGTGTTTCATGTCCTTGGTTAGCTCCTGGATAAGGACTGTGTTTCTTAATCTTTGACTTTCTTGAAGGTGCCAAACATTTGCCTTATCCTCAGCAAACTTTGTTGAATTGTGATAGAGGCTATTCCAAGGAAAGAAAGAAAGAAAAGGAGAAACTAGAAACTAACTTTTATTGGCTGCTATCTTTTTCAGTTATATTTTCATTTACTCCTTATAACAGGTATGAATGATTACCTTCATTATTACAGAAGAAGAAATCAAGTCCTGCAAAGGCTTATCCAGACTCTGCAGCCAGAATGGTAGAGCCAGAGCCCTCATCTCTTTAATTCTATGGTCAAGTTCTTTCTATTCCATTTTGCTGCCTGTAAGGGAAAAGTATTGAGAAGTCATGTAAATGAGGATAAAGAAAATATCCCTCATGTTTATTGAGATTAGTAGAAGGCCTTAAAGATGACAAATTGCAGTTTACAATGAATAATATAAAGAACTCATATTTCCAGTAGAAAAGACTCCAGAGTGTTGGAAACATCTATGTAATATGCTCTCAATGACTATGAGACTGAACTTTTCCTAACAAACACCTCTGCTGGCTGACTGCTTCAATTCCCTGACCAGACTTGTCTCTTCTGTGATTCCCAACCACATTTTCTTCATACTTTCCTGATGACTCTCATTTTCCTTTGATTTGTGTTAGTTTTTTTGTGACTCATCCTTCCCACCAGACTGGAAGCTCCCTGAGGGCAAGAACGGCATCCATACATAAACAAAGTAGTGCCATTCACTCCATTTGATTTTAACACGTTGAACTGTATTATTAGATCAGAAGCTCTTTGAGGGGAGGGAGTGCATCCTTTAAATAAATATTTATGGAGCACCAGCTATATCTTAGTTACTGCCCTGGTTGCTGGGGATAAGCAAGACAGACAAACTTCTAATCTCATGAATGTTACATTTGAGGCAAGGAAGAAAACAATAAGTATGCCCGCTCAGCATATTCAAATATCTTATTATATTATAGAGTTGTTCTGACTCACAGTGACCCTATGTACAACAGAATCAAACACTGCCTGGTCTTGCACCATCCTCATAACCATTCCTGTGTTTGAGCTCATTCTTGCAGCTGCTGTGTTCAGGGTCTTCCTCTCTTTTGCTGATCAGTCCCTGGAGAAGGACATCATGCTTGGCAAAGTTGGGGGTCACCGAAAAAGAGGAAGACTCTCAAGAAGATGGATTGACACAGTGGCTGCAATGATGGCCTCAAGCATAGCAATGATTGTGAGGATGGTGCAGGGCCAGGCAGTGTTTCATTCTGTTGTACAAAGGGTCGCAATGAGTTAGAGCAAACTCAATGGCACCAAACAACACAACTACTTTACTAAGCATGATGTACTTCTCCAGGGGTTGGTCCCTCCTGATAACACATTAAAGTACATAGGAAAAAGTCTTGCCATCCTTGCTTCTAGGAGCATTCTGGCTGTACTTTCTTTCTGTTTGTTCTTCTGGCAGTCCATGGTATATTTAATATTCTTCACCAAAGCCATAATTCAAATGCATCAACTCTTCATTCTTCCTTTTTCACTGTCTGGCTTTCACATGCATATGAGGCAACTGAAAATACCTGGGCTTGGGTCAGGTGGATCTTAGTCCACAAGGTGACACCTTTGCTTTTCAACACTTTAAAGAAGTCCTTTGCAGCAGATTTGCCTGATGCAATGCATTGTATGATTTCTTGACTGCTGCTTCACTGGGCATTGATTGTGGATCCAAGTAAAAAGAAATCTTTGACAACTTCAATATTTTGTCTATTTATTATGATGTTGCTTATTGGTCTAGTTGTAAGAATTTCTGTTTTCTTTATGTTGAGGTATAATCCATACTGAAGGCTGTAGACTTTGATCTTCATCAGTAAGTGCTTCAAGTCCTCTTCACTTTCAGCAAGCAAGATTTTGTTATCTGCATAACACAGGTTGTTAATAAGTCTTGCTCCAATGCAATGCCCTGTTCTTCTTCATATAGTCCAGCTTCTCGGATTATTTGCTCAGCAGACAGACTGAATAAGTCTGGTGAAAGGATACAACCCTGACGCATACCTTTCCTGATTCTAAATCATGCAGTATCCCCTTGTTCTGTTTGAACGACTGTCTCTTCGTCTATGTACAGGTTCCTTATGAACACAATTAAGTGTTCTGGAATTTCCAGTCTTTCCAATGTTACTCATAATTTCTTATGATCCACAGAGTCGAATGCCTTTGCATAGCCAATAAAACACAGGTAAATGTCCTTCTGGTATTCTCTGCTTTCAGCCAAGATCCATCTGATTATCAGCAATGATATCCCTCATTCCAAGTCCTCTTCTGAATCCTGCTTGAATTTCTGGCAGTTCTCTGTTGATGTACTGCTGCAACAATTTTTGAATTATCTTCAGCAAAATTTTACCTGCATGTGATATTAATGATATTGTTTGACAATTTCTCCAATCTGTTGCATCACATTTCTTTGGAATGGACATGAATATAGATCTCTTCCAGTTGGTTGGCAAAGTAGCTGTCTTCCAAATTTCTTGGAATAGATGAGTGAGCGCTTCCAGTGTTGCATCTGTTTGTTGAAACATTTCAATTGATATTCTCTCAATTCCTGAAGGCTTGTTTTTGCCAGTGCCCTTAGTACAGCTTGGACTTTTTCCTTCAATACCATCAGTTCTTGATCATATGCTACCTCCTGAAATGGGTGAATGTCGACCAGTCCTTTTTGGTACAGTGACCCTGTGTATTCCTTCCCTTTTGTTTTGATGCTTCCTGTGTCGTTCAGTATTTGCCCATAGAATCCTTCAATATCGCAACTCAAGGCTTGAATCTTTTTCTTCAGTTCTTTCAGCTTGAGAAATGCCAAGGATGTTCTTCCCTTTTTTTTCTAACTCCAGGTCTTTGCACGTTTCATTATAATACTTTGTCTTCTTGAGCTGCCCTTTGAAATTTCCTGTTCAGTTCTTTTACTTCTTCATTTCTTCCATTCACTTTAGGTACTCTACTTTCAAGAGCAAATCTCAGAGTCTCTTCTGACATCCATTTTGGTCTTTTCTTTTTTTCTTATTTTTTAATGACCTTTTGCTTTCTTCTTGTATGATGTCCTTGATGTCTTCCCACAACTGGTCTGGTCTTCAGTCATTAGTGTTCAATGTGTCAAATCTATTCTTGAGATGGTCTCAAAATTCAGGTGGGACATACTCAAGGTCACACTTGGGCTCTCGTCCACTTGTTCTAATTTTCTTCAGATTCAACCTGAGCTTGCATATGAGCAACTGACGGTCTGTTCCCTCGTTCTGACTGATGATATTGAGCTTCTCTATCATCTCTTTCCACAGATTTTAGAGCCCAAACCAAACCAAACCCATTGCCATCCGGTCAGTTCGACTCATAGCGACCCTATAGGACAGAGTAGAACTGGTGCATATGGTTTCCAAGGAGCAGCTGGTGTATTCCAACTGCCGGACCTTTTGGTTAGTAACCTGAGCTCTTAACAACTTCGCCACCAGGGGGATGCTAAATAAACATTAATTTATCTAGATGTCTTGAGAGTAAACTTAGTGGAAGGAATATTGGATTAGAAGCTGAAGTGTAAAGTACTTATCAAGTCATCTTTTTCATTACCTGTTTATATATTGTTCTTTGTTATTAGACCCCCCTCATGTTTAGGGAGGGGTCTTACCCTTCTGCGTAATATCAGTGTCTAGCCCAGTGCCTGGCACACAGGAGGGGTTCAATAATTATGTGCTGAATGATAGCTTTGTTATTTAACAACTCTGTGAACTCTGGCATGTCTCCTGGATTCAATTCCTCATCAGCTAAATGGAGTGTTACTATCTACCCCAAAGGACTAAGTGCTCCCCTTTGTACTTCCAAACCATTTTCTCTCCTTCTTCCTTCACCTCAGCCATTCCATTTTACCATCTGATATTTTGCTTTGTTGCTGTCAACCACCCACTCTCTGAGCATTAGCCCCCATTCAATGGTGATTTTAGCTTCTAGCACTCTCTCTCTCCTTTTACACTGCTATTCCTCTCATCATTCTAACCTAACCCATTGCTGTCAGGTCAATTCCGACTCATAGCGACTCTACCGGACAGAGTAGAATGGCCTCATAGGGTTTCCAAGGAGCGCCTGGTGGAGTCAAACTGCTGACCTTTTGGTTAGCAGCCGTAGCTCTTAACCACTATACCACCCGGGTTTCCTCTCATCATTCGGGGTGACTTCAATTATGTTCTTGGATGATACTATACAACTGCTTTGCTTCTCTGTTCCTGAACCTCCTTATCTCCAAATCTGCTCCCTCACTGAACCTCAGTCACCCACACCCATGGTCATACCTCTGTCTTTGTCTTCCTCAATAACTGTTCTACTTCTAAAATCTTGACTTCAGATTTCCCATCTTCTGACCCCCACTTCTTACACTTCCAGGTCACCAAGTCCCATTCCAGCACTTCTTTGATCTTATCATCACCTTTAATTGATTGTTTTCTCTTCTCTTGTTCTCTTTCTTAGGAAGACTAGGTTTCATAATCTGTAATTATAATCACTCCCTTGGATATCACTGTGACTTCATTTGTTTTTCTCTCCCTTCTTTGTGTTCATTTGGTTAAATCCAGCTAGCTACACACTTTGTACTTACCCCTGAACAGCCTAACACCGCTGGAGGAAAAACTAACATCCCTGTCAACTGGTCTCACTTTAAATTCATGACCGTAAGTCTTAAATGGGCACTCAACACTGCCCAGTATTCCCACCCCACTTCTGTTGCTTTCCCACTTTCTGAAATTAGTATATCACACCTTCCCCTCTTTCCTCAGACATCCTTATTCACTCTTACCCACCCATTCAAGTCATGATGTCATCTTGCATTTTGGGGGGGAAAATTCTAAGAGCTAATATTTATTATAATTATATAACATAATTATATAATACTTAATATTTATTATAACAATGATTGTGAGGATGGTGCAGGACCTGGCAGTGTTTTCTTCTGTTATACATAGGGTCACTATGTGCCAACTGGATGGCACCCAACAACAACAATAACAATATTTATTGGATGTTTACTATGTACCAGGTACTGTCTTGAGCTATTTACATTTATAAACTCATTTAATCCTCAAAATAATCAGCGGAGGCAGATACTGTTTTTATGTGCATTTTAATTATGCAGAAACCAAGGAATAAATAAGTTAGAAAACTTGCCTAAGGTACTAAGCTATGGATCTGAGGACTAAAAGCTAGGCACTATGGCACAAGCATTCACATTCTTAAGCAGTAAGCTTTAAGCCCCTCAGGGAATAGAAGTAGATACCACAGAAGCTCATTCATTTCCCCCCACTGAACTACTGGTATCTGAACCTATACTCTTCTCTCACTCTTGTTACTGGGGATGAAGTATCCTGCTCATATCAAAGGCCAACCCTTTCTCTTGAACTTGGGGTCTCATCCTCTTTGGTCTTGTCAAGGGCCTCATTACTACAATTCTCTCCTTTTTCTCCAATGTCTTTAGTTTCTTCCTCTCTCCCAGAACATTCCCTTCAGCATAAAACATGCTCTTGTATCTTCAGTCTAAAAGAAAACAAACCAAGATGAGGAAAACCCCTCCTTTGACTTCACCTCCACCTCCAGCTTCTCAGTTCCCTTCTCAGCAATTTCTCTTGACATTTGCATGGCCGATTCTTTCTTATTCTTCAAATCTCAGTTTAAACACCACTTCCTCAGAGGGATGGCCCTGACTACCCAACATAAAGTTGCCATCCATTGGCTTTTTATTACATCAACTCATTTAAATTCTCTGCAAAGAGTTTATCAGTTTCAGATATTTTTCTTGTTTACTCCTTAGTGTTTACTGTCCCTCACCAGAATTAAAGTTCTTGGAGAACAAGGAATCTGCGTGGCTTGTTCATTGTTGTAGTCCCAGGACTTCAGACAATGCCAGTACATAACTGGTGGTCAATATGTAAATACTTACAATGTCCTTGTAGGCCCTATAGTGACCTGACCTTACTTCTCTGACCTGTCTCTTGCTACTGTCTCCCTGGCTACACTCACACTGACCTCTTGCTGTTTCTTCAATATGCCAGACTTACTCCTAATATTGGGCTGTTGCATTTGCTCTTCTTTCCTCCTGGAAGGCTCTTCCCTCAGGTTCCACATGGTTTCTTCCCCCACTTTCTTCAGGTTCTGCTAAAAAATTCCCTTCTTATTCAGGCTTTCCCTGATTACTCAATTTAAAGTTGCAGTCCATACTCTCTTCCCTTTTTCTTGCTTAATTTTTTCCGTATAAAACAAAACAATTTCTAATATACCACGTTATTTACCATTTATTTTACTGCCTGCCCTTCCCTGCCCCCATGAAGGCTCAGCTATATCCCCCAAACCTAGACGAGTCTAGCACAAAACAACGCATTTATTACATGAATGTATTTTGTAGAATGGAAACAAAAATGAGCATCAGGTGTGACGTCCTTTGGAAGTGTAAGGTATGACTATGGCTATTAAAATAAATATTTATGTTAATAAATAATCTTAATAGTAGTCTTCAAACCTGCATTCCTCACAGAGCCCTACACACAATTGGCGCCCAAATGAAGCCTGTTTGAGACGATCCCCGGGAGGGTGGGTCGGGTAGTCCCCGCCCAGCAGCCGCTGGCCCCGCCCCTCCCCGCCCCGCCCCACCCCGCGACGGCCCCGCCCCGCATGCTGAATACCATATAGGCGAGTGACGTCAGGCCGTTTGTTGTCATTGGCGGCTCCCAAGATGGCGTCCATCATGGAAGGGCCGCTGAGCAAATGGACTAACGTGATGAAGGGCTGGCAGTATCGCTGGTTCGTGCTGGACTACAATGCCGGGCTGCTCTCCTACTACACGGTGAGTACCCAGAGGGCAACGATCCGAGAGCCTGTGGGGCCGCTACCCCTGGGTAGAGTGGGGGGCCGGGGTTTCGGGTAGTGGGTTGAGGTTGCTAGGCTAGGGGTGCCGCCGTACGAGAGGGGTTCCCTCGTGGGGGAGGGTTTTACACACAGATAGCCAATGAGGGTCAAGGGGATGCGGGCGCAGCCAATAGGCAGGCATTGGCTGTCTGATTTATGGGTTGGGGGCGAGTCGCTTTTCTTTTTTAAGGTCTGGAATTTAGCAGTGTTCGGGCGGGGCAGGTTGCAGGTGAGTGAGAGAGATTGTAGTGCTGCTTTAAAGCGTCTGGTTGCGCGGTGCTTGCCGTCCTCCCACAAAGTCATGGACTTTATACTGTTCCCCCAGGCCATGTGACGGCCGCGCCCCGCTAGCTTCCCTTCAGGGACTGAAGAACGCTGCTACCTCCGAACGGTTGGCTCTTCGATCCTGGCCAGGTCCAAAGGTTAATGGTCCTCGGGCAACCCGAAGGTGTCTGAATTCCCTCCTATCTGTCCAGCTTGAATATCTCATTCAGGGGACGCGCCTCTCTATTTAGTGGGAGACAAGGGTCACCCATGCCTTAACTTTTGAGAGTTGAGGCTTCCCTGCACACGAGTCTGTTGTTAGCAGAGAGACAAAAGGAATAGTGCGACATCCCCTGAAAGTTATATTCTGGAGAGGGCATAGTTCAGGGCTTCACTGTAGTTAACACGCTTCAGGGCCGTGGATATGTTCTGACTATCCCCTCCACCCCCATCGCGTTAGAAATGGAGGGTGGGGTGGTATGAGAGAGAAACTACTTCCAAAGGTACTTTCTCTGAATGGTGTATAGTTAATGTGTGGGTATTTTTTTTTTTTTTAATGAGAGGAAGGAAGCCACTAAAAAGGACAGAATAGAATGTCATGAAGGCTTTAGAAAATAGAAGACAGAAGGGGGGAAAACACTTATTATGGAAAAAGGGTTAATGTTGACGAGAGAAACTGATATTTATCCATTCATTTACATATATTTACTGAGCACTTACTATGTGTTAATTATCGTTTTAGGCTAAATGTGTGTGTGCGTGTGTGCGGGCACGCACCCACGCCTGCATGTGTTCGTAGGAGCAAGAATCAACAGATCAAGACATTTGCTGTCCCTGACTCCTGGGGTTTATATTCTAGTCTAGTGGTTCCCTTAATTTATTTTACTCAATAATTCTGTAAGGCAGGTATTCATTATCTCTATTTTATGTCCCCATTTTACAGTTTTGGAATCTGAGGTTACAGGCTTTTAAGTAATTTGCTCAAGATCACATAGCAGTAAGTGATAGAGTCAGGATTTCAAATTTCTGGTTTTTGGACTTTTTCCACTAAACTCCACTTTCACTATAAAAAGGAAAAAAAGTGAGTTATTAAAGACAAGCCTGCAAGAGTGGAAAGTGTTACTTTCATCATTCTTCATATGTCAACTTCCTTCCTCTACATAATTTTTAACGGGAAAAAGACCAAACTTTTATGAGTCTTATACATTTTGTTCAAGATCATTTAAAAAAAAAAAAAAATTTTTTTTTTTTATGAAAGAGAGACAACTGAACATTATACCCTGAAAACTCTGAAATTATGAAATCCCATGGCTTAGGTAAATGAAGAGTAATACTGGGTTTCAGTAGATGTGATAATCAGAAAATCCCATGGAACCTATCCAACCTATTCAAGATAGAGTAATACAGTGAGTGGAACTTTGAATTTAAGTTACCCTTCGAATCCCAAACTTGTGTGGGTCTGAATCTATGGCCATAAGCTGGGGTTCTTGGGAACTCCTAGTTCATATGGATTCTTTGTTTTCCTGTTTTTTTTTGCCTTTAGTGTATCCTTTTTCTGCCTCCTTGCCTTTTCAGTTTCTGAGTACTTGTACAGATCTTTCCTTGTCTTACTAGCTTTTACAGTGAAGTTTTTCATATACCTCTTCCCCCGTCCCCCCGCCATACTTATCCTCCCTTCTGAGACTAGATGCTCTAAAGCATCATCCTTGCCAGGGGAAGGAGGTATCGTATTTCTCACTAATGGCTGTTTAGAAGGTTTTTTTTATTTTTCCCCTCCCTAGTTCTTAAAAAAAAAAAAAATTTTTTTTTTTTTTTTAGTTCTACGTAAAAGTATTTGCGTGTGGAGAAGCAGCAGAGAAATATTGCACTGTCTTATGAAAATAAACTGATAAAAAACAAATGTGCTGCTGTTGAGTCAATTCCAATGCATGACGACCCCATGTGTTACAGAGTAGAACTGCTCCATAGGGTTTTTTGGCTGTAATCTATGGAGGCAGATCACCAGGCCTTTCCTCTGCAGCACTGCTTGGTGGGTTCGAACCATCAACCTTTAACTTAGTAGTCAAGTACAAACCCAATTCCCAATTAGAGAAGGTGCAGTAGAGATAGAAAAACCATAGGTATTTACTTAAAGGGAAAGTAGGAGACACATTGAAATGTCATCAATGAGTTCTGTGCACTTGGACATCATTTCAGTACATTAGAATTCTGACGGATATGAAGTTGTGTGACTGATAGATTGAAGCTATATCTTCTAATAGGAGTACCAGAATTAGTTGCATGGCCTTTTAAGCAGAGCAGTAAATAGTAAATTACCCTATTTCTTATTTCCAAAAATACTTGAGGTCTGATTCTGGGGTTGTAGGTCTATTTTAGGATGGTCCTGAAAACCCTAAATTTAACTAGGTTAGTTTTGTCTTAGAGTTGGCCTGTATTGAGAACTGACATGCAATAATCTCAGTGTTGGGTTAGGATTGCCTGAGATTGTTGAATAGATTCACTCAAACCTCACCTCAAGCCTGGATCCTCACTGCTTGGCCTGGGCCCAACCTCAAATCTGTCCTCTGGGGATGGATGGTCTTTTTATATTTATTTTGTTTTCATAATCTGTGAATCATCATTTTTGAAAGAGATTAATACACAGGCAGTCCCTGGATTACGAATGAACACTGTTCCTAAGTCTGTCTTTAAGTCAACTTTGTACCTAAGTCAGAACGGTTAGGTATGATTCATATCTAACATCAGTTAGTCAAATGTTTGTCTTAGTGTATATGTTTTTGTGTATAAAAAGCATTAAAGAAGTATTTCCAGATACACTAAAACATCTTTTACGTAGTATAGTAATAATAAGTTTTGACGTATGTCACAAAGTAGTGCTTGTTATTACGAACCATTTTATGCACTTGAATTTTTAATATAATAGGCTTTACGGGGATTGGTTTGGAACTACAGATTGTATGTATATTGGATGTTCATAACCCGAGGCTGCCTGTACTTTTATCTTGCCAAACACAGGAACAGAGAAACTGACCACCTTTTTTAGGAAAGTAGATTTAGGCAGTCTTTTCAGCTTTAGCTCTGTCTCTTAATTGTTAGAAATTTAGTGTAACATAGTTTATTCCTTAGGGCCAACCTTGTAATAGGATCTGAACTGTGCGTAAACACAGGTTGTACCCTAAATCTCAGACAGTTGTAAGACTGCTAGAATGAAGACTCTGCTATCCGATTTGATTGGGTTGCATACACAAAGACACTTTGCAGAGAGTTGGCAATTCAAAGCCGTTGTTATTATTTATAGAAAGCAAACAGTAAACAGGAACAGATTCGAGGTGAACTGGTCCCCTTTATCCCCATGAGTACCCTGCTTAGCATGGTAAGAGGGGACCCACTTATGTCTAAAATGGAACCCGCTCACCCTTCCCAAATTACCCATGTCCATATCTGTGTCACTGGCTGGGCACGCTACGGATCAGGTGTGAGCAGCTGTCTCTCTCTTAGCAGGTGTGTCCTCAGCTCAGATCAGGTGTGGCATTTGTGTTCATTCTGTCTCTCTCTCTCTTCTCTCCACAGCTGGGTCTGGCTCCCTGTGCTTACTGTCCAGCTCTCAACCGGCAGCTTTAAGACAAACCTAGGCCGGCGCGAGGGTTAGACCGGCATCATGACAGCTCTTGAGGCAAAATTGTTTTACAGGCAACCTCTGTAGGGTGTATACCCAAGCCTCTGCGGGCAACCTCTGCCCCTCTGGACAAGACTCCCCTAGGCCCACCTCTGGAGAGGCTTCCTCTCAGCCCTCTCTGGACAGACCTCTCAGCCCCTCCAGGATAGGCTTCCTCTTGGCCCTCAGGACTGGCCCCCTCTTTGCATTAGGTGAGTCTGCTGCTGCCAAAGGCAGGCTAGGTCAGTCTCCACGCTGCTGCTTGCTTTGCTCTGGTATCTGTCTCTATAGGCCCAGACTGCAGCTGCTTCCCTATATGGGATGCGCAGCTTCATTGGCGACCACCTGCCCAGAAGTGCCAAAATTTGTTGGCGACGTCCTGCCTAGAGGTGCCCAGGTCAGTTCCATGGGCTGACTTGTCCATCACCATGTGCCGGTCTCATGGTTCCAGCTGCTCCTACTGTTGCCCCATTTATCTGCTGCTGGGCTCTGCTGTGCTTACTTCCTTTTCTCTTGGTCTTCAGTGTTATCAGCTCAGTGTTACAGCTCTTTTATTTGGGTCTAGGAGGTTTTTATTTAGGAGGTTTTCAGCACAGGGACCCCAAGTCCAAAGGACATGTTCCTCTCCAGGCTCTTGTTGATCAGGAAATCCCCAAAGAACATCTGTGAGATTGGCCACTTACATAGGATAACTTGTCAATTTAAGGCATGGCTTTCATAAACCAACCAATCCCTTAGGCGGATCATAAACTGACCAATCCTGTTGGGTGGATTGCAAGCCACTTTTGTGGGTAGCAAACCAGCCAATCCTTGCAAGCAGCTTAGGTGGCCAGCAAACTGACCAACCTTTGCAAGGTCATTTATGCAGATAGCAAACCGACCAATCCTTGCAAGCCACTTATGCTGATAGCAAACCAACTAGTTCTTTGGTAGATTGTGGCCCAGCTAAATATTTTGGGAGAATTGTAAACCCAGGGCCAGAAAGGCCACATAAAAGAAACCCATTGCATTATACATGCTTGAGGTGCAAGCATGAATGAGAGGAACACACAGTCTAGCAGAGCAGACACCTAAACATAATTTCAAAACAGTATGACAAATTCTACAATAGGAATAAGAATAGAGTGCAATGGGAGCATTGCCTGTGAGAAGCTAGAGCATTTCGGCCAAAGGGAATGATTTGCATAAGTTTGGAAGCTTGAGAACACAAGGTGGATTAAGAAGATACTGAGAATTTCTGAGCAGCTCTAATGTAAAGGCATTGGTGGGGAGATGATAGGAGGTTGAGTCCAGAAGGTATTTGGAGCCATAGATTAGGCCTGGAGGTGAAGATCTACTGGAGTATAGCACAGGATTTGTTAGTTGAATTTTTATCATTAGATGAGATACCCAGGGAGGGCTAAGAATTTAAGTTTGGGAACACTATGTGAGCAACCAATGTTTTATTTGAAACATGATCTCAGAGGAAATAAAATTGGGGAAGGTATGAATATGTGAAGAACCAAAAGTTTAGAAAGTTAGTGGATTTTTTGCCTTTCGTTAATGTGTCCAAATGTTTATTGAGTACCCTCTGTGTGCCAGGCACTATGCTAGGGAGTGGGGATAAGATGGTAAATAAGGCAGAAATTGATCCAGATCCCAGATATCATTTCATTTGTGAACATTTCAGTGTGTATCACTAAAAGTTAAGGTTTTTTTTCTTTTTTAAAATGTTATCACAATATCACATTATTGCAGCTTGTTATTGCTCTTGTTCGTTGCCATTGAGTTGATTTTGACTCATGACGACCCCATGTGTACAGAATAGAACTGCGGCATAGGGTTTTCAAGGCTGTGACCTTTCGGAAGCACATTGCCAAGCCTGTCTTCCAAAGTACCTATGGGTGGGATTGAACAGCCAACCTTTTGATTAGTAGTCAAGTGTTTAACCATTTGCGCCACCCAGGGACTCCTCGTTACAGTCAAATACTGATAAACCCAAAACCAGGTCCATTGCCATTGAGTCGATTCTGACTCAGAGAGACCCAAGAGGACAGAGTAGAACTGCCCTACAGGGTTTCTAAGGCCGTCATCCTTACGGGAGCAAACTGCCACATCTTTCTCATGTGGAGTGCCACCAGAGTTCCTCTACTGCTGCTCCTACTAATGTACTAATATCAGTGGCTCCTCGGAAGACAGGCCTGGTAATCTGAATTGACTTGACGGCAACTAACAACAACAAATATCAAATATCCAGTCGGTGTTCAGTTTTCTTGATTGTCTGAAATGTCTGCTCTTCTTCCCCAACATTGGCTTATTTCAGTCAGGATTCCAGACAAGATCCGCACATAAAATTCATGAGCCTCTTTTAATCTATAGGTCCACCTTCTCTTTTTTTTTCTTTGCCTTTTTTTTGTTGAAGAAACCAGATAGTTCTTGTGTATTAATTTTCCGTAGTCTGGATTTTGCCGCTGGCATCCTTTTGTTATATTTAAGCATATTCCTTTGCCTTCTATATTTCCTATAAACTGATGATTAGAGCTAGAAGCTTTTATAAGATCAGGGCTTTTGTGGGAGAGGGGCAAGAATACTTCATAGGGAGAGTGTGTACTTACTGTTGTATCACATCAAGAGGCACATGATGTCTAATTGTCTCTCTGTGATGTTAAAGTTGATCAGTGTGTTCAGGTAATATTGGTAGAACCTAGTGATTGATTGGATGTCAGTGGAGTCGGGGGAGGAAGAATCTAATCACACCCAAGTTTTTGGTTTGAGCTAGATGAATGATAATAGGGAAGATGGGAAGTTCAGGTTGAGGTGAAAGGTGGTATGCTTTGGGTCATGTTGAAACTGAGGTAAAGATGTCTTATAAGCTGTTGAATATATGGGCATGAAGTTGAGGACAAAAATCTGTGTGGCAAATAAATATGAGCTTCATATATATGGAGAATTGAGATAATGAGTGAGAAGGGTAGAAAGCCTTGGGGTAGGACTCTGAGCAAATACCACCGAATTAGTTATCCATTGCTGTGTAACACATTACACCAAAACTTAGCTACTTAAAACAACAAACATATATTATTTCATAGTTTCTTTGGGTCAGGATTTGGGTGTGATTTAGCTGATGGCTCTGGCTCAAGGTCTCTCATGAGGTTGCAGTCATCTGAAAGGCTTGAGTGGATCTGGAGGATCCACTTCCAAAATGACACACCCACACACTGTTGGTAGAAAATCTGAGTTCTTTGCTGGCTGTTGGAAGGTGGCCTAATTTCCTGACCAGGTAGTCTTGCCAATGGGCTGCTTGAGTGTCATCACAATATGGCAACAGGCTTCACCCAGAGCAAGTGATTCAAGTGAGAGGAAGGAGGAAGCTGCAATGCCTTTTATGACCTAGTCTCAGAAGCCACATACCACCACTTCTGCCTTATTTTATTCATTAGTCCCTAAGTCCAGCTCATGCTAATAGGGACGGGAATTAGGCTTTACCTTTTTAAAGGAGTGTCCAAAGAATTTGTGGACAGATTTTAAATCACCACAATTGCATTTAAGGGTTAAGCAGAGGGAAAAGCCTGCATAGGAGAATAAACAGAGAGAGAGAATAGAAAAACCAAATGAATGTGGCAATCATGGAAGTCAAGGAGGGAATAGTGAGTTGCCTTGAATACTGCTGAGAGAATTGAATAGATGAAGCCTAAAAAGTATCCATTGGATTGATCAGTTTGGTGCCTGTCTTAGTTATCTAGTGCTGCTATAACAGAAATACCGCAAGTAGATGACATCAACAAACAGAATTTTATTCTCTCAGAGCCTAGCAGGCTAGGAGTCCGATTTCAGGGTGCCAGCTCCAGGGGAAGGCTTTCTCTGTTGGCTCTGAGGGAAGGTCCTTGTCATCAGTCTTCCCTGGTTGAGGAGCCCTCACCACAGGGACCCTGGGTCTAGAGAACACACTATTCTCCTGGCTCTTGATTCTTGGTGGTATGAGGTCCCCATGTCTCTCTGCTCACTTCTCTCTTTTATATCTCAAAAGAGATTGAGTTAAGACACAGCCTAATCTTGTAGATTGAGCTCTGTCTCATTAACATCATTGAGGTAGGATTTATAACACAGAGGAAAATCACATCAGGTGACAAAATGGTGGACAATCACACAATACTGGGAATTATGGCCTGGCCAAGTTAATACACATTTTTTGGGACACAGTCCACAGTAATGCCCTTATGTTGGCACTTTGATCATTGATGCCCTTATTGAGAGCAGTTTCTATGGGGTGGTGGGTGTGGAAGTCATACTGGAGCAACTTGAAGAGTAAACAGGAGGTAAGAAGTAGAGGAAGTGAGTGTAGATTGCTAAAGATATTTGGTTATGAAAGGGACAGAGAGAGGGATATGGAGTTGAAGGGAAGGACTTATAAGACAGGATATGCTTAAATGTCCTAGGGAGGGAAGCAATGTTAAAAAGTGAGGGTAGAGTCTGGAGTTAAGGAGTGTAGTAATCGTTTAGAACAATGGCTTCAGAACTGGAAAAAAGAATAACTAGAAGGCAAGTTAAAGGTTATATTGTGTGAGGAACTAGTTGAGTTTATAAATCATGGTTTAGTCCTGATCCAAGAATGTTTAACCTTTTTTGTTGAGTATTTTTTTGGTAACATTTTGGAGAAAAGGTTAGAAACAGTGAAGCGGTAAGTTACGTGGGCCACTCAAGGTATTCTTTGTAAAAGGAGTCATTAGAAAAATCAAGTTTTTTGCTGTTACACACTAACAGGAAGAGACTTACAATGACTTTGCATTTCAGAAGCACTGCTAGTCAAAACAAAACCATTTAAGTGTTATTTGGCAGTCTTTTAACGGTGTCAGGAAGATGATAAAAAATCTGCCATCTAAAATTCTGGGATTTTAGTTGTTTTTTTCCTGTGTCTGAACAGCTGAATTACCTACCAAGTTCAGGTGACCCCAGATGTCACAAAATTCCACAGAAGGGTTAGACAACAAGCTGTTTGGGGCTCTCTGGTGCGTGTGCGCGCGCTAACCTCAGTGAAATCACTTTAACCTCAGACTGAGCTCTGCATCCTCTCGTGCCTTCAGTGGGGTTGCTGGCCCACCTGAGTAATTCAGGTCTGGATGCAGTTGTGTATCGAGTCCCTGGCTGGTTTTGTTTCTTTGTTTATTGGCTGCATGGACACGGGGCAAATGAAAGTGGGGTGTGTGGAGTTAGCTAATAGATTCGGTTCAAACAGAATGAAGCGGGAATACAAGCCAGTGAGTTCTTTTTTTCCTTCTTGAGCAGGAATTTTTGGCTTACGTTCAGATAATTGCTCTGTCTCTAGGACAACAGGCAGAAAATCTATTGCGTGAGTGATGTGAGTTCTTGTGAAGCTACTTGTGTTCTTCCAGCCTTCACTTTACAGCAGAATTGAAGATATGGGGGGCTTGGTGGGCATGGGTGGCTTCCCCACCCATGACTTGGTGGATTTTAGCTTTTTGAGGAACTTAACTATATGTATTTTTCTTGCAAAGATGTAAAAGAGGCAGTCTGAGATTCTCCTAAAAATGAGATTCAGCACTATCTCATCAAACAATTAAAAGTGAATTTATACTTTTCTAGATAAACTAGAAAAGTATCAATTTATCAACTGTGATTTTTTGGAAAAAGTTAGGTTTATATGTACATTTTAATAGTCCAAATCTAATCAAGTAACTTTAGAACTGTAAAAGGAACAATAAGAACAAAAAATGCAGCTAATTTAAATGCCCTGAAAAGAAAACTAAGTATAATCAGTGGGAAGAAATATTGTATCTTTCACTGTCCTTGAATACCTAGCTAGTGTTCCATTTCTCCCTTTTCTCAAACTCCTGAGCCTTGTTCATATAATTCTTTTGAGTATTTAATAATTTCACATCTGTTATAACTAACTAATCTTGTCTCTAGTACATTCTTTATCTGTATAACAAGCTTGTAAACTCCTTGTATGTGACACATTGTTTTCATAGTGAATGGTCCGAGACCCTTCAAACTAGGCTTAGAGGTGAGGTGTAGAAGTTTTGTGGAGTATACTAATAACAAATATGCACATCTTCATGGTTTATGTAAAACCTTATTGAGCTTATTAATAATAGTGGTTCTTGTTTAATCACCTAGAACCTGTAGAACTGTATAGGATCTTTGCTTACTGTGTTACATCAGACAAGCAGTCAGTTCTTGCTGATCTTGCAAGCAATTTTGTTAACGGTAATAATTTGAGTTGCCCAAATGATTAAGTGCTTGACTACTAGCTGAAAGGTTGGCAGTTCAGGCTCACCCAGAGGCACATCGGAAGACAGGCCTGGTGATGTGCTTCTGAAAGGTCACAGCCTTGAAAACTCTACGGAGCAGTTCTACTCTGCACACTCGGGGTTGCCCTCAGTCAGAATTGACTCAATGGCAACTAACAACAACAATAATAATTTAGGGAAAGACAGCAAGTTGAATTGTTCTTTATTATGTCACTCTCATATGTGGCAACTGTCATAGGATTAGATTTCCAAATAGTTACATAATCCCAACCCAAACTATAACAGTGCACAAGTGATTTAAAGATGGAATTCCTTGTACTGTATGAAGAGAAAAAATCCCAAGCAAATGGCCAGTCCAATCAGTTGCTTTCCTTCTAAAGGAGTATCTTCTTAGACTAGTTTGAACTGCCTTAAAAAAATTAAAAAAAAATTTTTTTTTAATAGGTATTCATAATAAAATTTTTTTTTCATTACATGACAATGTTAAAATCATTATGAAGGCTAATTTTCTATTTGATCTTATTCAGGTTAACCCCCCCTACTAAGGTTGTCCACTAATCTCATTTCTTGTACCTTATTTTAGCAGTATTGTTATAGTATGATCAGTGAAATCAATTTATTTTACCTGTAAAATACTGGGTGAATATTTGCTCTGTCACTCTGACAGCTGTCTCTACAATCTCCCCTCTCCTTTCCTCCATCACTCATAAGAGATGCCATGCTTCCCAGAGATAATGGAGTCTATTTGGTTTTTTTTTTTATTTGGTAGGCACCCTCAACTCCTTGTACCCTCACCTCACCTATTTACCGAATTTCCTCTCCTGCACTCTTCCCCTCTCTTAATAGAAGAGGTAGTCCCTCTGTGTTCTGGACTGCATCTGCTCACAGTAATTTACTTGCCATATAATTAACACATTTGAAGTGTACAATTCAGTGGTTTTTAGTATATTCACAGAATTGTGCAACCATTACCACAGTCAATTTTAGAAAATTTTCATTACCTTGAAAAGAAACTCTGTACCCATTAGCAGTCACTCCCCATTTCTCCCCAGTACTCCATCTCCAACCCTATGCAACCACTAATCCACTTTCTGTCCCTATAGATTTACCTATTTTGAATATTTCATATAAATGGATTCATATTGTAATATGTGTTTTTTTTTGTGTCTAGCTTCTTTCACTTAACAAAGTTTTCAAGCTTCATCTCTGTTGCAGCTCATTCACTACTTCATTCTTTTATATTGCCAAATATTTCATTTTATGCCTATTCCACATTTCATCTGTTCAGTCATCAGTTGATGGATGTTTGGGTTGTTTCCACTTTTTGGCTGTTATGAATATTGCTGCTATGAGCATTTGTACGTTTTTGTATGGACATATATTCTCATTTCTCTTGGGTATGTACCTAGGAATGGAACTGCTGGGTCATAGGGTGGCGCAAATGGTTAAGTGTTCAAATTACTAATCAAAGTTAGTGGTTTGAACCCAGCCAGAGGCACTGCAGAGGATGAAAGCTGGCACTCTGCTTCTGAAAGGTCACAGCCTTGAAAACTGTATGGAACACAGTTGTACTCTGCAACACATGGGGTTGCCATGACTTGGAATGAACTTGAAGGCAACTATTTTTTTTTTTAATTCTACTTTAGATGAAGGTTTACAGAACAGACTAGCTTCTCATTAAACAATTAGTGCACATATTGTTTTGTGACATTGGTTGCCAGCCCCTTGTCAACGCTCTTCCCTTCTCGACCTTGAGTTCCATATTACCAGCTTCCCTGTCCCCTCCTGCCTTCTCATCCTTGCCCCTGGGCCGGTGTGCCCATTTAATCTCATTTTATGGGCCTCTCTAATCTTTGGCTGAATGGTGGACCTCAGGAGTGACTTTATTACTGAGCTGAAAGTATCTGGAGGCCATACTCGTGGGGTTTCTTTAGTCTCTGGCAGACCGATGAGTCTGTTTTTTTTTTTTTTTGTTGAGTTAGAATTTCATTCTACATTTTTCTCCAGCTCTGTCTGGGACCCTCTGTTGTGATCCCTGTCAGAGCAGTGTTGGCCGGGCGCCATATAGTTGTGCTGAACTCAGTCTGGCTGAGGTTGTGGTAGTGGTGATCCATTAGTCTTTTGAACTAATCTTTCCCTTGTGTCTTTAGTTTTCTTCATTCTCCTTTGCTCCACATGGAGTGAGACCAGTGGAGTATCTTAGATGGCCGCTCACAAGCTTTTAAGACCCCAGATGCTCCTCACCAAAGTAGAATGTAGAATATTTCTTTATAAACTGTGTTACACCAATTGGGCTAGATGTTGCCTGAGATCATGGTCCCTACAGCCCTCAGCCCAGCAATTAGGTCCCTCAGGGAGTTTGGATGTGTCTATGGAGCTTCCTTGACCTGAAGGCAACTTTTTTTTTTTTTTTTTAATGTAACTCTGTGTTTAACCACTTGTGAAACTGCCAGACTGTTTCTTAAAGCAGCTGCGCTATTTTACATTCCTGCTAACAGTGTATGAGGTCTCCAATTTCTCTACATCCCCCTCAACACTTGTTATTATCTGTCCTTTTGATTATAGCTGTCCTAGTGGATGAGAAACAGCATTTTATTGTGGTTTTTATTTTTATTTCCCTGATGGCTATCGATGTTCAACAACTTTTCATGTGCTTATTGGCTATTTGTGTATTTCCTTTGGAGAAATACTTAATCAGAAACCGACCTTTTAAAAATTGGATTATTTGTCTTTTTATTGTTGAGTTGTAAGGGTTCTTTGTCTATTCTAGATATTAGACCTTTATCAGATACATGGTTTGCAAATATATATATATATATTTATTTTTTCTGTATACTACTGGATTGTTTTTTCACATTCTTGATGGTGTCACTTGAAGCATAAACATTTTTAATTTTGGTGATGCCCAGTTTATCTTTTTTTGTTGTTGTTGTTGTTGCTTGTGCTTTTGTTATCGTATCTAAGAAACCATTGCTTAATCGAAAGTCACAAAGATTTATACTTATGTTTTTTTCTAAGAGTTATATAGTGTTAGCTCTTATATTTAGATCTTGGATCCATTTTTTACTTAATTTTTGAATACGGTGTGAGGTAGTGGTGCAACTTCATTCTTTTGCATGTGGGTATATCTAATTGTCTCAGCACCATTTGTTGAAAAAAGACTATCCTTTCCCAATTGTCTAAGCACCCTTGTTGAAAATCAATTGACCATAAATGTAAAGGCTTACTTCTGGACTCTCAATTATATTCCATTGATCTATATGTCTTATGCCAGTACACACTGTCTTGATTACTGTTGTTGTTGTCGTTAGGTGCCGTTGAGTTGGCTCTTACTCATGGCCGGTACTGCGCCATCCTTATAATCGTTGTTATGCTTGAGCCCATTGTTGCAGCCACAGTGTCAGTACACCTTGTTGAGGGTCTTCCTCTTTCCCGCTGACCCTGTACTTTGTCAAGCATGGTATCCTTCTCCAGAGACTGATCCCTCCTGACAACATGTCCAAAGTATGTAAGACGCAGTTTTGCCATCCTAGCTTCTAAGGAGCATTCTGGTTGTACTTCTTCCAAGACAGATTTGTTTGTTCTTCTGGCAGTCCATGGTATAATCAATATTCTTCGCTAACACCATAATTCAAAGGCATCAATTCTTCTTCGGTCTTCCTTATTCATTGTCCAGCTTTCACATGCATATGAGGCAATTGAAAATACCATGCCTTGGGTCAGGTGCACCTTAGTCTTCAAGGTGACATCTTTGCTCTTCAACACTTTAAAGAGATCCTTTGCAGCAGATTTACCCAATGCAATGCATCTTTTGATTTCTTGACTGCTGCTTCCATGGGTGTTGATTGTGGATCCAAGTAAAATGAAATCCTTGACAACTTCAGTCTTTTCTCTGTTTATCATGATATTGCTCATTGGTCCAGTTGTGAGGATTTTTGTTTTGGGTTATGTTGAGGTGCAATCCATACTGAAGGCTGTGGTCTTTGATCTTCATTAGTAAGTGCTTCGAGTCCTCTTCACTTTCAGCAAGAAAGGTTCTGTCATCTGCATAACGCAGGTTGTTAATGAGTCTTCCTTCAATCCAGATGCTCCATTCTTCTTCATATAGTCCAGCTTCTCGGATTATTTGCTCAGCATACAGATTGAATAGGTATGGTGAAAGAATACAACCCTGGTGCACACCTTTCCTGACTTTAAACCATGCAGTATCCCCTTGATTACTGTAGCTTTGTGTTAAGTTTTGAAATCAGAAAGTATGAGTTCTCCAGGTTTATTCTTTTTCAAAATTATTTTGGCTATTCTGGGCCCCTTGAATTTCCACATGAAATTTAGGGCCTACTGAATCATCTACAAATAAACATGCTCTTATCTCTCCGAAGTTGAAAAATGTATCTTTAATTCTTTCTCCCTGGAAATGGCATCCTAACCTCTCTTCTTCAAGATAGGTAAAACTATTGAAAGAGTGTTCTACGTTGTCTATCCCTGTTCCTCTATCTTGCATTCACTACAACAGTTTTTTTTTTAATCTCCACGTTCCACTGAAACTTCTGGCAAGCCTCCAGTGATAGCTTTGTTGCTAAAACCAGTGGGTGTTTTTTCTCTCTTGATCTTAATGGAGCTGTCTGCAGCATTTGATGACATTGATTACTCTTTCTTTTAAAGCTTTAAAATAATAGTTTTATTATTTTTGAAGAGATGACAACATACTCTTAGCTTAAAAAAATATTTAAACAGTAGTGAAAGTTGTGCAGTAGAAAGGAGAAAATAAAGGTCCAATCTGAAATTCCCACCATCTGTTAGTATTTTGGAAAACTGCTTTCTTAGCCACTTTTTATGCTTAAATACTCACACACACACACACACACACACACACACACACATGCCTTACATAAATGGATTGATTTTATACATGATATTGTATAACCAAAAATCATTAAAATTTCCTGATAATTTGTTACACTATTTTGTATCGCATTTCTTCCAGTGGCAAAGTGAATAAAGTAAAACGTTTTTTCTTTATCATTACTTAATGAGATCTCTGTCATCTGGCTTTGGAAGATTGAATCCTATATAGTTAGTGATGCTAGAATAGAAGGTACCAGTAATGCTCAGTGGTGAAGACTAATATGGGGGCCCTTATTCAGGATTTCTTTTTTCTTCCAAGGAAGATTTTATTTAGCAAAATTATTTCTGTCAAGCAGATAAGCAGAGTAACATATTTAAAGGATTTAGTGATGCCAAATTCTTGAATAACCTTACACGAGATCGTTCTCTCTCTGTTCCAAAGCTTAGTGGCGTCTTCAAAAAAAAAAAAAAAAACCAAACCCATTGCCAGCCCGAGTCCAACTCATAACGACCCTATAGGTCAGAGTAGAACTGCCCCATAGGATTTCCGAGGAGTGCCTGGTGTATTCGAACTGCCGATCATTTGGTTAGCAGCTGTAGCACTTAACCACTTTGCCACTAGGGTTTCCAATGGCATCTTACTCATATATATATATATATATATATATATATATAATCAGGCATGGAGTTTATTATTATTTATATTTTATTTTTGATGAAAATATGCATAGCAGAACCCCCACTCCATTTCACAGTTTCTAGACATAACGATCAGTGACATTAGTCACATTCTTCACATTCTTCACGTTGTGTCAACATTCATGTTGTTTCTGTTCTATTTGTTTCATTCCCATTACCTTAAACTCCCTGTACCCCAACCTTCTCATCTATGCTTTAAAAGGACTCAATACTCAAGGGTGAGAATCTGTAGTTTAAAGCTAAACTATTACTTAGTTTAAAGGTGACTTTAGGGGATAGTTTCAAGGTTTGAAGAGTAACTCAGGGCCATAGCCTTGGGGACTCCTCCAGCCTCAATAGGTCCAGTAAATCTGAATTATTTAAGAATTTGAAGTTCTGTTCCACATTTTTCTCCCCTTCTCTCGAGATCTATCTATTGTGTCTCTGTTCAGAACGCCTGGTATTGGTAGCCGGGCACTACCTTGCCCAGAATTTTTGTCTTTGCTTTTCTTAGCCTGACTCTTGGCACTTGACTAGGTGCTGGATTCAGATTCAGCTAACTTCTAATGAGTTTTGCATCAGTTTTCTTTTTTTTAGTTTGGTAATTCTGTTTTTTTAATTTTTATTTTGCTTTAAATGAAAGTTTACAAATCACGTCAGTCTCTCATACAAAAATTTATATACACCTTGCTATATACTCCTAGTTGCTCTCCCTGTAATGAGACAGCACACTCCTTCTCTCCACTCTCTATTTTTGTGTCCATTCAGCCAGCTTCTGACGCCCTCTGCTCTCTTGTCTCCCCTCCAGACAGGAGCTGCCCATAGTCTCATGTGTTTACTTGATCCAAGAATCTCACTCCTCACCAGTATCATTTTCTATCCCAAAGTCCAGTCCAATCCCTGTCTGAAGAGTTGGCTTTAGGAATGGTTCCTTTCTTGGGCTAACAGAAGTTTTGGGGACCGTGATCTCTGGGGTCCTTCTAGTCTGAGTCAGCCCATTAAGTCTGGTCTTTTTACAAGAATTTGGGGTCTGCACCCCACTGCTCTCCTGCTTTCTCAGGGGTTCTCTGTTGTGTTCCCTGTCAGGGCAGTCATCGGTTGTAGCCGAGCACCATCTAGTTCTTCTGGTCTCAGGCTGATGCAGTTTCTGATTTATGTGGCCCTTTCTGTCTCTTGGGCTCATAATTACCTTGTCTTTGGTGTTCTTCATTCTCCTTTGGTGCAGGTGGGTTGAGACCAATTGATGCATCTTAGATGGCCACTTGCTAGCGTTTAAGACCCCAGACACCACTCTCCAAAGTGGGATTGCATCAGTTTTCTATTACCACATAACAAACCACCCTAAACTTAGTACGTGGTAGAAAACAGCAATAATCTTTGTTATCTTCCATGGTTCTGGGAGTAGTATAGACTCAGCTGCGCAGTACTGTTTAAGTTCAGCAAGTCACAGAGGCCCACACATGAATGAGGAAAGGGGACGTAGACTCTACCTCTTGTTGGGGGAGTGGCAGGGTTCTGAAAGAACATGTGGGATGGGAAATATTGTCGTAGCCATTTTTGGAAAATACAATCTTCCACAAACCTCTATTATACATCAGTCACTGTTTTAGGTATTTTCTAGACATTGTCAAACATATCGTCTCATTAAGCCTTACTGCCTCTCCTTTTTTTCCCCTGCTACCCCTGTAGTATATAAACCATCATCATGTCTTACGTGGTCTGTTGAAAAAAACCTCATAACTGTTCTCTGTTTCCATTTTTGCTCACTAAAATCCATTTTCTACTAGCCACCCAACTGAGCTTTAAAAAAAAAAAAAGAAGATTGTGTCACTCCCTTACATAAATTCCCTGGTGACTTTAGGAAAAATCCAAACTCTTTACTGTGACTTACAGGGCATTTGTGATTGACTTCTGTTTCTGTAGTTCTCCCTTTGCTGTCCACTCTCCATTCACTGTGGCTTTGTTCTATTTCTGAAGCATGGCAAACTTGTTCCTGCCTCAGGGCCTTTGCATAAGTTTTCTGGCTCATTGAACTAGTCTTAATCCAGGTCATAGCATGGCTGATTCCTTCTTGTCCTGCAGGTCTTCATTCAGATGTCACTGCTCGGAGAGGCTTTTTCATAACAACCTATCTGAAGCAGCTCTTACCCTCAGTCACTATTGCAATGATTTTGTTTCCTTTTTTCATGACATTTAAGTAAGCGCCATGAGAACAGAGACTGCAATCACTGTTGTAGATATTTTTTACATATTGCCAAACATAGTGTCTCATTAAGCTTCACTGTCTCTCCCATTTTTCCTTGCTGCCACTATAGTATATAAACCACTATCATGTTCTCGCCTCCTAACTGTTCTCTCTGTTTCAGTTTTTGCTCGCAAAAATCTGTTTTCTACTAGCTGCCCAAGTGAGCTTAAAAACAACAAAAAAGATCATGTTACCCACTTACACTGGCACTTAGTGGGTGCTCAATAAATATTTATGGAATGAACAATATTGTGAAGTAGTTGATATTCCCTTCATGTAATTAAGAAATTGAGACTTAAGAAGATCACACAGTCCTACTTGTATGATCAAGTCTTATAACTCCAAATTGAATGCTCTTTCTACCATAGGATTTTGGATTATGTTAGCAGTGATTAAAATGATGATAAACCCAAGTTATTACTAGTCTGCTGAGAAGTGATAATCTATCTCATTATCACAATGAAATGCACATTTTTCTGCATAGGCCTTTTTTTTTTTTATCTTCAGCAAGCTTTATTTTGCTTGAGTCAAGCAAAAGGAGTCAGCGGGGATCTAAGCCTCTCCAAAAGACTGACTCGAAAAGGGAAGCAAGGCTAAGGCTTATATGCATTCGGTGGAGACAATAGAGTAATGAATATTTAGTGGGCTTCTTTCAAGGGGTGGGTACTTCTCAGAATGGCAATGCATGTTAATTAGGTTGTGCGCGCATCTGGAATCCAAGATGGAACCTGCTGATGTTCAAGATGGAGTCCTCTTGGCAGCCCTTGACATCATTTATTATGGGATATAGTGCAAGCGCGCTGATCTTTGGCACTACATCACCATCTTCAGAGGGCTAAGGAAGGTTAAACAGCGGTCACACTTTGTTCTTCTGTGCATGTGGGAGTCTGTAAAGAGGGAAGGGACTAGAAAAACACTAGGAAGGAAATAGTAATTCACTGGTTGTTTCAGCTATATCTCATGTTGACAGGGTGTGGTTCCTGTTTACCCAACTTCTAGATGGTACTCTTTTAACAACTTTTTTGTTCCGCCAGCACAGTTAACCCTATCTGTCACAGTCCCCCCTGAGAGATTTCATACTCATGATTCTTTATGAGGGTGTAGGGGTGGAGGTCTCTTCTTCTGTAACTTCTTCAAGCTGACACCGGGTTGTTGTGCATAGGCCTTTTTAAAAGGTAATGTAAACTGCATTGATTAATCCTTAAAAAGTAAGGAATCCCTTTAAATCTAAGATGTAAAATAGGGACTTAACGTCATCCCTACTGTAATGCCAGGGATAAACAAAGGGCTCTGCCACTCCTGTTCCAATTTACTGAAAGCCTACTAGAAGGGCACGGGGGAGGGGGTGCAGATACTAAGCCTTAGAATGGGTTGAGTGATGGGTTTTATATATTCATATGGCATGAGCACAGGAAGATAGTGGCAACTTCTCAAAGAGAATTCTACCTTGAAATTTTAGTAACCCAGAAGGAAGAGTAAGTATAAATATCTGATAAGTAATATACATGATTAACCCACCGTTTTGTACTCTTTTTACCTCTTAACTTCTGCCTTCATTTATTTTTTTAGAAACCCATAAATTTTGAAGTAAAGTTTGACCTGATAAAGAAGGAGTGTTTTTAAATTTCCTTTTTTAGAAGTATTTTTTTCGTGGTTGTAAAAGTAAAATATGTTTGTTGTAGATCATTAACTTCTTAAGCCTTTGAAAGTACCTTAAACCCTTTGGCATAGCTATTGAATTTACGACTTACTTCCTTATTCTGTCTCATAATTCTACTTTCTTTTAGCACCAACATTTAGGAGAAATTCTTTAAGAAAATAATTTCTTACACAATTATATGGTTTCTTGTTCTGTTTGAATTTATAACAATATATTTCCTGTCTTGATATTCACATACTGTATTTCAAGTGCCTTTTTTAGCTAATCTAGTAACCATTTTTAAATTTCTTGCAAAAATCTGTTTTGAGTTTGAACCCCAAGTTTGACAAGGAGGTTTTGGAACATAGCCCCATTCTAAATTGAGACCTATAGTATGTGTCTTGGAACAAGGACTAAGAATCCAAAATTCCATGGTTCTAGCTGTTGTTATTGCTAACTAGACCATTTAATTTGTGTTATCATATCTTCTTTAGATTTTTCAAGTGGTCTTCTTGCTGCCTTTCTTTTTAATGAATTTCTTATTATTTTCAGCCTTGAGTCTTCCACATAAGGAAAATTGTCCTTGAGCATTTTTGATAATTTTTTTTTTTTTTGATAGAGATGTGAAATTGAGTGATTATAATGGATTAACTGGAAAAGTAGTTTATCATTTCAAAGTTTGGTGGGAGAAGTACTACTATTCATGGCCAAACCACCCAGAGTTTAGCACTCCCTCCATCATTTCCTTTAATCAACTTCTGTGGAAAAACAACAGTTATTTAGTCTTTTGGGCAGTATTTCAGAACAAAACAAAAATAGAAAATCTGCAATGAGGTCTAGCATATATTATTAATTATTAATTGCTGTAAATAATTTATAGAACTTAGGTTACTATTTAGTATTTAACATTTAACTTCAGAAAGGATGTAGCGACCCCAAATCATCATGTCTGTGCTTAAATGAACCGTGTGAAAATGGTTCTCTCCACTGATCTCTTGGCCTGAAATTCTGATTTGAAGAATCAGAAAAATTGTCCTTTTTAAGAAATAGGGAAAGACCTGGGACTTACAACATAATAGATTACTAAATCAAAGTACAAGTCCATATCTTTCACCTGGAATTCTGAAATATTTAAAGCTCTGAATTCTACAAGTTTTTTTCTTAGATTTATGATATACGCATTAGGAAGCAAAACCTGTCTTGAACCGATGTGTGACTACTTAAAGCCTTTATCACACTGCAGTTACTGATGAAGATCAAAGACTATAGCCTTCAGTGTGGGTTACACCTCAAAAGAAAGAAAACAAAAATCCTCACAGCTGAACCAATAAGCAACATCATGATAAACGGAGAAAATATTGAAGTCGTCAAGGATTTCATTTTAGTTGGATCCACAATCAATGCCTATGAAAGCAGCAGTCAGGAAATCAAAAAACGTATTGCCTTGGGCATATCTGCTGCAAAAGACTCCTTTAAGGTGTTGAAAAGCAAAGATGTCACTTTGAGGACTAGTGGGCGCCTGAACTAAGCCATAGGGTTTTCAGTCACGTCATATGCCTGCGAAAGCTGGACAGTGAATAAGGAAGACTGAAGATTTGGTGCTTTTGAATTATGGCGTTGGCGAATAACCTGTCTTGGAAGCAGCAACCAGAGAGCTCCTTAGAAGCGAGGATGGTAAGATTTTGTCTCCTGTACTTTGTACATGTTATCAGGAGAGACCAGTCCCTGGAAAAGGACACCATGCTTGGTAAGGTCAGTGAAAAAGAGGAAGACCTTCGATGAGATGAATTGACATAGTGGTTGCAACAATGGAATCAAAGATAGCAAGGATTGTGAGAGTGGCACAGGACCAGGCAGTGTTTTATTCTGTTGTACCTAGTATTGCTATGAGTTGGAACCAGCTCAACAGCACCTATCAACAACAAAAATCACATTTAGTTAAATATATATTGTACTGCAAAAATGTTCATACACTTAATTACAAAAATAATATGCTTGATTACCCAGACCCTGCTGAAGGTATGACATGGTTTATATATCATACGTATTACTTTCTAAAATTGTGAATTCCAAAACATATCCTACCTAAAGATCTCGGATAATGGATTGTGGACCTGTATTTTTGATCTTAGTGATGTAGGTGTTTGTATGCCAGAAATAATTCAGTCCCTTTGAGAGACTGCTGAGAGGCTTTACAGGGTGACATTTACTTGTTCACAAGGATTGCTGATTTGACACTCAGCTTTGTCGCTCAGAAAACTTGTAAAGGAGACTTAAATTATCCAGTCTCATAAAAAAAAAAATTTTTTTTTTTACTTTTTTTTCCCTATAGTGACTTTGGTATATGCATGGTCTTTGGAGTCAGACATGTGTTCAAATCTTATCTCTCCTGCTTACTATCTGTGAGTCCACGGACAAGTTTCCTAATCTTTCTGAGCCTTTGATTCTTTATTTATAAAATGCGTTTAAAAAAAAATACCTATATCTTAAGATCATTGTGAGAAATAAAATAGTGTTTAAAGCACTAGTATACTGTCTGGCATATAGTACCAAACCAACCCAAACCCACTGCTGTCAAGCTGATTCCAACTCATAGCGACCCTTATAGGACAGAGTAGAACTGCCCCATAGGGTTTCCAAGGCTGTAAATTTATTTATTTATTTATTAACTTTTATTGAGCTTCAAGTGAACGTTTACAAATCAAGTCAGTCTGTCACATATAAGTTTATATACATCTTACTCCTTACTCCCACTTGCTCTCCCCCTAATGAGTCAGCCCTTCCAGTCTCTCCTTTCGTGACAATTTTGCCAGCTTCCAACTCTCTCTATCCTCCCATCCCCCCTCCAGACAGGAGATGCCAACACAATCTCAAGTGTCCACCTGATATAATTAGCTCACTCTTCTTCAGCATCTCTCTCCTACCCACTGTCCAGTCCCTGTCATGAGTTGTCTTCGGGAATGGTTCCTCTCCTGGGCCAACAAAAGGTTTGGGGACCATGCCCGCTGGGATTCCTCTAGTCACAGTCAGACCATTAAGTATGGTCTTTTTATGAGAATTTGGGGTCTGCATCCCACTGTTCTCCTGCTCCCTCAGGGGTTCTCTGTTGTGCTCCCTGTCAGGGCAGTCATCGATTGTGGCCGGGCACCAACTAGTTCTTCTGGTCTCAGGATAATGTAGGTCTCTGGTTCATGTGGCCCTTTCTGTCTCTTGGGCTCTTAGTTGTCGTGTGACCTTGGTGTTCTTCATTCTCCTTTGATCCAGGTGGGTTGAGACCAAATGATGCATCTTAGATGGCCGCTTGTTAGCATTTAAGACCCCAGATGCCACATTTCAAAGTGGGATGCAGAATGTTTTCATAACAGAATTATTTTGCCAATTGACTTAGAAGTCCCCTTAAACCATGGTCCCCAAACCCCCGCCCTTGCTCCGCTGACCTTTGAAGCATTCATTTTATCCCGGAAACTTCTTTGCTTTTGGTCCAGTCCAATTGGGCTGACCTTCCATGTATTGAGTGTTGTCCTTCCCTTCACCTAAAGCAATTCTTATCTACTAATTAATCAGTAAAAAACCCCTCCCTCCCTCCCCGCCTCGTAACCACAAAAGTATGTGTTCTTCTCAGTTTATACTATTTCTCAAGATCTTATAATAGTGGTCTCATATTTGTCCTTTTGCCTCTGACTGATTTCCCTCAGCATAATGCCTTCCAGGTTCCTCCATGTTATGAAATGTTTCACAGATTGGTCACTGTTCTTTATCAATGCGTAGTATTCCATTGTGTGAATATACCACAGTTTATTTACCCATTCATCCGTTGATGGACACCTTGGTTGCTTCCAGCTTTTTGCTATTGTAAACAGTGCTGCAATAAACATGGGTGTGCATATATCTGTTTGTGTGAAGGCTCTTGTTTCTCTAGGGTATATTCCGAGGAGTGGAATTTCTGGGTTGTATGGTAGTTCTATTTCTAACTGTTTAAGATAACGCCAGATAGATTTCCAAAGTGGTTGTACCATTTTACATTCCCACCAGCAGTGTATAAGAGTTCCAATCTCTCCGCAGCCTCTCCAACATTTATTATTTTGTGTTTTTTGGATTAATGCCAGCCTTGTTGGAGTGAGATGGAATCTCATCATAGTTTTAATTTGCATTTCTCTAATGGCTAATGATCGAGAACATTTTCTCACGTGTCTGTTAGCTGCCTGAGTATCTTCTTTAGTGAAGTGTGTGTTCATTTCCTTTACCCACTTCTTGATTGGGTTGTTTGTCTTTTTGTGGTTGAGTTTTGACAGAATCACGTAGATTTTAGAGATCAGGCGCTGGTCGGAGATGTCATAGCTGAAAATTCTTTCCCAGTCTGTAGGTGGTCTTTTTACTCTTTTGGTGAAGTCTTTAGATGAGCATAGGTGTTTGATTTTTAGGAGCTCCCAGTTATCTGGTTTCTCTTCGTCATTTTTGGTAATGTTTTGTATTCTGTTTATGCCGCGTATTAGGGCTCCTAGGGTTGTCCCTATTTTTTCTTCCATGATCTTTATCATTTTAGTCTTTATGTTTAGGTCTTTGATCCACTTGGAGTTAGTTTTTGTGCTTGGTGTGAGGTATGGGTCCTGTTTCATTTTTTTGCAAATGGATATCCAATTATGCCAGCACCATTTGTTAAAAAGACTATCTTTTCCCCAATTAACTAACACTGGGCCTTTGTCAAATATCAGGTGCTCATATGTGAATGGATTTATATCTGGGTTCTCAATTCTGTTCCACTTGTCTATGTGCCTGTTGTTGTACCAATACCAGGCTGTTTTGACTACTGTGGCTGTATAATAGGTTCTGAAATCAGGTAGAGTGAGGCCTCCCACTTTCTTCTTCTTTTTCATTAATGCTTTGCTTATCCGAGGCTTCTTTCCCTTCCATATGAAGTTGGTGATTTGTTTCTCTATCACCTTAAAAAATGACATTGGAATTTGGATCGGAAGTGCATTGTATGTATAGATGGCTTTTGTTAGAATAGACATTTTTACTATGTTAAGTCTTCCTATCCATGAGCAAGGTATGTTTTTCCACTTAAGTAGGTCGTTTTTAATTTCTTGTAGTAGAGCTTTGTAGTTTTCTTTGTATAGGTCTTTTACATCCTTGGTAAGATTTATTCCTAAGTATTTTATTCCAAGGCTGTAAATTTTTCTGGAAGTACATTGCCTTGCCTCATCTTTCTCCCACAGAGCAGCTGGTGGGTTTGAACCACCGATCTTTCGGTTAGCAGTTGAATGTTTTAGCCACTTTGCTACCAGGGCTCCTTTTAGCATATAATAAGTGCTTAATAACTGTTAATTTTTGAAAAAGCTAAAGTTTATGACACTGTTTAACAAAGAAGATATTTAATATATGTAGCTTATGATCGCTATTATATAAACTAGTATCCGAATTTACTAATTCATAATGGCATATATAACTGTTAAGAAGACTGTGTTGTTTGCGGCCATCAAGTTGGTTCCAACTCAACAGAATGAAACACTGCCTGGTCCTGTGCCAACCTCACAATCATTGCTAGGTTTGAGCCCATTGTTGACAGGCACTGTGTCAATCTATCTCACTGAGGGTCTTCCTCTTTTTCTTTGATCCTCGACTTTACCGAGCATGATGTCTTCCAGGGACTGGTCCCTCCCAAGAACATGTCCAAAGTATGTGAGATGAAGTCTCTCCATCCTCGCTTTTAAGGAGCATTCTCGCTGTACATCCTCCAAGACAGACTTGTTTGTTCTTCTGGCAGTCCATGGTATCTTCACTATTATTTGCCAACACCGTAATTTAAAGCCATCAAATCTTCAGTATTCCTTATTCATTGTCTTTGCATAGTCGATAAAACACAGGTAAACATTTTTCTGGTATTCTTTGCTTTCAGCCAAGATGCATCTGACATAAGCAGTGATACCCCTTGTTCCACATCCTCTTTGGAACCTGGCTTGAGTTCCTGGCATTCCCTGTCTGTTTAGGGCTGTAACCATTGTTGAATTATGTTCAGCAAAATTTTACTTTGTGTGATATTAATGATATTGTTCGATAGTTTCCATGTTGTATTGGATTACCTTTCTTTGGAATAAGCACAAATATAGATCTCTTCCAGTTGGTTGGCCAGGTAGCTGGCTTCCAAATTTGTTGGCATAGTGAGCATCTCCCAACACTGTGGTAGTTTGTTGAAAATCTCAGTTGGTATTCTGTCAATTCTTGGAGCCTTGTTTTTCGCCAGTGCCTTCAGTGCAGTTTGGACTTCTTTCCTTGGTACCATCAGTTCCTGATCATATGCTACCTCCTGAAATGGTTGAACGTCAACCAGTTCTTTTTGGTACAGTGACTTTGTGTATTCCTTCCATCTTCTTTTGATGCTTCCTGCATCATTCAATATTTTGCCAGTAGAATCCTTCAGTATTACCACTTGAGGCTTGACTTTTTTCTTCAGCTCTTTCAGCTTGACAAATTTCGAGGATGTTCTTTCCTTTTGGTTTTCTAACTCCAGGTCTTTGTACATTTTTTATAATACTGTACTTCGTCTTCTCAAGCTGCCCTTTGAAATCTTCTGTTCAGCTCTTTCACTTATCATCTCTTGCGTTTGCTTTAGCTACTGAGCATTTCAAGATCAAGTTTTAGAGTCTCTTCTGACATCCACTTTGGTCTTTTTTTTTTCTTAGTGACTTTTGTTTTCTTCAAATATGATGTTCTTGATGTCATCCCGCAACTCATCTGGTCTTCAGTCATTAGTGTTCAGTGTGTCAAATCTATTCTTGAGATGGTCTCTAAATGCAGGTGGGATATACTCAAGGTTGTACTTTGGCTCTTGTGGACTTGTTTTAGTTTTATTCAGCTTCAGCTTGAACTTGCATATGACCAATTGATGGTCTGTTCCACAGCCATTCCCTGGCCTTGTACTGACTGATGATATTGAGCTTCTCCATCGTCTCTTTCCACGGATGTAATTGCTTTGATTCCTGTGTATCCCATCTCGCAAGGTCCATGTGTTTAGTTGCTGTTTATGTTGTTGAAGAAAGGTATTTGCAATGAAGAAGTCGTTGGTCTGTAAAATTCCATCATGTGATCTCCGGTATCATTTTCTATCACCTAGGCCATATTTTAACTACCGATCCTTCTTTGTTTCCAACTTTCACATTCCAATCACCAGTAATTATTAATGCATCTTGATTGCATGTTTGATCGATTTCAGACTGCACAAGTTGGTAAAAAGCTTCAGTTTCTTCATCTTGTGCCTTAGTGGTTGGTGTGTAAATTTCAGTAATAGTCATTGTTATGGATTGAATTGTGTCCCCCAAAAATGTGTGTCAACTTGGCTAGGCCATGATTCCTAGTATTGTGTGATTGTCTACCATTTTATCATCTGATGTGATTTTCCTTTGTGTTGTAAATCCTACCTCTAAAATGATCAATACCATAGACATTAGTGAGCTGACCAGAGGCAGGATTAGAGGCAGTTAATGATTAGAAGCAGTTATGTTAATGAGGCAGGTCTCAATCTACAAGCTTAGATTGTGTCTTAAATCAGCCTCTTTTGAGATATAAGCAGAGAGACATGGGGACCTCATACCACCAAGAAACAAGAGCCAAGAGTATAGTACATCCTTTGGATGTGGAGTCCCTGCTCTACAAAGCTCCTCAACCAGGGAAGATTGATGACAAGGACCTTCCCCCAGAGCCAACAGTGAGAGAAAGGCTTCCCCTGGAGCTGGCACCCTGAATTCGGACTTCTAGCCTCCTAGACTGTGAGAGTATAAATTTCTGTCTGTTAAAGCCATCCACTTATGGTATTTCTGTTATAGCAGCACTAGAGAACTAAGACAGTCATATCAGCTGGTCTTCCTTGTAAACACAACCCAGTCTTCCTTGTAGGCATGTGGATATGGATATTATCCTATCACTGACGTTGTATTTCGGGATAGATCTTGAAATGTTCATGATGAATGCGATGCCGTTCCTCTACAATTTGTCATTCTTGGCATGGTAGGCCACGTGATTGTCTGACTCAAAATAGGCAATACCAGTCCATTTCAGCTCACTCATGCCTAGGGTACTGATCTTCAAGCGTTCCATTTGATCTTTGACAACTTCTGATTTTTCTTGATACCAAACCAAACCCACTGCCGTCGAGTCGATTCCGACTCATAGTGACCCTACAGGACAGAGTAGAACTGCCTGATAGAGTTTCCAAGGAGCGCCTGGAGGATTTGAACTGCCGACCTCTTGGGTAGCAGCCGTAGCACTTAACCACTACGCCACCAGTGTTTCCTTTTTTGATACATACTTTGTATATTCCACATTCTGATTATTAATGGATGTTTGCAGCTGTCTTTTCTCATTTTGAGTTGTGCCACATCAGCAAATGAAGGTTCTGAAAGCTTTGTTCCATCCGCGTCATTAAGATTGACTCTACTTTGAAGAGGCAGCTCTTCCCCAGTCATATTTGGAATGTCTTCCAACCTGAGGGGCTTATTTGGCCACTGTATCAGACAGTGTTCCGTAGCTATCCACAAGGTTTTCACTGGCCAACTTTTTTCAGAAGTAGCTCGCCAGGTCATTCTTCCCAGTCTGTCTTAGTCTGGAAGCTCCATTGAAACCCATCTACCATGGGTGACCCTGCTGGTATTTGAAATGCCTGTGGCATAGTTGCCAGCATCACAGAACATGCAAGCCACCACAGTATGACAAGGTGACAGATGAGTGGTGGAAGAAGACTGTACGGTTAGGTTATTTGGTTAGTACATTCATTCTCTGAAGGCATACCATCTAGGATGCCAAATTTATAAGTAGAAGCAGGCCACGGGAAATTAGTTATGTGGCATAGGTATTTAATGGCATCAGATGTTGCTATCAAAATGCAATAATTTCTCTTTGTTATAGATATATTTATCACCAGAGCTGAACAGATTTAGAGTTTGTGTCAGCAAAACTTTTGTCACAGCCTTTTGGCTCTGTTAATACTTTCTGACCCCTACATGTCTGTCAGTTTTTCGTACTGTGGGGGCTTGCGTGTTGCTGTGATGCTGGAAGCTATGCCGCTGGTATTCAGATACCAGCAGGGTCACCCATGGAGGACAGGTTTCAGCTGAGCTTCCAGACTAAGACAGACTAGGAAGAAGCACCCAGCAGTCTACTTCTGAAAAGCACTAGCCAGTGAAAGCCTTATGAATAGCAGCAGAACATTGTCTGATACAGTGCTGGAAGATGAGCCCCCCAGGTTGTAAGGCGCTCAAAAGATGCCTGGGGAAGAGCTGCCTCCTCAAAGTAAAGTCGACCTTAATGACGTGGATGGAGTAAAGCTTTCGGGACCTTCATTTGCTGATGTGGTATGACTCAAAATGAGAAGAAGTAGCTGCAAACATCCATTAATAATCAGAACTTAGAATGTATGAAGTATGAATCTAGGAAAATTAGAGATTGTCAAAAATGAAATGGAACATGTAAACATCGATATCCTAGGCATTAGTGAACTGAAATGGACTGGTATTGGCCATTTTGAATCAGACAATCATATAGTCTACTATGCTGGGAATGACATCTTGAAGAGGAATGGTGTTGCATTCATCATCAAAAAGAACATTTCAAGATCTATCCTGAAGTACAATGCTGTCAGTGATAGGATAATATCCATACGGGCACAAGGAAGACCAGTTAATACTACTATTATTCAAATATATGCATCAACCACTAGGGCCAAAGATGAAGAAATAGAAGATTTTTATCAGCTGCTGCAGTCTGAAATTGATCAAACATGCAATCAAGATGCGTTGATAATTACTGGTGATTTTAATGTGAAAGTTGGAAACAAAGAAGAAGGATCAGTAGTTGGAAAATATGGCCTTGGTGACAGAAACAATGCTGGAGATTGAATGATAGAATTTTGCAAGACCAACAACTTCTTCATTGCAAATATGTTCTTTCACCAGCATAAACAGCAACTATACACATGGACCTCGCCGGATGGAAGACACAGAAATCAAACTGACTACATCTGTGGAAAGAGACAATGGAAAAGCTCAATATCATCAGTCACAACAAGGCCAGGGGCCGACTCTGGAACAGACTACCTGTTGCTCATATGCAAGTTCAAGCTGAAACTGAAGCAAATCAGAGCAAGCCCACGAGAGCCAATATATGACCTTGAGTATATCCCACCTGAATTTAGAGACCATCTCAAGAACAAACTTGACGCATTGAACACTGGTGACCGAAGACCAGATGAGTTTTGGAATGACATCAAGGACATCATCCATGAAGAAAGCAAGAGGTCATTGGAAAGATGGGAAAGAAAGAAAGAAAAGACCAAGATGGATGTTGGAGGAGACTCTGAAACTTGCTCTTGAACGTCAAGCAGCTAAAGCAAAAGGAAGAATTGATGAAGTAAAAGAACTGAACAGAATATTTCAAAGGGCGGCTCGAGTAGACAAAGTAAAGTATTATAATGACATGTACAAAGACCTGGAAATGGAAAACCAAAAGGGAAGAACACACTCGGCGTTTCTCAGGCTGAAAGAACTGAAGAAAAAATTTAAGCCTCGAGCTGCAACAGTGAGGGATTCTATGGGAAAAATATTAAATGACGTAGGAAGCATCAAAAGTAGATGGAAGGAATACATAGAGTCATTATACCAAAAAGAATTAGTTGATGTTCAACCGTTTCAAGAGGTATCATATGATCAGGAACCGATGGTACTGAAGGAAGAAGTCCAAGCTGCTCTGAAGGCATTGGCGAAAAACGAGGCTCCAGGAATTGATGGAATATCAATTGAGATGTTTCAACAAACGGATGCAGTACTGGAGGTGCTCACTTGTCTATGCCACGAAATATGAAAGACAGCCTTCTGGCCAACTGACTGGAAGAGATCCGTATTTATGCCTATTCCCAAGAAAGGTGATCCAACTGAATGAGGAAATTATAGAACAATATCATTAATATCACATGCAAGCAAAATTTTGCTGAAGATCATTCAAAAATGGCTGTAGCAGTATATCGACAGGGAACTGCCAGAAATTCAGGCCAGTTTCAGAAGAGGACGTGGAACCAGGGTTATCATTACTGATGTCAGATGGATCCTGGCTGAAAGCAGAGAATACCAGAAGGATGTTTACCTGTGTTTTATTGACTATGCAAAGGCATTTGACTGTGTGGATCATAACAAATTATGGATAACATTGGGAAGAATGGGAATTCCAGAACACTTAAGCGTGGTCATGAGGAACCTTTACATAGATCAAGAGGCAGCTGTTCACACAGAACAAGGGGATAGTGCATGGTTTAAAGTCAGGAAAGGTGTGCCTGAGGGTTGTATTCTTTCACCATACTTATTCAATCTGTATGCTGAGCAAATAATCCGAGAAGCTGGACTATATGAAGAAGAACGGGGCATCAGGATAGGAGGAAGACTCATTAACAACCTGCGCTATGCAGATGACAGAACCTTCCTTGCTGAAAGTGAAGAGGACTCGAAGCACTTACTAATGAAGATCAAAGACCACAGCCTTCAGTATGGATTGCACCTCAACATAACCCAAAACAAAAATCCTCACAACTGGACCAATGAGCAACATCATGATAAACAGAGAAAAGATTGAAATTGTCAAGGATTTCATTTTACTTGGATCCATAATCAACACCCATGGAAGCAGCAGTCAAGAAATCAAAAGATTCATTGCATTGGGTAAATCTGCTGCAAAGGACCTCTTCAAAGTGTTGAAAAGCAAAGATGTCACTTTGAAGACTAAGGTGCGGCTGTCCCAAGGCATCGTATTTTCAATCGCATCATGGGCATGTGAAAGCTGGACAATGAATAAGGAAGACTGAAGAAGAATTGATGCCTTTGAATTATGGTGTTGGCGAAGAATATTGAATATACCATGGACTGCCAAAAGAACGAACGAATCTGTCTTAGAAGAAGTACAGCCAGGATGCTCCTTAGAAGCAAGGATGGCAAAACTGCATCTTACATACTTTGGACATGTCATCAGGAGGGATCAGTCTCTGGAGAAGGACATCATGCTTGACAAAGTACAGGGTCAGCGGGAAAGAGGAAGACCCTCAACGAGGTGGATTGACACCATGGCTGCAGCAATGGGCTGAAGCATAACAACGATTGTAGGGATGGTGCAGGACTGGGCAGTGTTTCTTTCTGTTATGCATAGGGTTGCTATGAGTCAGAACCGACTGGAGGGCATATAACAACAATACTTTCTGATACCGACATTCTGACTTCTAAGCTATTCCATCTCTTAAAGGTGATCTTGTATATCTCTGTTCTCTCTAAGGGAGGGTAGCCTTATTCTCAGTTCTTTGAGAGACCCGTGACATCACTGTCACCTGTGTATTGATTATATGTACTTTCATAAGGCTGTACCTGTTGAGTAAATAGGCAACAAATCTGCTGAAAATGAGGCAGTCTGTAACTGGGGGGAAGGGAATGAGGGAGTTATTGATAATAATTTAAGGGGTGATTGATGGGGACAATTCTTCCACTGTTGTGGGTCTGTGATTGAAAAGAGTTTTTGTTGGTCCAGCATTCTGGCAGAAGGGTTACAGTTTTAGGCTAGTTAGTGCTCACAAAGCAGTAACTAGTGAAGGCTCTCTGGTATAATATATCAGGATGGCTTGGAGGCTGTGCCTTTCAAAGAAAGGAGGCCACAGTAGTGGGTGTTGTTGCTGTCATTTCTATTTTGAAATTGTTATGAGCAGTGCATCTGTGTGGTATTCTGGCAAGTACTGTTTATTTATTTACTTCTGCCACCATCTGTCTGTCAATTTGTTTTACTGTGGTGGTTTGTATGTTTCTTTGATGCTGGAAGCTATGCCACCAATATTTCAAATACCAGCAGAGTCATTTGTGGTTTTCAGATTTCAGTGGAGCTTCCAGACTAAGAGAGACTAGAAAGAAAGGCCTGGCAATCTATATCTGAAAATTAACCAATGAAAACCTTATGGATGCACAACAGAACATTGTCCAACTCGCTTGCTTTGGACACATCATTAGGAAGGATCAGTTGCTGGAGGAGAATATCGCATTTGGTAAAGTAGAAGTAGACTGGAACTGCTAACCTTTCAGTTAGCAGCTGAGTGCTTAACCATTTGTGACATTCAGACTCCTTTCTACTGTATGTTGTTGTAGTGTGCCTTTGAGTCGATTCTGACTCAAAGTAACCCTATAGGACAGTGTAGAACTGCCCCATAGGGTTTCCTGAGCTGTGACCTTTATGGGAGCAGATCGTCAGGTCTTTTCTCCTGAGGAGCCACTACTGGGTTTGATGGTAGGAGACATGCCTGACAGAAGTTATGGCCAGATGAGAATAGGGTTAGCTTTGTTGTTGTTAGGTGCCGTTGAGTCGATTCCGACTCATATCGACCCTGTGCGCAACAGAATGAAACACTGCCTGGTCCTGAGCCATCCTTACGATCGTTGTTATGCTCGAGCTCATTGTTGCAGCCACTGTGTCAATCCACCTTGTTGAGGGTCTTCCTCTTTTCCGCTGACCCTGTACTCTGCCAAGCATGATGTCCTTCTCCAGGGACTGATCCCTCCTGACAACATGTCCAAAGTATGTAAGACGCAGTTTTGCCATCCTTGCTTCTAAGGAGCATTCTGGCTGTACTTCTTCTAAGACAGATTTGTTCGTTCTTTTGGCAGTCCATGGTATATTCAATATTCTTCGCCAACACCACAATTCAAAGGCGTCAGCTCTTCTTCTGTCTTCCTTATTCATGTCCATCTTTCACATGCACATGATGCGATTGAAAATACCATGCCTTGGGTCAGGCGCACCTTAGTCTTCAAAGTGACATCTTTGCTTTTCAACACTTTGAAGAGGTCCTTTGCAGCAGGTTTACCCAATGCAATGCATCTTTTGATTTCTTGACTGCTGCTTCCATGGGTGTTGATTGTGGATCCAAGTAAAATGAAATCCTTGACAACTTCAATCTTTTCTCCGTTAATAATGATGTTGCTTAGGTTTAGTAAAATGATTAGAGGATTTGTTTGCTATATTTAAGGTAGAGGCAGGAAGGGGCATAAACCTTGTACTGTCTGTATGCCAGGCCAATGCTAAGCGATTGATTTACATTAACTTAGTAATTGTAATGATCCTATGAGAGCAGGTGATGCCCTCATTTTACAAAGAAGGGAACTGAAGCTGAAAAAATTTAAGTGCCACCCTGCTAGCATGTTGGCAGGGCTTGAATTCAAAACCTTACTTCTCCCACTTGAAAACCTATGTTATTTCATTACATTTGCTTATCTATAGGATAATAAAAGGTGTGTATTTATGGTTATAAATTTTTTTCTAAAATTGTACTTCCTTTTTGTGAAGCATACTCCTGAGGGATTGAAACGACTTTGTAAATTTAAAATATTTCACGTGAACATATCTATAGTTCTAGAAGCCTAAAGGCAGACAATTTTGAGCTTTTCTTAATTTATATTACTTTGAAATGTATGCAGCCTGTATCTCCTTCTGAAGATGTTTTTTTCTTTTTTATAATTTATTTTTATTGTTGAGAATATACCCAGCAGAACATACATCAATTGAACAGTTTCTACTGTACAATTCAGTGACACGGATTGCATTTCGCTGAGCAGCCATTCTCACTCTGCTTTTCCAAGTTCTTCTTCTTCCATTAACATAAACTCACTGCCCCCTAAATTTATTCTGAAGATGTTTTTTATGTGAAACACTGAAGTTGAGTTAAAGTTATAAAATATAGCTACAGTGTAACAGGAAACCCTGGTTGCGTAATGGTTAAGAGCCACAGCTGCTAGCCAAAAGGTAAAGCAGTTCGAATGTACCAGGCGCTTCTTGGAAACCCTATGGGGCAGTTCTGGTCTGTCCTACAGGGTCTCTGTGAGTTGGAATCAACTTGATAGTAGTGGGTGTTTTGGTTTTACAGTGTAACAAATCAAGAGGCCCTACTTGTTAACCCTGCTGTGAGAGGCATTAAACATTAAACAGATTTAAGACAGATATTCAGCTGAATAGTTCTCAGTACATTTTTAAAATTACCTTTTCCTAGGGATTTAAAAAATAACAGGTCAACCACTGTACGTGATGAGATCATTATGTGCTGTTCTCTTGAGAATGTGAGTCACTCCTTATTGCTGTCATCATGCTGTTCTGATTTGGAATCTTTTATTTTTGTTAGACTGGTTTCCAGATACCTATTTCAGAACCGATTTCAAATGTCATGCTTTACAACAAATTTTGCTTGACTCTAATTCTCAGATGAAAGAATTTTTTTTCTTCTTCCAACTGCAGATTGATAGATCAGCAGGTTTAGTTAAAAGTAAAATTCAAGAGCATCCTTCAGTGATTATTGGCTTGTACACAACACATTTTAGATAGCACTGGTGGTTGAAGTTGTATTATTTTTCTACTTAATTCTTATTTACCGGTGGCTTCACTGATAGCTTCTTGATGGATTGCAAGGATTATAATCAAGCAGCATGATTTTTGTCTAAAGTGACACCTGTTCACTTTTAACTAGCATGTGGATTTGTACTTTGGTGTATATGTGTGCGTGCAGTTAGGGATAAAACGTCTGCCACTCAGTATAATAATGACTTAAAAACAATAAAATTCCTATTTCTTTCAGAATCTCTGTAAGGTAGATGACTGCTGCTCTTCTTTTGTGGAAAGGAAAATTAAAGGAAGATGATACGATTTGTCAACTAGGTTAAACTTTGAATTTCTCCTTGATTTTGTTAGTTTGCTGGACATTTTGCCTTTTTCTCTAAAGGGGGAGGGAGAGAGAGAGGGAGACAGACGGGGGCGGGGGTGCGGAGAGAGATGGTGATGGTGACCATAACCATCCAGTGCTCTGCGTTAGGTTCAGATGCACAGGAGAAGACAAGCTAGAGAGCTCAGGCAACAAACAAAAAAGCAAGCAAGCGACAACCATGACTAGCATTGTCCGTTAGTTGCCAGCTAACTGCTTTACATACCTCGTCTCGTGAGTTCTTCCGACAGCTCTGTTTCCCCGTTTCACACAGGAAGACTCGTGCTCAGCTAGGGGCCTCTGTGTGACTTGTCTGAGGTCACACCTGGCACAGCCAGGATTCAGAGTTTGGCAGGGGGACTTCAGAGCCAGTGCTTTACCGCCTACTGTTTCACCCTGCTTATTTCACAGAAAGGGATGGGAGAGGAGCCCATAACAAGTACCTGGTGGTTTCTGGGTGGTCAGGAGGTTATTGCTGTGGACAACTGAGGGTAAAGAGAGAGACTCGGAGGGAACAGTTAGAGGGGTAGTGGGAAGAACCGGGACGGAGAGTTTTGAGAAGGATTAAGACCAGTGTCAAATGAGACCAAAAGGTCTTTATAAGGTTATTTACTCTACAGTTAGCAAAAAGGTTTTGTTTTTGTTTTTTCTTTTTGGCTGCTTAACCCCATCCTAGATTCCTTTTCCCCAGGAACGCATGAATGTGCTCTTACATTATCAGTACTGTTGGCTTGTTAGGCTCTGTTCCTTGGCTCCCTGGGAGCAGCAGTCAGTGCCAAGGTAAATATTTATTTCTAGATCCACAGAATGAATTGATTTTCACATTGGCGTGTACTGAAGAAAATCCAGACGTCCTGAGGTGTTTGCTACCTAGAGCTGTTCATGCAGTGTTAGTTAGAATGTTACGGTATCAGCATTCCTTAGAAGTTTCTTGGGGGAAAAAATTACTGGCTTTAAAAAAGGTAAGTGTAAAGCAGGTATGAAGATGGTAGTATAAAGGACAGAGGTTCTTTTCCTTTTGAGACAAACTTAACAGGCTTAATAACAGCCTATTATTAAGTTAGGAAACTTTATTTGTCCATGGGCAACTAATTTAGCAGTTCTACTTTAGTTTTTTAGCCAACATAATGGAAATAATAGCAGAAGCTTCAGATTACTGGCTATTGAGTAATAGTATATTAGCTTATGGGCTATATTTACTGAAATTTTAAATGGTCGTCTGCACTTATATGTATCTTCCTTGTCTATCATTCATTTGTTCAACAAATATTTTTTGAGTCTCTACAGTGTAAACCAAAAAACCAAACCAGTTGCTGTTGAGTTGATTCTGACTCATGGTGACCCCCTGTGTGTAAGAATAGAACTGTGCTCTATAGGCTTGCCAGTGGCTGTAGATCACCAGGCTTTTCTTCTGAGGCACGTCTGGGTGGACTTGAACCTCCAGCCTTTCAGTTAATAGCTGAGTGCTTAACTGTTTCTGCCACCCAGGGGTTTCTTTCTACAGTATGTTTTTTTGGGTGCTGTCTAGTCGATACTGACTCATAGTGACCCTGTAGGACAGAGTAGAACTGGCCCATAGGCTTTCCTAAGCTATAATCTTTATGGGAGCAGATTACCAGGTCTCATCTCCTGAGGAGCCACTGGTGGGTTTGAACCACCAACCTTTTGGTTACCAGCCCAGCACTTAACCATTGTGCCACCAGGGCTCATTTTCTTGTGTATAAAACCTGTTGCCGTCGAGTCGACTGTGACTTATAGTGACCCTAAAGGACAGAGTAGAACTGCCCCGTAGGGTTTCAAGGAATGCCTGGTGAATTCGAACTGCCGACCTTTTGGTTAGCATTCGTAGCTCTTAACCACTGCGCTACCAGGGTGGCTGAAGGTCGAACGTCAGGAGTGACTTCAGTACTGAGTTAAAAGGGTGTCTGGGGATCACCTCACATTTTCTTAATTTTATTTTGGATTGCTTGTTGTAAGAATATGGAAATAAAACAGACTTTTGTATATTGATCTTATGTTCTGCAGCTTTGCTGAAGCTGTTTATTAGCTTTTATAGTTTTTTTTAAAAAATGGATTCTGTAGGAGTTTCTATATAAAATGGAAGATCATGTCATCTGTAAATATAGTTTTACTTCTTCCTTTCCAGTCTGGATGCCTTTTATATCTTTTTCTTGCCTGATTTCCCTGGCTAGAACCTTCAGCACAATGTTGAATAGGAGTGTCAAGAGGGGATGTCCTTGTCTTGTTCCTGATCTTAAGCATAAAACTTTCAGTCTTTCACCATTGGGTATAATGGTAGGTGTGAGTTTTTCATAGATGGCCTTTATCAGATTGAGAAAGTTGCCTTCTATTCCTTGTTATGTGTTTTTATCATGAAAGCGTGTCTGGCTTTATCAAATGTTTTTCTGTGTCTATTGAGATGATCATGTGGTTTTTTATCCTTTATTTTATGTGTATTATATTCATTGATTATTATATATTGATGCAACTTTGCATTCCTGGGATAAATCCCATTTGGTCATGGTGTATAATCCTTTTTATATGTTGCTGGATTTGGTTTACTAGTATTTTGTTGAGGATTTTGTCCCTGTATTACTAACAGGTATTGGTCTTTTCTTGTGATGTCTTTGCCTGGTTTTGGTATTTGAATAATAATGGCATCACATATTAAGTTGGGAAGCATTCCTTCTCTTCTGTTTTTTGGAAGAGTTTGCGAAGGATTGGTGTTTATTCTTTAAATGTTTGGTAAACCCACCGGTAAAGCTATCTGGGACTGACCTTTTCTTTGGAGAAGTTTTTTAATTGATTGATTCAGTCTCTTTACTTGTTATAGGTCTATTCAGATTTTCTATTTCTTGAATCAGTTTTGTCAATTTGTGTGCCTTTCTAGGAATTTCTTAATTTCATCTAGATTATCTAATTTGCTGACATACAATTATTCATTGTATTTCCTTATGATTCTTTCTGTTTCTGTAAGGTTGCCAGTAATGTCTTTCATTTCTGATTTTAATAATTTGAGTCCTCTCTTTTGCTTGGTCAATCTAGCTAAAGATTTGTCAATTTTGTTGATCTTTTCGAACAACCAACTTTCGGTTTCACTGATTTCTCTTAATTCTTTTTCTGTTTCATTTTATTTCTGCTCTAATCTTTATTGTTTCTTTCCTTCTGCTTGCTTTAGGTTTAGTTGTTCTACTTTGTACACTTTCCTAAGGTGGAAGGCTACATTATTAATTTGAGATCTTTTTTCTTTTTCAAAATAGGCGTTAACAGCTATAAATTTCTCTCCAAGAACTGCTTTCATTGTGTCCTATAAGTTTTGGTATGCTGGGTTTTTTTTTTTTTTTTTCCATTCATCTTGAGGTAGTTTCTAATTTCCCTTTTGATTTCTTCTTTGACTTATTGGTTACTTAGGAGTTTGTTGTTTAATTTTTATATATTTGTGACTTACCCAGATTTCCTTCTTATTGAAATTTCTAATTTTATTCCATTGTAGTCAAAGAATATACTTTGCATTATTTCCATCCTTTTAAATTTATTAAGACTTATTTTATGGCCTAACGTATACACTTGTGAAGAATGTATATTCAAGCAGCTTCCGTTTAAGGACACAATCTGGAAGTCGTATATATGGCGTCCATTCACAGTCTACTGGCCAGTAGATAGATACAGGGCCTATACCTAGCTGAAAGGGAGGCTGGAAGTATAGCGTACAGCAGGGGAGCCATGTGTTCAGCTGAAACTTGGAGGTGGAGGGTATTTTTACTGAGGAAGATGGGAAGGGTGGATATTGGGGGATAGTATATCACAGGCAGCATTACATTTTTGTGGTAATTTACTTTGCAACTTCAATATAAATTATAATCTGAATCAATGCCTTGGTGTTGATGATTAGCACAATAATTATTAGAAATAGTTTTTGATTGCATGGCTTGTTATAACCAGACCCACTGCCCTTACATGAATAAGGTGTAAGAAACCAGCAAACCCAACCACCAGACCAAACAGTCCTTGCTTAGCTGTGGAGCCCTTGAGGAATAGAACATATTAGCCCTGTATCTACACTTCATGGAGATCTTGTTTTCTCATCCAGCTGAAACGACTGTAGTATCCTTTCAGGATTCCTTTCTTGAGGTGCTGGGCTTTGTAGCTGCAGACAGAAAGAGGGACCTTGTCTTAGTCGTCTAGTGCTGGTATAACAGAAATACCATAAGTGCATGACTTTAACAAAAAGAAGTTTATTTATTCACAGTAAAGTAGGCTAAAAGTCCAAACTCAGGGTGTCAGCTCCAGGGGAAGACTTTCTCTCTCTGTCGATCTTCTCGTCAGTCTTTCCCTGGACAAGGAGCTTCTCTGCACAGGGACTCTCTCTGCTCCTGGCACTGCCTTCTTGGGGGTATGAGGTCCCTCTGCTTCTCCGCTCCCTTCTCTTTTATATCTCAAAAGAGATTGCCTCAAGATACAATCCAATCTTGTAGGTTGAGTCCTGCCTCACTGGCACAACTGCTGCCCATCCTCCCTCAGTAACATCATAAAGGCAGGCTTTACAACATATAGGAAAATCACACAATACCAGGAATCATGGCCCAGCCAAATAGGTACACACATTTTTGAGGGGACATAATTCAATCCATGACAGACCTCATTCAAGCTATAGGTCCTATGACTCTTTGTGCCAATTTCCAAAAAATGCAGTCTTTTAGCATTCAAATCATTAGTGAGATAATGCCTGGTGGGAAGATTGCTGGGATGTGGTTATGCTGGCCCTACCTTGCTCTCACCACCAGAAGCTACTAGTATTTGTAAAAAACCACCTGATATTTGGTGATGGCACTGGCTTAGGCAGGATTACTCCAGGCCAGGGTGTAGCTGGAAATCATTGATAGGCAGGGCTCTTTCTTTCTGTCCTTTCTGCTTCTCTGTGTAGACTTTATTCATTCCTTTTTCTACATGGAAGGCACATGAGCCCTGGCAGCTGTACCTCACAGCTTCAGGAACAAAAAGGAAAGAATTCTTCTCCTAGCCTAGTTGAGAAATCCCTGGGAAAGGATTCCATCTGCTTTGCAGAGTCATGGGTACTGCGATTGGCCAGTTTGGTCATTTAACCAGTTGGAATCGACTCAATGACAACGGTTTTTTTTTTTTTACAGCACTCACTGTACCTGGGATTTTCAATCACACCAGCTTCCTTTTTGTCCCACATTAGAGCTGAGTGGGAAGAGAATGAGGGAGAGGGCCCTGTGCCATTTCGGAAGAGAGAGGAGGATTCCAGTTTAACAGTACAAGTACAGACTGGGAGAATGATTTGCAGGGCAGCCGTTTCAAATTGCTCCTGCCTTGTCAAACTCCGTTACATTTTACATGTATAACGTTGGGTAATTTACTGTATGTCCTTAGTGTCACTTTCATTTATAATATGTGAATAATTCTTACCACACAAGATTTTGGGAAGTTTACAGCCTATAAAGTGCATGTCACATAGAGAGCACCTATAAGTGAGTGTCTGCGGTGCCGTAGCTGGTACTGTTAATATTAATGTAACATCACCCTTTTTCACATGTCCTCATATTTACAGCATTATTTTTCTAAAATAAGTCTTTGAGAATGTTATTGCCCTCCTTGTAAACCTTCAGTAGCTCTCCATTAACTGTAGAATAAAGTCGAATTTCTTTAATTACTCAATAATTTCTTTTCTGGCTCTTGCAGGATCTGGTTCACATTTCCCCCTTTCATCCTCATCTTCTCTGCATTCCTTTCTGCACTTCTTCTGTATTCTTGTTAGTAAATCTCTTCTTCTGTGCCTACTTCATGTATAGTGTTTTCTGTATCTGTGCCTTTGCTGCTGCTGTTCCCTTGCCTTGGAATGCCTTCTTTTTCCTGCTTTCTCCTCTTCTCGTCAGACTTTTTACTTTTTTTTAAAGTCCTAGATTGAAATGTGAAATATGGTCACATCAGTATTGCTGTCCCTGTTTTTTTTCCATAGCAGGGCCCCTCTGTAGTCCACAGCACTTTGTGTCTCCGTTCATGTAGCATTTATTTTTGCCGCATATTGCACTTATTTACATGCTAGTCTTTCTGTTTTGTTTTTTTTTTTTACCCATTTTGCAAGAGCCTAGGCCAGTTATTTTACAGAATATCACCACATTCTGGATTTGTCCGATGGTTTCCTAGTTATGTTTGTTTTAATTATTCTCAGCTATCTCTTTAAGTGTTTTATAACTTGTTATCCCAATAGTGGTACCATCGTTGATGCCTGTCTTGCCCTTTCTCTATTTACTAAAATTTTACTTTAAAAATTATATTATGGTAGAAGAGAATAAAGGATGAATATATTGACTCTTACTTTGTTTGAGTTGACTTTACATTTTAATTCTCATTGGATCTTTTTAAACCTAATTATTATTTTTGTAATTTCCTTGATGCTTTTGGAGGGAGGATAAGTATAGGGTATATAATAAAGGGCTATTAAATGCTTAACCCAGTGCCGTCGAGTTAAATGCTTAGGGAATGGTTTTTGTTGACTGCGTTTTCTCTAACTGTATTGCTAGTAAAATAACTTTTTTGACCCTGTTCAGAACTGAGATTTTTTTTTCTAAAATATGAGTTTTTCTTCTTCTTTTTGTAAATAGAATAAAAACAGGAGCAGTACTTCAGAGTAATAATTTCTGAACATGAATGTCTATGGCTCAAGACTTTTGAATGTTGGGCACCAATGGTTTAAAGTGGAACAGCTTTCTTTAAATCATTACCCCATGATATCGGCTTATGTTGCTACTTTCTCCTATGGGGGAGTACAGAATAATACCAGTTGTTGAAGTATTAAATCTTCTTTAAACTTTGATTATTTGAAGTTCTACTGCACATGACTAATTTAATTTTTGGAATATTTACTGAATGTCAACATAGTGCTTAGTATGAAAAACGTAGCCTTTACTGGGCTTAGTCTGTAAGGGAAACATACAGGTAAGCCATGTTTTATTAGTAAATATTATTTGAGCACCTAATGTGTGCCAGACTCTGTTCTGAGGCATGTGATATCAAGGATAAATCAGGTATCACTCCTACCCCCTCGGAACGCCCAGTCTTGTGAGTCAGATAAATAAGCCGGTTATTATGGGACATGGCTATGCATGCCATGCGGAGGCTCACCTGGGAGATTCTGGGAGCCCAGGCCTGGGAATCCAAGTTGGATGGAGGGGAGGCGTCTGATGAGTGACAGGCACACAGAAAATCAGTTTCAAGGGTATTCTAGATTGAGGAACATTGGATGGGAAGTTGCAGAGACAAAAATGTTGTGACCTATTTGAGGAATTACAAAGAGTTAAAGCTACAGCAGTGTTTCTCAAAGTGTGTTCCTCTGTCAGACTCACCTGGGAGTGATTCCTACTCTCCCCCACTCCACAAGATGATTCCGAGCTTCCAGGTGATTTCTAAACTTATTAAAATTTGAGAAACACTGGGCTAGAGTTAATAAGCATAAAGGAAAAACAAAAATTATAGTGTGATATATTCTACATTTAAGGCGTATATTAAGTTTATGATTAAATGTGTTTGTATAGACTTTCAGACATTTTCATTTAACACCTGTTAATTCCCCTATCCTAAGTGTTTTTTTGGAGGGACGATGGGTGGAGGAAGGGAAGGGATGTTACTGTAAATCTTGTCTCTTTATCCCCAGATGATTCTAAAGACAATTCATCAGTCTGTTAATCTCTTGTTTATTGAATTTTTTTTTTTTTTTTTTTAGTCCAAGGACAAAATGATGAGAGGTTCACGCAGAGGATGTGTTAGACTCAGAGTAAGTATTAATTTCTCTGAAAACCAATTTGTGACAGAAAGAAAAAAATTATATTTTGATGGAACCATGGAAAATTTAGAAGCTTTACTATGTTGGGACAGGCAACTGAGGCCGAGAAAGGAAATGTGATTTCCCTAAGGTAACTGCTAGCTAGTGTCAGAACCAGGACTAGAACTCAGTTCTTTTGTCCCGTAATTTAATGTTATAGCCATGACTTAATGCAGCTACTGATTTTTTTTTTTTTTTAAACTTCTATTTTATAGACAGATACAAAGGCTGGAAGTTAAATGAATTGTAGTATTGGTGGTAAACAGTAGGAAAAAACTCTGGAAATTCCTATTTTTAGCTACTTTGTTTATCCTGTTCAACACTATTTAATAATAATCTGTTTAACAACGTTGTCGTGTTTAAGTATAATGCAAGCCACATATGTAATTTAAAATTTTCTAGTAGCCACGTGAAAAAAAGAAACAGGTAAAATTAAATTTAATGATATATTTTGTCTAGCCCAAACCAAAAACCAAACCCAGTGCCGTCGAGTTGGTTCTGACTCATAGCGACCCTATAGGACAGAGTAGAACTGCCCCATAGAGTCTCCAAGGAGTGCCTCGCGGATTCAAACTGCCGACCCTTTGGTTAGCAGCTGTAGCACTTAACTACTATGCCACCAGGGTTTCCTGCCTAGCCCAGTATATCCAAAATATTATTTTCACATGTAATCAATACAAAATTATTAATGAGATTTTTTTTCTTTTCCTAAGTCTTTGAAATCCAGTGTTTATTTTACACCTGCACTCTCACTTCAGACTAGCTGTACTTGAGGTACTCAATAACCACATGACTAGTGATTACCCTACTGGACAGTACAGGCCTGCAACTTGATGCTCATTTCCTTGCTTATTCAAACTGTTTTCACCATTGTCCAAATACCTAAAGGCAGAAAAAAAATGCATGGCTGGGGGTGTAGTTTCTGGTACTTCACTATATCTAAAGAAGGCCCTGTTTGTCATGGCTAGATGAATCAGCTTCTAGTAGCCTTTTCTTCATCAAGTCCCAGTTGCATTCTTTCTGCCATCTTTTTTCTGCAGCTTTTCTTTTGAAGATGTGAATATAATTGGTAAACGTATTATTGCCTTTATTAGCAATCTCTGGTAGAATTGGGAAAATAACTCTGAGAAAGAAACCAGTTTATAATGGAAAAATTCTGGCGCTGAGCTAGGAATAAGTATGACTGATTTGCAGGATTGAAATGAGGTCTGTTTTGAGCAGATGGTTATATGTGATAGCATAAAGAGTTCTGAAAATTCAACGTATTCATTCTCAATACTGTTTACTAAGAGCCCTTCTGGGGCAGTGGTTAAAAAGTGCTTGGCTGCTAAAGAAAAGGTCAGCAGTTCAAACTCACCAGCTGCTCTGCGGGAGAGTGATGTGACAGCCTGCTTGTATAAAGATTAGATCGTTGGAAGCCCTATGGAACAGTTACACTCTGTCCTGTAAGGTCACTATGAGTTGGAATTGACTCGACGGCGGTGGGTTCGCCTTGGTTATACTGTTTACTGCTTTTTTCTTTTGGTTTCTCTGTTTGCTTGCTCTAATTGCTTTTCTAAGCACTTGCTATTGACCTCAGTCACTGCTTAGTCTGGTATTAACTGCTTTATTGGCTAAAGAAGGGCTCAGTAGTAAGACTTTGGCAGAGCTGCATTGAGACAGATCTTCAGTTAAATACAAGTTGAATTTAGGCCACTGTCTCATTGCATTTAATGCACTGTGGGTTTTTTTTTTTTTTTTTACGTATAGCATATTTAATTATTAACCCTCGTAACTACCACTCCTGTGGCACAGTGATTAAGAGCCTGGCTGCTAACCAAAAGGTTGGCAATTCGAAACCACCAGCCACTCCTTGGAAACCCTATGGGGCAGTTCTACTCTGTTCTATAGGTTGCTATGAGTCAGAATTGACTCGAATGCAACAGATTTGGTTTCCTTTGGTGACTACCACCGAGGTTAAAAAGTAGAATTTTGCCAGCCACCCTTGAAGCCTCTCCAGATGCCTCATTCAGATTATAGCACCCTCTCTCCCTCCTAAAGTAACCGTTATTCTTTTAATTAATTAATTAATTCTCTCATACAAAAAGTTATATGTACTCCTAGCTGCTTTCCCCCTAATGAGACCACACATTCCTCCTCTCCACCGTGTATTCCCTGTGTCCATTCAACTAGCTCCTGTCCCCCACTTGCTTTTCATCTTGCCTCCAGGTAGGAGTTGCCCACATAGTCTCACGTGTCTACTTGAGTCAAGAAGCTCACTCCTCACCAGTATCATTATCTGTTTTATAGTCCAGTCCAATCCCTGTCTGGAGAGTTGGATTTGGGAATGGTTACAACCTTGGGCTAACAAAGGGTCCGGGGACCATGACCTCCAGAGCCCCTCTAGTCTCAGTCAGACCATTAAGCCTGGTCTTTTTATGAGAATTTGAGATCTGCATCCTGCTGTTCTGCTCCCTCAGGTATTCTCTGTTGTGTTCCCTGTCAGGGCAGTGACCCGTGGTAGCCAGGCACCGTCTAGTTCTTCCAGTCTTAGGCTGATGGAGTCTCTCTCTGGCTTATGTGGCCTTTCTGTCTCTTGGGCTAGTAACCATTATTCTGACAGTTATAGTAATCACTTCTTGCATTTTAAAAATAATTTTATCACCCAAGCGTATGTTCCTAATCTCTATAGTTTTATCACGTCCTTTTTTTTTTGTTGTTTGGCTGTTTTTAAAACTTGATGTCATTTCTTTACAATTTATCTACTGAAGAATCCAGACCCTTTGACCTGTAGGAGTTTGCTGTAGCCTAGATTTTAGTGATTGCATACTCAGTACAATTCAGTATGTTCTCCTGTCCTCTGTTCTTCTTGCAAATTGCACCTGGGCCCAAAGACAGGATCAGAGTCAGATTTGATCTCTGGCAGCACTGTAGTTAGTATTGTGTTCTTTTATTGGGGGACACATAGTGTCTAATTTCGATACTCAATACCTAATTTATGTTGTTGCTGAGGTGCCATCAAGTTGATTTAGACTCATAGCAACCCCATGTGACAGAGTAGAACTGCCCCATAAGATATTTTTTATAGGAAGCAGATCACCGGGTCTTTGTGCCATGGAGCCACTGTGTGGGTTTGGTCTGCCAACCTTTTGATTAGCAGCCAAATGCTTAACCCTTGTGCCACCAGGGCTCCTTTTACCTAATTCCTTGGGGGTTACAAAATACTCTGTCATTTTGTTTTTTATTATCAGAAATAATTTTATGAGGAGAGCTTTTCTTCATCTATTATTTGGTTACCCTGTGGTGCAGTTCAGATAAAACCAAACCAAGCCCATTGCCATTGAGTCAATTCCAACTTACTTACTGGGTTTTCAAGGTAATGAATTGGCTTAATACAACACTCATTTGTTATCTCATAGTTCTATAAGTTAGAAGTCCAAGTTCTCTGCTTAAGGCTTCACAAGGCTGAAATCAGGGTGTTGGCTCTCTGTTTCAAGCTTATTCAGGTTTTGGCAAAATTCAGTTTCTTGTAGTTGTAGGACTGAAGTCCCTGTTTCCTTGTTGGCTGTCAGCTGGGAGCTGCTCTTAGCTTCTAGAACGTGCACATATTCCTGTCATGTGACTCTTTCTACCTTCTTGTCAGCAAAACTTGGAGCCCTACTGGTGCAATGGTTAAGTGCTCAGCTGCTAACCGAAAGGTTGGTGATTTGAACCCACCAGCTGCTCTGTAGGAGAAAGAAGTGGCAGTCTGCTTTTGTAAAAATTACAGACTTGGGACCCTATGGGGCAGTTCTCTTCTGTCCTATAGCGTTGCTGTGAGTCGGAATCAACTTGACTGCACAAAACAACAACAACAGTGCTTTCAATCTCTCTGGCTTTCCTTTCTGCTACCAACTGGGGAAAGCGCTCTGTTCTTAAAACATCTCATGTGATTAGCTTAGGCCTCCAGTTAATCCTTTTTTTTTTTTAAAATAATTTTTATTGTACCTTAAATGAAAGTTTACAAATCAAGTCAGTCTTTCACACAAAAACCCATATATACACCTTGCTACACGCTCCCAATTACTCTCCCCCTAATGAGACAGCCCGCTCGCTCCCTCCCTCCACTCTCTCTTTTCGTGTCCATTTCACCAGCTTCTAACCCCCTCCACCCTCTCGTCTCCCCTCCAGGCAGGAGATGCCAACATAGTCTCAACTGTCTACCTGATCCAAGAAGCTCACTCTTCACCAGCATCCCTCTCCAACCCATTGTCCAGTCCAATCCATGTCTGAAGAGTTGGCTTCGGGAATGGTTCCTGTCCTGGGCCAACAGAAGGTCTGGGGGCCATGACCACCGGGGTCCTTCTAGTCTCAGTCAGACCATTAAGTCTGGTCTTACGAGAATTTGGGGTCTGCATCCTACTGCTGTTCTGCTCCCTCAGGGGTTCTCTGTTGTGTTCCCTGTCAGGGCAGTCATCAGTTGTAGCCGGGCACCATCTGGTTCTTCTGGTCTCAGGATAATGTAGTCTCTGGTTCATGTGGCCCTTTCTGTCTCTTGGGCTCGTAATCACCTTGTGTCCTTGGTGGTCTTCATTATCCTTTGATCCAGATGGGTTGAGACCAATTGATGCATCTTAGATGGCTGCTTGCTAGTGTTTAAGACCCCAGACATCACCCTTCAAAGTGGGATGCAGAATGTTTTCTTAATAGAATTTATTATGCCAATTGACTTAGATGTCCCCTGAAACCATGGTCCCCAGACGCCTGCCCCTGCTATGCTGGCCTTCGAAGCATTCAGTTTATTCAGGAACTTCTTTGCTTTTGGTTTAGTCCAATTGTGCTGACCCCCCCTGTATTGTGTGCTGTCTTCCCCTTCACCTAAAGTAGCTCTTATCTACTATCTAATTAGTGAATGCTCCTCTCCCACCCTCCCTCCCTCCCCCCTCTGGTAACCACAAAAGAATGTTTTCTTCTCAGTTTAAACTGTTTCTCAAGTTCTTGTAATAGTGGTCTTATACAATATTTGTCCTTTTGCAGCTGACTAATTTCACTCAGCATAATGCCTTCCAGGTTCCTCCATGTTATGAAATGTTCCACAGATTCCTCACTGTTCTTTATTGATGCGTAGTATTCCATTGTGTGAATATACCATAATTTATTTATCCATTCATCCGTTGATGGGCACCTTGGTTGCTTCCATCTTTTTGCTATTTTAAACAGTGCTGCAATAAACATGGGTGTGGATATATCTGTTCGTGTAAAGGCTCTTATTTCTCTAGGATATATTCTAAGGAGTGGGATTGCTGGATCATATGGTAGTTCTATTTCTAGCTTTTTAAGGAAGCGCCAAACTGATTTCCTAAGTGGTTGTACCATTTTACATTCCCACCAGCAGTGTAGAAGTGTTCCAATCTCTCCACAGCCTCTCCAACATTTATTATTTTGTATTTTTTGGATTAGTGCCAGCCTTGTAGGAGTGAGATGAAATCTCATTGTAGTTTTGATTTGCATTTCTCTAATGGCTAATGATCCTGAACATTTCCTCATATATCTATTAGCTACGTGAATGTCTTTTTTAGTGAAATGTCTATTCATATCTTTTGCCCATTTCTTATTTGGGTTATTTGTCTTTTTGCAGTTGAGTTTTTGTAGTATCATGTAGATTTTAGAGATCAGGCGCTGATCAGAAATGTCACAGCTAAAAACTTTTTTCCAGTCTGTAGGTAGTCTTTTTCTTCTTTTGATGAAGTCTTTGGATGAGCATAGGTGTTTGATTTTTAGGAGCTCCCAGTTATCTAGTTTTTGTTCTACATTCTTTATAATGTTTTGTATACTGTTTATGCCATGTATTAGGGCTCCTAACATTGTCCCTATTTTTTCTTCCATGATCTTTATCGTTTTAGATTTTAGAAATGTCACAGCTAAAAACTTTTTCCCAGTCTGTAGGTAGTCTTTTTATTCTTTTGATGAAGTCTTTGGATGAGCATAGGTGTTTGATTTTTGGGAGCTCCCAGTTATCTAGTTTTTCTTCTACATTCTTTATAATGTTTTGTACACTGTTTATGCCATGTATTAGGGCTCCTAACATTGTCCCTATTTTTTCTTCCATGATCTTTATCATTTTAGATTTTATATTTAGGTCTTTGGTGCATTTTGAGTTAGTTTTTGTGCACGGAGCGAGGTACTGCTCTTGTTTCATTTTTTTGCAGATGGATATCCAGTTATGCTAGCACCATTTGTTAAAAAGACTGTCTTTTCCCCGTTTAACTGTTTGGGGGCCTTTGTCAAATATCAACTGCCCATATGTGGATGTATTTATGTCTGAATTCTCAATTCTGTTCCAATGGTCCATGTATCTGTTATCGTACCAGTACCAGGCTGTTTTGACTACTGTGGCGGTATAATAGGTCCTAAAATCAGGTAAAGTAAGGCCTCCCACCTTGTTCTTCTTTTTCGGTAATGCCTTATTTGTCCGGGGCCTCTTTCCCTTCCAACTGAAGTTGGTGATTTGTTTCTCCATCTCATTAAAGAATGTTGTTGGGATTTGGGTCGGAATTGCATTAAATGTATAGATCGCTTTTAGCAGAACAGACATTTTCACAATGTTAAGTCTTCCTATCCATGAGCAAGGTATTCTTCCACTTATGTAAGTCTCTTTTGGTTTCTTGCCGAAGTTTACTGTAGTTTTCTTTGTGTAAGTCTTTTAAATCTCTGGTAAGATTTATTCCTAAGTATTTTATCTTTTTGGTGGCTACTGTAAATGGTATTGATTTGGTGATTTCCTCTTCGATGTTCTTTTTGTTGTTGTAGAGGAATCCAACTGATTTTTGTATGTTTATCTTGTATCCCGATACTCTGCTGAACTCTTGTATTAGTTTCAGTAGTTTTTTGGAGGAATCCTTAGGGTTTTCTGTGTATAAGATCATGTCACCTGCAAATAGAGATACTTTTACTTCTTCCTTGCCAATCTGGATGCCCTTTATTTCTTTATCTAGCCTAATTGGCTCTGGCTAGGACTTGCAGCACAATGTTGAATAAGAGTGGTGATAAAGGGTATCCTTGTCTGGTTCCTGATCTCAGTGGGAATGTTTTCAGGCTCTCTCCATTTAGGGTGATGTTGGCTGTTGGCTTTGTATAAATGCCGTTTATTATGTTGAGGAATTTTCCTTCTATTCCTATTTTGCTGAGAGTGTTTATCATGAATGAGTGTTGAACTTTGTGAAATGCCTTGTCTGCATCAATTGATAAAATCATATGATATGTTTTGTTTTATTTATGTAGTAATGTTCTAGGTTACATTAATTGTTTTTCAATGTTGAACCATCCCTGCATAGCTGGTATGAATCCCACTTGGTCATGGTGAATTATTTTTTTTGGTATGTTGTTGAATTCTATTGGCTAGAATTTTGTTGAGGATTTTTGTGTCTACATTCATGAGGGGTATAGGTCTATAATTTTCTTTCCTTGTGGTGTCTTTACCTGGTTTTGGTATCAGGGATATGGTGGCTTCATAGAATGAGTTTGGTAGTATTCCGTCCTTTTCTATGCTCTGAAATACCTTTAGTAGTAGTGGTGTTAAATCTTCTCTGAAAGTTTGGTAGAACTCTGCAGTGAAGCTGTCTGGACCAGGGCTTTTTTTTGTTGTTGGGAATTTTTTTTATTACCTTTTCAGTCTCTTCTTTTGTTATGGGTCTATTTAGTTGTTCTACCTCTGTTTGTGTTAGTTTAGGTAGGTAGTGTGTTTCTAGGAATTCATCCATTTCTTCTAGGTTTTCAGATTTGTTTGAGTATAGTTTTTTATAGTAATCCGATATGATTGTTTTAATTTCAGTTGAGTCTGTTGTAATATTGCCCCTCTCATTTCTTATTCGGGTTATTTGCTTCCTCTCCTGTTTTTCTTTTGTCAGTTTGGCCAGTGGTTTATCAATTTTATTGATTTTTTTCAAAAGACCAGCTTTTGGTCTTGTTAATTCTTGCAGTTGATTTTCTGTTTTCTATTTCATTTAGTTCAGCTCTAATTTTTATTATTTGTTTTCTTCTAGCGCCTGTGGGTTTCTTTTGTTGCTCTCTTTCTATTTGTTCAAGTTATAGGGATAATTCTTTTAGTTTGGCCCTTTCTTCCTTTTGGATGTGTGCATTTATTGATATAATTGGCCTCTGAGCATTGCTTTTGCTGTGTCCCAAAGGTTCTTAAATGAAGTGTTTTCATTCTCATTGGATTCTCTGAATTTCTTTATTCCATCCTTAATGTCTTCTATAATCCAGTCTTTTTTGAGCAGGGTATTGTTCAGTTTCCAAGTGTTTGATTTCTTTTCCCTGCTTTTTCTGTTATTGATTTCCACTGTAATGGCCTTGTGGTCAGAGAAGATGCTTTGTATTATTTCAGTGTTTTGGATTCTGCTAAGGCTTTTTTTATGACCGAATATGTGGTCTATTGTAGGGAATGTTCCATGTGCACTAGAAAAGAAAGTATACTTGGTTGCTGTTGGGTGGAGGGTACTGTATATGTCTGCGAGGTTAAGTTGGTTAATTGTGGCATTTAGATCTTCCATGTCTTTATTGAGGTTCTTTCTGGATGTCCTGTCCTTCACCGAAAGTGGTGTGTTGAAGTCTCCTACTATTGTTGTGGAGCTGTCTATCTCACTTTTCAGTGCTTATAGAGTTTGTTTTATGTATCTTGCACCCTGTCATTGGGTGCATATTTAATATGGTTATATCTTCTTGGTGTATTATCCCTTTAATCATTATATAGTGTCCTTCCTTATCCTTTCTGATGGATTTAACTTTAAAGTCCATTTTGTTAGAAATTAATATTGCCACTCCTGCTCTTTTTTGATTGTTGTTTGCTTGATATATTTTTTTTCCATCCTTTGAGTTTTAGTTTGTGTCTCTAAGTCTAAGGTGTGTCTCTTGTAGGCAGCATATAGACGGATCTTGTTTTTTAATCCATTCTTCCACTCTCTGTCCCTTTATTGGTGCATTTAGTCCATTTACATTCAGCATTATTATGGATAGGTATGAATTTAGTGCTATCATTTTGATGTCTTTTTTTGTGTGTTGACGGTTTCTTTTTCCCACTTGATTTTATGTGGTGAGTAGATTTTCTTTGTATATTGTCCTTTGCTCGTGTTTGTTGTTGTTGATTTTGTTTCTGCTGAGTCTGTATTTTTCCCTTGTATTTTATTTTGATGAATAGGATAGTTTTTCTCCTTTGTGGTTACTTTATTATTTACCCCTGTTTTTCTAAATTTAAACCTAAATTTATTTCTTTGTATCGCCGTACCTTCCTCTCTTATGAAAGGTGTATGATTATATTTCTTAGTCCGTCTTTATTATTTTAATGTTGTCTTCTTTTAGATAATAACATCGCTGTTACCCTGTTTTGGGCTTTTTTTTTTTTTTTAACTTTCTTTGTTTTTTTGGATTTCCCTGTCTGGGTTGAGTTATGGTTGCTCTGCCCAGTGTTCTAGTCTTGGGTTGATACCTGATATTATTGATTTTCTAACCAAAGAACTTCCTTTAGTATTTCTTGTAGTTTTGGTTTGGTTTTTATGAATTCCCTCAACTTGTGTTTATCTGGAAATGTCTTAATTTCACCTTCTTATTTAAGAGACAGTTTTGCTGGATATATGACTCTTGGTAGGCAATTTTTTTCCTTCAGTTTTTTAAATATGTCATCCCATTGTCTTCTTGGCTGCATGGTTTCTGTTGAGCAGTCCGTGCTTATTCTTATTGGCTCTCCTTTGTGGGTGACTTTTTGTTTATCTGTCGCTGCTCTTATAATTCTCTATCTTTGGTTTTGGCAAGTTTCATTATAATATGTCTTGGTGACTTTCTTTTAAGATCTGCCTTATGTGGAGTTTGATGAACATCTTGAATAGATATCTTCTCATCTTTCACAATATCAGGGAAGTTTTCTGCCAACAAATCTTCAGCAATTTTCTCTGTATTTTCTGTTAGCCCTCCCTGTTCTGGTACTCCAGTCACTTGTAGGTTATTTCTGTTGATAGAGTCCCACATGATTCTTAAGGTTTCTTCATTCTTTAAAATTATTTTATCTGATTTTTCTTCAGATATATTAGTGCCAAGTGATTCATCTTCGAGTTCAGAAGTTCTAGCTTCTACTTGCTCAATTCTGCTCCTCTCACTTTCTATTGAGTTGTCTGTTTCTAGAATTTTATTGTTAATCTTCTGAATTTGTGATTGCTGTCTGTCTATGGATTTTTCAACGTTATTAAACCTTTTCATTATGTTCCTGAATAATCTTTCTCATTTCTTTCAGTTGCTTTATTTGTGTGTTCCTTGGCTTGTTGTGCCTATTGTCTCATTTCCTTCCTGATGTCTTGAAGGGTTCTGTATATTAAACTTTTGTATTCTGCATGTGGTAGTTCCAGGAATGTACTTTCATCTAGAAGATCCCTGGATTCTTTGTTTTGAGAGCCTATTGAGGTTATCATGATCTGTTTCTTTATGTGACTTGATATTGACTGTTGTCTCCAAGTCATCTATAAGTTATTGTATTAGTTTATGCTTGCTTACTGTGTCGTAGCTGCTGCTTTGTTTTGTTTTGGTATACCCCTATGGATTGCTTGAGTGAGCTAGCTTGATTGTTTTCACCTTTGGAGCTCTGGCGTCCTGTCCCCAGCTGGCTATAGCTGTTACCAGGTATATTAGTCTAGAAGTCCATTCAGTTTTCTTGTATGAATTCAGCTCAGGTTTCCAGGTAGCTGATCATGAAGTGTGTGGTACAGGCTCTGTCCTACAGTCTTAGAGGGGCAGGGGTGATTGGCGTATATACCGGCATGTGATTGCAGCAGGGAATCACACTCTGAACAAGACAGAGAGCTGAGATCCGACCCCCAAGTGTCTCTGAGGAAAAGACGTCTCTGTTCCCAGGGCATGCTGATGGGTGGGCTCTGCAGGGGGACCATGGGCACCTGAAGTTTTTGGTTGTAAGGACTGGGAGGTAGCAGTTATCCCTGGACCCCTGTCGTGGGTGGCTGGGCGACCCAAGTGGAGCCACCAGGTCTTAGGTCCCTATTATGGGTAGGTAAAAAAAAAGAAAAAAAATTTTTTTTTTTTTTGTAAGGACCTTGTTTAATAGGCAAAGTAATGTCCAATGTCAAATACCCACCTCTCCATCGCACAGCTGAAATGGTTGGAGTTTGCCAACAAGGGCCTCTTCTCCTGAAATAGGTCCACACGGGTCCATCCAGAAAGGAAAGGTGCTCAAGGTCCACGGATGGTTTATGCCTGAGCAGGAGCCTCTTCTGTCCTGAGTTCACCCAGTTAATGGAGCTAGCAAATTATCTTTTCCCCCCAATTGGAAAATTTTTCCTTCCCCAAGGCCAAGTGGAGGGCTCTAGGTGCTCACCAGGGTCTATCTCAGGCCCAGGGGTTCACCTGCTGATGCGGGCTTGGCGGGGTGGTGGGGGGGAGTGGTAAAATATAGGCAAGTAGTTAGCTTTTGCCAGGAGCTCCCTTCTCCTCAGGTTCCGGAGGTGTGAGTAGGCTCTGTGGCTGGCTGCTTCTCCCTGAGGAAACTGCGGCTGAACGCTAGTACCAGCCCGCCGCCCCTGCCGCAGCTTCAGGAATGGTGCCTGAGGGCTCCCCACGATTCAGGTCCGGTTACACCTCTCCAGTTCTGAACAGTCTCATCCTGCCCCTGCCCCTCAGTTGGTTTTCTAAGCTTGCCTTTGAAGCTCAGGGCTCTCAGTTTGTCACAAATATACTTGTTTCACTTGTTTTTTCAGGTCTTTGTTGTAAAGAGGGCTCGCCTGAAGCGTCTGTCTATTCCACTATCTTGTCTGTGCCTCCGATAATCCTTTTTTTGCCATATAATGAAATGTAATCACTTCAGTGATACCATATTCACAGAAAGGAGATTATACAGTGGTGTGCTCCACTGGGGGTCATTCTTAGACTTCTGCATACCACGCAGCATGCCAGAGGAACCAGGTATACCTGTGTTTAAATCCTATTTCTTATCCTTTGTTTTATTGACTGGAAGAGGCAGGCTGTCCATAAGTTTCCTGAACTCAAGTTTTCTTTCTTGCAAAATATTTTGAAGATTAGGCACCTGGCACATAGTTGATACCTAATATTTAGTAGTAGAAGTAGTAGCATGTGTTTTAAGAGGTTTTGTGGTATTTCCAAAAAGCAGAACAACAATTTGTCTTCCTCCTTAAAAGACATGTGAAGAGTTTGTTAAAAATACAGCTCCCCAAGTTCCACCCTCTAGACATTCTGTTTTAGGGTGGGTTTCTATAACCTTTACATATTTTTAAATACATTCTCTAGGTGGCTGTGTTGTGCAGCCTAGTTTGGGAACAACTGGTATAGTAGAAAGAATCTGAGAGATCTGGTGCTAAATCTCACTCAGCTACACCCTTTACTGACTCTGTGACATTGGATGAATTTCTTAACCTCTATGAAGATGACATTATATAACATTGCAGGGGTGTTGCGAGGCTTAGCAATTATATGTGTACAGGGTCTGGCACATAGTATACCACCAATCCCTGATAACTGCTACAGATGATGGTGTTGACGGTAGTGTTGTTAAGTAATGCATCTATCATCCAGGTTCCAAATGCACTTTATTGGCTATCATTGACTGCATCACAGAGCCCGCCCCATCCCATCCTACATTCACACTATACTTCTTCCTGTTGTCTTACTGTGTGTCTTCATCCTTCATTGGTTCTGACATAATTTTTCTATGGCAGAAATGTTCTGTGCCCTCTATCTGGTGAGCTCATCTTTTAAACGTCACTTCTTCTGTACAGCTTTCCTGACCTACATCCTTCAGCATGTTAGGTCCTCCCCCATCTACCTTTTCAGAACATTTGTCACTTATGGCCATGAAAGTCTTTCTTATATGGTACTATATGTTAACTTGTTCTGTCCTCACCACTCAATAGTAAGTTCTCATCCATTATGACAAGTGCCTGGCACATCATAGGTACTAAAAAAAATGCTTGGTGTTGATTTTGCATATTTACAAAAATAATGACTAAATGTTTTGGAATACAACTTTACTGTCGTTTACATACAAAATAATTATGGGATTTGTTTATTGTAAACACATAATGAGCCAGTGGTATGATGTGTTTTCTAAAGAACAAAGCAAAACACCCATGTGGTTTTAGGCTACATAAAAAGAGAATGGAGAAAGGAACCAGGAGTTATTGAGGAAGCTCTATGGATCAGGCACTGTGCTTCATAACTTTCACATTTATTCCCATGATAACCCTGTCAAGTAAAATGTTGTTTAATTTTATAAATGAGGAGATTAAGACTCAAGCTATATTTAGTAACTTACCAAGGCCACATAGTAAATGGTGAATCTGGGATTGAACTTGGGTCTGTCTCATTCCAAAACCGTGTTCTTAATGTTACCAAGCTCCCACTCCTCTTGACTAGAAGAGCTGATGCAGGTACCTCAACTTGTTGCAAAACCAAAAAAAAAAAAAAAAAAACCCACTGCCATCGAGTCAATTCCAACTCATAGCGACCCTATAGGATAGAGTAGGGCTTCTAAGGAGTGCCTGGCGGATTCGAACTGCTGGTGCAAGGTAGTCTAAAAACCAGTGGAGAAAGCAAGAGTGAAAAAAAGAACATTTCATTCACATTCACATTCTTTGACTGTGTTGGTTGCAAAGTGTGTGCCACTAGATGGTGCCATTGCCTTCAAAAAAAAAACCAAACCAAACCTGTTGCCACCGAGTCAGTTCTGACTCGTAGCGACTCTAGGCAGAATAGAGCTGCCCTTTAGAGTTTCAAAGGCGTGCCTGGTGGATTTGAACTGCCGACGTTTTCGTTAGCAGCTGTAGCTCTTAACCACTGTGCGACCAAGGAAAGGTAAAATGTTGGTTGACTCCTGGGGTCTTGATATTCCCTTCTCCCATGCTCTCACAGATATTGGCCAGAATCAAAATATTAACATTTTTAGGTAATGTCTGGAAAATGGAGACGCAGTGTGGGGTAGTGGTCTATAAAACCCACTATAGTGGCCTATAGGCCAGTAAAAAAACCCACTGCTGTCGAGTCGATTCCCACTCATATGGAATTCAAATCTGAATTCTGCCAACTTATTTGCTTTGTGACTTCAGAAAATTCATCCATTAAGCTCTAAGCCCTAGTTTCCTTATCTGTGGAATGGGCATCATGCCATCTCCTCATAGAATTGTGAATATTAAGTTAACTACCCAAATGACCCAAGAAACAGAAAGGTACCACATAAACCAGAGACTACATCAGGCTGAGGGCAGAAGAACTAGATGGTACCCAGCTACAACTGATGACTGCCCTGACAGGGAACACAACAGAGAACACCTGAGGGATCAGGAGAGCAGTGGGATGCAGACCTCAAATTCTCCTAAAAAGGCCAGTCTTAATGGTCTGACTGAGACTAGAAGGACCCCGGAGGTCATGGTTCCCAGACCTTCTGTTAGCCCAAGACAGGAACCATCCCTGAAGCCAACTCTTCAGACAGGCATTGGACAGGACTATAGGATAGCAAATGATACTGGTGAGGAGTGAGCTTCTTGGATCAAGTAGACACATGAGACTATGTGGGCAGCTCCTGTCTGGAGGGGAAATGAGAAGGCACAGGGGGTCAGAAACTGGCTGAATAGGCATGAAAATGGAGAGCGGAGAGAAGGAGTGTGCTGTCCCATTACGGCGAGAGCAACTAGGAGTATATAGAAATGTGTATATAAATTTTTGTATGAGAGACTGACTTGATTTGTAAACTTGCACTTAAAGCACAATAAAATTAAAAAAAAAAAACAAAACCCGAAAACCAAGTACCCAAATGGAGTGTTTGGGACTTAGTAGGTTCTTAACGAATGGTAGTTATTGTTGTAATTAATAACTACTATTAATAAAGGTGAATCTCAAGTTCTGATGGATTCTAAAGGGCCTTAGGAATCACCAAAGTAAGTTAATTATACTCAACAAATATATATATATTTTAATTTTAAAAATTGCGGTAAATATACATGTGTAGATATATAAGACAAAACATTTGCTATTTCAACATTTTTTACATGTATAATTCAGTGACATTAATTATGTTCATCATGTTGTACAAACCATTACCGGTATTGGGTTCCAGATTTTTCCATCACCCTTAACAGAAACTCAGTGCCCCTTAAGTAATTATTCCCCCTTTCCCCATCTCTTCTACCCCTGGTCAACAACATTTTAATGCTAGATGTATTGTGAGTTTTTGAAAATTATTAGATTGTATGTGACTTCACTGAGCACTCCATTTACCTGTTGTGCTGGGCATCAACTTGACTGTGATTACTAAGGAGTATGTCATCTGATCTCTATTCTTTTAGTCCATCACAAGATAGGTGTCTTAGTTTTCTAGTGCTGCTGTAACAGATATACCACAAGCTGATGAGTTTAACAAAGAGAAATTTATTCTCTCATAGTCTAGGAGGCTAGAAGCCCCTATTCAGGGTGTCAGCACCAGGGGAAGGCTTTCTCTTTCAGCTCTGGGGGAAGGTCCCTGTGATCCCTCTTCCCCAGTCTAAGTCTAAGCTTCTCCTTGCAGGAACCTCAGGTCCAAAGGATGTGTCGTGCTCCTGGCACTGCTTTCTTGGTGGTGTGAGGTCCCCATGTCTCTCTGGTCACTTCTGTCTTTTATATCTCAAAAAAGATTGGCTTAAGACACAGCCTAATCTTGTAGATTGAGCCTCATCAACATAACTGCTGCTAATCCCATCTCATCAACATCATAGCAATAGGATTTATACAACACACAGGAAAATCACATCAGAGGACAAAGTGGGTAGACAATCACACAATACTGGGAATCATGGCCTCGCCAAGTTGACACATATTTTTGGGGGACACAATTCAATCCATGACAATAGGTCGTCCGTGCATTATGACAGATGATTGATAGTTTCAACACTGACTTCTGCTAGTGCCTTCTTTCATTGATTCTACAATGTGTATTTTTTTTCTTCATATTTTAACATCTCTGGCACTGGGATTCGTCTTACAATCAGTGGCCTTTTAGAGTAGACTAATAAGATATTTTTAAGTTGACATATAGCCTTAAGCTCTCCCTCCTGAACCCCTTTTTTAAATCTGCATTGGAATTGACTCAATGGCTGTAGCATTTTGTAAGTTTCATCTCTTCTCTGTGAATTTGACACTGTTCTCCCTCAGGCAAGATGTAAACATCTGTTTAATCTCTGTGATTGGTCCATAGATGTCATTAGTGCTATATTTTCTGAATGTTGACACTATTTCATAATTATACTTTTAAAATGAAGTAAAACAGAAAATCATGGAAAAAGATATTTCAGGCATATTCTAACCAAAAGAAAGCAGGGAAGCAGTGTAGATGTCAGACATAAAAGGCTTTAAGAAAAAAATTAAAATTGTTACAGAAAAAGAGAATACTAAAGATATAGTATCATATAGATAATATTCTTTGATAACACTTCTAAATAATTCATGGGTGAAAGTAGAAATCATAATGGGAATTATGAAATATTTAGACCTGAATGATAATGAGGGGACTGCATATTAAAACTCATAGTTTATAATCTTAAATGAATATATTATAAAACATTGAAAATTGATGAACTTAGCATTAAATATTAAAAACTACGAAAAGAAAAGAATAATAGTAAGAAAATAGAAATAAAAAATAGCAAAGAGCATACATTAATGAAATGGGAAACAAATACTAGGGAGCATCAATAAACAGAAAATTCGTCCTATGAAAAAAGTAATGAAATAAACCCTGGTAAGATTTTTTGGTGGGGGGAAGGGGGAGAAAGCAAAGACACAAATAGATAATATAAGCAGAGATAAAGAAGTGATAGCTACCTAACCAAACCAAAAACCAAACCCACTGCCGTCGAGTCGATTCCAACTCATAGCAACCCCGTAGGACAGAGTAGAACTGCCCCATAGAGTTTCCAAGGAGCACCTGGTGGATTTGAACTGCCAACCCTTTGGTTAGCAGCCGTAGCACTTAACCACTACACCACCAGGGTTTCCTCCCATCTATATAGTAGAGATGAAGAATCATAAATGAGCTATGAAGAATATGCCAGTAAATTTGAAAGCTGAAAATGCATAATTTCCTAGGATTGTATAAATCACCAGAATTAAGAAGAAGTAGAAAACTCTAATAGTACCATAACCATTAAAGATATTGAATCAGTAGTTTAAAAAAAAAAAAATCTCTCACAGAAAAGTATCAGGTAAGTTTTACCAACCCTTGTAGGTACAGATAACCATGCTGTTCTGAGATTAGAAATAGAAGTGTTCAACTAATTGTATGGCACTGGTATAACCTGGTGGTGCCAGTGGTTAAGTGTTCAGCTACTAACCAAAAGATTGGCAGTTTGAAAACCACCAGGTGCTCCTTGGAAACCCTATGGGATAGTTCTACTCTGTCCTATAGAGTTCTTATGAGTTGTAATCAACTCGACTGACAATGGATTTGGTTTGGGTTTTTGGCATAACCTTGATACAAAACCACACAAGTACATTAAAAGAAAGGACATTTTTAGGCCAGTGTCCCTTGTTAATGCAGATACCAAAATCCTGAATAAAATACAGTAAACCATACCAGTAATGTATAATAAATGAAAGTGTTATGACTAAATAGGGTTTATTCTGCAAATACTAGAATGCTAATTAAAAAATTAGTTACCATTTTAACAAATTAAAAGAGAAAAATTACATGACCATTTGAATAAACACAGAAGAAGTAGTGAATAAAATGAAATGTGCATTTTAAGCAAACTAGGAATAAAGAGAGGAAGACCCTCCATGAGATGAATTGACACAGTGGTTGCAACAATGGGCTCAAGCCATTGCAAGGATATGTGAGGATGGTGTACCTGGCAGCATTTCCTTCTGTTGTACGTAGGGTCGCCATGAGTTGGAACAGACTGAACGGCACCTGAGAACAACAAACGAATAGAAGAGAACATCCTTAATGTGATAAAGAGTATTTGTTAAAAGGCTACAGAGTACTTAATAGTGAAACAGTAGAAGCATTCTCTTTAAAATCAACAAGACAGAGGTGCCTGCTTTTGCTGCTTCTATACAACATTGTACTGGAGGTCATAGTGAATGCTGTAAGACAAAAAAAGAACACAAAAGATATAAGGCTTGGAAGGAAGAATCAAAATTATCAGTGTTTGCAGGTGCTGTTTCTATACATACTACTAGAGGTCTTGGCAAACATGGTGATACAAGAAAAAGATACAAAGAAAAAAGATTGGACGAAAACAATAGGAATTACTGGTATTTTCAGATGATATGATTGTTTACATAAAAAAAGTTTGCAAGAATCTGCAGAAAAGCTATTTTAATGACTAGGAGCCCTGGTAATGCAATAGTTTAGTACTTGGCTTCTAACCAAAAGGTTGGCAGTTTGATTGCCTTCAGCAAAGTTTTTGGATATGAGATCAATATACAAGAAGCAGTAGTGTTCCTCTATATTACCCCAACCCAACTAGAAAAAAAGTTATAAAAAAGAATTCTATTTACAACAGTAACAAGAACTCTCAGTTACCTAGGAATATATTTTACAAGATAAATGCATTCCTTGGAAGGTGAAAAATTATAAAACATTTAAAAACTAAAGGAAGACCTGAATAAGGAAAAAGCTATATTGTATGTTGTTCATGCCTGGTTAGTGTCAATATTACACTAGCTTTAGAATAGTCATTACCTCTGGGTATGGAGGAAGAGTGGACTGGGGACAAATGCCTTCACTTATATACAGTCAAAGCAGTAGCTTCTTCACGTAGCATCTTCTCTGGTGAGCAGGCTGGGTCTTGAGCCTTTCTGTGCTCCCGTAGCCCCTTTGCTTCCTACTACAGGTATATTGTTGACTTTTCTCTCTCCCCTCTAGACTTATGTGCTCCTTAGGGTAGAGGTGCATTTTATCCTCTTTACATCCCCTAGCTATTATAGTTTCTGACCTACAGTAGGTATTTAATAAGTGTATTGAATGTTGCTTATTATTACAAGCCTGTTAATTTGGATCTTTGGGCTTTGGATCAGGAGTTGCAAGACCTGAATTCTCTTGTCATTTAGCTTCAGGACCTTGGGTAAATATTTTAAGCCTCAACCTCCTAGTCTCTAAGAAAGAGTAATAATCTGTTCTGCCTAAATCTCAGAAAGCATATTAAAATGTATTATATGAATGTAAGATAGACATATCATTTCAGCAATGAGGGAAGGTATGCAGCTGTGAAGTTACAGTAGGAGTAGCTGTGCTGTGTGTTCTTAGCACTGTCTACATCCCTTTCAGGAGCTACGTGAACAATCTGTGACCAGGAGTCGTCATTCCTTTTTTATTATCTTTGGAGCCAGTTCACCAAGCAACTTCTCATTTTCTTCTTACAAAGGGGGATTGGCCCCCAAATAGTCAAAATTCTATTTTTGTCGAAGTCATGGGAGCAAAACTATCTTCCTGTTTGTGACACCAGAAGTATGATTCATGTCTGAAATATGCCTGTTTGTGGAAAAAAGGGGAAGAGGGAAAGTAAGGAGATTCATCTGGTTGGACAAGACTGTGTAGCTCCAGTTGCTTTCTGTCTGAACCTGGACAGGGTGACCCTGGAGCAGCAGGCACCTTGGTAATCCACGTGCTAGCTGAACCTGAATGGTTGACCATCTGAAACCTTCAGAAGAAAAATCTTGAGAAGTCGCTGAAAGATATGTATGTGTTATTATATTGGTACAATGGGTCATAAAACAGGGCTGAAATAAAATCTTTGATATTTTGGCATAACAAAGAACTTTGCTTAACAATAGAATACCATTCTGTGTATGGATTGTCAAAAGAGAGCTTTGCTTTATCAGATGCAAAAAGTAGTATAAACCCAGGTAAGGGGAGAGGAAGGATTTTTCAGGCGGAGGAAACACACACAAAGGTGTGATGGTGGAAGAAAGCTCGGAACAACTGGTAAACCTCAAGAAATTCCTTATGGCTGGAGCGTAGAATTTTATGAGAGATGAGACCGGAGTAGTACGTATAGAGCAGATCACTAAGGGCCTTTTATGCTAGGCTGTGGTAGAGTGACTGTATCCCTTAAACCAGGACACTCTTGTGAAAGGGGGATCTATTTATTACTTATTATGCCAGAACATCAGGAGTAATCCAGGACTGTAAAACCAGAAACCAGAAAATATGGTCACTCTTTGAAGGTGAGGAAAAGCCATCGATGTGATTATCTATCTTCCAAAGAATGGGAGTTAAATTATAGGCAGGAGGCTAGGGCAACTCTAAATAGTCTTGATGGGGGTGGGGGGAGGGGGGCAGTTGTTAGATGAGGATGTAGAATCCAGGGGTCTTGTTTGTTTGTTTATTTTGTTCTTAAAGAGGGTACAGGCAAGCATGTGTACATGTTGGGAAAAAGCAAAGAAAGAGAGAGAGACTGAAAATTGGTAGGGTAAGAAATCTGAGAACAGGTGGCAGGAGATGGAGCATGAGTGGAGAGATTGGTTTTTAAATAGAAGAATGGACTCTTCCCATCATGACAAGGGGAAAGAAACCAAGTGTAAGTTTAAATGTAGGAGAATCTGTAGGTAGGAGGGCATAGAAAGAAGGTTAGAGTTCTTACCTGATCATTACTTTTGTTGTTGTCTTTTGGTTTTGTTTTTGGCATTGTTGGGGATTCAAGGAGGGTAGAGAAGTTTTTAAATAGCTGCAGTGGGGAATTCGAGAGAGATCCATAATGAGACAAGGATGCCCTCTATCACCATTTCTATTCAACATTGTCTGCCATGGTAGTGACAGTCTTAGCTAAAAACAAAATATAAATAAAGCAAGAAAATAAAAATATAAGGTATAACGATTAGAATGGAAAAAGTAAAAGATATTATTTACAGCAACTTAATTGAATATACAGAAAATACTAAAGAATCTGCAGATATACTATTAAATTGATAAGTGAATTTAGCAAGATTACTGGATGTAAGATCATGATACAAAAATCAATGATAATTCAAATATTTTTAAAAGCAGAGAATATTTATAATAGCTTGGACAACTACTATAAAACATCAACTACTAGGAATAAATCTTAACAAAAGATAGGCAAGACCAGAAAATTATAAAGCATAATTGAAATTCAAGAAGACCTAAATAAATGACATTCCCAGTTCATTCCCAGTCAGTCCAGCCAGCATCCTAGTAAGTGTGTGTGTGTAAAATTTGTCAAGCTAACTCTAAAATTTGTAAATGGCCAAGAATATCCAATCTGTATGAAAGTACCAAGGCAGGCAACAGGATGGGAGAAGGTACTTGCCTAATTCATAGCCAATGAAGAGCTTGTATCCAGAATATATAAAGAGCTCCAACAAATAATTAGAAGAAGGTAGTCAGTCTTATCAATGGGCAAGAAACTTGAACTGTTTCATAAAAGAGAATATTCAAATGGCCAATAAACATAAAAACATACTCAACCTCATTAATTATCAGGAAAATGGAAATGAAAACCATTAAGAGATGCCACTACTCACTTGCCAGAATGACTAAAGTAAAAGTTAGTGAAGATGTGGAGCAGTTGAACCTTTTGTACACTCCTGGCGTGAGTGTAATTGGCAATGTCAATTTTGAGAACTGTTTGATAGTGTTTACTAAAGTTGACATATGTATACTGTAAACCCCAAAAAACCCAAACCCACTGCTGTCGAGTCGATTCCGACTCATAGCGACTCTCTAGGTCAGAGTAGAACTGCCCCATAGGGTTTCCAAGGAGCGGCTGGTGGATTTGAGCCCCTGACCTCTTGGTTAGCAACCAAGCTTTTAACCACTGTGCCACGAGGGCTCCCATGTATACCCTATGACCTAGCAAATTCACTTCTTGATTTGTATCTAATAGAAATATAAGCATAGGTATAACGAAAGATACGAACAAGAATGTTCATAGCAACATTGTTCTAATAACCTAAAACTGGAAACAACATAAATGTCTCTTTACAGTGCAATGGGTAAATAGTTCGTGACATATCCATACAGAAGAATACTGTACATAGCAATGAAAATGAATAAATTACTGCTATATACAACAACATGGATGAATCTCACAAACAGTACATTGAGTGAAAGAAGCCAGACACAAAAGAAAATATGTAGAATGAGTCCGTTTATATGAAGCTCAAAAACAAAACTAATTCGTAATGTTAGAGCTCATGGTAGTGTTTACCTTTGGGATGGAGGGCAGGGTTAATGATTAGGAAGGGTTGCAAGGGGAACTTCTGTTTCCTGGGTATATGTTACATTTCATTGTAAAGTTGGGCTTTTTTGGTTCTCAGATGAGATAGTATGTGTAAAGTGCTTACCGTAGGGCCCGGCTCATTGAACATGTTTGGTAGCTGGCAGTAATATTTGGTGTGGCTTAGTTCTCTATGATAGCAGGGTCTAGGGCAACGTCGTTCAATATAACTTTCTGCAGTAATGAAAATGTGCTGTCCGATAGGTGGCCACTAGCCACATGTGACTGTTGAACGCTAGAAAAATGGCTAGTGTGACTGAAGAACTGAGTTTTAAATTTTACTTAGTTTTAATTAATTAAAATTAAAATTTAATTATTTATATATAGCTAGTGTCTGGAAAGAAGTATTTCCAGAATGCTCATTAGAATTGAGGATGGAGAGGCTTCATCTCACGTACTTTGGACATGTTTTCAGGAGGGACCAGTCCCTGGAGAAGGACACCATTCTTGGTAAAGTACAGGCTCAGTGGAAAAGAGGAAGACCCTCAATGAGATGGATTGACACAGTGGCTGCAACAGTGGACTCAAGCATAACAACTCTTGTGAGGATGGCGCAGCACCGGGCACTGTTTGCTTCTTTTGTACATAGGGTTGCTATGAGTTGGAACGGACTCAACAGCACCTAACAACAACAGTGCCTATAGAATTAGACAGTGCAGATCTATGGTATTGCCACAGGGAATGAGTGACTGAAGGAGATTGGCAACGAACTTTATTTGAGTTGAACAAATCAAGAAATTGGAAGGCCAGAGTGTCAGATGAATTGTGCATGTATGCCTTGAAGAACCCTCAGGTAATATCAAGACCCATTTGATGTGGAAGACTGTTAAATTCCAAAGTCTTCAAAGAAGCCTTTGATTAGAGTGAGGTACAGACCAGAAAGGAATGCTTTCTCCTGTATAGGCTGTCAAGGATACTTAGGTAGAAATGTTTTAGAAGCACAGCTTAGGTAATAAAGGGCCATTCAAGATTTTAAACAGGAATACAGGATCAAATACTTGTGTGTTAGGAAGGTGGTGTGGGTGACTGTATGGATTAGCGGGAGGATGCCTCAGTAAGAACTTTGTAGTAATTCAGGCAAAAGATGACAGTGTTGTAAGCTACAATGATTGATTGAGTGTGGACAGAGACCAAGAGGGAAGGAATCAAGGACAGTGCTGAAGTTTCTAGTTAGGGAAATTGAGAGGACATTCAGGCCACTTACAGATATGGGAAACATTAGAGAAGGAACAGTTTTGTGGGAAAACATGAGTTTGGTTTTGGTCCTGTAGATATCTAGAAAAAGGGAGAAATCAAGGATAGACTCTTAGGTTTCTAGCTTATGCGATTTTAAGTATGGCATTGCCATTAACCAAAATAGGGGGCCACAAGAAAAGGAACAGTTTTGCTGGGAAGGTTAATTCATTTTGGAGTGTGTTGAATTCGAGTAGCCAGTCAGACTCCAGAGCCCCTGGGTGGAGCATACTGTTAATGTACTAACTGAAAATGTTGATGGTTTGAGTCTACTAAGAAGCACCTTGGAAGAAAGGCCTGGTGATCCCTTTATGAAAAATCAGCCATTGGAAACCTATAGAGCACAGTTGTACTCTGACACACATGGGGTCACCATGAGTCAGAGTTAACTTGACAAGTGGTTGGTTGGTTGATTGATGAGATATTAGGTTGAGTGCCCTTGTGAAGTTAGATAAATAGGCTTAGAGCTCAGGAGACAGAGCTAAACTGGAGGTACCATTTTGGGAGTCATCAGTGTTATGAATTGGGAGTCCTTAGTCTGTTATTTGTGGACTTGCTGGTGGTCCACGATCAGGCTTTAGGGGTCTGTGAACTTCTTTGCAAGTGTATGTAAAACTTTGAAGGTGCTTGTTTGTTTCTGGGGAAAGGATTTTTGTTTTTATCACATTTTGGGGGTCGGTAAGAGTAAGAACCATTGATACCAAAGTAGTTCAAGCAAGTGAGGAGTAAGATCAGCCAGGGAAAATGTTTGACATAAGAAAACAATTTGAAGACAGACCATAGGGAACCTCATTTAAAGGATGAGCAAGAGAATGAGAGCTTGTGAAGGAGACTAAGAAGAAATGGTCAGGTTGAGGGGGAACCAAAATAAAGTGCTATCAAAGGAAGGGGAGGAAAGGTTTCAAGGAAGAAATGGGCGGCAGCAGCAGCAAATGCTTCAGAGAGGTGCCTTACTACAAAACTAAAGGGTAGCAGAGTGGTCCTAGAGATGTGTGAGAGCAGTTTGGTGCAGTGGTGGGAAGGAAGCTGGATTACAGGAGTGGATGAAAGGCTAAGGAATATTGACCTTGAGCAGGACCAGTTTTCAAAAAGCTCCTTTGTGAAAGCAATGAGAGAGGAGGTGGTAGCTAGAGAGAGAGAATGGGGTTTTGCTTTTGTGTAACAAATGGTGAGGAATTGAGTTTGAGGAAGGCAATAAAAGAGTGAAATTGCATAGTGTATTTTTCAGGGTGTTGAAGAAATGTTGAGGCTAAGTGTATATAGGGTCTCTGTGAGATGGAAAAGAAGGGGAGGTGGGCAATGGCAGTGGAAAAGTTTTGAGCAGTCTTGACAGGCATTATATAGAAATGTTGACTTTTATCTAATTGCTCACGGAGAGTTGAGAAAGGTTTTAAACATCTGGGTCTCCTGTAAGAGTCTGTTCTTTAGAAATGTTACTCTGGCAATAGCAAGGACTATAGACTAGAAGGTTGCCAGACTGAAGGCAGACAGATTGCATTATCAAGCAAGAAGTGATGAGAGCCAGCATTAGGGCAATAGCAGTGAGGGTGGAGAAGAGTTAGTGAACTTGATAGAATAATTCAGAGGTGGAATGAACACAACTTGTGGTAATGGAATGAGGGAGGACATGTACAGGACCTGGAGGTTTCTATCAGAGTTGACTAGGTGACTAGTGACTCTAAAGAAAGAACAGGCATTCGGGAGTAGAGTGAGTTACAGCTTTATTGAGATATAATACACATACTGTACAATTCACCCGTTTAAAGTATATAATTTGATGGTTTTAGTATATTCACGGAATTGCGCAGCCATCACCACAGTCAGTTTTAAAACATTTTCATCACCTAATAAAGAAAACATTAAACAGTTACCCCTCATCTCACCCCAGTGACCACCCCCCGCCCCACAGCGCTAGGTAACCACTGATATACTTTCTGTCTCTATGGATTTGCCTATTCTGGACACTTCATATATATGGAATTACACAACGTGTTATCTTTTGTGCCTGGCTTCTTTCATTTAGCATAATGTTTTTGAGGCTCATCTTTGTAGAGATCATTTTTTCCCATTATATTATCCGTACCTCTTGGCATGTTTTATCTTCTATATGGAATGTAAGTGCCTTGAGGGCAGGGACTATTGTTACATGTTCCAGAGCTATATCTAGCACATATTTTTGTATTTGGTTATGGCTTTTCAGATACTTAGTACATCATAAGTTAAAGGGTTAGCTCATTTAGCCACAAAAATTAAGTTATCCAGAATGAACTGTTCCCCATACATGCTTACCTATTGAGATGTGGCTGTATTTGATGTTATGGAATAGGGAGGCATCTTCCTAATGGTGATCCTGTCCTGGTTCTCCCATTAACTCTTATATGATCCCAAGTAAGTTGTTATAGTCTCTGGAAACAATTTCCTTATCTGAAAATGGAGATAAAAATTCCTACATAATCTGAATTGAGGAATAACTAAGATAATTTGAGTCAATGAGATTTGATGTTCATCCAGACAGCTTCTGTGAAAAACTGAATAAATGTTTGACTAGTACCTAATCTTCCTGGGATAGGAGTAGTCCCTCTAAATAGCTTTTTTAATGGGATTAGGTATTTTGGCCCCTTGAGTCTTTTCAACCCCCATTTTCAAGGTCTTTGGTTTTACCTGTGGCATACTGCTTCTCTTGTCACGAACCTCAGGCATTTGACATATCCCATCTTCCTCTCTGGAATACTTAAGACACTTATTTCTTGACACTAACCAAATAGACTCCCTATTTTGTGTAACTTCCTCTTTCCTCTTAATTTCTGCTGTTTTAATAGGCTACGTGTAAGTTGAATATAAGAAAAAGAAGATATAAAACCTACCCTATCCACCTACCCCCAAGAAACAACTTATAAGTGCAATTCTCCACTCCCTGCCCCCTTTCCTGGAGAGTTGTTTATGTCTTCATTTAGAAAACATATATTGAGTATGTACTTGAGTGCCATGTGTCAAGGTAAATAAAACAGTCCTTGACTTCTAAAACCTCATAGCAAACGTATAAACAGATAAACATAGTAGAGTATGAAAGGTGTGATGGCAGAGGGATATACAAGCGGTTATGGGAGCACTGGGAGAAGTGATTGGGACTGTTTTAAAGCCAGTGTCACCTGGCATTTCTGCACTAACAAGTATAACACAGAAGCATCCCAATGAAGAACACCTGCCATCTGAGCCGCAGCCTAGTGAGGTGGAGATTCTGATTCCCATTTTAGAGAGCAGTCTAAAGCTCAGAAAGGCTCAGCAGCTGACTCTTAGATTCTAGATTCAACTTAAGTGTTTGTCCTCTACCCCCAACCCCCCACCACATTCATGCCCTTTCCGTGGTCATGAATGCAGAGTACCACAGTGCCCTGCGTATCCTCTCTCCTTTAGTTCTTCCTCCTTAAGCAAAACTAGGGTTCAGATTCTCCATTGCTGTGTCTAGCCTGCTTCCAGTGTCTTCGGTGCATTGATCATTCCAGGGCTGTAGCACTAGTGAACATTGCTGATGTCATTGTTTGCCTTATTGGGATTTTGCTCTTTGTTTCACAGGGAGCTGTGATTGGTATAGACGATGAGGACGACAGCACCTTCACAATAACTGTTGATCAGAAAACCTTCCATTTCCAGGGTGAGCTGAAAGAAGAGATTCTTTCTCTTCATAGTCCCAACTGCTTCTTTCCTTCTCTTGTGGGTTGTTTGCTAAATGGCTTGAATGGTTTTGCAACAGATCCTGCATGAACGAGTACACAGGAACGTTCTGGATGAAGTGGTACTGCAGGTTAGGCAGGGATTTGTATCTGTCTGCAGTGGATACAGATCTATTTGAAACGACTGTGGATCTGGCTGCAATTGGAGATTAAAAATTTAAAGGATAAATATCAGTGAAGGGAGAGAGTAATGGGCTGCTGCTGCTGCTGGCTTGTGTTTACAGAAGGTTGCTGATCTTCTTTATTAAGGAGTATGGTTCCGCTTCTGCATGAAGAGTCTAAAGACTGTGAAAGCTGCAGTGTTTGTCTGCATAAAACTTGAAGTGTAAACTAAATTGAAGCTAGTGGCAACCTTTGGCTTAAAGGTTTTGCTTTGCTTCAAGAACTGCAAGTTTGCATTCATTTCATCTGCATTTCTGTGTCTTGTCTGCCAGCCATCATTTCTCTGCTATTATCCTTTTTATAGTTAATAACACCAATGCCATCTGTCACTGCTATGTTTCGGCATTGCATGCTCTGGTTCACCGGTAGAAAGGGTAAGGTACTGTATGATCATTCTCGTTTCATCTTGCTTTGAAAACGCTAAACTAGCAAATAAAACTCAATTTTAATGATCCTGTTCTAATGTACCTCTCATCTACTAGGAGTGTCTGCTAGCTTTAGTACAGATGTTTTCCTTTTTTTGCCAATATAGAGTAACCTCTATTTTTTGTTTAAAGCAGCCCAAGAAACTTAGAAGTGAGAAGGTTTGGAGATGTTCGTACTTTCTTTGAAGTACAGATGACAATATACTGTGATGCTACGTATTACAAAATAAATAAATACTAAGTAAATTGTCCTGATTGATTATAGCTTAATAATGTTTTGGTTATAGAGTATAACAGTGACCAGATATGTTATGCTAGTTGTTCAGACAGCTATTGTCCTCCCATGCTAGGATACATGGTATATTACAATTATTTTTTTATTGTCTGTTTAAGAAATTGACATCGAAATGAAAGATGCAGCTTGTATATAATAAAGACAAATCAGTACATTCAGTAGTGATATCTGTAATACTTTCTCCTGCTCATCCTTAAAAAATTTACTGTATTGGTCATATTATTTATTTAGAGATGCTTAAATGGTGATGCTGTCCTGAAATTTTCCATTCCATGTAAACCTCATAAAGCATTTTAAATTCTATTATAAAGCACAAGTTCTTTATTTTTAAGTTAAGTATGTGTTGCTGCTTATAAACCAAAGCAGATAATTTCCACACACTGGAACTCTTTTCTTGAATGAAGTTGAGCACTTTAATGCATTTCAAGAAAGAGCTGCTGAATGCAGGTGAAGGCTGCAGTATGGAATTCTCTCCTCTGCAGAGACACTTCCTTTGGACTTCCAGAAGCTGTACTATTTGCTTGTTTAAAGGAGAAGGGACTCAGACCTATACAGTAAAAACATCTCCATCTTCTGATTTACTATTAAATAATTTACGTTAAACTCACCTCTCCTTTAACACTAGCATTATGTGGCTTGCTTGAAAGATGAACTTTAAATGGTAAGGATAAGTAAGAGTTATGTGCATTTTCAAAATGGATTCTTTGATCTGAGACTGTCAGTTTGATATTTTTCTACTGTAATAGTTATGAGTATCTGAGGCAACATGAGATTATCTGTCTTTTGCAAAGAACCAAATAAGACTGTGTATCTATTTTTCAGCAATAATGAGAGTTATTTCATGTTCAAAGGTCCTTGCTTTTAAGAAAATCTATGCAAACCTGATAAAAAGTTCTCAGCGTCCCAGTAGATCTTATATTCTTGATTAGAATTGAAGATAAATTTGACTGATATATTAAGATACATTTAAATGTGTTAATTTTTGTTAATATACCAGAATTTTGAAAGCAAATGAAGTATCAATTGATGCATCTATAAAACAAATTCCTTTTACTATCACCTATTAAAAGGAAAGCTATAATTTGTCCAGATACATTAATTTATTCATTTAACATCTGTTGTAGATATCCTAAGTTCTAGGGATATAGTGATCAAAAAAAAAACAGAAGAAACTCCCTGCCTTCTTGAGTTATCCATTCTGGTAGAGGAGAAAGCCAATAAATAAAGTAAATTGGTGAAGTATAAGTAAATAGAGAATAAGTCCTGGGGAGGGGAAAAAAAAAAAGGAAAGGAGAAAGTGAAATAGAAGTGAGGTGAGGGCAAGGTGTTGAAATTTTAGGGCAGCCAGACTCACTGAGATGGTGCCCTTCTGTGAAAGACCTGAAGAAATTGAGGGAACAAGCCATGTGGCTATGTTGGGAGTGGAGGTTTGCATCATTCCAGGCAGAAGAACAGTAAGTGCAAAGGAGTGTGTGACATATTTGAAGAACAGCACTGGCTGGAATGCAGATAACCATGGGGGAGAGTAGTGGGAGAGAGGTAACAAAGAGCCATCATGTAAGGTCTTATAAATCCCAATAAGGACATTGACTTTTACTAAGAAGCCATTAGAGGATTTTGAGCAGAGGAGTAACATGATGTGATTTATGTTTTAACAGGATTACTCTGGCCTCTGTGTTGAGTGTAAAATGCAGGGGAGCAAGGACAGAAGCAGGGGAAATAGTCAGGAGGCTTTTGCAATCCAGAAGAATGATGGTGATTTCCAACATCATGGAAGCTTTCACTATTGTAGCAGTGAGTGTAGGAAGGTAGTGAGAAGTGGTCCAATTGTGTGTGTTTAACCAACTTTATTGAGATATAATTAACATACAATTAAATGTAAACATTATACACTTCTATGAGTTTTGTCATTTATTCACTCATATAAGTGCCCCCACAATCAAGATACAGAACATTTCATCACTCCAGAAGATTCCTTTATGCCCGTTTCAGTCAATCTCCACTCCAGCCCCCAGGCCAGGTAACCACTGATTTGCTCTCCACATATTTTTAACATTCATCCATGTTGTTGCATGTGTTAGTCATTAGTTTCTTTTTTTATTGCTAAGTAATAGTCCGTTGTATGATACCGTATTTATTTTGATATTGTATTTATTTCTCTCCATGTGGGAGAAAGGAGTCAAGATTAATATCAAGATTTTTGGCTTGAGCAACACTAATGGAAGTTGCCATTAACTGAGATGACGGACTGCAAGAGCAACTTGTTTTTGTGTGTGTAAGGCGTGGGTGGGTGGGCATCAGGAGATTAGTTTTGGACGTGATTATTAAACAAGTTTTAGATGTCTGTCAGACATCCAAATGGAGATGTCAAGTAGGCAGCTGGAGTCTGGAGTTCTGAGGAGTTTGGGCTGGAGAAATAAATTTGGGGTCATTGGCATACAAATGGTGTTTAAAGCTGTAAGGCTTAGGGAGTAATGTAGAGAGAAAAAAGAAAAGGTTCAAACACTGAGCCCTGGAGCACTCCCAGCATTTTCTTAGAGAGCACAGAGATGAGACAGAACCCAAAACCAAACCCACTGCCATCAAGTCAATTGGAACTCATAGCAACCCTGTAGGACAGGGTAGAACTGCCCCGTAGAGTTTTCAAGGAGCACTTGGTGGATTCAAATTGCTGACCTCTTGGTTAGCAGCCATAGCACTTAACCACTACGCCACCAGGGTTTCTAGCAGAAGCAATTGACAAAAAGCAACCAAAGAGGAGGAAGAAAACCAGTGGATAGTATGCTGGAAGCCAAGAGGGAAAGTGTTTCTAGGAGAGAGAATTGACAACTATATTAAATGCTGCTGATAGATCAGGTAAGGGGAGGACTGAGAAATGATCACAGCCTTTAACAATGAGGAGCTCATTGGTAACCTTGAGAAGAGCAATTTTTTTTTTTTTAATAACTTTTATTAAGCTTCAAGTGAATGTTTACAAATCCAATCAGTCTGTCACATATAAGTTTACATACATCTCACTCCCTACTCCCACTTGCTCTCCCCCTCTTGAGTCAGCCCTTTCAGTCTCTCCTTTCTTGACAATTTTGCCGGCTTCCCTCTCTCTCTATCCTCCCATCCCCTCTCCAGACAAGAGTTGCCAACACAATCTCAAGTGTCCACCTGATATAATTAGCTCACTCTTCATCAGCGTCATTCTCCCACCTGCTGACCAGTCCCTTTCATGTCTGATGAGTTGTCTTTGGGGATGGTTCCTGTCCTGTGCCAACAGAAGGTCTGGGGAGCATGGCCGCCGGGATTCCTCTAGTCTCAGTCAGACCATTAAGTTTGGTCTTTTTATGAGAATTTGGGGTCTGTATCCCACTGATCTCCTGCTCCCTCAGGGGTCCTCTGCTGTGCTCCCTGTCAGGGCAGTCATCGATTGTGGCCGGGCACCAACTAGTTCTTCTGGTCTCAGGATGATGTAGGTCTCTGGTTCATGTGGCCCTTTCTGTCTCTTGGGCTCTTAGTTGTCGTGTGGCCTCGGTGTTCTTCATTTTCCTTTGCTCCAGGTGGGTTGAGACCAATTGATGCATCTTAGATGGCCGCTTGTTAGCATTTAAGACCCCAGACGCCACATTTCAAAGTGGGATGCAGAATGATTTCATAATAGAATTATTTTGCCAATTGACTTAGAAGTCCCCGCAAACCATGTTCCCCAGACCCCCACGCTTGCTCCGCTGACCTTTGAAGCATTCATTTTATCCCGGAAACTTCTTTGCTTTTGGTCCAGTCCAATTGAGCTGACCTTCCATGTATTGAGTGTCGTCTTTCCCTTCACCTAAAGCAGTTCTTATCTACTGATTAATCAATAAAAAAAACCCTCTCCCACCCTCCCTCCCTCCCCCCCTCGTAACCACAAAAGTATGTGTTCTTCTCAGGTTTACTATTTCTCAAGATCTTATAATAGTGGTCTTATACAACATTTGTCCTTTTGCCTCTGACTAATTTCGCTCAGCATAATGCCTTCCAGGTTCCTCCATGTTATGAAATGTTTCACAGATTCGTCACTGTTCTTTATCGATGCGTAGTATTCCATTGTGTGAATATACCACAATTTATTTACCCATTCATCCGTTGATGGACACCTTGGTTGCTTTCAACTTTTTGCTATTGTAAACAGAGCTGCAATAAACATGGGTGTGCATATATCTGTTTGTATGAAGGCTGAGAAGAGCAATTTTAAGGTAGTATAATTTTAAGAGGATTCCCTCGGTGGTAATAAAAGTTAAGCTCTCCACTACAAACCTAACCAGAAGGTTGGCAGTTAGAACCCACCCTGTGGCATCTCAGGAGTCAGGCCTGAGATCTGTTGCCTTAATGTCACAATCTTGCAAATGCTATGGAGCAGTTCTTGTCTGCGCACGTAGGGTCCCTGTGAGTTGGAATCAACTCCATGGCAATGAACAACAATAACATAATTTTAAAATGATATAGATAGGGCTTTCAAGTTCAGCTATAAAGGGAAGGTGAGGAATAAGACAGTAGCAGGAGTGGGGAGTGGGAGCAAGGGAGGTTTTGTTTAAGTAAGAGAAATCATTTGTTTATGGTAAAGAGGATTGGTGCCAGGAAGAGAACAAACCTTCCTGAAACAATGGATAACTTAACAGATAATCGTTGTGATTCTAGTTCTGGTAACTTGATAACCTAGGACATCTTCAATTTTAAAGAAATGCCATAAAATTCTCGAAACAAAGTCAGTTGTCTTTAGTTTTGAGAAAAGAAACGCTCTCTCTGTTTTTTGTGTGTTTGTGTGAGAAGGGGGCAGGGGAGAAGACAAGAATGGAAATTGCAACCCTACCAAGGTAGAGCATTAAAAGGATTTGAAAACTACAACTGTATTCTATCCTTATTCAGAGATTAAAAAGAAAATAGTTGCCAGTTTATCTTTACAAACAAGCTCTTTTTTGAAAAAGGGCAAAAAATGATCCATTTCCTATCAGTCAGCCAAAGTTGTTTGCATATAATTTTTTAGTGAGTGGAAAGCAGTTTTGATATTAGACCAGTCGTTGAGTTCAGACATTTACCAAGTGCATACTAGTGTGTAACTCCCTGTGTTCAGAAGTTTACCTGAGTGTATACAGGTAAAGAAGACTTGGTCCAAGATGTTAAGGAGCTTGTAAAGAAGTAGTTATAATGTGTGAAATGTGCTGCAGTGGTAAAAACGTGGATAGGGCACTAAGGCAATGGTGTGGCAAAAGAGACAGTGTTTCACAGAAGAGTATCTGAGCTGCTTTTTTTGTTGTTGTTACCAAGTAATTCTTTTTATAAGAATCAAAATTAAAAATCATACGAAAACCCGTTGCTGTCAAGTGGATTCTGATTTATAGTGATACTATTGGACAAGTAGAACTGTCCCATGGAGTTCAAGGAACACCTGGTGGATTTGAACTGCCAGCCTTTTGGTTAGCAGCTGTAGCTCTTAACCATTGCGCCACCTGGGTTTTCAAAAATCATACAGCCCTAAAAATTTCCAATTGTTTAAGTCCCAATTTCCCCCCATTTTATCTCCTTCCTCTCCCTCCCTACTCTCCTCTCTCTGGCGGAGTTCTAAAGAATGAACAGAAGTTTGCCAGGTGAATTATGGGTTGGGAAAGAAGAAAAAAAAAAAAGTTCCTGTGGAGCTGATTCTGACCCATGCCGACCCTATGTGTTGTAGAGTAGAATTGCACTCCATTGGGTACTCAGGGCTCTGACCTCTCAGAAACAGACCATCAGGCCCTTCTGAGACACCTCTGTGTGGGTTTGAACCACTAACCTTTTAGTTAGTAGTCAAGTGCTTAACTATTTGTGCCACTCAGGGACTCTGATGAGGAAAGAGTGGGTTTAAATATAATAAGGCAAGTTTTTGATGGGACCTGTTAGGTTTGAGGTGCCTGTGTGGTACACAGGTATAGATGGTGATGGCAATTGGATTGAGTCTGAGTTGGAGATTTGTGGTCATCACCATATTGCTGATAGGTAGAACTAGTAGTTGCAAGCTTAAATGTCTAAGGACTAGGCAGGTAAGTAAAGGAGTGAAGAGTAAAGCTGAATGAGGACTCTAGTCATTTGGAGAGTTCATTCCCTGTTTAAAGGGGCAGCTACTACTTAGTTTCAGGCAGGTATAGGCTTTTTATAATGCTGCCCAGATCTTCTAGTTTTTTCAAGAAAAGCCAGAAATTCATATTTTTGGGGGGTGAGGAGTTGAGTATGTGTGTGCGAAATCTGCAGTTAATCCAAACAAAATATGCATTTGTGGGCTAGATGAAATCCATAGATTTTCAGTGTCTGGTTAAAACCATGGCAGTAGTTCCTGTGATCCTTCTGGGAGACCAGTGAAAAGAGACCTGAGGACTAAACCTTGGAACACATCAGGGTGGAGCCATCAGCAGGCTCCAAGGAATGATCAGAGAGGTTAAGATGAAAGCTATTCGCTTCAGTCATATGAAATTACTGTTTTTAAAAGGTCAAAAGTGGTCAGCTATCCACAGGTCATATGATTCAACCTAATAGAAGACTAGATAAGTCTATAGTTCATAATAAAATTAGAAAAAAATCCAGTTATTTGAATTTTACTTCGTATAAAGTTGCATCTATTTAATGGTTTAATCTATATAATGGTTCATAATGTTACTGACAATGTATCGAGATAATAATAGCGACAGCGAACTTAATTGAATGCTTATTGTGTGCCAGGCCCTATTCAGTGTTTTACTTCTGTTAACTAATTCAGTTCTCACAACCTTATCAAGTAGGTATTATTACTGTTTTTATTTTATAGATAAGGAAACTGGGGGCCGCAGATACACAGCTAATATAAGGCAGAACTGGAATTTGAACACAATTGTGCTCTAGAGCCATTTTCTTAACTGCTGAACCAAAGCTGTTGTAGAAATTTGTCAGCTAGTTTGTAATTGACTTTTATCATTTTATCAGTAAAGGAACGAATGTAAAATAAGGACCTTTAAGTTACAATGCAGTTTAATGCAATTCTTTAAAAAATTTACAATCTTAATGTTCTACTGCTTAGTAGAAAAAGTAGCAGTAGTGGTGGTGGCAACAATTTCTGCTACTACTTACTCTGGATCTGCTGTGAACCAGGCACTGTGTTCAACAGGCACCTTGCATTGTTTACATAATTCCCAATCTCTACAAAAATGTTTCATAATCTCCACAACTAGTTTTATAGTTGAACAAACTGACTTCCAGAGAATCTAAGTGGAAGAGTCAGAATTAGTGCCCAGGTCTGCCTAGATGCGTGGTCCTTGCAGTGTGATCCCCAAGCCACCAAGATCAGCGTCATCAGGGAACTTGTTGAACATGCAGATTCTCAGGCTCTGTCCCAGACTTGGCGAATCAGAAACTCCCGGGAAGGGGCCTCTCTGGTGATTCTAACACGTTCCAAACTTTTGAGAACTGTGGATTTGGATCCAGTGGTTCTCCATGTTATTCCAGTTTACGGTTCTAACAATCTTACACACTAGATAGACTTTTCCTCGATTTATAGATGAGAGACATGAGACTCAGACAGTCAAGGGACCTGGCCTTGATCTTAGATTGTCTCTCACTGTATCCTAACTGGTGTGAAATAGGCATATTTATTTGGATAGACTTTAAAGCAAGACAAGTTGCATAAGACAAAATACAAGCATAGAAGGGAAAAAATGTTTAGAAGTACTTTCAGGAATTACAGTTTTAGTGGAAGTCATCTGTGGTTGGTCTGATAACTGACTTTTTCAACTCAGTTGACTAGGGCTCTCTCATCTATTAAAACGCAAAATTAGTACAGATCAGCTCAGCGGTTGGTGTTATGGTGAAGGAAAGTGTTTAATTCAGAAAAGTTCTGTTGAACAAGCATATTAGGGCAGTGTCGTCTCTACTGCATTCACATCAGTCAGCTCAGTGTGGCATATCTGCATCATTAATCATTTAGAAGAGTAGCCATTAAATCACTGGACTAAACCATGGTTGCAGGCTTTAAGTGTCTTCTGCTTTAAAAATAACCACCTCAACATTATCAGTTGGAAACAGATTCCATTATCTTCTATTGACTATTGACTTTTTAAAAATTTCCCTCTGCAGTTTTATGTTTTTGATTTTTATGTGATAATGCCTCCTCAAACAAAACAAAATAAAAAACCAACTGCAGACTTCAAATAAGGGAAGTAAATCAGCTCTTACTAATTCTCTAATTACCCTAAAATTAGATGTATAATTTCAGTTGGCGTTAAATAGGGAAATGCCACTGAATGCATGAATTGGTAGTTTGTTGTATTATCATAGGAAGATTGGAGCTTACTGATGTACCCTTTCTTCTTTCTAATGTGCTTTCTGTTCAAATCCCCCTGAGTACTCGAAGTAGAGTCTTCCCAAGTTTAACCAGTTGTAGACCATTTGACTTACTGGGTAACTAGAACTAGAGTGGATATTTATTTTATTTTACTTTATTTTTATTGTTCTTGTTAGTAATATACATTTTTATGCCACCATTTCCTTTTTCTGTAATTTCTAACAAGCAGAATTAATACCTGCTCAACAGTGCTGCAGAAGAAATGCCTGCTGATCTGCTTCCATAAGATTACCAAAATACCAAATCTGTTGCTGTAAAGTTGGTTCCAAATTATGGAGCCCCCAGGTGTTTCAGAGTAGAGGAAGTACTTCATAAGATTTTCTTGGCTGTACGCTTCATGGGAGCAGATTGCCAGGCCTTTCTTCTGTGGTGCTGCTGAGTCAGTCCAGACTGCCCACATTTAGGTTAGTGGATGAGTGCAAACTGTTTGCACCACACGGGAACCCCTTCTGTAAGATTGCAGCCATTGAAAACCCTATGGAGAACAGTTCTACCCTGAAACACATGGATTACCATGAGTTCGAATCAACGCTATGGCAACAGGTTCATTTTGGCTCACTGGGAAAATAAAAACGTATAAAGATGATATTCGAAATTACCCATAATCTGAAGCCAGCACAGCTTGGCCAAGGCAAGGTCATAGAATATTCATAGACACATACAACTCTCTGAGGGATTGAATTACTGGGCTGAGGCCTGAGGACCGTGGTCTCGGGCAACATCTAGTTCAATCAGCATAACATAGTTTATAAAGAAAATGTTCTACATCCTACTTTGGTGAGTAGCACCTGGGGTCTTAAAAGCTTGTGAGCAGCCATCCATACTCCACTGCTCCCACCTGGTCTGGAGCAAGGGAGAATGAAGAAAACCAAAGACACAAGGGAAAGATTAGTCCAAAGGATTAAAGGACCACAACTACCACAGTCTCCACCAGACTGAGTCCAGCACAACTAGATGGTGCCTGGCTACCACCACCAACTGCTCTGACAGGGATCACAATAGAGGGTCCTGGACAGAGTTGGAGAAAAATGTAGAACAAAATTCAAACTCACAAATAAAAGACTGGACTTACTGGTCTGACAGAGACTGGAGAAACTCTGAGAGTATGGCTCCTGGATACCCTTTTAACTCAGTACTGAGGTCACTCCTGAGGTTCACTCTTCAGCCAAAGATTAGACAGGCCCATAAAACAAACAAGACTAAATGGGCACAGGAGCCCAGGGGCAAGGACGAGAAGGCAGGACGGGACAGGAAAGCTGGTAATGGAGAGCCCAAGGTTGAGAAAGGGAGAGTGTTAACAAGTTGTAGGTTTGGCAGCCAATGTCACAAAACAATATGTGTATTAATTGTTTAATGAGAAAATAATTTGCTCTGTAAACCCTCATCTAAAGCACAATAAAAAAAAAAATTACCGATGATCCTATCACCCAGACAATTACTACGTAATATGCCTGTATATTTCCTTTTGAACCTTCAGTTGTATTTATATATGTGTGCTTGTATATTTTATAAAATTAAGTCATTCTGTATAAATAGGGTTATCAAGATTTGCAGTTCTTAATATTAAATCATGCACATTTCTCCATGACATGAAAACATGATTTTTAAGTTATTTATTATTTGTATTTTATAAATTAATCCAATTTAACCATTCATCTGTATTGAACAGGTTTTTCTCCATTTTAAATAACATTGTGTTGGTCATCCTTGTACATAAATCTTTAACCAAATCTCTTTTTACCTTAGGATAGATAGATTCATAAAAGTAGAAATGTCAGAGCAAAAGGCCTGAATATTTTTAAGGCTCCTGAAACATTCCTGCCCAAATTGCTTTCAAGAGAGGTTGTGCCAATTTATACCCCCCTTTAAAAAATTTTTTTTTTGTTTAGTTTACTTCACCCAGAGCCTTCATCAGCATTTAGTATTAAAAGTTTAAAAGCCTGCCATTCCGATGGCCCCCTCAAAAGTATAATTTTAAGTGTTTTTTGTTTGGTGACTTGTTCATGTCTTTTGCCCATTTTTTTACTGGTGTGTTTATCTTTTTCTTATATCCTTCTTTTTTTTTTTAAGAAAGGGCGTAGCCTTAGGCTCATTCTTCAGCCCTAATACCTGAGAAATTGCTAATATACATTGTGGAGCCACTGGGTGGCGCAGATGCTTAAGTGCTGAACTACTGACGGAAAGCTTAGCAGTTCAAACCCATGCAGAGGTGCCTTGGAAGTAAAGTCTGGTGATCTCCTTCTGAAAAGTGACAGCCTTGAATATCTTAAGGAGTGCAGTGCTACTCCCGACACATGGGGTTGCCATGAGTTGGCCATTCCAAAAAACCAAACCCGCTGCCATTGAGTCGATTCCGACTCATAGTGACCCCCCCATAGGGCAGAGTAGAACTGCCCCCATAGAGTTTCCAAGGAATGCCTGGCAGATTCAAACTGCTCACCTTTTGGTTAGCAGCCGTAGCACTTAACCACTACACCACCAGGGTTTCCGAGTTGGCCGTTAGACAGCAACTAATAACGACAATAACGTTGTTAAGTAATATTTTTATCCAGTTTGGAGCACGTTGCTTGGTAGGTATTAGTGTGAAGAGTAAGTGAACATGTATAAAGAAAGGCAGATCCCTACTTGGGAACATAATGCATGCCTGAAAATATGCATGATATTAGACTGTGAGTTTCAATAAAGACTGGCATTATACAAGAGGAAATATTCTTACCGCATATTATAAAGTCCTTAATGACACCTTGCCTTTTAGACATAACTTTTATTGATTTGTTCATAAATTTTATTCCTTTCCTTCAAAAATGAACATATAGACAATGGGCCAAAATCTAATGGGCTAAAGTATAAGGAGTGTCCTGTAAAGTTTTGCTGTTTTCAGCATGCCCAGTGATTTCTCAATTATATTGTTTATAAATCTTGTATATGTTGTCACTCTTATTGAAACTTTAATTTTTCTGTTTTTCATCTAATTAAAAGAATGGTAGAATATGTACAAAATATATTCAACTAGTTACATGAGCACTGCTCTTCAAATGGAGAGCTAAATTTTGCTATACCTAGATTGTGTTTTACAAGATAAAGCTTGGGGTTATAGCTGAGTTTATACTGCAGTCTAGCTTTGGGAATATATGCTTTCTGAAAGAAAGGTGAAGATAAGATATTAATGGCTTACAGCTAAATATAGAGAAGGAAGGAAGTAGCTTACTGCTTGCTCTCTGCCCTGAGCAGAATTCCTTGGAGGGCTACTGGAGGTGAAGAGTGTAGCCTTTAGAAAGGTCGTTTATTAAGAATATTATAAGATTATAATGCAGAAGTGCCTCCACTGTACTTTGTACCCTGAAGAAATATTTGCATATATGATTTTTTTCTGTGTGTGTAAAGGGCTTCCCACCCCCAGCCAGTGTGGTGAGGAATAGAATATTTTCAGAAGACTCTCTAAACATTTTATTTAAAGTAACATAAATCAATCATAGTTTTTATTCTTAATATGGGCTTCCCACTCCCAGTGTGTTAGGAATAGAATCTATTTTCAGGAAATTCTCTGAGCATTTTATTTAAAGTAACATAAATCAATCATAGTTTTTTATTCCTAATATGGTTCTGTCTCTTGTTAGGTCACATCTGTTTTGGTGCTCGCCTTGGATGGGGACAAAAGAATGAAGTAGCAACTTCTCTTGTCTTATAGATATATTTTATTTGCCTTGCTTAGGTTTTCTTCTTGAATTTTCTAACATGTATTAATTTTTTCTCTCTTTTTATTGCCTACCTTAAAAGTTAAGTAATTCTGTAACATTCTTCTTTTCTGAGCAACCCTTAACCTTGGTAATCAGTGGAAAGCATTTCTGAAGTTCTGTATTTCCCCTCATGAACTGAGATTTGGCTTTATCTTCTCAAAATTACCTCCTTCCTGCCCCTTACCTACCTTTCCTTGTACATAAATCTTTAACACATGGATGTGTTAAAGATATATTCTACCTTTTGATGTTTTCTGGAGAGGGAGTATTTTCTAATGATGTATATGTGAGCAATTACATGTTAATTAATAAATTCAGCTACACTTCTGATAATCAGGATTATTGAGGAGGTCAGATTTACTAAATTTCAGGATTAATTGAATCTGAGAGTCTTCAATTCCAAAATAAAATATTTTGCAACCTACCACCTCCCAACCGGGTTTTCCTCCTATATTTCCTGTGTTGTGGAACAATACTTCATTAACCCAATTTACCAAGTTTGAGGCTTTCTCTTTCCCTCTCCTCCATATCTAACGAGTCACCATTCCTTTGGATTCTACCTTTTTTCCATTCTCTAACTCAATGACGTGACCCAAGTCTTTATCAGTTCTTACCTTCACTCTTTCTGTAGTCTTTTAAACTTCCTTCTCACTTTTTCTGGTCTGTGTTCTACCAGTTCACCTTCTTCATTGATGTGTTAGTGATCTCCCTAAAACCATTTTAACATTTTTTTCTACATCGTTAGTATTACTATATACGTATAAACCTACACATAAATTTGGTGAGGATTTTCATTGACTGTGGATAATTTGACTTAGAAGCATGTGATTGTAGAATGAATTGGAAAGAGCCCGTTAATCTACATCTGGTTTTCATCGTCTGCTTTGACTGAATCACAGATATCCATTTGCCCAATAACAATGCTGACTCTGTCCAGAAGAAGCACAGTATTGCTTCAGATAGGCAAAGCAGAAGTTGTGGGGGAGAAAGAGTTTTCTAAATATTTGCTTGTGTTTTACTAGACAGTTTTGGAGACTTCAGCTAAAAGTATTTATAAATCTTTGAGGGAGCCAATTATGGCAGTTTTAATAGGATATTAAGCAAAAATTAGTGATTTATTAGGAAATGGAAATCCAACCTATTTTTAGACTCCATATGTAAAAAGGAGGTGTATACTGGACATTTATGTCAGTGTTTTATTATCATTCCTCATTCAGCAAATATTTATTGAACGTCCGTTACCTGGCATGATTCTAGGGGCTTAAAATATATCAATAAATGAAACAAATGAAGACCCATGCCCTTGTGGAGCTTGTATTACAGTGAAAGAGACAGACAATAAATAATAACCTAAATAAGCATATATGTTAGGAGGGATAAGTACAATGGAGAAAAGAAAAAGCAGAGCAGGATAAGGGGAATTGGGAATGCTGGGTTGTGGGGGCAGGTTTTAGTCTTTGCTGATTATAAGACCTCATTTGTCCAGTAATTAATGAGTATCAGTTGCTAAGCACATGTCAGCTTTTAGGAATTCAGAAAACATGAATCAAATTCCATCCCAGATCTCAGGGAGAACACAGTTGAGCAAAGGAAGGAAAAAAATAATAAACAAACTAGAGCATTATAGTGTTACAGATGGCTTTGGAAGAAGTTCATACAAAGCATAGTAAGGCACATAGACCTTTATTTCTCTCTCTCTTTCTTTAATTTGATCTCACCTCTGTTTAATTTATTTAAACTATGATTTAAACCTTCTGGCTACCAAGGCATTGGCTTAGTTTACTGTAGGCTTAGAGTCATGTGAATTGGCTGTTATCTCTACACCTCTTCATTACCTTCTTAAAAATACTGTCTGACTACTAAACATGTCCAAATCTGTTCCAAGTTACAGTCAGTGGTACTTCAAACCACCTGATTATTTAAATGGAATATTCTCATTCAACATCCATCTATCACGTACTCCCCGAAAAGTATGTAATGAGCACCTAACGTGTAAAACATTTTGCCAAGTGCTAGAGATGCAACAAAGAATAATAGACTGAATTGGTCATTTCAAAAATATCAGTTAAGAGAGTTAAGCAGATCTTCCAAACCTTGACACATTTCATTATGTTATTATTGTTGTTGTTAGGTACCATCGAGTCGATTCCCACTCATAGCGACCCCATGTACGACAGAACAAAACACTGTTAGAGCCACTGTGTCAATCCATCTCATTGAGGGTCTTCCTCTTTTCCACTGACCGGGTACTTTACCAAGCATGATGTCCTTCTCCAGGTACTGATCCCTCCTGACAACATGTCCAAAGTATGTAAGACGCAGTCTCACCATTCTTGCCTCTAAGGAGCATTCTGGTTGTACTTCCTCCAAGACAGATTTGTTCGTTCTTTCTGCAGTCCATGGTATATTCAATATACTTCTCCAGCACCACAATTTTGAAAGGTGTCAGTTCTTCTTTGTATTCCTTATTCATTGTCCAGCATTCACAATGCATAGAAGGTGATTGAAAACACCCTGACCTGGGTCAGGCACACCATAGTCTTCAAGATGACATCTTTGCTTTTCAACACTTTAAGGAGGTCTTTTGCAGCAGATTCTCCCAATGCAGTGCATTTTTTATATCTTGACTGCTGTTTCCATGGGTATTGATTGTGGATCCAGGTAAAATGAAATCCTTGACAACTTCAATCTTTTCCCCATTTATCATGATGTTGCTTATTGGTCCAGTTCCGAGGATTTTTGTTTTCTTTATGTTGAGCTGTAATCCATACTGAAGGCTGTGGCCTTTGATCTTCATTGGTAAGTGCTTCAAGTCCTCTCACTTTCAGCAGGTAAGGTTGTGTCATCTGCATATTGCAGGTTGTTAATGAGTCGTCCTCCAGTCCTGATGCCTCGTTTTTCATATAGTCCAACTTCTCGGATTATATACTCAGCATACAAATTGAATAGGTATGGTGAAAGGATACAACCCTGATGCACACCTTTCCTGACTTTAAACCAGACAGTATCCCCTTGTTTTGTTCCAAAGACTGCCTTTTGATCTACGTACAGCTTCTTCATGTGCACAATTAAGTAAGCGTTCTGGAATTCCCGTTCTTCATAACTTTGTCCATAATTGGTTATGATCTACACAGTGGAATGCATTTGCATAGTCAATAAAACACAGGTAAACATCTTTCTTTTTTTCTCTGCTTTCAGCCAGGATCCATCTGACATCAGCAATGATATCCCTGGTTCCACGTCCTCTCCTGAAACCAGGCCGAATTTCTGGCAGTTCCCTGTTGATATACTGCTGCAACCATTTTTGAACGATCTTCAGCAAAATTGTGCTTGTGTGTGATATTAATGATACTGTTCTATAATTTCCTCATTCAGTTGGATCACCTTTTGGGAATAGGCATAAATACGGATTTCTTCTGGTCAGTTGGCCAGGAAGCAGTGCTACATCCATTTGTTGAAACATCTCCATTGATAATTCTGTCAATTCCTGGAGGCTTGTTTTTCACCAGTGCCTTCAGTGCAGCTTGGACCTCTTCCTTCAGTACCATCCGTTCCTGATCATATGCCACCTCTTGAAATGGTTGAACATCGACTAATTCTTTTTGGTATAATGACTCTGTGTATTCCCTCCATCTTCTTTTGATCCTTCCTGCGTCATTTAATATGAAAATATTAAATCCTTCAGTATTGCAACTTGAGGCTTGAATTTTTTCTTCAGTTCTTTCAGCTTGAGAAATGCTGAGCGTGTTCTTCCCTTTTGGTTTCCTATCTCAGCTGTTTGCAGGTGTCATTATAATACTTTACTTTGTCTTCCCGAGCTACCCTTTGAAATCTTCTGTTCAGTTCTTTTGCTTCCTTTTGCTTTAGTGGGTCAATGTTTGTGAGCAAGTTTCAGAGTCTCCTCTGACATCCAGCTTGGTCTTTTCTTTCTTTCCTGTCTTTTTGACCTCTTGCTTTCTTCATGTCCTTCCACAACTTGTCTTCGGTCACTAATATTCAATGCATCAAATCTGTTCTTGAGATGGTCTCTAAATTCAGGTGGGATATACTCGAGGTCGTATTTTGGCTCTTGTGGACTTGCTCTGATTTTCTTCAGTTTCAGCTTGAACTTGAACTTGTATATATGAGCAATTGATGGTCCATTCCATAGTCAGCCCCTGGCCTTGTTCTGACTGATGATATTGAGCTTTTCTATGCTTTTTTTCCACAGATGTAGTCGGTTTGATTCCTGTGTGTTCCGTCTGGCGAGGTCCATGTGTATTGTTGCCATTCATGTTGGTGGAAGAAGGTATTTGCAATGAAGAAGTCGTTGGTCTTGCAAAATTCACTCATGCTATCTCCAGCATTGTTTCTATCACCAAGGCCATATTTTCCAGCTACCGATCCCTCTTCTTTGTTTCCAGCTTTCACATTCCAATCACCAATAATTATCACTGCATCCTGATTGCATGTTTGATCAATATCAGACTGCAGAAGCTGATAAAAATCTTCGATTTCTTCGTTTTTAGCCTTAGTGGTTGGTGCATAAATTCGAATAGTAGTCGTATTAACTGGTCTTCCTTGTAGGCGTATGGATATTATCCTATTACTGACAGCGTTGTACTTCAGGATAGATCTTGAAATGTTCTTTTTGATGACGAATGCTACACCATTCCTCTTCAAGAAGGGTATGGGATAAGGCTTATTTAACAGGTTGCTAGAAGCCTAGAAAGGAGCCCTGGTGGCATAGTGGTGGAAGTGCTTGGCTGCAAACCAAAAGGTTGGTGGTTCAAACCCACCAGCTACCCTGTGGGAGAAAGATGTGGCAATCTGCTTCTGTAAAAGATTTACAGCCTTGGAAACCCTATAGGGCAGCTCTACTTAGTCGTATAGGGTTGTTTTGAGTCATAATCGACTCGATGGCAGTGGGTTTAGCTTTTTTTGGCTTTTGAAGCCTAGAGACTCTATTTTTATTTGCTGTTTTCTAGGTGGTATGTGACTGCAAAATACTTTTCTGTTTCTTTTTTCTGTAAAATAAGCAGAATAATAATAGTAATAATAATACCTACCTCATATAGTTGTTGGGAGAATTAAATCAGTTAATACATGTCATGTGTTTAGACCTGCGCTGGCACAAATTAAGTGCCCAGTAGATTTAACTTTTATTATTTACGCAGATAAAGATGGGGCTCCAGCATTTCAGCGAAGGGAACAACTTGAACAAAAGCCTGGGAATTATGAGTTGTGTGAGCATTAAGTACAATGTAGCTCAAATGAAAGGGTTCATGGAAGAATATATTGGAAAGTAAGACCGGAAAGGTAGCTTTGGACTCTGATTATTACTGGACATGGAGCCCTGGTGGTACAGTGGTTAAGAGCTACAGTTGCTAACTAAAAGGTTGGCAGTTTGAATCCACCAGCTGCTCCTTGGAAACCCTATGAGACAGTTCTGCTCTGTCCTGTTGGGTCGCTGAGTCAGAATCGACTCAACGGCAGCAAGCTTTGGTTTTAAAGCCATAAAATGTTATCAAATTTGTGTCTTTAGAGCCTAAGACATTGATTAGCACATGGTATGTATTTATGTTCTACTTGAGTATTGGAATATTTCAGTTAATTTAAGAAAGGAAGGCATGTCCTTTTAGCATGAGTAACTTACGTGGAAAAGGTAACATTTTACCTCAGCCCAGAAGGATAAACAGAATTTTAATAAGCAAAGGTATTAGAGGCGATTAGAATGGGTGAAGATAATGTGTCACTAAACAGCGTGCTGTCCAGTCAAGTGATTGTACTTTCCAGGAGACTGAGTTCCTTGAGATCATGGATTGTCTTATCCATTCTCATGTACCTGACATCGTACCTGATGCATACTGGGGCCAAGTAGACTTTTGAACGAAGTGTTTCAACACTTAATCTTGTAAACTTGGGTTTTGCGTAACATTTTCGTTTCACAATAACTTTCAGAGAAAAGGAGGTCTTCCTGATTATAGAGGATAATTCCTTTTACGTCAGTTACCGAGCAGGCAAGTAACCACTTCCTTTTGCAAACAGGCAGTAATTTATTCATAGCTGTTGTATGTCTTAAAGGAGAAGAATATGTGATTTTAGGAAGACAGATTCCTAAGCAGTGGCTCAGGAATGGTAAGATAAAGGAGTGTTGGGACCTTGTCTTAAAGTCTACTTCTTGCGGTTTGTTAATAGTTGCTGTCTAGTCAGCTCTGACTTGTGGCAACCCCCGTACAACAGAACAAAACGCTGCATGGCCTGGCGCCATCCTCATGATTGCCAGCATGCTTGAGTCCGCTGTTGTCGTACAACCTAGGGGTCTCATCTTCTAGCACTATATTGGACATTTTTCTGTTGTGATTCATAGTCATCTTGATTGGCTAATTTTTTGAAGTAGATCACCAAGCCTTTCTTCCTAGTCTGTCTTAGTCTGGAAGTTCCACTGAAACCTGTCCACCATGGGTGACCCTGCTGGTATTTGAAATACCAGTGGCAAGGCTTTAAGCATCATAGAAACACACAAGCCACCACAGTTTGACAAACTGACAGATGGGTGGTGGGCTTGTGGTTTAGTTTATGAGAATTGTAGTAGAAAATGAAGCCTATTTAATGACCTCTTTTTTTTTTTATTTTTACTTATTCAAATATGTATAATATAGGAAATATGATTAGATTTGTAATAAAAGAGCTAAAATTATAAAATCCTGAAAACTTCAGTATTTTACTTACTAGATGAATTTTGTTTTTTCTACTGCATACCTTATATTGTTTCTGTATAAGTAGGCATCATGGGGAGTTAGGAGTTATAAGTAATCCCGTTCCTATTGAGTTTCTCTGGCTAACTGGTTACTAAATTATTATTAGCACTTCTTTTGTCTTAAGGCTGTGTATGGTAATAACAACATGTATCAGTATAATCGACGTATTGCATCGGGAAAATTTGCTGCAAAAGACCTCTTTAAAGTGTTGAAAAGCAAATATGTCACTTTGAGGACTAAGGTGCGCCTGACCGAAGCCATGGTATTTTTTAATCACCTCATAGGGATGGGAAGGCTGGACAATTAATAAGAAAGACCGACACCTTTGAATTGCCGCGTTGGTGAGGAAAAGTGAATATGCCATGAACTGTCAGAAGAACGAACAAATCTGTCTTGAAAGAAGTACAGCCAGTATGCTTCTTAGAAGGGAGGATGGTGGGACATCGCCTCACGTACTTTGGACATGTTGTCAGGAGGAATCAGTTCCTGAAGAAGGACATCACGCTTGGTAAAGTGGAGGGTCAGCAAAAAAGAGGAAGACGCTCAAAGAGATGAGTTGATACAGTGACTGCAACAGTGGACTCAAGCATAACGACTGTGAGGATGGCTGAGGACCAAGCTGTGTTTCATTCTATTGTACAGAGGGTCACTGTGAGTTGGAACCAACTCGGCAGCACCTAACAACAACAGTGCTATAGTACATGTCCGGCACTGTGCTAAATACTGCGGTGATTAATTTTTTCATTTAATTCTAAAAACAACCTTGTAAGTTTTAGGTATTATTACTATCTCTATAGGTAATATTATCATTAGAGATGAGAAAAGTAAAGTTTAGCAGGATTAAGCAACTTGCCCAAGGTCAGGATGAATAATGAATGGCAAAGCTAAGTATCAAACTCTGGGGTTTGGACCCAGGAGCTGACCCTCTTAGCCTTTGCACTAAACTGCTTACCAAAGCCACTTTCATCAATTCTGGATTCCTACTCATAGTGACCTTATAGGACAGAATAGAACTGCCCCACAAGGTTTCCAAGGCTGTAAATCTTCTTGGAAGCAGACTGCCACACCTTTTTCCTGTGGAGTGCCTGGGGGGTTTGAACTACCAACCTTTCAGTAAACAGCTTTAACCCTTGCACTACCAGAGCTCCAAACTGCTTGAAAAAAAAAATACAAAAAAACCAAACCCGTTGCATCTCAACAGTATTAAGTCTTCCAATCCATGAACTTGAAATATCCTTTCATTTATTTGTTGTTTTGACTCATAGGGACCCTATGCACAACAAAACAAAACACTTCCCCATCCTGCGCCACCCTCACAATCGTTGCTATGTTTGAGCCCATTGTTGTAGCCACTGTGTCAGTCCATCTCATTGAGGGTCTTCCTCTTTTTCGCTGACCCTCTGCTTTACCAAGCATGATGTCTTTCTCCAGGGACTGATCCCTCCTGATAACATGTCCAAAGTATGTGAGACTTAGTCTCGCCATCCTTGTTTCTAAGGAGCCATTCTGGTTGTACTTCTTCGAAGACACATTTGTTCGTTCCTTTGGCAGTCCGTGGTATATTCAATATTCTTTGCCAGCACCACAATTCAAAGGCATCAATTCTTCTTTGGTCTTCCTTATTCATTTTGCAGCTTTTGCATGCACATGAAGCGATTGAAAACACCATGGCTTGGGTCAGGCGCACCGTAGTCCTCACAGTGACATCTTTGCTTTTCGACACTTTAAAGTGGTCTTTGTTTATTTAGGTCTCCTTTAATTTTTTTCAGCAATGTTTTATAGTTTTTAGTGTACAAGTCTTTTACTTCCCTGGTTAAATTTATTCCTAGGTATTTTATTTTTCTAATGCTATTATAAATGGAATTGTTTCGTTAATTTCCTTTTCACATTGCTCATTGCTGGTGTGTAGAAACCCAGTGATTTTTGTGTGTTGACCTTGTACCCTGCCACTTCGCTGAAGTCATTTATTAGCTCTAGTGGCTTTCTTGTGGATTCTTTGGAATTTTCTATATATAGGATCACATCATCTGTGGAAAGGTATAGTTTTACTTCTTCCTTCCGGATTTGGATTTCTTTTATTTCTTTTTCTTGCCTAATTGTTCTAACTAGGACTTCCTTTGCAATATTGAGTAGCAGTGGTAAGAGTGGGCATCCTTAACGTGTTCAAAATCTTGAGAGGAAAGCTCTTACTTTTTCTCCATTGAATATGATGTTAGCTGTTTTTCCATAAATGCCCTTTATCATATTGAGAAATTTCCCTCCCATTCCTATTTTGTTGAGTGTTTTTTAGCATGAAAGGGTGCTGGATTTTGTCAGGTATTTTTCTGTGTCAGTTGAGATGATCATGTGGTCTTGTCCTTTTTTATACTGATGTGTCATAATACACTGATTGGTTTTCTAATGTCAAACCACCCTTGCATTCCTGGGATAAATATCAGTTAATATGGTGTATAATCCCTTTAATATGCTTTTGGGTCTGGTTTGCTAGTATTTTATTGGGAATTTTTTAATCTATATATATAAGAATATTGGTCTGTATTTTTTTTTTTTTTCTAGTGATAGCTTTGTCTGACTTTGCTATCAGGGTAATGCTAGCCTTATTGAATGAGTTAGGAAGTGTTTAGGAAGGATCGGAGTAACTTCTATAAATGGTAGAATTCCCCAGTGAGGACACCTGGTCCAGGACTTTTTTTGTTGTTGTGAGGTATTTGATTACCGATTCAATCTCTTCACTTGTTATGGGTTTCTTGAGATTTTCTGTTTCTTCTAGAGTCATTTTAGGTAGTCTTTGTGTTTCTAGGAATTTGCCATTTTATCAAAGTTACCTATTTTGTTGGTGAACAGTTGTTCATAGCGTTTTCTTATGATTCTACTTATTTCTGTACGGTTGGTTGTAATGTCTATACTTTCATTTCTGGTTTTTGATATTTGAATTTTATCTCCCTCTTTGTCAGTATAGAAAAATGTTTGTTGATTTTATTGATATTTTCAAAAAAAAACTACTGGTTTTGGTGGTTCTGTCTATTGTTTTCCTCATTTCTGCTCTGATCTTTGTTTTTTCCTTCATTCTGGTATCTTTATGCTTAGTTTGTTCACCTTTTTTTAGTTCCTCAAGTGTACAGTTAGGTTATTGCTTTGGGATCTTCTTTTTTTAATGTAGGTACTTACCACTATAAATTTTGTTTTGAGGACTGCCTTTGCTCTGCATCCTGTAAGTTTTGGTATGTTATGATTTCTTTTTTCTTCAACTCTAAGTATTTTCTGATTTCTCTCTTTTTTAATCCCTTGACCCCAAACCAAAAACCAAACTCGTTGCTGTCAAGTCAATTCCTACTCACAGTAACCCTGTAGAACAGAGTAGAACTGTCCCATAGGATTTGCAAGGCTATAATCTTTCTGGAAACAGACTGCCACAGCATTCTCCTGTGGAGTGGCTGGTAGTTTCAAACTGACCTTTCGGTTAGCAGCTGAGAGCTTAACCACTGCACCACTAGGGTTCCTTTCCTTGACCCATTAATAGTGTGTTGTTTAATTTTTACATATTGGTGTATTTTCTAGTTTTCCTTCTGTTCTTAATTTCAAGTTTCATTCTGTTGTGATTACAGAAGATACTTTGTGTGATTTTAACCTCTTTAAACTTAGTGAGACTTGTTTTGTGGCCTAGCATGTGGTCTATCCTGGAGAATGATCCGTGTGCACTGGAGAAGAATGTATTGTGCTGTTGTTGGGTGGAGTATTTTACTTATGTCTCTTAGGTCCAGGTGGTTAATAGTGTTCTCCAAATCTTACTTCCTTAATGATCTTCTTTCTGGATACTCTGTCCATTATTGAAACTGGTGTGTTGAAGTCACCAACTATTATTGTAGAACTGTCTATTACTTTCTTCAAATCTGTCAGTGTTTATATATTTTGGGGCTCTGGTGTTAGGTGCATATATATTTAAAATTGTTAAATCTTCTTGCTGAACTGACCCTTTTATCATTATGTAATGTCTTTCTTTGTCTCTTAGAACAGATTTTGACTTAATGTCTATTTTCTCTGATGTCATTATAGCTGCCCTCTTCGGGCTGTCCTTAAGATATTTACTATATTTTTGGTTTGCAGCAATTTTTGCTATAAGATACCTACCTTGAGATTTCTTTGGTTTATCCTGGTTTGGTTTCCTGGAGCTTCTGAAATCTGTGGCTTAATGTCTTTGATCTGTGTTGGATAATTCTCAGCCAGATAGTACTTCTGTTCCACCCTCTTTCTGTTACTTACTGTTTCTTATGTATTTTCCATTCCTTTGACTCATTGTCTCTTGTTCTGATGAATTTCTTCTGACCTCTCTTCTAGCTCTCTAATTGTCTTAATCAGCTGTTGAACTCTTCCATTGAGTTCTTAATATTGTTTATTATATTTTTCAATCTTAGAATCTAGATTTCTTTTAAAATATATCATTTAAAAAATAGTTTCTAAGTCTCTGCTAAAATTTTCAGTCTGTTATCTTACTGAACATCGTAAACATAGTTGTCTTTAAAGTTTGGGCTTGTTCAAATATCTGCAGTCCTGTTGGTCTCTTTCTGTTGTCTTTTGGTTCTTATTCTTTATGTGTGGTCTTGTCTCCTTGTATACTTGGTGCTAGACATTGTATTTGAAAAGTTGTTTATAGAAATAATTCAGCAGCTAAGATGATACTATCTTCCTGTAGAAGATTTTCATTTGCTTTTGCTAGTTGCTTGAGGTCACTAACAATCGGGGGTAGTTTTAATCCATTTCAGGAATCAAGAAATTTCTGGGCCACCCAGATGACCCAAAGCTGAGCAGTTGTTTTAATTCGGTTTCATCCTTAATCCTAATGTGTAAATCCTTTGTGGTCCCAATCAAAGCATGAGCTATTTTCCAGAGTCCCCATTGCTGCTAGATCCTGGTCTCTAAACCTTTGGCCTGTCAAAGCTCTTAAGTGCATTGCCCAGCCTACATATCCTCTCCTGCAGTAATTACCCACATACTTATAATGCCACCAGGAGAAAAACCATAAAAACCAAACTCGTTATCGCCAAGTTGATTCTAAGTCATAGCAACCAGGAAAAAAGCAGCTCAAAATACCAGGTTTAGATCTTAGAGTTTTGTTTTCTGCCAGATATTGACCTGGTGATTCTTCACTACCTCGTTGGTGTCTAATACCTTCAACCAGTTGTTTTTTTTAATAATCTGTCTAATTTTTTTAGTTGTTATCAGTGGGAAGGTTGCTCTGAACTACCTAGTCTGCCATAATTTAATACAGTTATTTTCATTATACATTGTTGCAAGTAGATGGCCAATTTGGAAAGAATAGACCGATGTGACCATATTAAGGAAATAGTACAACCAAAAGCTTTCTTGTTAACCTCACGGCTTTAAAACTTTACTTTCAAACATGGGGACATATTGCATACATTACAGTTTTGATTTTTATAATCTTTTATTTCAGCTCGTGATGCTGATGAGCGAGAGAAGTGGATCCATGCCTTAGAAGAAACAATTCTTCGACATACTCTCCAGCTTCAAGTAAGAGTGTTTACATGGTTTCTGTTCATTCATTTTTTTGTTTGTTTTTGCTTCTTAAATAACTGTGATATAATGTAATGAGAGTTTTTAATTTCTAAGTTGCCCATTTTCTACTTTATAAATGTGACTATATATAGTAAAGCCATGTCATGTCATTTCTTTTGCTTTCTGGAGGGAAAAATACTAATTTCTGTCTTGAAATAAGATAGTACAAGGCAATGTTGAAAGTGAAATGTTATGTTAAAATGTGCCAGATTCATTTTTTAAATTTAGTATTTATATAGTTGGTTATTGACATAACTGAGCTATATAATTGTATATGACAATAGACAAGTGCCGAGAAATAGTCCTCACTTTCTTGCTATAGGGTTTGGCTGTTACCATATGTATGGTTAGCACTCTTAGGGGTGAAAAGGAAAGAAAACTCAATCTAAACTAGTTTAAGAAAAAAGCAGATATTCTGGCTTAGGTGTGGTTTGATGTATGTGTTTAAACGATGTCGTGAGGACCCACATCCTCCATCTCTATTGCTAGGTTCCAATATCTCTGGGTTGACTTCATTTTCAGATAGACTCTCCCCTTGTGATGGCAAAATGGTTGCAGCAATTTCACCCTCATTGTAGGAACTCCAAATCCATAAAAAAAAAAAAAAAAATTTATTTATTTTTTTTTTAGGAGACTATTTATTCTGGACCGTAACAGGATTAGTAAGATTAGCTCTGGTCACCTTAGCTTGAGTCATTTGTCCAATCCTGACCGATCAGGGTTTCAGACCTGGTCTCAAACATTCTTGGAGCTGAGATGTGTCTGACTTCACCAGAAATACATTGCTGATTGGGTAGCAGATGGTTCCCTCAAGCAGAGTCAGAATGAGGAAAGAAGATGCTGGGTGATAAAAGCAATAAATATCTAGCACACCATATTGATGGCACTTATCTATGTTTATTCTTCAGTAACAGAGCTTGTATTTGTGGTATATAGAGGGGTTTGTTTTGGTATTTTGATTTAGAGGATTGAATTGTAGAAAACTGATATTTTATAACCCTCCTCTTTCTGCTTACCTTCATCCTGCACCAGGAATTGGTTCATTAGACAAAGTTGTATAGGGCATCCTACTTTCTGCAAGATGGTGATCTCTCTGTCACTTCAAAGTATTTAAGTAGATGCTTAAACATTACTGGAAGATGTGTTACAAAAGGACTGTAAGAAATAAATTTGGATTTGAACTAGGAGATCCTGTCGTTACTCTATGAGTTCTGTTTTTTAAAAGCAACTTTATAATTTCTTTTTAAACAGTTTTATGAATGAATAAAGCATTAGTTCAGCAAATTTGTGGTCCAGTAAAAAGATAAGTGTTTTAATAATCATATCAGACTGAATATGGCAGGTAAGATCCCCCCATCACTTCTGATTATACTGACGTTCAAGTCTCTCCATGATTTGCTCTCAGCCTCCCCTTCTGGACGTTTCTTCCACCATACCCGTATATAAACTTTCTATTAGAGTGCTGTTGCTCATTTGCTCCCTTCTGAACACATCTTGTTTATTTCTGACCTCCACATTCTTGCTTATGATATTCTCTCTCTTTAAAACGCCGTTTTCCTTCGCTCTGCTCCTTTCTACCTTTACATGCTGTCTGCTTTCTTCAAAGCCCAGTTAAGAACTGACCTCTTTTGTGGAGCTGGAGCCTTCTCTGACTGAAACCCCTCCCACTCAGTAATCTTTCTTTTGAAGTCCGTACTGGTTGCACTATTCACTAAGTCCTTATCGTATTCATCTTGTTTATCTTTTCAAGTATGTATAACTTCTACCTCCCCAGTTAGGATGTATATACTCTTTCAAGTCAGGTACCTAATTTGACTCAATTTTGGAGTTTATGAGCTTGTTAAGAAGAGAGCTTATATGTCTTTGGGAATAAATAATAAGAAGAAAAGGACAACCTTGAGAAGTCTAAGTCTTCTGAGAGCATTGATAGGTTGTCAAATACATATAATACAAAAGAATTTGTTTTTCCCTTAAACTTAAAGCATGGAGAAGATAGGACATTTGGAAATAAGGAATTAAATGTTAATTTCAAGTGGCAAAGAGGTAAAGATTGTCTTCCCAGAGGCAGTGACATGTAGTGAAGAACTTGACTCTGGAGCCAGAATGTCTGTGTTTATATCCCAGCACCACCACTTAAATGTAACCCTTGACATTGAACTTAATCTCTTTCAGTTCCAGTGTCCTCATCTATAATATAAAGATAATAAAAGCAGCTACATGGGGTGTTCTTATGATTAAATGAGTTAAATGCAAACTGCTTGAATAATGCCTACCTGTGGAAACCCTGGTGGCTTAGTGGTTAAGAGCTATGGCTGCTAACCAAAAGGTTGGCAGTTCAAATCCACCAGGTGCTCCTTGGAAACCCTGTATGGCAGTTCTACTCTGTCCTTTAGAGTTACTGTGAGTCGGAATTGACTCTATGGCAGTGGGTTTTGTTTTGTTTTGTTTTAATGTAAGAATTGGAAACCCTGGTTGCCTAGTGGTTAAGAGCTATGGCAGTTTGAATCTACCAGGTGCTTCCTGGAAACCCTATGGGGCAGTTCTGCTCTGTCCTATAAGGTCGCTATTGAGTCAGGATCGACTCGACAGTAACGGGTTTGGTTTTATGTAAGAATTTGATAAATGTTAGCTGCCGTTACTAATACTACAGCTACTACACCTGCCATTCCCACTTCCAGTGCCAGGCATTCTAATAATGTTCAATAACTATTTATTAAATGGGGAAATAATTTAAGGAAATTAAGGAACAAATAGGTGACATACAGTTTTTTATCCTATTGCTATTTATTGAGTACAAACCCAGTGCCATTGAGTCAATTATGACTCATAGCAGCCCTACAGGACAGAGTAAAACTGCCCCATAGAGCTTCCAAGGAGCGCCTGGCAGATTCGAACTGCCAACCCTTTGGTTGGCAGCCGTAGCACTTAACCACTACGCCACCAGGGTTTCCTGTTGAGGACAACATATTATCTATTAGGCACTGTGGGGTATGTGCCCTTCAAATGGGAGAAGAGATTCAATGCTAGCAACCTACATTTTAAATATATCCATGTACCCACAACTGTGCTAGGTTATTTTCTTTCATTATTTTATTTTGTTATAAAATATATATTTTTGACCTCAGTTTGTAGATGAGGAACCTTTCTACTACGTAACACTGCTTCCCAATCAAACACTTGGCCTATTTACATGTCCTCCTTTTCCATTGAAATTCATCTTTACTTTAACTATTAAATTACAGTGCTTTGGCCTTGTCATTACTAAGAGATGCACCACTTCCGTATATTGAATTAAAAAGTGTTTTCTCTTTGACCAGTTTTCTTATTGTCAACCTCTCCCACTTTACTTCTTCTGAACTTCTCTCATTTTGATCTGAGCCCTACTCCATTTTTTTCCTGCTCATTCGTACTTTTCTAATTTTGCTTCTCATTTCCCTGTGTAGGCTTTATGGTCTGCTTTTTTAACATTCATTTTGTTATCACCCATAGAATTTCTTGTCCTGGGACTTTTGTGCTGTATACCATCCTGGTCTCCATTTTTCAGCGTACCTGTTATCTGTTTTCTTTGCTTCTAGCACTGTTAGAGGCCACAAAAGCAAGATGGCTCTATCACAATTTTAATTTTGTCTGATTTTAATTGCATGGAGACCCTGGTAGCATAGTGGCTAATTACTATGGCTGCTAACCAAAAGGTCGGCAGTTCAAATCCACCGGGGCAGTTCTACTATGTCCTGTAGTGTCACTATGAGTAAGGATCAACTTGACGGCAAGGGGTTTGGTTTTTGGTTTTTTTAAATTGCATATCCATTACTACTTAACAGTCTTCTTATTGACTTCTAATGGAATCTCCACAGTGGAATCTTTTTCATTAGTATTGAGTGTCTAATTACAGTCTTGATCCCTTTTTCACGAAAAAGAGTTTTTCCTTCTTCAGCATTTCTTAGTGACTTCACCTATACTTCTCTGCTTCTCATACTTTAAAGAAAAAAATATTCTCACTTTCCCACCGTTAAGACTACACCCATACTCTTGACTGCATAATGCTTCCTATTAGATTGTGACTTTTTTTTTTTTACTCCTTCTCCCTCTAGCAGCCTCCAGCATAGATTTACCTAAAGCTTATGTATGGATGACTTTTGTTTCTTCCTCTAATCTCTATATCTCTTTTCATATGTAATTTTAGAACTACATTTCTTCCTTTTGGATTTTGCCAGTTAGATGTCTCCGTAGGTCTCAAACTGAACGTGGCTAATACTGAGCTTGTCATCTCTCTCTTCCCCACACCTAGCTCTTTAATTTTTCTGTTTCTATTAATTCTCTGAGCCATTGAGGTTTGAAAGTTTAGAGTCTTTTTAGGTAATAACTTCTAACCTGCCAGACCCAAGGTCTCTTCATTTATATTTATATCTCTCCTCTCACTTTCCCCATCTTTGCCACAACCCTAGTTCAGGTTTCTGATACAAATTGCCTACACTATTCCTGGCCCCATGCTTTTACTCCTGCTGTTTTCTTTAAATCCTCACCAGTCCCAGTCCTCAAATTTGTCTCTGTCAGATTTCTTTCCAATCGTTCAAGGCCCAGCACACCTATTACGTGTTTCTCCATTCTTATCACTATAATATAAAACAGTCTTCCTTAACCTCTGCCGTACTTTCTACTTTCTTGTAGCCCATATAACATTCTAAAAAACACCAGTTGCTGTTGAGTTGATTCCAACTCATGGCACCCACGTGTGTGTCAGAGTAGAATGGTGCCCCATGGTTTTCAACGGCTAGTGTTCAGAAGTAGATCACCAGGCCTTTCTTCTGAGGTGCCTCTGGGTGGTCTAGAACCACCAGCCTTTCAGTTAGCAGCCGAGTGCATTAACTGTTTGTATCGCACACTCCATATAACATTCTGTCTGATAATAATAATAATAACAACAGCAACTAACGTTATTGACGTTAGGTGCCTTCAAGTAAGTTCTGACTCATGGCGACCCTAGTGTACAACAGAATGAAACATTGCTTGGTCCTTGCCATCCTTCATAATTGTTGTTATGCATGAACCATTGTTGCAGCCACTGTGTCAATCCATCTTGTTCAGGGTCTTCCTCTTTTGCTGACCCTGTATTTAACCAAGCATGATGTCCTTTTCCAGGGACTGGTCCCTCCTGATAACATGTCCAGAGTATGTGAGACAAAAGCTTGCCATCCTTGCTTCTAAGGAACATTCTGGCTATACGTCTTCCAAGACAGATTTGTTCATTCATCTGGCAGTCCATGGTATATTCAATATTTTTCGCCAACACTGTACTTCACAGGCATCAATTCTTCTTTGGTCTTCCTTATTCATTTTCCAGCTTTCACGTTTATATGAGGCAATTGAAAATACCATGGCTTGGGTCAGGTGCACCTTAGTCCTCAAAGTGACATCTTTTGCTTTTTAACACTTTAAAGAGGTCTTTTGCAGCACATTTGCCCAATGCAATACATCATTTAATTTCTTGACTGCTGCTTCCATGGATGTTGATTGTGGATCCAAGTAAAATGGAATCCTTGACAACTTTAATATTTTCTCTGTTTATTATGATGTTGCTTATTGGTCCAGTTCTGAGGATTTTTTGTTTTGTTTGTGTTGAGGTGTAATCCCTACTGAAGGCTGTAGTCTTTGATCTTCATTAGTAAGTGCTTTAAGTCCTCTTCGCATTCAGCAAGCAAGGTTGCATCGTCTGCATATCGCAGGTTGTTAATGAGTCTTCCTCTAATCCTAATGCCATGTTCTTCTTCATATAGTCCAGCTTCTGTGATTATATGCTCAGCATACAAATTGAATAAGTATGGTGAAAGAATATACCCCTGATGTAGACCTTTCCTGGCTTTAAACCATGCAGTATCCCCTTGTTCTGTTGGAATGACTGCCTCTTGGTCTATGTAAAGGTTCTTCATGAGCGCAATTAAGTGTTCTGGAACTCCTATTCTTTGCAATGTTATCCATAATTTGTTATGATCCACATAGTCAAATGAAATGCCTTTGCGTAGCCAGTAAAACACAGGTAAACATCTTTCTGGTACTCCCTGCTTTCAGCAAAGATCTGACATCAGCAATGAGATCCTTCATGCCATATCCTCTTCTGAATCTGGCTTGAATTTTTGGCAGTTCCCTTTTGAGGTACTGCTGCAACTGTTTTTGAATGATATTCAGCAGAATTTTACTTGTGTGTAATATTAATGATGTTGTTTGATAATTTCTGCATTCTGTTGAATCACCTTCCTTTGGAATGGGCACAAATATGGATCTCTTCCAGTCGGTTGGCCAGGTAGCTATCTTCCAAATTTCTTGGCATAGACCAGTGAGCACCTCCAGCGCTGCATCCTCTATCTATTCACAGTTTCAAAACCGCTTCCATATTTTAGGTATCTGTTAGAACAGCATCCCACTCTCTCAATACCAAACATTTCACTTGGTATTCCGTCTATTCCTGGAGCCTTGTTTTTCACCAAAGTCTTCAGTGCAGCTTAGACTTCATCCTTCAGTACCATTGGTTTTTGATCATGTGCTGCCTCCTACAATGGGTGAATGTCAACCAAATCTTTTTGGTACAGTGACTGTGTATTCCTTGCGTCTTCTTTTGATGGTTCCTATGTCGTTCAGTATTTTCCCCATAGAACCCTACGCTATTGCAACCTGAGGCTTGAATTTTTTTCTTCAGTTCCTTCAGCTTGAGAAATGTCAAGCGTGTTCTTTCCTTTTGGTTTTCTAACTCCAGGTCTTTGCACATTTCCTTATAATACTTTACTTTTTTTTCTTGAGCTGACCTTTGAAATCTTCTGTTCATCTCTTTTACTTTATTTACTTCATCTGTTTGCTTTAGCTACTTTGTGTTTAAGAGCAAGTTTCAGAGTCTGTTCTGACATCCATTTTGGTCTTATCTTTCTTTTCTGTGTTTTTAATGACCTTTTGCTTTCTTCATGTAGGATATCCTGGATGTCATTACACAACTCGCCTGGTCTTGGTCATTAGTGTTCGGTGCGTCAAATCTGTTCTTGAAATGGTCTCTAAATTTAGGTGGGATATACTCAAGATTGTATTTTGGCTCCATGGACTTGATCTAATTTTCTTCAGCTTCAACTTGCATATGAGCAATCGATGACCTGTTCCGCAGTTAGCCTTGCTCTGACTGATGATATTGAGCTTCTTCATCATCTCTTTCCATAGATGTAGTCAATTTGATTCCTGTATAGTCCATCTGGTGAGGTCCACATATAGTCACTGTTTATGTTACTGAAAAAAGGTATTTGCAATGAAGAAGTTATTGGTCTCAGAAAATTCTATCATGCGCTCTCTAGCATCATTTCTATCACCAAGGCCGTGTTTTCCAACTACTGACCCTTCTTCTTGGTTTCCAACTTGCGCATTCCATCCACCAGTAATTACCAGTGTATCTTGATTGCATGTTAGGTCAATTTCAGATCAACTAACATTAGAGCACTTCTTATGTGCCAGAAACGGTGTGGGCTTTACATGCTTTATCTCTTTTAATAGTATGATATTATGTAACTGATTTCTGCCCCAGAGATTGTAAATTTCATGAGGATATATATAGAGAGAGAAACCCTATATTGCTGGTAATATGTTTCCAAGTGTCCTGGGCAAAGCCCAACAGGTGCTATCCAAACTTCTGACTGGTTTGAGATGTAGCATGTTACAGTAGAAATGCTTTAGAGACAGGCCAACCAGAATTTGGGTCCTGGCTCTGCCCTCTTACTAGTTGAGTAATCTGGGGCATGTGCTAAATTTCTGGCAAGCCTCAGTTTCCTCATCTTTAAAACTAGGTATGAAGACTCAACAAAGTAGTTGTGTTAAGATATTATAATATCCCCCCCAACATATAAAGCCCTAGCACATAGAAAGTGCTTAACAAATGTTAGTTCCATTCTGATTAAATGTAAATCCATCCAGATTATCTCTTCTATCTTTTTCCTTTCCTTCTCTCTTTCCTCTCTTCCTTCCCTTCCCATTGTTCCTGCTCCGCTGTGGGTATCAGAAATTGTAACTAGGATAGTCTGAGGATGGGAGAAGACAACTAAATTCCTCTTTTTCCTTTTAAATCCTATGAAAGTTGAGTTTCCAATAGTCATTTGAAATTTGTTGTATGTTAATTTGTGGTATTTTTTTAATGTCTTTACCCCCAACTAAATTAGGAAGCTTCTTGAAGGGAGGGCTACTGAATCTCTTAATCCCCTCCTCTTATCCTGTAGAAGGTGTTCAGTGGATGTTTGATACTGATTAATGGAGGGAAACCATTCAGATTCTTTATTTACCCTAGTAACCTTTAGTGGAGTTTTTGGATAGCATAAATAGTTAAGCACTCAGCTGATAACCAGAAGGTTGGTGGTTTCAGTACACCCAGAGGCATCTCAGAAGAAAGCCTTGGTTATCTACTTCTGAAAAAATCAGCCATTGAACACCCTACGGAGCATAGTTCTACTCTGACGTACATGGGATTGCCATGAGTTGGAATCCACTTGGTTTGGCTGAGTTAGTAATATTTAGCACAGCCTGAATACTGAGAGACTGCTAAGCAAGGAATTGATCACTGAAAGGAGACTCAGTCAATAGGATGTTACATCCTATAGGTTTTGTAGTATCTTATATCTGGTATAGGGCCATTATGAGTCAGAATCAACAATGGTTTTTTTTTTTGGTGGGGGGGGTTTATATTGTATAAGTGAATTATAACAGCTTGTCTGGATAACATAAAAAAATTCTTTTTTTTTTTTTAATAGAGATGTAAAAATAAGCCTTATTAACTTGAGTATGTTTGGGCCTATTTTAGAAAAAGCTCTTATAGCCCAGGATGCTGATATGTAAGGTATCGCATCATGCTCTTACCATGTTTTTACTCAATGTGAGCTGTGAGCGTTATCTTTTTTTTTGCCAACTGCACCCCCCCCAGGTATTTTCATAAGGGTGCTGTACTGTAAGTGCACTGTAAGTACAGTATGCTAGTTTTTAAGCATAGTTCCCTTTCAAAAATACCTGGGGTGGGGGGGGCATGGTTGGCAAAATAACGTAAAATGCTCACATTATTTGTATATAAATAGGATACTTAGAAGTGGGCAAATGTAAAGCTAGGTATAAATTTATTATGCTAATGATCTTAGGGAACTACACACCCGAAAGAAAAATTCAAATTAAATACACACAAAACACAAAGCAGTAAAATCTAAATTAATACTGGTTTTGGCCAGTAGGTATAAAACCTCAGCAAACAACAAACCTCAACCTACCATGTGAAAATGATACTGTTAGGATATAGGTTCTTTTTAAGTTTCGCACGCATACACCATCGTGTGGAATGTGATGACTCTATCATATTACCACTTTTCTCTGTTCTCTGGGAAACCTTATTTGTACAGCACACTAAAGCACTTCTGTGACAATTAAAGCAGTAGTGGTTGGTGCCAAGATGATTATAAACACAAACAGTGGAAATGAAATGACTTGGTAGCACTTGGTTTTAAGGTTGGTACTGAGCTGGTTCAGTGTATGGTTATACCAGTGTTCATAGATGATGAGAAGTAGAAATACAGAAGATTGTTGCAGAGACTTACAGATTCCGGTTTGAAAACACTCATAGATACTTTGAGTGGTGTAGAGCTTTAGTGTTCTACTTTTATACTATAAATGAGTTGATATTTAAAATATTTTATACTAAACGGCTTCTGTGATTATTCTTTGGACCAAGAATTTGGGCTATAATTTTTCCTCTTACGAAGAGTTTATATAGGCCAGTATAGACTATCTTCAAATGGTTATCCAATTGAAATTTCATTGCTACTGTCTTGCTATTTTATAATTTCTCCTTTTTACTGTTTGTTCACTATCCTCTGGCTTTGATCTCAAGCCCCTTAGAAAGGGCATGATACCTTGTGTAAGAATATTGGTAAGGGAGGAGGCTAAGAGATAAGCGTTCGGTTGTTAGAAATTTCACTAACCAGAAATGCTATTGAATCTGTGGGTAAAACATCATTATACATAAAGGCGATGTGATAGGATTCATATTGCAAATCATTATCAACGCTGAAAAATCGTCATTCTGAAACCTTTTTTTCAGAAGAAGATACTTTCGTATGATAGTTATATATCTGCCACACTTTTATAATAGACAACCAGAAATTTAGTATTTAAGGTGCAGTTTAGGAGAGTAACTGAGAAATTAATCTGTAATATATTCTGACTCCACCCTAATTTACTATAATGGCTTATGTGTCTAACTGGGTAACTAGGGTAAATGGAAATCTTTTGCATGCTTTTCTTGAGTGTTACGCTACTTCACTGAAGATTAGCGTTAACATACCTTTCCATCTCTCAATCTGTAAAGATACGTTAACTGCTACTGTATTGTTTCCCTTGGCATCATTAGACTTTATTTTTTGTATCACATAGACAAATAGATGTATTTTGTTCTTCTCTGTTGAAGCCGTTTGTTTGCCAAAGGAAATTACTGCGAAATAGATGTGTCAGCCCTTCCACAGGTAAAGTAGTACGGAGAAGTAGCCAGTTACTTGGGTTTCCTATAACAAAGGAAGATTCCCCTGAGGGCTGTTGCCAATGTCTTTGCCACTAATGAGGGTAGACAATTTTCTGGCTCCTAAATTGGAACTTAGCATTCTAGGATTCATTTTTCTTATTGACTTTGTTGTACTAGTGGTGTCTTGTCTACCCTGAACTCTCAGGAAACAATGAAGAATAGATGGTTCAGTTTTATAGACAGATGAAGGTTATTCCTTTATTTATTTTAACTGTGTTTTTATGGAAGTCTTTTAGAACTTACTGTATATTTTCATGCCTTTATAAAAATAAAGTTTAAAAACTTTTTTTTTTTAATTAATTTTTATTAAGCTTCAAGTGAACATTTACCATTCCAATCAGTCTGTCATATGTAGGTTTACATACATCTTAAAAATATGGAACGCTTCACGAATTTGCGTGTCATCCTTGCGCAGGGGCCATGCTGATCTTCTCTGTATCGTTCCAATGTTAGTATATGTGCTGCCGAAGCGAGCACAAAGTTTAAAAACTTTTAAAGTTGTGCATACTAAGTGCAGAACATACAGAGAATTCAGAAAAGTTATTGGCAAATATTTACTGAGTACTTCTTGTGTTCCATGCACTATACTTGATAAAGAGGATGTAATCGTGAATAAACTAGACATGGCTCTTGCCTTTATGGAGTTCGGTCTAGGATAAAGAAGAAATAAAAATCATAATGAAGATGAATTTTTTAAAAACTACAATAAAATAATGACACAATAACACATGCTTTTTTATGAATTATTTATTGCACTTTAAGTGAAAGTTTACAATTCAAATCAGTTTCTCACACAAAAACTTATACAGACATTGTTATGTGACCCTAGTTGCTCTCCCTATAATGTGACAGCACATTCCTCCTCTCCACCCTGTACTTTCTGTGTCCATTCAACCAGCTCCTGTCCCCCTCTGCCTTCTCACCTTGCCTCGGGACAGCAGCTGCCCCCTTGCCTCGGGACAGCAGCTGCCCACTTAGTCTCATGTGTCTACTTGAGCTAAGAAGCACACTCCTCACCAGTATCAATTTATGTCTTAAAGTCCAATCTAATCTTTGTCTGAAGAGTTGGCTTCAGAAATGGTTTTAGTTTTGGGCTAACAGAGAGTCAGAGGGCCACATCCTCTGGGGTCCCTTCACTCTCAGTCAGACCATTAAGTCCTGTCTTTTTACTAGAATTTGAGTTCTGCACCCCACTTTACTCCTGCTCCATCAGGGACTGTCTGTCATGTTCCCTGTCAGGGCAGTTATTGGTGGTAGCCGGGTACCATCTAGTTCTTCTGGTCTCAGGCTGATGGAGTCTCTGGTTTATGTGGCCCTTTCTGTCTCCTGGGCTAATATTTTCCATGTGTCTTTGGTGTTCTTCATGCTCCTTTGCTGTAGGTGGGTTGGGACCAACTGAGGCATCTCAGATGGCTACTTCCTAGTATTTAAGACCCCAGATGCCATTCACCAAAGTGGGATGCAGAACATTTTCTTAATAAACTTTGTTATGCCAATTGACCTAGAAGTCACCTGCAATCATGGTACCCACACCCCCGCCCCTGTTACTCTCTCCCTTGAAGTGTTTGGTTGTATTCAAGAAATAGCTTTTGGTTTAGTCCAGTTGTGCCAACTTCCCCTGTACTGTATGTTGTCCTTCATTTCGTCTAAAATAATTCTTGTCTACTATTTAGTTAGTGAATACCCCTCTCCTTTCCTCCCTACCCTCGTAACTATCAAAAAATGTATTCTTCTGTGTTTAAACCCTTTCTTGAGTTCTAATAATAGTAGTCTCATATAATATTTGTCCTTTTATGACTGATTAATTTCAGTTAGCATCATGCCATCCAGATTCATCCATGTTATGAGATGTCTCACAAATTCATCATTGTTCTTTATCGTTGCATAGTATTCCATTTGTGAATAAACCATAATTTGTTTATCCATTCTTGTTAACAGTGCTCCAGTGAACATGAGTGTGCATGTATCTATTCATGTGAGAGCTCTTATTTCTCTAGAATATATTCCAAGGAGTGGAATTGCTGGGTCGTATGGTACTTTCTATTTCTAGCTTTTTAAGGAAGCACCAAATCGATTTCCAAAGTGGTTATACCATTTTACATTCTCACCAGCAGCGTGTAAGTGTTCCAGTCTGTCCACAACCTCTCCAACATTTATCATTTTGTGTCTTTTTGATTAATGCCAGCCTCTTGGGGATGAGATGGTATCTCATTGTAGTTTTGATTTTCATTTCTCTAATGGCTACTAATTGTGAGCATTTCCTCATGTATCTGTTAGCTGCTTGAATGTCTTCTTTGGTGAAGTGCCTGTTCATATCCTTTGCACATTTTTTAATTGGGTTATTTTTCTTTTTGTTGTTGAGGTTTTGCAGTATCTTGTAGATTTCAAAAAATTTTTTCCAGTCTGTAGGTTGTCTTTTTACTCTTGTGGTGAAGTCTTTGGATGAGCTTAAGTGTTTGATTTTTAGGAGCTCCCAGTTATCTAGTTTCTCTTCTGGTGTTTGTGCATTGCTAGTAATGTTTTGTATAGTGTTTATGCCATGTGTTAGGGCACCTAGCATTGTCCCTTTTTTTTTCTTCCATGCTCTTTATTGTTTTAGATTTTATATTTAGGTCTTTGATCCTCTTATAAAATTTTTATAAACAATGTAGAAGCATATATAATAAAAATAATGCATTTCCCACATTCTTTCCCTAGGGATAAACTTGTAGTTCTCATTTGTTAACGTCCTAATACTGATGACTGGATAAAAAATGGAGCATTTACAATGAATAGTACATAATACAAAGCGGTTTCACCCATCTTGTGATCGGGAGCTGTGTATCTCTAACCAAATTTGAAAATTCAGATGCTTTAATGAAATATACATGTTGTTTCAGAAGAAAGTTAAGTGACTGATACAGAATTTTACTTTTAAAAATCAGGGCAATAATACCTATCTAATTAAAAAAATTAAATTGTACTGAAAGGTGCATGTAGAAAAACAATGACCTCCTGTCCTTCTTTCTCCATTTTGTACCTTAGTCATTTTCAACTCTTTTAGCTGTTTATTCTGCTATTTTCATAGCATAGTACCTGGTACTTCATTCAACAGACATTAAACACCTAATACATGCTGGATACAGTGGTGAACAAGACAACACACTATTATACCCACTGTGGTTTGCATAGAGGATGTTTGATAATGCATTGAGAATTGCAAGCAATCTACAAACTAACTTTTGGCACATGGTAGACCTGATCGTAAGGTAGGGACTGCTTGTACCATATGACAGGTGGTGTATTTATTTAATCTGTGTGGAATTTTATTGGCTGACTTTAGTTTTGAGACTTCTGGATACTGGTAAGACAAAATAGTAAAGCTAGAAACCTTGCTTTAGAAAGTTGTCTTTTAATGTTATCTGCTCCAGCAATTTGGCCTGAGCTGCTAGGCAAATGCCTAGGGGATATATGATTTGACTTCTTAACATTTTTCTTCCTTTTTTTAAATCTGTTGCTACCAAAAGTATTTGTTACCTATGTCCAAGATGACATCAGGGCAGAATGTGATCTTTTTGGTGACATTATTACGTTGTCTAGAAGAAATAATTATGAAAGTAGTACATGAATTCTGTATAGTTATTTTTTCCTTTTCACCAAAATAGCTATAGGTAGAGTTTGCCTATTTTTGACCCAGGACTTCTTGCCATTTTAAAGACATCTCCTCTCCCAACCTCCCCGCTCCCCCCGCCCCCGCCAAAACTTAGTGTTTTGATTTTTCTCAATTGTTTTTATACCTCTTGATCACCATATTTTATGTTTTTATCCTGAACAAAGAAATTAGGTAGCAATTTAATTTAACCACTTAATAGCTTTAATTAAGTAGTTCAGTGGTAAGTGTTAAAGATTCTTTTGATTAATGTGTTAGAAATCAGTTGTCATATGTGGGTTTATGATCACTGAGCTTCCTTCTGAAACAACTTATAAGTTTCATTAAAAACACTTGAGTTGCCAAATTTGGTTAGAAGTACCACAGCTTCCTGGCACAAGATGGGTAAAGTTGCTTTGGATTATGTAATTACTTTTCATTTTAAATGCTCCATTTTTTATGCATATTAACTTTTACGCTAGATAGGTAGCTGCCATTGAGTAGACTCTGACTCGTGACAACCGTATGTACAACAGATGAAACGTTGCACGGTCCTGTGTTGTCCTCATCATCACCAGCATGTTAGAATCCATGGTTGCAGCTGCTACGTCAGTGCATTTCACCAAGGGTCACCCATGCCGTTGTTGGCCTTCTCCTTCACCAAACATAATGTCCTTCTCTAGCGACTGACTCCTCCTGATGACATGCCTAAAGTAAGTGAGTCAGTGTTCTATTGTGATCTTATAAGGTTTTCATTGGCTAATTTTCGGAAGTAGGTCACCAGGCCTTTCTTCTTAGTCTGTCTTAGTCTGGAAGCTCTGCGGAAACCTGTCCACTGTGGGTGACCTTGCTGGTATTTGAAGTACTGGCAGCATAGCTTCTAGCATCATTGCAACATGCAAACCACCATGGTACGACAAACTGACAGATGGGTGGTGGAACTTTACACTAGGATTAGGAAAATGAGAACTGTGTATCTCTAACAAATAGTTTCCTTTACTGTTAAACTGTGAAAATGTGAACATTGGACTGTAGCTGTGACCTCTTTAAATATGTAATTAGAACATTAAAAAAAAAAAAATCCATTGCTGTGGAGTTGATTCCAACTCATAGCGACCCTATAGGACAGAGTAGACCTGCCCTATAGGGTTTCCAAGGCTGTAAATCTTTACAGAATATATATGCAGTTGAAGAAAACTCAGTAGCATTGTTAAGAGACTTTCATAAATCATATTCTCCAGTATTATTAACACTTAAATAAATTGATAAAAAATGAAGGATAATTTGGTCCACTAATTTTTTACGAGAGCTTAACTATTTATATTGTCAAAATGACAGTGCATTGGATTTTGAAATTACTGACCCCTAATGATGGTGATGGGAGATTTGGAGGACACTTAAAAAAATAATAATAGTCTGACACTTTGTGAGGGACTATTATGTACAAAGTCCTTGATGACCCCATTGGTCTTTCAATGTAGTTGAGGAGATAAGACATAGCCATGAAAGAACTGGTAAGCAAGAATTATATAAATATCTTTTAGGGTCACACAGTACAATACATAGAATTGGAGCTGTAGTTTTTTTTTTTTTACCCCCCATGCCTGGAGAACTGTTTAAAATGTTAATTTTTTTTTAATATGGAATTAAGTCCTTAGGGCTGCCAGGCACAAAACGAACTGCTAGAAAAGCAGATATTAAAGGAAAATTTAAAAGGGTATTAATGAGGGTTAGACATTGACCTTGCCCATCTGGCAAAATTAATGTATTTTTTCCTCCATTTCTGTTTATAGTTGGATTGATATTTATCACAAAATTGATGTTTATTTCCAGAATCATTTATGATAGGAAATTCATTATTGAGCACTTAATATGTGCCACACATTCTTTTAAATACTGAGGATACAGGGTTGAACAAAATCAAGATAGGATCCTTACCTCGTTGAGCTTTCAGTCTAGTGAGGAAAACATTCATTAAAGAATAGCAGAAATAGCAGAATAATGGTTGTCAGGGTTGACTGCAGAAGGGCACAAAAAAAAAATTATAGGATGATGGAAATAAATGTTCTTATGTCTGATTGTCACGGTGGTTACATGTGTTTAGGCATTTGTCAAATTATATTGAACTGTCCATTTTGCATGGGCGCATCTTTATTGTATGTAAATTATGACTCAAAAAGTCAATTAAAAAGAATAACACAAATAAATGTAAAATTATAGCTGTGATAAGTTCCACAAAGGAGAGTTACATGAACTGTAAGAACATACAAGACTTGAAATAGGCAGACAGATCTGAAACAACTTCCCTGAGGAAATGATACTGAGTAGAAGTTAACTAAGTGAAGAGTGGGAATTGGTGTCAAGCAGGCAGTATTAACAACAACAAAAAAAAAAACAGCATGTGCCAAGTCCCTGAGGTTGGAAGGTGCATGGCAAATTAAACTTGAAAAAGGCCATCATGTGGAGGGCAGAAAATTAGGAGGTGACACGTATAAGATGGAGCTAGGAGCTACTTTGCAGGCCCTTGTTAAAGATTTTAAGTTGTATTCTTAGCACAGCGGGAAGCTGTTGAAGTTCCTTAACTGGAGTGGGGTTGGGGGAGCAATAAGAGTAATGAAATTGTTTTGGCACTAGTACTCAGGCTACAGGATTCAGAATTGAGTGGAGGGGCCACGGCAGATTCTGGAAGATTTTAGTAAGGAGGTAATTGCAAGAGACTGGGACTTGTAATAGGGTGATGGTCATGGAGGGAAGTGGACTGAATTGAGAATATATTTAGGAGGTAAAAATGACAGGACGACGGTGGGTTGAATGTGGAATGAGGGAATTGTCAAGAGGACTGCTAAATTTATGGTTTGCATTTTTTTTTTTTTTTTTAATGTTAGGAGGAATGGGAATGATTTTACATACTGAGGTAGGGGTAGCACTGGACCAAAGCCAGGCTTTTGAGGAGTGGGTCCAAGAAGAGAATGCATTTGGCATTGAATATTTTGAAGCATTTATATAAAACTAAAGATATCTTTAACATCGAGTATAGCTGTTGAGCTTATTTATTCAGCAAGCATAAACTGAGCCTTTGTGCAGTGTGCACCGTGCTAGTTTTTGTAGGGGGTACTAGTACAGCTACAAAAATTAATGAGATACACAGGAGTTTAGGGAAGGGAGAGGGAAAGGAGATTGTCTTCCAGATCTGTAGGTCGGTCATTTTTTTGATTTCCTGCCGAGATCCCCTTAAGTCCTAACTTTTTATCTAATTTGAAGTTATACGCCATTTGTGAAGCATCTTCACAAGCCACCGACATTCCTTATGGGGCTGTGGCACAACAGCAGCCCATGATGTCTCACCAGATTAATATAAATACTAATATAAAACATACGCACCCAGGCTTTTGTTTATTGATATAGTATCCTTTCCTCATACCCTCTCCTTCTCCAACGCGACACAAACAACTTTCAGGAAGTAAGCAAAATCAGTTTGCAAGATGAAACGTCTGGGCCCAGGTTCCACAGCTGCCAGAATAGTGGTGATGGCGAGCTAGAATTCGGTGTGTGTAGGCGTTTCGTTTCTGTGACCGGTATCTCCCCCAGTCGCCACCCAGAGAGAATATGCGGGACTGGAGCCCCGCGGCCAAGTTGAGCTCCTTCGAGTAACAACCTCCTTTTCCTGGCGGTGGTGTCGGCGCGGTGGGACAGTGGCCGCGTGTCCCGAGGAGCAGGTTCCGGCGCATAAGTGTTGCGCCAGCCCCCTACCCGCAAGGTGAGCCGTGGGCCCCACGAGGAGGCGGCCACGTGGGTCGAGTTTGGGAGTGGGCGGTGCCGGGACCGGGGCCGCGGCTGCAAGCCCCTTCAGCTCCTGGCCGGCTCCCTTTTGCCTCTCCACGCAAAACTGGCCCAACCGCCAATCGTCAGCCACTCACCTTACAGCGGTGACCCGTGGCCAATCGCCAGGGGCCTCTTTGCCAGGAGCCGGGAGGGCCAGCCAATCGGGGCGGCCTCTAGGTCGGGGCCGGACGGGGCGGGGTAGGGGTGGGAGTAGGGGTAAAGAGGGTGTCCCTGGGGAAAGGGCTGACCCGTAGGCTGGGCTGACTGCGCCGCAGCCCAGGGATCCCATCGAGGCGGGAGGAAAAGGGGTGCTCGGGAGCAGCCTCCGGTTCCCTCCCCTGGAGGCACAGAGGGCGGGGTTCCTGGCGAATGGCTTTCTGGCTGGCCACTTGCGGAGTGAGTAGACCCTGAGGGTTTGGGAGACGGGCTGGCCCCCAGCCCTGAATCTGGGTCCCTGCTGCTTGCCCGGGGCCTGCCCCTGGGCGTGAATGTCGCTCTGCTCCAGCCTCCCTCCCGCCGCCCTCTGGGGTGTGTAGGAAGTCTTGGCAGTCCAGGCCCCCTCTTCTCGGAGAGCTTTCACTTCCTTGCTGAGATGGGTTAGAGGCTGAGGGTAGGGGCTTTCTGTTCTACCGAGAGGTCGTTCGCTACTAAGCCAGACTTTGAAGTGAATCTCTTTTTTTACTGGATTCATTTTTGTAAAACTACTTTTTCTTTTCGAAAACTGTCTCAGAGTATTATTTAAACACGAAAGTTAAGCTTTTTATTAATGTGAAAGCTTGATTTTGACCAGTTGCGCATTAATAGAATCTCCAGTTGCAGGCCAGACATTGTTTTTGTTTTATTTTTGGAATTGTATACCTGGCTGGCCTTGTATTTTTGTGTGAAATAATTGTGGATGTTATTATTGTATGTGGGTGGGGAGGGAGGTGGTTTTATGCTTTTGGGGTAGCTTATGCAAAAATATTGAAAACTTTGGAATAGTTTTATGGGTTTATTTAACAACTGAAGGGAAAGGTTTAGGTTCTCTGTCCATCTTAGGTATGGAAAGTTAAGTAAAATGAATAGATCAGGAACCATATTTATGTCATCATGCACTTTATGTTGGCATTCATACTACACAAGTATTTTTGTTAAAAGAGTGAGAAATGTATTAAACAAGAAAACTTATTTTCAGTGATTTAAGGTAACATTTGATTTTACTTGTAGCTGGTCTTTACTTACCTTTAGTTGTATTCAGGAAATTAAAAACAAATCAAGTAATTATTTCCTAGTTTTTCAGTGGCGAAACCAGGAAGGAATCTTAGAGTGGTAGTAGTGGCAGTTTTAAGAGCTTTTGTAGTAAACTTTAAAATTGGAAATTCTCATATAGTTAGCTATGGATCATCTCTGAGAGCATTGCCTATATTAAACCGAGTAGGTAATAAAGCCTTTGATGAATAGTGTTAGCATCTCATTTACTTTTACTTTTTGTGCAGCCCAGCAAGAGACAATTTAAGTAAAAATACCTTTCCAAGTCTAGGGAGGGAAGGTTTATATCACTAAAAACCAGATGTTCAGTCTGAGAGCTTAGAATGGGAAACAAGAAACACACAACAGAGAAGGCAGGATCTGTTTCGAAAGTGCCCTGAGTTTGATTTTGACAAAGATGACATTGTAATTGAAGTGCCCTTAAATAAATACTAGGCATCAAATGCTATTGGTCACATCCATTTTGCTATTTCTAAAGTTCTAGATGGTGTGATTTTTCTTTTTTTTTTTAATACAAAAAGATATTATTTGGTAATAATGTAAGCATTTAGCCATCCATAATTCATCCCCAGTTGATATGAAGATCAGTAGGGAATTTCGTTCAAAATGTATGGTCCAGTTAGGAGAAAACGTTGCGATACCACCATGCTCTGCTGGTCTGAAGGTTGCATAGTTTGTGTTCTGTTGATTGAGAAAGAGGAAGGTGGCAAGAAAACAATCTGAAATCAGGCTTTTATTCTGGAAAGCAAATTCTAGGATGTCCTTTGGGAGATGTTGAGTTGAATCACTAAATTTCTGCTGTACCATGATAACAGATGCTTATAACGATTATTAAGATATATAGACAGTTTTGTGATTACTGTAATGTACTTAGCAGAAAATTATATTTAGGAACATTTTCAATAAAGGTTTAAAGATTGTTATGCTTGAAAACAGTAGTTCTTAAAATTAAGCTGAGTATCCCTCCCTAAATATTTTAATTAAGGTCCTGCTACACACAGTTAGTTGTTGAAAGCCCTATTCCATGTCCTTTATTTTCCATGTCCAGTCACCAGGTCCTCTTAATTCAGCCTTAGTAATATTTCTCAGATTTGGTTTCTTTTCCTTCCCCCTCTGCCCCCGCAGATGATAGTGTTTTAATTTAGGCTGTCAACATCCCTCACCTAGACTTTTGCAAAAACCTTCTAACTAGTATCCCTGGCACTGAATTCCCTTACCCATCCTCTTAATTCAAAAAACAAATCCTACGGAGTCATTCTTATGCTTAAATATCTCTTTTGAGGGTCCTCACTTGCCAGAGTCCAACTGCCTGACATGTCCTTTAAGATTAACAATCTGGTCCTAATTTTTCTCTCTGGAGTCTGGACTCAGCTCCAGGAGCTCCATCCAAGGTGTCCACTCTTAACACTGAAATATTTCTCATTTAGAACATGCCATGGTCTCTCATGGCATCTCTTTAAAGTGCTGAAAAGCAAAGATGTCACCTTGAAGACTAAGGTGCATCTGACCCAAGCCATGTGTTTGCAGTCGCCTCATGTGCATGTGAAAGCTGGGCATTGAATAAGGAAGACCAAAGAATTGATGCCTTTGAATTGTGCTGCGGTTGAAGAATATTGATTATACCATGGACTGCCAAAAGAATGAACAAATCTGTCTTGGAAGAAGTACAATCAGAATGCTTTTTAGAAGCAAGGATGGTGAGAGTACGTCTCACCATCTTTGGACATGTTATCAGGAGGAATCAATCCCTGGAGAAGAACATCATGCTTGGTAAAGTAGAGGATCAGCAAAAAAGAGGAAGACCTTCAACGAGATGGATTGACACAGTGGCTACAACATGGGCTCAAGCATAACAATTGTGAGGATGGCACAGGACCAGACAGTGTTCCATTCTGTTGTACACAGGGTTGTTGTGAGCCGGAACTGACTCAGCGGCACCTAACAACAGCGACATCAACATGGCCTCTCATAATTCTTTGTACTTTCATAGCCTTTTCCCTCTGCTTAGGATTACCCTACTATCCCTCAACGACGAGTCTTCAATTCTTCCTTTAACACACAGCTTGTATATTACCTTTTCTATGATGTCGTCCCTCCTCTACCCAGAACGAATTAAAGTTGCTCTTATCCTTTGTGTGTTACTGTGACACTTTGTTCATATCTTTGTATTACAGGATACTTTGTTCATATCTCTGTATTACAGCCCTGGTTCGGTTGTGTTACACATTTTTATTCACAGAGCCTGATTCTTACATTAGGCTCTTAATTTCCTGGAGATCATGGAGTTTTGGGCTCATCTTTGTATCCCTAGGCCATTGCCCCAGTCCATTGCTTAGCACATACATAATAGGTGTTCAATGGATGCTTATTAGATGATCAAAATATATGACTTAATAATATCTTAAGTGTGCAAATTTTTGGCTTACTTGTACTGGAGTTAGGTTAATCCCTAAGAGTTGGAAATGTTCACTAGGCCACCAGACTCACTGGTTGCTACCAGAAATGAGAGGGGATTAGAGAAAACGTTTAGAAACAGTGTTACAAGTAGTGGGCCAATTTTCAGGTAAATACCCTCAAATCTATATGATAGCTAACATAGTTGAAAGAATATTAATAATAGTAGACCAGAAAACCCATTGACACTGAGTCGATTCTGTCTGCCTAAATTGGTTCAGTGGTTTTGTTAGTATCATAGGAAAAATAACATGTTGCTGGCTAGAGAAGTTTTTGTAGGGGTGAAATTTGAGCTGATTTGCTATTTTCTCTAATATCCTTAAAAATGTCCTTTAAATATGATAATAGTATCTGACGCATAATAGATATTCAGTAAATATTTGTGTCATGAATGAGTGGTAGTGGTTGCTCTGTGTGTGTGCGTGCATGCAAGATAGATAGCTAGATGAGTAATAGAGCTGTAGTCCTGCTGACATTGAAGTTCATTTATTTATTTCTGGAGACACTTTAAGAACTTAGCTTCTTTACTATATTGACTGAACCACTCATTTTATTTTCTTCCAAAATATGCCATCTCGACCAAGTTGTAATGCTTACTCCATTGTTTCTTTGCATTCTGTACATTCTAGAGCATGTTTTTAAATCTGGTTTCATTTAGTCTTTCTCACTCAATTTCAAGGTTACACTAGATGATAAAGCTTTGCTTGTGTTTTAGCATCCTTTGTCATACTGTTGGAGGAGCTGGGTACAGTTGGAACCTAAATTCTTATTGTGTCTTTTTTTAAATGAAATTAATTTTCTTCGCAGGTGAATAAGTAGACTCCAGATTTTTCCAGTATGGTGAGGTTTTACTCACCAGGAGCTATGGCTGTGTACCTGGAAGTATCGGTTTCACAGAATCTTAGAACTTGGAAGGTATCTTAAAGTTCATCAGCCTATCTTTTATAGTGGAGGAAACTATCCCAGGGAAGTAAAGTGACTTGCTCAAGGTCACACAGCTAGAGATTAGAATAACTAGAATATAGCCCAGAATACTCTTACTCTTTTATTATTTCCCAGAGAGAACCAGGGTGCTGCTCTGGTGAATCACTCTCCATCCATTGCTCACCCCACTCACCAAGCCCGACCGAATCCTTTTTTTAGTTCAGCCACTCATTTTGGTTCACTTGCAGGTTCAGCACGTGGATCTGAAAAATACCATCTTGCATACTTGTCTGAGAGAATATTGTTCCTCATTTGGTCATTGTGCTTTTCAGTCTCTCTTTCTGCTTATGTTAGTCCCTCAGTCTGGGAATGTGCCTTTTCCAGTTGTTCTCCATTTTTCTGCCTGTTGATTCTCTGCCCTTCTCTGCTCTGTGCCCCAGGAGAGAGACCCCTACAGCCTGGGTCACATGGGGCCCTTTGTCCTCTGGCTTCTGGTTGGATTTAGCCAATGGAAAGCAGCAGTGGGAGATGGAAGGGAAGAGAGAACTTTTGGCGGTATTTATTCCTCCTGCTCCTTCCCTACTTTGGCCCAGTTCTGGCAGTGGCTCTGTCTCTACAACTAGCATATCCATTGGGTAGCTCCTCCTTTTCCATGGCCAGAGCTTGGGATTTCTTTCCTTGTCCCTTCAGGCTTGGGATGGTAAAGGCTTCTTGCCTTCCCTAATTCCTGGGTACATTAGCATTCCTTGTTAGTTTCCATAACCCTGCCCTCATCTATAAAAAAAACCCAAACCCATTGCCATCAGGTCAGTTCTGACTCGTAGCGACCCTATAGCACAGAGTAGAACTGCCCCATAGAGTGTCCAAGGAGCACCTGGTAGATTTGAACTGCTGACTTTTCGGTTAGCAGCCGTAGCTCTTAACCACTACACCACCAGGGTTTCCCTCTCATCTATAGTCGTTGCATAAAAAAATAAGTTTAAACGTCCTACATGATTATGCTGTTTCCTACCACGGCCCACTACTGCAGTGTTCCTCCCCCTCCCCATCTCTGTCCAAATTCTGCACTCTCAAACGTTACCTGTGTGAAACTTTTCACATCCTCCTGTCTCCTTTGAATCTCTTAGTCTCTTTTCTCGTAATACTTACTTTACTATGTCATATGAGTTATTTGGAGACAGATGTTTATCTCTAATAAATTTGAAGCAGGGCCTGTACTTGGATTTGAGCACCCCCAAAACATCCAGCACAATGTCATAGTCATAGATGTCAAGTGAATAAATAATAATTGATTCAAAGAGCAGTATGTAAAAATATGCTCATGATAAGACTTGGCATGACAGAAAGAATTTTTAGAGGGACGAGTCAACTGTCATTGGTCATTTATAATTGCTACATCTTGGTTTCTGAAGCCCAACTACCATTTATTTTAATGTCTTTCTCCTTATTCATTTTCTCTCTTTTTCTTAGAAACTCAGCCTTAAAAAAAATTCACAATGTGGGGAAAAGGCCTGTAGTATAATAACTAAATGAGTTGTTTATGATTTTTTTTTATGAATACTTTCTAATCTGCAGTAACTTCTAGTTACTTGATGGCTTTTTATGTTTAAATGCCAACCGGTAGCCACAGTGCAGAATTTGCTAATTCATTACAAAATTTTTCCTGAGTACCTGCCATAAACCAAGCACTGTCCTGGGAGATAGAGTAATGAACAAAGTGAAGTCCTGTTCTCTTGGGCTTATATTCTCATATTTTAGATTGTCTTGGTAGATTTCTAATAAAATTAAACTAAATCAGGGTGATTTTGTATTACGCTTTTTAACAACTTTAGCATAAACCTGTTTCCTTCTGTTTGACATTCACTGGCAGCTAAAATCAAATATACAAAAAAAAGCTTTGGCATATATAATTTCTAAGGGGTAAATGCTGAACCAGTTGTAGAGTCTCTTGTTTTCAATTCAAAGGTTTTTTGATTGTTTTGTGCATGATACAAGCCTTTTCGTGTTATCTGTTGGTCGGACTAGTTTATCATCCAGCTTCCCTTGGGCATCGTTTAGTTTATCGTTTTAAGTGTTATATTTTGCGTTACAGAGAGATCCAGTCTTGTTATCAAGTTTTGTTTTTGAAAACATAATCAAAATTTCAGCAAGTATTCTGAAAGTTCTGTGAGAATTCTGCAGTTATTTTAAAAGCTTAAACCATTACTCAGTTTAAGAATTCATGTGTTTTTGTGAATTTCTTTGAGTAATGTAGTAAATTTCCAAGAAACTTAAATAAAACTTTGGTTTTTGGTGGATCCTTAAAAATGGTGAGACTTTGCTTTCTGAGGTGCTTGCTTTTAAACTGAATGGTAGACAGTAACCTGAGATTGGGGAGGGGAAGAATGTAATTTTTTCATCCTAGCCACTCAGTTTATTTAGATCCTGGAACCACTTAACCTATGGCTTTTAAGAAAGGTATTGTCAGCAGGCCGACCAGCTAGTGTCTCCGAAGAAAAGCTTTGGGTGATTGCCAACGCCACATGGTCAAACAGTGCTTTGTGAGGTGATGTAGTAGGTGTTTTTGTTCTTTATGGATTTGTTTTTTGAACGTTGAGTCATGATCACACTGTTGGCAGAAGTATGTGGAACAAAACCATAGGTATTCTACTTTGTTTTACTGGCCGTTTTTCTTAGCATTTCATTTATTCTAGCGAAGTGGTGATTGTGAAGTGTTAGTACATTTTTGTAACCACGTGATTTACCTTTAAATGTTATAAATTTGTTGCGCTCAATTTTATTTTGCTTAGAAAGGTGTACCTGAGCATTTTCACCATGGCCCAATTTACTCTCTTAAGACATTTTAGGATTTTGTAGATAATTTTAAAGAAAAATGTTAATGACTTTGCTTGCCGGGATACCTCTAAAATTTCTGAAAAACATTTATAGCCTGCACAGTTTTTGAACATTTTTCACATACAGCTTTTGAATTTGAATTGGAAAAGAAGTGCAGTAAAAAGTCAAATAACATTATGTATGAAGTAAAAAAATAAGAGCCCCTGTCTCAAATGTCCCCATTCCTCAGTCCCACTCCCTGTGGTGTTTCGTTTTAATTCAGGTGTGAAATGTGTGTGTGTATGTGCATGCCTGTGTGTGAATAAAATAAAAATGCAACTTTATGTCTACTTATCTAGCATAAGGTGAGCACTCAGTAATGTTAATCGTCTTGAATTCTGGTATCTATTTTATTTTTGTGGTTAGTTTCTGAATTCAGAGCTTATAAGTAAACTCATGCGTCACTTTAGATTTTGTTATTTCTTTAAAACAGTTATTTGCTGCATTTCTGAAACCTCAGGCAATTTTGTATGCCTTTTGACATTTATGTCTTAAAAATGCTAGTTACATCCATTATAGAAAGGGTGATTGTATATTTTCCAAACTAGGATACTTTTGAGAGTGAAGGAGGCTGCTTGTAGTAATTTTGCTGGGGTGACATGTGTAAACAGGGACTGTACCAGTTTTGTTTCTTATTGTTGCAAATATATATATATGACATGTGCCAGTTCAACATTTTTCAGGTGTACGATTTAGTGATAATGATTACATGAACCATGATGTGCAACCATCACTCATAATTGTGACAGCTTTTAGTTCTGACAGTAACTTTTTATGACATTATTGAATAACTTGGGGAGTTTTTGGAAAGACAAGCTATCAAAAATTTAAATAGAGAAAATGGTACAAATCAAAGATTTAAATAGAGAAAGTGGTACAAATCACAAACCTTTACCATGCAGTTGTTCAAGTAACCAAATCAATCAAATCAATTTATGGAAGCAGTTACAGTGTTTTGTTCTGTAAGTCTGTATTAGATGAAGAATAAGCAGTTATGCTAAGAGCTGTGATTGAAGTTCATGAATTTTGACACTGTTCCTGTACTTGATTCTTGTTTGGCAGAGCAACAAATTTCTCTCACAAATATGTATGAGCAATTCATAGTTGTTATGTGGCATTTCTTTTTAAAATTGAACATAATATTATGCATAAATTATTTTTGTTCATTAAAGATAAAAACAATCCTGTTTTTTCAAAGAACTAATGTATGTTCAAAGGTCAGATTTTTTAATGGAAAATAAAAAAGATTTCTTTATATAGTTTGACTCTTCGTGACCAAAGTAATAAATAAGTGCAGTTTACCTTTTGTGGTTCAGACATAATACCCAATAGTTCTCTGAATATATCATACTGGAATTTTTAACTGATCTGTTTTTCAAACTGTATTTCATCATTTCTTTTATCTGTGGTTAATGCCTTTTTAAATCATTATTTTTTTCTTCAGAGTTCATTAATTTACTGTTTGTTTTCCTTTTTTAAAGTGATGTTAAATACAGTTTAACTTAGGCTTATCTCATTTTCTTGACTGTACATCTTTATTAAGATTGCATGTGGTTTATAGTATTATCCAGTTATTCTTTTTTTTATTATTAAGTCAGATACTCATTGAGTGCCTTCTGTATGTTAGGCACTAAGTAGGGCCTGGGGATGCAGTGGTGAATCCTGGTTATCTAAGGTTCCAAGTTATAAGGGGAAGTAGAACACTACCACTGTGTTACTTTACATTATGGTATTTCATCTGTCCAACGAACTTGAGCGGTTTATTATTATACCCACCTTATAGATGAGAAAATGGAGGTGGAGAATGTATTTTGGCCAGATCACACACATAATTAGGTAGCAAGTTGCAGATTCAGGATTTAAAACTAGCTCAGTCTGACTGAAAGCTTGTGCTCATTTTTACTATGTCAAGCCCCTTCAGATAAAATTTAGATTAATTTTCAATGTCCTTATGCCATGAACTCTTTTCAAATACCATTGTGGTGTAATAGAAAGGTGTAATGGATTTGAAGAGGACTGGGTAGGAATCCAATTAAAAAACAAACAAACAAACAAAATCCCAGCTGGGTGATTTGAGTAAGCACTTCTAAAATAGGGTTACTATCTACCTACCTGACTATAGATGAAATGAGAAAACTTAACAGTATCTAGTGGAGTACTTAAAAAGAGAACCTGATTTGGGCCTTAGATTTATCAGGTCATTGATTTAAATGGAAAAACCTTCCTGAAGTGGAGGAAAGGGTTTAATAATAGGCTCAATTTTATGAACATATTTGAAATGATAATCTTCACTTCAGTTGGTTATTTTTCAGAATTAAAAATTGGTCGAAAGTCTTACCCTCACAACTTCTCTGTATGGCTAAGTCTTGTTTTTCCTTTGGCTGAAGTGGATAAGCCAGAAGGACAATGGGGATTGTAAAAGGTTTCCAAATTTTCAGTAATCCAAGAGGATCACAGATTCATACATCTCACATAATGTCATGGTCTTACTATTTCATGAACCTGAAATACCCCTTTTCACCCTTAACCCAACATTAAGTCATTTGGTAAGAAGATACAATGGTGTCATTTCTATAAAAACTTAGTTTGCTAACTTAAATTTCTAAGGAACAGAAAGGCCATTAAGTTTTTTGGCATAGTTGGTTCTTTTTTTTTTTTTTTAAGCCTGCTACTTGCTGCTCATGTACCTGCTTTTCCTCTGTATAGTTACAGATTTTTTTTTTCTCTTATTCCTTTACTTAATTATTAATGTCAAACTCACAGCATGGTAACTTTCTATTCTCTCTTTTCCTTACCTTTATGGAAGATCAGTACCACACTTGCTTTTTTCCAGTCTTCTGGTATCTCTCCAGTTCTTGAATTTTCAAAAATAATTGTAAGTGATTCAATTGTAAGTATTCCCTCTACTTCTTTCATTGGATATCTGTGATGCATGTCACCTCACACTGCTAACTGTGAACATAAACTTTCCAGATACATTCATATTTTAATCAAAATGACTTTTCTGCAGAGTTTTCATGCTTTAATTATAGGGTATATGTTTTGCAAATTTTTTCTTTTAATCATCTGCTTTTGTCAGATTCATGCTATTCATTTTTCATTAGAAGGCTTGCTTTCTTTGGTGTTTTTCCTTTGTTAAATTTTAAAGCTGTTGCTCTCTTACAGTTCTACTGATAACTTACCGTTTTCTCGTTATTCTGAACTTATCTGTGAGACTCACATGAAGTAATTCTTTTATATCCAATATACGTTTCCTCTTTTTGCAATATTTTCATTACATACTATTTTGTCCTGTGTATATAAAAAAAAAACTGAATATAGGTTACTTTTTGATATGAAAATACTCATTTATGAATTTTTTTACAATATTATTACTCAGCCATAGCCTTTCATATTTTATAGTATTCTTCTCAATTCTTTAAGTCACCCATAAAAAAACCAAACCCATTGCTGTCGAGTCTATTCTGACTCATAGTGATGCTAAAGAAGAGAGTAGAACTGCCCCATAGGGTTTCCAAGGAGCTCCTGCTAGATTTAACTGCCGATCTTTTGGTTAGCAGCCATACATTTCTTAATTTCCTGATTCTGACCTCAAGAAGACCTTCAACCATTTTTGGCCACCTTTACCTCTGCTATTCATTATCCTTCCTCTATCAGCAGGAATTACTTTAAAAGCTGTTACTCCCTGCTTCAAAAATTGCTTCCTGTGCACTTTTACACACAGGAGTGTCTCCAAAGCAGCTAAAAGTCAGTGTATTTCAGACAGTTTTAAGAACTTTCCTTGCAATATTCTTCTTTTTAATGAGGGTGAAGCATTTGGTTATGTGTATGTGTAAAGTATAAATAGTGTTTAATGTCCTGTCTAAAGTCATTAGCAGGAATTGATTTACTTTTACTGACGTTTGTTAGCTTTGAAGTGCCTTCTGAGAAGAGAAAAGCAGTGCTTCTCAACATAAATATTAGAAAGAGGTTAGGAAACACTGATGATACACAGTTCTGAGGCAGTTTGATATTTTTCTACCAGTGAAGGTACTATTTTAGAAATCCCCCTTAAGATGGGCCAGATGTGACTATGTGTACATATGCGTGTTTTAAACTGGATACATAGATCCTGGCCAGTTAAATGGAATCATCTGTTACTCTTCTTAACCTTATCTATTTTAGCTTCTTTGGTATAGGTAAATATTCTTGAAAACTGGAGGCTGTTTTGTTTTTAGCATACATGCCACATAGTGATATTTTTCCTTTGCATTTTTTTTTTTTGTCGCCGTTTTAATGGGTAGGTTGAGGTTTAATTTCTGTTGAGTTTCTTTTGATTTAATTTATTACATCACAGACCATTTTGTTTTTATTTCCCTATGATAGTTGTGTTTAGGCTTTAAATGAATTCATACAAAAATCATCAAATTTTAGAACTATGGCTTATCAACCTCTTTGATCCTAACTGAAGAATGCAACATAATCACTTCAGTTACTACTGAAGGACATGGACAAAAGAAGGAAAAAAACACAAGAGTGCGAGGGGGTAGTTGAGAAGGGGATGGAAAACAGAGAATGGAAAGGCAAGACACATCCAGGGAGAAGTCACAGGGAAGACTGGTATCATGGTACCAGCAGTTGCTACACACTTCAACCAGTGCCACATGTATTCATTCAGCACTGAGGTAGCCCTGGGGATATAATGATTAATGAAGGGCACAGCTCTTGCCCTCATGGAGTTTATAATCCTTCAAAGAAGTCAGTCAAATAATTACGATGTAATAAATGTTACATAGGGGAAGAGTGCTCAAATGTATATCTACTTGACTTCCAACTTCCTTGTCTCAAGAGCTAGTGTAAGATGTTGCTGTAAGAAGTATGAAATCAGCTGTGTCTTAAAGGGGCTGCTGAGTTCTCTCAGTTCTTTCAAAGGAAGACAGACCACTCTTAACATGGTAAAGGACTGTATTCTATTTTTATGATCTCTTTTAAAATAAAACTTTTAAAAATGATTCATATGAGTAAGTGTAGTGCCTTAATATTCTAAATGTTAAATAGAAAGAGAAACAGTTACGACTTTAAGTGAAATTTTATATAAAATCGTCTACATTAGAAGATAATGAGTTCCTCATAAGTTTTTCAAGCAAAGACTAGATGACTTTCAAAGATGTAATAGTAACTTCTGTGAGTGGTAAATTGGACTAGGTGACTTAGATTATATAGTGACACTTGTGGTTCTTTCTCCTAGTGTATCATTCTTAGTTGAGAAAACAATTACTATAAACTGCTTAGCTGTGTTATTGATAAATTCGTACATGCTCTATTATTGATTGCAACTGGGGCAACTATATGCGTAGTGTTTTCTTTTTAAGTACACCAAAGATTTATGGGTTACTATGCAAGACGTTAGGCCAGTTGCTGGGATTTTAAGCTGATAACTGTCGTTATAAAACTCCCAGTATGTACATTACCTAAAGAAAGATGGATTGGTTAGTAGATCTTTGACTTGGATGATGTGAAGTATGTAGTTTATTTTAAGTGTAAGGAATGTTGTAGAAGACTACCTGGAGGCAGACATATGATTGCAGCAACATCAAAGGGTTGCTTTTTGAAGAGTTAACTTAGGTGGGTTTAACATCTCAGTAATTTAAATTTGTTCCCCATTATTCACTGGAAGATTTTTAATTGGGTAGTGATTTATTCAAAGAGACATGTTAATTAGATTTTTATAGTGGTCGTTCTAAATGGATTTAGAAGAGGGAAAATTCTTAAAGATTGCATTTTCCTCTTGATTTAGAGACTTCATTTATGAATATGTCATTGCCCTTTTTTTAATATTTAGCAAGAACAGTGTATTTAGTTGATATTAACTTGATAGTTAAATTTTTGATGATTGTGTTATATTGCTTTATGAAACAAAACAAAAAAACCAACCCAAATAGTCCATCTAATTTTTATGTGGTACAGTAGCATGGAAAGAAATTGCTTCCTTCTTTCATACTGCCAAACCAAAACCCATGGCTGTTAATTCTGACTCATAGTGACTCTGTAGTACAGAGTAGAAGTACCCCACAGGGTTTCCAAGGAGCGGCTGGTGGATTCAAACTGGTGACCTTTTAGTTAGCAGCCGAACTGTTAAGCACTGTGCCACTACAGCTTCTTTCGTAGTACAGTACTGTCGTATCTCTGAAATGTGATGTGTTTATCTCTTCTCCATTTTTTATCATCACATTTAACATCACTCATTAGGAAGGGCTTTCAATACTCATTTCAACATCTATGTTAAAAAAAAAACAAACCACATATACAAAAAAAAAAACCCGAGACAGCTTTAGCTTTATCACCTTTGAATTTGGGAGAAAAAAAAAATTACAAGATAAGTTGATTTTTTTCCCCATGAACTCAACAGGACTTAGGTTTTTAATGTTTTGATTCAGAATTTGAATTTTATTTTGGGAAAAGTAACAATAGTAAAAGTAGTAATTGATAGTGTTAGTAATAGTAGTCTTTAGTAGAGGCAGTAGCTGCAGTACTAATAATCGTAGAAGGAGAACGCCTGTATTTGGCAGATAAGAAAACAGAAGCTTAGAGAGCCATTCCGGATCTTGTTCATGGTCATACAGTTTGTTAGTGGCAGAGCTGGAATTAGTAACTAGGTTTGCAAACCCATTGTTGTTTTCATAATATCATACCTTCTCAATTTGGGGTTTTGAGATAATGGATGTGAAAGTGTTTTAAAAGTGATAGTGTTTTGCAAAGATGAGGTATAGATATAATATGAAATGAAGTTTGGCTTCAGTTTACTTAAATGGAGAATGTGAAATTGATCATACTTTGGCTGATAAAAGAAGTAACATTCAAAGACAGTGGCAAGTGAAGGTCAAGTTTGAGGTGGGTGTGTTGAACCACTGTATTTCACCCTTTCACCCATTTAGCACAGAGATTTGTGATTAGGCCGGGATTGTGACATTAGCTTTTTCCCCTGCTGCACTGCATGACAGCTGGGCATGCAGATGTGGCAAGCTGGTAGTCTTTTTCTGTTCTCCAGCTCTTTTGTCTTTGGTACCCAGGATATGTGTTTTTTGAGTCAGAGATAATTAAGAACTCAAACTTTTCTTTTGGGTAAAGTTAAAACAGGAATCCTGTGTTCTTGAAGCTTAAAATTTTAAGTGTACAAAAAAGTAGGACATGCAAATGCTAGACTGTTAAACTGAGAAGTAAGTGGGCCCTCTAAATAAACAAACATTTATACCATGTCCAGGGTGTAGTGTTCATGCCAAGGATGAGCATGGGTCAGGAAGTTGATTAAGAAAAGTGTTGTCACTTTCACTTGGAGAGGGGCATCTTCATAGAAGAGGTGAGAATTTCATGTCCCTCTCTCCCCCACCCCTTCTCTTTTCTTTCTTTCCCTAGCAGGAAAAGAAAAAAAAAAAAAATTTTTTTTTTTTTTTTTTTTGAAGGAGGGAGGAAAACTTCGAAACTGATGGGGTAGGTTAGGGAATGGGAGAACTGAGTAGTGACTATGAAATTAAATGAAAGGACTGGAGGAACGAGTTAAACGTGTAATACTGTATATGATACTATATATAAAATACTATTTATATATATTAGCTAAATTACTGTCACCCTGGAGGTGACTGGCATCCTTTACAGGGCTTTTGGGAGAGAAGAAAGTGAGTTTGAAGAGCAGGGTAAATTCTAATTTGAGCAGCAGCACTTGAAACTGATGAGAAGGGAGTAGTGCTAGAAGTCGATGAGGGAGATTCTTAGAGAATTTAGGAACACTTAAGTAGACCTATTTGCATAGAAGTACTATTTTCATTTTAGAAATTAAAATGTCGTCATGTGTGAGGGATTTTGTGTGCTATTAAATACTGGTTGGACACTGCTTGGTTCATTGCAATTTCTCTTTTTTTCCTAGGGTTTGGATTCAGGATTTGTTCCAAGTGTCCAAGACTTTGATAAGAAACTTACAGAAGCTGATGCTTACCTACAAATCTTGATAGAACAATTAAAGGTATAGCGGATTAGTTTATATATTGGATTGATACAAAGGAGTAAGTGATGTCACTGAGCTTGATTTTGAGTAAAAATAGTTACTTGAAAAAATATATATTATCTTGAAAATTCATATAAATCATCCCTGGAAGAAATGTGTTTAAGAACTGAAGTATGCTTTTCTATATTTAGTAAGTGTGTACATGTAGTAAAGTAGTTCAGTACTATAACCTTTTTTTTTGTTTTTAAATTTTGTAGCTCTTTGATGACAAGCTTCAAAACTGCAAAGATGATGAACAGAGAAAGGTAACCTTTATAACCATGTTTTTGACTTTTTTATTTTCAAATCCGAGAGTCTTCTGGAGAAGTAATAGAAGGATCTCAGTGTTTTGACTGTTTGACCTATTATAATAGTACTGCTGTATGGACCTCGAGTAGGGTTTTCTAGTGATTTTCTGTTATGGTTTGAAAAGGGTAATGCACAAAATTTTAATGTAATACCGCTTTTAATTTTAAGTACCCAATTCCTAGGAGTATGTTCTTTCCTCTTCAGAGTGAAGGTGGAAAGTTATTTTATTAAATTTACCTGTGATCACTTCAGATATTAATAAACTAACCATCAAGAATTTTCTGAATAAACAAGAAGCCACAGATGAGAAAAAAAATGAATACTGCTTTAGTTATAGTCTTTCCTTCCCCTCCTCCCTGCCCCTCCATTGGATTTTGGACAGCTGTTATTTAGTTTAAATATTGTTTTCTTTTCTTCTTTTATAAACTTTTTTTTCTCTCTTTGACTAGACTTTCTGATGTAATCGTTTATTTTTTCCTTATTTGACTCTTTTTTACTTGTAGTAGCAGTAACTCAAGTTCAATTCACCTTCAGTACCTAGTTTTGGAATTTAGTCCCATGTTGTTTCTAATCAGCTTAGCAACATTAAGATGACACTAAGATATAAGCATTTTTTAATTCCATAGTAAAATCTATAGAAAAGGTAAAACTTATTTTCAGGTAAGGAATGAATGTGTTAATTATCCTTGTAAAACTTGAATTGAATCACATGAATTTTGTTTTAGAGGGTTTAATCCATGGAATATCTGGAATTTTTATGTAAATATTAGATGTAAACAAAAATGAAATTAACAAAAAACACCTCCCTTCCCAACTTGCCTGTTCTCACATGTAGCAGTGAGTACATTTTGGTAAAATTCTTTAAATGGCTAACCAGTAGAAAAATGATGATACCTTTTTGTGTTTCCGATTACTTCTACTTAAACTTATTATTTTTTACAGAAAATTGAAACTCTCAAAGAGACAACAAATGTAAGTCATGTGTTCAGGAAACTCTGGCTTTGCACTAGGAAGTGCATTAGATGTTACTTCTATTTTAAGCTGCTGTTAATAAGAGCAATTGAAATTTTAATTTTCTTGCATTTTTACTAGGGTGTTTTAAGAATCGTATTATTTTCCGAAGAAATTTAAACAAATAGAATAACCCCTTTAATTGAAATTGACTTCCTGTACCATTGTATCTGTTTGTGGTCTTGCCTGTTTGAGACCTTTGGATAAAAGATATCATTCATGCACAAAGTATGTTTTTTTATAATTAAAATAGATTATAATTCAGGTCTTTGATGTACTGACCTTCTGGCACTATATAATGGGCTGCTAATGAGATTTGTATTTTGAAAAAAGTAGTTCAAACAGACAAAATAGCATTTCAGGCCTACAAATATTTTGACAGGATCCTTTCCTCTCCATACTTAGAGATAAGTCTTGAGTAAAAACCCGTTGCCGTCCAGTCGATTCAGACTCATAGCGACCCTGCAGGACAGGGTAGAACCGCCCCATACGGTTCCCAGGGAGCGCCTGGTGGACTTAGGAATTTACGTCAGAGTTGCTGCTGTCGATCTAAGAATTCAGGAGTCAGTCAGACTCACAAGCCTTTCTGTTCGAAGTGTTGAAAACCCATTTAGACGTTAGTGTAAATTAACAATTTTTTGGCATTCCTTAACAATTCATAGAATTACTACTGTATGACATCATTTGCCATTGAGTAGTTCTTGTCTAGTATAAATGTCAAACCTGTACATTTGAACTGACTTAAAAAATATGTATATATATATATATATATATATGTATTTTAAGCTTTAACCGCATGTGACCATTTTATTGGGGGCAGGATTCTAAAATCAGTGATTTGTGTTTTAGAACATGGTAGAATCAATTAAACACTGCATTGTGCTGCTGCAGATTGCTAAAGTAAGTAAATTTTACTTTTGACTTCATTTAATGGGGTATAAAGTTATAATGGAAACTTTAATAGCCAAAAAATTCAGTTCTGAAATACATTACCTTTCCCTAGTAATCTATATCGTGAACTTCCTGGTACTGTTGAACAAGTTTTATGTTTGGCTGTTATCTTACCTGCATGTGCCTTTTTGTGATAAGATAATTTTTGGTGGTGGATGGGAAAGAGGTGAGTATGTTTGAATGACTTACCTGTTCCTTCCATTTTGTCTATTATCATTACTGCTTGCAACAGAGACATATTTTGTAAAAATCTTTTACAAAAAGAGTTTTGTTTAGGAAATAAGGGAATTAAGTTTTAGTAGAGTCCTTTTTCTTATCCATAATGAAACACATAATAGAGATACGTTTTTTAAATTTTTCTTTGTTGTAGATCTTTTCCTGGTACGGAATTATATTAAAGAACTGCACTTTAGTAGCTGTTCTAATTTATGAAATAAGATATATTTTGAATTACTGTGAGTTCAAAAACGTATGGATATTGTCAGCTTTTCTGAGAAATTTTGGTTTATTCAACCTAAATATATATTGCTTGAAATTTTGAGAAACAAGAATTTTATTGTTTGAGAATAAGAATTTAATTCTGTTTTTCATTATTTCTGCCTGATTGCACTCACATTTTTCCAGCCAGTGGCTAGAATGATGTGGGCGGACAGCTCAGCAGCCAAGTTTGGAAATTCTGTTTTGTGTGTGTTTTAAATTACTGGCCCATTTTACTTATTCAGTTGCATGTGTTTATTTGCCCAATAATAGACACTTTTTACCTAGCATTATTAATGATAATAATAGACATTCCATTTATGCTTAGATAATAAGGATATTCAGCTTATAAACTAAAGAAGCCAATATCATTTTCTTTTGAGACCAGATTCAATATTATACTTAAAGTGTCAGAACTTCAGGGCTTAGATTGTCTTTCTAGATATTCTTGACCACTGTGCCTGATTTCCTATGTAATTATCTAATTTTCTTATCTACATCTGTGGATCAGAATATTTTCTAAAGCTTCAGAAGGGGAGGATAGGGTTGGAGACATGAATGGGTTTTTGTTTTTATTTTTCTTGGTTGTGAAATTACATAAGTGGAGGAGTACCTACAGGTACCCAAAAACCTGTATATTGAGAACCAGTAAACGATACCTTGTCCAGTGTGAGTAGGTATCTTAGGACATTCATACTGCCTTCTTTAGATGATTGAGAAAGTAGAAGAGTTTATAGAGTATTTAGGCCAGTTTGGGTGGTCTGCAAAAATCTTCCAGAACTTTAATTAGTTGTAAATCGGAGCAGCCCAGCCCCTTTGAATATAAAGTAGGAAATTATGTAGATAACGCTCATCTTTTAGCCACCATCAAGAACAATTTTGGTGTCACGTCCCTGGAATGAATTTCAATTCAAATTACAAAAGCTCCTTTCCAGAATTTTCTGTAATGTAATCTGTACCTGCTACCTAATTATTTTAGCCAGTTTAATAGACACTTCAGGGTCCTTCAGAATAGTTAACTTGGACCAGGTGAATGGAGTTTGGCTTTTTAGTTTTTTCCGGGAGGAAGTTTTATTGTTGTAAATGTTATGTGCAAATACCACCCTCAGATTATTTGTGTACCTTGTACGAACTCTGTGTGTATCTTTAAACCTAATTTAGGCATAAAACAGGTCATGTCTCTTGCCTGCTCAAGTTCCACTAATGGTTCCCCACTTCACTTGGAATAAAATATAAGCTACTCACCGTAATTTAACATCATTTGTGGTACCTCTGCCCTCTCACCTAATGTTAAACTCTCGATTGACAATACCATTCCAACAACACTGGCCTGTTTTCTTTTTTCTCGAACAGGCCACGCTTTTTTCTGCTTCAGGATTTGTACTTGCTTTTCCTTCTACCTGAAAGACATTTTCCGCTCATTTAAATTTCTGCCCACATATCACCTTTTTGGAGAGACTTTCCTGACTAAAATAATCTGCCCCCCCCGCCCCCCATTTTCTTCATGGCCCTGTATCACTAGCCTAATTTACATAATATATTTGCGCATTTACCTGTCTGTACACCAGGATGTGATTGATCTCCATGACGACTTTGTCTTATTTACCACTGTAGCTTCAGTGCCTAGAACAATTGCCTGCCACGTAGTAGGTACCTGATAAATAATTGTGAGTTGTTGAATGCGCTTTTCTAATGCATAATTTTCAATGGTTGCATGGTTTAGTGTTTTCATTATATGTATGATTTTTTTAATTCAGCTAGCTCTATTGTTAATCACTTACGATGTACTGTGATGAACAGAGTAGAGCTGCCCCCATAGGGTTTCCAAGGAGTGCCTGGTGGATTTGAACTGCCAACCTTTTGGTTAGCAGCTGTAGCTCGTAACCACTACACCACCAGGGTTTCCATGATTAAGATATAGGAATTTTGAATAGTTATGAGAGGCAGCCTACCATAACCTTTGAAAGCGTGGGCTCTGGAGCCAGACTGCTTGGGTTTGAATCCCAGCTCTACCACTTGAACAAGCTTATCATGTCTGTGCCTTGGTTTCCTCATATATTAAAATGAGGATAATAGCAGTACTTGTTTTTTAGTGATACTGTGAGTGTTAAATTAGCATTTATAATGCTCTTAATATGAGGCATATAATAAACCCTTAATAAATGTTTGTTAAATTGAAAATAATTTGGGAGAGCCTAAATTTTAAAGTATCAATATGTGTTGTTGAAAATAGGAGAAATTCCATCTACTACTGATAGGAATATAAATTGTTGTAGCCCCTTTGGAGGATTATTCTTGACTGGCAGGTTAATAAAACACTGGAGTCAGCTACTTTGAAGAAGATAATGCCATCTGAGACCTCAAAAGGATGTAAGATGATAGCTAATTTGATACCATTTTTGTTTTGGACTGATTTGGTATTAGAGGCAGCATGCTGTATATAGAATTTGGACCTTCCAGTTTTGATCGTTGCATTTTAATTGCAATGACCAAAAGCTTACGTGTAAAGGCTCTCCTGTCTAAATTAGTGCGTTGGTCCCCCAAATCTGCTAAACATTGGAATCATCTGGGAATATAAAAACTTTGATGCCTGGCTTCCACTTCAAGAGTTGGGGGTGAGGGGGAGGGTAAAATATATATAACAAAATTTGCCATGTTAACTATTTTTAAGTGTACAATTCAGTGACATTAATTACATTCACAATGTTTGCACCCATCACCACTGTTTTCCAAAATTTTTTTCATCACACCAAACAGAAACTCAGTACCCTTTAATCACTAACTCCACAGTTCACCTTCTCCATCTCTGATAACCGCTAATAAAATTTATCTCAATGCATTTATTTGCCTATTCTAGACATTTCATCTAAGTGCTAGCCCTAGACATTCTGGTTTAATTGGTATGGGGTGTGACCTGGGCATTGCGACTTTTCAAACTCCCAGGTGATTCCATTGTGCAGCAAAGGTTGGGCACCACTTGGCAGGTGGGCTGTGTTGTCACAGAAGACCTCATTCTTCATTTGTGCTCTTGATGGAGACAGCTTGTGTTCCACTCATGGGGAACTGGGGGATGGAAAGTGGAGATGATCAGGGAGGCTTCTGCAGCTGGGGACTTGGCCAAGTCTTTATGTAGATCACGGTTTTATGACCACATACCACAGCTTATAAGCATTGTTATAATTGCCTGTGTGCTTACTTGACTGTGCTTTTCCGTAGAACAATTTTTGCATTATTTACAAATAACTACTGAATTTAAAGAGACATGGTATGCTAGACACCCTTCGGTTATGATTTATAATTGGTACCAATTAAAAAAAATTTTTTCTGTGGTAAAATACATATAACATAAAATTTGCCATTTTAACTGTTTTTAAGTGTATAATGCACTGTTTCTTTGGGTTTAATGCATTGTTTCACCAGTTAAATCATGCAGTTAAACATTTCTATGTAATTAAAAATCAGGCCCTTTAAAATGGTAATTCTTTTAAGCAAAGACAATTAGCATTTTCAATATAGGCAGATCAGTTCAATTCCTGCGTTTTAAAATGTCTTGCACAAAATAGGAACAAATAAATACTGTCAGTTGACTAATTAAATACAAATTGAGACCTTAAGTTTGTGAGTTATTTATTTGGATATTGTAGAATAGACCGGTGCTGCTTGATAGAATGATAGCTACAAATGTAATTTAAAAATTCCTAGCAACTGCATTTTAAAAAAGAGTACAAAAAAAAAAAAAATTTTTTTTTTTTACAAAAGAATAGGTGAAATTAATAAAATTCATTATTTTAAAATCAATTCCTCCTGCTTTTAACCTAGTATGCCTAAAATATTATCATTTCACATGGTATCAATATAAAAATTTATTAATGAGATATTTCACTTTTTTTTTTTGTCTTTTTGCACACCAAGTTTTCAAAATCCTGTATGTATTTTACACTTTTAACTGGCCACATTTCAAGTGTGCAGTAGTCACATGGGATTAGCGGCTACTGAGTTAGGCAGCACAGGTCGTCATTATCCTTTTAGGACTGTAAGTTGTAAGATTCATTCATGTTGTGTCGTGTATGAGCGTCATTCTTTTTTATTGCTGAATAATATTCCATTGTATGGATAGTCACATTTGTTTATCCATTCATCAGTTGATGAACATATAGGTTGTTTTCACTTTTTGGCTATTGTAAATATTGCTGCTATGAACACTGGCATATAATGTTTTTGTGTAGACATGTGTTTTCATTTCTCTTGGGTATATATACCTTGGAATACAATTACTGGGTCATATGATAACTCTGTGTTTAACTTTTTGAGAACTGCCTGTGAAACTGTTTTCCAAGGTGACCACCATTTTATCTAGTCCCACCTGCAAGTATGAAATTTCCAGTTTCTCCACATCCTCACCAACACTTGTGATTAAATGTCTTTTTGATTTTAGCCGTTTTAGTGGTATGAAGCGATCTTCAATTGTGGTTTTCACTTGCATTTCCCTAATGACTAATGATGTTGAGTATCTTTTTATATGCTTATTACTAACCTTTCAAATATCTTCTTTGGAAGAATGTCTTTTGAAATCCTTTGTCCATTTTATAATGGAATTATGTCTTTTTATTGTTGAGTTTTAAGAGTTCTTCATATATTCTGGTTAAAAGCTACTTACCAGCTGTATGATTTGCACATTTTTTTCTTCAAGTCTGTGGATCATCTTTTTACTTTCTTGGTGGTATCCTTTGAAGCCCCAAGTTTTTAATTTTGGTGAAGTCTAATGTATCACTCTTCTATTACTTTTGCTTTTGCTAATGCATCTAAGAAATCATTGCCTTGCTCAAAAATCACAAAAATTTACTCCTCTGTTTTCTTCTAAGGGTTTTATAGTTTTGGCTGTTACGCTTAGGTCTGTGGCCCACGTTGAGTTAATTTTTGTATATGGTTTGGGATAAGTGCCCAATTTTTTTTTCCAACTCCGTTATCCCAGACCTGGTTTTTGAATTCCATCAGACTTGCATTTGAAATTTTCCTTCATCACTGTTGTATATATGTATATTTTTTCATATAATTAGAAAGTGTCTGGGTATATAATTAAGAGCAGTTTCATTAGACTATATTACCTCATTAGAAAGGTGGAGTTATAATTTGTGTATTTTGATGGTAGGCATGGTTTAAAGAAGTATTAGAGCCTCTGATTTAGGTCAAAAGTCTTCCCAGTTTTTGTTCACATCCCATTTCCAGATCTCAATCGTGTTGATATGTTCAGAGAAGAGAATAGCCATTGTATAAAAAATGAGAGACTTAGAACCAAATAAACATTTATAATTTCAACAGGAAGTAGCGTTGGTTCCTTCTTTGTTTCATTAACATAATTCATGTTGAATTCAGTTGGCTCTCTGATTTTACAGTACTTGAGATTTAACTTTAGCTGACCCCGATAAATGGCAGCTTGTAGTTTACATTAAAAAAAAAAGAAAGATGGAAGGAGACCCCCCCCAAAAAATGAGTGTAATAATCAAAGTTTATGATGGGATTGATTGATATAAGGCATTTAATAGCCTTTGAGTTCATCTGAATTTGACCTTGCCTTAAAAAAACAAACTACAACAGTAAAAAAGATAGTAAACCCTGATTCCAAATACCCTGTGGATAGCCTGCACTACTAAATTGGGGACATTTTGTAGGAAAAAAATGTCTGATGTTAACAGTTGATTTTAGATTAGAAGTGATTGTTTTCTTAGATAATGTACTGTATCAGTAATCTCTTGCTGCATTAACAAGCCACACCAAAAATGAGTGGCTTAAAATAACAACAGCCGTTTGTTTTGCTCACACATATGTGATTTAGGCAGGCCTGAAGGTTTGTCTTGGATCCATGCAGCTTCAGCAGTCGTGGCTTAACTGAGGCTAGAGGATCTGCTTTCAAGATGGCTCACTCACATGACTAGGAAGTTGGGCTGGTGGCCTGAACTTCCTCTCCATATGTTCCTCTTCACAAGCTGTTTGGGTTTTCTCACAACATGGTGGTTGGGTTCTAAGAGCAAGTATCCTAAGAAAACAAGGTGGAAGTTTGCGGCATTTCTGTGACCTAGTCTCAGAAGTGTCATGGAGTCACTCCTGCCATACTTATTGATAGAGACAGTCACAAAGGCCCACTCAGGCTCAAGGGAAGGGGACATGAATCCACCTCCTGATGGGGCCATTGCTGGAAAATTTAATCTACCGCATCTATATAAGAATTTCTTTGGAAAATCAGTTTAAGTTCAGAAATTAATAGAAGGAAAGCTAAAAGTAAAATTTCATTTTCTGAGCAAGAAACTTTCTTTTTTAATTACTTCTGTATAATTCTCAATAATTTAATTTCAGTTGTCTCTGTCTTCAGAATTACTGAAATTTAACTGAATTTAACTCGGCCTTGCAAATAAAGGGGAGAATCCCAACATTATCTAGATTTTAAAATGCAGTTACTGTCTGGGAAATGCACTGTATTGAGAGTCCTCAAGACTGGCAGTTTTGGTGATTATATAGGAGGACTCGGGACACAGCATCTAGTTGTACTGAACGGCTTTGATATACTGCAGTGGAAGGATAGAAGGCAAAGTCAGTGAAGGGAATAGGTGCATGGATGAAGTCTAGAGGACAGTCAGGCACTACTTTCCAAGAGTCTACTCCCAGTAGAGTCACAGGATGTGCTTAATTCTTCCAGCAGTGAATTGTGACGTGTGCGATGTTGTCTATGAGGAAAGCTCCTTGGAGACTTAGCGCCTAAGGTTTTTACTGGAGGCTTGTCAAGCAGGCACCCTCTGCCTAGCACTTAACACGATTCCAAACTTCCAGAAGGAAAGCAGGTGTTCAGCGTAAGCCATAACGTGTGCACAGTGAGTGAGCCACTCTTTATCAGTCAAGAGGCGGGGAGAATCCTCCTGAAATCCAAGTTCCTAGATGCCAGGCAAGGGTCAATCTTGCAAGCAGGTCTTTTCTGAGGATAGTTTCAGGCCTCCTATTTAACCCTTTTTTTTGCACATGAACTTTAAGAAAATGGTCTCTAAATTGCTTTCGATCAACCCTTCAATATGTAGATTTCTAAGTAAGCTTGGCAGTTAAAGATAGAAAAGGTTATAAATAAATCAGACGTAACTTGGTTATTATGTTTAAAACCAAGACCAAAGATTGATTTCTTATTAAAACTTGAAAACTTCCGGGTAGTATGGAGTTACAACTTTAAGGTTTGGTTTAGAGTTAAATATATTGTCTGTATAATACTAAAAGATGGATCCCTTTAACCCCTCATAGTTAATGTTTGCTTCTTTAGATAATTGTCCTTTTGAAAAATTAAAACGTAAAAGGAATCAGTGACATCTTTTGTAGTGCATGTACACATGGTTTCTCTTTTGCCTTTTTTTTTTTTTTTTTTCAATTTCTCCATAGTTTGTAGTAGAAAAAAAGCATTGGATAGAGCTAGTGTCTGTATCATGCTTCTGCATGATACCTTTATTTTAGTACTACATTTATAGTGGTGAGTGCCTGGGTGGAACAGGCCTCTGCACACATAGGGAGAGTGGGGAGGAGGAGGAGGAGTGAGGAATCTCAGGAGAGACAAAATGAGCTCTCAGGTTCCTTTTAGGCTGAGTTACAGGAATATGTGTGTGTGTGCGTTTGCGTCTATGGATTCATCTGTCTTATGGGGATAATGATAGTACCTACCTTGTGGGGTTGTTGGTGGAATAAATGAATTAATACGTGTAAAATACCTGCCAGGTAGAGTTAGCCGCTATGTCATTATTCCATCAGGATACTGATTATGTTTATTGGAACAAACATCAGAAAAGTATACCTCTGGGCCCAGCAGTCAGAATACATGAAATTGTGTCTATTCTGAGTTTTTGGGGTATGTGATTGTCATCCCTTTAAAGTGCATTGAGAGTTGGCATAATTTACTATAAAAATGAAATACGAAAATATTGAGTCTTTGATACTATATTGGTATACCTGCTTTTAATCATTGGCACCAGTGTGACTACAGTTCAGTAGTATACTCCCACAATGAACGTAATTGCATGCCTATGTAGAATGATGGGAAACCCTGGTGGTGTAGTGGTGAAGTGCTGCGGCTGCTAACCAAAAGGTCGGCAGTTTGAATCCACCAGGCGCTCCTTGGAAACTCTATGGGGCAGTTCTACTCTGTCCTATAGGGCTGCTTGCTATGAGTCGAAATCGACTCGACGGCAGTGGGTTTGGTTTGGGTTTGGTAGAATGATGATTGCCATGCTGTTGCTGTTGATTGTTACATAGCCAGTGGTGGAATTCTATTTGGTTAGGAATGTTCAAATCGAATTAAAATCTTGGTGGAAATGAAAAAATAGTGTTCGAAAGTTATTACTAGTAAAATAACCTTTCTTAATAGGGAAGAAAGTACAGTAGGAGTTAAAGAATAAAGTTAATATTTCTAACATTTTTCCTTAAGGACCAGAGTAATGCGGAGAAGCACGCAGATGGAATTATAGTAAGTTTAATCTAATCTTTCGGTTTCCCTTTACTTCTGCAGAGCATTATAACCAGTCATGTCAGGAGAGGCCTGAGTTTCTACTCATTTTCAATGCAAATTCTTTTCACCTTACTCACTGCTTTTTATTGACTCTTGCAATTTTCCTTGAGCTCCTAAAGTTGGCGGTCTTTCAGCAATCTTTTGGAGGGGAAATGACAGTCTTCACATTTTCTAAGTGTTTCTTAAGATTGAATCACTTTGCATGTATTAACTTCCAGGGTTAATCATGGTATGAAAACTCGGCTTTTATAACTAAATAAGGCATAACTCACAATGCTACATTTCTTGTCAGCAACTTCTTTTTTCTCAGACAAAGCAGAAGGGGAGGGATGTAATATTGAAGTGATCTTAATCTATTTAGATATGTTTATAGATTTCTATTGTTTCCTCATCTTTTATTTTTAGAGTTTATATAGTGTGTTAGATGTCATTATTACTGTGGTATGCACAGCAGTTTTGTTGGAATGAATTGCAACATGAATTCTTTCACTTACAGCCGTTTTCTTATTTCCTCTTTCTTCTCCGTTGGCATTTTCCCTTTACCTTATAATCAGCCTCCCCTCTAAAAAGAAAACTTTATTCTTGCAATTCCAGTTAGAATTTGAAGGTTTGTAGTGACAGTTACCCTAGTTTTATGGTAACTGAGTGACTTCTGTTCAGACTGGATTTCTAAACCAGGAGGCAGCTTCTCTTGTTCCCTGAGACTTAACCAGTGCCAGCTGGTGTGAGATTCAGAAATTCATCATCTAAATCTTATTGGCCATCTCATGATCATACTTGAGAGGGCAAGCATGTTATCTTTACATTTGGTTTAAAATGAAAAAAAGTTAAATATCTATCTTGTTTGCATTATTCTTAAGGAAGCTGAAATAACAGAAACATTTTAAAATTTGAATTAAACACACTGGAATTTTCATTTCTCTGTTCCAAGTGAGATGTGGTGATATAATGCAGTTATATGATATAAATATCTCTTCTTGAGGCATCATTGAAGATTGTAAGCCTGGTGGGACGGGACTGTATGTATTGTCTAGTATGGCATAGTTACCAAAGACTCTTAAGGAGAATCATGTGAGCAGTTATTCTTATCCCTTAAAGCAAAATTAGTTCCTTTATATTATGTTAAAAAATAGGGAGCATTTTATAAAGGATATGAAAAAGTTTGAAAACGTAGCAAGTTTGTAATCATAGAAAATCTAGTAGAAAACAAACATACTTGAATTATTTGATCAGGGACTATAGCATTTTTCCTGAAGAGCGTTTTATTTTAAGGAAAGAAACTGTTCATGGTATAAGCCCTGGAGCCAGACTGCTTGGATGTAACAGCTCTGCCACTCACTAGCTGTGTGACCTTGGGCAAGTTACTCTCTGAGTCTTAGTTTCCTCATCTAGAAAAGAAAGGTAATTAGTTCTACCTCAGTTTGTGGTGAAGAACAGAGCATACGTCTGTATATATATGTCATTACATTGTATATAACAATGTTATTATGTATTGCCTTGCATGACTTTTAATAATGTCGTCACAGCAGATTAGGGTTGAGGATTATTATTTGTTTGCATTTCTCAGACTCTCCACATTCACTTTGAAAGCAAGATGAATATAATTTGACATATTTTAGCCTGAAGTTGAGTGACCAAGGACTGTAGATGATAAGTCTAGAATAGTTCATGTTTCTATTAAAAAAAGAAAAAAGGATATCGAGTACTTTTAATATACATAAAGAAATGTCTAAAAGTATTTCCTGTAGTAGACAAGCCTAATCTTAGAACATTTCATCTGTAAAACAAAAGATTTTGTCCAAAAAATAGAATTCTAGTCTCTTGTTCCAAAGTTGAGTGTCTTCAGCAATTTTCCTTATATAATGGAAGGGGTAAGGAGGTGGTTAACATTCTCATTTCTGTGGACCAAGGTATTTTTGGTGGGATTTTGTCTTTGTAAAGCACTTGGAGTCCTTTGTAGAAAACCAAAAAAAAACCAAAACCCACTGCCATCGAGTTGATTCCGACTCATAGCGACCCTATAGGACAGAGTAGAACTGCCCCATAGAGTTTCCAAGGAGCGCCTGGTGGATTCGAACTACCGACCTCTTGGTTAGCAGCCCTAACACTTAACCATTACGCCACCAGGATTTCCAAAGCACTGTGGAAAAAACAAGGAATTTATTTTAAGGACAGCTCTGGGACTTGGTGAGACACTTGTTTAGTTATTATGGCCTGGTCCAGTATTTGAAAATAGAATCAAAAAAGCAATATACCTTCAGAACTGGAAAGCTCTTGCTGTTAGGTGTCGTTAAGTCGGTTCCGACTCATAACGACCCTATGTACAACAAAACGAAACGCTGCCCGGTTCTGCACCATCCTCACACAATCATTGTTATGCTTGAGCCCATCATTGCAGCCACTGTGTCACTCCATCTCGTTAAGAGTCTTCCTCTTTTTTGCTGACCCACTACTTTACCATGCATGGTGTCCTTTTGCAGGGACTGATCCTTCCTGATAATGTGTCCAAAGTATGTGAGACATAGTCTCGCCATCCGTGGTTCTAAGGAGCATTCTGGTTGCACTTCTTCCAAGACAGATTTGTTCATTCTGTTGGCAGTCACTGGTGTGTTCAGTATTCTTCACCAGCACCAGAATTCAAAGGCATCAGTTCTTTTTCGGTCTTCCTTATTCATTGTGCAGCTTTCGCATGCATGTGAGGCAATTGAAAACACCATGTCTTGGGTCAGGGCCACCTTAGTCTTCAAGGTGACATCTTTTGCAGCAGATTTGCCAAATGCAATGTATCTTTTGATCTCTTAACTGCCGATTCCATGGGTGTTGATTGTGGATCCAAGTATAATGAAATCTTGACAACTTCAGTCTTTTCCCTGTTTATCATGATGTTGCTTATTGGTCCACTTGTGAGGATTTTTGCTTTATGTTGAGGTATAATCCATACTGAGGGCTGTGGTCTTTGATCTTCATCAGTAAGTGCTTCAAGTCCTCTTCACGTTCAGCAAGCAAGGTTGTGTCATCTGCATAACACAAGTTGTTAATGCATCTTCCTCCAGTGTTGATGCCCTGTTCTTCATAGAGTTCAGCTTCTCGGATTATTTGCTCGGCATACAGATTGAATAGGTGTGGTGAAAAGATAAAACCCTGATGAACAGCTTTCCTGACTTGATACCATGCAGTATCCCCTTGTTCTCTTGAAACGACTGCCTCTTGATCTGTCTACAGGTTCCTTATGAGCACAGTTAAGTGTTCTGGAATTCCCACTCTTGGCAATATTTTTTTAGATCCACATGGTGGAGTGCTTTTGCATAGTCAGTAAAACACAGGTAAACATCTTCCTGGTATTCTCTGCTTTCAACCAGGATCCACCTGACATAAGCAATGATATCCTTCATTCTACATCCTCTTCTGAATCTGGCTTGAATTTCTGGCAGTTCCCTGTCGATATACTGCTACAGCTGCTTTTGGATGATCTTCAGCATGTCATATCCATGATATTGTTAAGTAATTTCCACATTCAGTTGGATCACCTTTCTTGAGAATAGGCATAAATATGGGCTTCTTCCAGTTGGTTGGCCAGGTAGCTGTCTTCCAAATTTCTTGGCATAGAAGAGTGAGCACTTCCAGCACTGCATCTGTTGCTTGAAACGTCTGAACTAATATTCCATCAATTGCAGGAGCCTTGTTTTTTGCCAGTGCCTTCAGTGCAGCTTGGACTTCTTCCTTCAGTACCATTGGTTCCTGATCCTTACACTCCCTCCTGAAATGGTTGAACACTGACCAATTCTTTTTGGTATAATGACTGTGTATTTCTTCCATCTTTTTTTGATGCTTCCTGCGTTGTTTAATATTTTACCTTGTAGAATCGTTCAGTATTGCAACTTGAGGCTTAAGTTTTTTCTTTAGTTCTTTCAGCTTGAGAAATGCTGAGTGTGTTCTTCCTTTTTGGTCTTTTATCTCCAGGTCTTTGCACGTGTCGTAATACTTTGTCTTCTTGAGTCGCCCTTTGAAATGTTAATGTTCAGTTCTTTTACTTCATCATTTCTTCCTTTTGCTTTAGTGACTTGATGTTCAAGACCAAGTTTCAGAGTCTCTTCTGACATCCATTTTGGTCTTTTCTTTCTTCATGTATGATGTCCTTGGTGTCATTCTACAACTTGTCTTCGGTTATTAGTGTTCAGCGCATCAAATCTATTCTTGAGATGGTCTCTAAATTCAAATGGATATACTCAGGGTTGTACTTTGGCCCTCGTAGACTTTTTCTAATTTTCTTCAGTTTCAACTTAAACTTACATATAAACAATTGATGGTCTGTTCCACATCTCTTTCCACAGATGTAGTTGATTTGATTCCTTTGTATTCCGTCTTGCAAAGACTACATGTACAGTCACCGTTTGTTAGTGGAAAAAAGGTATTTGCAATGAAGCAGTCATTGGTCTTGCAGAATTCTATTATGCGACCTTCGGCATCGTTTCTGTCACCAAGGCTGTATTTCCAACGACTGATCCTTCTTTGTTTCCAACTTTTGCATTCCAATCACCAGTAGTTATCAGTGTATCCTGGTTGCATGTTTGATCAATTTCAGACTGCAGAATTTGGTAAAAATCTTCATATTATTCATCCTTGGCCTTACTGGTTGGTGCGTAAATTTGAATAGTAGTCATGTTAACTGGTCTTCCTTGTAGGCTTATGGATATTATACTGCCACTGACGGCGTTTATTTCAGGATAGTTCTTGAAATGTTCTTTTTGATGATGAATGCAGCGCCATTCCTCTTTAAGTTGTAATTCTTGGCATGGTAGACCATATGATTGTCCGATTCAAATTGGCCTTTTGCTTTTCTCATTTCAGCTCACTAATGCCTAGGATAACAATGTTCGTGCATTCCATTTCATTTTTGATGATTGCCAGTGTTCCTAGATTCAAACTTTGTACATTCCACGTCCCAATTATTAGTGGATGTTTGCAGCTGTTTTCTTGTCATTGTTAGTCATGCCACATCAGCAAATGAAGGTCCTGAAAGCTTGACTCCATCCACATCATTAAGGTCGACTCTACTTTGAGGAGGCGGCTCTTCTCCAGTCGTATTTTGAGTGCCTTCCAACCTAGGGGGCTCATCTTCCGGCACTGTATCAGACAGTGTTCCGCTGCTATTTGTAAGGTTTCCCTGGCTAAATCTTTTCAGAAGTGTACCGCCAGGTACTTCTTCCTAGTCTTGGTCTAGAAGCTCAGCTGAAACCTGCCTGCCATGGGTGACCCCACTGGCCTTTGAACACTGTTGGCATAGCTTCCAGCATCACAGCAACACACAAGCCCCCACAGTATGACAAACTGACAGACATGTGGCAGGGAAAAGCCCTTAGAGACCATATATCCAGACTCTTTGACTTTACAGACTGGGAAACTGAGGCCCACAGTAAGGGCTTTGCCAAGTACTTGGTAGAGCAGGGATTCAAAGGAATTAGAATTGTAAGCCCCAGTTTCTGTGCTTTTCCCAGTGCTTCAAAGCTTTACCTACTTCACTTTACTAGATTTTTGATTATTAGTGATTGTTTTTGGGGTTTCTTCTCCAAGTATTATTTATTTTCCAGTTAGAATATTTATGGTAGGTATGCTATTGTAGTGACAAGAATCAGAATTCTAGTGTTCACATCATTTGATTTAATGATTTTGAAATATTTACGTGGAGAGGGTTTTTTTTTTTAAAAAAATGCTGTGTTTTAGGTGAAAGTTTGCACAGCAAATTCGGTTACCATTTAACAATTTTTATACAGATTGTTTTGTTACATTGGTTACAGTTTTTGCTGTGTGTCAGCATTCTTGTCATTTCCATTCTGTTTGTCCTGTTTCTGTTGATCTAGCTTCCCTTCTCCTCCTTGCCATCTTATCTTTGCTTTTGGGTAAATGTTGACCATTTGGTCACATTTGGTTGATGGTTTAAGGACACATTCCTCACAGGTGATATTGTTTATGTTATAAGCCGGTCTATTATTGGGCTGAAAGATGACCTCCAGGACTGGTTTCAGTGATAAGTTCAGAGGGTTTTGTTTTCTTTTTTAACTTAGATATTAAATGAGAATACTACAAAAACTTATTATCTCAGTTTCCATTGTTAGGCACTTAAAACTAAAATAATGTATTCTCTGCCATAAGCTCTATCTAATGTTTATTTGAACTTTTAGTTCTCCAGATCATGAAAAGTCAAAGAACTATTACATTTTTATTTCCTGGGTTTTATTCAGTTTAGTCTTGTAAATCGTAGATCTAAACTTTACTCTGGCAAAACCCTTAGATTTAAAATCCTACTGTTACCCACCCCCGCCTCCCTTCGCCCCCAAGAAAAAAGCATCAGTGGGTTAAGAGCTCTTGTTTTTTAAAATGCTGTCAGCCATCAGAGTAATTTCTGGCTTGGAACCAGAAAAACCTAGTTTTTTTCCTAAAAGTGTAAATACATATTTAGTTGTATTTTTTCCTCTTCCTTCTAAATCCTCCAACAGAAAGCCTCCCACCCCCTATTAGAAAACGCATCTCTTTGCCTTTAAAAAAAAAAAAAAAAAAAAAATTTTTTTTTTTTTTTTGCATCTCTTTGCCTTTAGTGACCTTAAAATGAGGCACTGTGCAGTACACAGTGATGGAAGGTGGTAGTAGTATGGGATGGAAGGTTGAGATCCTGGTATGCAGGTACACTAGCTGGTCAGAGTGTAATGTTTATTAACACCAGAGTAGGAGGAAGTATTTCTCTATGTTTGATAGAGAAACAGTATTGGTGGTGAATTAAAAATTTTGAGAAGCATTGAATTGAGAGATTATTGTTTTGGGTTCCTGAAATCTCCCCCACACCATTTAAAAACTCCTTTCAAGTTCTTCCATTTGGCCTTACCTTCTTTGTGATGGAGTTTCCATGTGACAGGGTTATAAGAAACTCTTAAGACTTCTGTATAGAAAAGGTATTTAATTTCCTCCTTGCATTTTGACCAACATATCTATACAGCTACTCTCAGGATTTTGCTGATAGAAATGTGGGTGTTTTCATATATTTGGGAGGGCCAGCACAGAAAAGGCATTTAATTAAAAATAACTATTCTGTGTTTCTTTATCTCAGAGTACTATAAATCCTGTAGATGCAGTATATCAACCTAGTCCCTTGGAACCTGTGATCAGCACAATGCCTTCCCAGACTGTCTTACCTCCAGGTATAGTATTTGTAAAAGAATTCATTGATGAGAAAAACTTAATTTGTATAGCTGTGTTGGTAATCTGGAAGAGCTCTTTTTGTTGTTTTTTAATAAGTAAAAGTCAGGAATCATAAAAAATATACAGTTGAGAATTAACTTGGAAAAAGAAAGTGTATTTTGGTTTGGGGCTTTTGAAGTACTAGGAAAGGAGTTTTGGTTTCCAAAATGAGATGGAAGACAAAAATGGTTACTAAAACTTGGATTACTTGTGGAACAGAATTCTGTGACCCAGGATTCATGGCTATCAAGGGGTACTTAATATACCTTGATCTACTTGAGAATAATTCAGAAACATTCTATTTTGGGTATTCTTTATAGCTCTGAACAATACAAATGGATTGTTCACAGTGGATTTTAAGATAAAGGGAAGAATAAAATTTCTGATACTTCTTGATCGGATGGATACCCTAAGTGGTGCAAATAGCTAATGCTCTGAGCTGCCAAATAAAAGGACAGAGGTTCAGGCCCACCCAGAGGCACCTCAGAAGAAAGGCTTGGTGATCTACTTCCCAAAAAATCAGCCATTGAAAACCCTTCGGAGCACAGTTCTAATCTGACACACATGGGGTCGCCCTGAGTCAGAAATGACTCAGTGGCAGCTGGTTTATTGACCAGATAGTTACCTATTTTTAAATATGGAGTGATAAATATTTTTTAAAAATTGGCAAAGGAGGGCTCAGGGCCAATATTCAGCTTCACTGGTTCCTTTTATCTTTTTGTTGCATCCAGCATGTCTGTGTTCTCAAAGATGAGGTAGTTAAGAAATTGTGATGTAAAAAAGGAAATCCTTTCTTTTAACAGTTAAAGTGTGTCAGATCTTTTAGTGATTTTTTTACTGCCTGAGAAAATAAGCTTAATATTTCTCAGGGAACTAAAAAGGTAGTACTATGCCTCATTTCACATTTTATGTGATTTGAGCCTCAGAAACACACATTATCATCAGAAGCGTTTGTTGTTGTGCAGAGCTGTTGTACTGAGGCGCTGGCTGACCTCGGTGGTCTCTTGGTGTCCTGCCTAGTGTCTTAGTATTCTGTAGCATATAGTCATTGAGTTAAGGAGGATAGGAGGTCAGAAAGGAGTAGCATGGAACTTGGCTTAATGGACTATAGTTCAGAAATGACCGATCTTTAGGATTTTGAATCCCAAACAATAGGAATCAACACTGTGTGTTCTGCTGTGTTTCTCTATTTCACATGTTCAAATCTAGAGCCTGCTCAGTTGTGCAAGTCAGAGCAGCGTCCATCCTCCCTACCAGTTGGACCTGTATTATCTACCTTGGGACATCATCAGACTCCAACACCAAATAGTACAGGTATAGATTTATATAATTCCTTTATTTCCACACTATTATATAATTCCTTTATTTCCACACTAACATTTGAGATCTGTAGTTGACTACTGCTGGGGAAATGGTTGAAGCAATGTGTTATTTTTGTTGGAGATACCTTAGTTTTACCTTTATAGTTCTACATGTGAAAAGATAACTTTGTGATTGAACCAAAAGCTTTAAGTAATTTTAATTTAAATACAACATTGTAGGTCTGAGGATTTTGTTTGTTTACCTTAAAATAAGATATATTTTGGGAGCCTGTAGTGACTTTTTAAAAAAAAATTTACTGAAGTCAGACTTGCAGTCCCTGGGTTATGAACAAGATCTGTTATGAACAAGATCTGTTCTGACTGTGTCTCTAAGTTGAATTTGTAGGTTAAGTTGGAACAGGTACATATGGTTGTTATTTAGCCTTCCTTAAGTGCAGGGGAGCCCTGATGGTGCAACGGTTAGGAGCTCAGCTGCTAACCAAAAAGGTCGGTTAGCTTGAATCCACCAGCTGCTCCATGGAAACCTACGGGGCAGTTCTGCTCTGTCCTGTAGGGCCACTGTGAGTCAGAATGGACTCAATGCAACGGTTTACTTTTTTTTCATTAGTGCAAGAAAAGACTCAAAGTCTTTGCAATAATTTAAAAGCTACAGGAGCAACAAGTGAAGGTGATTGTGATGAATTTGTTGTGAGTAGGGGTTGGTTCAATCAAAAGTGAGGGCAAACTTACTTAACATTAAAGGGCAAGGTTGAGTTTTCCCTAAGTACAAATCGCCCATAAGATGTAACCCGGGGATTGCCTGTGTTCTTATTGTTCAGGAATCAGACAGTAAAAAGCTCAAAGTCCTCCCCCAGTCACTTATATGCATGCATGTCCATATACACCTATATTGTATATTTTTATTGTTGTTTTATTCTAAATGAGATGATACTTTGGTTTGTTTCTGTGACTTGCTCTTTTCATTTAACAGAGGACACTTAGAGCTTTCCACGTTTATACAGTTAGGTCTACAGCATTCTTTTCACAGCTGCGGGTGTAGCAAACCTGTTTTCCACTGATGGACATTTAGGTTGTTTCTAGTATTTTCCTGTTACAAGCAGTACTTCAGTGACTATCCTTGTACAGCATCTTTTGGTACGTGAGTCTTTCTTTAGGATAGATTTATCAGTCTTTCACATACTTGCTGATTTTATAGGGAAAAAAAGATAACTTCAACCTCGTTTGCATTTCATAATTGGTTTAGACTTATGGTCTTTATTTTTCTTCTAATTTACAGGGATACCATCAATCTTATGTATTAGATTTATCTTTTGTTTTAAAACAAATTAAATTGATGTTGCATTACTTATAGAACCAAACACTAGGGAGGATGTAGTGCTTTTGTCCCTGTTACACCTGGAGGCCAAAGTCATTCTTAGGGAGATGGCAGATAAAATCCTATTGTCACCACCCCCCCGCCCCGCCCCACCGCAGCAGTCTTAGCACTCCCTCCCACCTACCCCCCCCCCCCCCACCACATACATACATACAAACACAGCAGCCTTAGCACTTTTAGACAGTCTTTTACAGGTTTCTTTCCTGGGTGGAACTTTTGTGTAATAATGAAAAATCACCATGTGGTTTTAACCCATAACCCATAACCCATTTTTTAAAATTTGAATTAGTAAAGGTGCTGATGCTATTATTTTGGTCTTTAATATTTAACAGCATAGACAGGTGTCTTCTGAATTTTGAAAGAAAAAATCAATAATTGCCCTCTCTTTGAAGTTCTTGGGAAGGTGCTGCTAAGCAGTTTGAATAATGCAGTTGAAATGTGGCTGATTTATTTCTGCATATCATGCCTGGTTTTCCTCTTACTAGTTTTAAAAACAAATTATTTCAGAAAGATACTTCAAAAATATAACATTGTACAGTAGGCAGATTTAAAGAAATTTTTTAAAACTTTAAGTGATTTACTTCTTTATTATTATTTTTTTTATCCTAACATCTTCTCTTCATCTTCACCCTCTTTCTTATCTCTGCCCCTTTCACTAATACAAAAGAGAAATAAAGAAACAATTGAGAAAGTAAATAATGTTGGTTGCCATCATAAGGAAAACTCAATTCTCTTGTTTGCGGTTTCCATTCAAACTCACTTTCTTCTTGGACCTATTTTCATACCTGGGGTATTTGTGTGTTATTTAATCATTTGTATTTCCTGGTCTTTTTTTTACCCCCTGTTCCAATAAGAGAAAGTTTCCTTTCCTTCTTATTGCTGCTTTTGGGGGGGAAAATAGAGTTTTATTGTTACTGTTTTATGACTAGAAAATGAACCATATGATCATCACAGAGATGAGCTACCTTTGGAATTTCCACCATAAGTATTACCTTTTTAGGAGCAAACTTTTTGTGTTGTTTTAAAAATATCTTTGTGAACTTGGCAACTGAGCGTGGCAGACTGATTTTCTCATTACCTTAGCTGTTGAACTTCGTAAGTACAGGAATGGACTGAAAATCCATGAGTGGCTCAGGACCCATATTTATTGCTACTGCTTCAGTTTCTTCCAACTATGATGGCCTTGGGTTTGGGATAACCTGCAGTGACTTAATTTAGTTGCCATCAGGCATTTATAGAAATCACCTGAGAGCCCTTAGATGCTCCATAGACACTCGCCAAATTAATCACAGTATTCCAATGGTCTGTTTGATAATTTTATGACTAGAAAATGAACCATATGGTCATCACAGAGATTAGGTAGTACTGCTCTTTCTCTAGATCTCTGTTAATGTGCATTACGTCAGTGAGACTGCTTAGGAATAGAAACATGTTCTTCCTAATCCTTTCCTTGTCCACATTCTTCCTATAATAGTTCTCTGTTTTTCTCTCTGCCCCTGAGCCTTAGGCCCCTGACTTAGATGTAGGTGAAAAGAAATGAGAAGTTTGGATGGTGGGTGTTCAGAACTTTATCCAGAGGTTTTGTGTTTTTCATGTGACTGTCAAAAATATTAATTCATATGAATGTGATACCCTGAAAAATATTTTAAGGTTGAAATGTGGTCTTGATATTCCCTCCATTTTGCATTCCCTGTCGCTCGCTGCTGCGTTTTTACATATCTGGATCTATAGTATAAAACAAGAGCATTGGCTTTCCATTGCCACTTGGTCACCTGTACCACCAAAATTCACACACTTTAAATATAATCAAAAGAGCTTCCTTTCTAATTAAGGATAAATTGATCTCTAATTATAGAAGGGGGCAAAAGATTATTTCATTTATTTAAAAGGCTGTGTCCCTATTCTGTAACATGATTTGCCGTTTTTTTTTTTTTTTTTTTTGCCTAGTTTAAAGTATTGGTTTTCTTTACAAATAGTGTAGGAACTTCTGCCAATTTAACCAAACTCTTTCTTGATTTGGAAAGGTCTACTTTGACCCTTTCTCCCTAATTTCTTCACCTCTGTCACTATCAGTATTCCCTAATTAAGAACTTTTTTTTAGGCAGTGGGCACTCACCACCTAGTAGCAGCCTGACTTCTCCAAGCCATGTCAACTTGTCGCCAAATACCGTCCCAGAGTTCTCTTATTCTAGCAGTGAGGATGAATTCTATGATGCTGATGAATTCCATCAAAGTGGCTCATCCCCAAAGCGCTTAATAGAGTAAGTAGATGAATGAAGTGTGTATTTTAAGTGACCCTCCTGATTTTAAAAAATATATTTGGATTTTGAGACTGATGTTAATGACAGACTGCCTTATAAGCTGTTATTTTGGAAAAGTAAAAAGGACAACTTCATTGGCACATTGAGCAAAATTAGTTCTGTGAGAGTATTGGTTTTGCTCCTGACATAATCTAAATGGACTAGATAGCATCTGCTGTAGTAATACACTAATGTTGTTTACTGAATTCTGGCTCATTTCTGTAGCACCAGCATTAGGAGAGGGTCAGATGAGAGGGAGATAGCTATGAAATATTATACAAATAAGAGGTTATGTTACTTGTTTTTGTGTTAGAGTGGAGACATTTGATACTTTACTGAGTGCCTACTGTAAGCCAGGCACTATACTAGACAGAGGGATGACACAGCAGTGAAAAACATCTAGTCCTGGCCCTCAAGGAGTTTACAGTCTGTTGGGGGAACAAGCGGACATTTATAATCCAGTAGGGTACGTGCTAACGCAAGGATAAGCACAGAAAGCTATGCGAGTATTTTGAAGTCTTGAGAAGTCAGTGAAGGATGGGGTGAGGAGGATGATAGGATCCTAAGGTGAGATGTGGGTGAGTAGGAAGAAGGGGAATGGGAGAGGGTGAGGAGAAGAGGGAAAAAGTGGGTACAGAATCTATTTAAGAAAGCCTGCAGGCAGAGGGAACTTGGTTTTTGGGGAAGAATTAAAAGTAGTTTAGCGTGACTGTAACATTTGATTAAAAAAGAAACAAAAAAACAAAGTGATACCAAAACAGCTGACAAAAGGGTCCTTTAACCTTTTAAGAATTTTGAATATTTTCTCATGAGTGATAGCAGTTGCTGGTTAGATTTGCATTTTAGGAAGATAGTTTTACCTAAAGTAAGGAGCCCTGGTGGCTTACTTTTAAAGTAAGGAGCACACGGCTGCTAACCAAAAGGTCGGCAGTTCAAACCAACCAGCTACTCTGCAGGAGAAAGATGTAGAGTTTGCTTCTGTAAAGATTTACAGCCTTGAAACCCTATGGGACAGTTCTACTCTGTCCTATAGGGTTGATATGAGTCGAAATTGACTCAGTGGCAGTTTTTTTTTTTTTTAATATGTAGCATTGAGTACAGTGGGACTAGGTTAGAAGTAAGGAGACCACTCAAAACCTGGTGGTAAGTTTAGAAATGTTGATGAGCTAAGATAATAGCATTGGGGTGGAGAATTGCATGATCCCAAAGGTGCTAAGTGGGCAGATTTGGCAGGTCTTGGTTTTCCCTCATTAGAAAATATTTAACTTATTTTACAACATGAAATGAAAGCTAGGTATATGCCATTATACTGAAATAGGCCTTAACTGGTATCTGTCAAGTTATTTAAACCTATGTAATCCTCAGTTTTCTCATTTGCATCCTGATGATGATAATAGTTTTGACTTCAAGGGATCATTATAAATATTTGAATGAGATAATGTGAGTCAAGTGCTGGCACATAATGAGAGCTAGTAAAGCAAATTAATTTCTTCATTTGCTTGAATTTTTCTTGTGTTTGTTACAGCTGTGGTTGGCTTAGTTGTGTGTTTTTCTCAACTTTCCTGCTTTCTCATGGTCTGGCACTATTGCTACAGCTTGTGTTTTGCTTTGTAAGATAGTATGAATTTGGAAATGATGATGTGTGTGTACAAGCTTGGTACCATCAGCCAGTCTTAAGATTTTGAATCCTTGTTTCTTTTAATAAGAAAATACTGCACAGGACTCTAGATTTCTTACGTGCATACATGAACTGGGAAATACGGTGTTCATATATAATCACATCCTAACTGCTCAAAATCTCAGACATTTCTAAGGAAAATGACTATGTTGGTTCATGAAGTTTTTTGATTTAGTGGAACAAATTCGGCTTTTGAATGTGGGAAATAGTGACCTAGTTGAACACATACTGTTAAATGGGTATTGAGTTAAGAAAGGGAGGTTTGAACCTACAACTTCAAGAAGGCCAATTTAGCAGAAAGGATTTGGTTTAGTTCACTGGTTTCTTTTCTTAATATTGTGTGTTGGGAACTAATCTATTGAGAAACCACTATTAGCAGTTTGCTAGTAGAAATTTCGTGGGGGCATTGGTGCTTCAGTGGTAGGAGGCTCACCTCCCGCACAGCTGCACCTCATGTGCAGCCACCACCCACCAGTCTGTCAGAGGAGGCTTGGGTGTTGCTACGATGCTGACAGGTTCTGGCAGAGCTGAATATCCGACTAAGATAGACTAGAAAGAAAGACTTGGCAATCCACTTCTAAAAATCAGCCAGTGAAAACCCTATGGATCACAATGATCAGATCCCCAACCAATCATGGGGTGCAGAATAGGGCAGGGTTTTGTTCTGTTGTGCATGGGTTCTTGACAGCAGCTAATAACAACAACAGAAATTTTACTCTTAATTTTGAAAAACACTGTTCTGTGATAGTGGAGTTAAAAGAAAATACAGTTTGGAAGAAAGTTCCAAAGTTAGGAATAAATGGTTATTATTAGTTTTTAAAGTGTTCTGTCATGGTTTTAGTTCAGCAGAATTAAGGGCAAGTTCCTATACCGGACATTATTATTCTAAACAAAGTACAATCAGTTATGGCTGGCTAGAAAATGGACTCATTTATCCAACCTGTAAAAGCTTATAACTGTATTCAATAAAAGCTTGATAATATGTGCTTAGCCTCCTTGTAACATCAATGTTAGTCTCTGGCCCTAGTTTCAAGGGTTCTCCTAAAATTTTTATAAAGTATTTAAAAAATGTTTATGGGCATGTCTGCAAAGTCCTTCAGGCTCTTGGGCTTCTCCCTTTTTCGTTTCTCGTAAACTTCCTTCTCTGAGCTTCTCCAGTACTCTGCCCCATAACACATACACAGTTCATCAGCCTCCCATTGGAAATAATCAAGCGTTTAGTAAGAAAAACTCCCTTTTTATGTCTAGTTAACCCACTCTGGGTTCCTTTTCTCCCTCAATTTCACACTCCCCCTTTATGCCCTAATCTAGATTCCCAAATTGGTAGGGACTGCAGATGTTTTATATGGCCAGCACAGTGTTTTGTTGATTTATTTTTTGTTTTGTTTTTAATGGGCCTTAAGTCCCTTCAAATTGGGTGTGCTGGCTCCAGTTCCATATTCATATAACCTGACTCTGTTCACATATTTGTTCTCTGACTAGCCTGTGTGGGCATTTGAGTTTGTGACACCTGCAGGTCATTAGCTGCTACCACTAGTTTGTAACTCTCAAGTCACGTTTCTGTCTAATATTTCTTTCTCTCTCTCTCAAAAGAGAGAGAGCTTGAAAGCAGAAGTCCTTTCACTATTCTGTTTCTAAAGACCTATAGTAATGATAGCTTCTGTGTGTGAACTGTGTTATTGAACAGTGAGGTTTATGCATTTATAAACTAGATAAAAGTATGTGTTGGAAAGAACTTGTACATTGGAGCTAGACTAAAGTTTGAGATGGTTCCACTACTTACCAGCATTGACCCTCTGAGCATCTGTTAGGAGAGTAAACTTACGGAGATTAGATTAGTATGGTGATACATACAGTATATGGCATATACTGGGTACTCAGTAAATTGTTTTTATAATTAAGTTTGGAGCTTTAAACTTTTTATATACTTTATTATGATCTTACGTTTAAGTTCTGTCCAAGTTATCCCTTTGCCATATGCACAGGTTCTGTCGATGTTGTTTTTGGCCATATATTCTTTAAATTACATGGTCTGAATGAGGTAAATTGTGGAATGGCTGGGAATTTGTCCCTTTTGTTTTCCATTTTGAACCTTACTGAGGATTTCACTTGGCCCAGCCATAGTTTCGAACCTTGGATAAGGAAAAATGTACAGCATCTAAAATGAGATTCGTGTTTTACAGGATTTGGGGTTTTTAGATGAATTGATTTAAAAGATTGACTATTTTGATTATGTATCAAAGAGCCACAAAACATTTTGAAGATAATTTTCATGCAGCTCTTTGTATTTAACGATAATTTGATTTCTCTTACCTAGGTCTTTTACTCATATTTTCCATTGGCTCTCAAAACTGGTGAGGTAGACATTAGTTACAGTACCTTGTGATGTAAACTACTAAATTATCAAAGAAGCAATATTTAGTTACCTAAGGATTTTTGAAAAATAGATCAAGAGAAGGTAAGTAACCAGGGCAAACTATGTTTAAATTAGTATACATAATAATGTCTCACACCTATAGCTTTGTAATAGACCCTGATTATGTTATATGTACTGTTTTATAAATAATACCTGCAATGGGAGAAATTTGGTTTCTATTTTTATACTTAAACTGTATGTCTTTCTGATTATTCTTTTATTTATATACAAATATTAATGCTGAGAAAGTTATATCACAGGTACAACAGTTTATAGAAGAAGCTTTCTTTAGACTCTTAACCAGCTCATAGTGCCAGTTACTATAAATTTAATTGTAAAAATAATATGCTTTTTTATCATTTCAAATACAGTTTTTAGTGACTGGGAAGAGTGTTAATACCAATGTGGGCTTTTATCAAAGGATCTCAAAAACATAGACAAGATATCTTTCTGAGACTAAGTAATAGACTGTTGGTATTTTTGAGGTTCTGGAAATTGTTGCTAAGAACTGTAAGATAGCTACGTTTATGTAATGTAACAAAATAAAAAAAAATTTTTTTCTTAATGAACTCTTTTTTTTTTAAGTTTAAATAGATGCAGAGGCAAAATCTCAATTTTTAATGACCCCTATGCTTTGCCTTTTCAGTATGGCTTGGTTGAGGACATTGTGCATAAAGCGCAAGACAAGAGACCTTGTCATCAGATTTTACAGTTTACAACCCTGGAGTGAGGGTGGCAGGGAGGGAGATAGAAGGTGTATATATGTATTTATGTAACTGGTTAGCTGTAAGAGCCTAGTGTGTTTCTTTCAGTTATTTGCATATATTGGTTTTAAATACCTCTATGGGTTAACATCTTATGATGATTCGGAATTGCCTTAGTTTAAGAGATTGATTAATGTTTTTTTAGTTCCTCTGGATCTGCCTCAGTCTTGACACACAGCAGCTCAGGAAATAGTCTAAAGCGCCCAGATACCACAGAATCACTTAATTCTTCCATGTCCAATGGAACAAGTGATGCTGGTAAGTGATCTTTGAGAATTTAACTTTTATTTTTGTCTTGAAGACATGTGCAATACTGGTTGCAGCACTGATTGGCCTGATTGAACCCCAGTCTAAGCAGATGTGTTTTATTTTAGACCTTTTCGATTCCCATGACGATAGAGATGATGAAGGGGAGGCGGAGTCAGTGGAAGAGCACAAGAGCGTCATCATGCATCTCTTGTCCCAGGTTAGGCTTGGGATGGATCTTACTAAGGTAAGAGTCAGAGTTGGCATTTGCAGAAGAGTCTTAAGGTGTACGTGGGGCTTCTGCTGGATTGTCTGATGTGTGTGCCTGCTGATGTGCTGTAATGGTATAACTTTTGTTCATATACTGTGTCCTATTGTATTGAACATATATGTAGATGAGTAAATTGAAAGTTTTTGTAAGTAGATGAAATAAGTGAAGCTAGGATAATTCCATAGGGAATAGTATGGATAGGTTGTATGGTTTAAGATTTGGATTTTATTTGAACAAACAAGGAGTGGTATTAGGCTTGCTTAGTAGGGCAAAGCCTAAAGTCGTGTTCTGTGCACAGAAGAATCAAAATGAACAGAGTGCTGATCTTGTGGTCAGAGAACCTGAGTTTGCATCCTGTCTCTGCTTCTACTGAACGGTGTGTCCTTTAGCAAGTCCCTTCTCTGTGATCTGTAGGGTTCTTGTATGCAAAATAGACGTATAGTGATCTACTTCATAAGGTTTTCGTAAGTATTGGAAGAGGTAGTGGGTGGAAAATGGTGTGGCCCATGTGTTCAGGAAATATTGCGGTCTGAATTTGAATTTAAACTTGTAGCTCTAAACAGAATGACCAATTGATTTGGGAAACTGGTATGTGGATGCCTTTGTATACCTCTGCCATTGTACCAAAAGCCTCATCCTTTCATTTAATTCTTAACACAGCACTGCAAAGTAGGTGTTATTTCTAGCTCTGTTTTATAGGTGAGGAAACTTAGATTCATTGAGATTAAGTGACTTTACTAAATCATAGTAGGTGTGACAGAACTGAGATGCTAACCTTATCTATAATTTCAAAACCTGTAATCTTTTCACTCTCTTGTCTTGAGCTTTGAGCTACAATAGCTTTCATATTAATTGAATTACTATTCCACTTAGCTTTAGAAATTTAACAAAATTTAGAATTCCTACTTTTCTTCTGCCCAGATCAACTCCAGTGCTATAAATAGTCTGTCGGTAGTAAGCTTCATTTTGGTTTTCAATTTAGAGGACCATTAAGAAAAAAAAACTGACACACAATACTTTCTGGTAAATTTCTATACTAAACCCTTTTACCCGAAATCTAAACGAGAACAGGAACACAAGGATAGCATTTATTTGTGAAGTCCAGCATACTTAAAAAAAAAAAATAGGTAAGAATATTCGCAGGAGTTTGTCCCCAGAATTGATTCAGTGATAATTAGATGGCATAACTACTGGAGCAGAATTGTCACTTCAGATTGGAAAGTTGTAGCTGAGTGTTGACATCTATAATACAGTTCTTTTCTACTTCTCCCACCTTGGTTAGTTTTGGCCTCCAGTAACAGAAGACTAACCTAAAGCCAACTTAAACAATATAGGTTTACTGTCTCATATAAAGAGGACTCCAGAGGTAGTTCCAGAATTGATTAACTCAGTAGGTGGACAAAATAAGAAAGGACCTAGGTTCCTTCCGTCTCTCTGCTCTTCCATCCGTAACATGCTGGCTTTTGCTTTCAAGCTTGTCTCCTTGTCATTGCAAAATGGGCTGCCACACTTCCGGGTATCACTTCCTTATACAGATATGTTAAGAGGCAGAAAAATAATTTCCTTTCATGGATTTTTTTTTTTTTTTAATTAGGAAGAACATTCTTTTCTGGAAATAACCTGTAACCTACTAGTGTCAAAAGTCGCCTAACTTCAGGGAGGAAATCAGCCCAAAGCTGATTTCCGTGAGGTGCAGGTCAGACATACCTCTACTCTCCAACTTTTTCATCTTTTCTGACACCAGCTGTTCCTCCACAGCACTCTCTACGTCTCTGCTGGGCTTGATAATTTGTTGCATTGGCCACACACAACTCATAGACCATACTCACGATTATGTGATTTGTTAGGGAAGTAATAGGCTACAACTCGGGATCAGGATCAACTTGGAAGTAACAGGATACAATTCAGGAGACAGGATACAGTTGATCCATCGACTTGGTTGGCTTCTAACCAAGACAGCTCTCAGCTTCTTGGTGATGCCTGCCAGTAGTCCCTTCACTCGGCTATCCCCACTGCTGGGCCTTCTCTCAGCTGCGCCCACTGCCAGATCTTCTTTAGGCCTCTGCCCTGCTCGGGCAATTGTTGCAGCCCTTTAGCTTGGCCAACAAGTATGTGGAGGCATCCCGCTCTGCTGGCAAGCATCCTGCCCAAAGGCATTCAGCTTTCTCCTACTCAGTGCTCTGGAAAGCCCACTACAGCTGTATGCTGGTCCATAGTTCTTGCTGCCCATACTGCTACCGCTGTTTCTCTGCTGCTGAGCTCTGCCATGCTTGCCACCACTCCTCGCTGTCTTTAGTGCTACAGCTCTCTCTTCTGGGTCTAGGAGGTTCTCAGCGCAGAGACCCCAGGTCCAAAGGATGTGCTCTGCTCTAGGCTCTTCTTGATGGTATTAAGGTCTCCCTCAACCTCTGTGGGATTGGTCCTTATATTCAGTTTCAAGGCATGGCCCTCCCATTCAGACCATGAACTAACCAATTCCCTCAGTAAACTACAATCACTTAATTTGCAATTAGTAATTTACAGCTCCCGCAAGGTCACTTAATCCCATTGGGTTGTTTTATACACCCCATTTGCCTGGTGGACTAACCGATCCCTTGCGATACTGTGACCCAGTCAGTCATTTTTGGCAGAATAGAAGCCCAAGGTCATAAAGGCCAGATTAAGAGAAGCCTATTGGCACTGCATGACCCATCAGACTTGGCATTAAATCGCAATGGCTAGAGGTGGGCATGTGCCCATTTCTAAGCCAGTCACTGGCAGATGATTAGATCAATCAGTATTCACTTGTTGAGATCCAGAAGGGTCCTATGACTCCCATAGCAACTTATAACCCAAATCTGAACTGAATCAGAGTTCTGTTACTAGGGATGAAGTAGGTACGTGGGTTGTTGTTGATGTGTGCCATCATGTCGATTCCAACTCATAAAGACCCTATAGGACAGAGTAGAGCTGCCCCATAGGGTTTCCAAGGCTGTAAACTTTATGGAAACAGATTGCCACATCTTTCTCCTGTGGAGTGACTGGTGGGTTCGAACTGCCAGCCTTTCTGTTAGCCAAGCATTTAACCACTGTGCCACCAGGGCCCCTTAGGTACCTAGGTAGGCAACTGAAAGTGTCTCGCATAACCAGGTGTGTAATTTTTGCCTCACATACTTTTCTCTGCCATATAATCCATATTTGGATCTGTAGCCACTAAAAGCTTGTTATATTAAGAATGAGATTAAATTTGCTATTTTTTATCTAACATGTTAAAAATTAGCTATTCTCAAAATCTTTTTTGGCAGAAACAAATGATTGCAATTTCCAATAGATTCGAAAATCTTGATGACTTTTATGCATTACAAAAACCCTTTGCTCTCGAGCTGATTCCAACTCATAGCTACCCTGTAGGGCAGATTAGAACCAGCCCATAGTTCCAAGGCTGTAAATTTTTATGGGATCAGACTGCCACATCTCTAACGAAGAGGCTGGTGGGTTTGAACCACCTGCCTTTTAGTTAGCAGCTGAGTGCTTAACCAGTGCACCATCAGGGCTCCTAGGTACTACAAACTACTATTAAAATAATACATTATATTTGTATCTTATCTCCCTAATTATAAAAATGTTTTCTCACTTCTGGTCCTTTTTGGAGATACTTTCCAAAAGAAGTTACTTTCCAAAAACTTTGTTGTAATGTTTAGAAATGCTACCGTTACCTCACTTGGTCTTCAGAACAACCCTAAGATACAAGCAGGGCATTTAATTATCCTCCTTTTAACGGAAACTTAGAGAAGTTAGTTTTCCAGGGCCTCACAGGCAAGAAGTGGCAAAACAAGCATTTGAAGACAGCTAGCCCATCTCTCTTTCATCACTGCTTCAGCAGTTTGACATAATGACATTAATCCTTATAGTGCTAAAAATATTATAGTTGAAATACCCTGAAGAAGACTGCTTGAATGAGAGTTCTCAAGCAAATTTTTAAGTATGGGAAAAATATTTTTTTCTTTGATTACAAGTGAAATCAAACTTGTTTTTATGTTTGTTGGCTGTTTCTTCTTTCTTGAACATTGTCTGTTCAATTCCTTTGTTCATTTTTCTACTGAAGTAATCATCTTCTTCATGTCGATTTTTAAGAGCTATTTATATATTAAAGGTATTTACCTCTTTTGTTCAAGGAAACAAAACCTATGGTTTTGTTCTTTAGCATTCTTACCTTGGTGGTTTGTAGTTTCCGTGTTTTCCAAAAGTTGTAGGCATTTGCACCAAATTAGTACATGAGCTTACCTACAATCTAACCATATTTCGATTATGAACATACATGTTCTGTGGAGTTTGATAATAAAGATTTTAAGTGTTATAGCCTTAGTGTCCTTTCCAAGCTTGTGTCCCACCAGCCCTCTTTATATATGCAGCCACCCTGGCCCAGTGGTTAATTCCTTTCACGCTCTATTTCTTGTCTCCATGTCTCGTTCTTCTGTTTTTTCCCCTCCCTATCTACTGCAGTCTTACTCTTCCCAAAGCTTTTTCTCTAGTGCCACCTGACCAAAGAATTCCCCACCTCTGCCCTAATTCTGGCTCCCAAACAAAACATGATCTTTCCCTCTCCTGAACTTCCAGGGCACTTTGAGCATCTCTTGTATGACATTTGTCACATTCCATCTAAAATTTAAATGCAGTGATTATTCTCTCATACTGACCTTTACCTTCCCCATGGCTTTTAGCATAGGATTGTGAATGTAGTGATACACAGTAATTACTAGATTTAAAAGAATTTTTGTTTACTCTGGTGCTTTACTCCCATAATAAGCAGTTAACAATCTGTTACAGATTTCAAAATATCTTCTTCCACTTCCTAATGAGGTTTATTCATTAATCTTCATCTTTCTCATTCTTGTCTCCCCATTATCTAATTTCCAACCTTGTTTACCTTCCTCTACCACATTCCCAGCCTCTTAGCATTTTCCTTCATGCCCCATGGTAGAAAGTTTGTTGATTCCCAGTCTTTATATTCTTTTCTCCCTTTAGTTTATTTCTTCAATTGCTCATTTAAAAATTTCTTACTGTGTAACAGATGCTGACAATATAAGTATGAATAAAATATTGATCCTCGCATTCTAGGAGCTCACCATATATTTGAGGACACAGATGCATAAATACATACATTTCCTAATACCTGGCTAGTGATGACAGAGAAGCAGCAGTAGAAAGGAAAGTGCACAGACTTCTACAGTCAGACTCAATTTTGATTTCCATGCATGGGACAGTGAGAAAATTTCCCTGAGCTTCATTTTTCTCCACTGTAAAATAGGGATAATAATTTATTCATCATAGAGCTGTGAGGTACAGTATTAATAAGATAATGTATATGTAATGCCCCAATAAACAGTAAGTACTCACAGAGTACTGCAACTGAGTATTTTGTCATCCTTATTACACTGACTGGCGGAGAAAAGGGAGATTTCAGAGGAAGTGACATTTGAACGTTCCAAACCTCTTTCGTTTTTCTCTTGCTGGGCAGGTTAATGGACAGTTACGAACCAGAACTGTTGGGGAAGTAGCTATCAAAGGGCAGTACTTTGTGGGTGTGACTACAATTGGAATGAATTTTTTAAAACAGTTACCACCAGTCTGTCCTTAGAGAAATATGATCCTCAAAGGTCAAATGTATGTGTTTTTCAGGTAGTTCTTCCAACATTTATTCTTGAAAGAAGATCTCTTTTAGAAATGTATGCAGACTTTTTTGCACACCCGGACCTGTTTGTAAGGTATTTGACTGAACGTAGTACTTTTCTGTTTTTTAAGATGTTACTCAATAGCTTTTGTCTTTTGCAGGATAGATGAATTCCTTCTACCGTTCATACATTTCTAGGTAAAAGTGGCATTGAATATTTTGCTTATATGGGATGTCCATCTGTTTGCTTAGGCTCTATGGCAGTGATGGTGTTAGGTAACCAAATTTCACACCCAGAAAACCTTAAGAGCCCATTAATAAATGACCAGTATTTACAGGGGCACAGGGGCAAAGGTTATGCACCTACCTCATCCAGGGACTGGTGATCACTGCTAAATTATTTTACTGTATCGTCATGAAATTCAGTTAATTGAGTTCAGCAAACCTTTCTAAAGTACTTGTTGTTTGTCAAGCACTTTTCTGTAAACTGGAGAATTAAGTCATAGTGTCTGCCCCTGTGGAACTTACAGTCGAGTGTCCAGATTACAGACTGACTTATAAATCTTAAAAAATAAACCTTTTAATATTATATACATGTACCAGGGACAGAAGTAGTTTAATGGTGGGACTGATTTACAAGTAGGTGAATTCACATTGCTTTTTACTGGCAGCAGAAAAATCTTTGTAATGGAAGATGTTCTAATTGATCTTCTCTGATGGTGTTCTTTGGCCTTGGACTTGGTTTACTGAAGTCAGATACAAATCACGAAGGTTTCATAGTGGGTAGCACACTGGCCCACACAGATACATATCTCTCCTTCTTGATGAAGATTTAAAGGAACCATTTAACCAATGCATAAAGGGCAGAAATTCATATAAATATGGCAGTGTTTAAATTACTAGATAATTGAACAAATAAAATACAAGCATTTATTGGCAACTTGTATAAGTAAAAAATAGAAAGTACCAATTGTTCGTTGTAGATTTGAGATGCAAGGGTAGTTTTCATACGTGAGAATGTAAACACTGAGGTTCCTACAGCAAGCACTTAAAACCTATAGCTAAAAAGCCAAAAGATAAGATAAAGTGCAATACTAAAAATACTTGATTTACTCCAGAAAAAAGGAGGAAAGGAGAAATGATGGTATAAGAAACAAAGGGGACAAATAGAAAACAAGTATCAAGGTGGTAGAGTTAAACCTAACTATACTGATAACGGGAGCCCTGGTAGCACAGTGGTTAAGAGCTTGGCTGCTAACCAAAAGGTTGACAGTTCGAATCCACCAGCCGCTCCTTGGAAACTGTATGGGGCAGTTCTGTCCTGTAGGGTCGCCATGAATGGGACTTGACTTGATGGCAACGAGTTTGGTTTTGGTTATATCATTAATGACACTAAATGTAAGCAGAATACACACTTCATTGAAGAGATGGTGATTGTCAAACTGAATTAAAAAGCAAGATCCATCTCTTTTGGTCTTTGCAAGAGAGAGACTTTAAAGACACTGATTGGTTAAAAGAATGGACAAAGATATACCATTCAACTGGTGTAGCTGAAATAGTATCAGACAGAGGAGACTTTTAAAAAGACAAGGAATATTAGCAGAGACAAATAGGGACATTTTATAATGATAAAACCCAGGACGCCATCAAGGGTCAGTTTATCAAGAATGAATAATAATCCTAAATGCCTGTGCACATAATAACACAGCTTCAAAATACATAGAGCAAAAATTGACCCAATTAAAGGGAGAAATAGATCCACAATCATAATTGGAAATTTCTCTCTAAGGAATTGATTGAACAAATAGTCCCCCTCCCCCCGCAAAAAAAAAAAAAAAATCAGTAAGGCTGTAGAATATTCAGACAACAGTATGAGTCAACGTGATTGACCTTTCTAAACATGACACTCAACAACTATAAAACACAGTCTTTTCAAATGGCTATGGAACAATCATCAAGATAGATCATATAACCAAAACCAAACCCATTTCAACTCTATAGGACAGAGTAGAGCTGCCCCATAGGGTTTCCAAGGAGCGCCTGGTGGATTCAAACTGACAACCTTTTGGTTAGCAGCGAAGCTCTTAACCACTGCGCTACCAGGGCTCCAATATGAGGTTGTAGAACAAGCAAAACTAATCTCTGGCACTAAAAACCAGGGTGAGGTTGGGAATTGCTTGGACAGGGGCATGTGGAAACTTTTGAGGTAGTGGAAATGCTCTATATCTTGACTGTGGTTTTTAATTACATGGATATTTGCATTTATCAAAACTCATCAAACCATACACTTAAGATCTGTGCATTTAACTGTATGTATATTAATTCTATGTGTATATTTTAAACAGAAACTTCAGGGTAACTCTTGGTTCTGGGACTTCTCAGCCTGGTTCAGGGGTAAACATTTCCTTGCTAAGGGCTGCGGCATCAGTTTGTATACTGCCAAAACGCAGGCCATTAAATTTTATCTTTTTCCATTTCAGCATTAGTGACCAGAAGGATCCTAGGGATCGAATGGTTCAGGTTGTGAAGTGGTACCTCTCAGCCTTTCATGCGGGAAGGAAAGGATCCGTTGCCAAAAAGCCATACAACCCCATTTTGGGTGAGATCTTTCAGTGTCACTGGACATTACCAAATGACACCGAAGAGAACGCAGTGAGTTCGGCATTGGCATTTTTAAATCATCTTACGTTGTATACTGATTTAAGCTTTATTTTATTTGGGGGCAGGTAATAACTGAGGATGGCAATGATGAAAACATGCTCCCTGCCCACAGAACAATGTTGTTGAAGCAGTGTGTTTTGAAAGTAGTGAACAAAGAGTGGCACGAGATGAAGATGGAGATTTAGAAATGAGATCATGCAGGACCTTGTAGGCCATCATCATAATTGTATGGCGTGTCAGGATGTCATTTTTGTTTTGAAAAGATCATTATGATGGTGTTGTGGAAAATTAGGAGGAGGCAAAAACTGAGGCAGGGAGACTGTTGAAGTTTTGGCATTATTTCAGGAGAGAGATTGTTGATTCAAGGTTTACTTTGGAGGTAGAACTGATGGATGATGGGGGGAGTAAAGGAAAGGGGGTAATTGAGGAAGAATCCTTGCATGTGGGCTTCAGGAAATGGTTGGTGCCATTTACTGAAAAGAAAAAGATTGGATTTGGGGAAGGGAAAATCAAGAGCTCCAATTTGAAATGCAAAAGCATGAGGGGTGTGTTAGACATGTAAGTGGAATTTTCAAATAAGGAGTTGGAATTTTAAGAATCTGGAGTTCAGGGAAGAGGTCTGGGATGGGAATGAGGCTTTCAGAGATTTTAGTGTATGTAGATGGCACTTAAAGTCTTATGATTGGATGAAGTCATCCGGGAAGATGGTGCAACTACAGAAGAGTAGGTAACCCAGAACTGAGCACCAGAGCTCCAACATGTAGAGGTTCGGTTTGAGGAAGAAGACCAGCAAGGAAGACTCAAATGAATGCTAAAAAGCCTCTAAGGGTGTTAAAGAAAAGAAAGAAAAACCCCTAACCCACAGTGTCTGGTGTGCCACATAAGTCTTTCAGCAAGCATGACGACTCTGTATCTTTCCCTTTTTGAGTTGCATGTCATATGTAGTCCTCACTGAAGACCGATGCAATATGTCTGTTCCTCTTCACTTGGCAGACATTGGGAATTGCCCACTCTCTGCCAGGCCTGGCCCTGTCTTAGGCCCATGATCCTTGCCTTCAAGAATCTTACTCTAATTAGGGAGACTGACACAAAACAATAATTGCAATAGTGTACTTAAGTGCCATAAGAAAAGAGTGTATAGGGTGCTTTGGGTATGGAGAGGGAGCAATTAAAGCACCTTGGGAGGCAAAGACTCCAGTTACCAGTCTCTACAGTGTTATTTTTGTTTCTTCATCAAAAGAAAATGTTATATTTGCTTGCAGGAGCTAGTTTCAGAAGGACCGGTTCCTGGAGTTTCCAAAAACAGTGTAACATTTGTGGCGGAACAGGTTTCCCATCATCCACCCAGTAAGTTACAGTGCTCCTCCTCTGCAGCACTCACTCTCAAATACAACTTTGTGTCTAAAGAGGCTCATTAAAAGCTGAGTTGAAGTCACTTTCCTCTTAGTTGTATGGCTAGCTGTGTCTTCCCTGTCACCTGAGGTGGAGACTCACTTGATTGGTTCCTTTCATCTGTTCCTTGTATAAAATTCCAAAGACTCTTTCAGCTTCACTGATTATAAATAAAAAGAAGGGATGTGGTAAATCAACTTTTATTGCTCCTAAAGTCATCTTACACATAAGCAGCTGTGCTATAGAGCCCTCAGGAACTTTGAGATATCTTGTATAAATGAGTTGTAGTATATACATTCCTGGCAGGGTTGATAGAGTACATACCCTAAATGTCCTGTTTGTTCAATGTGTTGTTACCGCTGGAAATACTGGATGGGCCCAGGAAGGGGGTGGGGCAGGGCATATTTGCTGACCAGGAGAATATCTAGTCCTTTATTTGAAGCCTCCTGGATTGGCCGCCTCATCGTCAGGGAAGCTTCTGCCCACATTGCCTTAAGAGAATGCTTGCATTGTGGAAACAGGCTGTTCTTTGAGGGGTAAAGGATTTCCCCATAGGGCCAGATCTTTTCCCCAGGCTAAGGGAGTTGGGAAGGTGGCTGTAGCCATATAGTGCATTCACTGAAAACAATTTCTATTCAGTTTCAGCTTTTTATGCTGAGTGTTTTAACAAGAAGATACAATTCAATGCTCATATATGGACCAAGTCAAAATTCCTTGGGATGTCAATTGGGGTACACAATATAGGGCAAGGTGAGTTTGTGGGCATGGTCTGGACTGCAGTGTTAAAAGGAGAATTTTACGTCATTCCAGTGTATGCTGAGCACTCGATGTCATTGCTTGCATGTAAGTGTATGTACTGGGGATAAGAACAGGGGTGGGGTATGAGATTGGTTATCCCTAAAATGGATAGGATATTTCTCAACTGGACAACAAAGCCTTCTGTCCAGTTAACCCCACTCATCAGAGATTCTCTCCCTTCTTCACAGGCTGTGTCTCGTGTCTAGACTATGATGAACATTACATTCTCACATTCCCCAATGGTTATGGAAGGCAAGTAGTGCTATGTCCATTTGCTCTAACAGCAGACCCTGTTTCCTCCCTTTCCTCTGCACTGTCAACCTTACCTGAAAACTTTTGATTTTGCAGGTCTATCCTCACAGTGCCCTGGGTAGAGCTAGGAGGAGAATGCAATATTAATTGTTCCAAAACGGGCTACAGTGCAAATATCGTCTTTCACACTAAACCTTTCTATGGGGGCAAGAAGCACAGAATTACTGCTGAGATTTTGTAGGTATTTTGTTTTTCTGCCTTGGTTCTCTTCTGGCTTCTCTGAAATACTTTTCCTTTTGTCTTGAACTGTAACTTCTATGTCAGGAATGACCATTTTAAAAGTTCTGTCTTTGTAAACTTGTTTTACATTTTGTGTGTCATATGTCTGCTAAATTCCCATATCAGAAGGCCACCTAAAGCCTGAATTCAGAACCACCAGAGTTCCTTCCCAAGAACTGGATTTGCAAATGGGGAATTGAAAGGGGTTTTCCCAGGTTACCCTAGCAAACTCCTTTAGAGTAAGCTTCTAGGATTCTATAGGCAAAATAATGAACGATGCAGGAAGCATCAAAAGAAGATGGAAGGAATACAGAGAGTAACTGTACCAAAAAGAATTGGTCAGCATTCAGCCATTTCAGGAGGTAGCATACGATCAAAAACCGATGGTACTGAGGAAAGAAATCCAAGCTGCACTGAAGCCATTGGTGAAAAACAAGGCTTCAGGAACTGATGGAACACCAATTGAGATGTTCCAACAAATGGATGCAACATTGGAAATGCCACTTGTCTATGACAAGAAATTTGAAAGACAAGCTACCTGGCCAACCAGCTGGAAGAGATCCATATTTTTGCCCATTCTAAAGAGAGGTGATCTAACGGAATGCAGAAATTATCGAACAGTATCATTGATATACTTGGAAACCCAGTGGGGCAGTTCACTCTGTCCTGTAGGGTTGCTGTGAGTCAGAATCAACTCGACTGCACACGTCGTTAATACCACACGCAAGTAAAATTTTGCTGAAGATAATTCAAAAACAATTGCAGCAGTACATCAAAAGGGAACTACCAGAAATTCAAGACAGATTTAGAAGAGGATGTGGAATGAGGGATATCATTGGTGATGTCAGATGGATCTTTGCTGAAAGCAGAGAATACCAGAAAGATGTTTACCTGTGTTTTATTGACTATGGAAAGACATTCGACTGTGTGGATCATAACAAATTATGGATAACATTGTAAAGAATAGGAATTCCAGAACACTTAATTGTGCTCACAGATCAAGAGGCAGTCGTTTGAACAGAACAAGGTGATACTACGTGGTTTAAAATCAGGAAAGGTGTGTGTCAGGGTTGTATTCTTTCACCATACTTACTCAGTTTATTTGCTGAGCAAATAATCTGAGAAGCCAGACTATATGAAGAAGAACAGGGTATCAGGATTGGAGGAAGACCCATTAACGACCTGCGATATGCAAGTGACACAACCTTGCTTGCTGAAAGTAAAGAGAACTTGAAGCACTTACTAATGAAAACCAAAGACCACAGCCTTCAGTATGGATTACACCTCAACATAAAGAAAACAAAAATCCTCACAACTGGACCAATAAGCAGCAACATGTTAAACAGAAAATATTGAAGTTGTCAAGGATTTCGTTTTATGGATCCACAATCAACAACGCTCATGTAAGTAACAGTCAAGAAATCAAATGATGTATTACACTGGGCAGATCTACTGCAAAAGACCTCTTGAAAGTGTTAAAAAGCAAAGATGTCACTTTGAGGACTATGGTGTGCCTGACCCAAGCCATTGTATTTTCAATCACCTCATATGTATGTGAAAGCTGAATAATGAATAAGGAAGACCAAAGAAGAATTGATGCATTTGAATTATGGTGTTGGCAAAGAATTTTGAATATACCATGGATGACTGTTAGAAGAACGAACAAATCTGTCTTGGAAGAAGTATAGCCAGAGTGCTCCTTAGAAGCAAGATGGCTTTGTTGAAACATCTCAGTTGGTATACGTTGAATTCCTGGAGCCTTGTTTTTCACCTATGACATCAGTGCAGCTTGGATGTCTTCCTTTGGACATGTTATCAGGAGGGACCAATCCCTGGAGAAGGACATCATGCTTGGCAAAGTAGAGTGCCAGCAGAAAAGAGGAAGACTTTCAATGAGATGGATTGACAGAGCGTCTGCAACAGTAGGCTCAAACATAGCAAAAATTGTGAGCATGACGCAGGACTGGGCAGTGTTTGGTTCTGTTGTACAAGAGTTGCTATGAGTTGGAACCAACTCAATAGCACCTGACACCAACAACCAGCTAACTCAGATTATGAATTCCTGGCTCATTGCCAGCTGGGACCATGAGCTAGTCCTTACAACGGACTTTGTGACACACACACCCCTACCTGAAGTCTCTCCCAAGTTCTTGTAGCTCCTGTTTTCTGTGCCTTTGCTAGCAAAAACTAATAACCATCACATCTTGCAGTCATTTTGCTTGGTTCTGTTTTTGACACTCCTGGGTCCAAAGAAAGCAGCTATGCTATCTGCATAATAGTCACTTGGGTAGGTTCCCTGGAAGAGGGATGTCTGCATTGTATACCACAGGACTTTGCTCTGGAAGGCTTTATTGGGAACAGCATCCAGATGGAAGACACATGACTTGGTTAACTAGTTTTGCAGGGAGAAAATGTAATTTGGATTATAGATTCAGGTTCCAACAAAGTCCTGAGCAGGATGGGATTATGAACGGAAGATGAATTTCAATAAGAATCAGTTTAAAATCCAAAAAATTGTTACAGTCAGAAAATACAGGCAGGGCTTAGAGAGCACACAGCATAAGTCACCACTGTGATGCAGGTGCCACCCACCCCCTACCCCCCAAAAAAAGAAAAAACAGGCAGATGATAAAATGTCCAGAAGAAAGACTTGGATAGGCTTGCTTCTCAGAGCTCCTTAGAGGTGACTAGGACCAACAGGGAAGACCTGCTAGTTCAGCAGAACTTCCTGCCAATCAGAACCATATATAGTGGATAGGGTGCCCTCAAAGGTGTCAGCTGAAAGAGGTCTTGGTGGGATCTTGAAATTAGGGATCTGATTGCACTAGCTCAGTGGCTCTCAAACTTTTTGGTCTCTGAACACCTTTATACTTTAAAAAAAAAAAAAACGAGGACCCCAAAGAGATTTTGTTTTTGTGGATTATATCTATTAATATTTCTTATATTAGAGATTAAAGTTGAGAGTTAAAGATATTTATTAATTCATTTAGAAGTAACAGTAAAAATAGTTTTTATGAAAAAAAAATTTTTTTCTAAGACTGTTCTTTAAAAAAATTGTTGAGAAGAATGGCATTGTACATTTTGCAAATCTCTACTATCCTGGCTTTACAGAAAATAGCTGGATGGTCTTATCTACTTCTTGCAGTCAGTCTTCTGTTATCCTATATGTCACATAAACCAAAAAAAAAAAAAAAAAACACCAAACCCATTCCTGGTGGATTCGAACTGCCGACCTTTTTTTGGTTAGCAGCTAAGCTCTTAACCACTGTGCCACCAGGGCTCCAGAGCCTGTGGAAAACACCTTACACTCATGAGAAAATTAGAGTGAAAAAGACAGATAACTTTGTCTTAATATTTGACCTTGTGGACCTCCCTGAGAGGGCCTTGGGAAGCCCCATGGGCTCCCAGACCAGTTTGAGAACCACTGTATTCGATATCTTCTAAACTTAGGGTCCTATCATTTTCCTAGCATTTGACTGCTAACCAAAAGGTCGCCAGCTCAAATCCACCAGCTGCTCCTTGGAAAAACCCTATGGGGCAGTTCTACTGTCTGCTATAGGGTCACTATGACTAGGAAACAACTTGACAGCAACAGGTTTGGTTTTGGGTTTAATCATGGACCTTCTGACCTCTTTGTCTTCTCTTCATACCTTGCTCTTCCTAACCTGTCCTTTGCTGTAGTGCTTATCACCCCAAATTCCATACCTGCCCTCTAGAGGTATCACCGTAATGTTCAAGTAGAGGCCTGTCAGCGCTTTTGAGGAAGGGATCCTTTCTCAGGCAAGAAGTTCAAACCATTTGACCCAAAAGTCCCCTTCAGCCAGAGCATGTAGGCCTGATTTCTAACATTATATTCTTAGGTGAAACCTTCCCGACCCCAGCAGTTTTGCCCTTGGTCCCCAGTGCCCAGTAAACTCAACCACAGCACTTACCACACAGAATCGCAGTGGCGATGTGTTTCCCCGACTAGGCTCTGAACAGCTTAAGGGCAGGGACTGTGCCTAGTCTCTTGTGGCCCTATCACAGGGCTCTTTCCCATCTCATTCCACTGTTCTTGGGACCTGGAGTTCATTAGTATCTTGTTCTGGGCCTTCATTCTTATAGTTGGTCCTGGGAAATTCAGTTCTGTTAATCTGCTTTTGCCAAAGACTTCATCATTTCTAATTTCCACTCTTGAGTAGGTAGGCCGCACTGACCAGATTCTGTGGTATTTTTGACTTGAAACTAACACAAGTTTCTTTTTCTGTTTAGTTCTCCAAATGACAAAAAGTCTTTTTGCTCGGTTGAAGGGGAATGGAATGGTGTAATGTATGCAAAATATGCAACAGGGGTAAGAACCTGTATTTTACCACTTTCATCAGGCTGAGTTGAATTGTAACCTATTCCTTCCTCTGGCAACATTCATCTAGAATTCTCTGTAACCACTAAATCCAGCTCTGATGTCATCCCTTCAAAGCAAGCCTTTTTTCCCCTACCTCCTCCTTAGCAGTCAGGTAGTAGAATGATTTTTTTTTTTTACTTTCCTTGGCTCTCAAAACACTTTATGTAAAACAGTGCTTGGCACATAGTAAGAACCCAATAAATTTTAGCTGGGTCATTAGAATGTGTGGTATGTTTATAAAATTGAAGTACTAAATTAATTTGTGTTTGTATAGAGTTTAGGATTTTATATTAAAAAAAAAAAAAGTCTAAAGATAGCCTTTGCCCTCAAGGAACTTGCAGTCTACAGTAGCATGCAGTAAGTGGTCTAATTAAAGTGGGTAGAAGGTGGTATGAGAGTAACAGTAGAACCCAGTGAACTGGATTTTAGACTTGGAGAAATGTAAAAAACACTTCAGTGTATTTAACATTAGGATTAGTTGTTTATGGGCCTAGTTCCCCCAGAGATTATATCTCCAGCATGCGGCAAATAGCCACTGTGAAAATGTACACAGCTATATTTTAGGCTGAAGACTGCATATGAAACTCACTGCACCATTAATGTATGTGGGCTTTATTAGATCTGTTAAAGTCTAGATTTCACTTTCCTCCTCAAACAGTTTGAACAATAAAACATGCATCTGCCTCTTTTTCTTTTCTAGGAAAATGCAGTCTTTATAGATACCAAGAAGTTGCCCATAATCAAGAAGAAAGTGAGGAAGTTGGAAGATCAAAATGAGTATGAATCCCGCTGGTGAGGAGAAATCATAACTAGAACTAGTGCCATCTATTTGCTGCAATGCTTATGCTGCTGCCTACACATAGGGGCAGGGTGGGTTTCTGAGACAGGATAGCAAAGTACAGACTAAGTTTGAATGCCTGGGTCCGTATGTCCACTCCACCACTTAAGTAGCCCTGTAATCATGGCTACGTTATCTAGCCTCTCTTTGCCTCATTCCCCGAACTGGGGAAAATGGGAACTACCTCAAAGAAGTTGTTGTGAGGACTAAATGAGATACAAATGTAGCATACATAGTACGGCTGGTTATAATAAGTACCTAGTGAGTATGTTGGCTTCTCACAGTCCTTGCGGTTTTTAGAGATCGTAGAGGAGTGCCACTTGAGAGGTATGTTGTAAAATACCTCAGGTCATCTTAGTTTTTAAAAAGTTTTGCCCCTACATATTTCCATATGTATCTCTAAAATCACCTTAAAAAATTATCATGCTTTTTAAAAAATTAGTAATTCAAATATCTAATTAATGTTCAGTTTTCCTGTTACCTCAAATATCTTTTTTTTTAATCTGAGTTTGCTTGTTTGAATCAGGATCTAAATAGGGTCTAGAGCTTTCAGTTTTTTAAAAAGAACCCTATAAAAGGGATCTATTAGTAGTATGAGGAATCATGTGCTAAAGTTCCTTGTTTAATGGAATTTCTTACATGCAGGGGACCTTACAAATCATTATCCTGCTGCTTGTCTCTAGTTAATTTGTTAATAGTCTACTTGGTTAGTCTGGTAGCTCATAGTTATATAATTGGAAAGCTATAGAAATTTATGCTGTGCTGCTCATCACAAGTAGATATTAGGCACAGCTACTTTTCTAAACCTATGAGTTCTCATTTATAAAATGACATCTTTGGATCATACCCCTCTACCTGTCATTTTCCAGGCCTTGAGAGGAAGCCATGTCTTACCCTTAAACCTCTGAAATTCAACTCTTGACACTTCTTTGCTCTATTTAAGCTGTTTTCTCCAAGATCTCATTGTTAAATCCAAGGGCATTTTCTAAAATTGAACTTCTCGGCTTCTCTAACCCTTTCAGTTTGTAGTAAAAAACACTCAAGTCCCTGTGAGGTAAACTGACTTCCCAAAGGTGTACAGGAAGGCAGAGGCAGAGCCAGAAGTAGAATCCCCGGCCTCATAGCTTCTGCTGTTCTTCCTCCTCTGTTGCCTTTATTGTCCAACTTTCTACCCATCCCTTGTTTCCTTCTTTGACAGCTAGGAGTCCTCAGGCCTGTTTATTTCTTCTTTACTCCAGTGCCTTGGTGCAGCATTAAGGAGATTTAGTCTGTTAACACCACTGAAAGCCATTTGCCTTATAGTATTACGTTAATACTCAGAGGTAGCTTAAGCTTTCATTCTCAAGATTGCCAACTCCTCTGTCCACCTAGTTCTTAGCACCTTGACTTCTTTTCTTTAGCCTTTGGAAAGATGTCACTTTCAACTTAAAAATCAGAGACATTGATGCAGCAACGGAAGCAAAGCACAGACTTGAAGAAAGACAAAGAGCGGAAGCCCGAGAAAGGAAGGAGAAGGAAATTCAATGGGAGACAAGGGTAAGCTTGCTTTGGGGAGCCTACCCCAACCTCCCAACTGCTATCACCCTGGACCCTGAGCAGTGTAACTCATTCATTTATGTGATAAGTGAGTGTTTAATAAGAAATATCCACTAGTGCCAAACACGGTTTTAAATTAGTGATCAACAAGATGACCCCTGGTCTGTGCCTGAGACTCATTTTAGTCCAGTGAAGGGAGAAGACAAAAATAAGTACAATGTAGAAAAAGTACAAAGCAAGTGTGTAACTGAATCCTCCTCCTTTCTCTTACAGTTGTTTCACGAAGATGGAGAATGTTGGGTTTATGATGAACCCTTACTGAAACGTCTTGGTGCTGCCAAGCATTAGGGTGGGAGATGTCAAGTTTACAACGGATGACCAGGGCAGCAGGCGTAATTAAGCAACAAACAATCTTCCTTTGGGAGAATCTGATCGCTCCCTTCTTACTGCAGTGGTTCCTATCTCAGGGATACTGGACTTTCTGATGCAGATGAACAATTAAAGCAAGAAGAGCGTCCCTCTTCTCCTCTTCTGTGGCAGTTGCGATTTTGACTTCAGTCCTGAAAAAAACTTCAGGCTTTGAAAAAAGATGTCTGATCCTTCTCCAAACCCCACGCTTTGAAAAGCATTTATAAACCGCAGTCTCAAAGTCTGCACTCTAGTACTGCTGAGATACACGACATCTCCTAGTTCATATCATCTTTGGTTCTATATATATATATACACACACATATATATACATATGAAATATACTTGATGCCAGATTTTGCATAAATACTTCATCTACTGTAAATATTGCTTTAAGTTTTAGAAAATTAGCACAATGGATTAAAATCAAGTGTCAGGAAATTTCATGGTCTCACAAGAACTTTTATTTTGGAATTGAACTGTTATTAAATTGTATCTGATTAAATTGAGTTTAATTATACTCAGTGCTTCTTAAGGCTTCATGAAGTAATTTTTCCAACTTTTTTTTTTATGTTTCTTCTCTTTATGGTTAAACATCAAACCAGTTATTTTGCAACCTTGCTTATAGGACCTAGCCTTTCACAGGGTATTCCTGAAGTAGTAGAGGGGCTTTGCTTTTCCTCACCCCCTCTCTTTTAACACTGTCTAAAGAGTTCTGTGTTCTGTCTTCCACCACCCTGCCCCGCCCCACCCCACCCCACCCCATGCTGTTCACCAGAGTCTTCACCGAACTCATATAGCACATGTAGGGCTACCACCACTTTATCCAAGACTATCTTATTGCCTTAGAGGGCTCCAGAAGAGTATATATTTTCAGATACTGTTTCTGCAGTTCACGCTTAAACAAAATGTAATAAAAAAGAATTCAGAAGCAAGTGGCTCATTCTGAAGGGAAATACAGATACAGAACTATCTTTATTTAAAAATACATTTAAAAAACAAGTATTAATATTAGTACCTAGCATCTAGGTACTAATAACATCAGTTACATAGGGCTTCTCAAGGCTGACATACAGAACTGGATTCTTAATCTGAGAGAACACAGGACTTCCCAAGAACTGCTGCCACGGCTCTTTGGGCCCACTTGGCCCACCTTGCTATAATTTCTCCCTAGGTTTGTTAGTCTCAGCAGAAAAAGAAAAAAAAGGTAAATCAAATTCTATGATGCCAGTGCAAAAATTCAGTGGAGGCCCTAAGACAGTAGTAGTAGTGTCAATTCATAAAATACAAACACATTTTTAAATACACACTCCTTCAGGCCAACGAGACTGCAGTTTATTTGACTATTTTATGGTAGGGGAGAAGGTTAAGTCTTGATGTGAAAGCCCTGATATCAGTAATGGGGATGGTAGAATCTGCCAGCAGAGGAGAGGTTGGCAGGTAGGTTAGCTGCATCACTTCACCATAAGAAGAGTTTGAATCCTCACCAGAAGGGGTGCTGTCATCTTCCAGCTCATATTTCCCATATCCAACAACCTAAAAGCGTCCAAAGACTCAAGGTGAGAAGTTTGCTGTTTGAACAAAGACCTGTTTAAGCTCCCTGATAACCCCAAATCAGTAAAGGATAACTGGGCTAACTGATGACGCTGGAAGGAATGGAGCTACAACTTAATAACTGTACTCACGTGAACGCTGAGCATTTTACTTCCTGATCCTCTGTGAGCCTTGAACCAGCTGACGAGATCTGATTTTGAGAATGACTTCAGTGCTTCAATCTTACAAGGGAAGGGGAAGATAGATAGATAGAAAAGAAAAAGAAGCTATCACATTTTCTGGAGAGAGATTTCTTCTTGAACATAACCCTAGGCAGACCTCCTTGGTACTTGTTCAGCACGTTAAGTACATCATTTAGTCTTCCAAGTCTGAATTTGCCCCCACCCTTCCAGAGCAAAAGTAAAGATGAGCCTCTATGACACACCTTCATGTTTCATAAAAATGATCCACCCTGGCAGATAAGCAAGAGAAGGCAGGTGGTGTAATTACAGCCAAGAACCATACACTGAGCCAGAAACCCAAGTCATCTTAGTGTCACCTCTCAGTTACATGGTTACTGCACACTCTGGCTTGAGAAAATAATTACTAAAACAGGTGAAGAGACAGCTTTATCTGTCCTGCTTCTGATGATAACTATAGAGTGCCTTAAGGTGAGCTGAGCTGCACCCTCTTGTTAACTAACTAACTCCCCTCTGCCTCACAGAGAAGGGAATGTCCTCTGGTAACTCACCACATAGGGTTATGTTATCAGCAGTAATTATATTCTAAGAGAACTACAGGACCCAGAATTTTTTCATAAGGGGTTTACTACTTTGGGCTAGAAGTTGTCAAACGACCTGTGCCTGGAATCATTACATCTGGAGGAATTCCATGTTTATAAAGACCAGAAGTCTTCCATTTTCTTTAAACACAGAGTCCTTTTGTTTGCCACAAAATCTTGTGGTAAACCTCAATATATAACACACAAAATTGGAGCTACTTTGGTTGAAATGGGGAGGAGGGGAGTAAGGTTTAGCACCCTGCTCACTTGGCTACCTAAGGTGCTAGAAAGGCCACTCTGAAAACTCAAGGTTTGATTAATCAAGTCAACGAATGGGCAAGTAAGTAACCAGGCCAGGTTGTGTGCCCCAGGTTTCCATTCAACACGATACTGGTTTGTTCAGAACTGTGATCCTGTAGACTCAGGAACCCTCACCAATCCTGAAGCTGTCTGTCAGGGCTCTCTGACTGTGAAAACCGTGTTATACCTCATGGGCAAGGCGGTCAAAGAGATACTGCTGTGTCACTACTTCGTTCCAGTTCCTATCCACTTCCTCCCCAAGGTGGGTATCCTCGCATTCCTTCAGCTTGATCAGAGCTGTGACCTGTTCCCACCAAAAAGAGAGATCTTCAGGCATGGCATCACACCAGTTCCCCCAGAATACACTTGGCCCTGTCCAGTCTGGGTTGTGACAGGCCCACAATGGTCCCTTCACTTGGGACTTGCCAACATCATGGGAGGATGAAGTTTGGGAGACATTATCAGATTAAGGTGGGCCTACAAAGCTCCAAAACTGGTCAATACGTAGCACTTTTAAGACTGCTGTCCAGTGCTGAGGATTGATGTGGGCCAAAGGCCGAAAGACTAGATGGGTGCCATCAGTCACCTGGGTGTTAAATGCCTCCTCCGTGAGGTTCTCTATCTTCTCCTCAAAGCTAGAAAGAAACTCTTCTATCTTCTTATTGACAACTTCAGAGCTGAAACAAAACACTTTCAATTAAAAGTCATCAGAGACCTACTCTGGGCAGAAGGCAACCCAAAAACCAGAAGGCAAAGCAGGGAGTTAGTTAGGGCTAAGGCATATTTCCAGGAAACAAGTTAAAGTGTTTTCTTTGCAGGCCTCAGTACTCTGCCCCCAAGCTGATGAAGGATAGAGAATAGGGAAGAATCTTTACCCCACCCGTGCCCAATTTCCTGGTATTCTCATACTGAAGCAATGACAGCCATACACGATCATTCCAAAGGTGGGAACCAACAAGGCCTATACCAGCACGAGTGCCAGGTTCCTTGCCTTTCCTGTCCTCAGGTCTGCCTGAAGAGAAGAAACATTGGCAAGCCCCACACAGTGACTGCAAGACTTGAGTCAGGCTCTATGGGGCCAGTGGAACCACTGATAAGTTCTGGATCAGCCCATCTATGAACCCCAAGCCTCAACAGTGACTAAATGATGCAAACCCTATTTAAGGTTTGAGTCTGTAGCGTAAGGAAGCACACATACTCCCAACTCTCCAGGTATTAGAGAATACCTCAGAGTAACAAATTGGGCCCATCTACTCGTTTACTCACTTGTATTTGGTTGCCTGAGTCCCCACGGTGACAGAAAACCCTAGAATCCCGGATGTGTTCCTACAGGTAGGGTAAACATGGTACCTACAGGCAGAATGAAAATTTCTGTGAGCTCGGGAGGTCACATGGGCCCAGCCTTCAAAGGCACTAGAAAAGAGTGGGAAGGGTTTCTGCATGTCCTTCCTGGACTTAGAGGTCCTGAAAAAGGACCCGCAGTTCACCCCTAGACAAAAGCCTTGGAGCTATATGTGCATGTATTTCATTCTGAGATTAAGGTATCCACCCCTCTCCTGAACTGGGAATCACAGGCTAGCTTTTTCTCTTGCTAATCTTAAAACGTGGCCAAACTGAAAACCTGGTCACAGGCCAAAATGGAAATTCCAGAGGTCTAACTAGCAGGTATGACTAAGGCATGGAAGGACCAAAGAACCCAGAGACTGCTCAGTCAGGATTCTAATAAGCTTTAGCCCGAAAAGCAAACACAAGACCCTTTGAGCTCAGTGCCCTTGCTAGCAGACTTACCCAAGAGTCTGCTTGGTTCGAAGGAAGTCAAAACAAGGCTCTTCCATGTGCATCTGTAATTCAACGTACTATCCATCAGCCCAACTCTTTCCAGCAGAGAAACCTCCATTTCTTCCCCACAAAGTGTTCCACATACCTCCCAAGTTCAGCCTCCCTTACTGCCTTCTCCCTAGATTGCCCAGGTTCCCTGTCCACACTTAATACTGGTTGAGGATACTAAATGACCATCTGACTTACACACTGGACCCTCTCTTCTTCCAGTCACAGGTCTCTGACTACCCCAAGTCCCTAATCCCCAGGCAGAAAGGCCAGGCCTCTTACATAGCTCAACTCTCCTTCACACACTTACCACAAGCAGCTCCATAAGGGTGTATTCTCTCAAACTCCTGGTACCTGACTGAAAGGAGAAGTTGGTCAGACCACCTGAAAATCCAAGGGCTTACAGGGTTTTTTAATAATCCAGCTACTTCTGCCAACCACTTATTCAAGCATCTCTCCCACCTCTCATTTCCCTACAAGAGTTAATCATACCCTCTATCGCCATAAATTTCAACAGTTTTGTTTGCATATCTGCCACGCCACAGGTCTGAAGATCTGTGAGGACAGGGATCATGCTTGATCATTTGTATTCCTAGCACTAGCACAGAACTGCAGGGAGACATGGAAGTTAGTCCAATAGTCCCTGATCTGTCAGCTCCTGCCCAGAGGACCCGTAGCATATGCTCTAAAAAAAAACACTTCAAGATCCTAAAGGGGGAAAGCAGGAAATATTTAAAGATCATGAAGGGTATCTGGATTCATTAGGTAGAGAGAACATGAGTAGGAATTAGTAAAGTCACACACAAGGACCCAAACCGGTTGATAAAAGTGCCTAACAGAAAACACTTGGGGACCATATCCTGGCTGCTCTGGAGACTGGCAAAATAAGAAATCAGAATAAAGAGGGCAGGAAGCCAACTATCAAGGATGTTGCTAGTACGTCCAGCATCAGCTCCTCTGACAGACTCATTCCTACTTCAGAGGAAGCGGCTAAAGCCCATGTGCCCTGCAAGCCCTGATTAGTCAGCACAGAGATTTCCTGTTTGCCTCTAAAAGGGCTACAACAAAACCAGTCAAAACCCTGTAACAATGCTCTCTGTGAGGAGGGAAATAGTTCCCTAAAGGAAACAGTTTGTATTAGAAGCTACCACTAAGAGGTTATCAATGGAAAGGACCTCCAAAAACATTTTCTTGCAGTATGAAACCCTGCCTAAAACTCTGGAGACGTACTCTTCTTTGGGTTTTGAGCAGCCAGAGGCACTAGAAATGTGAACAGGGTTAAGCAGGGCCAAGCTGGACCTCCAGGTAAAGACAAAAATCTTTCAACTGAGCTGCAGAACTGCTGTGACTCTTGACTCAAAGCATTCATTAAAAAAGACTAGGACAAGGCTGAACTTCACTAACAGGAGATTGCCACAACATCAGCAGAATTTGCTTCTGACAACCAGACCTAGACAAAGTAAGATTCAGGCCCAGGGTCAGAAACATCATAATGGAACAAAGAAGGTGAAAGTGAGGCCATGGAGCTCTGCCCAAAGTCCAGACAAGGGATCTTCACAGGGCCTGACAGGAAAGTGACTTCCTCATACAGGGAACCCAGGACTGTAGGAGCAGCTACAGGAACCCCTGAGTTTGAGATGTCTGAGGTCAAGCTGGACAGACACAGGTTTAGGGAAGATCCCCATATTCCTAGAATTGGGTGGGACTAACTATACCCTAAAGCAGGCTGTGGGCCAAATTGAGATCATTGCAAAACTCTTAATCTTACATTAATCTTACATCCCACCCACCCTTTCAGAATGGTGTGGAAAGAATACAGGATCTAAGGGCAGAAGGAACAAATGTGAGTCCCAGGTAGTATGAGCTCAGGCAAGTAAGGAACTGAGCCTCAGACTCATCATCCATAATACAGAAGGGATAAGTCCTATCTTTCCGTTGCTTTGAAACCTTTAATTAGGACAGCTCATTAGTTGTCATTCTATTTGCTATATAGCAATTGCTTGGCTATGTATACTTTTGTCTCTTTTTCAAAAATTTTCTCCTGCTGCTTGGGGCTCTGTCAGGAGAATACATAGGAATTTCCATATGCATTTCAGTCTCTGTTCCTCTGACTACTGGTTAGGTGATTAATGAAGCAACACCTCACTGTGACTGAAAAAGAATCTATTTCACTGACAGGGGCAATCTTTAAATGTAGCTGCTTCAAGAGAACAAATAACCCCAAGCATAAAACTACAGAGGTAACTAAAAGGATCTTGAGGGCTGACCTGGTAGTACACAGTGACTTCAGAGTTGGCATCACCCTTGTTCAGGGCTCTCACTTTGCATAGGTGGTGGCCACTGGGCAGCTCTACCACCTGGAACTGCACAGGCATCTCCTGTTCCAGAGGGATGAAGTTCAGCTTGCTGCAAGAGAATCAGGGTGGGTCCCTGAGGCAGTGCCTTTCTTTTCTAACCCCCACCCAAAAGCTGCTAAGAGCCATGCTTTCCAGTTTCTTCTGAATTGCTGTTTACACCATCCTTGAGAAAATCTACCACAAGAAGAGTCTCAATTGTGGGTTTAATAACAATTAACTGAGTTGTGGCTCAATGCCATCTTGCTGGTAAGAACACACTCCCAGAGAGAAAGCTTAAACCAATACTCACTCAACGACATATTTCAGGAAATCCATAGACTCCTAGGAGGGAAAGGAAAACGAGATTAGTCTCCTTGACATAAAATTTCACCCAGAACCAACTAATATTAATATTCTAATGGCTGGGGAACCCTGCATAGCATTTAACTACCAGGCAAGTCTTTCATTGATTGGGCAAGTCATTCACTGGCTGAGTATTATGTTTGCTGAATATTAAATGGCTCTTAAACTGAACAGCTCCCTTTCTGTGCTCTCTCTGTCCATACACTTTCCCCACACACTGTAACACTTTCCCCGCTGGGGCCCACACACTGTTACACTTTCCCCGCTGGGGCCCACACACTGTAACACTTTCCCCGCTGGGGCCCACACACTGTTAACACTTTCCCCGCTGGGGCCCACACACTGTTAACACTTTCCCCGCTGGGGCCCACACACTGTTAACACTTTCCCCGCTGGGGCCCACACACTGTTAACACTTTCCCCGCTGGGGCCCACACACTGTAACACTTTCCCCGCTGGGGCCCACACACTGTAACACTTTCCCCGCTGGGGCCCACACACTAACACATTCCCCGCTGGGGCCCACACACTGTTAACACTTTCCCCGCTGGGGCCCACACACTAACACTTTCCCCGCTGGGGCCCACACACTGTAACACTTTCCCCGCTGGGGCCCATACACTGTAACACTTTCCCCGCTGGGGCCCATACACTGTAACTTTCCCCACTGGGTCAAACTTGTTTAGTGTCAGTATACCCATTAGACTATGTCCTCTATGACAACTGTGATTATGTTTTAGAAACCTGGACCCATTAACACAGAGCCTGGTATAGAATAACCAATAGAATAACACTTACTTATACTAAGTGAATATTTCCCCTCTCCCTCTCAAGATTTCATTTTCTTACGTATAAAATGAAGGAGAAGTGGAGGAATGAGCTCATCCCTAAAGTGGTTTCTAGCTGGGGCAATCGATGGCACTAAGTCATCTGGACCAAACATCCAGCCTGGAACTCCTACTGTACTAAGAGAACCAAGGAGCTGTTCCTACCCTTCTCCCTGTGGGTTGAGACTTTCAACTTTCTGTGGGTTGGTTTTCGGGGTGGGGAGTGGGGAGGATAGCAGCCATAGTCTCGAGTGGTCATTTATATGTTCTATCAAAGGGCCAGTACTGAGAAACTGGGAGACCATGAAGGAAAATGGTCAACTGCCACAGTTTAGGGAGAGTACCAAGGAAGCACTCTTGGCTGGAAGAGGCTTCAGTTACAAGGCCCCACAAACATATCCAACTCAAAATATGTCAGAACAAACTCCTCATGTGGCCCCAAACTATTACTATTCCTATTCCTTTACCAACGCAATAGTTCAAGCCATAAATCTGGGCATCATTCTAGATTCCTCCCTTCTTCCTTACCTCCATATGTAATCAATCACTGAGTTTCAGCCATCCTCATTATTTCTTAAACATTTCTTTTTGCCTAACCTCAGACTAACTTCATTTTTACCTCAACTATTATAAGATCTCAATTGGTCTCTGCATCTTTCTTAACCACAAATCCTCTTTTAAATCCATTTGCTACAGGACAAAGTCAAAGCTCAGCTTGACACACAAGCTTGATATATAAGCCTGATACATGAGTTTTCCCTACATAGATATGTATACATGTATGTTTCGCTCACCACTCCCCTCCTCCCACTTTAATCTCTTTGTTGTTGTTGTTGGTTGTGGTCAGTTCAATTCTGATTCATGGCGACCCATGTGTGCAGAATAGAACTGCACCATATGGTTTTCAAGGCTGTGAACTTTCACAAGCAGATCACCAGGCCTGTCTTCCAAGGCACCTCTGGGTGGGTTCAAACTGCCAACCTTTCCGCTAGGAGTTAATCTCTAGACAATATTTTTTGTTTGTGGTTTCCATACACAATCTTCAACAAATGTAACCAAGAGCATATATTTGCCCCATTTCTCTCAAAGTTCTGGCTCATTATTGGCAGTCTCCTCTCATACGAAGGGTCTTGCCAGCATCGGAAGGCCCGAGTTGCCTCCTAAACAGACCATGACAATGTTGGCCTGCCATAACTACAGAACTTCCCCTTTGGAAGAACTAATGCAATTCCAGAACGTACAACTGCCTTCAGACCTGGCCTACAGCAACAAAACACCTCACACTCACTGTGCTTGTGACATTCCCTTGTACCAGGCCCTCAACAAAGAACTGGGATTTGAACTCTTTGACGAAGCTCAGCAAAGACTCAAGGGAAAGGCCGTCCATCAAAGCCCGGTACTTGTCAATCATAGACCAACGAGCATATTCGAGGATTAAAAGTCGCACGTCTCTGTACAGAAGGCAGAAGAAAAACAAAGTTTTTGTTGTAAGAAATGAATTTTGAGAGTAAAGAAATATTTGGTCAATTTTCTACAGATGATCTGTTTCAAAAAAGAGACCATCTCCATCACAACTTAAGATGGGGAAACAATGTTACAATTACTAAAAAGCATTTAAAATTGTAAACACAAACTCTTTACATTGATTTGCTCACTGGTACAAGGACTCACTTATCTCAGTTGCAAAATAAAATATTAAATATAAATAAAGTTCCCAGATGAGTCAAGTTTACCCAGTCATACACCAATTTAAAATTATTACTGTTTTGGCTTAAAATCTAACTAACCCAAACCAAAACCAAACCCAGTGCCGTCTAGTGTATTCCGACTCATAGCGACCCTATAAGAGAGAGCAGAACTGCCCCACAGAGTTTCCAAGGAGCCACCTGGTGGATTTGAACTGCCGACCGTTTGGCTAGCAGCCACAGCACTTAGCCGTTACACCACCAGGGTTTCCAAAATCTGGCTAACATGTTATTAATCACTGGGGGTGACCATGTGGGATCAATTACTGCAAAGACAATATAGTATATAAATAATGGCTCTAGTCTAGAGTCAGACTCCTCCCTTCTACTAGCCCCCCTCACACTAAGCTGTTTGAACTTAGCAAATTACTGGACATCTGTGTTTCAATTTCTCTACCTATAAAACAAGAGCAATAATAATGCCTGCCATTCACAGGGCTTTTATGAGAATTAAAGGAGTAAATACATACAAAACTCTTAGAACAGATGTACCACATAGTAAATCTGCAATAATAGAAGGTGTTTTCATTACTCTATCACACTTTAATAAAACAGTACTTCAGGAGTTACTGATATCTCCATATCAGTGGTTCCAGACAATTCTCCTTTCCAACATATATTTTTTTCTTACTTTTTGTGATCAGATTATCAATTATTATATGCCTGACTTTTAATAGCTTCTTCCTCTGCTTTCTAATTCTGATAATTTATGGGCTCATTATAACTGTGTCAAAAGCAGGGCATCTCTATAAGGTTGTGCTGTTAGTTCACCATTTATATATGTCCAGCAAGGAGGTCAAGTAGGGGCTTGTAGCCATGTGCAAAAGGGGCTGTGTCTGCTCTAAAGGGCTTTCTTTCTCTCCTACAAAGGCTCTACTTGCCTTTCTAATGCACACAAAGTAGCCTACAGGGTGGATATCTTCAGCCTGGACTACAGAAACAACAGGTTCTGATGGAAGGCCTAAGGGGTTTGCCTATTAGCAAAAGGTGTAAGTGTTAGCACCAGACTGTCCAGAAGTCTTTTTGATCTCTTCTGAGGCTTTAGCTGAATTCTAGATAGTTGAGGTTGCCAGATTAAATGAATGTTAACCAATTTAACTCATGTACTCATCATAGCACCCACCACGATAAAATCACCAGTAAGCAATTTTAGGCTACAAGAAAGCCAGCACTTCTTTAACTGTTATTTATTTACAAATTTTGGGGAAAAAACAGTCTTTTTTACCTTTAGCTTCTAACTGATTTCAGATGGCAGCTTTCAGCCTTACTCACAGATAAATTACTTAAGCTGGATTTAGAAATCCTATAACCCCATGGACTGGTTTCCCAAACTATAGCACTATTCTAACATGTCTGAAAACTAGCACTGAAACTACAGCCCCAAGCCCCAGGCCTACCCCTAGGAAGGCAAATACTTTCAAGCCCTCAGAATAGAAGCTGACCCCATGTGTACCCACTTGGCCAGAGTCTCAGGCTTGATGAGGATGTTAAAGTAAGTCTTCTTCAACTGCTCAGTTATCATTGTAAAGACAGCTGGTGTGGAATTGAACTCAGCTAAGTAGTCAATAATGAGCTGAAACAGTAGCTAAAAGAAAAAGAAGCATTTTAAGTGGCAAAACATGGAAATCCACTAAGTTTTAAAGGAAAAATCTTTCTCTTTGATTTTTAGCAGGGGGTTAGCATGGTACTAAGTATCATGAGGGACATAAGTACTGATGACTCAAAGAATCTTCAACAGCCAAAATCCTCAGTAATTACCAAATTTAGCATAATGTTTTTCCCTTTTTTATAATTTTTATGGGTATTCTTTAAACATTTTTTCTTCCATATGAACTTGAAAATGTTATCCAGCATCCTCCCCACCCCAAAATATGGTTTTAATTGGAATGACATGATATTTATACATTAATTTTGGAAGCACTGACCATGTTATGGTATCAGGTTGTCCTATCCAGAAACTTAAGTCTTTCCCTTCTTTTAAATCTTTTTTAAATAAGCTTCAATAAGATTTGTAGTTTTCTTTAGCTAGATCCTGTACTTATTTATTCCTAAGTTTTTTTTATTTTACTGTTGCTGTTGAGTTGATTTCAATTCACAATGACTCTAAAGGACAGAGTAGAACTGCCCCCCAACCCCAACGTTTCAAAGGCTGTCATCTTTATGGAAGCGTACTGCCACATCTTTCTCCCGCAGAACGGCTGGTGGGTTTGAACTGCCAACCTTTCGGTTAGCAGCCCAATGCTTAACCACTACACCACCAGGGCTCCTTACTGGGAAAAAGCCATTGATTTTGATACATTGATCTTGTGACTAGCCACGTCACACCAAATTATTTTTTTTAATTTTAGTACTATCTTAGGTTTTCTACAATCTGCAATGAAAAAAATATTGTCTCTTAAAAACAATTTTTTAAACAAGTACTTCATTTCTTTTTCATTTTATTTTACTAGCCTGAAACTCTAAAACAATATTGAATTAATGAGGTGATTATGAATATCCCTGGCTTGTTCCTAACTTTACTGTTCACCATTTCACCATTTACTGTAACATTTGCAGTTATTATTTTTTTATTTAAAGTTTTTACTATATTTAAGTAATTTCCCTCTATTCCTACCTTATTTATTAGGACTGGCCACTCAAATTTACCAAATGATTTTTTGGCATTTACCAGTATATGCATAAAGTGTTTCTCCTTTGATTTGTTTTATAATGAGTTATGTTCATCAACTTCCTAACACTGATTCACCCTTGCATTCCTGGTGCTTGGTCATGGTGAATTATTCTTTTGTTATGTTGTTGGATTTAATATAATTTTTTTAGAATGTCTGCATCTATATTCTGTAGGTGAAACTGGTCTTTAGTTTTCTATCTATATCAGGTTTTAATATTAAAGCTAGGTAAGCTTCATAATATGAAGAATATCCATTACTTTTCAATGGTTTGTATTTTTAAAAAACTCTCTTCAAAACATACCTTCTAAATGACAACCACCGTATTAAGCTTTAATCTGTTTGGATCTTAAATTAGATTATATTTAAGCCTTTGATGATTGACAAAAGTAAAATATTCAATGGTGCCTCCTCCTATGACCAATCTTTGTTTCCTAGAGAGTTTGAGAGGAGTGGATGTATAAAGGTGAGAGCTCTCTTCTCTAGGGTTTTTGCTAAGATTTGGAGGCTATCCCTGCCTAGCACAAGTCTATCTTTTATGAACCCAGTTCCCCAAACATTAATACAATAACTATTCTACCCAAGAAACCTAGACATAAAATTTGTTGTTGAATACATTATATTATTTTACCTGGTATTTAATGGTCTAACCCTCTTAGCTAGTATCCCATATTACTTCTTCCTAAACTTACGTAGTTTTTAACAAAGCATCCCTGGAGGACATTGCTTGCCAAGAGATAAATTATGGACAAGATACAGACCTTGTTTTTAAAAGGCTCATAAACTTGGAAGGAAAACAAAACACATATACTTGAAACAACGGGAAAAAGCACAAAAGAAGAATCAAGCATTTGAGTTTTAAATGAACAGAAGTCATAAGAACATTAGTGTGCCAGGTGCTTTAAATTTGTTATTCCTGTATGGTATGAAATTAAGCTCAAACCAGTCCTAAATGCCAATGTTGGCTACAGAGAAACTGACAGCAAAGGGAAGTGAAAGCAAGTCTGAAGCAGGGGCTGTGTTTGTATGCACTGCCAGTACTTAATGAAATGTATGCTCTTCTTATGTATGGCCAGTCAAGGTGATAACAGCTGTCAACAGCCAAGGAAACTCATGAAAATTCACGTTAATAAACACTTCTTTCTATGTACAACACCCATGTACAAGCCGCTATGCTTGGTATCATAGGGGCAACAAACAAATAGATTTTACAGCTCTATGGGAGGAAAACAGAGCACTTGTACTTACAGGTAGTTTGTGGTTGAATCCTTTCACTCGAATAATTAAACCATGTTCTCCGGCTACCAGTTTATACTCCAGCTGTGCCACATCTGCTTCATAAGCTGGTTCCGCAAGGTTATGGGTAAGGATGTTGACAAAGATGTCAAAGAGGACAACACTGAGAAGTATAAAATGCAAATAATAGCATCATTAGTTGATAAGAAATAGACAAGATGCCTAGTTTCAATTTAAAGTAAGACACCTTATTTTTGGAAAGGTGTTAAACCTGCTACTCCAGAATGTAAAACTGTATACTAAAAATTCAAAAGTAAATATCAGCTTACTCAAGACTCAGGTTTTTAACTCCTACCTTCTGCAGTGCTTCCCAATCCGTTTCACGTCATGCACACATAGAAAATGATAATATCTGCACTGCACAATGGGGTAAATTGAAAAGCCATGATAGGCAACTGGCTTTCAGGCTCTGGCTATCCCAGGCCTAGGCTTTCTGACTGGCAAACTAAAAATCTGAGGGAAGAAGAGAGGAGGGTAATGCATTCTTTAAAGTGAATATTAATGTTAGTGCTGCTTGTCATTTTAAGGTTGGATTTTACAGTTGAAGTGTCAAAGGAACGGAAGAAGTAAACTAACATTCCTGAGCACCTCCTATGTGTCAGGCACTGTTTCAGGCTCTCTGACCTCCCATAATACAGCTACCTACATAAACAAGAAAGTAATCTGCCAAGACCAAGGTAGAATCAGATTCCTGAGCAATCTTTAAATACAAGATCAAGAGATCCATCAATCCTCATTATAGACTGGGAGCTAGCCCCAAACTGATCTCTGAGAAACTTTCTCAGTCCAGTAATTCTACGACTAGTCTACATTATCAGCATGTTTTACATCTGGGGGCTGGAGATGTGACAGCCACTGTTCCATTTTAATGTTTAGTATTCTATATAAATAACTTGTTTTGGGCCCAGAAAAAAATAAATCAGTAACATAGCTCAAGTACTTACAGAGAAAAAGGAAGTTTCAGATTGAAACAAAACAAAATTTAGTTTTTCAATAATAAAAATTATTTTCCAGAAAAGAGGGGAATTCCTTACTTTGCTGCAGACTTCTGTATCAAAGGTGAGATCAGATGAAAACGTATATACGCTGAAAGAAAAAAGAACACAGGTAAGAAAACACAGAATGCCAGAAAGTTATAGCAGAGCCTTTCCAAGGAAGCTGAATAAATGTTAAGAACTTTTTCAAAAATTTTCATAAGCTATCCAAGAAAGACTGTGGAAATACTCAAGAATAGACTCAAGAGTCCCACAGAACTATAATACCGCTGTGTTTGAGGTTGGGGATATGGATTAAATGGCACTCAAAAACACCCCGTATGATTCCAAGTTGTTTAAGTTTTCATGCCATGCCTAAGAACAGAAAAATAAAGCAATACAGTTTGGGTCATCATGTTACAAGAGAAGACAAGGACTTGGAGGGTCTGTTTAGCTGTATATTATACTTCCTTTATGCTGAAAAGCAAAAAGGTAGAGGGAGACATATGGAGGACATTTCACATCTGTAGTGCTGGACTAGACTATCATGTCTAAGAATAATTTCCTTCAGGATGCTTTTATTCCATCTGTTTTTAAAAATAATGTTAAAATAATGCCACCAATTCCTCAAGGTGGCCTAATACTTGGCTCTGCTTTCATCTAACCAAAGAAAAATAACTGAAAACAATTTCAATCTAGGCCTGAATCTTTATTCATCACCTGGAATCTGGAGTGTCTACAAAAATTTCAGTGACAGTAGAGGAGCAGTAGGGGTCTGATAAATCAGGTTAGAAAAGGTCTTCAAATGGAAAGGGGAGGGTTAATAGATGGGGGAGGGAAGGCTACAAAACACAAAAGATTTGTAATACTTATTCCACTCTTTTAAGGGAAGGAAACATTTTTACCTTTGGGGATTTTGAATTTATTGTCTTTCTTATACCACAGGCAACCTTGTGAAGTGTTCACAATTTTAACAGGGTATTCTGTCTCAGAGCAATCAAAAGCCTTCAATGTGAAGTCCGTGGCTAACAAAAGAAAAGAGAGTAATAATTCATTCAGGTATTTCAATAGGATTCCCAGCAACCTGTTCTTGGTTTCAGAAGTCCAAGTTAGAAGTCTAGGTTTCTTTATGGTAAAAATAAGCCAAATTCAAATAGTGGAGCACAATAAATTAATAGAATACTACAAAGAAAATTATCTCGGCCTCAAGCTAAATGAACTCTTGAAGATCCGTAATTTCCCAGGAGTTGATTCTTATCTCTATACATTCTGCTTCACTCCCTTTCTCAAAGACAATATTAACAGTGAGAGGGACCTTCTTTGGTTGGGACAGTTAGATAAAGCAAATTATAAAAGAATCTATTCTTAGTGAGAATGTTTTTCACCAACCTTATGAACATTTGAAAAGTTACAAAAGGCTGTCCCAAAGTCAAACTTTCTCCTTCATTTAATGAAAACAAGGTGTTTCATCAACAGGTAGGTAAGAAAAAGTTAATACAGAGAAAAGGGGGGGGAAATGTTGCTATATTATTAAAAAAAAAAAAAAAAAAACTAGGTCACTAGGTTAGAACTGAATTATCTAGAAATAATATGCAAAACTTTTAAAAATTTTTTCTGGTTATATACAACCTTTGATCTAAATCAGTGACTCTCCCTTTTTTTTTTTTGAACTACAGCCAGAAATGTTTTACACAGCAAGCTAGTAGACAGAGAGAGACACACCTATCTGAAACAAAAGCTCTTAAAATAACACCCTTTCTACATACAATGAAACATTTTGCTATTTTCCATTCTAAATGATTTTTTAAAATGCTTTCGCAACCTAAATACATTTACCTCACAACTCATTACATTAATTCCACAACCCTCTAATGGGCTGCAACCTGCAGTGAGAAACACTAGAAAAATCTGAGAAGATAATGGCAGTTCCTAAGAAGACGTATGTGAAATGATCCGCTATGACGTGCAAGAAAAAATAAACAAATAAATAAGCTTCAGAGAATCCCAAGAATTGAGTTTACGTTCTAGTTCCTCAATTCACCAACTGAATAGTCTTAGACAAGTCACTTTGTTTTTCTGAGCCTCAGTTTTCTCGTTTAGAAAAATAAGAAAATAATAACCTACCCCAGCGTGTTACTGGCAAGCTCAAATATGAATTCATAGGATACTTTATAAAACCTAATACACTGTATAATTGCTACTTGTTGTATTTATTAGTACCCAGACGGATTACGTGAAATGATTACTATCTCACTGACCTATATACTTGTTGTATTTATTAGTACCCAGACGGATTACGTGAAATGATTACTATCTCACTGACCTATACACTTGTTGTAGTTTTTAGTACCCAGACGGATTATGTGAAATGATTACTATATCACTCACCTATACATTTGTTGTATTTATTAGTACCCAGACGGATCACGTGAAATGATTACTATCTCACTGACCTATACACTTGTTGTATTTATTAGTACCCAGACGGATCACGTGAAATGATTACTATCTCACTGACCTATACACTTGTTGTATTTATTAGTACCCAGACGGATTACGTGAAATTACTATCTCACTGACCTATACACTTGTTGTATGTATTAGTACCCAGACGGATTACGTGAAATGATTACTATCTCACTGACCTATATACTTGTTGTATTTATTAGTACCCAGATGGATTACGTGAAATGATTACTATCTCACTGACCTATATACTTGTTGTATTTATTAGTACCCAGACGGATTACGTGAAATGATTACTATCTCACTGACCTATATACTTGTTGTATTTATTAGTACCCAGATGGAGTACGTGAAATGATTACTATCTCACTGACCTATATACTTGTTTTCAGCTGGAAGGTGAAGATCTGGATTTAATTCGAAATTACTATTCCATAGTTCAGCCCAAGAATTTTCAATATCTGTAGAGAAGAAAAAACAAAAAGCTGACCCAGTACACAATGCAATGTTCAGAATCCTCTTAACAAATCAATCATCAAATGGCCTTCACAAACCAATTCTTTCTAAGAAAAACTGTGAGTGACGTATCCAGGCATTCTAGAACCTTGCTACTCAAAGTGTGGTCCCAGCAGCACTGGTAACACCTGGGATCTTGTCAGAATTGCAGAATCTCAGGCCCCATCCCACACCTCTGAATCAGAATCCATTTTAAAATCTCCAGGTAATACATATGCACACTAAAGTCTGAGAGGCATTTTTCTAAAACACAATAGAAAACTCTGCCCTCAAAATATCAAAACAAAAAGGACCTCTTCACTACCTAACGGATGTAGCTATAAACATGGCAAAAAATAAGTTCCTGTAATATTAAGTAATTTTCATGTCAAAGTACACTTTTAAAAATTATATATATATATATTTTTTTTTTTAAGATGTAAAAATTGAGAAGTAAAAATTCCCAGGCGAGTCAGATATACTTAAATGTAGGAAAATCGTCAAAATATTTTACCTTCCATGCTATACTGAGTCCCAAACCACTTCTCCTTGAGGTCACATTTTCCTTCGTTAGCACCAGACAGAAGAACAAGATTTGCTTTTTGAGGAACTAGCTGATTAAGGGCTTCCGCAATGACCTAATAGACGGGATGGAGGAGGACACACATATACAAAAACAACAATTTTAACCCAACACATTTCTGTTAAAAAGGCAAAGCCACATTATGTTAAGCGTTCCCAACATCCTAGCATCTTGAGTTCATGAAACTATCTATGAACATTCTAATTCACAAAGCTTCATATGTACATCAATTTTTTCAAATATAGTAATGCTATATACAGTGTTCACCTCGAATCCTACGTACTAGCAGTAAAGATAGCTATCATATATTGAGCCTTTACTATGTGCCAGGTAGTATTTAATATACAGTATTCCATTTAAAATCCTAAAAACAACCCTAAGGTATACCCATTTTATAGAAAATAACACTCGGCCTCAGAGATAAACGGTTAAGTCATTTGCCCAGGTAAAAGATTAAGTAATTTGCACAGAACACAGTTAGAACTGGCAAAAGTGTAGTTCTAACCAACTTTGTATATATTTCCAAAGAGTATGTTCTTAACCACTATATTGTATACTACATTTACTAATTCTTGGGTATGTACCTCATCCCCAAGGATTTGTAAGATGATCTCAATGTAGGGCATCCTTCAATAACCCCTCAGCTATGATATGGACTAAACAAAGGATTTTGTGGCTTAGATTTAGAACCCTAACTACCATAAAGCACTATTTCTTCTAGAAAAAACACAATAAATGGTGGTATAGTAAAAAACATTTGGGTCCCTGGGTACAACCATCCTAGGGAAATGGCAAAAATGTGTGGTTGCTGCTGCTTCCTTCACCTTTCTCTATTCTCTTTAAAATAAGTAGTTTGGAATAGGTTATATGTAACAAGGTTTCTCAGGCACAGCCCTATTAACACCTTGGGCTGAGCAATTCTTTGTTGTGGGCGACTATCTTTTGCATTGTAAGATGTTTAGACTCTACTCACTAGATGCCAATAGCACCCCCTGAGTTATGACAACCGAAAATGTCTCCAGACATTGACAAACAGTCCCCTGGAAGGGAAAACTGCCTCTGGCTGAGAACCACTACCCTACAGGAAGCAAAATGACTTACTCTCCAGGTGTGGTGAAGACCCTGAACAACTATTTATTGGTATGTAACAGTAGCTATAAGTCATGTTTCTAATTCAGGGATTTTATTATTTTTTTTTTTAGTAGATAGTTTCAAAATTATTAAAAATTTAATTGTCCTAAACCTCCACTTAACTAAAAGGGAAGCTAAACACACGTTAAGTATTAAGTATGGTCAACAACTAAACCACATAATTCTTAGGAATTACTTAAACTATTTTAGATGTTTCAGTACTCTAAAAACAGTAAGAATGATATCTAAAAAGACAACTTGAATTTTCCCTCATATTAAAATATAATGGTACAAGAATCATGAAAAATTATCCATGAAACTATTGATGTTTCTTCTGCTTAAACAAACAAAATAAACTAGTTAAATATAACCAAGTTTTCTTCATTTTGTACAGTTCTTAGGTACATCTTTGCACTTTCTCACCCTTCTCATCCCCTAAAAGTTAAGTTTTAGAAATGGAAACCGTCTTACTTCTGGATTGTATTCAAAAAGAAGTTGATCTCCAGTGAGAAAGTCCTGCAGTGGGTACAGCTGCATGTTTTCACACATGTTTTCCACATACTCAACTGGATCTGTCTGTAAAAAGGTAAAATTATTTCACACCAGAACCTCTCCCATAATTATCCTTAATTCACCATAACATAAAAACATTCTTTTAAAGAAACAATAAAACCAAAAGCTTCTAAGTAGATAATAACCAGATACCTCAATAGCTGGGGCTTAAGAATCTGAATGCTCAGAATTCCAAGAAAATAAAATGTGAGCTACTATCTTAAGAAGCTTAACCTCACACCCCTCCAACCACCATCCTGAGCCCTACAACATCCTAGGTTCCAGTCATGTCACAGCCTCTTTATGAAAGCAATTACCACAACGAACTGTAAATGCTTATTTACATGCTAAGAGCCACTACATAATTGTGAGGTACCAAAAGGCAGGGTCTTCGACATTTTATCACTACAGTGCTATTACCTAAAAATTATTTGGAAACATGAACTGAATCAACATAGAAATAAAAACGTGTCTTTAGATAAAAGGCAATAAAAAGTTATGGTAATTAGCATATCATCTCAATTTAAAATTGAATGACCGCAAGTTCTCTGACTTGAAATGGAATTATTTTTCCAGACTAAAGCAATCAATTCAAGTATTTATTGGGCACCCCGATACACAGAATTCATAAAGTGACAGGTCCTGCAGATAAAAAAGTGGTTCCATTCCCATGATTTTACAAGTGAGGACATATACTCAGAATGAAGTGACTTGCCCCAGGTCACACAGTTATAGTAAGTGACAGGCAGAGCAGACACTAGAATTCTGGTCTCCTAACAAATTAGCAAATGCTCTTTCCACACCACCACACTGCCCAGTCCTTTACTAGACAATATGGATTGTTCTCATTTAATGGAAGACAGAAAAAAAAGTGAAGGTTACTGCATTCATAACGAAAGGATGAGATGCAAACATCAAACTAGAGACCACAGGTACTTGTTATCTACTACATTCACATAAGAATAGAGTAAGGAAAGATTCACTGTTTTTTTTTTTTTTCTTCTTCTTCCCCTATTTCAATAAACAGTCCTGAATCAATAAGTTAACTAGTCCTTAAAGTGCTATTATTGTTTAAAATGACTCCTCCTACCCTGTTCTAATTTCTTTAATCAGTTATTTTCACTAGCCACTTATTTATAAGTTAACTGCTCTCATCAGTATGGTATAAAACAGTAATTCAAAGTATCTCCTATGAGAAGACTCTAAGGACCCTGGCTAAAAACAGATCTTTGATGCGAAGGCAACGAAGAAAGTATTACTGTCCCTTGAGATAAAACTCACATATACTAAAATTCACCCTTTTAGACGCACAATTCAGTGGATTTTACTATATTTAAAGTTGTGCAACCATCACCACTAATTTCAGAATATTTTCATCATCCCAAAAGAATCCCTGTACCAATAAGCAGTCACTCCCCAACTCCCCTTCACTCACCCCCTGGCAACCATTGATCTATTTTCTGTCTCTATAGATTTGCCTATTCTGGACATTTCATATAGTGAATGGCATCATGTAAGATGTGGTCTTTTGTATCTGGCTTCTTTCCCTTAGTATAATGTGGTCGAGGTTTGTTCATGTTGTAGCATGAATCAGTATTTCATTCCTTTTTATGGCTGAATAATAATCCATTTTTTTTTTTATGGATATACCATATTTCATTTATCCATTCACCAGTTAACGACATCTGCGTTGTCTTCACTTTTTGCCTATGATGAATAATGCTGCTATGAACATCCACGTACAAGTTTTTGTACGGACATATGTTTTCAATTCTCTTGAGTATATACCTAGGAGTGGAAGTGCTGGGTCATACAGTAACTCTATGTTTAACTTTTTGAGGAACTGCCAAACTTTTCCAAAGCAGCTGTACCACTTTCATTCCCACCACCAATGTACAAGGGTTGCAATTTCTCCACCACCTTTCTAATGCTTGTTATGCCTATTTTTTAGTGGTCCATTACAAACTCTCACTGCCTTCCATTACTAATTGCTACATTATATTCCTGGCTTTTCCGCCTACTGAAAAGTGCTTAATTGAATAGCTTTTCTCATCATACTCTACTTCAAATAGCTGACGTTTAAGACATACTGCTGGTTCTGAGGCCAAGTTCCTGGGTAAAATTTTTTAATTTCTTAATTAAAAATTAATAATATAAAAAAGGATAGTTCAAAAAGGGCATTCCTTTTTGCCTTTATTGTTGAAAGCCAGAAAGAAGTCTGAAGAGAAATCCCCTTAACTGCTTAAAACAGAAATGGTAAAAACAGAAAAACGCTGAGCTACTAGAGTTAATTTAACATTTCATGCAGAGGAATGGGTTTTCCTGATTTATTCTAACTTTGTAATGATTAGGCTTTAGTTTAAGATGTTTTGGGCTCATATTTTTCATTTAAGGCAAGTATTAATGAATATTGCCAAATGTTGGGGAAAAAGTGAGGAGCTACAAAATGAGGGGCTGTCAATAAAAAGAGATCTTGAAATATCTTGCTAGGAAGGAGCTGGACAAACAGAAAATATCATATATTCAACCAATGCTAGAATGCTGATCCTAGAAAAACGGAATCTGGATATCAAGTTGTAGCCCAATCTGAGTACCAAGGTATAGCCCACAAGTCTTGCTCCCGCTCTTTCCCTGCCACAATTCTGGTCTATGTGTTGATGGGAAGACTGAACAAAATCGCTCCTGGTCCTTACCATAGATAGATGGCAGGAAGTTGTAGGTTGTATGCATTATCAATATGTTTATAGGGAGGAGTGTCATAGGGCCCTCTAATGGCCCAGTATGAGTCACTGCAGCCTTTCTGTTTTCATAGAGTAAGATGTCAATTTCAAATGACTTCAAGTATATATAGACGACAACACAGGAGTTAATGGCAACTACAAGCTTATAGTTTTTGTGACTTTGTTCTCATGTACTTAAGTCTTCCCTATTTAATAATACATATTCAGGGAATAGTCTCTGGTGATGATCCAAAAGCAGCCTTTGAAGATGCTCTATGAACTGGTTCTAAACCAGGAGTTCTTAACATAGAATCCACAGACAACCTCCCCAAGGTTATCAGCGGACATATTCAAAGGGTCCATGAATTTGGCTGGAAAGAAATTACATTTTTACTTTCGCTAACCTCTAATTTAGCTTTTCCTTCAATTATAAATGTAGCAAATAAACCACAGTAGTATTAGTGGTATCTGGGACTTTATTAAGGAGCCCTAGTGGTGCACTGGTTAAAGTGCTTAGCTGCTAACTGAAAGGTCGGCAGTTTGAACCCCCTAGCCACTCCGTGGCAGAAAGATGTGGCTGTCTGCTTCCATAAAGATTACAGTCTTGGGAAACTTGGGGCAGTTCTAGTCTGTCCTATAGAGTTGCTATGAGTTGGAATCGAATCAACAGCAATGGTTTTTTTTTTAGATAACTAAGACATCAACTTAATTCAAATTTACAAACCATGAAGCCTTCTCTGATCCTATTCCAATCAAGGAAAATGTTCTCCATTCCTCAAATCCCAAAACACAGTTTCTAATACTTCATGTGGTAATTCTACAGATTGCCTTGTAGAATGTCTTTATAATATTTGAATTCCCAAAATATCCAATACCATACATAGCAAGCTCTTCATGAATATTTATCAAAGGGATAGACAGATGATTACATAGATGACTGTCATGCAACATGATCTATGTCCATCTGCTTAATCCCCTTATTACTACTCAATACAAATACTCAAAACCACAAGAGTTAATTTTCAGACAGCCTCAAGGCCATCTTGAGACTCACATGACAAAGAGTAGCAGAATTAAAACTCCAATGACACTTCCAAAAAGAGAAACAAAGTCCACACCAGTTTAACTTGGTCACAGATAACATTCAAAAAGAATCTGACTTCAAGTACCTGTTCTTGGTAATGAAATTCATTATCCTCAATCTTCTGAATCTCTTCAAAAATTCTGTGAGAGAAGAAAACTACAATTGGAAGCCGTACTGTATTTTTTCATTAAAATCATCAGCAAAAGAGGCATAAAAATAAAGGAACTCGCCAAGTAAATAAAACCCTTAGTGTACACTCACATGCAGAAGAGTAAAGATATGGAGCTTGTAAACAAAACTGCCTGAAAAACCATCAAGGCAAGACTAGAACATGTCTGTTGACAGCTTTAAGAATAAAAGGTATTAGGATTGACTCCTGGCTTCACTTAAGAGTATTTATTACCTTTTTTCTGGGCCTAGCTTCTGCAGCATTTTTAAGTACTGGAAGACAGTATGAGCAACCTGAAAACAAAACATTTGATTAGTCTTCTGCATGAAGCAATACCTATATAAAAGAAAAACAACTCCATTTTAATTATTTACCTCATAGAAGTGTTCAAAACCTTCATCAGTCAAGGTTATAGAAATGCTGAACACTGAATAGGTAGAATTTTGCTCAAATCCTGTCTCACCATTTCCACCAAACAGTGCAAGAGCCCAGCACCTATGGATAGAAAAAATTTGAGATTGATAATCTATAAACTCTTCAAATTAGCAAAATGGATAGGCTTTATATGTAAAATTTGGAAACTTCAACCTTTGATCCAAAGATATACTTTCCATCAGTAAGTTTAAAAGGACAAATTTTAAAAGCACAAGGCCTCCCAAGGAATTATATAGTACATGCAGGAATCACCAGACACTCCATATGTATTTGTTTAATGGAAACACTAATACACATCAACCAGATCAAACTAAACCTGTTGCCGCTGAGTCGATTCCAACTCACTGAGACCCTATAGGACAGAGTAGAACAGCCCCATGGGGTTTCGAAGGAGCAGGTGGTGTATTCAAACTGCTGACTTTTGGTTAGCAGCTAAGCTCCTAACCACTGCACCATCGGGGCTTTTTTTTTTAATACACATTACAACACAGTAAAATATTAACAGTTTATGAAGCCACAGTAATTCCTGTTAAAGTGAACAGAGCAAAATATTAAAATGCTAGTTGCTGGGAGGCATTTCGCTTAATCCTTTCTGAACCTATGTTCCCAGGAAAAGCCTTAAAACACATCATATATCTTTCTTATTTAGAGTGCAATTGACCTCTTTGAGACTATCATCTAACCTATATAGCAAGCAGGATTGTATCTTTTCCTGACTAGAATATCCAAAAAAAACTAAAATAAGGAGAGAAGGAGCCAGAACAAAGTACATGAAATTCTAATAAAGTTCAGTAAGGTAGAAAAGGTTGTGTACATCTCAAAAGCACTTTATGCTATATCATGTAAGGCATATATGTACCTAATCTCATTAGTTTACTCTTTTATAATAATCCTGTGTTCTCAGCTTTCTTTGAATGTTCTAGCATGCATCACTGTTTTATTTACTTACATTTCTCATCTATCTTTGCATGCTCAAACTAGTGCATATAAAAGCAAATAAGGAATTACTTTAATCTATTAGTCCTGATCCCAAAGTAAAGCTATATTTCCATTATTTGGCTATAACCAACATAAATGGATGCTTAAATACATTAGGAAACATTCTGCTAACATGGCTGCACGGTCCCACTTATTTATTATGATATATTTGTTCAATCAAGTTTCCATTAACATCTACGTATTCCAGGGTGACGGGAGGTTACCTGGAGATTCACAGCATATTACTATTTACTATTTAGTCAAATCTAAGTTCTTGGTTAGAGCTAACCTTTTTATGTTATTCTGGAATCTATTAGTTTTACTTATGATTTTAAAAAATTTGTTTATAACTACTTTCAAAAGGGATTAAAAGGTGACTTATAAGAAATATAAAAAAATAATATGGCCAATAAAACAGTCAATCCTATTCAAGTGACTATAATTAAGCATTAAATTTTATTCTAGGCTTCCTGGCATTTAAAGCAAAAAGAGAAAAGAATGGCTTATATAATATTATTATCTAATATTTTTCAAGTGTCTAAAGTAAAAGTTCTCATTAATTGAATACTTGCTTTTTTCTAAGGTAAGAAAGAATGCTGCCTTTGCCTTCATGTCCAACCAGCCAGGAGATATAATGAAGTGGCTTCACCCTTTAAAAACAATTTAAGGTCAGAAACCAAAAGATTAAGGAATAAATACACCAGAAAAATCTCACTTCTAAGACTACAATATTTGGAAAAAAATTATAAACTCACTCTCATATAAATCCATTTAAAAAGAAAAGTATAATAATTTAATAGCAGCAACAAAAATACAGTAAAATTTAATTTCCTTTGCCTGAAAAATGACCTTATATCTGTAAAAGCTTCCAGTATTGCATCAGGCTCTATGGTAAAGTGAAATGTCTTGCACTAAGAGTCAGAAAATCTAGGTTCTGGTTTTAGTTTTTTTTTTTTCTTTTAAGTAAATGCACGACCTTGAGTAAGAGATGTAACCTCACCTACCTTTCTTTTTTTTCTCCTGCTTAACTACCTACTCCTAGGGTTTTCATGAAAATGCAATTAACAAATGTGAAAATGCTTTATTATATAATAATAGTTCTGAGTAGTTGTATATATGTTATTCAAATCGTCTTTTTCCATTGGCGTCTGCTATATAATTTTGGAAATGCATTCCTATTAAAACAAAAGTGTACCAAAAAACTTGTGTTAGGAATCTGAACACTTAAATTTTAAAATTAGGTTACAAAATTAAATTCAGTAAATTCTTGAAAGTCAAGATATAATATTATGATTTCAACCACATTACGCAATCCCAAAAGCTCACACAGCATTGCTAAAACAGGAATTTAAGTTAACACAAAAGAAGACTGGGTAAAGGAGCAAAGAAGTTAATGAATGAACCTGATTATACAACATATGCATCTGAAGGAAGCTAACTGTACTGCATGAGGCTAATTTCGGAGGGATCGGTTTGCGTCTTTGTGAAAAATGACTCCCCCAAAAGCTAATTTACAGGGAATTCACATATATGGGGATTCCAAATGGATTCATGATGAATGTCATGTTAAAACAAAACACAGTCCATAAAAAAGTTAATCTCCTGGAAACACACAGAAAAGGTAACAGTCTTTGAGAGCAGCATCATGAATTTTTTATTCTACTTTTCAGCAACTTTCAAATTTTTCAAAATGAGCATGAACTACCTTAGTAATCAAAGGATAAACAAAGCCTTGTTAATTAAAAAAAAAAAGAAAGAAATGCAAAAAAAGGGAAGAATAACACATGTAATGTAGTTTCATTTCTATAAAAAAAGATATTATGTGTCTTATATTCATTATTTTAATGCCTGAAGTACATACAAAAAACTATTAATGTTGGGCATATCTTTGAGGACAGGAACAAAGAAAAAGAGGAATAGACTTTTTACTTAATGCCATTTTCTCCTATTTTAATATTTTACAGGCATGTGTTATTTTTATAGTAAAAACTTTACACAAATTTTTAAATAGACATGTAATAGTTTTAACACATCTTAGGACACTCTAACTTACCTACACTCTTGGGACACTCACTGTACATTAACTTTTCCCTATATTACCCTTGAACCAAAAGCAAGTAGACGATACACATGCTGTGTGTAGCCTCACTAAAAACCAAAAAAAACCAAACCTGTTGCCTTCGAGTCATTTCCAACTCACAGCGACCCTCTCAGACAGAGTAGAACTGCCCCATAGGGTTTCCAAGGAGCACCTGGTGGATTCCAACTGCCAACCTTTTGGTTAGTGGCCTGGAGGCATATTATTCTTGTTAACTTTATGAGACTTGATTGTTTGAATATTCCAACATGTAAGTGACAAGCATTTTATTCTAAGCTTTGGCAATATATATTAATCTTTCTTTCTGCTTGCATGTGTATGCTCAGGGTTTTGTTCTGTTGGTAGTGGTTTTAAAAAATAAGTTAAATTTTTATTAGTGCATGTAATTCATTAGCATTTATTTCTAATTAGAAAAGCATTTATATAGTGTTTAAAGAACTGCTTGGTCCATGTTATAGTGTTCATAAAAGAAAACTATATGGTTAAGGTGAAATATTTTTCTAATTTGTATCAATCTGCCCATTCCCAACTCATAAAGTAAGTCCTTGGGAGTTATGCTCCAGTTGTGTGCCAGACTCAAAATTATCTTCACTTTTGACAAGAGCAAACTAAATGGTTGCCATTGCCAAATAAATCATTAGTCAATATTACATTTTTGTATTGAAAGTACTAAAGAAAATAACTGCAAAAGTTAGCATTCATACCAATACTTAATTTCATAGATTCAAGTCCCAATTTACCAAATTACCTACATTTGTAAATTCAGAACCCCCAAATTTAAAATATTTAGCATGCTTTAAAAATGTCATTCTCACTAATGAAGTAATAAACTTGCCTTTGAACTCTTACCTGTAATGTTGTTGTTGAGGGGGAAGTGCCCAAGTGATGGTCAGAGCATGAATTTTTCTGATTGGAACCACTAAAAAATATTTTTCACAAGAACAGACATAAGTGGCTCTCCGTAACTTTTACTATGTTACACAAATGTGTTTTTTCCTCTTTTTTTAATTCAATATATTTCATTTCGCCAATAAACAGGGGAAATAAACACAATGCACCTATTATTTCAAGTTGCCAATTTTCCAATTTGAATAATGTAATTTTTATAAAATTCTTTTCAATTTGGTTTCATGAGTAGAGAAAGCAGGAATTACAGAACTATGAGAATATGTAATGCTGCCAAGGATGGGTCTCTTGTTGTAAGAAAGGATAAGGAAGTAGGAGTCAGGAGACCCACGGTATAAATCCAGCCCTACCACCATCTTACCAGATGTGCTTAAATGACCTTGAGAAAATCATTTACATTTACATCTTTCTGCATCTGTTTCCTTAAGGCAAAATAAGACGGTTGAGCTAGACTATCTCTAAGATTCTTCCCAGTGCTATTATCCTATGATTCTATGGATATGAAATTCAAAGCCAGAAATAATATAACCCAAAATAAGTTGTCTCTGGGAAGAGTGTGCTTAGATAGAATGGAGCCAGCAGAAAGAGTGTGACAAAGCAGTCATTGGATCAAAGGGAGGAAGAGGAAAGAGACTGGCAACAGGGTGAAGGAAGGGGGAATACCTAGGCAACTGTGAGGAAGGAAAAAAAAACCTGCCATGACAAAAAAAGCAAAGAAAGAGAAATGTTGAGTTAAGAATGTTTCTACAATGTTCACTATTGGCAAATATAAGTAAATTATAGCACACCCATGTGATGATTCATTATGCAGTCATTATAAATACAATATTAAATGAAAAAAATGCAGTAGGCAAAAGTGTATATACTTTACAATATCAACTATATTAAGAAAATATACCTCCAAAAAATTAAAAGAAAATTTGCCAAAATATCTCTCTGAGTAGTAAGATTTATAGGTGATTTTTCCCCCTCTTTCTTTACAAATTTCTCTACTTTGAAATTTTTCTTCATTTAATAAATACTGTTTTTATAATGAAGTTAAAAGGAAATGATATTCAAAGTGTTTTCCTCCCCCCCATTCTTAAAGAGCAAAATCTAGATAAAATAAAGTAGAAAGGAAACAACAACAAAAACCCAAAGAACAAAAGGGAACAACAGGAAAACAGGGGGGTGGGGGGGGAGCATGAAACAGAATCAAGTAGCAGCACAGCAGCCACAGCTGATCAGTCTGCAGTTTGTTAGTGGCCTGCTGCTCTCTGTCACTAACTGGATCTCCATTCCCCATCCAGTCCCTTTCCAACCCAGCTATACTTTCGGTTGTGTTTTCATTTTTAAAGAAAACTGGCAGCCTCAATTAAGTTTTAGAAAATGTGCTAAAGTTGTTTCAAACACTTTTAAACCTTTGGTTCACGAACCTCTATAAAGTTTGTTAAATGCTGGTGTGTCAAATGGATCCGTTAAATGGCCAAAGTTTGGTTTGGGTAACCCACTGAAAACAAAACAAATACATTAAAATTTAATTGGCAAATGTCTTTATAAGCAGTATCTTTAGGGATATCTAACTGATAGGTATTTATAATCTATATATTCCTAGCTGAAAAGCATTCTAGACAACAAAGCCACAAAATCCTGAACTCGACGACCTATTCTTAAGCTCAGCCCCAATAACTCAAATGGCTTTAAAACTCAAAAAGAGATAGCAGAAGATAATGAAATGAAGGAACCCATCCCCCATATTTACTGCATCTATAGCCCCATTCAATTTTGGCTCTCCTCCCATACAAAGCCATTTCAAAACCAAAACTTATACTAGAGATAATTTTTTTTAAGTATAAAGCACAATATTAAACATAAATTACTGTCTTAGGCACTCTTCTATCTAAAAGACTTGGTCCCTCCTTGAGGGTGCTTCCAATCTACTTGACAGATATTCTAACTTTACTATTCCTTCTAATACATAAACATAGTCAATATAAATTAGTATTAAATACCTAGAAGACTTTTTAACTTGTCTGATTAAACAGTCAAAGTTATTAGTGAATAATACTCAAGAAAAACTTTTAAATGCTCATCAGAGATTGACAGAGCCTAATGAATCCCTCTATTAAACATACCTCTAGTTTTATTAGTAAAGTTTCACAGTAAAACACATTCCAATCAGTCACTTGACATTTCCATAGGTCATACTCATTTTTTATTTAAAAAAACTAAAAAACACAACTTTGCCATGACTTTCTTTACTTTTCTATACGTAAAGAAGTACTGCTAATTATCAATGGAAATTTACATAAAACCAAGATAATAAGAACAATCAGGTGTTATTACAAATTATTCTGACATATTTAAAGTTTTTTTTCTTCCATACATTTGAAATAAATTATGTCTTGGAATGAAGAACTAGAAAAAGTCACCAGCTTACTCACCTGATGAAAGAAAAAAAATTGATTCATTTATTTTACTAAAATGCAAACTGCTAAGGATGGAAAGACTATTGTTTAGAATGCAATTTTTTGTGTTCTTTATAACAAAAATGTAGCAGTATTATTTCGATGAATTTGAAGTGAACAAAAAATGCCCAAAAGCATTCTTAACTGGAACCCTACATACGATTTCTTATGGAAGATAATTTGGTACACCTAAACCAAATAGGCTTTTCCAAGAAATATGGAAAATCAGCCATCATCTACAAGATCATTTCTTCGATGGGGAAAAGCATTTGGAGTTCCAAACAACTGACTTAAAAAACAAATGTTCGTAACACAGCTTGTCCCAAGGTTGGGGATACAAATATACACATCTGCCTCTCAAGGCAGTGCTTGCCTTCATGTAACAGTTTCGAACACCTTATACAGTAACAGAAAAGCTCTGGAAAAATATAAAAGGAGGCATAATATTTACTATAATTTTAAAAGCTTGTAAATTCTGAACTATTAAAACATCACTGAACCCAGGAAACCTGGGTTCTCATCTTAGTTATCCCACTCAAAAGCTGTGTGATCTTTAGGCCTTAATTTCATCATCCACTTAAAAAATAAGACGAGACAAAAAAACCTTTGGGAGTCATACAAGAAGTTAAGGTATCTTTTAGCTCTAAAGGTGTGTGATTCACAAAAATAAATGTCTTACTTGTTTGGTATCTGAGAGAAGATTTCAGTCACCCACTTTTCCAAAGTATCGAGGGTTTCTTGAAGTGGTGGTAGGTGAGAGAGACGGAGAAATGTAAAGTCATTAGTCAAGACAGGAATAAAATAGGTTTCTCAAAGAACTTCAGCTACAAGGTAAAGGAGTGCTTTAATTAGGGAATTATATGCCACTCCTTAACCAAAAATGAATAACAAGAAAAACAACAACAATAGTAGATAAGAAATCTTAAGACACATAAAATTTTGTTTGATTCCTTTATCCTCCCTGATAAAGTTAGAACACGCACTCAAATATTAATAAAAAACAAAATTTTTTAAAAAAACTTTTGTTTATCATCAGACTTAGTGCAAAGGGCCAAGAGATACTAAGAATATGCCAACGACCCTCCTGCACCCTTTCCAAAGCTTACTTCCCCTGGGAAGGTTTCTCCTGACTAACCCATACCACACTGACCCCTCTTCTTCACGGCATCTCATCAGCACTTTTATATACTTCATTTGTTTTACATTAATTTATACCTGTTGAGATCTTACTCCAGAAGTGTTTCTTAGGTTTCATGTATATGATTTCTATCTTCTTTTGATCCCTTTCTTATATTTTATAAGAAATTATTTTGTAAAGTCTGGTAAAACATGAGACCTAAAGGAAAGATAAACCTTTCAGCTTTACCCAGCGACTTATTACCATCACTGGATAGTTCCCGTTAAGTTCCACCAGGCACACAAGTTTCACCAATTCTCAATAAAGAAGCACCACTGTGTAAAATGCAAGATGCAAATCAGACTAAAAAATCAACTCCTGGATTTATTCTACACCGTTTACATTGATATTTGACTCTTAAATGGTATAATAAATGTTAAAGCTCTAAAATCTATTGAATGTAGATTGTACAAGGCTCTCTTATCAAAAATCTGGGGCTTATGTTAAAAATTTGCAACAAGCATTAATAAGATCTTGTATGTGTTATCATACAGGAAGAGAATGCAAAAGAAATAGAATACCTAGTTGAAGAAAAATGCATGCACATGAAATGATTTAGAAACAATTTAAAATTATAAATTAACATTACATAAAGAATATGAAATTCCCTGTTATAACAAATGTTGTAAAAGGAATCTAGAAGCACATCTACAGTTTGAACAAAGGAATCTACCATGCCATATTCATACTTTTACATTCAAGTCAACTTTGGTGGACTAATTTTGATCCTAAATGCAAAAATGTTTTATATGTAAATGCCAAGTCAAGTTTGATCTCAACTTTGACAATGCAGAGGGCAAATTTTTATAAAAAGGAGAATCACATTAGGACGAGAGAATTATGTTTTCAAAAAGAAATGTGCAAACTCTAAGGTATGTCAAAAAGAATAGTTTAGCAATTGATTGATTTCGAATAGCCTAAGGAGGTTGAATGTGAAAAAAAAAACAAAAAGGTACCATGGTTTCTTTCATGAGAAAAAGTTAACATAATACTGAAGATAATGATAAAAGAAGAAAAAGAGTGGCAATATTTATCAGTCATTTATATTTAAGATACTCTGCCATCATCATCATGATCACAATTAATCATGCTATTTTAGCAGGCCCTATGATGGCACAATGCCTGCTAAACAAATGGCAAGGTATTTTCTTAAGTGCCGCTATGCCAATTTTTTTACATGTTGCTGCAAATCAATCCAGCAGTACTGCAGGAGAAAGACCTGGCAATATTCTTCGGTAAAGATTACAGAACCCTATGGGGTAATTCTACTCTGTCACAGTGGGTTGCTATGAGTCAGAATCAACTCAACGGCACCTTTCAATAACGTGTAAGGATGTGCATGGGGTTGCCGTGAGTCGGGGGCTGATTCAGCGTCAGCTAACAACAACACGTAAAGATGAACAGACAGACGTCTTGCCCTTTAAGAGTTTATAATCAATATAGATTAAATGTAAAACCACAGATATGGAGGCAGCTGAATGTGGCTTAAAAGATCAATTCATGACCTATTAGTACATAGTATACTCATACACTATTCTATAGATAAGACCTATATCTATAAGACAGACCCTGGAAGTGTAACAGTTAAGCGTTCAGCTGCTAATCAAAAGGCTAGTGGTTTGAACCCACCAGCAGCTCCACAGGAGAAAAGACCTGGCGATCTGCTCCCATAAAGATTTAGACTAGAAAACTCTATGAAGCAGCCCTACTCTGTCACAGAGGGTTGCCATGAGTCAGAATTGACTCAACAGCACACAACAACAATGTCAGGAAGAGAAAAACATCTGTCTGAGAATCAGATAACCTTGTGCTTCCCTGAGCTTTGCCATTTGCTATGTGACCTTTCCTTTTCTTTATATTAGGGCCAAGCACTAAAGTAATTAACAGAATATTATAACACTGGTCCAGGCAAACGAGTCCTAAGAAATCACTACTTTGGTGTAATTCCAAGGGCCACTGTAGATATTACCTTTTGACTGAACCACTAAAGTCATATAATGAGAAGAGTAGTAACGCATCCAGAATTCTCGCAGTCTAGCATGTGTATCAATATTACTCCTTTTTGGCTCGTGTTTGAGAGTCTCAGCATTTCCTGTAAAAAGATAAAAAAAGATTATGGAAATAACTAAGTTCACTTTGTTAAAAGTCATCTATACCAACAATGCATGTTCTGCAATACTATATATGACTAAGGAAAAAACCCAAATGACTCAAGAATATTGAACCACTGTGTAATAGTAATAACATAAAACAAAAGTTCACTAAGGTCAAGAGGCAATTCTAAAGTATATTTTAATACATAGGAATTCACCTCTGGTTGGCAATACTTTAACAACAAATAGCAGCATATTTTTACATAAATACCGCACGCCTTCTATGTTTGTTTGCCAACCATGTACTGCTCCTGCAAGGTATTTTCTTAAGTGCTGCTATGCCAATTTTTTTACATGTTGCTGCAAAAAAATTAGCATAGCACACATCTCATAAGGTTATTGTGATGATCAAATGAGATAATTAACATATAGTGTTAGCGCATAACTGGAACCAAAAAGCATTCACAAAATGCTAGGTGCTATTCTTGCTATTCAGAAACCCAATGTTAGAGAAACAAATATAGGCATGCTTAACTACTATCTACTAAAAAACCTACGAAGCCACTAAAACATAGTTACCCCCTTGCTTTGTTTTTCCATTCTTTATCAGCTTTCTAAATTCTCAATCTTCCTAACTTCTTGTTGTTGTTGTAAGGTGCTGTCGAGTCAGTGCCAACTATAGTTGTACAGAGGGTCCTCTGTACAACAGAATGAAACACTGCCTAGTCCTGCACCATCCTCGCAATTGTTGCTATGTTTGAGCCCATCGTTGCAGCCACTGTGTCAATCCATCTCATTGAGGGTCTCCCTCTTTTTCAATGATCTTCTACTTTACCAAACATGATGTCTTTCTCCAGGGACTGATCCCTCCTGATAAACATGTCCAAAGTATGTGAGACAAGTCTCACCATTCTTGCTTTTAAGGAACATTCTGGCTGTACTTCTTCCAGGACAGATTTATTCATTCTTCTGGGAGTCCATTCAGTATTCTTTGCCAATACCATAATTCAAAAGCATCAATTCTTCTTTGGTCTTCCTTATTCATTGTCCAGCTTTAGCATGCATATGAGGAGAGTGAAAATACCATGGCTTGGGTCAGGTACACCTTAGTTCTCAAGGTGACATCTTTGCTTCTTTAATACTTGAAAGAGGTTTTTTTTGCAGATTTGGCCAATGCCATCCCTAACTAGGAAATACAAAGATGAATTATATAGTATCTTACCCCAAAAAAATTTCCCCATAGGATGTCCAGGTCTAGCAAGGCTTCCAAACAACATTTCTTTTCTGTTTGCATCAGAAGGTCTTGCAAGTTGATATTCTGTCAATTTTAAAGGAACACTTTTAATAAAATGAAATTCAGCATCTGCTGGAAATTCAAGCTTATAGCACCGAAAAGAAGAAAGTAATAAAAATTGACTTCATGAAACGTGATGTAAGGCTGAAATTAGGAAGTTAATCTAGGGTCAGCTCTATCACTTAACACATTGTGTATCTTTGGGTAAGAAAATTCATCCTCTAGGGGTTTCCTCTTATCTTTCAACTGAAACAGAGTAGATAATGATCTTAAGGTTTCAGCTCCAGTATGCTATGTCCAAGACTTAATGATGAAAGTGCTAATACAATGTAAATCAAATTCCATATATCTGGGACCTTTGTCATATACTTTGTTTAAACTTTCTCCAAAGCCAACTATGTTGGTAATAAAATATGATGGCTAAGAACAAGAACTTTGTCACTGTGGAAAAGACGGCAGTTCCTCAAAAAGTTAAACACAGGACTAACATATGACCCAGCAATTCCACTCTTAGGGAAATTTTATATACCCAAGAGACTTGAAAGCAGTGACACAAATAGACACTGTTCGTTGAAGCATTATTCACAATAGCCAAAAGGTAGAAGCAACCCAAGCGTCTAACGGCAGATGAATGGATAAACAAAATGTGGTATATACATACAATGAAGTATTATGCATCTATAAAATGCAATGAGGTTCTGATACATGTTACAACATGGATGAATCTTAAAAACATGCTAAATGAAATAAGCCAGGCACAAAAGGACAAATATCGTATGATTCCACTTACATGAAATGCCCAGAATAAGTAAATCCATACAGACAAATAGCAGATTAGAGGTTACCAGGGGCTGGGGAAAGGGGTGAATTGGATTATTGCTTCAGGGTTACAGAGTTTCCGTTTGGGGTAATGAAAAATTTCTGAAAATTGATAGTGGTGATGGCTGTACAACATTAAGAATATAATTAATGCCACAAAATTCTACACTTAAAAGTGGTTAAAGTGGCAAATTTTATATTATATAAATTTTACCAAAATAAAAATGATATATTAAAAAAAAGTTGAATGGGCTTTCAGATATTTCCACAGTTTTTTTGTTCTTTCATCCATTTAACAAATATTTATCTATGTCTAAGATAAACAGACACTGGGGTAGCCAAGTAACAAAACTGAAGAAAACATTGTCCTTGACTTCAACAAACTAGCAGAGCTAAGAAGAACCTAACATCATCTCATCCCCTTTTACAAATACATCGAGGGTCAAAGCTAGTGACATTTCTGTAAGTACAACACAGGTCTGTTGACTTTCAGATAGATGGCTCTTTCTCGCTATCTGTAGCTCACTCGGCCTAGTGAACGCAATACATCATTATCAGTACTAGACACTGAATCCAGTCGAAAAGCAAAATACTACAAAAGGAGGAACAAATACAGATATTTTGCCTCTTCAGTTGCTGCAAGCCAAGCCTAATCTATGTGAACTGAAATTCCCCCAAGTCTAGTATTGCATGTTTCTAATGCTAAAACAAGGCAAGCAAGGTCAATCTACAGTGATACTATTTATTTATTAGTACTCTATAATTAAGGAATATTTGTAGTACAGCTCTATAATGAAGCCTCATCCTAGACAAGCACACAGTTTTCCTTATGATCTTCATTCTTTAAATCCCAAAAATAAAAGAAACAGTCACAAAATAGAATTAAATGCATTTTCTGCTCAGAGATTTAGCTTCTTCATCTATACATATACTACAACTATTTTCAGAACTACCAAAATTCAAACCACAAAGGACCTACACACATAGGTGACAAAGGGTAAGCTACATAAATTATCAGGCTAGTACTTAATAAAGCCTCAGAGAAAATGTCTCTTCATGCAAAAAAAAGTGAACTTATGAAGTTTTAACACCTACTATTAGCTTTTTATTAGCTTTAAGGAAACCCTGGTGGCGTAGTGGTTAAGAGCTAAAGCTGCTAACCAGAGGGTTGGCAGTTCGAATCCACCAGGCACACCTTGGAAACCCCATGGGGCAGTTCCACCCTGTCCTTTAAGGTCACTGTGAGTCAGAATCGATTCGACGGCAGTGGGTCATTGGCTTTAAGAATTAGACTCATGTCCTGGAAAAGACTGGTCACTATGTTAGAACCCTCAAAAAATAAAGGTTGAAAAAACTATAATCTACCATCATTTTGACTTATTTCAATTAGACATTTAATGACTTCATATTTTAGACATTTAATGATTTAAGCAATAAACATGACACATCCAGGTCAATTCAGCCCTTTATGACATAAAGATTAAATGACCTAGTGAGAAAGAATGATAAATGTGCTAAATAAAATTCAAGGACAGTAAAAATTATGGTAAGACATAAAGCACTTCTCTTACCACTATCAACAGCTTCAACTTCACGGTCAATTGCATCTCTGATCATTAGTGGATGGATGAAGAACTGGGCCCACCTGAACAACAACAACAAAAAAAGAACAACTGCCATTTCTGTTTTTGTTCAGTAAAAGCTTTTAATCAACCAAATCTATTTTTTTTATATAATTTTTATTGTGCTTTAAATGAAAATTTACAAATCAAGTCAGTCTCTCACATAAAAATATATATACACCTTGCTAAAAAATCCCAGTCTCTCACATAAAAATATATATACACCTTGCTACATACTCCCAATTGCTCTCCCCCTAATGAGACAGCCCATTCCCTCCCTCTTCTCTCTCTTTTCGTGTCCGTTTCACCAGCTTCTAACCCCCTCTACTCTCTCATCTCCCCTCCAGGTAGGAGATGCCAACATAGGCTCAAGTGTCCACCTGATCCAAGAAGCTCACTCATCACCAGCATCCCTCTCCAACCCATTGTCCAGTCCAATCCATGTCTGAAGAATTGGCTTCAGGAATGGTTCCTGTCCTGGGCCGACAGAGGGTCTGGGGGCCACGACCACCAAGGTCCTTCTAGTCTCAGTCAGACCATTAAGTCTGGTCTTTTTATGAGAATTTGCGGTCTGCATCCCACTGCTCTCCTGCTCCCTCAGGGGTTCTCTGTTGTGTTCCCTGTCAGAGCAGTCATTGGTTGTAGCTGGGCACCATCTAGTTCTTCTGGTCTCAGGATGATGTAGTCTCTGGTTCATTGGGCCCTTTCTGTCTCTTGGGCTCGTAATTGCCTTGTGTCCTTGGTGTTCTTCATTCTCCTTTGATCCAGGTGGGTTGAGACCAATTGATGCATCTTAGATGGCTGCTTGCTAGCATTGAAGACCCCAGATGCCACCCTTCAAAGTGGGATGCAGAATGTTTTCTAAATAGATTTTATTATGCCTATTGACTTAGATGTCCCCTGGAACCATGGTCCCCAAACCCCTGCCCCTGTTATACTGGCCTTCGAAGCATTCATTTTATTCAGGAAACTTCTTTGCTTTTTCAACCAAATTTATTTTTTAATTGAGAAATTTTACTGAGTTTGAGATTTAATTCACAATCATGCCTATGTAAAATCTAAATAATGCCCAAAACCTATATTTTACACTGAAGTCTACAAACTATTTTAACCTTTTTATTGAGAAATACACATACAGAAACATATATAAAACATAACATACACACTAGTGCATAACTATAAGGCAAACACCTGTGTGGCCACCACCCAGATCAAGAAACAGACAATTGTCAGTATCCTAGAAGCACCCTTCTGCCATGTGACCCTTAAAAACATAGACACCTCTCTACTCTCAGAGTTAACTACTATCCTGAATGTTACTGTAATTCACTTCCCTACTTTTCTTTATAGTTTTACCACCTCTGTATTTCTACACCAGTTTCTCAATCTTTTTTTTTTCCCCATTATCACCCCCTAAGGAGCCTTTCCAGACACTTTTTCCTACTTGCCCTCCACTGAATTATGTTAGAGATATACTGTTTATATGCTGGCTGTTTGTGTATCTGTGCTTTTATATGTAAAAAGAAGGCATAAAGCTTACTTTTTATTCAATGCAGGGTTACAACAAAATAAAAATTTTAATTGTTAAATTAAAAATGTTAAAACTATTAATATTTAATTTTAAAACTATACTTGCTGAGTAATTTCATTATAATTTGTTACAAAACATGCTGCATTACATTACATAGGCAAAGTATCTATTTATATAAATACATAATGGTAATAACAGCAATGCAATCAAATATTTAAAATATCATTCAAAACTGTTCCTTTTCTAGCAAAAGTGAAACAACTGAAAAATTAATTTCCAGTGAACAATGTTGTGATAGTTTGTGTATGTCTGGGCATATACTGTTTGTCCTGTTTTCTTTACCTATGTATCTCATGCATCTTACTTCCATGAACTGTAGTTAGTAGGGCAGCTCACTCTGAACTACTAGAATGTGAGGTATTCTCAAAGGAAGTTTCTGTGACACCAGTAAAGGTATAAGAGTCCTTGGATGGCATAAATGGTTGAGCACTCAATTATTAGCCGAAAGGTGAGCAGTTTGAACCCATGTAGAGAGGGCTCTGAAGACAGGCCTGCTGATCTGCTTCTGAAAGGTCACAGCCTTGAAAACTCTATGGAGGAGTACCACTGTGCACACATAGGATTGCCATGAGTTGGGATCAACTGGACGGCAACTAACAACAATGTCTAATTTTTGCTTGATATGAGAAGATAACTTTCAACTAGCTGCTAGATAGGCATTCAGATACTGACATTTTTTTTTTCAGCACTTGATGTAATTAATGATGGACTGAGTAACTTTCATTGAATTAAAATATAAAATAGAAACTATTTTTATTTAATTCTCAAAACTCAAGTCACATACAAAAGTACCAAGGATCAAACATCAACAACATCCACAAGGTAGCCAATGGCACCTAATAGGCTCATAGAGAATACCTCTCTCAATGATTTCTACATCAAGCAATCAATTGACAGTCTTCCAATCACCTGTAAACCCCCTTCCCATCGAGTCAATTCTGATTCATAGCAACCCTATATGACAGAGTAGAACTCTCCCATAGAGTTTCCAAGGAATGCCTGGTGGATTTGAACTGTGGACCATTTCGTTAGCAGCGGTAGCTCTTAGCCACTATGCCACCAGGGTTTCCCTTCCAATCACAACAATGCATAAACCACAGTATTGTAGGACTGATCTTGCAGACACTTTGCACATCTTTCTTGAACTTAACTCGTAGATTATTTTGGTCTTGAACTCAATGTCTGTGTAAATGGTGCTCTGAGACCCAAGAAAACTCAGAGAAATTATATACTAAGTAATAAAAATTTTGTCATATCACCTCTACTGAGAATGTTATGGAAACCCTGGTGGCATAGTGGTTAAGTGCTACGGCTGCTAACCAAAACATCGGCAGTTTGAATCCACCAGGCGCTACTTGGAAACCACCCTATGGGGCAGTTCTACCCTGTCCTATAGGGTCTCCGTGAGTCAGAATTAACTCGACGGCAACAGGGAGAATGTTATGTTCTGAACAACATAGTTTTGTTTCTGACCTTTATATAAATGGAAATACACTTTATATATTCTTTTATGTCTGATTAACTCAACATTGTTTGTAGTATTTATCCATGATGTTACCTGTGGCTGTGGCTCCTTTATTTTCATTGCTGTATAATATTCAACTGCATGAATTTATTCATCCATTCCACTGCTAATGGACATTTGGGCTACTTCTGAGTTTGGACAATTACAAACACTGCTGTCATGAACATTCATAAGCATGTGTCTATCTACACAAAAGAAACTGCTAGGTAACTGCATATACACGCATATGTTTAACCTCACTAGATAATACCTTTCCAAAGTGACTGCACCAATTTAAAATTATATCTGCAGTTCCAATTCCTCCATTCCTCCTCAACTTTACTGGATTTTGTCAGACTTCAAAATTTTCTGCAACTTGTAGGAACATAGTTAAATCTTATAATGGTTTTAATTTACACTTTCTTGATTAATAGTGAGGTTGAGCACAATTTCATATACTTATTAAAAGTTTGAATTTCTTCTTTTGTAAAATGCCTGTTCAAGTCTTTTTCTATTGGTTTGTATATTTTCTTATTGGTTATTATAGTCTAAATATAAGCCCTTTGTTAGTTACATGTGTTTCAAGTACGTATTTCTACTTTATACTTGTTTTTTTTTCACTCTCTTTATGGTGTATTTTGATGAACTTGATGTACCATCAAATTTTTCTTTATGTTTTAGGCTTTTTGTGTCTTGTTTGATGAATGCTGGACATAGAAAACTCTTATTTCTAAAACTTTTATAGTTGTGCCTTTCACTTTATAGCCCACCTAGAATTGATTTTTTTGTATAGGCTGTGAAATGGGGAGCCAATTTTGTTTTTGTCCTGATGGAAGCCCAACTCTCCTAGCACCATTTCTTAACAACAGTGCTTTTGCCACTGCTCTATAGGGCCACCTGTCAAAGAGCAAGTGTCCACATATGTGTTGGTCTACTTCCAGGATCTCTAATCTGTTCCATCAGTCTGTCATTGTTGTTAGTTGCCGTCAAGTTGGTTCCAACTCATTAAAAAAAAAACCCATTGCTGTTGAGTCAATTCCAACTCACGGTAACCCTATTATAGCAGAACGAAATACTGCCCAGTCCTGTGCCATCCTCACAATTGCTGCCACGCTTGAGCCCATTGTTGCAGCCACCATTTGTCAATTCATCTCATCAAAAGTCATTCTCTTTTTTGCTGACCTCTACTTTACCAAGCGTGATGTCCTTCTCCAGGGACTGGTCCCTCCTGATAACATGTCCAAAGTATGTGAGATGAAGTCTCATCATACTTGCTTCCAAGGAGCCTCTGGCTGTACTTCTTCCAAGACAGACCTGTTCGTTCTTCCAGCAGTTCATGATACATTCAGCATTCTTTGCCAACATCATAATTTAAATGCATCAATTCTTCTTTGGTCTTCCTTATTCATAGTCCAGGTTCACATGCATATGAGGCGACTGAAAATACCATGGCTTGGGTCAGGCTTACCTTAGTCCTCAAAGTGACAGCCTTTGTTTTTTTGCAGCAGATTTGTCCAATGCAATATGTTGCTTGACTGCCGCTTCCATGGGTGTTGACTGCGGATCCAATAAAACGAAATCCTTGACAACTTCAATCTTTTCTTATCATGATGTTGCTTACTAACCCAGTTGTGTGGATTTTTGTTTCCTTTATGATGAGGTGTAATCTATATTAAAGGCTGTAGTTTTTGATCTTCATCAGTAAGTGCTTCAAGTCCTCTTTGCTTTCAGCAAGCAAGGTTGTGTCATCTGCATATCACAGATTGTTAATGAGTCTTCCTCCAATTCTGATGACAGATTCTTCTTTATATATTCCAGCTTCTTGGATTCTTTGCTCAGCATACAGAATGAATAAGCATGGTGAAAGCATACAACCCTGACGCACACCTGTCCTGAATTTAAACCACCCAGTATCACCTTGTTCTCCTTAAATGACTGCCTCTTGGTCTATGTACAGGTTCCTCACAAGCTCAATTAAGTGTTCTGGAATTCCTATTCTTTACAATGTTATCCATAATTTGTTATGTCCACACAGCCAAATGCCTTTGCATACTAAATAAAACACAGGTAAACATCTTTCTGGTATTCTCTGCTTTCAGCCAGGATCCATCTGACATCAGTAATGATATCCCTTGTTCCACATCATCTTCTGAAGCTGGCTTGAATTTCTGGCAGATCCCTGTCTATGTAATGCTACAACTGCTTTTGAATTATATTCAGCAAAATTTTACTTGCGTGTGATATAGGTGATATTGTTTAATAATTTCCGCATTCTGTTGGATCACCTTTTTTTGGTATGGGCACAAATATGGATCTCTTCCACTTGGTTGGCCAGGTGGCTATCTTCCAAATTTCTTGGCGTAGATGAGTGAGCACTTCCAGTGCTACATCCATTTGTTGAAACATCTCAATTGGTATTCCATCAATTCCTGGAGCCTTGTTTTTCACCATTCCCTTCAGTGCAGCTTGGACTTCTTCCCTCAGTACCACTGGTTCTTGATCATATGCTACCTCCTGAAATAGCTGAACATTAATCAATTCTTTCTGGTACAGTGACTCTGTATTCCTTCCATCTCCTTTTGATGCTTCCTGTGTCGTTCAATATTCTGCCTGTAGAATCCTTCAATATTGCAACTGGAGGCTTGAATTATTTTCTTCAGTTTTTTTTTTTTTCAGCTTGAGAAATGCTGAGCATGCTCTTCCCTTTTGGTTTTCTATCTCCAGCTCTTAGCACGTCATTATATTTTACTTTGTTTTCTCAAGCCGCCCTTTGAAATTTTGTTCTGCTCTTTTTCTTCATCATTTCTTCCATTCACTTTAGATACTCTATGTTCAAGAGCACGTTTCAGTGTCTCTTCTGACATTCATTTTGGTCTTTCCTTTTGTTCCTGTCTTTATAATGACCTCTTGTTTTCTTCATATTTGACATCATCCCACAACTCATCTGGTCTTCGGTCATTAGTGTTCAATGCATCAAATCTATTCTTGAGGAGGCCTCCAAATTCAGGTGGAATATACTCAAGGTTCTATTTTGGCTCTCATGGATTTAATCTTAATTTTTTTCAGCTTCAACTTGAACTTGCATATGAGCAATTAATGGTCTGTTCCACAGTTGGCCCCTGGCCTTGTTCTGACTTATGATATCAAGCTTTTCCATCTCCCACAGATATAGCCTGAATCATTCCTGTGTATCCCACTTGGAAAGGTCCACATACATAGTCACCTTTTATGTTGGTGGAAAAGGGTATCTGCAATGAATAAGTTGTTGGTCTTGCAAAATTCTCTTTGCTTAGCCTTGTGCTGATACCACAATGTTCTAATTACAAAACCTATCTCAATATCTAGTAGATCTAGTTGTGCCACCTTGTTCTTTTTCCTCTCCCAAAGTATCCTGGCTATTCTCTACCCTTTGCATTTCCTTATAAATTTTATAAATACCTTGTCTATGTAAAAATAAATAAATATTTTGAGATTATGGTTTGGATAGCCCTTAATCTATAAATAAACTGGAGCAAAATGACATCATTAAAAAAATGAGGCTTCAAATCCCTGAGCACAGCATTTCTACTTATTTAGGACTTCTTTAATATCTCAGTAAGGCTTTAATATTTTCCCCCATGAAGAAGTCTTATACATCATTTTTAGAATGATTCCTGGGTGCTTGCTTATTTTAATACTATCATAATTTTTTTTTTTTTCAGTTTCTAAGTGTTGCTGCTATGTAGGAATACTATTGATTTTTCTAAATCATTTTATGTCAAGGTACTTTGGGGTTTGGGATTTTACAAAACTGTCTTGTTAATGCTACTAATTTAATAATTTGCCTGTAGATGATTTTGGATTTATTGTGTTCACAATTATTTCACATGCTAATGACAGTTGTGTATTTTGCTTTTTTTTTTTCTTGCCTAAATAAGCTGGTGAGGACCTTAATGATGAATAGAAACGATGACAGCCTGCATCGGTTTTGTTCCTGATCTCAAATGGAAAGCTTTCAATGTTTCACCAATAAATATCTTATATATTCCCCCCCTCCACCCCGCCAGTGCCGTCGAGTCGATTCCGACTCATAGCTACCCTATAGGACAGAGTAGAACTGCCCCCATAGAGTTTCCAAGGAGCGCCTGGCTGATTTGAACTGCCGACCCTTTGGTTAGCAGCCGTAGCATTTAACCACTACACCACCAGTGTTTCCATTTTATATGTATACATATATATGTGTATGTGTGTGTGTACCTACATACATATATACATATATAGCAATTACCAGATTAAGATGCTTTACCTCTCAGTTTGCTAACAGTGTCTCTATCAATATACTGAATTTCTTCATGTAACTTTTCTACATATATTGAGATAATATGGCTTTTCCCCTTCAATCTGATAATGTGGTCAACTGCATTAAGTGACTTTCTAATGTTAACTATACCTTGCAGCGCTAGGGTGAACCCAACTCTGCACTAATGCATTATCCTATAGCAATCAGACCTACAATTTGCCTACTACGACACTTTCTTATATCAAGGTCATATCATTTCTGTAAATAAGGCAGGAATTATTTCATCTTTCAATAGAACTCATGTGTTAAGCTATCTAAATCTAAAAGTTTGTCAGTTTTTTTTTAATTACTGACTCATTTCTTTAATGGTTATAAGACCATTCAGCCCAAATTATTATTATTTCTTCTTGTACCAGTTTTTATAAATTATATTTCTTAGAATTTATGAACTTGATAGAATGTTTTTCATTTAACAGTATAAGTTATTTAAAATACCTTATTACATTTTCAGTATCTACAAGATCAGAAGTCACAGTGTCTTTTTCATTCCTGATATTATTTCTGCCTTCTCTTGATGGGTCTCTTGAAAGTCTTATCTATTTTCAGTTTTTGCAAAAAAACAACATTTAGTTTTCTTGAAACTCTCCATCATATTTACTTTTTTATATTGAGATATAATTCAAAGTGCATACTGCTGTGCAACCATACTGCTATGCAAGCATCACCACTATCTATCTAACTTCAGATTATTTTCACCTCCCCCAAAACAAGTGCCATAGCAATTAGCAGTTACTTCCCATTCTTCTCCCCGCAAACCCCTGGCAACCACTACTTTCTGCCTCTAATTACCATTCTGGGCATTTCATATGAATGAAATCATACAGTATGGGGCCTTTTTTGCATGGCTTCTTTCATAGATTTCATCCATATTGTAGCATGTATCAGAACTTTACTTTTTATGAAGAATAGTCCATTGCATGGATACACCACATTGTATTTATACATTTAACAACTGATAGATATTTTTTTTATTAGATATTTGGGTTATTGCCACTTTTTGGCTGTTATGAATAATGCTGCTAAAAGCATTTGTGTACAGTTTTGTGTGGATGTTTTCAGTTCTCTAGGGTATATAGCTAGGAATGGAATTTCTGGGTCATGCAGTAACTCTGTTTACCTTTTTGAGGAACTACCAAACTGTTTTCCACAGTGGCTGCATTATTTTCATTCCCACCAGCAATTTTCAGAGTTCCAATTTCTCTACATCCTTATCAACAATTGTTATATTGCTCCTATTTTTGAAGTGGGTATGAAATGGCATCTAATTGTAGCTCTGATTTGCAATTCCCTAATGACTAACGCCACCACCCATCCGTCAGCTTGTCAGTTTTTGGCTTTCGTGTTGCAATGATGCTGCAAGCTATGCCACCAGTATTTCAAATACCAGCAGGGTCACCTATGATGGGCAGGTTTCAGTGGAACTTCCAGACTAAGATAGACTAGGAAGAAAGGCCTAGTGATCTGCTTCTGAAAACTAGCCAATGAAAACCTTATGAATCACAACAGAACACTGTCTGGCTCGCCTGCTTTGGACACATCATCCAAAAAAACCAAACCAAACCCACTGCTGTCAAGTCGATTCCAACTCACAGCGACCCTATAGGACAGAGCAGAACTTCCCGGTAGGGTTTCCAAGGAGCGCCTGGTGGATTTGAACTGCCAACCTTTTGGTTAGCAGCCGTAGCTCTTAACCACTACACCACCAGGGTTTCTGGACACATCATCAGGAGGGATCAACTGCTAGAGGACATCATGTTTGGTGAAGTAGAGGATCAACAAGGCATGGAAGACCCTCAGTGGGATGGACTGGCACAACAGCTGCAATGATGGACTCAAATATGCTGGCAATGGTGAGGATAACAAAAGACTAGGCAGCGTTTTGGTCTGTGGTACTTAAGGTTGCCATGAATCGGGTTCAACTCAAATAGCAGCTAACAACAGCAACAACTAATGATGTTGAGCATCTTTTTCGTGTGATTACCGGCCATTTGCATGTCTCCTTTGGAGAGGCTGCTATTCAAATTCTTTGCCCTATTTTTTAAATTGAGTCATTTGCCTTTTTATTGTTGAGCTATAAGAGTTCTTGGTATATTTTGGACACTAGTCCTTTATCAACTATATGATTTTCAAGTGTTTTCTCCCATTCTGTGAGTCGTCCCTTCCTTTCCTTGTAGGTTTTCCTGAAGTACATTTTTTATTTCAATAAAGTCTAATTTATCATGTTTTTCCTTTTGAGTTAATTTTGTATATAGTAAGAGAAAGGGATCCAACTGTATTCTTTTACATGTGAATATCCATTTGTTCCAGCACCATTTGCTGAAAAACTATTCTTCCTCCATTAAATTGTCTTAGAACCCTTGCAACTGACTACTAATTTAAGTTTATTTCTACAGTCTCAATTCTATTTCATTGATCTGTATGTCTATTCTCATGCCAATACCACATTGTCTTGATTACTGTGGCTTTGAGTAAGTACTGAACAAGGAAGTATGAATCCTCCTACTTTGTTCCTTTTCTAAGTCATATTAGTTACTCTGGCTCCCTAGTATTTTGAAAGCTGGATAAGGAAAAAAAGACAGAAGAATTGATGCATCTGAACATTAACAGCTATAAATCTCCCTCTAAGAAACACTTCCAACTATATCTCATAAATTTTTGACATGTTGGGTTTTCATCTTCATTCATCTCAAATTATTTTCTAATATCCTTTGTAATCTCTTCTTTAGACTTATTGGTTATTTGGGAGGGTACTGTTTAATTTCCATGTATTTGTGAATTTCCTTCTTATGGATTCCTAATTTCATTTCATTGTGGTTGGTCAACAAAGTCTGTATGATTTCCATCCTTTTCAACTTACTGACTTAACATGTAATCTATCCTGGAGAATGTCCCATATGCACTTGAGTAGAACATGTATACTGCTGTTTTTAAGTGGAGTGTTCTAAGACAAATTTGCTTAAAAATGTTGTTTATGTCTTCTGTTTTCTTGTTGATCATCTGTCTAGTATTCTATCCATTAGTAAAAGTGCTGAATTGTGTATTTCTCCTTTCAATTCTGTCAGTATTTGCTTAGTGTCTTTTGGGCTCATTTGTTAGGTGCATTATGTTTATAATTGTTATATGTTCTTGATGGATTCACCCTTTTATCATTATAAAATCCCTTCGTCTCTACTGACAATTTTAAAGTCCATTTTGTCTGATATTAGTATAGCCATTCCAGCTCCCTTTTTGTTACTGTTTGCATAGTAAAACTTTTTCCATCCTTTTCCTGTCAATTTGGGTCTTTCCATCTGAAATGTCTCTTATAGACTGTGAACACTTGGATCATGTCTCTTCATCCATTCTGCCAATATCTGCCTTCTAATAGGACTATCTCCATTTGTAATTAATGATAAGGTATGATTAATGTCTGCCATTTTGCTATTTATTTTTTATGTCTTATGTCTCTTTGTTCCTCCATTCCAACATTACTTTTTTTGTTAATTATTTTCTAGTATACCATTTTAATTTTCTTGTCATTTCTTTTACTACATATTTGCATTATTTTCTTAGTGACTGACCTAGGTACTACAATTAACATCTCAATTAATAAAAATCTAGTTCAGATTAATAGCAACTTAATTCCAATAGTATACAAAAACTTTGCTCCTATATAACTCTGTTTCTTCCCTCTCCTTTGTGCTATTACTATCATACAAATTATATCTTTATACATTATAAGCCCATTTTTACTTAACACAGGTCTGTAATCATTGCTTCATGTAGTTGTCTTTTAAATCAAGAGAAAAGATTTACACACAAAGTACCTTTACACTGTTTTTTATATTTATCTATGCTGTTAACTTTACCATTATTCTATATTTCTTCATATTCATTCAAGTTAGTGTTCCTCCATGTCAGCCTTAAGAACTCTCTTTAGTATTTCCTGCAGGGCAGATAGACTAGCAACAAATTCCCTCTGCTTTTGTTTACCTAGGGATAGTTTTGCTGTATATAGAATTTTTAGTTGATAGTCTCTCCCCCATCCCCATCCCCCTCCTCCCCCACCTCTAGCACTTTAAATGCCATCCCACTGCCTTCTTATCTCCATGGTTTCTGGTAAGAAGTTAGCTGTTAATCTCATGAGGTTATCTTGTATGTAATGGATTGCTTCTCTTGCTACTTTCAAGATTATTTTTGGTTTTTGATGGTTTGATTATATGTCTTGGTATAAAAAAAGTCTTGGTATAGTTCTCTTCAAATTTACCCTATCTAGAGTCTGCTAAAAAAAAACAATGCTATGAGTCGGAATCGACTCGATGGCACTGGGTTCTGGGTTTAGAGTCTGCTAAGCCTCTTGAAGATGTGTAATGTTTTTAATAAAATTTGGGGAGTTTTTTTTTTTACCACTGTTTCTTCAAGTATTCTTTCTGTTCATTTCTCTTCTATGTGTATGCTGGTACACTGGATGGTGTTCAGCAGGTCTCTGAGACTAATCATTTGTTTTACCATTATTTTCCTGTTCATACTGGTTAATCTCAATTTTCTTATTTTCAAGTTCACTGATTCTTTTTTCCGCCAACTTAAATTTGCCATTGTACTACTACTCTGTTGAGTTTTTCATTTCAGTCATTACAATTTTCAACTCCAGAATTTCTATTTGGCTCTTTTTTTTTAATTTCTATCTCTTTACAGATATTCTCAATTTGGTGAGACGCTGTCCTCATACTTTTAATTCCTTAGACATAGTTTCCTTTAGTTCTTTGAAACAGTTGATTTAAAGACTTTGTCTACTAATTATCTGAGCTTCCTCAGAGAAAATTTCTAATTACTGCTTATTTTCCTGTGTATGGGCAATATTTTATCTCATAATTCTTTGTTGAAAACTGGATAATTTAAATAATATATACGACAATTCTGGAAACCAGAAATTTTCCCCTCTCTGTAGGGTTTCTTGTTATTGCTATTTGTTGTTTTTGTTGTTTGAAAATCAAGGTGTTGGCAAGGTCATGCTCCCTCTGGAGGGTCTAAGAAGAATCCTTCCTTGACTCTTCCAGAAGGTGGCCCCAGGTATTACTTGGCTTGTGACAGTATGACTCAATCATTGCCTTTTTTGTCACACAGGCTTTTTCTCTCCTTGCCTCTGTGTGCCCTCTCCTCTTTTTATAAGAACACTAGTCCTTGGGTTTAGGGCTCCCCCTAAATCTAGGATGATTTTACCTCAAGATCCTTAACTTACTGTATCTGCAAAGACCTATTTATAAATACAGTCACATTCTGAGCTTCTCGGTGGACATGAATTTTGGGGGGACATTATTCAACCCACTACAGTCTGTATTCTTTGTTGACTATAGCCACTGAAGTCTCTGCTCAGTTAGCTTAGTGGTAATATTGGACCACACAGAGATTTTCTTAAATGTCTGGAATCAGTAAGTCGCCCAGCTTTGACAATGGGCTGTGTGTACGTGCCTTCAACTATGCCTTAGCCATCACATCCTATTTTCGCAGACTCAAGGTCAGTCAGAGGAGAGAGGTAAAGACCCTCTCTGGTCTTTCTGGAGCACATGCATGGCCCTGGGCATATGCTCAGCTCTATGCATGTGGTATTCTATATTCCCAGAAACATGTCAGAGCTTTTTCAAAGCCCCCGTGAACATTTCATTTCCCAGTTTTTCCTTTTCAGCTTTTTGGTTAGCCTTTTGTTTGCCCCAACTCTTATCCACTGCCTCAGGCACCTACAAAATTAAACACTCACCTCTAAATGTTCTAGACAAATGCCCTTGGGTAAAAGGATTTTTGCAGAGGGTACCTCCCAGTCAGTTCATATAAAGATGACCCCCGGGAATTGGGATTTTCAGGGAACCCCCAGACAGGTCAAACAATGACAATTCTCCAAGAATGTTATTTTTAGGGGGCTCCAAACCTATCCTTCCCCTTCTAGAGGCTGCTAAGTTGCTGATTTTCACTGTGCCTGTGGGACTCTTGGTTGTCAAGGCTACTATAGAGCTAGAGAAGGCAGGATGGAAATACAGTAGGCTAAAAATCCACAAAGCTCATTATGCTAACAAATACTCAGCTGCTTTTCTTGAATATATGCTCTTTGGGTTGTTGCAAGCCTTTGCTTAATTTCCAAAGTTCTGAGAAACTTGATTTTGACAACTTTTGTCAGTGTTATTATCGCTTTTATAAAGAACAGTTTTTTTTAGAGGTCCTTATTCCATGATCCTGCTGTCAGTTTGCTTTTCATTTCATTCATTTCTGCTCTTATTTTTATCATGTCCTTCTACTTTATTTGCACATATTTTTGCAGTTCTTATTCAGGCTTCTTGAGATTGATGATTAACTCACTAATTTCTAGCCATTCTTCTTTTCTAAGACAACGCATTTAAGGTTATGCATTTTCTAAGTACAGTCAGCCCTCCATATCCACAGGCTCCACTTCCAGGGAATCAGCCAACTATGGATTGTAAATATTCAGGAAAAAAAAGTTCTAAAAAGCAAAATTTGAATTTGCCGCACTGAGCACTCTGCTGAATCCACAAGAATGAAGTGATGTGTAGGCATGCCCTCTTGTAGCCTCCTGCCATTTCACAGATCCTCAGCCTCTCCCCAGCACTCATTTGAGCACTGTTCACCTCATATCTCATTCGTTCACTACTTGTGCTGTGTGCAACCTTTGTTTCTGTGAAACAATGACTCCTAAAAAGCAACTAAATGGTCAAAGCAATCCCTGAAAGGCTACATGTGAGGAGGTTGAGGAGAGCAAGGAGAAGGAGTATACGGCTAGTGAGGGATGGCTGGTTAGCTCTGTAAAGCACTACAGCCTCAAGAACTTAAACAGCATGGGAGAGTCGGCATCAGCAGATGCCAAGGCAGCAACGGCATTCCCAGAAGAGTTCAAGAAACTCACAGAAAAGAAAGGCTACCTTCCAGAGCAAGTTTTAAATTGTGAAGAAACAACTATTTACACAGCATTTACATTGTATTAGGTATTATAAATAATCTAGAGATGATTTAAAGTTTATGGGAGGATATATGTAGGTTATATGCAAATACTATGCCACCTTATATAAGGGACTTGAACATCTCTGGATTTTGATATTTGTGGGGGGTCCTGGAACCAATCCCCCGTGGATACCGAGGGATGGCTATACTACTACACCTGCCTCTCACAACTTTTGCTTTATATTTTTATAACTCAGCTCAAAATATTTTCTAACTTTCATCGTGCTTTCTTTTTTTACCACAGTGTTTCTTAAAGTGCATCTCTTAACTCCTAAACATAACGGGATAATTCTAGTTGTCAGTTTTGCTATGGGTTTCTTGCTTAATTGTACACTGTGACAATAAAACATAATTTATCTGACTTCAAAGCTTTGAAATTTAAGGCTAAATTTATGTCTTAAAATATGGTCGATTTTTTTTTAAATGTTCCATTACACTTGGAAAGAATGTGTAGTCTGGAGTTTTGGACAAGTGTTCTATATATGTTCAAGAGATAAAATGTTTTAATTTTGTTTTCCATATCTTCTACGTCCTTACTGATTTTCAGCATGCTTGTTCTACCAACTACTAAGAAAAAGAGTGCTAAATCTTCCATTGTGGTTGGTTATTTGTCTACTGTTCCTTGTATCTATTTTTGCTGTGTTATTAGATGTGTTCAAAATTAAAAAAATTATGCCTTCCTAGTTAAGTTTTATCAATATGAAGTAAGCCACCTGAACAACAGAAATGTTTTCTTACTTTGAAATCTATTTTGTCTGATATTAATTTAGCCACACTGGCCTTATTTATATAGGTATCTACATGGTATATTACTTTATAAAACTTATACTTTCAGCCCTTCAGTATCCTTATGTTTATATCAAAATCTTGAAAGCTGTATTTCACTGGATTTTTAAAAATCCAATCTGAAAATCTTTGTCTATTCATTAGGACAATTAGTCCATTTACATTCAACAGAATTGCTGATATCTTTGGGTCTACATCTACCCCCACCCTACTTTGTACTATCTGTCCCACTTGTTCTATGTTTTTGTTCTTCCCATTTTTTTCTTCTTTGATAATTTTTTATTTTTAAAAATCATTCCAAATGTCTCCCCTTTACTGGTTTGGAAGTTTTGCACTCAAATTCTGTTCGCTTAGAGGTTACCGTGGAGAGTGTTCCATGTAACCTTTAACTTATCAATGTCTAACATTAATCAATACTTTAGAAAACTTTTTCTCCATTTATCATCTCTCCTGTCTAGTTGGCTACTGTTGTCAGGTATTTTAATATTTTTTAAAATTCATTAAGCATAATTTTTGTTTAAGTAATCAGTGGTCACTTATATTTATTCAAATATTTAAGACTGTCTATTTCAACTCTGACTTTCATTTTCCTTCTGTCTAAAATAAATTCTTCAGAATTTCCTTCGCTGAGTAAAATGGCTGATGGCAAACTCTGTTATGTGTATAAAGGTCTATTTTACTATCATTCTTACAAGACATTTTTGCTTGGTGTAGCATCTGTCATTGGTAGCTATTTTCTTTCAGGACATTTAAACATCCCACTGTTTTTTGGCTTCCATGGAAACCCTACAGGGCTAGGGGTCGCTATGAGTCAGAATCAACTCGACAGCAGCGGGTTATTTTTTTTTTTTTTTTACTGCCAATCTAACTAATAATAACCTTTTGAAGGGCTTAGCCCCTTTATCTGACTGCTTTCAAGATGTTCTATCTTTGATTTTCTGCAGTATCACCGAAATTTTTGTACATGTGGATTTCTTTCATCCTTTTGAAATCTGTTAGATTTTTTTTAAATCTCTAAAGCAATGTCTTACATAAAGTTCTGAAAATTTTCCAGTCATGGGTCCTCCAAATATTGTATCTGCTCCATTTCCACCTTCCTCCTTCTGGGACTCTAATTGAATGTATGTTAGACATTCCCATGTTATCCTCTATGCCTCTTACCCTTCCTCTGTATTTTTCTCTTTATGCTATATTTGGAATAATTTCTTCTGGCCTATATTCCAGTTTTGGAGCTCCTGGGTGCTACAAACTGTTAACGTGCTGGCTGCTAACTAAAAGGTTGGAGGTTTGAGTCCACCCAGAGGTGCCTTAAAAGAAAGGCCTGAGAATCTACTTCCAAAATACCAGCAATTGAAAACCCCATGGAGCACAGTTCTACTCTGACACACATAGGGTCACCATAGGTCAGAATCAGATCCTCCAGTTAACTAATTCTCTCTTCAGCTATATCTGCTTTTTCCTTAAACCTGTCCATTGGGTTTTATTTTTAATTATCCTATTTCAGTTCAAGAAGTTCTTTTGACATACATTCTTTCAAATCTCCTAGGTCACTGTTACATATTGAATTATGTCTCCCAAAATACGTGTCATAAGTCCTAAACCTCTATACCTGTGGATGTAATCCCATTTGGGAATAGCGTTCTATCTGTCGTGTTAATGAGAACATATCATTGTAGGGTGTGTTTTAAGCCAATCGCCTTTGAGATATAAAAAGAACAAATTAGGCACAAAGAAGGAAACATAAAGGAGTGGAAGATACATGCCATATGAAGATCGCCAAGTGTCATGCATTGAACTGTGTTCCCCGCAAATATGTGTCAACTTGACTAGACCATGATTCCCAGTGTTGTGTGGTTGTCCTCCATTTTGTGATCTGATGTAATTACCCTATCCACGGCACTGGGTTTGGTCTGGGTATGTGTTGTAAATCTCAACCTTTATGATGTTAATGAGGCAGGATTAGAGGCAGTTATGTTAACGAGGCAGGACTCAATCAACAGAATTAGGCTGTATCTTGAATCGATCTCTTCTGAGATATGAAAGAGAGAATCGAGCAGAGGAGAGGGACCTCATACCACCAAAAAAGAAGAGCCAGGAGTGGAGCACATCCTTTGGACCTAGGGTCCCTGCACTAAGAAGCTCCTAGACCAGGGGAAGACTGGTAACAAGGACTGTCCCCCAGACCCAACAGAGAGAAAGCTTTCCCCTAGAACTGGTGCCCTTAAGTCGGACTTCTAGCCTCCTAAACTGTAAAATAAATTTCTGTTTGTTAAAGACACTTACTTGCAGTATTTCTGCTATAGCAGCACTAGGTAACAAGACACCAAGAACTGAGGAACAGAAGCTGAAAAGAGACAAGGGTGTTCCCCCAGAGCCAGGAAAGACAGAAAGCCTTCCCCTGGAGTCAGCACCCTGAATTCAGACTTCTAGCCTCCTAAACTGTAAGAAATAAATCTGTTTGTTAAAGCCACCCACTTATGGTATTTCTGTTATAGCAGCACAAAGAGATTATGACAGTCACATTTAGTTTTCTACTGTTTGCAACTATAGTCAAACTTACTCTTTACTACTTTGAAAATAGAAATTACAATTTTTCATATGTCTAACTATTCCAATACACGATATTTCTAAGGGTTCATATGTTATATGTAATCACTTGTCTTGTTTTCTTGCGTGGCCTGCTTATCTTTTACTTGAACAACTATTTAGAGAAACAATGTGAGACCCAGGATGAAGGCATCTTCCTTTTAAGAGGATTTGTGTTTGATTCTGCCAGGCACCTTCGAATTATGAATGCAGTGTACACAGTACACAATTAAGGCTTGAGGTCTGCCAGAAGACTCAGGCATTTTAAATGTAGGTTGTAATTCCCCAAGATGGATGATCATCACCCTGAGGATCCAGCCTTTTATAACTCCAATATACTACAGAAAGGGTCTCGTGACTAGATTTCTCACCTTACTGAGGCCCTGTGCTTTGATACTGGTTGCCCCTGATCTTCAAATATTGGTAAAACAAAGCTCAACTTTATTGCAATTTGCAAATGCACCCAGAGCAAAAAAAAAGAAAGCTTCTATACCCATTTACTTTCTGGAGTAAAATTAAGTAATTTCCTTATTTTCTACCTAAATGATCTAAGATACTTATAAAAAAATATGAAACAATGTGATCTGTGTGAGGGAACTGAATTTTCCTGCCTATTAATCAATTCAATGGCAATGGTTTTTTTGTTTTTAATTAAAAAACACTAGCAGTTAATGCATGCTATATCAGGAAAAAAAAAAAAAAAAAGCTGGTACCATCAAGTTGATTCTGACTCATAGCGACCCTATAGGACAAAGCAGAACTGCCTTACAGTTTCCAAGGAACACCTGGTGGAATTGAACTGCCGACCTTTTGGTTAGCAGCTGTAGCTCTTAACCACTATGCCACCAGGGTTTCCACTGTTGTATCAGAGAGTCCTCTGCAAATGACCCAAACACTATTTCTTACTAATTATAGAAGTACTATATTTTTCGCAATAGTTAATTCTCTACCACTCCCTACTATTTATAGCATGAATTCATGATTTTATATTCTCATTAATTTCTCCTATTAAAACAGTGGCATTCTTCGTATTAGTTCTAGTGTGTATGTATACGTAGAAAGAAACACACGAGGTGATATTCTGATTTGCTGAAGCAGTATTTAGGCAAAAAATACTTAGAGCAATCCCTTTAAGATAAAACAAAGCAAGGTTCTTAACTAAACTTTACACCCAATTTCATCTTCTCTGAAATGGTCAGAGTTTAAATAATGATTTTCATGGATTCACATAAAAATAATTATCTACACAAAGGTAGACAAATTGACTATTTCTTATGCCTCAAAAATACGAATGAATAGATACCCTAGTCAATCTTTCTGCTTCTTCATTTATTCAACAAACATTTATGAAGTACCTTCATATAAAATGACCTCAAAGAAATTTCTACCCAGTCAGGGAAGAATAAGAGCAAAGATGTAGAGGCTATATAGGAAGCACGAAGTAAAAATTATCTGGGGAACAGGAGGGTACCTGGAAGTGTCTGGGCTGTATCTTAAGGATGTGCAGTTAAAATGCCAGCTGAGGGGAGAGACATTTCAGGCAAGGTAGCAATAAACAACATGGTACAGAATACTGTAAGAACTAACTGCTACCCAAGGATCACAGCCCCTTCCTTATAAATAATAGTGTTAGCAGTTCCTTTTCCCCCAAATATTTTCTGGGCATATCAAATATATATATAATATATATCCTCTCTCTACCCCATGAAGATATACTTTACACAATGGCCTACACCTTGCTTTTTACTTTAAGATTATTCCATACTCATTCCAGATTTCATTCTTTTTTACAGCTACAAATTATCTCATAACGTGAATAAATTTAACTTATTTAACCTATCCTTTACTAAGGAAGGAAACCCTGGTGGCATACTGGTTAAGGGCTATGGCTGCTGACCAAAGGTCAGCAGTTCAAATCCACCTTGGAAACTCTATGAGGCAGTTCTACTCTGTCCTATAGGGTCACTATGAGTCGGAATCGACTCAATGGCAACGGGTTTGGTTTGTTTGGTTTTACTAAGGAACACTTAGAAATTATCTCTAATCTTTAGCTTCCTATACAATGTCACATGGATATTACTATATATGAGTCTTTATGTAAATACAAGAATGCATCTATGAAAATGTTGAACCGGCAAATGTGTTATATATACATTTTTGCAACAATTTAAAAAATGCATCTGTCTTATCTAGTGCTGCTATAACAGAAATACTACAAGTGGGCAGCTTTTATGAACAGAAACTTATTTTCTCACAGTTTAGGAGGCTAGGAGTCCAAATTTAGGGCACTGGCTTAGGGGGAGGCTCCCTCTCTTTCTGTTGCTTTGGGAGAAGGTCACTGGCCATCATGTGGTGAGTATTTTCCCCAGTACTCAATACCTGCTTACTTGCTTGCTTATTTCGCTCTTTTTTATCTTGAGCCCTACACTAATACTGCCTCATTAACATAACAAAGAACTCAAATGGGATTGTAACCACAGGCATGTTGTTAGGTGCCCTCAAGTCAGTTCTGACTTATAGAGACCCCAGAGGACAGAGCTGAACTGCCCCATAGGGTTTCCAAGGAACGGATGGTGGATTTGAACTGCTGACCTTTTGGTTAGCAGCTGAGCTCTTAAGCACTATGCCACTTGGATTCCAACCACAGGTATAGGTGTTAGGATTTATACCACATATTTTTGGAGGGCACAATTCAATCCACAACAGCATCTATACAGAATAAATTTCTAGAAGAATTTTCTGGATCAGAGAATTTAATTTTGATAGATATTGCCTACTAACCCTCAAAATCTTTACACCATTTACATTTCCACCAAAAGCCTGTTTCTTCACACCTTTACTAACACTAAAATAATAATCAAACGGTTTGGTTTACCTAACAGGTGAAAAACAGTAAGGTACTATACTCTGCATTTCCTCATTTTAAGTTGAGCATCTTATGTTTACAAGCAATTTGTAGCATCCTTTCAATGGACTGCATATTCATACCCTTTGTCTATTCTTTTTCTTCCAAAAAAGTGTTGCTGTTGTTGGGTTTTGCTTTTTTTTTTTTCCTCCTTTTTTTGCCTTCTTTATTTGGACATAGCCCTAAATACACCCCTTAAGGCTCTTAGAATTCAACTTGTCTACTGCTTAAGATTTCTTCACACATACAAAGACCAGTAGTACAACAGTTAAGTGTTTGGCTGTTAAATGAAAGTTTGGCAGTTCAAATCCACCCAGCGGGTCCATGAGAGAAATAAGAATACAGCCAAGAAAACCCTATGTGGCAGTTCTACTATGTCACAGAGGGTTGCTATTAGTCAAAAACTGACTGGAAGGTACCTAACAACAGGAGCTAAGAACTTTGAAACAAGAGCAAACAAGTAGTGATCTTTATAGAGCTGTGTAGTTAACTTCTCACTTTCAGAGTATCCCTGATTTTCTAAATTTATAGGAAAGATTATCTCAAGCATCATTTGCATTACTTTCACTGGTTTCCTTTGTCTCTACACTTCTGTTTGTTATTTTGAAATTAAAGATTTAATTATATAAACATTAAGTATCAAATATATGCTTTGTGAGCATATCTTTAAGCATACAATCCATAACACTGATGTCAATCATATTATAGAATAATTAATGAAGAAAAACTGCCATTTTGTATCCTACTATAAGTAATGTTATCAGTATAAGTGTGTCAATTATAATGGGATTTGGTGGTGTTTCAGCATAAACGGTGGTAATCTGAAGGTTCAGAAACACATAAAAATTTATTCCATTAAGGGTAATGGAATGTTCTTTGAGTTTATGGGAATTATCCCAAAAGACTTCTCAGGGTCAAATTAATCTTTTAAGGAAGGAGTTGATTTCTTTAAGAATTTGTCATCGTGGAAAAATGTTCTCGTCTTTTGTCTTTTGGTTTTATGTTAATTTTTGCTATAAAGAAGCTACATTAATTCATTCAAAATATTTGAGTGTCTAGAAAATTCCCAATGCTGGAGATGTATCATCAAAAAAGAGACAAAATCCCTGTGCTCAGGGAGCTAACATTATAGTAGGCAAGCTCAAGATTTCATTTTTTACATTTCAATCTTATATTACATAGAATTTGGTGTAGATTGTGGTCTGTAACCTGGTGATATCAAAACTCTACTAGTGCATTGACACAAACTTTGTGTGCCAATTTTACAATGAGTATCAAGAGCTTTAAAAATAACCTTAAAAATTTACATGCAAGTATACCCAGCAATTTCACTTCTTAGAATTTAACTAAAAGAAATAAAGATACACACAAATATTAAGATATGCATCACAGCATTACAATACTAAAAAACTAGAAACAACCCCACTGTCCAATAATAATATAGCTGGTTGGACAGATTATGGTACTTCTATACAATATAAATAAAATACAGTAATTTAAAAATCATATTTTAGAAAATTATGTAATGATGAGAAAATGATATATCTTGTTTAAAAATACCAGCTCCAAAGGGTATAAAAAATATAAGCACATTTACATTAAAAAATATAGATGGCTATATACCAAAACATTAAGCATGATGATCTCTGTATTCCAAATTTTCTACTAAATTAGACAAAAATTAATTCCAAAAATGAGTCAATAGAGAATACATTAGTATTCATAAAACTCAAAAGCTGTTCAAGGGTTTTAATTTAATCTTTTATACAAAGATCACTTTATGTTAAAACAAGAGCCAATGTATGTTTAATAGTTTGCTCTTTCATTCTAGTAAAGTACTGTGACAATTTTACAGAACTAGAGTACTCCTCAAAAAGAAATGCCATATGTCCGATATTTCCATTTGTTAAGTAGCATTAGGTAATTAAAATAAAAATACATTTTGAATTAGTTACCTATCCAGGGCTTCCTTGAAGTATTTTCTCTGGACATCAAACTGAAAGACTGTACGTTCACAATCAGTTGAGGCATTGTCACTACCCCCATGTTTCTTCAGGAAGGCATCAAACCCATTCTCATCTGGGTATTTCAAACTACCCATGAACACCACTAAGTGGAAAGAACACAAAGTCACAGAACACAAAGATACATATGATCTTTTATTATTATGGATTAATTTTCTCAAATGTGTTGCAAAACTGAAAGAAAATATACCAACACATTAACAGGGGTTATGTTTTTGTTTCCTTGTAAGATCATGGAGAGTACTTACTTTTTTCATTAGCTTCTGTTTAAGCAATTCTCTATAATGCTCATATATTATTTTTATACTCAAAAAGCCAGTAAAGAAAGATATGAAAAGACAAATAAATCTATAACTTATTTGTAAAAAGGTTAAAATTTAACTATAAGCATATATGCAGATTAAATTGCTAATATAAAAACTTGTAAGGTGAAAAGCTTACCCTCAAGTACCTTAGAAAACCAGAATATAAAAAATGAATTTGCAAAAACAAATATGGATCTAAATATTTTTAAATGTATCACGGTCACAGAGGTTTTATTTAGGTACATTTATAATTAAACTGAGGGTTTTCTGTTTCATTTTCTAAATGGTTTCATTCTAATCCTCACTTAATACAAGTACAATCAAGGAGATTACAAGTCTTCCACTATGATATTCCTAAGTTAAAGATGTTTTCTTAGCCTTTTCTCTTGTTAAACATACCGTATTTCTATCAACCAACTACCTATTCTTGAAATCAATTTATCCAAATTGAGGAGGGAAAAAACACACTCTGGAATGATATTTTACAAAGATCTTACTGTGCTCCAAAAAGTGTGCCAGCCCAGGCAGGTCATCCGGATCAGCAAAACTCCCAATTCCAACACAAAGAGCCGCTGCAGACTGGAGTAAGTAGAACACATACAAACAAAGATTCAGTTCTACAGGAATAATATTAGCATCTCGTTTTAGGGATTTGTTTGGAGATGGACGATTCCCAATAGAAACTAACAAAATTCTTTCCCTGAGAATCAGGAGGAGCAGCAAAGTGAAACTCACCAGAACTGTGTCAGTTTCACCCTGCTGCTCCTCCTCTTGCCATCCTGCCAAATGCTGAACAGGTGCAGACCTAAGGGAAAAAGCAGAAAGAGACAGAAAAAAGGGGAAGACGGACTTGGGCAGCCCACCCAAATATCATTTCCCGTCAGTATTTCAGAGTTCTGAACCATGTTTGGTCCCTGGATTAGCAGATTTAAGAAATCTGGAGAAGTAACAGATCTAGGTAGACCATCTCTGAAGATCTCTAAGCAATTAAACATTCTGAGTTCAGTGATTCAGTTACTAGAAGTGAAACCTCTCAACATGTTATTCAGAAAATTGTTTATTTTTATTAAAATAAAGAGTAAAATAACATTTCAGGAAAACATCTAACAAAGATAATAAGTAAATGGTTAGGAAAAAAAATCTGTAGCTGTTAAAAACTTCAAAACTAAATTTTAAAGAGGCTTTTTAGTTCTTCACTTCTTACTGAAGATATACTACATAGCATATATTACTTATCAACAGATATTCTCCCAATACCTTGGGAAAATCAGAGTTTTAAGTCCAACAAAATAGATGGGCAAGAACTGCACCAAATTCTGCACTTAAAATGATTACAGCATACCATTACATCATTGTAAATTAAAAGGCACAAAAAAAGGAGGAAAAAACAGTCAATTCAAATCTTTGAGCACAGGAAGTTGAATTGTTAACTGTTCCAATTTCATAAACATCAACTTTAAAGGGTGAAACACATTGTTTTGGTAAATAGTTACCCCCTTAGGAGTAGAACTTTTAGAAAAGAGCATGTACTTGACAAAGTCTAACCATGTGTCAGAAAACGAAAAATATATTTTTAGAAGAACCAAACAGCCTCACTTAATAAATCCTGTCTTGTTTTTTTGAAGACTTGGGTCCATAAACTCATTTAAAACATGGAGAAATATCCACTTCTTCAAACCACAGTCTAACCTGTGATGTTTTTAATAGTTGCCTAACCTGCTTTCAGCTCCAACTACCCCATTAAGTTTTCTTGTCTCGACCAGCTGGGTTGAAGACATTTTTTTATAAGTTGACTTAAACCACAGTATATCAGTCAGCTTTGACCACAGCAAAAACAGGCTCTGCGATTGCTAGAAAAGAAATTCATACTTGAGAATTTTCTACCCAAAAAATTCACGCTTGAGAAATTCATACTTGAGAATTGAATTAAGAAAGGCCTGAACAAATCATAACTCAATATATACCATACTTAAATTTCAATTTTGTTTATTTATCCAGTTTTTGAGATCAAGAATAACTCCATTTCAGGAGGAGGAAAATGGAAAAGGATGAAAAAGATGGCTCAGAAAAGTAGTTAACTTCTTTAGGAAAAGGCTCCCCCAAAACCCATCAAAAGTGTTTTCTTCCCAATTCCTTTGTTAATTCTCATAAATATAAAAAAATATATATATTTACCTTATTTATTATACCTCATATTTATACCTCATATTTTATACCTCATATTTACCTTAAATAAGGTCCAAGTTTTTCAAATGAAGTTAAATTTCAAATTAAATCACAAAACCACTGTAAAAACCATATACCACTCTTATTAAAAAAAAAAAGTTGCCATCGCATCAATTCCAATTCATGGCAATCCTGTGTGTGTCAGAGTAGAACTGTGCTCCACAGGGTTTTCAATGGCTGATTTTTCAGAACAGCTTATCAGGTCTTTCTTCCAAGGTGACTCTGGGTGGACTCAAAATGCCAACCTTTCAGTTAACAATGAACATGTTAACACTACCAGAGACTCTGATACGGCTCTTAAGGCGCCGCTTATCTAGACTAATCTACTTTATTTCCCTTTTCCAGACACTAATTTATTCAATTAATAAAAATTATTTTCCATTGTTACAATCATACAATTTTTCCTTTCACCAATGTACCCACTGCTTCAGAATCACAACAATTTGATCACCTCTTAGACCTACTTTAAGTCTTTCCATTGCTTTCTAATATGATTCAGACAACTGGCTATCAATATTTTACAAGGAAAAGTATAATACTGAGTTCTCAGGAAGAAAGGTAGCATCTGTCTTTTTTTTTTTTTTCTTTTTCTTTTTTTTAATGATCACCAAAATCTGACCTTGCTGCTTCTATATAGGTAAACTTCTAGAGTTTGACCCACTTAAGCAAATAAGAAGGCCATACAAAAAAGTTCCACGTACATCTTCATCAAAGAGCTTTACAAACTGCTATATAAACCTAAGGTATTTAATTATGTCTTGACAATAAAATGGCTGTCAAAACCATTTTTTAATTCTTATAACACTAATGCAACACTCAATCCTTGAACCTTGTTTCTCAGTTAATAGGAGATATGACAAATTTCAAAGCATAGTAAAAGCTACTTGTAGATTAGAAATTGCTTACAGATTGACAGATAAATACAGAAAGAAATTTATAGTTAAGAAGTTATAGGAAACACTCAGTTAAGAAGTTATAACGCAGTTAGTCTTAGAGCTAAAATGGACCTGAAAAATTATATAACCTAATCCCGTTTTAGGAATGAAAAGGCCCAAGATCATCCAGAACGACAGGCAGAGCCAGAATTAAATTCAGGTCTCCTGGCTATCAGTGTTCTCCCTACTCTGTGACTTTTAGCTTTCTAAGTTAAAATTATTTGGCCTATCAAGCCATCCAAAAACAGAGGCATCATTCATAATGCGAGTAAAAAAAAACCCAGTGCCGTCGAGTCGATTCCGACTCATAGCGACCCTATAGGACAGAGTAGAACTGCCCCATAGAGTTTCCAAGGAGCGCCTGGAGGATTCAAACTCCTGACCCTTTGGTTAGCAGCCATAGCACTTAACCACTACGCCACCAGGGTTTCCACAATGCGAGTAGCAAGGTGCAAATGGCTTCTTAAAAACATGACTCAACCCCTCCAACAACTTAGTGAAAAAAGTCATACAATCTTCCATAAAATTAAATCTAATACATTAAAAAATGTATTTAAAATATATCTACTACTTGTCCCTTACATCCTCAAAGTATAATATGTTTGACATCTAAACTTTAGTCTTAAAAATCTGAACTATAAGTCCTATGCACGTGGGCTGTACCAGGTTGAATGTGATATTAATACTGAAAAACTAGCTTTAATAAACATTTGCTGGTCAATTCCACTGTACTGCCTCCAAAATATTATCTTCTAATATAGGTGCACTGTACTGCAAAATGGAGGCATTCTTTAAAAGACTTCTAGACAGAAAAATTCGCCATATCAAGCCCTATTTATCATTCGTTGACTGTTATATATTCGACTAACTAAGCTCAACCCCCCCACTTCTATATCAACCCTTCCAATTTGCTCTGTTATTTTGTCCAGACTTTTGTTGCTTTTCCACAAAGAGAGGTAAATCATAATCATTTACCTACAGAAAAATTATCCACAAGAGGACTCCTAGAATTTCAGGCCAGGAAAGGACTCTACAGTAACACTGTTCTTCTTTTTCCAGTCTTTCCAGGGGGTAACACTCTATTCCATGCCAAGAATCATGCAGATCCTCACTTCTCTCTTTAGAAACCTAAGCCTTGCCCAGACTATTGTTTTTTAAACATGTAATGTGTACAAATACACATAAATTCAAGAATTATCTCTGAGAAATAGGGTTATGGGTGATTTTTATATTTTTGCTTTTCTTTATTTTCCATTAGTTTCCACAATAAGCATTTATTACTTTTATAATCAGAGCAAAATGTTTTTTAAATGTTATCTGTATAGAGAAGAAAGTACCTCTACTGAAGATCAAAGGATATATACTTCCTTTTGCCATTAAGATATAAAGCATGAGTTCAGAACAAGATTTAATAGACATGACTCGCACCTGTTTCTCAGTGGTTTTCTTTCTAACATCTGCTCGCTCTTCTAATTCTTCCAATTCATTATCCTCAGTATCAAGATCATCATCATGTTCGTCCTCATCATCAAACTCATCTTCATCAAAACCCTCTTCATCATCATCTTCTATTTCAGCTCCAGAATCTTCATCTTCATCATCATCATCTTCCTCTTCTCCTTCTTCCTCTTCCTCTTCATCATCTGTCACATCTCCTGTTTTACCTTCCATATTACTTAGGTCTGAAATCAAAAGTGCCTGCAAGCCATTCTGTAATTTGATGTATCTGAAAAAAGACGGCAGAACACTTTCAATCAGTTGCTCATTACACTACACCAACACAAGTAATCAGTTTAGCAGAATAAATTAAAAATCCAAGTGTATACACATACTATTATGGATTAAACCGTGTCCCCCAAAATTTGTGTTGGAATCCTAACCCCTAGTAATCCTTAGGAAATAAGGTTTTCTTTGTTACATTAATTACATCATGCCCAAGTAGGATGGGTTCTAAATCTAATCATTTCTGGGTTATAAAAAGAGCAGATTAGGACACTGATATGCACGCATGGGGAGGAGTTGATAGGGACTCTATATGAGGGTCACCTGCAAGTCAAGGAACCTAGGAATGCCAAGAACTACCTACGAGGAAGGAATCTATATGACCAAGACCCTGATTTGGACTTTAAGCCTCCAGTACTGTGAAGAAATAAATGTCTGCTCTTTAAAGCCATCCAATTGTGGTATTTCTATTACAGCAGCACTAGGAAACTAAAATACATATAAAACCAGTGCTATTTTTAAAATAATAAAATCAGTTGCTTCTAGGGAAAGGAACATCAAAAGCTACTCAATTACTGATTAGCTGGAGGGAAAGAATGGGAGAGACACTTTTCACTGTATACCCTTTTTGTATTTTTTGAATTTTGAACTATGTACATATATTTACATACCAAAAAAACAAATTTTAGAAGTTAAGAACAAATAAAAATAACATACACGCCAATCCCACCACTTGGCCTCCCCTACTATTTTTTAGTTTATAAGTACTTAAACATTGAACCATATCCAAAGATTTACCCTAAAAGAAAGGTATCCCTCAATATACAGCGCAATCACGCCAGTTTAAGTGTTAAAGCAAAATCTCATAAATTAAAACCCTGTTCATTCCTTTTTCTACGATGTATTTGACTTTATACCAGTTGCTTTTATGGACTAAAAAAAGAGTTGTACCTCTGAGGAAGCTAAATTCCAGACTGGTAGCCCTGCAGGAAGATGATTATTCTGTTTAGTAAAACTAGTGGGCCAGTTTGATGACTAGATATCTACTATAGATTGCTTCATTTTATACTCATTCTTTCATGTGTTTATTGATTAAGCATTTAGCACCAATTATGTGTCAGACACCATGATACAATAAGGATAAAAAGAATTAAAACTACATTCCTCACTGTCAAGCACACACTGTTTAGTAATGAGACAATCAAACCAGTACAATAGTGTGTGCTAGAGGTAAACCCAGAATGTTAGAAAGAAGCAGTTGGGAAGGCCACTGAGATAAAATGTATTTAAGCTGAGCCTTTAAGATGAAAAACAAGTTAACCAAGTAGAAACTGGGAGAAAGAAGAACATACAAAGAAAAACAAAGAAGGGTACCTCTGGCTCAAGACGGAGGACTATACAAATAGATTTATCTCCTTTCTACACCAAAAATCACATTTAAATGACAGAAAAACATTTTTTGTGGCTATTTTTTGCTTTGGGATTTTTTGAGAATAAAACCATGACAAAAAATAAAAAACAATGCTGCTAGCAGACAAGAAATTTTGATAAATTATTAGAAAACGATATGCAAATTTGATCAGATTAATGGAGAAAACAGAAAAAACGCAAACCTAAACATACGTGATAAGATGCTGGTTCTTCCCAAGAAAGCCTAGATCTCCAGATCAGTAAGTGAAAAGAGTAGGGAAAGCCTCATGATAAGCTCAATTATTAATAAAACTGGCAATGACCCAAATGTCCACTGGGAGCGGAATGAAAACACTGTGGTATATTCACAAAAAGGAATTTTTTTCACAGAATGAAATATTATAAAACAGGGAAATACCTAATTCAGCAACAAGCTACAACACTGGTAAATCTTTAAAACATCATAATGAATGAAAAAACCAAGTCACAGAAGACTACTCAGCATATGAATATTATTCATACAAAGGCAAAAACAAGCAAAAGTAAACAGTATATTGTTTAGGTGCACATATATATGTGATAAAATTTTTTTAGGCCAAAAAAAAAACATTCAGAATCGCTGGGGGTATAGATGGAGAAGATAGGGATGGGCATAGAATCTAGTTCTTAAATTGAGCGATGAGTTATTCTTCTTGAGTTTATTATTCACCACTTATATAGAGTTGCATGTTTTCTTCGGCATATATCAAATATTACAGTCTTAAATAATAAAGACTTTCAGTCATCATTTGGCCAATCAGGCCACACCCCTCCCTGCCAACTAAGTTAGCCAAACAGTAGCAGCACAGGAACTGTTTTCTAAGAATGGGAACAATCCGCCTAAAACTGAATCCTAGTATGAATCTTAGAGATGGAGAGAACCAGAAGCACCATTTGAGGTTGTCCCAGACATCCATATCAGACATCAAGGCAGGGTGAAGAATAGTAGGAGGCAGAAACTCTGCTCAGCTTTAGTAAAGAGCAGTTTTTTTATTAGCTTAAAATTTTCAAAATAAATAACAGAACAGGAAAAAAAAAACTAAAGGCATTCTACTTTCAAAATAATCCCATGCATTCTACTTTGAAAATAATCACAAATCTGTTAACATTTCATCATCTTTACAACTACTTCTCTAGTCCATGCTGTCATCATCTCTACTCTCCTAAGTGGTCTCCTTATTTCCAACCTAACGTTAATATCCTAGCATACCCACCCACTAACATACACACACTCATACACATAAACACACACAGACCACAGGTCTATTCTCAGCAGTCTCCATAAAGCAGATCAGGACATTGTCCTTTTCAAAAACCATCAATGGTTTCCCATAATACTTGGAATAAAATCCAAAATCCTTATCATGGCCTCCAAAACTCTAAATAATCCAGTCTCCCACTACTTTTCTAACTTTTTTCCCACTGCTCCTCCCTTGTTTTCTCTTATTTGACCAAATGACTTGTTTCTTGAATATTCTAAACAGGCTTCTATATCAGGAACTTCGCACTTGCTGTTTCCTCTGCCCTAAGAGATTTTCCCTCAGATATAGTATTTGTATGGCTGTTAACCTCTTTCAAGTTTTTGCTGAAATTTCCTCCTTTCAGAAATGCCTTATCTGACCACACTATCTAATATAGCACCCCAGTCTCTAACCTCTTTTACCCTGCTTAAAACTTCTTCACAGCATTTATCATTACCTGACTTTCTGTTTGTTTTCTGTCTGTACCTTTAGGATGTTAGCTGGGTCTTTTTTCTTCACAGCTATAAAACAGCACATGATATGTTGTAAAGATTTAAGAAACATTTATTGAATGAACAAACGAATGTTATTGTCTGAAGGGGCCCTGAAACATAGTAGGTACTTAATATCTGCTGAATGAAACAAAACATCAGATAAAATGAAACACCTAGTTTTGTAAAAATAAATAAAATTATGCGTACGGATACATTAAATGTACCTAAAAGTACAGCAAATGAAAGAAGAAGATACAAACCAAATTTAACAGCTGTATATATCTGGAAGTCACTGGGTGGTTGGTGGGTTATATATCTGGAGAGAAACTCTGGTGGCATAGTGGTTAAGAGTTCGGCTGCTAACCAAAATGTCAGCAGTTCAAATCCACCAGGTACTCCTTGGAAGCCTTATGGGGCAGTTCTACTCTATCCTATAGGGTTGCTCTGAGCCAGAATGGACTCGACAGCAACGGGTTTGTTCGTTTGTTTAAATATGTATCTGGGGAGAAGAGAAAGGACTTTCATGCTTTATAATTTCTGTACTTTTTCAATCTTTTATAATAAAAGTACAGTCAATTCCTGATATCCATGGTTGCTATTTTCTATAAAGTCCCTGTGAACACTGAACTAGCGAATACCAAACCAGCCTTGTTCAACTGTAGCTGGGAATGTTTTACTACTCTGCACATTTACATGTCCACAAATGACCACAAAAGCATCACAAGTTATTTTTTACAAACTCGCCAAAATGGAATTCATGAATATTGAGGATCTACTGTACATTTACTTGTGCAATAAAAATGATTTAATAAAAATCCAAAATCCACTCCTTAGTAAGAACACAAAAAGTTGTCCTTAGCTTAACAGAGGGTAGCTTCCACAAATAAACAACAAGTTCATTTAAAGTCAGTAATGAATAAAAGGAAACCGTGGTGGCGTAGTGGTTAAGTGCTACGGCTGCTAACCAAGGGGTCGGCAGTTCAAATCTGCCAGGCGCTCCTTGGAAACTCTATGGGGCAGTTCTACTCCGTCCTATAGGGTCGCTTTGAGTCGGAATCGACTCGACGGCACTGGGTTTTTGTTTTTTTTTTTTTATGAATAAAATGTGCATTATCATAACTTTCACTCAACATCGTATTAGAGATCACAGCTAATGGGAAAAAGGATACAAAATATAAATTGTAAAAAAATACTGGAATGCTGTCAGAAAAATAGCAAAGTAGGCACCCCAAACACCCATCCCTCCATAAAAACATTAAAAAAAAAAAAAAAGATGAGAAATTTGGAAATGGATAGTAGTGACTGTTGCACAACATAGTCAATATAGTTAATGTCACTTAACTGTACACATAAAAATGGTTGAAATGCGTTGTTACATATATTTCAAAATAAAATTTTTTAATTAACAAACAGTAATAAATTTTTTAAAAAACTGTCAGAATCAACTTTATCAGAACTCTGGAAAACAGTCACAGATTTATAGCAACGAAGTGAATGCCAAACCAAGAAAAAGGCAACTTGGTCAGTGGCAGTCTTAAAGACAGAGGTCCGGATTTGCAGCTCACTATTTCTGGAGGGAACAGAGGATAATTTATTTGTAAATTATTGTGTTTATTTGTTCTAACCTAACTGGGGCTACCTGAAAGACTGATGCAAGGCACACATGTTTGTTTTGCCTAACATGATGGGCTTGCTCAAAAGCCCTGTAAGGTAACCGAAAAACCTGCAGCCACATGGGGCAAAAAGTTACAAACAACAGACTACCTAAATCCTTGAAAGAAAAGCACAGAAATTTTCTTTGGGAAATTAGGGCATTCAAAAGCACCCCACCATAGGGGGAATTAAGGAAGTCACACACGTGCCCAAGACAGGATGTACACTTAGAAAAGACCTGTGAAGACCCTAAGCTTTCCCCACTGCCTGATCTATAGGCTCAGTATAAGCAGAATTTGAAAACTGAGGCAGATTGTAAATGGCCTGGCTAAATGTTAAAGGACTGCCCCAGCTAAGAGTCAATCCACAAAGACTGGAAGAGGTTTTGTTTTGTTTTTTTAAACTACTGGTGTTCAAAAAATCTCAATCTTAACACCGATTGGGCACAAGCTAAGTCTGCAACAAGCAAAAACAGCAAACTCTAGGGAAGAGGAAGAATCTATTTTCCAGAGTCATCACATTTTAATGTTCTAATATCCAGGTAGAAACCCTGGCGGTGTAGTGGTTAAAAACTACAGCTGCTAACCAAAAAGTTGGCGGCTCGAATCCACCAGGCATTCCTTGGAAACCCTATGGAGCAATTCTATGTCCTACAGGGTTGCTATGAGTTGGAACCAACTCGACAGCAACAGGTTTGTTTTTTTTTTTTAACGTCCAGTTTTCAACAACAACAAAATCACAAAGCATAAAAAGAAACTTAAACAAAAAAATGATCCATTCGAAGTAAAAAAGTAAACTGACAGAAAGTAAAGACAACAAACAGGCTTACCACAAAAAAGCTTTAAATCAATTGTCTTAAATATGTTCAAAGGGCTAAAGGAAATCATGGACAAAAACCTAAAGAACACAACGAAAATGATGTACGAACCAAATGATAATACCAATACAGAGAAAGAAATTATAAAAAGGAACCAAACAAAAATTCTGGGACAGAAAATTACAATAACTGAAATGAAATATTCACTAAAGGGGTTCAAAAGCAGATCTGAGCAGGCAGAGGAAAGACTCAATGAACTCGAAGATAGGATAACTGAAATCATCCAGTCTGTGGAGCATAAAGAAAAAAGAATGAAGAAAAGTGAACAAAACCCTAAGGGATCTGTGAGATATCATCAAACCAACCAACATATGCACTATGGGAGTCCTAAGAGGAGATAAGAAAGAGACAGAGTTTGTGAAGAAATAATGGCCAAAAATGTCTCAAATTTGCTGAAAGATACAAACCTACACACAAAAAGATTGCTCAATGAACTCCAAGCAAATTAAACTCAAAGAGATCCATACTGATACACATTATAATCAAGCTGTTGAAAGACAATCTTGAAAATATCAAGTAACAAGTGCTCATCACAAATAAGGATCCTCAATAAGATTAACAGCTAATTTCTTATCAGCTTTGGACATGTTATCAGGAGGGACCAGTCCCTGGAGAAGGACATCATACTTGGTAAAGTAGAGGGTCAGTGAAAAAGAAGACCCTCAACAAGATGTATAGCAATGATTGTGAATAAGGCACAGTACTAGCCAGTGTTTCTTTCTGTTGTACACAGGGTTACCATGAGTTAGATCCAACTCAACAGCATATAACAACAGCCTCCTGTGAGAAAATAAATTTTGTTTATCAAAGAAACCCACCAATGGTATTTCTGTTACAGAAGCACTAGATAACTAACACAACTACTTTCAGATTAATCTATTAAAACATTGCTTCACTTGTATCATTTTCATGCTCCAGAACCCACAAGTTCTTAGTATGTACTAAAGTATAATTCACCCATTCTCTACATTAGCTATTTCAAACGTTCACCACTCAAGGCTTCCCCTATACTTTCTACTACTTCCCCTACAACTTCTCAGAAGACCACTTAGGTAGACCTTAATGCCTACTTCAAGTAGCCCTGGTGGTACAGTGGTTAAGCACTCAACTGCTAACCAAAAAGGTCGGCGATTCAAACCCACCAGCCACTCCGCAGTAGATAGATGTGGCAGTCTGCTACCCTCAAGATTTACAGCCTTGGAGACCTACGGGCAGTTCTACTCTGTCCCATAGGGTCGCTATGAGTTGGAGCTGACTCAATGGCAATGGGTTTGGTTTGGGTTTAATGCCTACTCTACAGGAAGAAGAAAAAAAGTCTATAAAACACAAACTCTTTCAACTCCTCATTGCCTCATTCACACTCATTATACCTTCTTCCACTTTGAGTGAAATTTTCTCTTCCTTCTCTCTAAAACCAATCCCTCCTTGTATGTTCTTGATCCTGTCACCTCACTACCATCTAAGGACCTTTCCCATCCATTATCTCCTGTATCTTCAACTTCTCTCTCTCTCCCGTTATTTTTTCCCTTGAAAAAAACTCCCTTGACATTCTGTACTGCTTTATCCTATAACCTCCTTCCAACTCCTCCCCTTTAACATCAAACTTCTTTAAAATGTCTACCTCGCTACCTAAAATTTCCTGCTTTCTATTCACTCCCTTAACTCATTGCAATCTGGCTCTGCCTCCCTACCATTCCTTTGAAGCTGTTTTTACGAGGGACCGATAATTTCTTGGGTGCCATCTCCAAAGACAGTATAAGTCCTTGTTATTCAATCTCTCAGTATTATATAACAATGATCACTCCTTGCTTAAAATATTCTACACCACTGGCTCTTCATTTAAAAAAAAAAAAAAAAGAATGCCACTATCATTAGTTTTCCCCTGCTTCCTACCTGCCCCTTTTCAATTGTTTATGGGTTGCTCTCCTTCTGTGTTCTTACAGGCCTTTAGCCTTAGAGAGATTAATTAACTTGCTCAAGGTCATACAACTAGTTGATGGGAAACTAGATAGTCACATAAAAACCCAAAAGCAAACCCACTGCCATCGAGTTGATTCCAACTCATAGCAACTCTATAAGTACAGCCCTATAGGGTTTCCAAGGAGTGCCTTGTGGATTTGAACTGCCAACCTTTTGGTTAGCAGCCACAAGTCTTAACCACTATGCCGCTGGGGTTTCCAGATACTCACACAGATGACTAAAATGCATACTTTACACATATCTCTATCCTCTACCTATTACATTTAATACATTTCAGCTTCAGTATCTGCTCCCTGACCCCACCCTTTAGATTATGAGTTCCTTGAAGGCAAGAGCGCTCTTAACACCATTCAGTTCTTCAAAAACAGCGCTTTTTAACATTAAATCTTATTTCCAAAAACAACATTTTTGTTAAGAACATTAATGTTCTATTCTTACCAGTCCATCAGTCCACAGTGAAGAAACCTGTCTAAGGAATGGTAACAAAAGATATGTTTATTAAAGTCATATTACTGTTTAGAGAATCTAATGTATTTTAGCCTTAAAAGCATTCACTTTTTTAAATGAGCTTGAATCTCACAAGGTAAGACCTATCTTACCTCTACTTTATAAGACACAAAAAGTACAACCAAAATCGAGTGTTTTGGATTCAGTTATCAGATTGTTTTCAAGGGATTAGATGGTGTTAAGCTCCTAAACCTAACCTAACCCATTGCCATCGAGTTGATTGCGACTCATAGCAACCCTGTAGGACAGAGTAGAACCGCCCCATAGAGTATCAGTGAGCACCTGGTGGATTCAAACTGCCAACCTTTTGGTTAGCAGCTGTAGCAAGTAACTACTATGCCACTAGAGTTTCTGTTAAGCTCCTAGAATTTATATATACAAGTAAGCACATGATTTTTCTTGTACCTCTAAGATTCTGGATCACACTATTAATGTGGATAAACCAAAAAAAACCAAACCCAGTGCCGTCGAGTCGATTCCAACTCATAGTGACCCTATATACATACAAATTCCCTGGGTGGTGCAAATGGTTTGTGCTGAACTATTAACCTAAAAGTTGGTGGTTTAAAGCCACCCAGCAGTGATGCGGAAGAAAGGCCTGGAGATCTGCTTTGGAAAAGATTAAGCCAAGAAAACCCTATGGAGCAATTCTACTCTGTAATACATGGGGTCACCATGAGTCAGAATAGACTCTACAGCAACGGGTTTGCTTTTGGTTCCATACATACAAATGTGAATTGCTGCCTTATATATTTGATAAAAATATTCCTATCCCAGGGGTTTTAATTGAAATGATCAGTAAACCCATGTTCTTCCTGTCCAATATAAAAGAAGATGTTCTCTTTTTTCTGATATATAGCTGCCTTCTGATATCTTAGATTTGCCTAAGGCTTCTGCTCAGATGTGAGCCACCCAGCCCCTAACTATTTGGGAGGCTAGCAAGTGTTAGTCATAATTGTGTTCCCAAAGATTTCCTGCTCAACAGGATTATAATCCCCCTTCTGTTCATCAGCACACAAGAGTTAACAACATAATAAATTGTAAGAGATAACTTGTACCTCATTCAGCATTCACCCACTGTTACTATATTGAGAATTTATCAAGATAACCATATCTTGTAACAATCACATCAAAATTTAAATCAGAAGGTCTTGCCCTTCAGAAACTTACACGCCTTTTCATATGTTCTCTCCTCCCCCACAGAAAGATAGGTCTTTTTACAAAAACGTAAACACGGTAATTGTTTCACGCTTACTTAAGTCAATCCGAACTTCCTAACAAAAGTGTTCTTCGTTGTTAAAGTAATTGACTACTTAGCAGGAGCAGATTATCCAATAAACAAGGTAAGTACAGGCTTACTTCCTAATCTGTAGTGAACAATTTCTCATTCACGCATGTTAGGGGTTATAAATTTGAAAAGAGGCTTTGATTCTGTAGGAAGGTGCTATGGGGTTGGAAGAGAGGCAGATGCCAGGTGCTATGGGGTTGCAAGAGAGGCAGATGCCAGCCATGCCTAGAAGCAGAGTTTTTGATGTGGTGAAAAAATGTGGAATGGTTCACTACAGACGATCTGGTAAGCAAGGTAAGCACCGTGAATGAAGATTTGAACAATAGTTCCCATTCTGGAGTCTCTTAATCCTTCCAGAAGAGAAAGAAATCAACACTTACTGAGCAGTCCCTTAAAAAGGTGCAATAGGTGTCCTGCAGGTATGCGTAACATTTCAAAAGAACTGAATAAATATTGCACACATACAAGAGTAAAATTCCACAGGTTATTACTTAATAAATACAAACTGGTAAACAAATCTCTCAAGGCATTGTATCACAATATTCCTTTAAAACAGGTGCTCTTCTGGTGCTTATTCACACATTCGAAAAGACACACAATTCTGTGATGTGATATATGTATTTTAATGGACCAAGTACAATGTCCTGCTGAAATACAACGGAAGGAGGGATTAGTTCTGCCTGGAGAGACTTTAGAGATATATAATAGCTGAGTGGGGCCTGAAAGGATAACTCAGTGTTCTGGCCTGCAGATGTCTCATATATGTTTCTGGTTACAAAATTTTACAGAAATTAACTTTAGGTTGGATAAGTCTTTGAAGATACCTAGTCCTGGGATTTTTCACCTTTCTTTCAAAGTTACAAAACTGTTTCTTCGAAAGTCTAAGTGGAATTCTAACATAAAAAACAAGTAAAAGTGAATTTGCTCTTATGAAAAGGAAAGGATGGGTTATTGGGAAACACTTCTATCCTAGTCAATCCTCTTCATTTTAAAATAAGAAAGTTGAGACACTAAGAAGGAACAATGAGTTGACCATAATGATAGCAATCCAAAAACACAGCTATTCAAAGAACACTTCTGAAGCATCATTTCCTCTTTGAAGTCTTTCCTTTCTTCTCAGGTGGAATTTGCCATTTCTTACTTTATTCCCCAATATGCAGCACATACTTTCATTATGGCTTCTAGAAAACATTAGTGCCCTAATTTTACTTTTTTAATGTGTCTGTAAGTTCCCTAAAAGCAGGGACTGTTTTAATCATCTTTGTAGTGCAGCACCCAAAATACAATGTTACTTATAAAGTTACACTAAAATAGGTAGCCTTACAACTGGACCAATAAGCGACATCATGATAAACGGAGAAAAGACTGAAGTTGTGAAGGGTTTCATTTTACTTGGATCCACAATCAACGCCCACAGAACCAGCAGTCAAGAAATCAAACAACATATTGTTTGATTGCCTATTGTTGGCAAATGTGCTGCAAAAGACATTTTTAAAGTGTTAAAAACCAAACATGTCACTTGGAGGAATAAGGTGTGCCTCATCCAAGTATTCTCAATCTCACGTGCATGTGAAAGCCGGACAATGAATAAGGAAGACTGAAAAAAAATTGATGCCTTTGAATTACGGTGTTGGCAAAGATTAATTTACCGTGGGCTGCCAGAAGAATGAACAGGTTTGTTTTAGAATAAGTACAGCCAGAATGCTCCTTAGAAGTGATGGTAAAGAGACACAAGGAAAATATTAGCCCAAGAAATAAAAGGGACCACATAAACCAGAGAATCCATCAGCTTGAGACCAGAAGAACCAGACGGTGCCCAGCTGCCATTAATGATCACCCTGACAGGGAACACAACAGAGAGTCCCTGAGGGAGCAGGAGAAAAGTGGGGTGCAGAACTCAAATTCTAGTAAAAAGACCAGACTTAATGGTCTGAGACTCGAGGAACCCCAGAAGGCGTAGCCCCCAGACTTCTGTTAACCCAGAACTAAAACCATTCCCAAAGCCAACTCTTCAGACAAAGAATAGACTGGACTATAAGACATAACCGCCAAGCATCTGTCAGTTTGTCATACTGTGGGGGCTTGTGAGTTGCTGTGATGCTGAAAGCCATGCCACTGGTATTCAAATACCAGCAGGGTCACCCCGGCAGACAGGTTTCAGCTGAGCTTCCAGACTAAGACAGACTAGGAACGACCTGGCGGTCTACTTCTGAAAAGAATTAGCGAGTGAAAACCTTATGAATAGCTGCGGAAGATTGTCCGATATAGTGCCAGAAGATGATCCCCTCAGGTTGGAAGGCACTCAAAATGCGACTGAAAAAGAGCTGTCTACTCAAAGTAGAGTCAACCTTAATGACGTAGATGGAGTCAAGCTTTTTGGACCTTCATTTGCTGACGTGGCATGACTCAAAATGAGAAGAAACAGCTGCAAACATCCATTAATAATCTGAACCTGGAATGTATGAAGTATGAATCTAAGAAAACTAGAAATCATCAAAAATGAAATGAAACACACAAAGATAGATATTCTAGACATTAATGAACTGAAATGGACTGGCACTGGTCATTCTGCATCGGACAATCATATGGTCTACTATGCCGGGAAATGACAACTGGAAGAGGAATGGCATTGCACTCATCATCAAAAAGAACATTCCAAAATTTATCCTGAAGTACAATGCAGTCAGTGATACAATAATATCCATATGCCTAAAAGGAAGACCAGTTAACACAACTATTATTCAAATGTATGCACCAACCACTAAAAGCCAAAGACGATGAAACTGAAGATGTTTACCAACTTTTGCAGTCTGAAATTCATCAAACATGCAATCAGAATGCACTGATAATAACTAGTGATTGGAACACGAAAGGTGGAAACAAAGGAGGATCGGTAGTTAGAAAGCACGACCTCAGTGATAGACACATGGTGGAGATTGCATGACTGAATTTTGCAAGACCAACGACTTCTTCACTGCAGATACCTTTTATCACCAACATAAACTGCGATTATACACATGGACCTCACTAGATGGAAAACAGAGAAATCAAATCAACTACATTTGTGGAAAGAGACGATGGAAAAGCTCAATTTCATCAGTCAGAACAAGGCCAGGGGCTGACTGCAGATCAGACCATCAACTACTCATATCAAGTTCAAGTTGAAACTGAAGAAAATTAGAACAAGTCCACAAGAGCCAAAGTATGACCTTGAGTATATCCCACCTGAATTTAGAGACCATCTCAAAAGAACTTATTTGACACACTGAACACTAATGACCGAAGACCAGACGAGTTGTGGGATGACATCAAGGACATCATATATGAAGAAAGCAAGAGGTCATTAAAAGGAGAAAAGAAAAAAAAGACCAAAATGGATGTCAGAAGAGACTCTGAAACTTGCTCTTGAACGTAGAGTAGCTAAAGCAAAATGAAAAAATGATGAAGTGAAAGAGCTGAACAGATTTCACAGGGCGACTCAAGAAGACAAAGTAAAATATTATGATGACATGTGCAAAGAGCTGGAGATAGAAAACCAAACAGGAAGAACACGCTCAGCATTTCTCAAGCTGAAAGAACTGAAGAAAAAATTCAAGCCCCGAGTTGCAATACTGAGGGATTCTACAGGGATTCTATTAAATGATGCAGGAAACATCAAAAGATGATGGAAGGAAAACAGAGTCACTATACCAAAAAGAATAGGTCAGCATTCAACCATTTCAGGAAGTAACATATAATCAGGAACCGATGATACTAACGAAGTCCAAGCTGCACTGAAGGCACTGGCAAAATACAAGGCTCCAGGATTGACAGAATACCAACTGAGATGTTTCTACAAACTGATGCAGCACCGGGAGTGTTCACTTGTCTACGCCAAGAGATTTGGAAAACAGCTACCTGGCCAACCTACTGGAAGAGATCCATATTTATGCCTATTCCCAAGAAAGGTAATCCAACTGAGTGCGGAAACTATGGAACAATATCATTAATATTACCTGCAAACAAAATTTTGCTGATGATCATTCAAAAACAGCTGTAGCACTATAAGTACAGGGAAATGAAAGAAATTCAAGCCAGATTTAGAAGAGGACATGGAACCAGGGATATCATTGCTGATGTCAGATGGATCCTAGCTGAAAGCTGGAAATACCAGAAAGATGTTTACCTGTGTTTTATTGACTATGCAAAGACATTCACCTGTATAGATCATAACAAATTATGCATAACATTGCCAAGAATGGGAACTCTGGAAGACTTAATTGTGCTCATGAGAAATCTGTACACGGATCAAGAGGCAGTCCTTTGAATAGAACAACAGGATACTGCATGGTCTAAAGTCAGGAAAGGTTTGCATCGGGGTTGTATCCTTTCACCATACCTATTCAATCTGTATGCTGATCAAATAATCTGAGAAGATGGACTACATGAAGAAGGGGTGTCTTAGTAATCTAGTACTGCTATAACAGAAATACCACAAGTAGATGGCTTTAACAAAGAGAAATTTATTTTCTCACAGTCTAGTAGGTTACAAGTCCAAATTCAGGGTGTTGGCTCCAGGGGAAGACTTTCGCTCTCTGTCGGCTCTGGAGGAAAGTCCTTGTCTTCAATCTTCCCCTGGTCAAGGAGCTTCTCAGATGCAGGGACCTCGTGTCCAAAGGATCTGCTCTGCTCCTGGTGCTGCATTCTTGGTGGTATGAGGTCCCCAACTCTCTGCTTGCTTCACTTTCCTTTTATCTCTTGAGAGATGAAAGGCAGTGCAGGCCACACCCCAGGGAAAATCCCTTTACTTTGGATCAGGGATACGGCTTGATCAAGAGTATTACATCCCACCCTAATCCTTTTAACCACAGGCAGAGATCATGATTTATAACACATAGGAAAAACACAAAATGGAGGATAAACACATACGGCCTAGTCAAGTTCACACATATTTTGGGGGGATGTAATTCAATCCATTACAACAGGCATCAGGATTGGAGGAAGACTTATTAACAGCCTGAGATATGCAGATGACACAACCTTGCTTGCTGAAAGTAAAGAAGACCTGAAGCACTTCTTGATGAAGATCAAAGACCACAGCCTTCAGTAAGGATTACACCTCAACATAACAAAAACAAAAATCCTCACGACTAGACCAATAAGCAACATCATGATAAATGGAGAAAAGATTGAGGTTGTCAAGGATTTCATTTTACGTGGATCCACAATCAACATCCATGGATGCACCCACTCCATGGATGCGGCAGTCAAAAATCAAAACACGCATTGCATCGGGCAAATTGGCTGCAAAAGACCTCTTTAAAGTGTTGAAAAGCAAAGACGTTACCTTGAGGACTAAGGTGCACCTGACCCAAGCCATGGTGTTTTTAACTGCCTCATATGCATGGGGAAGCTGAACAAGGAATAAGGAAGACCAAAGAAGAATTGACACCTTTGAATTACGATGCTGACAAAGAATACTGAATATACCATAGACTGCCAAAGAAATGAACAAATCTGTCTTGGAAGAAGTACAACCACAATGCTCCTTAGAAGCAAGGATGGTGAAACTACATCTCACATACTTTGGACATGTTATCAGGAGGGATCAGTCCCTAGAGAAGGACATCATGCTTGGTAATGCAGAGGATCAGTGAAAGAGAGGAAGACCCTCAATGAGATGGATTAACACAGTGGCTGCAACAACCGGCTCAAGCATAGCAACAATTGTGAGGATGGTGCAGGACCAGGCCGTGTTTCGGTGTGTTACGCTTTGGGTCACTATGGGTCGGAACCAGCTCAACGGCACCTAACAAGAACAACAACATAAGACATAAAATGATACTCGTGACGAGTGTGCTTCTTAGTTCAAGGAGATACATGAGACTAAATGGGCAGCTCCTGTCGGGAGGTGCGATGAGAAGGCAGAAAGGGATAGGAGCTGGCTGAATGGACACAGGAAATCTGGCGTGGAAAGGAGGGATGTGCAGTCACCTTATGGGGATGGCAACTAGGGTCACATAACAATGTGTGTATAAGGTTTTGTATGAGAAACTAATTTGTGCTATAAACTTTCACCTAAAGCACAATCAGAAAAAAAAAAAAAATGAGGATGTTGAGAGCTCATCTCACATACTTTAGACATGTTATCAGGAGGGACCAGAGCCTGGAGAAGGACATCATGCTTGGTAGAGTGTCAGCAAAAAAGAGGAAGGCCCTCAATAAAATGGACTGACACAGTGGCTGCAACAATGGGCTCAAACATTACAATGAATATGAAGATGGCGCAGAACCAGGCAGTGTTTCGTTCTGTTGTACGGAGGGTTATTATGAGTCAGAACCAACTCCACAGCAACTAACAACACCACCACACTAAATTTCAGAAAAGATTTAAGATAGCTCAGCACCTAAAGCAAATAAGTATTTGTCAAATGAATTTGCCAAAAATGAGCTCACTAAATGAAATAATAAATCCAAAGCAGTTAAAACAGTATGATACAAAGTATATATTTTATAGATATTAGCTATTACTGTGTAACTTTATATTAGCAAAACAAAGAAAAAAAACTGAAGCCTTTACTGAACATTTGAATGTGGAAGTCAAAAACTAGACATCTTTTATCAAGTTTTCAACATGCTCATTTACTTACACATTACCAGTGCAACTACCGATTTGATGAGCAACAGAGAAAATTTAGCCCGACTGTAATAATCTCTTGACCCTGCAGTCTGAGAAAATAATAAAAAGAGTTGTACTGTTAAACTCTAGATTTGTAGTGAAAGAGGAAACTGGGCTGGTCCTAACCTTTGGGCTGAGTCTTCTTTCTCAACCTCAGTTTCAGCTGTCTGTCAAACGGAGGGTAAGGAGTGGAAAAGATTATTTCTAAGGTTTTTTCCTGCTATAACACTGTAAGGGGTTATAAAAAACTGGTTCCTAACCAGAATCCTTCTTCAGCATTCTACTCAATGAATGAGAACTTACAAAATGATCTCTGTTTGAAATGCATCACAGTCATGACATTCTAGGAAATAAGCTACCTCTGAAGGAAATATTCAGGTAGGCCTGAATATTGAGCCACCAGAAGATGTTTAGAGGATGCCCACATAAACCAAAAGTAGAGAATTTTAGAATTAGAAGAAATCTTAAAAGTTTCTATGACTCACCCAATTGAGACCCAAGTCTTCTCCAAAATATTTCTGGAAGAGGTCACCCAATCATTCTTATGATAGGGAACTACTCATGGATACAATCCACTTCATCTTAGGCCAACTATGTTACAAAGTTTTTACTGAAGCCACCGCCAATCCCTTGTAACTTCCACTCATTAATTTTACTCCTCTTCCACCTAAAGGCCCCTCAAATATTTGATAATAGTGATAATATGCCCCTTAAATTATCTTTTCCAAAATTAAAATCTCCAATTCCTTCAACCTTTCCTCATGACATACAGTACTAAGACTCCCTCACCATCCAGCCTGCCTTCCTTAAAGACACCTCCTTTCTAGCTTTAACTAACGTCAAAATTACTCGAACAGCCCTTCCCATTCTGACATTCTCTGACTCCCTGTGAAAACCAAGATTTCCCTCTTGTCTAGACGACACCACATGGAAGCCCGTAACTGCCCTTGCTACCTCCATCCAAAAAGCATTAGGGTTGGGAAGTATGCCCCTGTTGCTCCTTCGGCGGCAACAACACAGAGGCCCGCACTCTGTTCTCCCCAGTCCAAGCCTCCTCCCTCACCGGTATTGCTTGGGGTCGCTGGGGGACTTGACGATCTCAGGGTCTCCGGCATTACTGACAGGCCCTCTCCGTCCCTCCTCCTCAGACTCATCGGCTCCTAGGCGGGCAACCCGGCCGCTCTCGCCCAAATCCTGTCCATTGGGCTGCAGGTCAGGACAGCTGCAGGTAGACTTCGCCTTGTTCCTTCCAGGCATGGTCAGAGTAGGAAAGGGTCTGGCGGCAGCAGAGTCTTCGCACTGACCCCGCGCTTCGATTCTCCACGGCGCCGCGAGCTCTCGCCCGGCCTCACACCAGAACTTCTTCCCTGCGGCACGAACTGCAGCAACCGTGACTCTCCTCAGCATTCACCACCAGGCCTGAACGGTGGGCATCCCTCTCCCCAGGGCGCACCTCCTCCTCCTACTCCTCCAGCCGCTCCTCCTCCTCAGCGTTTCAGAGGCGGTGGCGGCCGGCGCTGGTGCTGCCGCAGCCGCTGGGGAGGACAGGCCTGGACCCCTCCCCCAATCCGGTCTCCCTCAAGCTGACTTCCCCCCTCCGCTCTCTAGCCGCCGATGACGCTTCTGATTTTAGCCAATCGGGAGGCAACATTGCAGTCACGTGTACGTAAGCAACCAATGGCAACAGGGAAGGAAGGGAACGAACAGGGCCTGGCTGGATTCTTGGAGCACGCAAAGAGCTCTTCGAAACCTGGGGTGGGAGGGGCGGGGAAGAAGAGGCGGAGAGTGAAGCGGAGGACGACGGGAGAAGGGCGCCTGGAGGGCTGCGCCTCGTTTATGACGTACGCGGGGAACTGGTTTGAGACAACTTCCGGATAGTGCTCCGCGGCTGAGGGAAAAATATCCGTTTGCTGAGAAAATCAGGGAGCACGTGGGGAGAATGAATTTCAAGGATTTATCCCCATTTCTGCCATGTTTTGTGTACATTTTCCCCTTAGACTCGGAGCGGAGCCTTCGGTCGTGGCTCATCACGTAAAAAAAGAACCCCGGCAGTCTTTCCCTGCCCCGCTGCTCTGGGGCTGAACTGAGCTGAGCGCGGGAAATAGCTCTTTGCTCCTTTAGCTCTGGCAAACCGTGGTGTTATTCGCCCTTAAGGCCTAACACAGTTAAGAGTGTTCGCTCTTCTAGCCCACCTGCAGGCTAGAGTCTACAGGGTAGTGTTACATTTAGCCAACTTTTATTGACTAGCTACTGTGTATCAGAATGCCAGCCCTCAAGTACCTTTTCCCAGAGTCTTTCCTGCTTGTGACTTGTGGTGGACAATCATCTAAAATGTGACTGAAACATGAAAAGTACATTTTTTGACACGAGTCAGAAGAGTTTACTGATACCGTGGAATAATAGGTTAAATATATGTGAATAAATGGAGAAAGACTTGAAGCAGGGAGTATATAAGTCCCTTCTTTGTTGTGAACAAATGTGGATTGAGCACCCATCAGCCCCAAAAATCAAACACAACTCATTGTCGCCCAGTCAATTCTGACTCATAGTGACCCTGTAGGTCACAGTAGAACTGCCCCATAGGGTTTCCAAGGAGCAGCTGGAGGCTGGTGGATTCAAACTGCCGACCTTTTGGTTAAACAGCCCAGCTCTTAAGCACAGCGCCACCAGGGCTCCACTATGAGCCCATAAAGCTCAAATTTACATCTTCAATCGAGATGTCTTTTGAGCTCCAGACAAAGGGAATACAACAATGAAGAAAAATTCCTGCCTTGGTGGACCTTGTATTCTAGCAGGAAGAAACAGTAAAATAAATTATATACTATAATCAAAAACAAATGCTATGAAGACAACGCAGGATACAGGAGGATAAGGGGTTGAGGAGGAATGCAATGATGAAAGCCTGAACTAGGGCAGTGGATAAGGTAAATTCATTGGGAAAAAAAAGTTAACGCAGCTTAAGTTTCCATACATCTTTTCAAGAACCTATCAGTTTTTAGATTAAGCAACTCCATCAGACTGCTTTTCTTCAAAGCAGTGTTTTTTCTTTTTATCTCCAGTACGTAGCAAAGCTCAGTACATAGTAAAGTAGCCAGGCAGTAAATGTTTGTTGTTGAAGAAATATATGGAATAGCATATCTATATTTAGGGTTTGTTTTGTTTTTTGTTTTTTGTTTTTTACTCTCCAAAGCAACAATGCCATGAATTCTTAAGAAATCTTAAAATTCAGCCAGTCATTAGAATTTTCTAACTAGAAACAAAGAGAAGCCCCACCTAAGTTTGACTTGTTTTTTCCTTTAAAAAGGTTGCCTCTGAATCTTACAGAAAGTGTCACCAAGCTGCAGAAATTTGACAAGTCGTTGTTGTTGTCGTTAGGTGCTGTTGAGTCAGTTCCGACTCATAGTGACCCTATGTACAACAGAATTAAACACTGTCCAGTCCTGCGCCATCCTCACAATCATGTTTGAGCCCATTGTTGCAGCCACTGTGTCAATCCATTCTCACCGAGGGTCTTCCTCTTTTTCACTAACCCTTCTTCTTTACCGAGTATGTTGTCCTTCTCCAGGGACTGGTTCCTCCTGATAACACGTCCAAAGTATATGAGACAAAGTCTCACCATGCTAGCTTCTAAGGAGCATTCTGGCTATATTTTTTCCAAGGCGAACTTGTTCTTTCTTCTGGCAGTCCATGGTATATTCAATATTAGCCAACACCATAATTCACCATAATTCAAAGGCATCAATTTTTCTTCAGTCTTCCTTATTCGCTGTCCAGCTTTCACATGCATATGAGACAATTGAAAACACCATGGCTTCGATCAGGGGCACTTTAGTCCTTAAAGTGATATCTTTGCTTTTGAACACTTTAAAGAGGTCTTTTGCAGCAGATTCGCCCAGTGCAGTATGTTGTTTGATTTTTCGACTGCTGCTTCCACAGGTGCTGATTGTGGATCCAAGTAAATCGCATGTGTCAGTTTGTCGTACTGTGGTGGCTTGAGTGTTACTGTGATACTGGATGTTTTGCCACTGGCATTGCAAATACTAGCAGGGTCACCGTTGGTGGACAGGCTTCAGACAGACTAGGAAGAAGGGCCTAGCAGTCTACTTCTGAAAAAATTGACCAGGGAAAATTTTATGAATAGCAGTGGAACACCTCATAGTGTGCATTAATTTATTCATTCAAGCAACAACTCTCTATTGAGCTCTAGTATGTGGCAGATGCTGGGAATAGAGTGATGAACCAGAAGTGTCTCTGTTCTCTTGGAGCTTACAAGAGACTGGGTGGGAGAGATGGATATTAAACAAGCATACATTTTTTAAATTTATAATTGTAAATAGTTCTAAGGAGAAACACAATGGAAGCTAGCCTGGTCAGAGAGTTTCTCTAAAGAAGTGACATTTAAGCTAACATTTGAAAATGTATAGAAATCATTTTGGAATGTGTAAGAACAGACTTGTTCAAAGGCTCTTAAAAAGCAGGTAGGTAAGGCTAAACTGTTGTAGCTAGGAGCAGTGGGGAAGGGTGTCACTGACCAAGATCATACGGAATCCTTCTAAGAGTAAGAAGTCATTGCCTTGTCTATTTTGTATATCACTGGATTCACAACATCTAGAACAATGTCTAGCACATTATAGGTGCTCAGTAAATAATGGTTGAACAAATGAAAAGGGGAGACATAATTACAAGTGTTTTCCAAGTAGATCACTCCAGCTAATGTGTGAAAAATGGGTTGGATGTTGGAGAGTGGGAACAAGTGGGAGACAACGTTTAGGAGGCTATTAAAGTAACAAAGGCAGTAGAAAAGAAACCCTGGTGGCATAGTATTAAGTGCTACAGCTGCTAACCAAGGGGTCGGTAGTTCAAAACCACCAGGCACTCCTTGGAAACTGTATGGGGCAATTCTACTCTGTCCTATAGGGTCACTGTGAGTCAGAATTGACTTGACAAAACTGGGTTTGGTTTTTTTGATTTAGGCAGTAGAAGATCGTAACTTGGTGTGATCGTAAAAGCTGTGCGTCACCTTGCCTGGGAAATGATTCTCAGTGGTTTGGCACTTATGTAGCTTGGCAGTCATATAATGATGTGATCACCTCCATGATGAGATTTGCTATAAGGTGACCACCTCCATAATGGGATCTGCTGTGAGTAGCCAATCAGTTGAAAGGGATTTTTATTGGGGGTGTGGCCTGCATCCAATATAGGTGGTTTTTCTAGCAAGGCTCATGGGCTTTTGCTCCCTCTGGATCCAGCAGCTGGCTCCTGTGTATCTGACCTCCAGTTTTTGAGACTTGGGCTAGCAGCTTACCTACTATCTTGCCTGCCAATCTTGGGATTCTTTGATCTCTGAAGCCTGTGAGCCAGGAGAAGCCTCCAGTTTGACCCATGGACTTGAAACTTTCCAGCCTCTACAACTGTGTGAAACAATTCCTTGATATAAACCAACCTCTCTATACACTACACTGGTTTTGCTTCTCTAGAGAACCTAGCCTAAGACACTTGGATTTGTGGCATGAGAGTAGAGATGAAGACGTAATGTAGTTTGAAAGAGGAATTGGCTGGATTTGGATAGTGATTGATTTGATGTGACAGAATGAAGAAGAGAGAGGTTTCTGAGTTTCTCAGTGGACAGATGGTGGTGCCAATATCTCAGTAAGTAGGAAATTCTGACAGAGGAGCAAGTTTTGGAGGTGAAGAGGCTAAACTCAGTTTGGGACATGTTAAGATTGGGTCATTTGCTAGCTGCACAAATGAAGATAGTTCTGGAGCTCAGAGAAGAGGCCTAAGTTAGAGATACAAATTTCAAGTTTATGGGCTTCTAGGTGGTAACCAAAATCTATTGAATGAAATCACTTGTATTGAGATTGTGACATGAAAAGAGAAAAGGGCCCAAGGATTGAGCCACGAGGAGCTTATAGAAGAGGAGGAGTCCCCAAAAGAGAAAACCAGAATAATGTAATGTCACAGGAAAAAATACATCCTGGTGCTTGGCCCAGTGCAGTTCTGACTCCATAACAAATGTTAAAAATGTCAGATTGGGTGTGTAAAGTATGACAACTGGAGAGGGCTCACAGAGCTACTTTAGTCTATCTCTTCAAATATAAATACCTACTATAAAAATGGCATGGTGGCAGCGTCTGACCTCCTTTAACCTCACAAGGGGGAAGGAGAATGAAGATCAACAGCATCAACTACCCAAGACTGATTCTTACGAGGGGGAGGTCACACATACCTCTTTTTGTCAAACTTTTGACAAATTCTGACACCATCCATCCCACAGCACTCTCTGCTTCTCTTCTGGGTTCAATAATTCATTGCAATGGCCACACAGAACTCATAGCCAATACTCATAGTTATGGGGTTTATTAGAGAAGTAACAGTTTACAATTTAGGATCAGGAAAAAAACTCAGGATACAGTTCTTCAATCGAGACAACCTCTTCTCAGCCATGCCCACAGGTAGGCCTCTCTCTGACCCTCAGCCCCTTGGCCCGGCCTCTGCCCTGCTTGAGTGTTATAAAGCTCTTTTGGCTCTGCCAATAAGGGTTCAGAGGCACCCAACCCCAACCCCCAGCCAGTAAGCTTTGGCCCAAAGGTGCTTAGCTTTCTCACTCTACAGGTCAGTTCTGCCGATAAGTGCCCAAAGGCACCCCACTCTGCCAGCAATCCTCCTGCCTGAAGGCCCTTAGCTCCCTCACTCCTTGGGTTGGCAAGCCTAACTCTGCCAAGTGCCCAGAGGTGTTCCACTCCACCAGCAAGCCTCCTGCCCAAAGGCACTCGGCTTTCTGGCTCTGTGAGCCAGGAAGCCCACAGTGCTTCTGCTGCTCTCCTGCTGGTCTCCTGGTTCTGCTACCTCTGCTGCTGCCATTTCTCTGCCACTGCTTCTCCCCATCTCCTGTGTTACAGCGCTTTCTCTCAGGAGGTTCTCAGTGCAGGGATCCTGGGCCCCAAGTACACGCTCCTCTCCCAGCATTTCTTCTTGATGGTGGTGAGGTCCCCTCTTTCACATCTGGGATGATTCATTTTAAGACTAGCAGAATGGCAAAAACTGACCAGTCCCCTCATTAGGGTTCTATACACCTTATTTGCATGGTCCCACCCCCCTCGTGGGTGCCATGTACTTTATTTGCATTATTAACAAGCTATCCAATCCCCTTGGTGGGCCACGATTACCTTATTTGCATAGTCCCACCTAATCACTTGGTGAGAGTTACAAAACCATGGCAGAAAAAGGCAATATAAAAGCAGTCCATCACACCACACCACATCTAGTCAGAGAGGAAAAACCCACCAATGACTTGTGACACACCCAGGACTTCCAAGCCAGAAGTATTGTTTTCCCACTGAAAATAATTTAGAAATTTGCCACCCTCCACTTGAATATTTATATTTCTTGGAAGGAGGATTCCTTACAGGAAACAAGTAAGTTAAGCTATTGCCGTTTTTTAAGGAAATTGGCATATTAGGAAGTTAAAAAGATTCCCAAGAAAGTTGAAAACCATGAATTATAATTTTTAACCCCATTTACCCAGACTCCCTTAGAGTATTTAAATGCTTTTTTCCAACGCCATGCCATCTTTAGACACCCTAAAACCCTTCCCATTTTTACCTCAAGTATTTCCCTCCCATCAGATTTGGTGACTTGTCTCCCCCTACTATTTTGATGAGGGATCAGAAATCACAAAAATTAAAAACCTATAATTTCTATGTTAAAGGCCTACCTCTGAAACTTATTTAGTCAGTTTAGCACCTATCTACCTCCCAGAGGGGCGAATCTGTCTTATGCCTAAAAATTGAAAGGTAAATTATTCTTAAGCCCATTATCCACTTCTTTATATTTGAGAGTCAGGATTAGTCAGAATTGTGAATGTTGATTCTAGATTGAGTAGACTGGTTGTGGTATGAGCCCATTAAAATCTCAAGCCCCAAATTATCTCCCTTACTTTAGTGTCTAAAATTTCCCCATTAGTGATTTATTGTCCTCCTTAGAACTCCCCTTCAATGCCAGTGACACTCTGGGAAGGAGTGAAAAGCTAACACCATTTTGTGAATAGATTTATTTCCCTTTTTTGAAGCAAACTCTGGGCAAACTGAGATAACCATGAACCTGGGGTGGTTGAAAATGTGAGTGAAAAGGCATCGAAAGAAGAGGAAAAATATTATACTTCACAACGTTGTCCAGGGCCCAAGCTCTAAGAAATTATACCTTTGGAGCTGTAGTCATTAAGTATTCCACCTACTGATTCCCCTTCTTTACATTTGGCAGCTTTGTATCTAGGTCAAGAAGCAAGCATGTTCTCATGGATTCCTTCTCATGAGAGATCAAATGTGTGCACAACATACCAAGCACTTTGTATGGCTATAAAAATACAATTCTATCTCTTATACTATAAATGGAGCCCTGGTGGTGCAGTGGTGAAGAGCTCAGCTGCTTACCAAAAGGTTGGGATTTTGAATCTACCAGCCACTCCTTGGAAACACTATGAGGCAGTTCTACTCTGTCCTGGAGAGTCACTATTAGTCAGAATTGACCCAACAGCAATGGGATTATACTATAAATATAGCTCTAGGAAATATTCAGGAGCCCGAGTGGCAAAAGTGATTTGTGATTGGCTACTAACCTAAAGGTCAGTGGTTCAAACCCACCCAGCAATTTCACAGAACAAAGGCCTAATGATCTGCTTCCATAAAGATTACAGCCGAGAAAACCATATGGAGCAGCTCTACTCTGTAACACATGGGGTCGCCATGAGTGGGGTGCTGACTCAATGGCATCCAATAATAACAACAACACGAAGAATTTGGTATTCAAACTTCAAAATAAGAACGACTCCGAGAAATACTTAATGTTAAATGAAAGCTTATTCTAGCACAAACCCAGCTAAGTGCTCCTCATCTCTGACCCAAAAATACAAATTTTGAGGCTCTTGCTGGGACAGAGGATGTGAAGACACAAACTAATTTCTAAAATTATAAATCAGGTGATACTACTCCGTTTTTAAAAGTCCTCTGATGGCTTTCTCTTCGCACTTTGGATAAAATTTACTTGCTTGCCATGGTCAATAAGGTTCAGTGATTTCTATCCTCTAGAAACCCTGATGGGGCAGTGGTCAGTGATCACCTGCTAACCGAAAGGTTGGCAGTTTGAAACCACTAGCAGCTCTGAGGGAGAAAGATGTGGCTGTCTACTTCTGTAGAGATTTACAGCGTTGGAAACCCTATGGGTCTTTATGATTTGGAATTAACTTGACAGCAGTAGGTTTTTTGGGTATCTGCAGCTACAGCCTCATCTACTATTCTACACTTTACTCCAGACACAGGGGCTTTCTTAATATCCTTCACCACACTAAGATAGTTACTGCATTAATGCCATCACATCTGCTTCTCTCCCTGGACTGTTCTTGCCTCAGATTTTGCATATCTGGGTCCTTCTCATCAGTCATGTCTGAGCTCAAATGTCACCCTTTTAGAGAAGCCTTCTCTGACCATTCTATCTAAAATAGTACCCATTATCTCAAGCTATATTATTTATTTTTCTACTAGTTTATTGTCTACGTACACTCTATTATAAGCTCTATTGGAGAGTTAGGACTTGGTCTGCCTTGTACCCCACCATATCCAAAGCATCCAAAATAGTGCCTGATGGATAGTAGGTATTCGATAAATACTTGTTGAGTGAAGGAATGATGTTACAAGAAGAAGAGGGGACAACTGATGTCAAGATACAGAAGAGGCAAAAGAGAAGGGTTAGCCTTAAATTGGAGAGGGATGCCTTTATTATTGGGAAAGAGTGAAAGCGGTACAGATAGGTGCAGGTGCAGCAAAGATTTTAAATGGTGTTAGGAGAACGGAGCAGGAATTTAAAAGAATTCCTGCCTGACAGCTTCCAGTCTCCATTTTCTTTTTGAAACGTGATACAAAGTCAATGCTGGGAATGAGAGAACTGGTAGTATGATGGGTTCTGCTTTCATGGGAATCGGCAAATAAGATATTTTCTTTTTTGTGTGTGTTTAAATTTCACACATCTTGAAGCCAAGCCCGGTTGGTAGCTTTCGTTTCCAGAGTAATTATAATACTTTGTACAAAGTACTTCACTTATGTTAACTCCTGTAGTCCTCACAGCACCCTAAGTCTCTTATCCCCCAGTCTATAGATGAAGAAACAAAGGCTCAAATAACTTGCATAAAATCACACAGCAAGTAAATAGGCTACCAAAATTACAAACCATGTGTATCTCATTTCAAAAATTATATTCTTTCATCTTTTACATGCTGCGTGTCAAATACCTAGAATAAACAAACTTGTGATTCATTAATTTAATCATGGGTAACAAATGCCATAACTAATGTGTCCCAAAAGGAACAGTTCATAACTATCATTAAAAGGACATCTGGCTTACAGTCTGCCTGCCTTCCTTTCTGAATAATTATGTCTAACAACCATTAGTTGATGATAAACAAACTAGGTACCTACACACAGGTTGTGGGGCAGGGGGAAGCAGTCTGATAAGAGCAATATGAGAAGGATGACCATGTGGGATGATGATGCAGGGTGTCAGCTCAAGCAGAATGAGGGCTGGTGGCAGGGGGGAGGGAGCAGTGGCAATAGGAGACTGATTACATACAAGGGTGATTTATCAAATAAGTAAATACATTGAGGATAATGGGAGCCAAGTTTCCCACTGTGGGGGAAGGGAGCTACAAACATGGAAAGAGGAAATTAGATTGAACACTGTGGTGCTGGATTAAAATTGGAAGAATCAAAGTGAAGTCATGGTTTTCTCTAGATAGGTATAAAACTAAATATGGGTGTGTGTGAGCATATGTATGAGTGACTATATACATACAGTTGATTCTCATTATTTGTGAGAGTCATGTTCTATAAAGTCGCCACAAACACTGCATTAGCAAATACTGAGCCATTGCTCCTAGGGGAAACACAGGGTTAGGTTCCTTGGAGCCTCTGGTCACAACATGTTTGTCAATTGATCAATACATAACTTTGTTTTAGATGTGTTTCTGTTCAGATACACCTTATTTAATATATATGGTTGATTCATTAACGTTAAACTTATGGTTACAGCACTATGACTTATGCTTAAATGAAGCATATCTAACACATGTATTTCTCCATAAGGCACATCACAGACTTCTTGCACTTACAAACACTAAGCAGTGCTTAAGTAGTATTAAAATGGCTTGGGGGCCATTATAAATAACAAACTCACCAACAAAAAGTGCAAAAAATGTGAAAAACATAGTACTAAAAAGACCACAAAAAGCACACTTGTTTGCAGTCCGAGAGCTGAAACAAGAAGGCAAAGCATCGTCTTGCTCAATGTCAGCTGGGAACATGCACATTGGGTGACTCAGATTTTTTGCCACTTTGTTCATGTTCATGAATGACCATAAAAGTGCTGTATTGATTTTTGGGGTTATGAAGAAGTTTTAACAAGTAACCAAATTTACAAATACCAAATCTGGGAATAAGAAAGATCAACTGTACTTGCATATATTCCCTAGCTGCATTCCCTGATTGGGCCTGGGAACAATGATACCCCAGTAGCAATGAGCGCACCTAATACCCCCATCTTGGTTCCACTAAAACGAACCAGGACTTCTTAGAGAAATGGCTGATTCCAAGGATAGGGCATGGAAGGGGCAGGATAAACCTGGAACATTTTATGCCAGAAAGTAAGAACGTGTTCACAGAATGATGGAAAAATGTTAAAAGGACAAAGAAGTCAGCTTGAAGGGGCTCCCACTGGCTAAACTGGGGACAATTTGAGCATCAAAATAATAATAGTAACATTATATTTCATTAAACTTGAATCTACAATCAACACCCATGGAAGCAGCAGTCAAGAAATCAAATGACTTATTGCATTGGGCAAATAAATCTACTGCAAAGGACCTCTTTAAAGTGTTATAAAAACAAAAATGTCACTTTGAGGACTCAGGTGTGCCTGACTCAAGCTGTGGTGTTTTCAGTCGCCTCATATGTATGCAAAAACTGGTCAATGAGTAAGGAAGAATGAAGACGAATTGATATATTTTAATTACATTGTTGGCAAAAAAAACATTGACTATACCATGGACTGCCAGAAGAATGAACAAATCTGTCTTGGAAGAAGTGCAGCCAGGATGTTCCTTAGAAACAAAAATGGCCAAGACTTTGTCTCACTTACTTTGGACATGTTATCAGGGAGGACCAGCCTCTGGAGAAACACATCATGCATGGTAAAGTAGAGGGTCAGCAAAAACGAGGAAGACTCAATGAAATGAATTGACAGTGCAACAATGTGCTCAAACATAGCAACGATTGTGAGGATGGCACAGGACTGGGCAGTGTTTTGTTCTGTTGTATATAGGGGTTGCTGTAAGTCGGAACTGTCTCAATGACACCTAACAACAACAACAGATTATAACCCATTGTGTAAAACAGAAATCTGTGAGTCTAAAATATGGATACTCCTCAGACATAACCAAACATTCCAAAATTGGTTTTCTGGATTCAAAGGCTTAGGACCATAGACTAATGGGACAGCTCAGTCAATCGGCGTAACATAGTTCACAAAAATCATGACCTGCCTTAAACGCTAGCAGATAGCTGTCTGAGATGCATCAATTGGTCTCAAACTATCTGGAGCAAAAGAGAATGAAGAACACCAAAGATATAAGGTAATTATAAGTGCAAGAGACAGAGAGGGCCAGCCACATAAATCAGAGACTACATCAGCCTGAGACCAGAAGAACTAGATGGTACCTGGCTACAACCAATGACTGCCCTGACAGGGACCACAACAGAGAATCCCTGATGGAGCGGGAGAACAGTGGGATGCAGACCTCAAATTCTCATAAAAAGACCAGGCTTAATGGTCTGACTGAGACTAGAAGGACCCTGGAGGTCATGGTGCCCGGACCTTCTGTTAGCCCAAGACAGGAACCATTCCCAAGGCCAACTCTTCAGACAGGGATTGGACTGGATTATAAGACAGAGAATGATACTGGTGCAAAGTGAGTTTCTTGGCTCAAGTAGACACATGAGACTGTGTGTGCAGCTCCCATATGGATGGGAGATAAGAAGAGAGGAGCTGACTGAATGGACATGGGGAATCCAGGGTGGAGAGGAGGAGAGTGCTGTCTCAATAGGGAGAGAGCAACTAGGAGTACATAAACCCATTGCTGTTGAGTCGATTCCAACTCATAGCGACCCTACAGTACATAGCAAGGTGTATGTAAGTTTTTGTATGAAAGTCTGACTTAATTTGTAAACTTTCCTTTAGAGCACAATAAAAAATAATAATAATAATAATGACCTGCATCCTAGTGAAGTGAGTAGTGTCTGGGGTCTTAAAAACTTGTGAGTGGCCATCTAAGACACAACTACCGATCTCTACTCACCAGGAGCAAAACAGTAAGAAGGTAACCAAAAGCTCAGAGAAGAAACAAGTCCACACAAACCACAACCTCATCTACCTTGAGACCAGAAGAATTAGACGGTACCCGCTACCACCATAGACTGTTCTGACCGGGGCACAATAGTGGGTCCGAGATAGAATAGGAAAGAAATATGGAGCAGAACTCAAATTCTTATTAAAAAAAAAAAAAAAAGCCAGACAAACTGAACAGTAGAGAATAGAGGACTCCCTGAGACTATAGTTCTGAGACCCTCTTTAAACCTAGAACCAAGCCTATCCCCTGAGATCACCTTTGAGCAAAATAGCAGAGTGGCACACAAAATAAAAGCTATAATCCATAAGATTGGTGCCCTACTTAAAAACCATCGGCATGAGACCAAAATGTCAACAATTACTCAAAAGCAAAGGTGAGGAGATAAGGGGGCAGGGAAACTAGAGCACTTGAAAGGGAACAAACTGAAGACAGTTACGGAGAAGCTGACACATTGTCTTAAATGTAACTAATGTCACTGAACAATTTGTGAAGAAATTGTCAAATGGGAACCTAGCTTGCTGTGTAAACTTTCACCAAAATTCCATAAAACACTATTCTCAAAAAAAAAAAAAACCCAACTGAGTCTAAAGCGATATAAAAAATAAATGAATAAATAAATGGGGAGAGAAGAAAGCTTTTTGTTGCAGTAGAATGCCAACAATAAATGTAGAAGTGATGATTAAAAAAAAAAAAATCCCATTGCCATTGAGTCAATTCCAATGCATAGCAACCCTAGAGAACAGAACAGAACTGCCCCATAGGGTTTCCAATGAGCAGCTAGTGGATTTGAACTGCTGACCTCTTGGTTAGCAGGTGTATCACTTAACGACTGCGCCACCAGGGCTCCAAACCTATTGCTGTCAAGTCAATTCGAACTCATAGCAACCCTACAGGACAGAGTAGAACTGCTAGAAAATCACCATTTGGCTGAAACTAATCAAATTTATTACCTTATACTTCTGTAGGCTAGAAGTCTAATGTTAGTCTCACTGGGCTAAAATCAAGGGATTGGCAGGGCTATGCTGCTTTCTGGAGACTCTAGAGGAAAGATGCCACTCACATTCTTTGGCTTGTGGTGGTTTTCTCTGTGTCTTTTTTTCATAGTTACATCTTCCTCAGACTCTCTGATTCTGTCTTCAACTTTTAACGATACTTGTCATAATGTTGGACCCATCCAGATAATCCAGGATAATCTCCCTACCTTAAGGTCAGTTTTTTAGCAACCTCAGTTTCATCTGCAACCTTAATTCCCCTTCGTCATGTAACCTAACATAGTCACAGGTTCTGGGTATTATGACGTAGACATCTTTGGGAGTGGGCATTATTCTGCCTACCACAAGTACATTCTTCAAAGTTGCAACTTTCTAAAAGATCCACTGAGTGCTTTCATACCTTGATTCACGATATGAGCAGTTCCTCCGTCTACTGAAAATCAATCATCAGATGCCAACAGAAAATTTTTTTTACTAATATGTCATTAAATTTTAGCAATTCGTTTCTATGAAAAATCAGTATTCTCTGAGTGCACTGGTTCTTCATTCAACAAATAAGAAAAGGAGGCCAGCGATATTAATAACTTGCCCAAGGACACAAAAATAGTAAATGGCAGAGCAGAAATTCAAATTTCGGTCCTATTGCAAAGCTCATAGCTTTTCTGTTACACCATTTTCTCACCAATAATAGCTACTCTTAGGGCCTACATCTAATGCCTGTAATTTCAATATCAATTTGTTCTTTTTAATTGTCTACTGCTTATGGACTGACTGCCTTGAAAATGCAAATCTCTGCAGTAGAGCAATACCATACAGAAAATCTTCAGCATTAATGGAGTCAATCTTTGTAGTTTCTATTAATCAAAAATGGTGGACTTCAGTGGTCTCCGAGATGGAATAATTTTTAACATTGCTAAAATGCCAATTTAAATCATGCACTGTAATGCTGGTATAAGGAAAAGTGTCCCTTAGCCTAGCCAATCTCCTAGCGTCCAAGTCTTAACATCGCTTTGTTGTACTTTTCTCATTGTACATGTATCTTATCGGGTAATTATTTTCTATAATGACATACCTAGGCTTTTGTTTTGTTTTGTTTTTACACAATAGTCTTCAGATGAATTCTTTGGTAACATCAAGGATCTATCATACTGAAAACAAGTTGTCAGGAGTGATCCCAAGGCAGCTTGAGAAACGGCATAGTATAATAGAGGCAAGACCCTTGTGTTAAACTCATTACTTAAGAGCCATATGACCTAGGGGAAAACGTTTTATTTCTCTAAGCCTCAGCTTCTTCTAAAAAGGCATATTGATTCCTACTTAATAGAATTCTCTTGAGGATTGAATAAAGTGATAGATGTACACGTGTGTTGAAAAGGGAAAGAAAAATATATGTGACAGGTGTTTGTGTGAGTATATAGGCAGACAGTTGTAAGAGAAAGGAAAGGCCTGGAAGGGGCTAGGTTCAAATCCTGATTCTGCCAGCTGAGGGATCTTGAACAAGTCCTAAATTCTCTTACACTCTCTTAAGCTTGGTTTTCTCATCAATAAAATATACATCCTTCATAAGGCTGTTGTGAGGATTAAATGCTGTAATGCTTGAAGAACTTAGTTCCAGAGAGTAAGTGTAAAGATCCTGAAGGCCTCTTTACCAGCCTCATCCCTTGATACTAAAATGGATGATTTCTTGGTCAACCACAAGATGGAGATAGAAACATAGGAATGGATATCTTGTTCTTCAATAGGAGTCTGGGCTTAAGGGAAAAAAAGAGGGAAGTAGTTTTTCCGTTGGGGTTTTGCCAGAACAAATCCTATCTTTCTTTAAGCCGCTGCCCATGTTCTGCCATCATGAGAGTCTTTGTTTTGTTTTTTGCTGGGAAGGGGGTTGTTTTTGTTTTTCAGAAAGAGAGTCAGATAGACACAGAAACATACGTTCAACAGACATTCTTTAATAATATGAATTTCACTTCCACTTGGAAAAAATGTGGCATCTGGTACATGAAATATATGAGAACAGTTATGAAACAAAAACTTTAATACACTTAATTTTCTTCTCTTCCTCAGTCTAGAATGTTATTTATTAATAATGAATGACAAAATTATAGTTTCCCTCTATCCAGAGGTCCAAAAACCAAACCCATTGTCATTAAGTCAATTCCTACTCATAGCGACCCTATGGGACAGAATAGAACTGTCCCATAGGGTTTCCAAGGAGTGGCTGGTGGATTCAAATTGCTGAGCTTTTGGTTAGCAGACAAACTTTTAACCACTGTGCCACCAGGGCTCCTCCCAGAGGCCAGGGGCAGCTTTTGTCTACACTCCTTGCTCATGTGACTGAATTCCTCTCAGAATCCAATCATCTCTCTGAAAGACATATTTATCACTTATACCAAGAATTCCACTGGATCTCATGCAAATGATGGACGCTAGTGGGGTCTTAGCATCCCAGAATTGCCAGGATATAGGTTAGCCTTTGATATAGGGCCACTATAAGTCAGAACTGACTTGATGGCAGTGGGTTGGGTTTTTGGTTTTTAATTGTTTTTAGAGAACTACTTTGAAGGTATATTTTGGTAACTTCATTAAAAACTCCACTCTTACTACTTTCAAGTATGATCTTAAAAGCTCTGTGCCTATAATGATGAGAACCTGAAGAAAACCACAACAGCCCACTTAAAAGATGAAGGTACTATCAAATACCAGGCTTAATGTGCCATCATTTTTGCCTCAGTAACAGAGCTTAGATTTCCCAAAATCTGACCGGATAACAAAAACCCCTTCATTTCTTTGTGTAAATAAAGAATCTGTAGGTCTTACCCAAGTGAAAGGGAGTGGAAGGAGAAAGACCATTCCAGGCAGAGTTCCATGACATGTAAAGGGTCAAAGAAGGGAACACAATGCTCTTGCAGGTTTAAAAGTAATTACACATGGCTGGACTGTAAAGGCTGAGGAGGCAAATGGAAATAGTTAAAACTGGAGGGGCAAGCTGGAGATAAATCGCTAGGCCTTGTATTTCCTGTTAAGGAGTATGGACTTTATCCTGCGGGCAATGGGGGCACAAAAGTGGGGCAAGACAAGATCACACTCATGCTTTAGAAAGATCATTCTGGCTGCAAGATAGAGAATGGAGGAAGGCAAGGCTAGATGGAGGGTATGCTGCTTATTTTCTCTTTGTCTCTCCAGATAAACTCTTCAACCTATTCCACTTGCTCTGTGTCTCAGAAGGCTGACTTGTGTGGGCTCCCAATAGGCTTCCTTGGATGGCATCCGGTTGAATTCAGCACTGAGACAGCAGCTGGAGGTCAATGGTCAAGGGACAAAAGGGCCTGATTATTCACCCCCCCTGGCTCCCTACCTGTGGGGTCACTGTGTATAGATGTTTTCTTCTACTAAAGGCCTCAGCTTCTATGAGGAAGCCCCCTCCATACAACTGCCCTCTCCAGATTCTAGTAGTTACTCTCTCCCCTTACCCCTTGAGGCCTTTGGGTAGCAATGATTTCATCTCTAATTAGTTTCCCTGAACCCTGAACACATTTTGTAAATAGTTCTTTTATTAAATACTCCTCAAATGAGCTAGTTTAAGTGTACCATCTGTTTCCTGTCAGGACTCTGACTAATACAGAAAGAAAATGGTAATAATAATTATAGCAAACATTTATAATATTCCAGGCATTGCCCTAAACAGCTTACGTACATTAACTCGTTTAGTCCTCACAGCAACACTATGAAGTAGGTGTTATTACTATCTCTTCTCTACAGATGAGGAATCTGAGGTATAAAGAGGTTAAGTAATTTTCCCAAAGTCACATGGCTAGTGAGGGGGTAAGCCAGAATTCAAATTCAGACAGTCTGTTTCCAGAGTCTTGGTTCTTAACCCCTACATTCTTCTGGTGAGGTGAGAGTTAACAGTGTAAACTGAAGCAATAGCAGGGGAACGGAGGGAAATTAAAGGATTTAAGAGTTATTATTGCTAATCCCAGGGTAATGTTGAGGGTCAGTTGGGATCAAGAAGCAATAGAATGCATTGATAATAAAGATAAATAGATAAAAAGAGAAAGAATGCATTGGTTATGAGCACAGGTTTAAGAATGAGACGGACCGAAGTTCACATTTTGGATCTTGCATGAGCAAATCACTTCACTTCTCTGAGTTTCAGTTCCCTCATCTCTAAAATGGGACCAGTTAGTTACACCTACCTCCTGGAGTCCTTGTGGGAATTCAACAAAATAATTTAATATGTAAAGTGTCTGGTGCATGTTGCTGTTGTGACTTGACACCAAGTAGGCTCCGACTCACGACAATCTTGTGTGTAACAACTAAACGTTGCCATATCCTGCACCATTTTCTGACACATAGGAGATATTTAATAAATAAACCTTGAGGGACAAGAGGCATCTGCAAGAATTTTGGAATGTTGACTTCCAAATGCCATCCTCTGTGGTTGAGGACCCTCCCAGAGAACAAAATAGCCCTTCCCTTTCTTTGGATGTCCGCGGTACTTCGGTTACTGTTATGGCATGTCTTCAACTCTGCCTGATGTTAGATTTGTTGCTGGCAGTTGCTGCTGAGTCAATTCTGATTCAGGGTGACCCCATGTGTGCAGAATAGAACTGCCCCATAGGGTTTTCAGGATTGTGACCTTTCAGAAGCAGATCACCAGGACTGTCTTCTGAGGTGGCTCTGGGTGAGTTTCAACTGCCAACATTTTGGCTAGCAGTCAAGCACTTAATTGTTTGTAGCACCCAGGGACTCCGATATTAGATTTGTTGTTCTTGTTGGGTGCTGTGAGTTGGTCCCAACTCATAGCGACACTGTGTACAACAGAATGAAACACTGCCCGGTCCTGTGCCACCCTCACAGTCTTTGTTATGTTTGAGCCTATTGTTGCAGCCACTGTGTCAACCTATCTTGTTAAGGGTCTTCCCCTTTTTTGATGACCCTCTACTTTGCCAAGTGTGATGTCCTTCTCTGGGGACTAGTCCCTCCTGATAACATGTCCAGAGTCCGTGAGACAAATCTTGCCATCCTTGCTTCTGAGGAGCATTCTGGCTGTACTTCTTCCAAGACAGATATTTTGTTCTTCTGGTAGTCCACGGTGTATTCAACATTCTTCACCAACACCATAATTCAAAGGCATCAATTCTTCTTCAGTCTTCCTTATTCTTTGTCCAGCTTTTGCATACATATGAGGTGATGGAAAATACCATGGCTTGGGTCAGGCGCACCTTAGAACTCAAAGTGACATCTTTGCTTTTTAACGCTTTAAAGAGGTCTGTTGCAGAAGTTTGCCCAATGGAAAACATCGTTGCATTTCTTGACTGCTGCTTCCATGAACATTGATTGTGGATCCACGTAATATGAAATCCTTGACAACTTCAATCTTTTCTCCATTTATCATGATGTTGCTTATTGGTCCAGTTGTGAAGCTTTTGCTTTCTTAAAAAAAATTTATGTTCAGGCAATCCATACTGAAGGATGTTGTCTTTAATCTTTGTCAGTAAGTGCTTCAAGTCCTCTTCACTTTCAGCAAGCAAGGTTGTGTCATCTGCATCTTGCAGGTTATTTATGAGTCTTCCTTCAATCCTGATGCCTCCTTCTTCTTCATATAGTCCAGTTTCTCGGATTATTTGCTCAGCATACAGATTGAATAAATAGGTGAAAGCCTACAAACCTGATGCACACCTTTCCTGACTTTAAACCATGCAATATACCCTTGCTCTGTTTGAACAACTGCCTCTTGGTGTATGTACAGGTTCTTTATGAGCACAATAAACCCAGAAAAAAAAAAAAAAAACCCAGTGCACAATAAAGTGTCCTGGAATTCCCATGCTTTGTAATGTTATCCATAATTTGTCATGATCCACATAATTTATGAAATGTCTTTGCATAGTCAATAAAACACAGGTAAAAGTCTTTCTGGTATTGTCTGCTTTCAGCCAAGGTCAATCTGACATCAGCAATGATAGCCCTCTTTCCAAGTCCTCCTCTGAATCTGGCTTGAATTTCTGGCAGTTCCTTGTCAATGTATTGCTGCAACTGCTTTTGAATTATTTTCGGTGTAATTTTACTTGCATGTCATATTAATAATATTGGTCTATAATTTCTGAATTCTGTTGAGTCACCTTCTTTGCAATAGGCACAAATACGGATCTCTTCCAGTCGGTTGGCCAGGCAGCTGTCTTCCAAATTCCTTGGCATAGACAAGTGAGCACCTCCAGCACTGCATCCATTTATTGAAACATCTCAATTGGTAGTCTGTCATTTCCTGGAGGCTTGCTTTTTGTCAATGCCTTCAGCGCAGCTTGGGCTTCTTCCTTCAGTACCATCTGTTCCTGATCATATGCTAACTCCTGAAATGGTTGAACATCGACCAATTCTTTCTGATACAGTGAATTGTGTATTTCTTCCATCTTCTTTTGATGCTTCTTGCTTCATTCAATATTTTCCCTGGAAAATCCTTCAATACTGTGATTTGAGTCTTGAATTTTTTCTTCAGTTCTTTGAGCTTGAGAGATGCTGAGCATGTTCTTCCCTTTTGGCTTTCTAACTCCAGGTCTTTACACATGTCATTGTAATACTTTATTTTGTCTTCTCTAGCTGCCCTTTGAAATTTTCTATTCAGCTCTTTTACTTCATCATCTCTTCCTTTTGCTTCAGCTACTCTAGCTTCAAGAAAAAGTTTCAGAGTCTCTTCTGACACCCATTTTGGTCTTTTCTTTCTTTCTTGTCTTTTTAAGGACCTCTTGCTTTCCTCATGTATGATGTCCTTCCACAATTCATCATTTGCATTCAATGTATCAAATCTATTCTTGAGATGGCCTCTAAATTCAGGCGGAATATACTCAAGGTTGTATTTTGGTTTTTGTGGACTTGTTCTAATTTTCTTCAGTTTCATCTTGAACTTACATATGAGCAATTGGTGGTCTGTTCCCCGGTCGGCTCCTGGCCTTGTTCTTACTGATGATATTGAGTTCTTCTATCGTCTCTTTCCACATATATAGTCAATTTGATTCCTGAGTATTCCATCTGGCTAGGTCCACATGTATAAAATAGTAGTCTCTTATGTGTTGAAAAAAGATTTGCAGTGAAGAAGTTGCTGTTCTTGCAAAATTCTATCATCATTTCTGGTGTGGTTTCTATTGCCAAGGCCATATTTTCCAACTACTGATCCTTCTTTGTTTCCAATTTTCACATTCCAATCACCAATAATTATCAATGCATCTTGATTGCATATTTGATCGATTTCAGACTGCAGAAGTTAGTAAAAATCTTTGATTTCCTCAACTTTAGCATTAGTGGTTGGCGCATAAATTTGAATAATAGCTGTATTAACTGGTCTTCCTTGTAAGTGTATAGATACTATCATATCACTGACAACATTGCACTTCAGGGTAGACCTTGAAATCTTTTTGACGATGAACGGGATGCTATTCCTCTTCAATTTGTCATTCCTGGCATAGTAGACACACAATTGTCAGATTCAAAATGGCCAATACCAGTCCATTTCACCTCATTGATGCCTAGGATATCGATGTTTATGTGTTCCATTTCATTTTTGACAATTTCCAGTTTTCCTAGATTCGTAATTCATACATTCCACGTTCCAGTGATTAACGTGTGCTTGCAACTGTTTCTTCTCATTTTGAGTCGTGTCACATCAGCACATGAAGATCCCAGAAGCTTAACCCCATCCATGTCATCAAGGTTGACTCTACTCTGAGGAGGCAGCTCTTTCCCAGTCATATCTGGGTGTCTTCCAACCTGTGGGGCTCATCTTCTGGCACTGTATGAGACAATGTCTTGCGGCTATTCATAAGGTTTTCACTGGCTAATTCTTTTCAGAAGTAGACTGCCAGGTTCTTCTTCCTAGTCTGTCTTAGTCTGGAAGCTCTGCTGAAACCTGTCCACCAAGGGTGACCCTGCTGATATTTGAAATACCGCTGGCAAGCTTCCAGTATCACAGCAACACTCAAGCTACCACCGTATGATAAACTGACAGACTGGTGGTGGGATGTTAGATTTAGAGTCGTATAAATCTCTTTCCCCTACCAATCTTCACTAATTAGGAACAATGCCTTTGAATCCTGATTCATACCTTTATCCTTAGTTGCTACCATAATGTATAATACACAATAAGTACTCAATAATACTTGTTGAATGAATGAATGAGTCAACACTCCCTGAAAATTATTCCCTGAGTCTCATCTCAATTTGTCTTTCCTGCTGTCAGGTAGTTGACATTCTTACTCTGCCACTTTATCAATTACTTTTTTTATTTATTCACAAAGCCTGGTACACACTAGGTGCTTAGTAAATATTTGTTAAATGTCGAACAATTACAATAAGTTGGCAGCCTAGCACAGTGGAGGGTGTGGAGTCCAATTAGCTGGGCTCACATCCTGGCTCTAATGTCGTGTGAGACATTGGGCAATTTTGCTACTCTCAATGCGCCTCGGTGTCTTCATGTGTAAAATGGGGCTAGTAGAACCTATCTCATAGACATGGAAGTACTGTGAGAACTAAATGACATATGAGAACTATGTTTGGGTCACAGTGAGTGTTTAATAAATGTTATCCACATAGTGCTGAGGGTGAAGGAGTCACTCTGGGGCCAACCTCTGTTATTTCTTATTTTTAAGACAGTGTGTGAGGTGCAGTACTCAAGACACCACTCTGAGTCTGGCTGCCACAAGCACTAAGCTAATGAATAAATCTCAAACTGTAGAAGGCTTAAGAAACAACTAGGGAGACAGTGAAAGAAAAAAAAAACAAATTCCTAGGCCCAATTTGTAGACCATTGTACTAGGCCCTTAACAAATCAACTTGATCATTGAGATTGGCTTGACTTTGCCATTCTGTCCTTGACCCTGGGACTGAGCTTTTCCTGCTTCTCGAGATCTGACCCCAGCTTGCTCTAAGTTTCCGGTCTGTCATGATCAGATGCACAGCAGTGTATAATACTATTTGCTCCTGCCAGATGTTTTCTCACTGTTCCCTGCCCCCAGGTAAAATGCTAATTTCCGTCTTCTCACCTTGGTTAATTCCTTGACCTCAAGTGCTTTTTATTTTCCCCCAATTTTTACCTACTCAAATCCTTCTCACACGTCAAGATTTAACTCATACCATCTCCTCATCTGTTCTCATCACACATACCTCCTCAGAAGTCCTCCTTGGCTACCTTAATTGCCCCATCCCTCCTCCTTATTCTGAGAAAAATCACCTCCCACATCCTTTGCTTGTCCATCTGTGCTTCCACCAAAGTGTCATTTTAAGATTAAATAGAAAGGTGCTCATAAAAATAAGGTCTTTCCAAGTTTATTTTCTAGAAGGGGATCCATCCTAAATAAATTAAGAGGGTCAAATACACAAAGCTCTTAACTCTGATTCCAAAGGTGTACTATGGTGTGAGTCCTTGAGTGGTGCAAATGCTTAACATGTTCTACTGCTAACTGCAAGGGTGGCGGTTCAAGTCCACCCAGAGACACCTCGAAAGAAAGTCCTGGTGAGCTCCTTCCAAAAAATCAGCCATTGAAAACTCTTTGGAGCACTGTTCTACTCTGACACACACAAGAGATCATCATGAGTTGGAATTAACTCCATGGTTGGAAACAACTCAACAGCAACTGATACCATGTTGTGAGCTTCTTGTCTTCATGAAACTAAGAAGGCAGTATGATTTTCAGACTAAAAACTAATATAATTGTCTCAGTTTTTTGAGTCAGAGTTTCTGTGAAAGAATAGGAAATGTACAGTGATAAAAAGTATTTTGGGAAAAGTCTTAATTAAAGCCTAGTTCCCTGCAAACTATACCTGGACTTTGTCACCACATTTTTGGATTCCTTGAAACACCTAGTAGAATGCTTTGCTCTGTGTAGGTACTCAATACATGTATAATCATGAATCATGTCCTGCTGACTATGTTTTTTATTTTGTTACCCCACTGTATAAATACATAGGCCTGGGAGTATGACTTACCTTTTGGTGATAGATTGTGTAAACGGGATACTAAAGAGAAAGGATAAGGTTGTGACCACATTCTACTTTCCAACGAGAGTGGAATTTCTACAAAGTGTGTTCAGTGAAACTTCAGTAGAATGTTAATAAGGTCCAGGAAAGTGTTCAATTGTCAAATAAACTTAGGAAACAGGGCTAAACAAAGTAAATATGGCTCTCAGTTTCTTTAATTTACTAACATACATTCTGACTCTTCAAGAGAACAATATAGTTTGCTGTTGTTGTTAGGTGCCATTGAGTCAGTTCCAACTCATAGTGACCCTACGTACAACAGTACATCTGCCCCGTCCTGTGCCATCTGCACGATTGTTGCTATGCTTGAGCCCATCATTGGAGTCACTGTGTCAATCTATCTTTCTGAGGTCTTCCTCTTTTTCACTGACCATCTATTTACCAGCCATGATGTTCTTCCAGGGACTGGTCCCTCCTGATGATGTGTCCAAAATATGTGAGATGAAGTTTCCCCGTCCTCACTTCTAAGGAGCATTCTGGCTATATACATTTCTTCCAAGACAGATTTGTTCATTCTTCTGGCAGTCCGTGGTATATTCAATATTCTTTGCCAACACCATAATTCAAAAGCATCAATTTTTTTTCAGTATTCTTTATTCATTGTCCAGCTTTTGCATGCGTATGAGGCAATTGACAACACCATGGCTTAGGTCAGGTGCACCTTAGTCCTTAAAGTGACATCTTTGCTTTTCAGCACTTTAAAGAGATCTTTTGCAGCAGATTTGCCCAATGCAATATATCATTTGATTTCTTAACTCCCACTTCCATGGGCATTGATTCTGGATCCATTAAAATGAAATCCTTGACAACTTGAATATTTTCTCTGTTTATCCTGATATCAGTTTGTTGTACTGTGGTGGCTTGCGTGTTGCTGTGATCCTGGAGGCTATGCCATCACTACTTCAAATACCAGAAAGGTTACCCATGGTGGACAGGTTTCAGCAGAGCTTCAGGCTAAGACAGACTAGGAAGAAGGACCTGGCAATCTATTTCTAATAAGCATTGGCCAGTAGGAAATACAGTTTGCAGCATTTTCCAGATTCACTTAACCATAGGCACTCTCCTTTTTTTTGGGGCAAAGAATATTCTTACAGAACTATTATTCGGTGGGAAACAATTTGAAAAATGCTGATTTAGAGCTTTGTTTTTCTTATACTGTTCTCCCTGTTCTTAACTACCCCAATACTATCAGAATCTGTACAGATGCTAAAGAACCTTGAGGAAGGGAGTCCAGAGCACGCTGAAATGCTTCCAATGAATCATTCTTAGAATGGGTAATAACTCCCTATAGGTTCTCAGGGGAGTCCCTGGGTGGCACAAATGGTTAAGCCCTTGCCTATTAGTGGAAAGGCTGACGGTTGTAACCTACCCAGAAGTGCCATGGAAGACAGGCCTAGTGATCTACTTCTGAAAGCTCACAGCCTTGAAAATGTTATGGAGCAGTTCTACTCTGCACACATGGGGTCACCGTGAGTCAGAACCAACTTGACAGCAACTAACAACAATAAGAGAGGTTCTCAGAGAAGCAGATTGCTCACTGCCATTCCACCAAGCTTGTTTCTTTAAGGGCAAACCCAGAGTAAGCAGTTGTAATGACCCAGCCCACAGGAAGAATAATTAAAATGGAAAAGAGCTAAAATCTAACCTGACTCCCTACAAAGAAGTCAAACTATACTCTGAAAACCAAGAGCTTTGTAAATACTTCTTGTTTTTTACTCATTTTCTGTTTCTCTAAAATAATTGGTATTAAAATCCTTCAAGCAAAATGACTCTTTAAGCTTGTTGTCTAAGGAAGAAGAAAGGTGAAGAGAGAGTGTGTATTTGTTTCTCAGCCAGCCTGAGAGAGGGGTGAGGTGGAAGGGTGGCAGAATACCCCAAAAGCAGAGAGTGGTGGTAACCACCAAGGAGAAAGGGAAGAAGGCAGAGTCTGTGAAGCTTGTAACAAGAAAGAAAGAATAAAGGAAGCTCCTTGAGGCTCGTGTAGCGGGATTTAGAGTTTTAAAAAAGTCTAGGTGAAGATTCTTCAATTCCATACCAGATTGGTGAGGTCCTAACCTACTTAGATACTCATTCAGGCAAATATTTAACACATACTTTAGTTATCCAGCACTTACTATACATCAACACTGTTCTAATGAACCAACAAGACAAAAATCTCTGCCCTCACAAGCTTTCATTCTAATGGGAGTTTACTATATTTTATTTTTATTGTGAAATATGGCTTCCAGTATTCAACAAAAAGAGGACAAAGATCCTCACAACTGGACCAATAAGCAACATCATAATAAATGGAGAAAATATTGAAATTGTTTAGGGATTTCATTTTGCTTGAGATCCACGATCAATGCCCATGCAAGCAGCAGTCAGGAAATCAAATGACGTATTGCATTGAGCAAATCTGCTGCAAAAGACCTCTTTAAAGTGTTAAAAAGTAAAGATGTCACATTGAGTTCTAAGGTGTGCATGACCCAAGCCATGGTATTTTCAATCGCCTTATATGCATGTGAAAGCTGGAAAATGAATAAGGAAGACTGAAGAAGAGTTGATGCCTTTGAGTTATGGTTTTGGCTAATACTGAATATCCATGGACTGCCAGAAGAACGAACAAATCTGTCTTGGAAGAAGTACAGCCAGGAGGCTCCTGAGAAGCAAGGTTGGCGAGACTCATCTCATGGACTTTGGACGTGTTATCAGGAGGGACCAGTCCCTGGAGAAGGACATCATGCTTGGTAAAGTAGAAGGTCAGCAAAAAAGAGGAAAACCCTCAATGAGATGGAATGATACAGTGGCTGCAACAATGGGCTCAAATATAGCAACAACTGTGAGGATGGTGCTGGACCAGGCAGTGTTTCCTACTGTTGTACATAGGGTCGTTATGAGTCAGAACAAACTCAACGGCACCTAACAACAACATTGTGAAATATATCATATTTACAAGATTTACTACATTTGGAACCATATTAAAGAATAATCATAAAGCAAATATACATCTACAAATGGCCTAGCTAAAGAAGATATTACCAGTATATAAAGAGCCCCTCATGTGGCTTTTTTAAAATTACGTTTCCTTCCCTAACAGAGGTAACTACTATTCTCAATTTTGTGTTAATAATTCCCTTGCTTTTCTTTATAAGTTTACCATAGCATCTGCGTATCCCTAAACAATATTATATCACTCAGGGTCCCGGCAGGAAACAGATGGCACATTCAAACCAGGATAATTTGAGGAGAGTTTATTAAAAGGACTATTTACAAAGGTGCAGGCAGAGTATATGGTAAAACCATGGGAACAGGATATTATCCTGAGGCTACTAACAGTGGTCTTTATCACTCTAGGCCTTAAGGGGGAGGGGAGGGAGTGGTTACCAGATGTCAGAGATAAGAGTGGGCTGTAAGGAGAAGGCCACCTGATAGGACCTGAGACCATCAATGGAGGGGACCCAACAGCCCACAACAACCTGCACGGAGGGTAAGAAACAGTTGCCTGTGAGCTGATTCCAACTCTGTGTGTCAGAGTAGAACTGTGCTCCATAGGGTTTTCAAGGACTGGTTTTTCAAAAGAAGATTACCAGGCCTTTCTTCTGAGGCACCTCTGGGTGGACTCAAACCTCCAACCTTTTGGTTAGCAGGCGAGTGCCCTTAATCATTTGTACCGTCCAGGTACTCCACAAGGAGGGTGCCAGAGAATAAATATACCAACCCTATTTTCCTCTAGTTTTGTAATCTTCTACTGGTGCCTCCCATTAGCCAAACCTAAACAGAAACCAGAAGGAAGCCGTTGGAGTCCATGTACCTCAGCCTCCTAGCAATCAGAATAGGGCGGAGAAGAGTGGAATGTTAATCTGAAGGGGTACACCAAAGATATTCAGCCAAAACATATTGTTTAGTTTTGCCTGTTTAAGTCTATAGTATGTGTTCTTCTGTGACCTAGCTTTTTTGGTCATTCATCAGAGTAGTTCATATGTGTAGCTATGGTTCATTCATATTCAGTTCTGTAAAATATTCCATTGTATGAATTTACCACAACATATTTATTCATTCTATAGTTGATGGCCCCCATATGTCTGTCAGTTTGTCGTACTGTGGGGGCTTGCATGTTGCTGTGATGCCGGAAGCTATGCCGCTGGTATTCAAATACCAGCAGGGTCACCCATGGAGGACAGGTTTCAGCTGAGCTTCCAGACTAAGATAGGCTAGGAAGAAGAGCACAACAGACTACTTCTGAAAAAATTAGCCCGTGAAAACCTTATGAATAACAGCAGGACATTTTCTGATATAGTGCCAGAAGATGAGCTCCTCAGGTTGGAAAGCACTAAAAACATGCCTGGGAAAGAGCTACATCCTCAAAGTAGAGTCAACCTTAATGACATGGATGGAGTCAAGATTTTGGAACTTTCATTTGCTAATATGGCACGACTCAAAATGAGACGAAATAGCTGCAAATATCCATTAATAATTGGAACATGGCACGTAAAAAGTATGAATCTAGGAAAATTAGAAATCATCAAAAATGAAATGGAGGAGGGCGGGCCCAAGATGGCAGATTAGGTGGATGCTACCGTGGATCCCTCTTGCAACAAAGACTCAGAAAAACAAGTGAATCAATCACATACATAACAATCTACGAACTCTGAACAACAAACACAGATTTAGAGACGGAGAACGAACAAATACGGGGAGACAGCGATTGTTTTCAGAGCCAGGAGCCAGCGTACCAGTCAGCAGATTTTCTGGAAAAACTAGTTTCCCAGTAATGGATCGGAGACAGCAGTCCATATCAAACCACATAAAGAAGCAGACCATGACAGCTTCTCCAACCCCCCAAACAAAAGAATCAAAATCTTTCCCAAATGAAGATACAATCCTGGAATTATCAGATACAGAATATAAAAAACTAATTTACAGAATGCTTAAAGACATCACAAATGAAATTAAGCTAACTGCAGAAAAAGCCAAGGAACACACTGATAAAACTGTTGAAGAACTCAAAAAGATTATTCAAGAACATAGTGGAAAAATTAATAAGTTGCAAGAATCCATAGAGAGACAGCATGTAGAAATCCAAAAGATTAACAATAAAATTACAGAATTAGACAACGCAATAGGAAGTCAGAGGAGCAGACTCGAGCAATTAGAATGTAGACTGGGACATCTGGAGGACCAGGGAATCAACACCAACATAGCTGAAAAAAAATCAGATAAAAGAATTTAAAAAAATGAAGAAACCCTAAGAATCATGTGGGAATCTATCAAGAAGGATAACTTGCAAGTGATTGGAGTCCCAGAACAGGGAGGGGGGACAGAAAACACAGAGAAAATAGTTGAAGAACTCCTGACACAAAACTTCCCTGACATCATGAAAGACGAAAGGATATCTATCCAAGATGCTCATCGAACCCCATTCAAGATTGATCCAAAAAGAAAAACACCAAGACATATTATCATCAAACTTGCCATAACCAAAGATAAACAGAAAATTTTAAAAGCAGCCAGGGAGAAAAGAAAGGTTTCCTTCAAGGGAGAATCAATAAGAATAAGTTCAGACTACTCAGCAGAAACCATGCAGGCAAGAAGGGAATGGGACGACATATACAGAGCACTGAAGGAGAAAAACTGCCAACCAAGGATCATATATCCAGCAAAAGTCTCTCTGAAATATGAAGGCGAAATTAAGATATTTACAGATAAACACAAGTTTAGAGAATTTGCAAAAACCAAACCAAGGCTACAAGAAATGCTAAAGGAGATTGTTTGGTTAGATGACCAATAATATCAGGTACCAGCACAAAACAAGGTCACAAAACAGAACGTCCTGATATCAACTCAAATAGGGAAAGCACAAAAACAAACAAATTAAGATTAATTCTAAAAAATAAATAAATAAATAAAATAATACACATAACAGGGAATCATGGAAGTCAATAGGTAAAAGATCACAATAATCAAAAAGAGGGACTAAATATAGGAGAGATTGAACTGCCAGATGGAGAGTGATACAAGGCGATATAGAACGATACAAGTTAGGTTTTTACTTAGAAAAATAGGGGTAAATAATAAGATAACCACAAAAAGGAATATCAACTCCATAACTCAAGAAAAAAGCCAAGAAAAACGTAACGACTCAACTAACATAAAGTTAAACATTATGAAAATGAGGATCTCACAATCTACTAAGAAAAACATCTCAGCACAAAAAAGTATGTGGAAAAATGAAATGGCCAACAACACACATGAAAAGGCATCAAAATGACAACACTAAAAACTTATTTATCTATAATTACGCTGAATGTAAATGGACTAAATGCACCAATAAAGAGACAGAGAGTCACAGACTGGATAAAGAAACACGATCCATCTATATGCTGCCTACAAGAGACACACCTTAGACTTAGAGACACAAACAAACTAAAACTCAAAGGATGGAAAAAAATGTATCAAGCAAACAATAAGCAAAAAAGAAGAGGAGTAGCAATATTAATTTCTGACAAAATAGACTTTAGACTTAAATCCACCACAAAGGATAAAGAAGGTCACTATATAATGATAAAAGGGACAATTGATCAGGAAGACATAACCATATTAAATATTTATGCACCCAATGACAGGGCTGCAAGATACATAAGTCAAATTTTAACAGAACTGAAAAGTGAGATAGACACCTCCACATTTATAGTAGGAGACTTCAACACACCACTTTCGGAGAAGGGCAGGATATCCAGTAAGAAGCTCAACAGAGACACGGAAGACCTACTTACAACAATCAACCAACTTGACCTCATTGACTTATACAGAACTCTCCACCCAACTGCTGCAAAATATACTTTTTTTTCTAGCGCACATGGAACATTCTCTAGAATAGACCACATATTAGGTCATAAAACAAATCTTTGCAGAGTCCAAATCATCGAAATATTACAAAGCATCTTCTCAGACCACAAGGCAATGAAACTAGAAATCAATAACAGAAAAACTAGGGAAAAGAAATCAAATACTTGGAAAATGAACAATACCCTCCTGAAAAAAGACTGGGTTATAGAAGACATCAAGGAGGGAATAAGGAAATTCATAGACTGCAACGAGAATGAAAATACTTCCTATCAAAACCTCTGGGACACAGCAAAAGCAGTGCTCAGAGGCCAATTTATATCAATAAATGCACACATACAAAAAGAAGAAAGAGCCAAAAGCAGAGAACTGTCCCGACAACTTGAACAAATGGATAGTGAGCAACAAAAGAATCCATCAGGGACCAGAAGAAAACAAATAATAAAAATTAGAGCTGAACTAAATGAATTAGAGAACAGAAAAACAATTGAAAGAATTAACAAAGCCAAAAGCTGGTTCTTCGAAAAAATTAACAAAATTGATAAACCATTGGCTAGACTGACTAAAGAAATACAGGAAAGGAAACAAATAACCCGAATAAGAAACGAGAAGGACCACATCACAACAGAGCCAAATGAAATTAAAAGAATCATTTCAGATTACTATGAAAAATTGTACTCTAACAAATTTGAAAACCTAGAAGAAATGGATAAATTCTTGGAAAAACACTACCTACCTAAACTAACACATTCAGAAGTAGAACAACTAAATAGACCCATAACAAAAAAAGAGATTGAAATGGTAATCAAAAAACTTCCAACAAAAAAAAGTCCTGGCCCGGACGGCTTCACTGCAGAGTTCTACCAAACCTTCAGAGAAGACTTAATACCACTACTACTGAAGGTATTTCAAAGCATAGAAAAAGACAGAATACTACCCAACTCATTCTATGAAGCTACCATCTCCCTGATACCAAAACCAGGTAAAGACATTACAAAAAAAGAAAATTATAGACCTATATCCCTCATGAACATAGATGCAAAAATCCTCAACAAAATCCTAGCCAATAGAATCCAACAACACATCAAAAAAATAATTCACCCTGATCAAGTGGGATTTATACCAGGTATGCAAGGCTGGTTTAATATCAGAAAAACCATTAATGTAATCCATCACATAAATAAAACAAAAGATAAAAACCACATGATCTTATCAACTGATGCAGAAAAGGCATTTGACAAAGTTCAACACTGATTTATGATAAAAACTCTTACCAAAATAGGAATTGAAGGAAAATTCCTCAACATAATAAAGGGCATCTATGCAAAGGCAACAGCCAATATCACTCTAAATGGAGAGAACCTGAAAGCATTTCCCTTGAGAACGGGAACCACACAAGGATGCCCTTTATCACCGCTCTTATTCAACATCGTACTTGAAGTCCTAGCCAGGGCAATTAGGCTAGACAAACAAATAAAGTGTATCTGGATTGGCAAGGAGGGAGTAAAGCTATCACTATTTGCAGATGACATGATCGTATACACAGAAAACCCTAAGGAATCCTCCAGAAAACTACTGAAACTAATAGAAGAGTTTGGCAGAGTCTCAGGTTATAAAATAAACATACAAAAATCACTTGGATTCCTCTACATCAACAAAAAGAACACCGAAGAGGAAATAACCAAATCAATACCATTCACAGTAGCCCCCAAGAAGATAAAATACTTAGGAATAAATCTTACCAAGGATGTAAAAGACCTATACAAAGAAAACTACAAAGCTCTACTACAAGAAATTCAAAAGGACATACTTAAGTGGAAAAACATACCCTGCTCATGGATAGGAAGACTTAACATAGTAAAAATGTCTATTCTACTAAAAGCCATCTATACATTTAACGCACTTCCGATCCAAATTCCAATGTCATATTTTAAGGGGATAGAGAAACAAATCACCAATTTCATATGGAAGGGAAAGAACCCCCAGATAAGCAAAGCATTACTGAAAAAGAAGAAGAGAGTGGGAGGCCTCACTCTACCTGATTTCAGAACCTATTATACAGCTACAGTAGTCAAAACAGCCTGGTACTGGTACAACAACAGGCACATAGACCAATGGAACAGAATTGAGAATCCAGATATAAATCCACCCATGTATGAGCAGCTGATATTTGACCAAGGACCAGTGTCAGTTAATTGGGGAAAAGATAGTCTTTTTAACAAATGGTGCTGGCATAACTGGATATCCATTTGCAAAAGAATGAAACAGGACCCATACCTCACACCATGCACAAAAACTAACTCCAAGTGGTTCAAAGACCTAAACATAAAGACTAAAACGATAAAGATCATGGAAGAAAAAATAGGGACAACCTTAGGAGCCCTAATACAGGGCATAAACAGAATACAAAACATTACCAAAAATGACGAAGAGAAACCCGATAACTGGGAGCTCCTAAAAATCAAACACCTATGCTCATCTAAAGACTTCACCAAAAGAGTAAAAAGACCACCTACAGACTGGGAAAGAATTTTCAGCTATGACATCTCCGACCAGCACCTGATCTCTAAAATCTACATGATTCTGTCAAAACTCAACCACAAAAAGACAAACAACCCAATCAAGAAGTGGGCAAAGGAGATGAACACACATTTCACTAAAGAAGATATTCAGGCAGCCAACAGATACATGAGAAAATGCTCCCGATCATTAGCCATTAGAGAAATGCAAATTAAAACTACGATGAGATTCCATCTCACACCAACTAGACTGGCATTAATCCAAAAAACACAAAATAATAAATGTTGGAGAGGCTGGGGAGAGATTGGAGCTCTCATACACTGCTGGTGGGAATGTAAAATGGTACAACCACTTTGGAAACCCATCTGGCATTATCTTAAACAGTTAGAAATAGAACTACCATAAAAAAACCATACAACCCAGAAATCCCACTCCTCGGAATATACCGTAGAGATACAAGAGCCTTCACACAAACAGATATATGCACACCCATGTTTATTGCAGATCTGTTTACAATAGCAAAAAGCTGGAAGCAACCAAGGTGTCCATCAACGGATGAATGGGTAAATAAATTGTGGTATATTCACACAATGGAATACTACGCATCGATAAAGAACAGTGACGAATCTCTGAAACATCTCATAACATGGAGGAATCTGGAAGGCATTATGCTGAGCGAAATGAGTCAGAGGCAAAAGGACAAATATTGTATAAGACCACTATTATAAGATCTTGAGAAATAGAAAAAACTGAAAAGAATACATACTTTTGTGGTTACGAAGGGGGTAGGGAGGGAGCGAGGGAGAGGGTTTTTTATTGATCAATCAGTAGATAAGAACTGCTTTGGGTGAAGGGAAAGACAACACTCAATACAAGGAAGGTCAGCCCAACTGGACTGGACTAAAAGCAAAGAGGTTTCCGGGATAAAATGAATGCTTCAAAGGTCAGCGGAGCAGGGGCGGGGGTCTGGGGAACATGGTTTGAGGGGACTTCTAAGTCAATTGGCAAAATAATTCTATTATGAAAACATTCTGCATCCCACTTTGAAATGTGGCGTCTGGGGTCCTAAATGCTAACAAGCGGCCATCTAAGATGCATCAATTGGTCTCAACCCACCTGGAGCAAAGGAAAATGAAGAACACCAAGGTCACACGACAACTAAGAACCCAAGAGACAGAAAGGGCCACGTGAACCAGAGACCTACATCATCCTGAGACCAGAAGAACTAGTTGGTGCCCGGCCACAATCGATGACTGCCCTGTCAGGGAGCACAACAGAGAACTCCTGAGGGAGCAGGAGATCAGTGGGATGCAGACCCCAAATTCTCATAAAATGACCATACTTAATGGTCTGACTGAGACTAGAGGAATCCTGGCGGCAATGCTCCCCAGACCTTCTGTTGGCACAGGACAGGAACCATCCCCGAAGACAACTCATCAGACATGAAACGGACTGGTCAGCGGGGGGGAGAGAGATGCTGATGAACAGTGAGCTAATTAAATCAGGTGGACACTGGAGAGTGTGTTGCCAACTCTTGACTGGAGGGGGGATGGGAAGATAGAGAGAGAGGGAACATGGCAAAATTGGCACGAAACGAGAGACTGAAAGGGCTGACTCAATGGGGGAGAGCAAATGGGAGAAGGGAGTAAGATGTATGTAAACTCACATGTGACAGACTGATTGGATTTGTAAATGTTCACTTGAAGCTTAATAAAAGTTAATTAAAAAAAAAAAAGAAACGGAATACATACAGATCAATATCTTAGGCATTAGTTACTTGGAATGGGCCGGTATTGGCCATTTTGAATCTGACAATCCTGTGGTCTACTATGCCGGGAATGACAAATTGAAGAGGAATGGCTTTGGATTCATCGTCAAAAAGAACACTTCAAGATATATCCTGAAGTACAACACTGTCAGTGATAGGGTAATATCCATCCACCTACAAGGAAGACCAGTTAATACGACTATTATTCAAATTAACATGCCAACTATTAAGTCCAAAGATGAAGAAATTGAAGATCTTTACCAACTTCTGCAGTCTGAAATTGATCAAGCATGCAATAAAGATGCAGTGATAATTACTGGTGATTGGAATGTGAAAGTTTGAGACAAAGAAGACGGGTTAGTAGTTGGAAAATATGGCCTTGGTGATAGATATGTTGCTGGAGATTGCATGACAGAATTTTGCAAGACCATTGACTTCTTCATCGCAAATACCTTTTTTCGTTAACATAAATGGTGACTATACATGTGGCCCTCACCAGATGGAATACACAGGAATAAAATAGACTACATCTGTGGAAAGAAACGATAGAAAAGCTCAATATCATCAGTCAGAACAAGGCCAGGGACTGACTGTGAAACAGACTATCAATTGCTCTCATGTAAGTTCAAGTTGAAACTGAAGAAAATTAGAACAAGTCCACAAGAGCCAAAGTATGACCTTGAGCATATCCCACCTGAATTTAGAGACCATCTCAAGAATAGATTTGACACATTGAATGCTAATGACCGAAGACCCAGTGAGTTGTGGAATGACATCAAAGACATTATATATGAGGAAAGCAAGACGTCACTAAAAAGACAGGAAAGAAAGAAAATAACAAAATGGATATCAGAAGAGACTCTGAAAATTACTGTGGAAAGTTGAGTAGTTAAAGCAAAAGGAAGAAATGGTGAAGTAAAAGAGCTAAACAGAAGATTTCAAAGGGCAGCTTGAGAACACAAAGTAAAGTATTATAATGACATGTGCAAAGAGCTGGAGATGGAAAACCAAAAGGGAAGAACATGCTCTGCATTTCTCAAGCTGAAAGAACTGAAGAAAAAATTGAAGCCTAGAGTTGCAATATTGAAGGATTCTATGGAGAAAATACTAAATGATGAAGGAAGCATTAAAAGAAGATGGAAGGAATACACAGTCATTTTTTTTATACCAAAAAGAATTGGTCGACGTTCAACCATTTTAGGACGTACCATTTAAGCAGAAACCAATGGTACTGAAGGAAGAAGCCCAAGCTGCACTGAAGGTATTGGCAAAAAACAGGGCTCCAGGAATTGAAGGGATACCAATTGAGATGTTTCGACAAATGGATGCACCGCTGAGAGTGCTCGCTTGTCTATGCCAAGAAATTTGGAGGACAGCTACCCGGCCAACTTTTCCATATTTATGCCTATTCCCAAAAAAGGTGATTCAACAGAATGTGGAAATTATAGAACAATATCATTAATATCACATGCAAGTAAAGTTTTGCTGAAGATCATTCAAAAGAGGCTGCAATGGCATATTGACAGGGAACTGCCAGAAATTCAGGCCGGATTCAGAAGAGGATGTGGAACAAGGAATATCATTGCTGATGTCAGGTGGATCTTGGCTGAAAGCAGAGAATATCAGTAAGATGCTTAAAAAAAAAAAAAGATGTTTACCTGTGTTTTATTGACTATACAAATGCATTCAACTGTGTGGATTATAACAAATTATGGATAACATTGCAAAGAATGGGAATTCCAGAACACTTAACTGTGCTCATGAGGAACTGGTACATAGATCATGAGGCAGTTGTTTAAACAGAACAAGGGGATACTGCACGGTTAAAGTCAGGAAAGTCGTGAGTCAGCATTGTACCCTTTCACCATACCTATTCAATATGTATGCTGAACAAATAATCCAAGATGCTGGATTATATGAAGAAGAACAGGGCATCTGTATTGGAGGAAGACTTATTAACAACCTGCGATATGCAGATGGCACAACCTTGCTTGCTGAAAGTGAAAAGGACTTGAAACATTTATTGATGAAAATCAAAGACGACAGTATTCAGTATGGATTACACCTCAATATAAAGAAAACAAAAATCTTCACATGTGGACCAATAAGCAATATCATAATAAACAGAGAAAAGATTGAACTTTTCAAGGATTTCATTTTACTTGGTTTCACAATCAAAGCCCATGGAAGCAGCAGTCAAGGAATCAAAAGACATATTGCATTGGGCAAATCTGCTGCAAAAGACCTCTTTAAATATTGAAAAGCAAAGATGTCACCTTGAAGACTAAGGTGTGCCTGACCCAAGCTGTGCTGTTTTCAATTGCCTCATATGCGTGTGAAAACTGGACAATGAATAAGGAAGACACCTTAAGAATTGACACCTTTGAATTGTGGTGTTGGAGAAGAACATTGAGTATACCATGGACTGCCAAAAGAACAAACAAATCTGTCTTGGAAGAAGTACAATCAGAATGCTCCTTAGAGGCAAGGATGACGAGACTATGTCTCACACAGTTTGGACATGTTATCAGGAGAGACCAGTCCCTGAAGAAAGCCATCATGCTTGGTGAAATAGGAGGTCAGCAAAAAAGAGGAAGACCCTCAATAAGATGGATTGACACGGTGGCTGGAACAACGGGCTCAAAGATAGCAAGGATTGTGATGGTGCAGGACTGGGCAGTGTTTTGTTCTGTTGTACCTAGGGTCGCTATGAGTCGGAACTGACTGGACAGCAGCTAACAACAACATACTTGATGGACATTTGGGCTGTTTCCAGTGTTTTGTTTTTACAAACAATGCTGCTGTGGACATTCTTTTATATATATAAAAACCTGTTGCCATTGAGTCGTTGAGTAGATCTAGACTCACAGAGAACCTATAGAACAGAGTAGAAGTGCCCCACAGGGTTTCCAAGAAGAGGCTGGTGAAATTGAACTGCTAAACTTTTGGTTAGCAGCCGAGCTCTTGCCCCCTGGCCCACCAGGGCTCATATATACACACACACACACACATTATATGTATACACACATACACACATCTTGGTGCAAGAATGCAAGAATGTGTATATGTGTGTATATATAGATATACAGACACATAAAACAAAAAAATAGATAGGATGTGTGCAAATTAAACGTTAATACACAATACCAAAGTATTTTCCAAAGTCATACTAATTAACACTCAAACCAGTATTAAATGAGGGTTCCTGTTGTTCTCCATCCTCACTGACACTTGGTAATGTCTGACTTTCTAATTTTTGTCAATCTGGTGAGTGAGAACTAGTATCTTGGTGTGGTTTTAATTTAATTTACTAACAAGATTGAGCATCTTTTCATATATTTTTTGACCATTTATTTTACCTTTTTTGAGAAATTTTTTTTCTTTTGCCCATTTTTCTGAGTTTTTCTGCCTTTCTTTTGTCAGTTATATGTTGTAAATATCTTTCTCCCTTACTAGCTTGCTTTTTTTTTCACTCATAATATGGTGTCTTTTTTTTTTTTTTGGTAAATAGAAATTGTTACTGCATTTGGATTTATACATATTTTTCTTTATGATTTACGTTTTTGTCTCCAATTAAGAAATCCTTATTTAACATGAGATCATAAAAATGTCTTCTATTTTATCTTCTAAAAATTTTATTGTTTTACATTATACTATAGTCTTTAAGATTTTCAAATTAAAGTCTAAGATCTACCTGGAATTGATGTTTGTGTATGGTGTAAAGTAGGATAAAATTAGTATTTTCCCCTACAGATAATATAGTTTTGAATAGTCCATACTTTCCCAACTGATCTGCAAATGCTTTCTGTGACATAAATTTTGTTTTTATACATGTATTAGTTTTTTTCTTAGGGCCTCTATATATTTTTCTATACCTGTGTCAATATTTCACTGTCTTAATTATTTTAGCTTTATAATAAGCTTTGTTTTCTAGTAGGGCAAATCTCTCCACCTGCTTCTTTTTCAGGAGTGTCTTGGCTCTCCTAAAAATTGCCTTGATATCAGTTGGTCTCAACCCACCCGGAGCAAAGGAGAATGAAGAACACCAGGGTCACACGACAACTAAGAGCCCAAGAGACAGAAGGAGCCACAAGAACCAGAGACCTACATCATCCTGAGACCAGAAAAACTAGTTGGTGCCCGGCCACAATCGATGGCTGCCCTGACAGGGAGCACAACACAGAACCCCTGAGGGAGCAGGAGAACAGTGGGATGCAGACCCCAAATTCTCATAAAAAGACCATACTTAATGGTCTGACTGAGACTAGAGGAATCCCGGCGGTCATGGCCCCCAAACCTTCTGTTGGCACAGGACAGGAACCATCCCCGAAGACAACTCATCAGACATGAAAGGGACTGGACAGTGGGTAGGAGAGAGATGCTGATGAAGAGCGAGCAAATTATATCAGGCGGACACTTGAGACTGTGTTGGCTTCTCCTGTCTGGAGGGGGGATGGGAGGATAGAGAAAGTTGGAAGCTGGCAAAAATGTCACGAAAGGAGAGATTGGAAGGGCTGACTCATTAGGGGGAGAGCAAGTGGGTGTACGGAGTAAGATGTATATAAACTTATATGTGACAGTCTGACTTGATTTGTAAACGTTCACTTGAAGCTCAATAAAAGTTAATAAAAAAAATACAACTACGAAAAATTCATAGACTAAGGTAATACGTGACATCTTTATATTAGTGTTAGATGAAAAATCAGAACGTAAGAACACACACATTTAAATATAATTACGTAAATACACATATCTATATTTCTAAACACAGATTGCCGATGGTGAATTTTATGTCATGTGAATCCGTGTTAACAACAGAATCATCCTTTCCTTTAAAATTGATCAAATTTATTGAAAAAGTAGAACCAAGGTTGAAAATGAGTTGCCCATCCCCTCTCCCCCCATGAGTGAAATAAATTTGTTACTGGAATATAAAAAAAAAATTGCCTTGATAAGTTACATGAGAAAGCCTCTTGGATTTTTTTTTTTTTTTGGCGTCGCATTGGAACTATGCATAAATTTGAGGAAAATTGGTATCTTTTTAATACTTACTATTATGAAAGCATAAATACATGTTGTAAAAAGTAAGAAAATACAAGCAAGCAAAAATAAGAAAGTATAAACATCATATTCCTACCACCAAGGGATTACCACTGTTAACACTGTAACATAGATCCTTCCAGATCTTTTTTTTATCATGTGTTAATTGACAACGTATGACATTGAATTGCTCTCCTGGAAGATGGTGCATCTCTCCATTTATTTAGGTCTTTAATAAAGTTGAATAATATTCTCCCTAGAGGACATGCACACCTCTTGTTAGATTTATTCCAAGATACTTTATATTTTTTGTTGTTATTTTAAATTATATATTTTAAAAAATTGCTTCTAAGGAAAAAGGACCTTGTCTGTTTTGTTTATCACTGTATGGTCAGCATCTAGCCCAGTGCCTATCACATAGTATGTGCTCAGAATAAAACAAACCAAACCCATTGCCTTCGAGTCGATTCCTACTCATAGCGACCCTATAGGACAGACTAGAACTGCCCCACAGGGTTTCCAGGGAGCAGCTGTGGACTTGAACTGTCGACCTTTCGGTTAGCAGCCAGTCTCTTAACCACTGTGCCACCAGGGCTCCAGTATATGCTCAGGAAGTACTTATTAATTGAATGAATGAATAAAAGGATCTAGTACACTTTTGAGTGAATTAATGAGGTAATGATAGGGAATTTTCTTATTATTTTCTGCTAGCCTGTCACCATGCCTGACAGTCTACCATTAGGGACTTCACCTCCTGAAGATTTCTACTTGATTGCAGGCCCCCTGGGAGGAGTGACATATTAAGTCATTATCTCTTAAATCATCCAAATAGGGGAATAGTTTATTAGCATCTAAGATCTAAAGGATGGTCATTTCAATGCTGGGAGAAGGAAGGACAGGCTCTAAGACAGCTTGAAAAACTGATTACCTCAAAGAGGATGTGCTTTGCAAAGGGGAGCAGATGAAGGAAGGTAAACAGCCTGATCCTAGCAGCCAAGAGATATTTATGTTTCTCTAGTGTGCTGAGAATGAGCAGGTTTGTGGAACAGAAATATTTCTAGAATCATATTTTCAGGATACTGTAAAGAAATCTGTTATATGATGAGCAAAACTTATATATACACACACACATATATACACATGCACACTGTGTATGTGTGTGTACGTATATACATATACAGAGATAGAAATTGCTATTCTCATTTTTAGCTACTGTTGTTTTAAAGAGTCAGTTTGCTGAGTCACACAAAGACAACTCATGTACTTAATGTAGGCAATCAGCAGGTAATTCAATGGCCTTATATATACTGACTATAAAAGGCAGAAGTATACCATTAAGGAAGCAGTAGAGGCCTCCCTTTCCACAGGCACAACTGTCCAGGCAGCTCTCACAGAAGCTGGGCGCTTGGAAGGACAGTGTCCCCATAGGTGCCCGATAGCGGACTCTGAGTACTGCTGCCAAATTATCCTTGAAGAAAAACAGGATAGAGATTCTCCAATGTAAGCAGGCTGTAGTGGTTTTAGCAAGGCATTTAAACAAGACCCTTGGCCGTGAGGGCTTTAAACTCATGTGTACACTTAAACCACTTCCTCAGGCCCCCCTCCAGGCCTAGCTTAACTGTGATTTCTCCATCCTCCCAATGCCTTTCCAAATACCATCAGCAACATCACACCTCAGCTAAATAGTCTAAGATATCAGCAACTGCCTTGTCAGACATCATTCCATCTGTTCAGAATGAGCATCCAATTCTCTTCATTCAACAAATGGCCATTGAACACCCTTGATGTGCCAGCATCTGTGCAGGATGTGAGATTGAGAAAGAAATAATACACTGTTCCCTTATCTTCAGGAGCATATCTTCTAGTTGTGGCAAAGACAAAATGACTGGCTGGGCCACTTAACAGTTTGTTTCTTAAAGATTGCCCTGTAGTGTCCTATAAAGCACTGGTGTAGCTGCCAGAGCCAGAGGGGGATGGAAAGTGAACAGCTGACAGGGATCCTTTCCTTTGCTTCTGTTCCAGTCAGTGCAGGAGTGAGTTGCTTAGGGCGTGTCTCATGTGATATGATGGGGCTGGTTCGCCAGCACCCATCACTGCTCTTGCTGCTAGTGTGAATCCCTGCCCAGGCCTGAGAGGATCTTTAGGTTTTGAAGGAAGACAATACCCCATCCCAGTGCTATAATCAGCCAAGATTTACCTCACTCCTTACTACTTTATAGGGTCCCTAGGTGGAGTAAGGAGCCCTGGTAGACAGTGGTTAAGAGCTGGACTGCTAACCAAAAGGTCAGTGGTTTGAATCCACCAGCCAATCTATGGGAGAAGGATGTGGTAGTCTGCTTCCATAAAGATTTATAGCCTAGGAGACCCTATGAGGCAGTTCCACTCTGTCCTACATAGTTGCTATGAGTAGGAGTTGACTTGATGGCAATGGATATGGTTTTTTGGGATGAAGTAAATGTGGCAAAGTGCTCGGCTGCTAACTGAAATGTTGGCAGTTTGAGTCCATTCAGAGGCACCTTTTAAGAAAGGCCTGGCAATCTACTTCTGAAAAATCAGCCATTAAAACCCCTATGGAACACAGCTCTACTTTGATGCAAAGGCACTCAGCATGAGTTAGAATCAACTCTACAGTAACTGCTTTAGTTTTTTTGCTTGTTTTACTACTTTATAGATTGACCCTCACAGACATTTCCCCAGGCACACATCAGTCCAGAGGGGGACAGAATAGGAACAGATTTCAGTATCACTGCCTCAAAGACCCCCAAATTATGGTTTTCCTTTACAGGTTCCATCTCTTGGTGATTTTATTCATTCTAGAAGACTTTATTAAGAGGCAGTACAGGGTAGTGGTTAAGGGCAGGGACTCTGGGGTTTCGATTCCAGCTCTGCACTTACTGTGTGATCTTAGGAAAGTTAAATATCCTCTGTGTCTCCTCATCTCTAAAATGAGGGTAATAACGGTACCTATTGCCTGAGGATAATAATACAGCTTCTCTCATAAGGTTGATGAGGATTAAATCAATATATACATAAAGGGCTTAGAATAGTACCCGGAACACAGTAAATACGATATAAGTGCTAGCTATTATAGAGTGTCAGCTGTATGCTAGGCATTGATTTAAGCTCTTACACTCACTCATGTAATCATTACAACAACCCTATGAGAAAGGTACATTTTTACAATGAGAAAGCAGACGCTAAGTAATTTGCCCAAGGTTCTGTCTGGCGACACGGCAGTGAACAAAACAGGCAAGTCCCTACCGTCATCAAACTTTCATTAAATGAAATAATTTCAGGTAATGATTAATGCAATGAAGAAAATAAAACAAGGTAAGGAGGTGTGATAGAGTCCGGGTACATTTCTCTGAGGAAGTGACATCCCAGGGCCTCACTGCCCTTCCCTGTCATCAATCTGTGTTCACAGCCACTCTGGTTTACCTCTACACATTTCAAAATCTCTGAATCTTGTTAGTGAAATGATTGGCGTCTCATTCCCTTTATTAAGTAGGTCCCTAGATCCCTTATGCACACTTTCCAACCTCTCGCTTGGGTTATTTCACAGAAAAATATGTTTTGCATCATTGGACAATCTGCTCCACAAGTAATCAGAAAATAACAATATGGCAAAGGAAAGCAAAAGGGACTGTGGCTGCCCAAAGGAACAACCATGTTTGGGGGACGGAGGAGTAGAGAGAACAACATATGCAGAGGTTCTGAGTCTAAAGTGTACCCCCGTCCTCTGCTCAAACCAAGGAGAAGTTGTCTCTCACTTCATAAGCAGCCCTCACTCTATGAACCAATACAGTTTGAAAATATTTTTTACTTTCTGTGTGAAGGTGGAGGTAACAGGCACTTCCAGGACACTCCTAGGCAGTAGAACCTTTCAGGAGGCCCAGCTACTTCTGCTGGAGTCTCTACAGTACTTGGGATTTCTACATCTTCCCCCAGGGCACTGGGGGAAGAGGGAGCTTTGCTCTCAGGGCTGCTGCTAGCCCATATAGCACCTTTGTATAAATCGGAGAAGAGTGCTGCTCTGGATGGATGCTGCCCCTCTAGTCCAGGCGTGGTAAGCAGATAGCACCTTGGTGCGAATTACCCAGAAGAGCCCTTTCTCCTGTTGGAGGCAGCTCCACCCAAGGCACAAAGATTTGCACTTGGATCCCAGGTTGAATTTCAACCTTAATTTGACCCCCTCAGGCATTCATGGCAGAACGAGCCTACTTAATCTTCTGTAATGACTGACTCACCTGGCTGCCTCTGGTTTTTCTCTTTCACCCACAACCCTGCCCTCTTGTTCCTTCCATTCCCATTTTCCTGGGGGTAGACCCCACTCTTGTTCTCCTCTAACCAATTTTTGGATGCTTTTGCGGAATAATTTGATTCTTTATCTCCTATGAATAGCTGGGATTTTTGCCTGGCCAACATCCATTCTTTTCTGGGAACAGCACCCTAATTATCCTTTGGGAAAAACAACCCTCTCCAATTTGCAGTTCATCTGGTTTGGGTGTTACTAACCCTGATCTCCAACTCCAGAGCTGGGCACAAGTGTAGCCTTAGCCAATCAGAACGTCTCATCCTCCGGCATAAGAGTTGATCCTAGAATAGGGATATGACCCAGGACCTTTGCTGAAACTATTGAAGCAGAGCATTCTTTTTCTGTAAGCTGGTTAACTTGGTAGAAGGCAAGCACGGAATTGCCTAAGAAGCCAATCAAGAGCAGAGTGAAGCTAAGAGACAGAGAAAGAGAATCCTGATAATATAATTTGATTCTTTGCTTCCAGCTGTGCCTGAAGTTAGACATAGCCCTGGACTTTATTGGAACATAAGCTAACAAATTCCACTCCCACCACAACTCTTTTTTTTTTTTTTTTTCGTTTGTGCACCAGGCGCCCCTTGGAAACTCTATGGGGTAGTTCTACTCTGTCCTATAGGGTTGCTGTGAGTCAGAATTGACTCAAAAGCAATGAGTATGTCCACTCTGGCTCACCGGGTCTCCATGCCTGAGACCTGACAGATGAGTAGGAGTTAATCAGGCTAAAGTAAGGGAAAAGATTTTCCATCACACCATAGTGAGGACGGGTGCAGAACTGGACTGAATTTGCTGCCTACTTAGATTTATGTTTTTTTGGAGGAGAGGGAGTGGGTTCTGCCCATCCCTGGAGTTGCAAATTCTGTGCACATTTTCTTTCGTTTTCCTGTTGGCCCATCACATTTTCTCCAGCCCAGCAGCCTTGCTCCCTTATACTGTCCAACAGTGTATCCTAATGGGAGTTAATACTGAGCTAAGCTGCGTGGAGGTACTCACCTCTCCTTATAGTTCTCTGCATCCTCTACATCACCCAGCACAAGGCTAGGACCCAGCAGGTCTTCAAAACTGTAAGTTAACTGGCTGTGCTTGGCCTCTTGCAGCTCCAGTCCTTCCTCCTCCATGAAGCCTTCCCTGACTGCTATAATCCACACCTTTTCTGAGTCCATCATGAACAACTGCCTTGTATTGAGGCTTTTGTTGCACTGGTGTTAAATCTGTTTTCCCAGTTCCTTTCTAAGATCTTAGAAGGCAGGACCATGTCTTTTGCTTTTGTTGTCTCCTCCCCAAGTTCTTAGAACAAACTCAGGGAAGAGTCACTTCCTTAATGATGCATAGTTCAGGTGAACTTTAATGCACCTATCATCAGTGTTGCTACAATAAGGATAGGAGACATATTAAGAAAATCATTTGTATCAGTTAAACATATCGACACAGAGCAAGGAGACACCATGAATATTTGCAAATGGAATCTTCCCTTTTGCTATTGTGTATACCCCATACATCTCTTTGTACAAATTCACAACACAATATAACATATCATATTTTTCATGTCACTGAGATGAGGTATCAGTGTACAGAATACAGGAAGAATAAAAAAGCATGAAAACATCTGTTTATCTAGAATCTGATGGGGAGAGACTTGAGAGTTATTATTCCTTTCTCTCTGCTCAGTCCTACAGAGGGACAACCTCAATTTTTGCTAACTGCCTCCTGAGGAATTCTGCTCAGCCCGTTATGGTACATCTCTTTGACCAGCAGGAGACTAGCCTGGTCCCTGGTTGAATAAATTAGGAAGAGCAATTGGGAGAATTGAAAATCATGTGCAAACTGAGTAAGGTGACATCTCTCTGTGTGACTGCAGAAACCATCTGCCCCTGGCCCTGTGACATGAGGAAAGCTCTGCTGTTCAGTCCTGCTGTTGTTGTTGTTATTTGCCATCGTGTAGATTCAGACTCCTAGCAACCCTATAGGACAGAGTAGAACTGCCCTGTAGGGTTTCCAAGGCTGTACTCTTTAAGGAGGAGCCCTGGTCGCACAGCAGTTAAGCACTCAGCTGCTAACTCAAAGGTAGGCGGTTCAAACCCACAGCTGCTCCACAGGACAAAGATGTGGCAGTCTGCTTCTCTGTCCTATAGGGTCACTATGAGTTAGAACAGACTCCACAGCAATGGGTAGTCTTTAAGGAGGCAGAATGCCTCATCTTTGTCTCATGGAACAGCTAGTGGATTTGAACCACCAACCTTTCATTTAGCAATCAAGTGCTTAACCACTGCACCTCTTACTCCAGGGTTTAATTTTGTTGGGGATGTGGAGGTGGTGGGAAGAGTATGTTGCTTACCTTCTTTCTCTCCCACAAGCAGAGAAAAAGCCAGATGTAGACGCAACTGATGCTTAGGCTTTCTCTTCTGCTGACCTCTCCTTCCTGCCCCCTTCCCCAGACAGGTGGTGTTGTGGATCAGGATTGCCCATTTCTAGGGCATACCCTACCTAGTTCTGAGAACTACCAAGCCATTGATATGGTCTTAGGGAGGTTACTTCACTAATGCAAACCTCAGTTTTCCTCATATGAATACTAGGAATAATAAAACCCACATCACAGGGTTATGTGAAAGATTAGTGGGGCTTCAGTGAGAAAGTACTTTGGGAACTGTAAAGTGCTGTAATACATGATTGATGATTTTTGTTATGATATTCTAATCATACTGCATATGGACTCTCTTGCCTGTCCCTCCTAGGCCCCAACCCATCACTGCTCCCTGCTGTGTTCACACAATCCCAGCATGCACTGGCTGATTCTCCTTGACTGCTCTTAGTCTCCGGAAGTTTCTCTGAAGCCAACCAAACTGTATGCATAACACGTTTGTCCTGATTTTGTCAAGTGAGACTAGGTTCCTGGAACCAAAATGCAGGGGATGGAGTGAGGAGGGGACACTTGGAAATGGCTCTGGGAGGAGTTAAGTTCACTTTCATTCTGGGATGAGTGCCAGAGATCCGTCAGCCCCTTACAATGGCTCCATCTTGTATGACCACACATTTCACAGTTGACACTTCTATTCAACTCTCATAACTGTCTTGTGAAATAGGCAAGATTATTAATCTCATTTTATAGATAAAATTATGTTTTATCCAAGGTCACACAGCTAGTATGGTGCAGAGCCATGACTGAAACACAGGCTTCAGAACACTCTAAACCCTCATTTTTGGCTCATTTCTCATTCCTGGAGGCAAGTTTCTGTGGAAGGAGGAAGTGCATGAGGTAATATTCTGTCAGGTGTCTGGTAGCAGCCTGTATTTTGTACCTTAAGCCAGCCCGACAAGAGATTCTACTCCGATCCACTTTAGAAGTCCAGGCTCCATATCTTCCTTACAATCCCCATTCTATTGCTCCTTTGCTCCTGGTGTTTACACTAGCTCTCTCCAGTCTCTGGTTCTTAACACCCTACGGTAAAATCAGTCTGCCTCTGCCTGATTTGAATGACCTTGTGTAGTACAGTAGTCACCAGCCCATATTTGGCACCTTTTTTATGTGTGCCAGGCACTTCACTAAGCTTTTGCACTCATTCTCCCATTTAATCCTCTAAACGACATCATGTGGTAGGTGCTATTTTCCCATTTACATAAGAAGGAACTGAGACTGGGAGAATAATTTGCCCTGTCACACAACTAGTTAGTGATGTTGTTGTTAGGTGCAGTTGAGCTGGTTATAAGTCATAGCAACCCTATGTACAACATAACAAAACATGGTCCAGTCCTGCTCCATCATCACAATTGTTGTTATGTTTGAGCCCATTGTTGCAGCCACTATGTCAATCCATCTCATTCAGGGTCTTCCTCTTTTTCATTGATCCTCTACTTCACCAAGCATGGTGTCCTTCTCCAGGGACTTATCCCTCCTGATAATGTGTCCAAACTATGTGAGATGCAGTCTTGCCATTCTTGCTTCCAAAGAGCATTCTGGCTATTCAAACTTCAAGACAAATTTGTTTGTTCTTTTGGCAGTCCATGGTATATTCAATATTCTTCACCAACACCACAATTCAAAGGCATCAATTCTTCTTCGGTCTTCCTCATTCATTATCCAGCTTTCTCATGCATATGAGGTGATTGAAAACACCATGGCTTGGGTCAGGCACACGTTAGTCTTCAAGGTGACATCTTTGCTTTTTAACACTCTAAAGAGATCTTTTGCAGCAGATCTGGCCAAGGCAATGCATCCTTTGATTTATTAACTGCTGCTTCCATGGGTGTTGATTGTGGATCCAAGTAAAATGAAATCCTTGACAACTTCAATCTTTCTTCTGTTTATCATGATGTTGCTTATTGGTTCAGTTGTGAGGATATTTGTTTTCTTTATGTTGAGGTGTAATCCATACTGAAGGCTGTGGTCTTTGATCTTCATTACTAAGTACTTCAAGTTCCCTTTACGGTCAGCAAGCAAGGTTGTGTCATCTGCATAACGCAGGTTGTTAATGAGTCTTCCTCCAATTCTGATGCCCTGTTCTTCTTCATATAGTCTCAGATTATTTGCTCAACATACAGATTGAATAAGTATGGTGAACTGATATAATGCTGATGCACACCTTCCCTGACTTTAAACCACGCAGTATCCTCTTGTTCTCTTCAAACAACTGCCTTTTGATCTATGTACAGATTTCTCATGAGCACAATTAAGTGTTCTGGAATTCCCATTCTTCGCAATGTTATCCATAATTTGTTATGGTCCACACAGTTGAATGCCTTTGCATAGTCAAACACCGACAAACATCTTTCTGGCATTCTCTGCTTTCAGCCAAGATCCATCTGACATCAGCCATGATGTCCCTGATTCCACGTTCTCTTCTGAATCCAGCTTGAATTTCTGGCAGTTCCCTGTCGATGTACTGCTCCAACCATTTTTGAATGATCTTCCGCAAAATTTTACTTGATGTTAATGATATTGTTCGATAATTTCTTTATTCTGTTGGATCAACTTTCTTTGGAATAGGCATAAATTATAGACCTCTTCCAGTCAGTTGGCCAGGTAGCTATCTTTCAAATTTCTTGGCATAGATGATTAAGCGCTTCTGGTGCTGTATCTCGTTTGTTGAAACATCTCAGTTGGTATTCCGTCAATTCCTGGAGCCTTGTTTTTCACCAATACCTTCAGTGCAGCTTGGACCTCTTCCTTCAGTACCATTCATTCCTGATCATATGCTACCTCCTGAAATGGTTGAACAATGACCAATTCTTTTTGCTAAAGCAACTGTGTATTCCTTCCATCTTTTGATGCTTCCTGCATCATTTAGTATTTTCCCTGTAGAATCCTTCAATATTGCAACTCGAGGTTTGTGATGCAGACCCAAAATTTGATCCTGAGTCTTTCTGACTCCAAACACTGTCCTCTTAACCACTCTGCCATGCTACCTTCTCAGACCTCTTCCTATAATCCTGTGTTTGGAGGCGTCCGGAGATTGTTCAGCAAAGGCAAGTCTCCCACCTCTTTAGTTTCCAGGCTTCCAACTGCATGGCAGAGCTTGTCATCAGATCTTGTGAAGCTCAGTCTGGCACATGCTTGCTGCTTGTCTTAGTTATCTAGCGCTGCTATAACAGAAATACCACTAGTGGATAGCTTTGAAAAACAGAAATTTACTTTCTCACAGTTTAGGAGGCTCGAAGTCTGAATTCAGAGCACCGGCTCTAGGGGAAGGCTTTCTCTCTCAGCTCTGGGGAAAGGTCCTTGTCTCTTCAGCTTCTGTTTCCTTGTTCCTTGGAGATTTCCATGTGCCTTAGCATCATTCTTCCCTCATCTCTGCTTCCTTGCTTGCTTGTTTAATCTCTTTTATATCTCAAAAGAGACCAACTCAAGACACACCCTACACCAATCCTGTCTAATTAACATGAAAAAGACAACCCAGGTGTTTTAAAAAAAAAAACAACCCTTTGCCATAGAGTCCATTCCAACTCTTATCCACTCTATAGGACAGAGTAGAACTGCCCCTTAGGGTTTCAAAGGAGCAGCTGGTGGATTCGAACTGCGGACCTTTTGGTTAGCAGCTGAGCTCTTAACCACTGCACCACCAGTGCGCCCCACAGTCATAGAGGTTAGAATTTACAACATGTATTTTGGAGGGACACAATTCAGTCCATAACAGCACTCAATAAATTAAGTTCTCCTTAAATTGGAATGCATTTCTGGCTCTTAAACATGGGTGCCTGGTGTCTCTTCTCAAACAGGGGCCTGTGGTTCATTCTTAGTAAGTCTCCTCAGAGATTCTTGTTTCTCCTCTTCCTCTTATTACACTTTAAGGTCCTCTAGCCAGGGACAGGTAGGTATGGGCCATCCAGATGCATTTAACTGCTAATGTGTTTTCTGGCTGCCTCAGAAACCAGGACCACAAGCCTGACTAAGTGAAGAGGGGGAGTCACACAGTCTTGGCTATTTTCATTATATCTGAGAAGAAAGGAGGCTTTCATAATGAAACGATTCCAGCCAGAATTCTGTTTGACTCTTGCATCTCTTACAGAAAATAGGCATAGGATCACAGAGCATTAATGCCAAGAGCACCTTCAGAAACCGTCCAGTCCAAGCTCCTCAAGTCCAAAGGTGGAGAGTGACTTAACCAAGGTCGCACAGCCTATTAACTTTACCCCAGTTCATTGTCAAATCCCAGGAAAAGATGTAGTAGAAGCTGAAGGTAGACAGGAATCCCAATCATCCCCCTCAGGGATTTATCAGTTTACCTTGCTCTTCATTAGCCTTTCTGTGAAATGATTTTGTACCAATCAAAGGGATCTCTCAGAGACTTCCTATTGGGATGTCTGCCGTTTGGTCACTTCAAAATGATGAAAGAGAAGCAGGCAAAAGCATATGTTACACAACTCAGTCCAGTCAATGCTTAAGTCTCAAGACGGTAGGTATCACCGAGATGGCTGAGAAATAGAAACCAATGTGGAAAAAAGAGTGGCAGTAGTGTTAGTGTTTATTTCTAGCTTCTGAGTACCTGGGAAGTCAGACTTTGTGTGGATCAGTGACCCCTAGACATAGGTGCCTTTGCCTGTGCCATTGTCTGTCCATAAAGAACTGTTTCTCACCTTGAGAAATTCTTCTTCCTCATGGCTTCAGGTAGAGAGAGTAAGTTTTTTCCGGATTGTAAAAAGGCTTCATCGGAAAACCCATGGAAGTGAAGGTGTCGGAAAACCCAGTTTTGTTTTTTTTTTTTTTATTGTACTTTAAGTGAGAGTTTACAAATCAAGTCAGTCTCTCATACAAAAATTTATATACACCTTGCTGTATATACTCCTAGTTGCTCTCCCCTTAGTAAGACAGCACACTCCTTCTCTCCAGCCTGCATTTCTGTGTCCATTCAGCCAGCTTCTATCCTCTTCTGCCTTCTCATCTCCCCTCCAGACAGGAGCTGCCCACATAGTCTCACGTGTCTACTTGGGCCAAGAAGCTCACTCCTGCCCAGTATCATTTTCTATCTTATAGTCCAGTCCAATCCCTGTCTAAAGAGTTGACTTTGGGAATGGTTCCAGTCTTGGGCTAACAGAAGGTGTGGAGACCATGACCTCTGGGGTCCTTCTCATCTCAGTCAGACCATTAAGTCTGGTCTTTTTATGAGAATTCAAGGTCTGCATCCTGCTGCTCTCCTGCTCTCTCAGGAATTCTCTGTTATGGTCCCTGTTAGAGCAGTCATCAGTTGTACCCGGGCACTATCCAATTCTGGTCTCAGGCTGATGTAGTCTCTGATATATGTGGCCCTTTCTGTCTCTTGAGTTCATAATTACCTTGTATCTTTGGTGTTCTTCATTCTCTTTTGCTCCAGGTGGTTTGAGACCAATTGATGCATCTTAGATGGCCACTTGCTAGTGTGAAAACCCAGTTTTTAAAAACCAGAATTACTGCAAATTGGATCTGGAAGGATGTATAAAGGAGAAAACTGAGAACCAAAGAGGGGACAATATATTTTTGGTTGCAAGTGATAAGAACCTAACTCCAATGAGTTAAACTGTCAGGTTTATTAGAAAGATATACTGAAGTGTGTAACAGAATCAAAGGCAAATGTGACTGGTCAAGCCTCAAGAAGCCAGGATCCAGGCCTGGAGAGTCACACAACTCTCCCTCATGTTACGCCTGTGTTTCTCTCTTGCTGCAGACCAGAATTCTACACATGAGTTGGAGATAAGCCACCACAGTTTTAGAGTGCATATTCTCATATATGTGCCACTCAAAAGGAAAGAGGATAGCTCCAGTTTAAAAAAAAAAAAAAATCTTAGGGAAGGACTCTGGTTGGCCCACCTTGATCCCATGCTCCCTTTTCTGGCAGTCTTCACTAGAATCACTTGGTTTGGGTAAGGAAATAGTAGCACTATAAATGAACAGGTTGCTATTTCCAGAAGAAACGGGGGTGGGGGAAGAAGTGCTAGATAAACCAAAACGATAGCTGACTGTTGAAGGATATGATTTACCAGAGGTTCTATTGTATGTTAGGGGCAGATTCAGGGCTAGAAACAGAATCAGTAAAAAATATTATTAACGATAATGGAAGCCCCTGGATTATTTTCTTGTGTGGTATTAAACTAAATCGCAGTGTTGCTGAGCTGCTTATTCATTCATTTATATTTTTAAAAGATTATTGCAGTTGTATAAAGCAGAACAAGTATATGAGTACAAAAACTGATTAGAAGCTCTGTGGATCTCTCTAGGTAAGAAACAAGGGTGGCTTAGATTAGGGGCATGGGAGTGGAAATGATGAAAAGTGGGCAGATTTGAGATATATTTTAGAAGTAGAACCATAGGCCTTGATGTTCATTTGGATGTAGGGAGTAAGAAGAGAGAAAAATCAAGGAATTAAGCATGACACCTAGGTTTCTGCGAGTTTGCGGAAGAATCAAGAGTTCCAATTTGGACACGTTAAGTTTGAGACATGGACATTTCTAGTAGGCACTTGGCATACATGTCATTACCAAAGATTCAGCATTTAAAGACTTAGGACTGAATGAAGTTGCCAAAGAAAAGCATATGGCTGGATCAGAAGGCCTACCTGTTCATCGAGCTATCTTTTTGGCATATCCCATTAACCCATTGCCATCAAGTTGATTCTGACTCATAGCAACCCTAATAGGACAGAGTAGAACTCACCCATAGGGTTTCCAAGGAGCTGCTGATGGATTCGAACTGTCAAACTTTTGGTTTGCAGCCAAACTCTTAACCACTGAACCACCCTTTTGCTGGGCCTCAAGTCAGGGACTTCAGGTGGAAATCACAATCATTATCTAAGCTGAATCCCATTAAACAAGAAGCCAAACTCATCCCTCAGGGATAGCAAAGAAGTAAACAAATGGATTGTTTAACAAACATCAAAAACTGTCCATTCAAATGTGTCTTAATTCCTCCAAAGTAGATCCTTTGGACAACTAAATAAATTATAAGACTTCCCTGCTTAAACCATTTTGATCCTTCTTTTTGGGGTTATCTTCAGAGTCAGGTCCTAAGCCCCAGAAAAATTTACCACTTAGCTTAGGTGACTTAGGTTTGCTGCCTGTAGTAGATTGAAAAAAATGGCCATGGTATTTTACAAGTCCTCCCATCAAAAGATGGCATCTATTTCCTACCCTTTGAAGTTGGGCTTGGCCGTATCCCTTGGTTAGTCAATAGGACATTAGCAAATGTGATGTGCGTGGAAACGTAAAAAGAATTTCTACAGTGGAGTTTGCCCTCTCTTGCTGCTGGGAAAGCTTCTGCCACCGTGTGAATGTGTCTGAACAGTCTTCTGGAAGCTAAGACCATGTGGAGAGAGGCCTCAACTGTCCCGATCTTCTCCATGGGGACCCCAGACATGTGAATGAATCCATTCTAGACCATCCCTCCTCAGCCAGAAGAACCAGTCAGCCAACCCACAGAATCATGAGAAATAAGGTTTGTTGTTTTAAGTTACCAGGTTTCAGAGTGGCTTGTTATGTCCCTCAGGGGACAAAACTAAAGGTGTTTCACAGGTACAGGTGTTCTTTTTCTTATCCCTGCTCTTCCTGGGAATTTTGTATTTGATCGGTCATCAGTGGTTTGACCTAAAAGAGGAAAGCTTAATTGAGGAATGTAAAACAATAGCCAGTGGGCAGTGGAGGTATTTGGGGGACAGTGGGGTCTTCCTAGGGCTCCTGAAATAGCTTCACAAAAATGAATATGGTCTGCCTGTTATATGTTCTCATAGCACTGTATACCTTTCCTTCAGAGTACTTTTTTTTTAAAGATAAATATGTTTATTCTGAATTTCATCATCAACAAATTGAAAGTAAGATAAAAGAGCAAAGAATTTATAATATTTTTAAAGATTTATTTTAATATTTCCAAAGATCATTGATTTGTAACCTTAAGTTTAGAATGTGTTTATTATTGACAGTGACATTTGCTAGAATATTTGCTGTAGACAACTACTTTTGTTCAGTTAGAATTTTATGTTTGCTGTAGGAGGTTGAATTGACCACTAACCTTGGTAATAATTAATTTTTGATGACCTCACTGATCTAGTTAGACTCAAACTAAAGCAAAACAGTTTTTTTGTAAAAATGTCTTTTCATTAAGACTAAGAGACTCTAAAAAGATAACTTGAAAATGTAGAATCTCAATTTTTTTATGTCAAGTGACTAACACAAATGAGGAAAATGACAACATTTTAAAAAAGGAGTTTCCTGGCCAGTGGCAAAGCCAGAAAGAACTACAGCCAGCTATGTCTTCAGTCATCCATCTATCCATCCACCCAGCCTTTCGTTAATCAAATTTTTCAGTCAACAGTACATATTGATTACAGGTGGCACATACACTTAAGTGCTGTATTACTAACTGAAAGGTTGGCAGTTCAAACCCATCCAGAGGTGCCTCAGTGCCTCAGAAGAAAGGCCTGGTGATCTGCTTCAAAAGGTCACATTCTAAAGAGTACTTTGTAATTACATTTGGGTGATTATTTGCCAATATCTAGACTAGACTATTAGCTACTAGACTATAGACTATAAGCTTCACAAACACAAGAACTATATCTAATTTGTCACCAATTTTGTATTTTGGCACATACTAGATACTCGGTATTTGTTGAATGAATAAATGAATTAATAATTTTGTGTTTTGTCTACCCTATATAAGGGATCCAGGCCTTAAAAAACATCACTTAACCGTATTCATCTCTCCTGAGCCAGTCTCTCCCATGAACTTCCAATCACAGGCTGCTGCTTGATTCGCGAGCTGTGGCAGGTTTTCAGGTATGGGTTTGGGATGGGGCATGTGAAATCTATGAGATTCCAGGTCACTGGTTACTAATTCCTTCTCCTTCCCTCAAGATGTTGGCAAACAAACTCTAATAAATGTTCCTCAAGGCACTTCAGGAAACTTGATGTCCAAGCAAGGAGCTTTGGGGCAAGAGTGGGTGATGTGAGTGAGAAGTCAGGTCTGGGGCATGCTCATATCACTCTGTGGTTGCTACAAGGCTGTAGTCACAAAGCAGTTGAGAAACCAACGTCCCAATTGAGGTTATTTAATTAACTCTGAGAATCCTGGGGAATCTGCGACTATCACCACCCCATCTACCCTTCTTCTGAGAGACAATCAGAAAAGGAAGACTGAAAGAGCAGGAATCACAGACAGAGCTGGGTTCAAATAATACTAGTGGGTGACGTGGACATGTTAATTTTTCTGAGGCTCAGTTTCCTTGCCTGTCAAACTGAGAGGATAATATTTCAGACACAGCACCTCTATTAAATTAGAGGTACCTTGCAGCAGGGACCATTTGTTTTCATTTACATTTATCCAATGTTTAATAGTGCCAGACCCACAATAGACACTCAGAATAGGTGAATTTCTTCCTAGAGGTGATCCCAGGCCTACCTACCTCTGGCTCCATCTCCATCACTAATGTATTTTCAGAGTGACCTTAGGACATTTCCTCCTCTTCCCTGGGTCTCAACTTTCCCTTTTATTGAGGTCTCCTCCCTTTTCCTGGGTCCAGACAAGATCTTCTCTAAGCTTCCTTTCAGATCAAATATTCAGTGAATCTGCAACCATTCAGTATACTCTACTCCAATGCTGCTCCTAGAAGTTAATAATGCTACAGACCCAGGAGACAATAATTAAGTCACGAATCACTTTGTATTTACAGATACACATGCAGTTAAAACAGATTCCATAAAGAGCTACAACACTGTATTGCACTTTTGGCCTACTTTTGCCTCTTTCAAGGTCAACAGTTTTTTATCTTTTATTTGTATTGTTTAGCAAGATGAAAATGGAGACGAGTTGCCACAAACGCATATTATACAGCTTGAACCTTGATGGCTAATTGTGCTATTACCATGATTGATGCACATTGTGCTGCAATCAGCTAGAGGTTGCTGCCTTCCACCCAGTAGAAACCAGGTCACAGAACAGGAGGGATGGAGAATTGCCACCTAACAAGCCAATGTTTGTATGTTGCCCAGTGGAACAGTTGCCCAATGCCACTATAGCATTTAACTCCTGATTCCATCTGTTGCGAAGATGCTTACTCTCTTGAATTAAATTCTCGGTTTTAAAGAATTTGACGGTTTTTAAGTAAAAAATGAAACCTCTGCCTGGATACTCAGTAGGGGAGAAAAGAGTGCTGTATATAGGTACTAAAACATCTAGAGTTTGCGAAAAGCTCAGTCTGAAATCCCAGTACTAGGATAGATGGGTGTTAGGTTGTATGATATACTGCCCAGGAAAAGAATAGTTATCCCTGACACTATATGGGACTTTACATGTAAAACAGCACATTCGGAACCCCTGCCCTGTGATGGGACCTCATTCTTCTTCCATGGTCAGAGAACTTAAGTCACTCCTCCCCAGTGCCCCACTGCTGGAGCATAGAGAAGACTCAAAGCACTGCTTGGGAGTCAGATAAGTATTGCCTAACAGAAGCAGATACAGAAATGCCAGGACTTGGCCATGAGAAGCACTGGGCATTTTTTGCTCAGGTGCATGGGACCTCGTTGCTTTAGATACTGACTCTCCTTTCCTGCAATGTTAGATATCCTTCACTTTAGACTAATTTAAGTGATTGAACAATTTGTTAACCAGTTAGAGGCATAAGTCTTTTCTCTAATGGATTTGGAATCTGGTGGCCCTGGGATTGAATTCTAATATGTCTCTATTATTCACTAGCTGTGTGATCTTGGCCAAGTCTCTTAATTTCTCTGAATCTCAGTTTATCTATAAGAAATATGGTATAGAACATGGTTAAGAGCACAGACTTGGGAGCATAATGTCTAGTTTGAACCCCTGCTCTACCATTTACTCATCATGTGACCTTAGGCAAGGTAAAGAACCTCTTTATATTTTTGCTCCCTTATCTTTTTTTTTTTTTTAATCTTTAAATGAGGTTGATTATAGTGCTTCCCTGAAAAAGATGGTCGGAAGATAAATGAGTTAATACATGTTGAGTGGTTGGGACAATGAGCACATAGTAAATATGACATCAATGTTAGCCAAAATCACACTGGGGTGATGAACCCTATCTCTCAGGTTGTTATGCAGGCCAGATGAAATGATGAAGGTAAAAACAACCAAAGAGTTACTAGTGCTGGAAGGGACATTAACGATCATTCAAACAAACCCCTTCATTTTATGTTGTTGTTAGGTGCCATTGAGTTGCTTCTGACTCATAGTGACTGTATAGTACAGAGAACTGCCCCATAGGGTTTCTAAGGAGCAGCTGGTGGATTTGAACTGCAGACCTTTTAGGTTAGAAGCTGAGCTCTTCATTTTTATTGAGATTCAGAGTGGAGTATTCTAGAATCACACTTGATTTAATGGCAGAGTCCAGGTCTCTTGATTCTTAATCTAAAGCTCTGTCCTCTACACCACACACCAAAGAGAGTAATGTCTCAATGGGGCTGACTCTGGCTGGGCCTTTTATTTTGTTGTTGGACCTATTGCTAGAATGCAGTTTCCTAGGACAATGAGCTGCATTTGAAATGAAAACTTAGGAGAAGATCTCCCCCACTGACTTTTGAGGTGGCATATTCATGCAGGAGGACCCCAGGGATCCGGGCTGGGATGCAAGATTCTCAGGGAACCATATCCAGTTCCACACCATTATTCCAGCTAAAGGCCATACATGTGTCTGTGTCCAAGCAAGCTGGAATCATGAGTTAATCCATTCGGTTTGTTTCTGGTCTCAGAGTTTTTTTGTGTATGTGTGTGTAATTGTTTTTCTTTTTTCTCTCAGGTGTTTAATTAAGGGGCTTTAGTTAAGCATTAGGCTGCTAACCAAAAGTCGGCAATTCGAATCCATCAGCCATTCCTTAGAAATCCTATGGGGCAGTTCTATTCTGTCCTATAGGTTCACTACAAGTCAAAAGCAACTTGAAGGCAATGATTTTTTTGTGGCGGGGTGGTTAACCAGAAGGATTTTACATCTAGCTCTTTTGTAGAAACTTAGGTTTCACTCCCAGAGAAAGGGAATTGGGATTAGGACCTCTGAAACAAACGAACAAAAAAACCCATTGCCATTGAGTCGATTCTGACTCATAGTGACCCTATAGGAGAGAGTAGAACTGGTGGATTCTAACTGCTGACCTTTTGGTTAGCAGCTGTAGCTCTTAAACACTACGCCACCAGGGTTTCCTAGGACCTCTGAGTTCCCCATTTTTTTCAGCGCCAGGCCCCCTTAGATTTATCCTACTTTGAATCATCTCTCTCAGTTTGGAGTGACTAAATAACGAGGTGGAGGAAAGGGACAAGATAGAAAGAAGACCCTATGGAGAATGGCAGGTGGAATTAGGGCTATTTAAACAGGCAGGCTCCTGTTCTCAAATCATGTAAGCATGTCACTGGGCAGAGGGAGAAGAGACTGTGGCATCTCAGACAGAGAACTGGTAAAAATGGGTGGGAAAAGCGAAAAGTGTTTCCAGAAGGCAGATTTCACCTTAAAACAAGGAAAACGCTCTGATTATGAGAGCTGCCCAAAATTGTGCGGGCCATAAGCTTTCCTCCTTTCCTGAAAGGTATGCTTTGGAAGATATTTAGTTGAAAGGCCTGACAGCCACTCATCAGACATGAAGGTTGGAACTGACTAGTAAGACAAGGTAAATTTGGAGATCCCACCAACTCTAAAATTTTCAGGTTTTGGGAGCAAAAAACAATGAGCAATTTCATGGAGCTCCCATAGCTTAAGGGCCAGCTGGAAAGAAACAAAATCAGAAATTCATGACCTGTTTCTTTATTTTGCCTATGTCTCTTTTTTTCTCCTTGTCTTTTTTGAACTCACTCATTTGTTCTTTCATATAGCAGGAACCTTTGACATTTTGCACGGGATAATCTTTTTCTTTTAAGTGTGTATCTGACTCAGCCTTTGCTCCTTCAGCATCATTAGATAGTTTGGGCTCTCTGGAGATTAGCTCTGGCCTGTCACCACAGCAACTACCCAAGCCCTGTGGGCATTCCTGGTAACAGGCATAAGGCATTGAGAGCCAAAGCTTGACTTGTGGTGAGAGGCAGCCCCACGGGGAGCCTGACATGAAACAAGCACTTTGCGTTTGGGGAGGCTTTCTTTAATGATTAGCTGTGTGGGTGGGCCTCACTTTACAAAGCTGGCCAGTCCCTGAAAAGTGTGTGTGTTGAATTTTGATAAATGAAGGAAATCTTAATTTATAAGCAGAAAAGAGAATGACTTTCAACAACCCCTGTGGCGAATTCCCTTCGTAAAATGAAGTCTTCTTTTGTAAAGTGAATCTCTACCCTTGTTGTGACCTGCACTGTTCATTTAGTGCTGAAAGTCTGTAAAGTGGGGCCCATCAGCAGAGGACCCCTGGGGCATGCTTCCCTCTCCACTGCAGGCAGAGAACAGCAGCAGCTCAGCTTGCTTGGGGCAGAGTGGACAGGGTGTAAGGAGGGAGAAGCAGAGTGGGTGTGGGGCCACGATGAGGGGGTCAGGAGGGCGGGCCTTGCCTAGCACGAGCAGTTCTGCTGCAGCAGCGGCGGGGTGTCTGAGAGACGTGTGTTCTTGGAGGCACCCAGCACAGAGGGGTCTGTGTCCAGTGAATCAGACATCTTGTCACAAATGGCATCTACCAGGCGCTCAAAGGCCTGCCTTACACTGATGTTCTCCTTGGCGCTGGCTTCAAAGAAGTCAAACCCTGGGGAGAGAAGAGATATAGGTAAGGATTTTTCCCTTCTCAGCTGGAACTCTTGTTCTCCTGTCCCCAGGACTCTGAATTAATACCGCCTGTGCTTTTTTGTGTGTGTGTGCTATAGGTTTTTTTTTTTTTTGCTATGAGTTGAAATCAGCTTGAAGGCAAAGGGTCTGGTTTTTTGTTTTATGCTCTTGAAGGAGTTACTGGGTGGTGTAAACCATTGCCCATTAGCTCCTAACTGTAAGGTTGGAGGTTTGAGTCCATCCAGAGGTGCCTCAGAAGAAAGGCTTAGTGATCTACTTCCAAAACATCAGCCACTGAAAACTCCATGAAGTCCAGTCCTACTCTGACATACAAAGGGTCACCATGAATTGGAATTGACTCCACAGCAACTGGTTTGGTTATGGTTGTGGTACAAGGAGGCCTAATTCCACGGATAGCAGAATGCACTTCCAGGAGATGGTACTGGGCAGGGGTTACTCCCACTGGTTTTAGAGTCAGACAGATCCTGGCTCTACCACTGATTAGCTGTGTAACTCTGGGCAAGTCAAGGATACAGGGTTACTTACTCTGAGTCAATTCCCTGGTTTGTAAATAGGGATAATCTTTCCTACCTCATACAGTTATTTCAAGGGTTAAGCAAGATGATGTATGTACAAGGACCTATCAATGGCACAGAGAGGGGTCATTAGGTGTTTCCTGAAAGAGTGAATATGTAAATAGGTGTGCACAGCACTGCACAGTTTCCAAAGCATTTATCACACCCGTTATCTCATCTGATCCTCATGTCACCCCTGGGGGAAAGGGTATTTAGCAGGACCCTCTCCATTTCACAAATGCAGACACTGTGGCTTAGACAAGTAAGCCAGCTTGCCCAAGATAAGTAGAGGCCCTGATATGAGAAGCCCAGGCTTTGGCCTTTTAGACAACTAGGGCTTTTTCTCCTCTTTCCCCTGCCACTCACTCATCCCAGCCTGGCCAGCTCTAGTCTGGGCTCTGGGAGGCACCCCAAGATCCATACTGAATAAGTGAAGCTTCATTTGCTCTTCCCACCCATAGACACACTGGCTTATCTTCACTCAGAAGGGTTCTTCCTCCCTGAATTCCACTGAAATTGCCCTATATCTTTCCTTCCCCCCACAAACCCAACAAAAGGTCTAGGGTGTGAGATTTGCTTGCCTATGTTGTACCTTGAGATCCCTAATGACACTTTCTATGACAATGAACAGAACTTGGAGACACAAGCAAAGGCCCTCCAGATTCAGAGCAGGTTGTTTCACACCTGAGGATTCTTACCCAGGTGGTGGCAGCCCTTACAAGTACAAGCTGCCCTCTCCATCACCCCCGGCCCAGCCTACTCCCTCCTGAGTAGTTCCTTCACCTTCCTCTTGCTCTTCCTTCAACCCCTTTATTTCTCCTCAAAACTCCTATCTCTTCTCTTTTGTTTGTTTGGCCCCTTCTTTTTCCCTTATGTTCCCCTCATACTTTCTCCTTGGGGTCCCTAATATTTATTAAGGACCTAAACCAAAAAAAAAAAAAAAAAAAAAAAACCTGTTGCCTTCAAGTCGATTCTGACTCAGAGTGACCCTAAAGAACAGAGTAGAACTGCCCCATAGAGCTTCCAAGGAGAGCCTAGTGGATTTGAACTGCCAACCTTTTGGTTAGCAGCCATAGCTCTTAACCATTATGCCACTAGGGTTTCCTATTAAGCACCTACTATATGCCAAACAAGGGGGCCCTGGTGGTGCAGTGGTTAAGCATTCATTTGCTAACCAAAAGGTCAGCAGTTTGAATCCACCAGATGCTCCTTGGGAACCCTATGGGGCAGTTCTACTCTGTCCTATAGGGTTGCTATGAGTCAGAATCAACTCCATGGCAACGGGGTTTTTTGTTTGTTTGTTTGTTTTCTTGGTATATGCCAGACATTGTGCTAGGAGCTTTACAAATGTCATCTTACTCAACCCACACAACAGCCTGGTGGGTAAATATTATTATCTTTAATTCATAAACAAGGAAATGAATGCTCTGAGAGATTAAGTACCTCACACAAGGTCACATGGCTGATTAGTGGGAATTGGTTCAGACTTAGGTTTGGCTGGCTCTAAAGTCCATACACAGTCCTGCCTCCCATTTCTTCCTCTTTTTCCCTTTCACTTCACATTTTTTCCTGGTCATATCTTTTTCTTCCTTTACAAGTCTCTTTGGTCTTCTTTCCTTTTATCTGACTACCACAGTGTCTGAGTCTGGGCAAGTCACTTTGCCTTTCTGAATCACTTAACCTCTCTGAGTCTCAGACTCTTCATTTGTCAAACAGGAATAATAATAGTGTCTTCCCCCTGAGAGCAGTTGGAAGGATTGAGTGAGATGGATAAATTGCTGGACAAGTTGTCTGTTAGAATGAGAGTTTCTTTCTGCTCTTCTTTCTTCTTGCTCCTCCCACCTCCTCTTCATCTCTTTCTCCCTCTTTTAGCATCTTCTCCCACAAAGGAGGTGCTCTCTTTCCTCCTCCCTCCTGTCTTCCCTATTATGCTATTGTCCACAGAGAGGGCTGAAGTCCCAGTGTAAAAACCGAGGCTTCTTTTTCCCCAGCCCTCCCAGCTTGAAGGCACTCCCAGCTCCTGCCAGCCCATCTCCAGTTGACAGCCTCTCCTGGGGCCCATTTCTGGCCTGAGAAATGCAAGCTACAGAAGTGTCTGCAAATTGCAGACATGTAAAAAAAAAAAAAAAAAATTAAAGAAGGAAAAGGCGGCTGCTGGCTCATTATCCTCAGACTATAGGAACCCAGAGACCTCCCCCCAACCCTAGCATGTAGCTTTTCCTTAATGAATTTCATAAAGGTTGACTGTCCAGCCTAAGACTGGTTTATCTCAAGTGTGGAGTGGGGGGTGGGGATGGGGAGGGCTATTGCTTGGTTAGGAAAAAGGCAAACAGGTAAAAGTGTAAAGAAGTTTAAACCATCTGCTTGGGTGAAGATGAAGATACAGATCAAGGTCAGGAGCACAAATCCCTTCTGAGGAATTGGCACTGGGGGAAGGACATGTCACCCTGTACAGGTAGGGCGGTGGGAAGAGGCCCAGGAGTCAGAAAGTCTGGATTTGAATATAGTCTCTGTCCACTACTAGCTGTGTGACCTTGGGCAAGTTGTCTAATCTCTCTCAGCCTCAATTTCTTCATCTCTAGAATGGAGTGAACATGACCTACCTCATACGGTGGTAATGAGGATTAAATGTGCAAAAGTGTATGACATGATTGGAATGTGGAATACATGGTAGTTCCCTTTCCCTTGTGTTCTTAGTCCATCCTGGGTCCCAGCTTCCTTGCCCTTCCATTTTGGGGATACCCTATTTTTCTTCATCATTCAGGGTCAATCAATAAACCAGGTCTTTATTATTATTATTATTATTTTTGGTTTATTGAACATTGATTTTGTGCCAGGTCTTGTGTTCGGTGCCAAGGACATAGGGAGCACAAATCAAGTTGTGGAGCATAAGAGTATCAATCCTTCACATCTGCACAGTCGTTAACAGTTCACAAATACAATTTTGAAACAACCTTGTGAGAGAGGTGGAGCAAGATAAGGGTTATCGCTTGTATTTTACAAATGAGGAAACTGAGGCTCAGAGATGGGGCATAAGCCAGACTCTATCCCTTATGCCTCCTTGTCTTGCTGTCAGTTGGAACAGTGACATAACAAACTATATAATATTTTAATCTAGGTAGAGCAAACCAGAGGAAGCTTCCTGAAGTTAGTGAGGATGTGAGCCTTTAAGGCCAGGGCTGAGCAAAACTCCTTTTCACCCAAATAACTTCTCATTCTTCAGGACTCACTTTAGACATGGCTTCTTGATTCTCCTCTGTGCTTTCCTCTGCGATAGCACGTGCTACCCTGCATGGAAGAAGTCCATTTGACAGTGAGCTCTCTGAGCAGGGACTATGTCATTCACCTGAGTCTCAGCACCAGTCAGAAGAGTAAGTGCTTGGTGAGTGCTGGTTCAATATAGAGATGAACTAGGAAGGAGGTGGGAGTGAGAATGGAGAGTGTGGTTGAGGGAATGTAGACAGTGGAGTGATGAAAACTCAGCTCAACAAGCATAGCAGACCTTGTTCTAGGCATTGAGGTGAATTCTACCCTTGAAGCACCTACCCTTGAGGAGTTCCTAGTCTAATGTGGGAGACAGATACATAAACAGACATTGTAGTGTCACAATATTATAGTGATAAGTGCTGGGAAAATGGGAAGCCAGGGGATTGCCATAGAAGAGAAGAGGTACCAACCTTGGCCTCCTGAGGGCCAAGGAGACTGCTTGGAGAGGCAGATACCTAAGCAGATGTCAGCTAGACAAAGATGTGATTGTGAATGTGTTTGTGAGCACAAGCATGTATAGCATACCAGGCAGGGGAAATAGCATGAGCAAAGATAAGGGGGCAAAACACAGCCCCCTTGGTATATGCTAGAGGGACCATAGCAGTTTAAAATTGTTAGCGTAAAAAGCTCAAAATGGTGAGAAACGATGCAGTAGATGACCAAACGTGAGAAGCTCCAAAGTTCTGCCAAGGAGGTATCTTCACAGTCATCTCAAATGTGCCTGCAGTATGAGAGCTCAGAGTCAAATAATCACCTCCTCATAGGTCTAACCAGCTCAGGGGTCTCTTCTGCTAGCAAAACAACCCCAAATGCACCCCACCCAATTATTGTCAGACTCCTGGAAGGCTCTTCATCAGTAGGCCCAGACAGTAACCTTTTCCTCAGGTTCGTTAATAAGAAATCTCAGGAGTTGAGAATCTAGTGAAGTCAGGAAGATGACAACCAATTAAGCAGTCTAGCCCCAGTCCCTCCCTCCCTCTAAATGGTCTCAGAACAATGGGATTTCTGCTGACTTTACTGAGGCCCGATTCTTAACTGAATCTGAGATGCCTCCCCCCAAAATGATCGTGTTTATTACCTATCCTGTCCACAGGCAGCTGTCACAGACCCACAGTCTACATCCACAGTGACTGCTTCTGAATTTGACCTCAGAATTCTATTAAGAAACTTGCACCCAGCTAAACTCACCTTCCCTTATCATGACTGCTCCAGAATATTTCACCTCTGCCTCAGCGTTCAAACCCTTTCTCCATCCTCCTCTGATAGCTTCTCATCTTGGTCATTTATCAACCTTCAACTCATACTTCTCAGGTCACTGAAGATTTTGGCCAGGGACTTGCTATTTTCCTCTTCACCTCAGGCTTGCTCTCATTCTCAGGAATTTTGGGTTTCATGTAGACAATCCATCTGATCCCCTAGCCTCTTAATTTCTTGACCATCTCATCTCCAGTGAGCCTCTTTTCCACTTTACTTCAGTTATGCCCCTGTCCTTATAACTTGAGCTGTTTGACTTGAATTTGTGTCACTTGAAACTGAAAGAGGTCTGATTACTGCAATATTCAGTTTCCTAGGATTAACACCCAAGATCCTGCATGGCCTGGCCCCTGTCTACTCCTCAAGCCTCATCTTCCTAGCTCATACTATGCTCCCGAATCATCGATGTGTTCTCACTTTGTGGCTTTGCTCATGTTGTTACTCTCTAATTCCTACTCCTAATCATCTTCAATACTCACCTCTGGAATAACTGACTCCAGAAAGCTTTCCCTGATCTTTCTCTTCCCCATTCCATCCCCAGTACTCAGAACATACAATGTACCCTCTTCTTTTACTTCCATGACACCTTGTACCATTGTTTCAGTCAGATTACAACCAGGAAAGTGGAAGCTATTCTTAGTATTTAAATCAGAAAGAACTGTTTACACAGGTGACAGAAGAGCCGAGAGGTCAAACAGAATAGTGTGGAAACCCAGAGATTAGGAACAACAGAAAACCTATTACTAGAGAAAAAGGAAGTTGACATCGTGGGAGCAGGAGTCATGAAAGAGAAGCAGCCAAGGTGAGGTGGGGTTTCTCCCTTTGCCCCACTTCCAGTTACTTGCCAGTGCCTTCTCTTGGCTGAACCCAGCCAGAAGTCACTGTCACGGGAGCCTGGGAAACACAGTCTGCAAAGGTCAATCCTCCAGAGGGGGTTGCAGGAGAAAGACAGAGCAGAAAGGGTGGAGAAAGATGACAAACAGGCTAGGGACTGGCACAGTTATCTACCCAAAGAATGTTGAAACTATCTCTTTACTATTTTGTTTCCCTGATCAATGAGCTTCTTGAGGGAGGGAACCCATTCACCTGTCCCCAGTGTCTACCCTGTGTTCAGTAAGTGTGAAAGATTATTCACTGCCCTCCCTGTAAGAGGATTTTACATTCTTACTGCCACCGTGACTTGCAATGCCTCCCTGTGGGAGGAGTATATCAATGTCAGCTTTGATCATGTGACTTGCTTTGACCAATGCATGTGGGCAAGAGTGATGCATGACAAGTCTCAATAGAAGCTTTAAAAGTTTTCATGTGGTTTAGCCATCTCAGATTTGATCACAGGGTAAGAAGACAGAGTCACAGCTGACTTGCAATGTGAGCGAGAATTAAACCTTTATTATGTAAGCCCCTGACACGGCTTGTGTGTTACCACAACATAATCTAGAGAAATCTAACATTATGGCTGAGGGTTGAAATTTCTAGAGAAACTATGGCAGAATTTTGGGAAAACATCATCAGATGAAACAATGAGAGCATTAGAATTTTTTCATCTGAAGGATGAGTCTGAGTATTGGACCTGCCACCTACTACTTATATAGCTTGGAGAAAAGTTATATAATCTTAAAGTGAAAATATAAAGACACAGATGTGTGGCAGAGCTCATTGTGTTCAAGAAAACACAAGTGGCCTGGACTCTGCTTCTTCATCTGTAAAATGGAGCTAATGATAATGTCCACCTTCCAAGGAGTGAGGGCAAGGGTCATAAGAGAATTGTTGTGAGTGATAAGTCATCGCACCAAAGTTAGTTCTGATCAGTACCAACTAGCTCCCCGTTTCTTGCAATCAGGCTCAGTGATGCAAGGTGTCTGTAGTTCATTCCAATCCAGAAAAACATTTGTTGAGCACCTACAGTAAGCAAGGCAGTGTACAAGGGTCTGTGGGGTCTGAGTGATGAGTGGAGAATTGTGTGAATTGAAATCATAGAATCAAAGTAGGGTACAGATGAATAGACCTTCCCACTCAGCTGATCCAACCCCCCTGTTTTGAAGAAGGACAATCTGAGACCCAGAGACAGGAAATAAGATGTTCAAGGTCACACGTTAAACCAATGGCAGAAGCAGGATAAATAAAACCCTCCATTTCCTAACTCCTAGTCCAGTGTTTTTCCCCAAAACTGTGCTGGGATAAGTGTATATGTGTTTCAAGACTACATTTTGAATGGGTCTCTCATTCTCTTGTGAGCAGAAGTGCATTTCCCTTTTATTAGCCTCCCTTGGCTCTGATCCCTAAACCAGTCCCATCCCGGTCAAACCCAGGGAAGGGACAAAAAGACCCTTTCTGAGGGGCAGATGGAGGCAGAACCCTAAAATATCTTGCTTCCCAGAATAGGAGTTCCTGAAACTCTTCTCCCCTCCCAAAGATACACCTTCCTCATTGTTCCTATGGTTTCATCCAGGTCCCAGGAACTTTGAGTCTATACACAGCCTGGTGCCCTGCTGCTACTCAAAGCTTTATCAAAGGCTAGTTTCTGGCCTTATCAATAGCTGGGCTGGGTCAGCTTCCCTCAGCTGAATGAAAAGGGAGTTCTCAGGAGCAATCCCATAAAGCTGGGCATGGCACTGCTATTGCCGGCCTGTACACTGCTGACAAATATGCTTAATGCCTCAGATAGCAAGGGGATAAGCACTGGGGTGGGGTAGGGAAGGCTGAGCATACTCTTTCACTATTCTCATATCTGACCTATTCCTGCAAAATTCTTAAGTTGGTCTGCAAGATGATCTGGGCCCTGCCTGCCCCTCCACCCTCATCTCACACTACTCTCCCCTTAATGATTTAGTCCTTGCAACATGCTTTCTTTCTTCTCACCAATGTGCCAAGCTCTACCCACATTAGGATTGTTATAGATTGAATTGTGTCCCCCCAAAATTTGTGTCAACTGGGCTAGGCCATGATTCCCAGTATTGTGTGGTTGTCCACTATTTTGTGATCTGATGGGATTATCCTATTGCTGTAAATCCTACCACTATGATGTTAATGAGGCAGGATTAGAGGCAGTTATGTTAATGAGGCAGGAGTCAATCTACAGGATTAGGCTGTATCTTGAGTCAGTCTCTTTTGAGATATAAAAGAGAGAGGCAAGCACAGAGACAGGGGGACCTCATGCCACCAAGAATGAAGAACCAGGAGGCGAGTGCATTATTTGGACCCATGGCCCCTGCACTGAAAACCTCCTAGACCAGGGGAATATTGATGACAAGGATGTCCCTCCAGGGCCAACAGAGATGGAAAGCCTTCTGGAGCTGGTGCCTGGAATCTCGACTTCTAGCCTCCTAAACTGTCAGAAAATAAACTTCTGTTTGTTAAAGCCATCCACGTGTGGTATTTCTGTTATAGCAGCACTAGATGACTAAGACAAGGACTACTCCTGATGTGGAGCACTCCCCTTCCCTGACTCTTCTCTGCCTGGCTAACTTTCTCTCATCCTTGAGTTCTCAGATTAAGTATTACTTTCTCAAAAGATTTCTAATCTAAAATTAGGTCTCCCTCTTTCACTTTCTTCATAGCACTTATGTACTTTTATTTGTCCATCATTCTTTCCTTTAGGGGACAAGCATTTTAAATAGTTGTGGTGGGACTATCAGTTATAATATTTGTCTCCTCCAGCCACTGGTTTGGGCATGTGACTCATGGGTGGCCAATCATAGTCTTCTCCGAGATTGATATACAGTTGTTGGGAGACAGGAAGGCCTCTTTCTGCATAAGTTGAGAAGATATGAATCTGGAGCTGCCATCATTCATGTTACAAAATCTAGGTACAGAAGGAGGCTAAGGTGATTAGCAAAGCTGAGAAATAGAGAGTGAGACTGAGTCCTGGGTTTAGTGGACTTCTCAGTTACACGAGCTAAGAAATTCTTTTTCTTATTAAAGCTAATTTGATTTCTTTTTTTTTACCCCTTGCAATAGCAAGAGTCCTAACTCAGGTAGAAAATTTTAACAGTTTTGTTGAGATATAATTCATATAGCATACAACTCACTCATTTATACAATTTATGATTATATATTTATTTGTATAATTATTTGTTTAATGTCTCTCTCCCCGTTAGTTCCATGACAGTAAGGATCACAGCTGTTTTGCTCACCATTATATCCTAAGTGCCAGGATAGAACCTGGCTCAGAGCATATGTTCAATAAATATTTTTCAATGGACAAGCGAGCAAATATATCAAGAAATTTTGTAAGATAGAGATGGGTTACCTTGACCTGCCCAAATCTGATCAATTCATTAAGGCCCTCTTCAAGCGCTTCCCTAAACCCTAAGAATTAACCTCACTTTCATCTGTGCTCGTACAGAAATTTAGTGGCATCTACACTGATCCTGGTGGCGTAGTGGTTAAGTGCTATAGCTGCTAACCAAGAGGTCAGCAGTTCGAATCCGCCAGGCGCTCCTTGAAAACTCTATGGGGCAGTTCTACTCTGTCCTATGGGGTCGCTATGAGTTGGAATCGACTCAACGGCAGTGGGTTTGGTTTTTGGTTTTTATACTGATGCCGTAGGTCCCTAGTGGCACAAATGGTTTGCGCTTGACTACAAAGTGAAAGGTCAGTGGTTCAAGCCCACCAACTGTTCCTCGGGAGAAAAGACCTGGTGATCTGCTCCCATAAAGATTACAGCCGAGGAAATGCCATGGGGTAGTTCTACTCTGTCATATAGGATTGCTGTGAGTCAGAATTGACTTGATGGCACAAAACAACAACAACATGAACAAAAAGGTCGGCAGTTTGAACTCATCCAGTAGCACTGTGGCAGAAAGGCCTTGTAATTCTGCTTCCATAAAAATATAGCCAAAAAACCCCTGTAGAGTTCAGTTCTTCTTTGTAACATGTGGGGTCACCATGAGTCGAAATATCGTCTCCATCACTTCCTAGCCGTGCAAACTTGAGCAGGTTATTTAACCTCTCTGAACCTAATTGTTCAGAGTATAGGACACGCCCTGTAGTATCTACCTCGAAGAGTTGTAGTGAGAATTAAATGAGAGAAATAATGCAAAGCATTTCACATAATGCCTGGCTCAATATATGTCAGCTATTTTGTTTATCATTACTACCATAGTTGTGTGGTAAAGTTAAGTGATTAGGAGCGTAGATTCTGGAGCCAGACTATCTGGGCTCAAATCCTGACTCTACCTATTAATCGCTGGTAACCTTGAACAAGTGACTCAGCTTTTCTGTGCTTCAGCTTTCTCATCTGTAAAAACAAAACAAAACCCGGAGATAAGAAAAGTACATATCTCAGAGGGTTGCTAGGTGGATTACATTAAACGAATAATACTTTAAAACACTTAGAATAGTGCCTGGCACATGGTAAGCATCTAATAAATGTTTAACCAACCTTTTTTAAACTTAGTCTTGTTTGATTATAAGGACTTGACATGCTGGTAAGGAGGAGCCCTGGTGCTGCAGTGGTTAAGCGCTCAGCTGCTAACTAAAAGGTCACCAGTTCAAACCTACCAGCCGCTCCGTGGGAGAAAGATGTGGCAGTCTACTTCCACAGAGATTACAGCCTTGGGAACCTTATGGGGCAGTTCTCTTCTTGTCCCGTAGGGTCACTATGAGTCAGAATCAACTCAATGGCAATGGGTTTTGGCATGCTGGTTATACTATTTTTAAATACACAGCAAAATAAATACATAATTATCTTTAAAGATGCTACTATGGTATCTAAAATTGTCTTGCACCCTTTTAGTAGTATGAATCTCTGTCTTTGAGACTTGTAGTGGGAAACGCTACCCAGCGATTTATGATTCCCTGAATACACTCTGTCCTATAGAGTCACTATGAGTCACAATCGACTTGACAGCAACAGGCTTGGTTTTTTGGTTTGGAACACACAGTGCTGTTCCATGCCTTTGCCAGTGTTAGCCACCCTGCCTGGAATGTCCTTGGCTCTCTGCATCACTCAGTTGCTCCTACTTGTCTTCAAGCCTCAGCTTGGGTATCATCACTTCTGATTCCACTGAACTACGTGCTCCTCTGTGCTCCCACAACCCCAGCACATCACTCATTAGTCGGGATACCACTGCTTGTGTCTGCTGCCTCATCGGATCAAGCTTCTTCAGACCAGGGACAGACGATATCCTATTTTGCAGCATAGTACCTGGCATAAAGTAGGTATTCAGGAAGCCATAATTGGACTAAAATAAAATGAAGTAGCCCAATACTTGGCATAATAAAAATTTAATCAAAACAAAAATTTTAAGTGCCTACTTAGTGCCAGGCCATATGCAATGGCAGTGTGGATACAAAGATAAATGACTCACTTCCTGTCCTCAATGAGCTTTCAAGAGACAGACAAGTAATCAAGTGCACTCATGTGTGATGGATGCTGTGACTGGTGCATGTAGAAAAAAGTGTTGTGGGGGTTGGGAAATGCTTCGTAGAAGACTGAAGCTTGAGCTGTTTTGAAAGCTGAGTGATGGTTCGCCGGCTTGATGAGGGTAAGGGATGGGGAGTAGGAGAGAGCAGTCCAGAGAGATGGGGCATAGTCAATGCTGAGAGGTCTCCCTGGGCGTGATGGGTCAAGGGCATAGAGAGATACCCTGAGGTATCATAAGTGTGGGCTTCAGTACAAGTTTACTGTTCTGTGGTCCATGGCAATGGATGGAGGCACTGTCTAGACCCTGAGAACCTCAAAGATGAGACAAGAATAGCAAGACCCAAGATGAACTGTCCTGTATACTAAGCACTTACAGTTTTCTAATTTCTATTCCAGGCCACCCACCCTAATACTTTAGGGTGTGTCATGGATGGAATCGTGTCCCCCTAAAATATCTGTCAACTTGGCTAGGTAATGATTTTCTTGTATGATCCTATGATTGTCTACCATTTTATCATCTAATGTGATTTCCCTATGTGTTGTAAATTCCATCACTATGATGTAATAAGGTGGATAGTGGCCGTTATGTTGACGAGGTCTACAAGATTAGATACTGTCTTAAGCCAATCTCTTTTCAGATATAAAAGAGAGAAGAGAGCAGAGAGACATGGGGACCTCATACCACCAAGAAAGCAGCTCTGGAAGCAGAGCATGTCCTTTGAATCTGAGGTTCCTGCACTGAGATGCTCCCAGACCAAGGGAAGACTGATGACAAGGACCTTCCTCCAGAGCCGACAGAGAGAGAAAGTCTTCCCCTGGAGCTAGCGCCCTAAATTTGGACTTCTAGCTACTAGACTGTGAGAGAATAAACTTCTCTTCCTTAAAGCCATCTGCCTGTGGTATTTCTGTTATAGCAGCGCTAGATGACTAAGACAGGGTGGGTGAAAGAAGTAATCAGACATCCCCCACCCGTGTACTCAGAATACACATAATACAAATATGTACAACACAATTCACATTCATACATTATATAGTTTGCTAACAAAAAAAAAAAAAAAAAAAAAACCCATTGCCACTGAGTCAATTCCAACCTTATAACCCCAAATATCTGTATTTCATACTTAGGGAGATTGAAATCTACACAGTCTATCCATTGTTCCAGAGGAATAGATTTCGAACTTTGTATAGCCGTGAGGGCATTGGTGGTTCGGTGGTAGACTTCTTGCCTTCGGCACGGGAGACCCAGGTTCTATACCTGGCCAATGTATCTCATACACAGCCACCACCCATCTGCCAGTGGAGGCTTGAGGGTTGCTATGATGCTGAACAGATTTCAGCAGAGCTTCCAAACTGAGACAGACTAAGAAGAAAGTCTTGGTGATCTATTTCGAAAAATCAGCTAACGAAAACCCTCTAGATCACAATCGTCCTATCCCCAACTGATCAAGGGAATAGCGCAGGACTGAGCAGTGCTTGTTCCATTGTGCACAGGGTCCCCATGAGTTGGGGCCAGCTTGATGGCAGCTAAAACAAAAACAAGATAGCCAGGGAACTCTGTCTCTACGGTAATCTTACATTGAACTCCAATATATAAAGCTAATAAAGCCAAAGCTGCTTTTTAAAGAACAGGTTGGTAAGGTCCTGCCGTGGAGCCACTGAGACACATCTGAGGCACCTGGGCTTCCGCTGAGCACAGTAATCAAGATGCTTTAACTCTGGAAAAATCAGCATCACTGAGCGTGTACCTGAGTCACGTTGTTTCATTTCCTCATAAAATTGCTTTTGCTGTGAGTTGTGATTTGGTAAGGAAGCATCATTTTAAATTAAGAGATATTGTAAGAAATAACCTAAAATATTCAGTGCTGGAGTTGTAAAAATGTTTGATATTAAGGACATTCAGCATACAAGGTCTGCTCTACTTTTGCCAATGAAGAGCAGTGCGTCTCTGGACTAATGGGTTTGTTTTTATCTTAAGGACACTCTGGAACATGTAAACTGATTATGTTTCTCTCCTTGCAATGGTTGTTAGGAAGACTGTTATGGATTAAGTTGTGTTCCCCGCAAATATATGTTGTAAATCCTAACACTATTCCTGTGGGTGTGATCCCATTTGGGAAAGGGTTTTCTTTGTAGGTCATATCAGTGTAGGGTGTATCTTAAACCAACCACTTTTGAGATATAAAACAGCAGATTAAGCACAGAAGAAAGCAAACACAAGGAGAAGGCTGACACTATCTCAAGACGTAGAGGCAGACCAATCTACAAGCCCAGGGACTCTAAGGATGGCCGGCTAGAGAAGCTGAGGTAAGAATTTTTTGTCCCCAGGGCAGACAGAGAGAGCCTTCCCCTAAAGCCAGTGCCCTGAATCTGGACTTCTAGCCTCTTAAACTGCGGGAAAATAAATTTCTGTTTATTAAAGCCACCCACTTGGGATATTTCTGTCATAGCAGCATGAAGAAGCTAAGACAAATGTCTAAGTTAATTTTTGGTCCAACTCTTGCAGGTTTCAGGAACTTAGGACATACATCTTTATCTTTCCCCAGCTTCCTATTATTTTCCTCCCACCCTTGCTTTCCCATTGCCCCAATTCCTACTAATTTATTTTTTTCTTGCTGCACTATGTTGGTTTTCGTAAGACACCTCAAATCCTTTGCAGAAGGAGCTGATAAAAAAGAGTTCATAAATTTAAGTTTTACTTACACATTCAATGTAAAAAATATACACACTTCATAAGCAATTACCTAAATTCACAAGTACAAATCCTATATATTTATCATACAAATATAAAACAATACACACAGAGCACATATATACATAGTAATAATCACAATACACCCTTAAGGTCACAAATACAAATACGTACTTGTTCCCTCTGTTTCCCTCCACTCCCATGTGCTTATGTGGGCACACCCACATGCATACACACATGCCATACACATACCAAGCTGTTCTGCAAGGATCTTGCCCTTCTCAGTGGGAACAACCCTCTCTTCTTCCATGTCACACTTGTTCCCCACCAGGATGACCTGTGCATTGTCCCAAGAGTAAGTCTTGATCTGAGTAGCCCTAAAGAAAGAAAGAAAGAGAGAACTGTGTTAATCACACCCTGTGAGGTAAGAAAGGGACCTGTGAAGATTAAAGAAGCTGTTCCCCTCCTCTGGGCTAGCAACACCCAAGTTGTTGCTATTAATCGCCTTTGAGTTGGCTCCAACTCATGGCAATTTTATGTACGACAGAATGAAATGTTGCCCAGTCCTGTGCCGTCTTTGTGAAGATGGCAACACCCAAGTTACTACTAATTAATTCAGCTGAGGACAAACAGACAGATATCTGCCCCTACTAGTTGTCACAGATGCAGACCCTCAAGCCCTGGTTGCACATTTCACCCACCTTCTCGGAGTCATCCTCTAACGTGTCTGCCCATCCCTCTCCTCACTGGGCAGAGAGCTCTTTCTAAAACATACATCTGATCGTGATATACCCCTGCTTAAAAGCCTTTCTGGCTCTCATCTAGCAATGTGATAAAGTCCAGATCCTTCATATAGGTGTTCAAGACCATTTATGTCTTTTGCTTTATCACCCTTTCTTCTACCTCACAAGCCTTCTTACCCATTCGCTGAGTGCTCTCCCATGTCTTATGCCTTTGCCTACACTGGGAAACCCTTCCCCACTCCTAACTCATCCTCCAAGGCCCAGCACTGATCCCACAATTCCTTGAGGGAGGCCTTCTCAAACTTTCCCAGGTCCACTTATCCTCTCCCTCCTCCTCCGTGATTCACGAACCTTCACTGAGGCCTTAGATCATGACTATATGTAGAAACCAAAATGTCAGCTCTGGTTTCCTGCACATAGGATGGTTACAAGACTTAAAAAAAAAAAAACTTCTCTGTACTTTTCAAATTTTTGAGAATGAGCCTGTATTACTTCTATAAATTAGAGGTAAAATTTTAACAGAGAAAAAAACAACAGGGCCCTGTGTTGTAGGGACATCTTTTTGCCGGAGTGAATCTAACTCTGTCCCCAACCACACTTCAGGTACAAGTGATTATTTCCTGTGTTGGACCCCTGCACCTTTAGCAGGGCACCTATTATACTTGGCTGAATTTATCTGTCTCTCCTAGAGTGTAGGGAGAGGGCTATTCTTCTCTAGGATGCCAATGGCCAACACAGAGCCTAGAGCAGAGGAGTCGTCAGTGGAGGATGAATGAACAAACAAGCAAATGGTTAATCCTGAAGCTGATGTTGAATCTGACTCTATCCTGACACTGACACTCAATCTAAGGCAACCCTAACCTCATCTTGGATCTATGGCAGACCCTGCTTCTAAAGCTGGTCCCACCACCAACTCCTCCCCTAGGGTAAGAATCCATTCCCTCAAAGGATAGAATTCACTCAACCATCATTTGTTGTGAACCTTCCAAGAGCCAGACCCTGTGCTGGGCACTGGGGATTAGATGGCACATGGGGGCTAGGCTGGGACTAAGTTTCCCAGAGGTAAAAACTCAAAGGACAGGGTTTGGGAGAGATAGAAACTCAGTCATCAGCCTCAAGAGAGGTAACAGGAGCCAAATCTCCATCTCTCCTCATACTCCTCTTTCTGTCATCTTTCTCCCTCCTCCCACCCTATCCCCTCTCAGCTCCCAGATTAGCAACAAACTCAGGTTATTCTTGGAGAAATCGTCACCAGGTGTTAAAATCACTGTGTTCCTGAGACAGAATGAACAGGGACTGATGGAGAAATTGAAGGGGGTCAAGGCCAACAAGGAATGAGCAGTGTGGAGACACTTCAAGAAACAGCTAATCACCCGAGGGGGTGGGGTAGGTAGAGAAAAGAAATAATGGAGAGGGAGAGAAAACAAGGGGTAGAAGAAGCATGACTGGAGGGAAAAGAGAATAAGAAAGGGAAAAGGAGGAAAAAGAAGAGGAATAGGGGAAGGAAGAAAAAAGAAAAGAAAGAAAGAAAGTAGAGGGGGAAAGTTGTTTTTAAAAGGGAAGGGGGAAAAAGAGGGAGAAGAAGATGACCAAGAGGCAAAAAAGGAGAACACAGACCACCATGAACAACGGACACTTGGATGGCACCCTAGACTGTTGGTTAAAACAAGGGAGTACAGCAGCCAGCGTGCAAGATCGCTCTCAGCTCAAGGCTCCAAGACACCAACCATGCTTCATATAGTCATGAAAACTGCTCCTTGGGAGAGGGGAAGTCCCCAAAGGGTAGATGTTGGGCAAAGGGAGCAAATGTGGTGCTGGGCAGCACTGCTGCTGTGTTCCTGGCCTGCTCATCCTCTCTGATTCCGAAGAATGGCCACAGCATAGATGCTTCACCTTCTCTTCCCCTCATCCTTCCCACTGATTAGGATCACTGAGTCCCAGCCCCTCCCTCTCATGTGTCCTTCCCCTCATACTTCCTTCTCTCTGTGAGTAATGCCCCAGCAAGAAGGATGCAAGTTGTTTCAGAGGTGGTGCTTCTGGGATGCTATGCTGATTTCCACTGCGTATTGAAGCTTTTGAACTTAAATGGTATGTGCTCTTGGTCGCCAGCCCAGACTAAGGATAAACCTTACAGGGAGGTGGTATGTGGACTTGCTGTCCACTGTAGCCAGAATGATCTTCCTAAAATATTAATCTGAACCTGTCAGTTCCCTGTTCAAATGTCATCACCTATGGAATAAAATTCCAACTCCTTACCCTGGCACACAAAATCCTTCACAACCTGTGCCCTGTCTCTCATCTCACCTACCTTCTTGCTTTTGCACATCTGTGTTCCCTTCATGGAACATTCTTACCCATTTGCCCTTCTGGCTAACTCCTACTGATCTTACAACATGCAGCATATGTGTCACCCATGGCAGGATACCTTTTCTGACTCCCCAAGCTGGGTCAGAGACTCTTCCCCTGAGTTCCCACAGCCCTGGTGCCTCTCTTCATCACTGCACCTATCACATGACTTTTTTATTGCCTGCTCACTGAACTGTCTTCTCCCCTCATCTATGAACCCCTTGTGGGCAGGAGCCATGTTTGATTCATCTTGGCTTCCCTAGCACACAGCACAGGGCTGAGCACATGTTAGGTTTTCATAAACAGTTTGATGAATGAATTAATGAATGAGTCTCATACCAGTCTTGGACAGCATTGAAGGACTCCTCATTGGTGATGTCATACATCAGAATGAAGCCCATGGCCCCACGGTAATAGGCTGTGGTGATCGTCCGGTACCTCTCCTGCCCAGCTGTGTCCTGGGAGGGAAAAGGACAGAGTCAGCCTCCTAGGAAGTCAGCTTTGGCTCCTAAAAATCCCCAAGGTAATTAACTACTATTTCAAGGCACACTTAAGAAGCTCCTGTTACGTGTCTTGTATTGTGCTTGATGACTAGAATAAAAAGATCTTTAAAACCTTATAGAAATTAATAAGAAAATAACTGAAATCCTAACAGAAAAATGAGCAAAAGACATGAAAAATTCATAGAAGAAATATAAATGGATAACTATTGTATTAAAAAGTTTTAACCTTACTTTTAATAACAGTTCCCATTATAGGTGAAGATGCAGTGAGATGTGCAACCTCACAACTTGCCTGAGGAAGTAGAACTTGGCTCAACCTTTCTGGAAATCTATTTGGAAGTAATTACCATGAGTGTTAAAAATGTCCATATTTTTCGACCCAGAAATTTTCCTTGAAAAATCTTTCTTAAGAAAATAGGAAATCAGACAAATATCTATGCACAAAAACGTTTGTTACAGATTTAAACAGTGAAAAATTATCATTAATTTACATAACAATAGAATGTTTTTAAAAAGTACAATATGTTTAAATAAAATGTAAATATACATCAACTATAATACATTTTATTTATGTAAGAATATTAATGGCACAGGACAATGTTTGTAAGTGTGATATACTACCAGTTTTGTAAATATATATGTAAAGAAGAAAACTGAAAGAAACTCATCAAATGGTTAATACTCCTATGAAAGACAAGAGTTACTGGGATTTTTATTCTCTTCATGTGTTCTTATATTCTCCACATAAAAGTGTATTGTTGTTGTTGTTTTTGCTGTCGAGTTGGTTCTGAGTCATGGCGACCCCATGCATGCAGAGTAGAGCTGCTCCACAGGGTTTTCAAGACTATGACCTTTCAGAAGCAGATTGCCAGGCCTGTCTTCCGAGGTGCCTCTGTGTGGGTTCAAACCACCATCCTTTCTGCTAGTAGTCAAGTGCTTAACCGTTAGCACCACCCAGGGACTCAAACATGTATTACTTTCATGTAAGAAGAAATAAACATTTTACCAAAAAAAAGAAGACTAAGACAATTCTTGATCTCAAGCAGCTCAGTCTAATTGGAAAGACAAACATGTAAGTAATCAAGCAAAGACAAGGCCAACAGCAAAGTGGTGTTAGAGCACATTGGGTGTTTCACAAACATCCACACAGTGCTTACATGAGGGACCAGCCAATCTTCTCTGTATCGTTACAGTGTTAGAACGTACGATGCTTGAGCACATGTAAAACATTTTGTCAAGCATTATCTCATTTAAGTTTTTAAATCCCTCTTAGGTAGGTCATAATTATTTACATTTACAGTTGAGAATACAGAAATGTAGAGAGGGTAAGTGACTTTCCCAAGGTTACAAAGCTGGCGACTAAAGCTCCGCCCTAAATCCAGGACTTTTACTTCCAAATCCAATGCACACATCACTACACATAAATCAGTAAACGATTTATCCACAAGCGTTTACTGAACACCATCTAAAATGATAATAAAAATAATGAGAAGAGTAATAATTATAACATGCCATTATTTATATATACATTGTACCTGCTATCCTCAAAGAAACACCCTGTGTATATTACTACAGTTGAGGAAACTGAAGTTCAGAGAGGTTGTCCAATAAGTGTCAGAATTGGGATTCAAAATAAGTCTGTCTGACTCTTATACCCATTACACTACCCTGCCTTAACCACAAAGTATACTTTGTGTGATATAAAATAGAATGAGTGCCATCTCTGCCCTCGGGAAGCCTCAGTAGAGTTGTACAGCTGGCTAAGACATACCCGTGAATTTATAATTAGCAATAGGGGGCAATATATCATTATTGCCAGATAAATAGCATGGAAAAAATGTGTCACACTTGTTCAGGTAAGGTACAAACATGGTGATTTGGGGATAGTTAAGGAAGATATCAGAGAAGAGGTTGTGTATCAATCAGCTGGGGTAGGCTGATTTATACAGTAACAAGCAATCCCGAAAATTCAGCAGCTTAAACAACAGGGTTTTATTTTTCACTATGGCTACATATCCGTTAAGGGTTGGCTGGGTACCCTGCTTTTGGTCTTCCTTATTCCAGAATAAAGACCGACAGAGCAGCCACCAGAGGGAAAGGGTGTGTGAGTCATGTGTTGGCTCTTCAAACATCCACTATTCCTATTTCACTGGACAAAGTAAGTTGTATGCCCACACTCAATTTCCAAGGAGCAAGGAAGTACAATCCTATAATAGCCTAGGAGGCGGACCAGAAATGTGTGGTAGACATCATAATGGTTCCCACAGGTAGAGTCTGCACTGACCCCAGGAGCAGCAACTGAAGACATACTTATTGGGCAATATAAGGAGAGTGAGAGGGGCTTTTCTAAAGAAGAGTATTCCAAGCAGGGAAGTGAAGGAAAGGTATTTTGGCAGAAGAAACAGTTTTTGCCAGTGAGTACTCCAGAAGAACTCAAGGAATGGTGGGAAATGAGAAATGGGGAGGTCAGGAAGCTAGAAAGAACTTTGAATGCCATACTATGGAGTTTGGATTTTATCTTTCAGGATTACAGATTTTGAGACAGGGGATTAATAGGATCAGATGTGAGCAGTAGAAAGATCACTCTGGCTGTGACGTGGAGAATGGACCAGAGGGAGAAGAGATGGGAAGCAGGGTGGCTGGTTAAGACAGCCTTACAGTGGTTCAGGTAAGACCCATTAAGGATGTGAACTAGAGAGGTAGCAATGGGGACGGAGTACAAACAGATTCAAGAAGTATTGAAGAGGTGAAATTACAGGGCATGAAGAGGTGAGAAACCAAAGATGATAGTCATGCTTCCGGCAGGGCTCAGCTTCTCCACAACCTCAGCCCTTCAGCTCTGGCCCAGACTTGTACAACCTTACTCAGCAAAACCAAACCTGCATTAACACACCCATCCTTCTTGGAGAGCAAATGAATTACTGTTCCCCATTAGTGAAACAAGGCCTTTGGGGGGGTCTCACCCCCCAAATCAAACAGCTTATTAAAATATTTCTTCTAATCACATACAACATTCTTCCCTAAGACTTCTGGCAAATGCAATTTTCTCCAACTTATGAGTGAATAGAGAAATGAATGAGTGAAGAAGTGAATATCTAACACTGGGAATCTTAGGCATTACGTCAGGCTAGTGAGAGAAGTATTTACTGTCTGCTGTAGCCACAAAAGTTGTGTGTGTGTGTGTACGTGCATACAAGCATCTGCCTATGAAACACTGCAGCAGGTTACAAAACCATTTGATCCACCTCTCCCATGTCCTTGCCTCTGCTTCTTGAGCTCCTGAAAGCCATCTCCACATACACGACTTCTACTAATCTGGCAGGCTCAGTCCCTTCCTATTCTATGCTGTTAGTTGCCATTAAGTCAGCTCCAACTCATGGTGACCCCATGTACAACAGAAGAAAACATTGTTGGTCCGGTACCATCTTCATGACCCTTGCCATGTTTGAGTCCATTGTTGCTGCCATTGTGTAGTGCCTTCTAACATAAGGGGCCCATCTCCCAGCACTATATTGGACAATATTCTGTTGAGATCCATAGGGTTTTCATTAGCTAATTTTCAGAAGTAGATCACCAGGCCTTCCTTTCTAGTCTGTCTTAGTTTGGAAGCTTTGCTGAAACCTGTCCACCAAGGGTGGCCCTGCTGGTATTTGAAATACCAGTAGCATAGCCTCCAGCATTATAGCAACAGACAAGCCACCACAGTACAACAAACTGATGGATGGGCATTTCCTCTCCTGTAGGATTTAGAATTAAGTCACTTTTCCAGACTTGTGGTCTCAGCTACCAGGTCTCAGGTTTTCTCACTCCTCAGTCCCCCACCCCTACCTAGCGACTGACTGGTTCTTTAACAAAGGAGTCCTGTCACCCACAGAAAGAACGTCCAAATGACAACCAACTAATTGGAAATCCTGTTATGGAATCATAAATGGACTTGGACAAGGAGTCAGTCTCATCTCTGTACTACCAGTACCTAGCACAGGGCTGTACACACATAGGAATTCAATCACTGCTTGTTAAATGAAAAGGCTATATAGTTTTGAGCTTAAAAGCGTGGTCTCTGGAGTCAGACTACTGGGTGGGAATCCCTGGTCTACCACTTAATAGCTACTTGACTATGGTTTACCAGTTGATCTTTGAGTCGATTCCAACTCATGTTGACCCCATGTATGTCAGAGAACTGTGCTCCATACGGTTTTCAATGGCTAGTTTTTTAGAAGTAGATTGCCAGGCCTTTATTCCAAGGTGCCTCTGGGTAAATTTGAACTGCCAACCTTTCAGCTAGCAACCAAGAACATTAACCATTTCAACACCCAGGGACTCCTAGGCAGCCTCTCAAATGACTCTCGATGATCCCCCACCTCCTGGTATTCATATTCTTGTATAATCCCTTCCCTTCAGTATGGGCTGGGCCTAGTAATTCATTTATAACAAATACAGTAGAATACATTTCTAACAAACACAGCAAAATACAGTGGAATACAGCAAAAATAATGGGATGTCACTTCTGAGATTAGGTTACAAAAAGCCTTTGGTTTCTGTCACAGGCACGCTCTCTTGCCCCCTCTTTTGCTTGCTCTGTTGGAAGGCCGTAGCCATATTGTGACCTGCCCTATGGAGATGCCCGGAAACCCTGGTGGCCTAATAGTTAAGTGCTACAGCTGCTAACCATAAAGGTCGGCAGTTAGCATCTACCGGGTGCTCCTTGGAAACTCTATGGGACGGTTCTACCCTGTCTTATAGGGTTGCTATGAGTCAGAATCGACTCAATGGCAACGGGTTTGTTTTTTCGTTTGTTTGTTTTGTTTTGGAGATGCCCGTGTGGCAAGGAACTGATGTCTCTAGCCAAAAGCCAGTGAGCAACTGAATCCTGCCAACAACCATATAAGTGAGCTTGGTAGCAGATCCCCTCTGCCCCCACCCCTATCCCTGCCCAGTCAAACCTTGAGATGACTGCAGCCCTGGCCCACACCTTGATAGTCTGGGGAGACACCCTGAGTCAGAGGACCCAGCTAAGCCATGCCTGAATTCCTGACCCACAGGAAATATGAGATAATAAATGTTTATTCTTTTAAGCCTCTAAGTTATGGGGTGTAATTTTTTATGTAGCAATAGATAACTAGTACAATGACCTTGAGCAATTTACCTTTTTGAGCCCTAGTTTCTTCATCTATAAAATGGGAAATACTGACAGGATCTGCCTCATAGAGTTGTGAAAAGTTATTACATGTAAAATGCTTGAAACAGTTCCAGGTCCACAGTAAGCACCATACAGTCATTGGCCATTATTTTTTACTTCCAGAGTCAGCCCTAGGAAGAAGGCCAGCTCCCCAAGGTCTGTTGAGGATCAGTTGAGCCAGCCTTGGTCTGACTCCAAACTCTGCCACTCATCAGCCGTGTATTTGGACAGCTTAGTTATTTCACCTCTCTGAGGCTCAGTCTCTTCACCTCTGGAATAGAAATAATAATGCCGGTTTTTTGCTGAACAGAATTTCAAACTCTCATGGAACTAGACTTTCTGGAGCCGCTGAGGCTGGATGAAGCCCTGAAACTATTACCCTGAGATAATCTTTAAACCTTAAACCAAAAACATCCCCTGAAGCCTTCTTTAAACCAAACAACAGCTTAGCTTAATTAGTAAGAATGTCTGCCTTGAGGCTTGTGCTCTTTTCAAGAATATCTATATGGGATCAAATTGACAACAGGCACTTGAAGGTTAGATAGGAAGCTCAGGGAGTAATGAGTTTATGTTAATGGGGGAGGAACAACTCGGAAAAAAGGAGAATTAAAATGGTTGCCCACCTCGAAGAATGTAATCAATGTCACTGAATTTACATGCAGAAATTGTTGAATTGGTGTACATTCTGCTGTGTATATTTTCAACAACAAAAATAAGCAACAAATAATTTTTTTTAATTCTGATTTTTATAATTAAATAAAAATGTATTTTAAATGCCTGGCTCATAACAGATGCTCAAAAATAGGAATATTTCTCATTGTTATTACTTTTCTAAGCCTTAGTTTCCTCGTATGTGAAGTGGTGTTAATAACACCAACCTTGAAGAGGTTTTGGGAGGATTAGAGATAACATATGGGTAGAGCCTGGCAGAGTGCCCGGCACATGGTAGGTACTCAACAATGTTTATGGTTGCTGCTATTTCTGTTGATATTGTTGGTACTGTTATTTCACTTAGAGAAAAGCAAGGTTGGAAACAACAGTTCAGCTCTTGCTATGGAAAGCAGCCCAGAGAATCCCTCCTCAGCCTCCCTCTCTATATATCTTTTATTTTTAAAAATCACATTGACAAACATTGATCCCCTCCTGCTGATGAGAGTCAGAAATAGAACTCGAGAGGAGACAGGAAGGAGGAGAAAGAGGCATGACTCACTGGCCACTTAAAGGAGGAGCCCATGTCATCAAGGGCAATCAATTCATTTCTAAGCAACAGACATCCAGTGAGCTCTTTTAAGGGCAAAGCATTACGCAGAGAGTAGACTCTACAGTGAGTAAGTCACTGCCCTGATCTCCAGCAGCCCTGTCAGGGGGGCAATCAGACACATGGGCACCTACTACATGCCAGGTCCTTTGATAAGTGCTTTATGTATGGGGAAACCCTGGTGCCATGGTGGTTAAGAGCTATGGCTGCTAACCAAAAGGTTGGCAATTCGAATCTACCAGGCACTCCTTAGAAACCCTATGGGGCAGTTCTACTCTGTCCTATGGGGTCACTATGAGTCAGACTCGACCAATGGTGTGGGTTTGGTTTGGTTTTATATATGGGATCTCATTTACTATTTATAGTAACAAAATGAAATTGCTAGCTGAACACTTATGTGTCAGGCATTATGCTAAGCACTTTTCTTATTTAATTTTCAAAACAGCTTTCTGTAGTATTATCTCGATTGACAGATGAGGAAAAGGTAAATAACTTGCCTAAAATCTTACAGCAAGTTCATGGCAGACTGAGATTCAGACCTGGCTCTGTCTGATTCCAAAGCCTATGCTCTTTCCAGGACACCCTTGACTCTACGTTATTTCTCCTAATTTTTACATGTCTTAACTATTATATCAGCACGAAGCAAGACAAGCTTGAGTCCTCGTTTTATATATGAATTAAAGTGAGGGTCACAGAGGTTAAATAAATTGCTAGAATTACAAGCTGTAATGTGGCAGAGCTAGAATTCAAATCCTATCTGTTGACCAAAGTCTGCATACTTTCAATTTAGCCTACAGCCCAACCAGACTGTCTATTCTTCACCCCCCTTTCCTCGTCCCCACCCAAGGACAGAACCCTGCCCCCTCTGCAGGCTCCCAGACAGGATGTCCTCCAACCATGTCTAGAGACTGCTAGCAGCCAACCATCTTACCTGCATCAGAGGGTAGGGCCAGAAATCACCCACAAGACTTAAATAAAATCACATTTAAGTATCTGGTACAGAGGAGGTGCTCAGCCAATATTAATTACCCTTCTCTATCTTCCATCCAATCATTAATCCAACACAGACCCTTCATTTCCTTCTGGAGTTTCCTCATGATTGCCCATGCATACCACATTCCTTCATTCATCCGTGCTATTCTCTCTTCCAGGTATGCCCTCTCCCAGCTCCTTCACTTGTTTTGACCAGCAAATTGTTGAATTTTAAAGATCAAAGGAAACCTTAGAAGTCATTCATTCCAACCTCTCACTCACAATAGAATTCCTTCTGCAATATACTGCAGTATTGTTGAGCATTTCCAATGTTGGGTGCCCACCACCTCACAAGGCAGTCACTCCACTGATGGACAGCTCTGATTATTAGAACATTTCTTCCTTCTGTTGAGCTGAAATCTGCATGCAGTAGTTTCTAGACAGCAATTTAATTCTGTTCTCTGGAGACACAAAGAATAAATTTAATTCTTCACTCACGTGGCAGTCCTCTAAATATTTAAATCCTTATATTTGTTTAACTCTTGAGGTTTACAAAGTTTTGTCTTATTGTCTCAGTTAATTCCTAGAGTAACCCTGTGAGAGAAGTACTAATATGTCCACTCCACAAGAGGGACAACTGAGGCATGAAGAGGTGAAGGATGGTGAGTTATGAAATGGAGCTTAAGTAAAACCAAGAGTCTCTGTCTCCAAGAGACCAGTGCTCTTTTCAAAAGACTACATCTCTAGGTACGTTAGATCACCTGTCCCAGGGACTTTGACAGTTCGTATGACGACCAAACAGTGAAGGAAACTAGAAACCCTATCATGGGAAGAACAACTGAAAGAAGGAGGGTGTTTATCCCTGGGGGGAATAGTACTGCTATTGACACTGCCCCTGCCCCATATGCCAGGTGCTGTGCCAGGCACTGGAGATACAATATTAAGCAAAAGCAGATGTCCTATTCTTGTACTGCTATCTTCAAACATCTAAAGTGCCTAAAGGGTTTTTCTTTTCATTTTTTCCTTTCAAATCTTCACTGGGCACTGATTCTGTGCCAAGCTTTGACTAGGCCCTAAAGATAAACAGATGAATAAGCTATGGTCTACAGTGTCTGAACTCAATAAAATAAACATGTATTGCATATGGGAGTTCTGAAGCAGGAGAGATCCATTTTCCATGGAACTTTCTAGTGGCTTTCCTTAAGGCAGCACTCTTCTTCCTTCAGATCTCAGCCCAGCAGAGAAGCATCCCTTACCATCCTGGCAAAGTCAAATTTTCCAATTATATACTCCATGTCCTTCTCCTCTGCCATTTTGTATTTATTTGTGTAGTTATTTGATTAAGGTCTGTTTCCCCTTGCCAAACTGCAAGTGCTACAAAAATAAAATGTCTGCTTTTGCTTACTATCGTATCTCCAGCGCCTGGCACAGCACCTGGCACATGCGAGTATGTGTTAGTACATACTTTTTGAAATGATCGATTAATTAGGTACCTGCAACATTTTGGACAGAACACAATGAATGTCAGACGGGTCTTTCTAAAATCCAAATCTCATCATCACCTCTCAGTCTAAATTCCTTTCCTGGCTTCACACAGCCCATGGGATCTAGCCCAAGCTTCTCGGCAAGCATAGAGACCTTTCAGGATCTGGTACAGGTTTCTCTTCTAGTTCCTCCTGTCTCATAGCAGCTGGCACATAAAAAAAACAGTTGCTGGTGAGTTAACTCTGACTCATGGCCACTCTGTGTGTCTAAGTAGAACTGCGCTCCATAGGGCTTTTAATGGCTGATTCTTCAGAAGTAGATTGCCAGGCCTTTCTTCTGAGGTGCCTCTGGGTAGACTGGAACCTCTGTCCTTTCAGTTAGCAGCTGAGCACATTAGCTTTTTGTACCACCCAGGGACTCCACTTGGCACATAGTAGGCACTTAATAAGAATGCTGGTGAAGCTGTCAGACATGGATTGGACTGGACAGTGGGTTGGAGAGGGTTGTTGGTGAGGCGTGAGCTACTTGGTTCAGGTGGACACTTGAGACAATGTTGGCATCTCCTGCCTGGAGGGGAGATGCGAGGGTAGAGGGGCTTTGAAGCTGGCAAAATGGTCACGAAAAGAGAAAGTGGAAGGAGGGAGCGGGCTGTCTCATGGAGGGGAAAGTAATTGGGAGTATGTGGCAAGTTGTGTATGGGTTTTTGTGTGAGACTGACTTGATTTGTAAACTTTCACTTAAAGCACAATAAAAATTTATTTAAAAAAAAAAAAAGAATGCTGGTGAATTCAACTCAAGGGCTGACCATGTACTGAGTAGAAAAAACTCATTTAGAACCTTAGGATTGGTTGGAATGGAGTCTGTGAGATCACACATACCACCTCACTTTCCTGTCTCTTCCCATGTCATAGTCAAAGAGAGGGAGGCCCCAGAGCAGCGACAGAATTTGAGAGGTCACACAACTAGTGAGAGGCTATCCCCATCCCTGCAAACTTCCCTGTTGCATATTCACTCTCTTCGCCTTTCAATTCCTGCCCCTCCAGGGGGCGGGGGGGGGGGGAGGTGAAGGTGAGCATCAGGAAGACAGTCCCAGTTTCCTGGCTGGCTCTCCTGGAGCCCCATCCTCCAACCCACAGCTGCCAGACTCCAAGCTCTGTGTCTGGAAGCAGCTGGGAGCCAAGGCCTTACATGCCATTGTAGCGGGAGGAAACTTGAAGGAGAGAGCAAAAGAGCTTTTCAGGGCAGTTCCCTGGAGCCTGGGAGAAGCCGAAGACTGTGGAGTTGCAGAAGTCGTCCTCTAGAGCTGGCTTGATGTTAACACCCATCTGTCCTCAGCAGTATAGACCACACTATAGGAGCACAGTGGTGGCACAATGGTTAAGCGCTCAGCTGCTAACCTGTAAAGTCAACAATTTAAGTCCACCCAGTGGCTCCGCGGAGGAAAGATCTGGCAATCTGCTTCTATAAAGATTGTTGTGGTTAGGCTCCGTGGAGTTGATTTTGACTCGTAGCGACACCACGGGACAGAGTAGAACTTCCCCATAGGGTTTTCTCAGCTGTAATCTTTACAAGGGTACGTCACTGGGTCTTTCTCCCACAGAGCTGCTGGGTGGGTCTGAATGAGCCATCAACCTTTCCGTTAGCAGTGGAGTGCTTAACCCTCATGCTAACAGGGCTTAGGAAACCCTATGGGACAGTTCTACTCTGTCCTGTAGGGTGGCTATGAGTCAGAATTATCTTGATGGCACACCATAATCACGTAGATCAGTCTAGGAATCCCTTGGTGATGCAAATGGTTCACGTGCTTGGCTGCTAACCCAAAGGCCAGAGGCTCTTGGAAGAAAGTCCTGGTGATCTACATCGGAAGAATCCGCCGTTGAAAACCCTACTGGAGCTCAGTTCTACTCTGACACACGTCGAGATCACTGCGAGCTGGAGTAGACGCCACAGCAATGGGTTAACGGTTAATAGATCACCCTAAAGTTTACAAAGCACTTTTGTTTCTATAATCTCATTGGGTCCTAACAACGATCCTGTAACACAGACTTTTTAGAGCCAGAAGAAATCAATCTTGGAGCTCATCCAGTTCAACCCCTTTATTTTACAAATAGAGAAACTGAAGCCCAGAGAGGTGAAGTGGCTTTCTCAAGATCACACAGCTACTTACTTTTTGGCTGGTCTCAAACTCAAATATTCTGACTCCACATTCAGTGTTCTCTCCAGCACATCATACATTATTGTCACTACTGATTTATGGGTGATAAAGCTGAAGTCCAAGAACACAAGTACTGGTAGGTACTTTAGGGCAGACGACAGGAAAGGGGTCACTAGAATCCAGAACTGAGGATTACAAAGCACTCCCCTGCCCTCTGTAATCTTACCTAATATTTGAGGTTCAGGTCAAAGAGCACCTATTCTGGGAAGCCCTGAGGGACCCAAAATAATTCACCATCCTTCCTTCTGGGCTTCCACAGAAGGTACTTGGGACTTTATTTGAGCAATAACAGAGCACAGAATATTAGAGCTAGAACACATGACCCCTGCCCTCAGAACACTCACAGTCTAGTTGGGAAGTTACCACACCGGTGATAAATTCTATAATAGGTACACAGAAGGCCGGTTCCTTCCTTTTACAGATGAGAAACCAAGGCCCAGAGATATGAGTGCCCTGATTTTTATTTTTGGCATTGGTCTCTCATACAAAGCTCTCAAAACCCCTCACAGATAATTATTAATTTCCACTAAAACATATGCACTGCATTTTACTCCAAGCCGGTCACAGTGTAACCTGACCCTACAAACTCCAGTAAATTTCCATTAGTCCTTAAACTAGCCCAAGCCAGATTGGCCCATCCCACATGTGCAGAGGGGCCAGCTGTGACCAGTAATTGACTCCAACAGAGGACGCAGCAACTGGTGGAATGAATCAGAAGAAAAATCATCACCCAGACCCTACTCCGAAGCAAGAGGTCCAACAAGAAGCACAACACTTTGTTTCCTGGCCTCCTCCTAGAATTTTCCCTCTGCAAAAAAAAAAAAAAAATTTTTTTTAGTATGCCTGTGTGGCCGCCATCTTGGCACCCAAATCACATAGAAGCCCTGCTTCCCCATAGCTTGGGCAGTCGATCTGAGGAACTTCTTCCCAGTTCCTTGCTCTGTGCATTGCAATAAAGTTACTTTCTCAAAGACCAGTGTCCAGATTATTGGCAGGACCAACCTTCCTGGGTTCGGTGACAATAGGACTACATTTCAATGACACTCAGGGTCATCTGGCAACATCTTAGATACTCAATAAATCTTTTTTATATTTTTATTTTATTTTTTGTTGTTGAGAATATACACAGCAGAACATGCACCAATTGAACGGTTTCTACATGTGCAATTCTGTGACACTGATTACATTCTTTGAGTTGTGCAATAAATATTTTTCGAATGAATGGATCATAGCACCTATATCAGGGTTTTGTTTCCACTCCCATCTATATCTTCTCATTTAGACTGTGGGGTAGGGCCTGTGTCTTTCACTTCTGTACCCTTAGTGTCTAGAGTAATGCCTGGTACCTGGCAGGCGTTCCAAAAATATTGAATAAACAAAGGATTGAATGAATGAAAGAAGAGTAGATAGTATGACCTTTCTGTTGCCCTAAACAACAAAGATGACATTCCCCAAATATGCACCCCTCTTCTTGAAACTCCCTCCTTCCCTGGCCTCTGTAAAACCTCACTCTGTCGGTTCTCTCCCTTCATCTCTGCCTGCTCCCTCCTGCTCTGTGTCCTACACTGGCTCCTTGCCCTCCCCTGGACTCTTCACTTCCAAGTTTCATGTAGACATTTCCAACTGTCTGCTGAACATCTCCACTTACTCTAAATCCCTCCAATGTATACACATTTGACTATTAATTATGACCTACTTCATTTGCATTTTCTCCAGCTAATAAGCCCTTATTAGTACCCCGCACAGATCTGGGCACAGAGCAGGTATTTTAAAGAGGTTTGCTGAATGAACCATCATCCATAACACCCCGGTGCTTTGGCATGGACAAATTTAGCACCAGAGTTGCCAAACCATTTCCTCTTCACTCTTTTCGCCTCCAAATTGACATCAGCACCATTCACAGCATTCTGAGAAGTCTCTCTGGGGAATTCACTTAATTTGCCACCTGCTGAACCCTTTATGTGACTCACCCAACTGTCCTTCAAGACAGGAAGAGTTAGCAGGAGAAGTGAGGTGCGAGAGGGCTAGGAGGAAAAAAGAAGCTTGGAACAAGATTACACTTAATACATCCTCAGGATACAGCAAGTAAAAGGAAATGAAGGGGGCCAGGTCTTATACTGAGAAATTGCAGGTGATAAAAATAGGACTCTTCGAAGGGACAATTCACAGGAAACAAATAGTTAATAAATATATGGCTGTTCAGTAAATAATCAGAGAAATGCAATTTGAAATGATGAGATACCACTTCTTACTTATTGGATTAGCTAAAATAAAACTAAAATAATATTGAATCCAGGCAAAAGTGGAGTAGAATAGGAATTTAACTACTGAAAATCAGTCTAAAGACAATAATCTGAAACCTAAGAAAAATTTTACACACAAAGATGATCACTACAATCTTATTCATAACAGCCCCAAACTGGAAACTGGTTAAATGCTCAAACAATGGGGAAAAACTAAGCTTTGAGAAGCCTGAGATTGTGCCTCGTTCTTTTACCACTGTTCAGGGTGACTGACACACTACAGGTACAACAAATATTGCTGAATTAATGAATAGATATGCTACATCCTCCTTGTAGACAATGAAGTCACTGTGAACAGCCTTAAAGATTTTCTAACAGTGTTAAAAATCCACTGCCATCAAGTTGATTCCAACTCATAGCGACCACATAGGGTTTCCAAGGCTGTAGTCTTTACAGAAGCAGACTGCCATATCTTTCTCCCAAAGAGTCCCTGGTGGTTTTGAACTGTCAACCTTTCAGTGAGCAGTCAATGACTTTAACCACTGTGCCACCAGAGCTCCTAACGGTGTTAATTATAATGTTAAGTAAAACAAAGGCAGGGTATAAAATTGAATATATAATATGACCTTAACTATGTTCAAAATTTCATAAAAAAGAAACTGGAAAGAAACCAACCAAAATGTTAACAATACTTTCCTCTTTATGCTTGGCTGTACTTTCAAAATAATTTTTAAATAAGCAAATACTTCATTATTAAAAATGAAGGAAAGCTAAATCAGCCAGGACCAAGATGGAAGTGTAGTAAGACGCTTCTTGTGGTCCCTCTTACAACAAAGACCCGAAAAAAACAAGTGAATCCATTATACATTACAATCTAGGAGCCCTGAACCTCAAAGACAAAGTTGAGGAGTTGGACTGAGCGGCATGGGAAGGGAGAGGTAGTTCAGAAGCAGTGGGGATTTCCCAGACCTGACCTGGCTGGCACCCTGCAGGCTGGATTGGCTGGCATGCATGGGCTGAGGCAAGCAGTAGTGCTCGGGTTGCATTTTTCACACCAGGAGAAACCGAGTGGCAGAGAGTCTGCTCAAGCCTGCGGAACCAGGGGAAAGGAGCGCTAGATCTGAGAAAGTTAAGTGCAAGTGTCTAACCGACCATGTGGGATCAAAAAAAACCCTTCCCTCAGAGTGAGCTTCTTGGCTCAATAGACACATGAGATTATATGAGCAACTCCTGTCTGGAGATGAGATGAGAAGGCAGAGGCGGACAGGAGCTGGCTAAAAGGACATGGGGAATACAGGGTGGAGAGGAGAAATGTGATACCTCATTAGGGGGACAGCAGCTAGGAATACATAGCAAGAAGTGTATAAGTTTTTGTACGAGAGACTAACTTGATTTATAAACTTTCGCTTAAAGCACAATAAATTAAAAAAAAAAAAAAGCTTTCTTTCCTGGGAAGTACCCCTCTCCCATTTACCCACCACCCCCTCACTCTGCTCTGGTCCCAGTCTGGTTTCAGCGATTGCTGCGTCCTCTGGGCCAGAAGGGGGATCTGTCACATGCCCTGAGCTATTCTCCTGACTTTGGAGAGGGAAAAAATTAACATACAAATAACAAACAGGAAAAAATAATTTTCCAGCTCCCCTAAACCAGGACCTTAGAGCAGGTACAGTCCCCTTGCTTATGCACAGACAAAAGGGGTCCATAGACCTTGAATGCCTTTCACCCCTGCCTAGACCCTATGGGCCCATTTCAACAGCGTAGGTCCTCATTAGCATATACTACAGGATACATACCTGAAGCCCATTTTCAACTGCAACAGCTAAGGGGGAGTGGCAGATTCATGACATTTGACACTGCCTTTCCATTAAGCAGGGTCCTTACCTACCCACATCAGAGGCCTGAGGACTGGTGGCTCCACCCACTCCACCTAGCCACCCAAGACAGGGGTCTAAGAATAAGTGGCGCCTCCTAGTCCTTACAGCCAACAACATTCAGCACCCAAAGCCCGGATGCAAAGCCCATCCATCTACATGCTCTAGGGAATAGGGATATGCCTTCTACCCAGGCACTCAGCGGCAGCCATAGTTCCCTACCTTGCTCAGCACATAACCCCCTACTGCTGCCAGACACCTGTGCCTGCCCCAATCACCCCTATGTAGCCCTGCCTCTCTAGGACTGTAGGTGAGAGCCTGTACCACACCCTCGGTAACCAATGACCCAGACACCTGAACTGAATTCACACAAGAAAACTAAAGAGATTCCTGGGCTCACATACCTAGTAGCAGCTCTAACTACCTGGTGACAGGACATGAGAGCTTCAAAGATGCCAATAATCAAACTAGGTCACACAACCAGCCTGTCTAGGCATATCAAAACAAAAGAAGACAAGAAGCTAGGACACAGTAAGCAAACATAAAATAAATAAATATAATAACTTATTGATGGCTCGGAGACAATGGTCAATATCAAATAACATAAAGAGGCAGACCATGATGGCTTCAGCAAGCAGCCAAACAAAGAACCAAGAAATCTTCTGGAGGAAGAGAAAGTCTTGGAATTACTGGCAATAGAATTCAAAAGATTAATATACAGAGCTCTTTAAGAGATCAGGAAGGAGATCAGGCAAAATGCAGACCAAGCCAAGGAACACACAGACAATGCAATAGAGGAATTTAAGAAGGTTGTGCAAGAGCTTAATGACAAATTTAACAGGCCTCAAGAATCCATACAGAGGCAGCAAATAGAAATCCAAAAGATTAACAACAAAATTTCAGAATTAGACATCTCAGTAGAAAGTCATAGGAGCAGAATTAAGGCAATGGAAGTTAGAATTAATGAGATTGAAGGTAAAGCACTTGACACCAATTTCTTTGAGGAAAAATCTGACAAAAAATTAAAAAAAATGAAGAAACCCTAAGAATTATGTGGGACTCTATCAAGAAGAATAACCTATGGAATTGGAGTACCAGAACTGGGAGTCGGGGAGGCGGAGGGAATAACAGAATATACAGAGATTTGTTGAAGATTTGTTGGCAGAAATTTCCTTGCTATTGTGAAAGATAAGAAGATATCTATCCAAGAAGTTCATTGACCCCACACAGGGTAGATGACAAAACAAAGTCATGAAGACATATTATAATCAAACTTGCCAAAACCAAAGATAAAGAGAGAATTTTAAGAGTGGCTAGGGATCAAGGAAAAGTCATCTACAAAGGACAGTCAATAATACTAAGCCCTGACAACTCAGCAGAAACCATGCAGGCAAGAAGGAAATGAGATGACACATATAAAGCTTTGAAGGAAAAAAACTGCCAGCCAAGAATTATATATCCAATAAAACTGTCCCTCAAATACATGGTGAAATTAGGGCATTTCTAGATAAACAGAAGTTAAGGGAATTTGTAAAAACCAAACCAAAATTATAAAAAATACTAGAGTCCTCTGGTTAGAGAATCAATAACATCAGATAACAACCTAAGACTAGAGCACAGGACAGAACAACCAGCTACCAACCCAGATAGGGAAGTTACAAAAATAAATCACACCTAAAACAGTGAAAATAGGAAAAAAGAGACATGAATATGTAAAAGATGACAACATTAAAACAAAAAAGAGGGACTAAATAATGTAGTCATAGAACTTTCATAAAGAGAGGTAGTCAAGGTGATATCAAGAAACAGGTCAGTTTAAACTTAGAAAAATAGAGGTAAATGTTAAGGTAACCACAAGGAAACTAACAGTCCTACACAACTAAATAAAAAACATAAAGACTCAGCAAATACAAAATCAACAACAACAACAAAAGATGAAAAGAAAACACATAAAGAAAAATGACCCAGCACAGAAAATTAAGTGGGACAAGGAAACTGTCAACAACACACACACGCACACAAAAAAAATCAAAATGACAGCACTAAACTCATGCACTGAATGTAAATGGACTAAATGCACCAATAAAGAGATAGAGGGTGGCAGAATAGATTAAAAAAAAAAAAACAACACAATCCGTCTATATGCTGCCTACAAGAGACACACCTTAGACTCAAACTAAAATTCACAGAATGGATAAAAATATACCAAGCAAACAACAATCAAAAAAGAGCAGGAGTAGCAACATTAATCTCTGACAAAATAGACTTTAAAGCAAAATCCACCACAAAGGATAAGGAAGGACACGATACAATGATTAAAGGGTCAATACACCAGGAGGACATAACCATAATAAATACTTATGCACCCAGCGACAGGGCTCCAAAATATGTAAAACGAACTGTAACAGCACTGAAAAGAGAAATAGACTGCTCCACAATAATAGTAGGAGACTTCAACACACCACTTTTGGTGAAGGACAGAACATCCAGAAAGAAGCTCAATAAAGACATGGAAGATCTAAATGCCACAATCAACCAACTTGTTCTCGTAGACATACACAGAACACTCTACCCAGCAGCAGCCAAGTATACTTTCTTTTCCAATGCACATGGAACATTCTCCGGAACAGACCACATATTAGCAAGCCTTAACTGAATCTAAAACATTGAAATATTACTAAGTAACTTTTCTGACCATAAAGCCATAAAAATAGAAATTAATAACAGAAAAAGCAAGGAAAAAAATCAAGTACAGGAAAACTGAACAACACCTCACTCAAGAACTACTGGGTTATAGAAGAAATCAAGGATGGAATAAAGAAATACCCAGAATCAAATGAGAATGAAAACACATCCTACCAGAACATTTGGGACACAAAGTTCAATTTATAGCAATAAATGCACACATCCAAAAAGAAGAAAGGGCCAAAATCAAAGAATTAACCCTACAACTCGAATAAATAGAGAACAGCGAAAGAAGCACTGGGACACCAGACGAAAGGAAATAATAAAAATTAGAGCAGAAATAAATGAAATAGAAAAATAATTGAAAGAGTTAACAAGACCAAAAGCCAGTTCTTTGCAAAGTTCAACAAAATTGATAAGCCATTGGCCGAAGTGACAAAAGAAAAACAGGAGAGGAAGCAAATAACCCAAATAAGAAATGAGAAGGGCGATATCGTAACAGACCCAACTGAAATTAAAAGAAGCATAACAGAATACTATGAAAAATCATACTCTAACAAATTTGAAAACCTAGAGGAAATGGATGAATTTCTGGAAACACACTACTTACCTAAACTAACACAAACCAAGGTAGAAAAACTAAATAAACCTATAACAAAAGAAGAGATTGAAAAGGTAATTTAAAAATTCCCAGCAAAAAAACCCCTGGCCCTGACAGCTTCACTGGAGAATCCTACCAACCTTTCAGAGAAGAGTTAACACCAGCACTACTAGAGATATTTCAGAGTGTAGAAAAGCATGAAATGATCCTGAGCTCATTCTATGAAGCCAGCATAACCCTGATACCAAAACCAGGTAAAGACACCAAAAAAAAAAAAAAAAAAAATCACACACTAATAACCCTCACCAACACAGACGCAAAAATCTTCAACAAAATTCTAGCTAATAGAATTCAGCAACATATAAAAAAATTAATTCACCATAACCAAGTGGGATTCATACCAGGTATGCAGGGATGATTCAACATTAGAAAAATAATCAATGTAATCCATCACATAAATAAAACAACAGATAAGAACCACATGATCTTATCAACAGATGCAGAAAAGGCATTCGACAAAGTCCAACACTCATTCCTGATAAAAACTCTCAGCAAAATGAGAATATAAGGAAAATTCCTCACCATAATAAAGGGCATTTATACAAAGCCAACAGCCAACATCATCCTAAATGGAGAGAGTCTGAAAGCACTCCCCTTGAGAATGGGAACCAGACAAGGATGCCCTTTATCACCAGTCTTATTCAGCATTGTGCTGGAGGTCCTAGCCAGAGCAATTAGGCTAGAAGAAGAAAGAAAGGACATCCAAATTGGTAAGGAAGAAGTGAAAGTATCCATATTTGCAGATGATATGATCTTATACACAGAAAACCCCAAAGAATCCACAGGAAAACTACCTGAGCTAATAGAAAATTTCAGCAAAGTATCAGAATTGAGAACCCAGATGTAAATTCATCCACCTACGAGCAGTTGATATTTGACAAAGGCCCCAAGTCCATTAAATGGGGAAAAGACCATCTCTTTGACAAATGGTGTAGGCATAAGTGGATATCCATCTGCCAAAAAAATGAAACAAGACCCATACTTCGCACCATGTACAAAAACTAACTCAAAATTGATCAAAGACCTAAATATAAAATCTAAAATGACATGGATCATGAAAAAAAAAAAAGAGAGAGAGAGATAATGCTAGGAGTCCTAATATATGGCATAAACAGAATAAAAAATGTAACTAACAATGCACAAACACCAGAAGAGGAACTAGATAACAGAGAACTCCTAAAAATCAAACACACTCATCAAAAGACTTTACCAAAAGAGTAAAAAGACAACCTACAGACTGGGAAAAAATTTTTGACCATGACATATCTGACCAGGGTCTAATTTCTAAAATCTACAAGATACTGGAAAACCTCAACAACAAAAAGACAAATAACCCAATTAAAAAATGGGTAAAGGATATGAACAGGTACTTCACTAAAGAAGACATTCAGGCAGGTAACAGATACATGAGGAAATGCTCATGATCATTAGCCATTAAAGAAATGCAAATCAAAACTACAACGAGATACCATCTCACCCCAACAAGGCTAGCATTAATCCAAAAAACACAAAATAATAAATGTTGGAGAGGTTGTGGAGAGACTGGGACACTTATACCCTGCTGGTGGGAATGTAAAATGGTACAACCACTTTGAAAATCAATTTGATGCTTCCTTAAAAAGCTAGAAATAGAACTACCATATGATCTAGCAATCCTACTCCTTGAAATATATCCTAGAGAAAAAAGAGCCATCACATGAATAGACGTATGCACACCTATGTTCATTGCAGCACTGTTCACAATAGCAAAAAGATGGAAACAATCTAGGTGACCATCAACAGAAGAATGGATAAACAAATTGTGGTATTTGTTTGAAATACTATGCAGGGATAAAGAATAATAATGAATCTGCAAAACATCTCACAACGTGGGTGAATCTGGAAGGCATTATGCTGAGTAAAATTAGTCAGTCGCAAAAGGACAAATATTGTATGAAACCACTATTATAAGAACTCAAGAAAAGGTTTAAACACAGAAGAAAACATTCTTTGGTGGTTACTAGGGTGAGGAGGGGGGGAGAGGGGAATTCACCAAGTAGATAGTAGATAAGAATTTTCTTAAGTGAAGGGAAGGACAACACACAATACAGGGGAAGTCAGCACAACTGGACTAACCCAAAAGCTGAGAAGTTTCCTGAACACAGCCAAACACTTTGAGGGACAGAGTAGTAGGGGCAGGGGTCTAGGGACCATGGTTTCAGAGGACATCTATGTCACCTGCCATAACAAAGTTTATTAAGAAAATGACCTGAATCTCACTTTAGTAAGTGGTGTCTGGGGTCTTAAAAGCTTGCAAGTGGCCATCTAAGATGCATCAGTTGGTTCCAACCCACCTGGAGGAAAGGAGAATGAAAACACCAAAAGACAAAAGGAAAATATTAGCCCAAGAGACAAACCAAAAAAGGGCCACATAAACCAGAGACTCCATCAGCCTGAGACCAGAAGAACTAGATGGTACCTGGTTTCCACCAATGACTGCCCTGACAGGGAACACAATAGAGAGTCCCTGACAGAGGAAAAGTGTGCTGCAGAACTCAAATTCATGTAAAAAGATCAGACTTAATGGTCTGACTGAGACTAGAGTAACCCCTGAAGACATGGCGCCCAGACTCTCTCTTAACCCACAACTAAAACCGTTCCCAAAGCCAACTCTTCAGACAAAGGTATTACTGAACTATAAAACATAAAATAATACTCATGAAGAGTATGCTTCTTAGTTCAAGTAGATACACAAGACTAAATGGCAGCTCCTGACCAGAGGCAGGATGAGAAGACAGAAAGGGATAGGAGCTAGTTGAATGGACACAGAAAACCCGGAGTGGAAAGAAAAAGTGTGCTGTCACATTATAGAGATGGCAACTAGGGTCACTTAACAATATGTGTATAAATTTTTGTATGAGAAAGTAACTTGAGCTATAAACTTCCACCTAAAGCACAATAAGTAAAAAAAGAAAAACTAGCTATTATTATATAGTACAGGGAGAAGGAAATATAGGGAAAACATGGAATGCCAACCAAGAGCTGATAATCGCTGTAGCTGGATGATTGGGTTAAAGTACTATTTATTCTCCTACTTGAATCTATGTTTGAAATTTTCCATAATAAACAGCTAAAAAAAAAAAGAAAAAAATGAGGATGACCGATGCAGCGTGGTACCAGGGGTAAGTACAAGCAGTTCATTTTCAAGGGGATGTAAAATACTGTATTTCATGGATTCTAAGATACTCATTTTTTCACATTTTAGCATCTCCGAAATAACGTTGTATCTTAAAATTGATGGAGCCCTGGTGGCGTAGTGGTTAAGAGCTACAGCTGCTAACCAAAAGGTTGGCAGTTCGAATCCATCTACCACTCCTTGGAAACCCTATGGGGGCAGTTCTACTCTGTTCTTACAGGGTCGCTATGAGTCAGAATCGACTTGATGGCAATGAGTTTTTAACAGGTTACAATTGATAGCACTTTAGATTTTCTGAAACATCATACTTTAAATAATGGGGTGAGGGAGGAAGTAGAAAGTAAGGTTGGAGCTGGGAGGCCTTGCTGCCAGGCCATGGACATTATCCTGAAGTGAATAGGAACCCTCTGATGGGTTTAATGGTGCTCTGCATAGGGTCTGACACCTGGAAGACATCCAGTAAGTATGTGGTAAATGGTGGAGCATTTAAGCACAGGGTCACTGCTGCTTATGCCAAGGGCTGGGTGACACTGACTTTTATGGCAGAAGCATTTGTGGTCTTGCTTTCCCCTCTTTCTTGTCATCTCATGAGTCCCAGTTCTCTCTAGCTCTGCAGGGCAGAAACATTGGGTTGCCTGTTAAAACCATCTTTCTCCTTCTGTGTTACTTCCCTTTTCTCAAAGTAATAAACATTTTACCAGAACCTGAGCCAGCACCATGGCTGATACCAATGTTCAGAGACATGAGGAGTTAACATATACAGGGACTTCTGGGACTCAACTAGAAAGGGAAACTAAGGGCTCTGGATCTCCATCTTGCCCTGGGCTATGCTTTCCCTCTGGTCTCATAGCTGCTTTCTTTCAGGAGTTGGCCCGAGTCACGGTAGCAGACAAGTCCCCTGGGGATCATTTGCATACAGGTGCCAGAGTGTTCTAAAAATAGGATAAACACAGCTCCACAAAGCAAGTGCTTTGAAGTTTATTTACAAGGGAGGGGGGAGAACCATCTGAATCTGAGGAGGGAGAGGGAACCTGTCACTAGCAGCCTGTCAATGGCAAAGGAGCCACATGGCATGGGCTGGGAGTTAGGTGGTCTGGTTTGATTTTAATCCTACCACTAACTTGTTTTATGGGCTTAAGAATACCTCCCACCCCAGAGCCCTAAATTTTCCATCTTTAAAATATGAATATTAGCCTAGATGATTTTTAGGGCCCTTTCAGCTCTGAGGAGTCAGGATAAATAGTAATAACAATTACAATAAAATATAATAATTGGTGATATTAATTAAGTACTTACTAAGTGTCAGGCACTGGCCCAAGTGTTCTTCATGCATTACTTCATCCATTCTGACAACCAGCTCTTTGAGGGTTGGGAAGATGAAGAAACCAGGGCTTCTAGCTGGTTCATTCCAATTCAAAATTGCATTTCTAACAAGTTCCCAAAAACCCAAACTCATTGCCATCAAGTTGATTCCAACTCATGGTGACCTTATAAGGACAGAATAGAATGGCCCCATAGGGTTTCCAAAGAGTGGCTGATGGATTCCAACTGCTGACCTTTTGGTTAACAGCTGTAGGTCAGCATTGTTCTTAACCACTGTGCCACCAGGGCTCCAACAAGTTCCCAGGCAATGCTAATGCTGCTGGTTAGGGACCAATTCTGAGAACCAAGAGTAGAGTCAAAACCAACCAAACCCATAGCCATCAAGTTGATTCCGACTCATAGTCGGAAGAGAGAAGTCTTCACAGAGAAGACTGCCTCATAGGGTTTCCAAGGAGCGACTGATAGATTCAAACTACTGACCTCTTGGTTAGCAGCTGAACTCTTAACCACTGTGCCACCAGGGCTCCGACTAGTAGAGCAGTGGTTCTTAAAATTTATTATATGTAAGAATCACTTGGGGATCTTGTTAAATTGTAGATTCTGATTCAGTATATCTGGGGTGAAAAGGCAAATTCTCAGCAGGGGTTCAAACTGGAATGAACCGATTCGAAGTCCTGGAAGAAACTGAGGCACAAAGGGGTTAAGTACCTTGCCCAGGTTAGCAAATGTTGGAGCTGGGAGTTTAACTCTGTGCTATACTGCCTTCTGGGATGTTAGGGTGTTATGCCTATCCCTGGTTTTCTAACCTAATGGTTTCACTGCCTTAAGCTCATACCACTCCTCCCCATTTTTTCCGGTCTACTCTCCAGGTGCCAAACATTGTGCTTCTCAAAGTCTCAGTGTTCTGCTCATGTTGTTCCTTCTACAGCCTTTTCCCCACCCAAAATGAACCAGCTGGTAATTACCGTTCAGAATTCAGCTCGAATGTTTCCTTTCCTGTGATTCACATTTCCTCCAATACCCACAGGCAGAAGTAATGACTGGCTACCATTTGTTAAGGCTTAGTGTGCCAGGCACTGTGCTAATTGTTACACGGAACTTTTGAGAGAGGTCTCATTGTTATACCCATTTTACAGACGAAGAAACTGAAACTTAGATGTTGAATAGCTTGCCTGAGGTCATACAGCTGATAAAGATCTCACAGGTTTCCTAGCTCCTACTCAACCCGGCCTCCAAAGAAACACTGCGTGAGCTGCCAAGGTATTTGTCTCCTTTACCAGCCTATAACCTCTTCTAGGTCTTTTTTGAATGATTGAATGAACTGCTGGGAGGTAATTTGGAGCAGCATGCCTGGGGAAAAAAAAATCAAGTTAGAGTCAGGATGGGATGGGGAGGAGAAGACTTGTGAAGTCCCTCACTCAAGTATTTCCCTGTGAGCTACATTGGCTAACCAAGAGGTCGGCAGTTCGAATTCACCAGGCACTCCTTGGAAACTCTATGGGGCAGTTCTACTCTGTCATACAGGGTCACTATGAGTCAGAATCGACTCGACAACAACAGGTTTGTTTTGCTTATTTGTTTCTGGTAAAATCCCTTTAGGAACAAGACAAAAAAAAAATTTTTTTTAATTGTGCTGTAAGTGCAAGTTTACAACTCAAGGCAGTTTCTCATACAAAAACTTATACACACACTGTTATGTGACTCTAGTTGCCCTCCCTACAATGTGACAGCACACTCCCTCTCTCCACCCTGTATTTCCCATGTCCATTCAACATCTCCTGTCCCCCTCTGCCTTGTCATCTCGCCTCCAGACAGGAGCTTCCCTCAGAGTCTCATCGTGTCCACTTGAGCTAAGAAGCACACTCCTCGCCAGTATCATTTTATGTCTTATACTCCAGTCTAATCTTTGTCTCAAGAGCTGGCTTCGGGAATAGTTTTAGGTTTAGGCTAACAGAGAGCATGGGGGCCATGACCTCTGGGGTCTCTCCAGTCTCAGTCAGACCATTAAGTCTAGTCTTTTACTAAAATCTGAGTTGTGCATGCCACTTTTCTCCTGCTCCATCAGGGATTCTCTGTTGTGTTCCCTGTCAGGGCAGTCATTGTTGGTAGCCAGGCACCATCTAGTTCTTCTGGTCTCAAGCTGTTGGAGTCTCTGATTTATGTGACCCTTTCAGTCTCTTGGGCTCATGTTTTCCTTGTGTCTTTGGTGTTCAAAAAAATAATAATAATTTTTTTTTTTTTTTGGTGTTCTTCATTTCCCTTTGCTCCAGGTGGGTTGAGACCAATTGATGCATCTTCGTTGGCCACTTGCTAGCTTTTAAGACCCCAGACGCCACCCACCAAAGTGGGATACAGAACGTTTTCTTAAAACACTTTGTTACACCAATTGACCTAGATGTCCCCTGAAACCATGATCCCCAGACCTCTGCCCCTGCTACTCTGCCCCTCGAAATGTTTGGTTGTATTCAGGAAGCTTCTTAGCTTTTGGTTTAGTCCAGTTGTGCTGGCTTCACCTGTATTGTGTGTTGTAAGACAAAAATATTTTTAAAAAAATATCTCTGCACTTTGGTACCCACTTCTGTTCCTATCTTAGGGATAGGATGACCTTTTCCAAGAAGCCTCTTAAAATTACCCTCACTCACATCATTCCCTTAATTTGTGTTCCTTCAACACTTTGTTTATCACAGCCTAAACACAATTGTCATTTAATTAAATATCATAAGCACAGTAGAAGGAATATGGATTTTGAGGTCAATCACATCTGAGTTCAAATTCTAACTCTGCCGCTTCCTGGCATACAACCTTGAACCAGTTATTTGGCTTTCTGAGCTGCAGATTCATTAGCTGCAAAATGGGGTTGATAATAATAGCCTTTTCTGGGTATTGTTGTGAAGGTAAAATGAAATCAATGTGACAGTGCTTTGGCAGCTGTAAAACAAAAAAAAACAAAAACAAAAAAAACCCACAGCTGACAAGTCTATTCCAACTCATAGCGACCCTGCAGGACAGAGTAGAACTGTGCCATTGGGCTTCCGAGGAGTGGCTTGTGGATTCGAACTGCTGACCTTTTGGTTAGCAGCCAAGCTCTCAACCACTGCATCACCAGGGCTCCTTAGCAGCTGTAAAACTCTGTATAAATATTAGTTATATTCATTCAATTTACAACTTGCCCTAAATAACCTGCTGTTCTTTCCTTGGTGCCACACCCAGGACAGGCCTCAGATTCCCAGAGAGCTGGAGGTGCAAGAAAGCACAGGGAGGGAGGAGCCAAGAAAGCAGGGCTGATAACTGCCTTAGCAAACTTGGAGGAAATTGGAGGGCTAATTATGCCTCAGCTGGTAGTAAATTTCCAGGCTAGCCTTTGGGCTCAATCAGTTGACACAGCAACACACCAGAGCAGGACAGTGTCCTCAAGGACATCTTCCTCTCCTCACAAGATGGCACCTTATCTCAGCCTGAGCACAATGCCCAACCTCAGAATCACCTCGATTTTCTCTATGTATCCTTTCTCTTCTCTCTTATCTCCCTTGCCTCTTCCTTCCCAAGACCTAGTTGAGGAAACTGAGGAGATCAGCCAGTTTATGGCACTGTGGGTTCAGCTTGGAGCCCTATTTAAAACAGTCCCTGCAGAAGAGACTGAGCTCCCTAGTTGGATGATTCCAGCACAGCACTTAATTGTTGCTTGTGCTTAGGTATCGCTTATGTGGGGAAACAGTGTGGTCCGGTGGGAAGAGCCCAGTCTTGGGAGTCAGTCATGAAAGCTTGGGTTCAAGTACCACTTGGGTTCAGCTGTGTAACCTCTGGTAAAGTGCAAATGCTTTACCTCTCTGGTCCTCAGTTTCCTCATTTGTAAATGAGGATGACAAGATTTCCGCTCAGGACCAACTGATCTGACTGGACTTTGTGCCCACAATGGCTGTTAGAGGAAAGCAGGCAAGAAAGCGGCATGTCCATTCTGCAGAGAGGCTGACCAGAGGGGAGCCCCAGACCTTCTAGCCAGTGATGGGCAGAACTGATAGGGGAGCTTCCTAGGGAAGCAGGATTGATTTGGGGCCTTGAAGAACTGCTAGCATTTAGATAGGCAAAAAAAAAAAAAAAGGGCCAGAAATTCCAGGTGCAGAGAGCAGAACTGACATTGACTTAGAGAGGTATAAAGCCATAGCCTGAGCATTCACTTCTATTTTGAAAACCTTTATTGAAACATCACTTTTTGTCAAGACCTGTGATGGATGCTGGAGCTGTAGACACAAATTAGATTTGTCTCCTATACTCAGGGATCTTCCAGTCTAGTAGACAGACAAATTCAGACAAGGCAGTCTGGTAAGTATGGAAAAAGGAGCCCTGGTGGTGCAATGGTTAAGCGCTGGGCTGTTAACCAAAAGGTCAGAGGTTTGAACCCACCCAGTGGCTCTTCGAGAGAAAGACCTAGAGATCTGCTCCTGTAAAGATTACAGCCTAAGAGACCCTATGGGGCGGTTCTACTCTCTCCTATAAGTAGCTATGAGTCAGAATTAACTTGACAGCAAACAACAACATATAGGCAAAGTAAAGAAGGGGCCCTTAACCCAGGCTGAGGGGAAGGCATAGAATCAGGAAAAGTTTCCCAGAGGGGGTGCTCCTTGAACTGAGTCTTTAAAGTCAAATGGGAGTTTGCTGGCGGAAAATGGGGATTGTAGGCAGGAGGGTTTTCACTGACCAGTTCTTTTAGAAGTATATTACCAGGTCCTTCTTCCTAGTCTGTCTTAGTCTGGAAGCTGCACTGAAACCTGTCCACCATGGGTGACCCTAACACAGTACAATAAACTGACAGACCAGTGGTCAGACTAAGATGGACTAAGAAGAAGGACCTGGCAATCTACTTCTAAAATAATGAGTCAGTGAAAACCTTATGAACAGCAGCAGAACTTTGGCTGATATAGTGCCAGAAGATAAGCCCCCCAAGTTGGAAGGCACTCAAAATACAACTCCTCAAAGTAGAGTCAACCTTAATGATGTAGATGGAATAAAGCTTTTGAGACCTTCACTTGCTGATGTGGCATGACTCAAGATGAGGAGAAACAGCTGCAAACATCCATTAATAATTGGAATGTATGAAGTATGAATCTAGGAAAATTGGAAGCTGTCAAAAAGAAATGCAATGCTTGGAGATAGATATCCTGGGTATTAGCAAGCTGAAATGAACTGGGGTTGCCCATTTTGAATCAGACAATCATATGGCCTACTATGCTGGGAATAACAGATTGAAGAGGAACAGCATCACATTCATGGTCAAAAAGAACATTTCAAGATCTATCCTGGAGTACAATGCTGTCAGTGATAGGATAATATCCATACACCTACAAGGAAGATCAGTTAATAGGACTATTCAAATTTACATACCAACCACTAATGCCAAAGATAAAGGAATTGAAGATTTTTATCAACTTTTTAGTTTGAAATCGATCAAACATGCAATCCAGATGCATTGATAATTACTGGTGATTGGAATGCAAAAGTTGGAAACAAAGAAAAAGGATCAGTAGTTGGTGATAAAAACAACATCAGAAGAGATTGCATGATAGAATTTTGCAAGATCAATGACTTATTCTCTGCAAACACCTTTTTTCAACAACATAAACCATGACAATACTTGTGAACCTTACTGGATGGAATACACAGAAATAAATTGACTACATCTGTGGAAAGAGATGATGTAAAGGCTCAATATCATCAGTCAGAACAAGACCGGGGTGACTGCAGAACGGACCATCCATAGTTCATATGCAAGTTCAAGCTGAAGCTGAAGAAAATTAAAACATTCACAAGAGCCAAAGTACAACCTTGAGTATATCCCACCTGAATTTAGAGATCATCTCAAGAACAGATTTGACACATTGAACACTAATGACCAAAGATCACACAGGTTGTGGGATGACATCAAGAACATCATACATGAAGAAAGCAAAAGGTCATAAAAAGACAGGAAAGACCAAAATGGATGCCAGAAGAGACTCTGAAACTTGCTCTTGAACAGAGTAGCTAGAACAAAAGGAAGAAATGATGAAGTGAAAGATTGAACAGAAGATTTCAAAGGGTGGCTTGAAAAGACAATGTATATCCACTCCTCACTTACCGAAATAGTTAGGTTCCAAAGACCAGGTTGTTACGCAAAAACCGGCCTTGTACAAAAACGGAGGATGATCATATTGGGTCACAAATATTATGTGGGACACATACGTCTCTCTGAATCTGAGAGGCAGAAAATGTAGGTAGGTGCTATATATCCCACTGATCATTAAAGGGTTACTGCCAGACATACATTGTTAATAAGCAAAATAGTCAGATAGTAGAGTTTTTACTATTGTTGTAAATGCAAAATGTAGTATAACAAGAGAATTGATAAGTGAGGAGTAGGTGTAAAATATTATAATGAAATGTGCAAAGACCTGGAGTTAAAAAACCCAAAGGGAAGCAAGCGCTCAGCATTTCACAAGGTGAAAGAACTAAAGAAAAAATTCAAGCCTTGAGTTGCAATATTGAAGGATTCTATGAGCAAAATAGTGAACGATGCAGGAAGCATCAAAAGGCGATGGAAGCTCACTCCAACAAGGCTAGCATTAATCCAAAAAGCACAAAATAATAAATGTTGGAGAGGCTGTGGAGAGATTGGAACACTTACACACTGCTGGTGGGAATGTAAAATGGTACAACCACTTTGGAAATTGATTTGGCGCTTCCTTAAAAAGTTAGAAATAGAACTACCATATGATCCAGCAATCCCACTCCTTGGAATATATCCTAGAGAAATAAGAGCCTTTACACGAACAGATATATGCACACCCATGTTTATTGAAGCACTGTTTACAATAGCTAAAAGATGGAAGCAACCAAGGTGCCTATCAATGGATGAATGGATAAATAAATTATGGTATATTTGCACAATGGAATACTAACCCAGTGCCGACTCATGGAATACTACGCATCGAATAAGAACAGTGAGGAATCCGTGAAACATTTCATAACATGGAGGAACCTGGAAGGCATTATGCTGAGTGAAATTAGTCAGCTGCAAAAGGACAAATATTGTATAAGACCACTATTATAAGAACTTGAGAAATAGTTTAAACTGAGAAGAAAACATTCCTTCGTGGTTACAAGAGTGGGGAGGGAGGGAGGGTGGGAGAGGGGCATTTCACTAATTAGATAGTAGATAAGAACTTCTTTAGGTGAAGGGAAAGACAGCACACAATACAGGGGGGGGTCAGCACAATTAGACTAAAGCAAAGAAGTTTCCTGAATAAACTGAATGCTTCGAAGGCCAGCGTAGCAGGGGCAGGGGTCTGGGGACCATGGTTTCAGGGGACATCTAAGCCAACTGGCATAATAAAATCTATTAAGAAAACTATTTGCATTCCACTTTGAAGAGTGGCATCTGGGGTCTTAAACACTAGCAAGCAGCCAGCCATCTAAGATGCATCGATTGGTCTCAACCCACCTGGATCAAAGGAGAATGAAGAGCACCAAGGACACAAGGTGATTACAAGCCCAAGAGACAGAAAGAGCCACATGAACCAGTGACTACATCATCCTGAGACCAGAAGAATTAGAAGGTGCCCGGCTACAACCGATGACTACCCTGACAGGGAACACAACAGAGAACACCTGAGGGAGCAGGACAGCAGTGGGATGCAGACCCTGAAATCTCATAAGGGCAGACTTAATGGTCTGATTGAGACTAGAAGGACCCTGGTGGTCATGGCCCCCAGACCTTCCGTTGGCCCAGGACAGGAATCATTCCCGAAGCCAACTCTTCAGACATGGATTGGACTGGACAGTGGGTTGGCGAGGGATGCTGGTGAGGAGTGAGCTTCTTGGATCAGGGGGACACTTGAGACTATGTTGGCATCTCCTGCCTGGAGGGGAGATGAGAGGGTGGAGGGGGTTAGAATCTGGCAAAATGGACACAAAAAGAGAGAGTGGAGGGAGAGAGCAGGCCGTCTCATTAGGGGGAGAGTAATTGGGAGTGTGTAGCAAGTTGTGTGTGGGTTTTTGTGTGAGCAACTGACTTGATTTGTAAACTTTCACTTAAAGCACAAAAAAAAATTATTAAAAAAAAAAAGGCAATGGAAGGAATGCACAGAGTCACTGTACCAAAAGGAATTGACTGATGGTCAACCATTTCAGGAGCTAGCATATGATCAAGAACCGATGATACTGAAAGAAGAAGTCCAAGGTGCACTGAAGGTGTTGGCAAAAAACAAGGCTCCAAGAATTGACAGAATACCAATTGAGATGTTTCAACAAATGGATGCAACACTGGAAGTGCTCTCACTCATTCATGCCAAGAAATTTGGAAGACAGCTACCTGGCCAACTGATTGGAAGAGATCTGTATTTATGCCTATTCCAAAGAAAGGTGATCCAACAGAAATTGGAAAGTATCGAATGATATCATTAACATCACACACAAGTAAAATTTTGCTGAAGATCATTCAAAAATGATTGCAGCAGAACTGCCAGGAATTCAAGCCAGATTCAGAAGAGGGCATGGAACTAGGGATATCATCACTGCTGATGTCAGTTGGATCTTGGTTGAAAGCAGAGAATACCAGAATGATGTTTACCTGTATTTTATTGACCACGCAAAGGTATTTTACTGTGTGGATCATAATAAGTTATGAATAACACTGCGAAGAATGGGAATTCCAGAACACTTAATTGTGCTCATGAGGAACCTGTACTTAGACCAAGAGGCAGTCGTGGTTTAAAATCAGAAAAGTTGTGTGTGAGGGTTGTATCCTTTTACCATACTTATTTGATCTGTATGCTGAGCAAATAATCTGAGAAGCTGGACTATATGAGAAAGAATGCAGCATCAGGATTGGAGGAACAACCTATTATATGCAGATGATGCAACATTGCTTGGTGAAAGCGAAGAGGACTTAAAGCGCATACTAGTGAAGATCAGAGACTATAGTCTTCAGTATAGTTTACACCTCAACATAAGGAAAACCAAACTCCTTAAAACTGGACCAACTAGGAACAACATGATAAATGGGGAAAAGACTGACATTGTCAAGGATTTCATTTTACTTGGTTCCACGATCAACGCTCATGGAAGCTGCAGTCAGGAAATCAAATGACGTATTGCATTGAGCAAATTTGCTGCAAAAGACCTCTTTAAAGGGTTAAAAGGCAAAGATGTCACTTTGAGGACTAAGGTGCACCTGACATGAACCCATGGTATTTTCAATCACCTCATATGCATGTGAAAGCTGGACAATGAATAAGGAAGACTGAAGAAAAATTGATGCATTTGAATTATGGTGTTGGTGAAGAATATTGAATATACCATGGACTGCCAGAAGAATGAACAAATCTGCCTTGGAAGAAGTACAGCCAGAGTGCTCCTTAGAAGAGAGGATGGCAAGACTTTTATCTCATGTACTTTGGACATGTTATCAGGTGAAGATATAATAAGGAGGGGAGGGACAAGTCCCTGGAGAAGGACATCATGCTCGGTAAAGTAGAGGGTCAGTGAAAAAGAGGAAGACCCTCAACAGGATAGATCAACACGCAACAATAGGCTCAAATATAGCAATGATTGTGAGGATGGTGCAGGACTGGGCAGGGTTTTGTTCTGATATACATAAGGTCACTATGAGTCAGAATCAACTTGATGGCACTTAAAATAGCAATAAGGGAGGAGGGAACAACCTGGACAAAACAAGGAGTAAAAAAGTGAATCCTAACTGTAACGGCCAAGAGCAGCCTTAGGAGGCATGACAATTAAATGTAATGGGCATCTTGGATGGGATCCTGAAACAGTTGAAACTAAGGAAATCTGAATAAACTATTAAGTTCAGTTAAAACAATGTATCAATCATTGGTTCATTAATTGTAACATATGTACCATTGTTGTTGTAGTTGTAGGTGCCCTTGAGCAGGTTCCAACTCATGGCGACCCTATGCACAACAGAACGAAACACTGCCCAGTCCTGAGCCCTCCTTACAGTCGTTGTTATGTTTGAGCTCATTGTTGCAGCCACTGTGTCAATCCACCTCGTTGAGGGTCTTCCTCTTTTCCGCTGACCCTGTACTCTGCCAAGCATGATGTCCTTCTCCAGGGACTGATCCCTCCTGACAACATGTCCAAAGTATGTAAGATGCAGTTTCGCCATCATTGCTTCTAAGGAGCATCCTGGCTGTACTTCTTCTAAGACAGGTTTTCACTGGCTAATACTTTTCAGAAGTAGACTGCCAGGTCCTTCTTCCTAGTCTGTCTTAGTCTGGAGGCTCAGCTGAAACCTGTCCTCCATGGTGACCCTGCTGGTATCTGAATACCGGTGGCATAGCTTCCAGCATCACAGCAACACACAAACCCCCACGGTACGACAAACTGACAGACATGTGGCGGATACCTACCATACTAATGTAAAATGGTAAAAATTGGGGCAACTGGGCATGGAATAAATGGGAACTCTCTGTACAATATCCACAATTTTTCTGTAAATCTAAAATGATTCTTAAAAAAAAAGTTTATTTTTAAAATAAAGATGTATCCTGTGTTTGGATTGGGGGTTTAGAGAACAAGTGGGTGGGACATGGACTGCTTGGCAGATGAATGGCCAAAGATAGAGCTGGGAAAGCAGGAAGGGCTTATTCTGAAAGCTGGGAAAAGGAATTTATTATGTATTGATGGGGAGCCCTCACTGGGTTTTATGTAGTGGAGTGAAGGTGATCGGAGAGCAAATGGGAGGGAGAAAGACACAGGGCAGGAGGATCCATTCAGGCTGCTGCTACAGTCTAAGAGGGAAATAACAGGAATCTGAGGTAGGAAAGGGGCAGAGGGGAGGCCAAGCTCACAGTCAGCCCTCAAGAAAGGTTATAGAACAGAACTGAGAAGGAGATGTGTTCAAGAAAAATGTGGGGAGATAGAATTAATAGTTCTTGTGAACAAATGAATGAGTAGGATAAGACCAGAGTGAAATAAAGGAAGTCCCTTAGGTTTTGAGGCGGGGACAGTGGTTGGGGAGTGTAGTGGCCCATTAACCAAGGGAACAAAGACACCCCTTGGACTTGGCCTCTCATCTAGCTCCCCTTTCCTCCACCTCTGCCTCTGGACCTGAGATCAGAGCCTCTGCATCATTAGCACAGAGTTGACAGACTTCACAGAGAATAGTGAGAAGCACAGGAGTTCAGAGAGGATGAGAGTTTCCAGCCGTCACCTGGCAACCCAAGGTGTGGGGCAATGGTGTGGGGGAAGGACGAGTCTGCAGAAGGAAGGGATCATAAATCCTCAGTAGAATGGCCTCCCTCACTCCCACCCCTGCTCTTAGCAACACATCTGGCAGGACCCAGGCAAGCTAGGAAAATCTCCAGCCTTCTGAACAACTGAGCATCTTCATGAGCACTACTTTGCTCTCTGTCCTTTGAAAATGGGGATAAAAGGGCTATGGCTCATACCTAATTTCTCTGCTGATGAAGCCCACCCTGTAAACCCCATGGCTCACAATTTGAGAAGTACTAGTAACAGTATCAGTTGGAAAAGTACGACATAATGAAAGACTAAACCTGACTCTATCATTCACAGTGTGACTTTGGGCAAGTCTATTGAGCACCTAATATGTTACAGGCACCATGCTAGGTCTCATTTGATATTTACTACAATACTAAGAAGTAGGCTTTAACATCATTCCTATTTATCGCTGAGGATACAGAGATTCAGAGACGTTGTTATCTGTCATATTGCTGGGGCCATGTGTTCATTCTCCTTATACCACAGCTGAACTAACTGACCATAAGCCCAATCCCTCCTCTCACCTTGTGCCAGAATGTGCAGCTGCTCCTTACAAACCATTACATTCAGTTCTAGGTCAGCCTGGCACTCAGGGCACTCTGTAATCCATTCATTCATTCAACAAATGCTTAACATGTGCCAGGCACTCTTCTAAGTGTGGGAACATAGCAGTGAACACCACAAAATCCTTGCCCTAATGGAAGAGACCAATATTAAAGAACTAACCAAATAGATCAATATGGAATTATAAATTGTAGTGAAAGGTATAAAGAAAAAGAAGAACGCTATGACAGAAAATAACAGGCTTAGTTTGAGAGCCATGCCTCTCCTGGCACTGCTCCCCCTGCCTGAGTGGTCTCCATACACGTTCCTCTCTAGCTCTCACTCAGTCCTTCAAATCAAGTGTCTTCCATTAAGTCCTCCTTTTAACTCAACTTTCCGCATCTCCTAGTTCTGGCTCTTTGCATTGCTCAGACTACACGTAAAGCACTCCCAGCACTCAGTTGTTTTTGTTAGCTGCTGTGGAGTCACCGTGTCTCACAGCAATGCCACACACAGTGGAATGGAACAAGATGCTGCCCAGTTCTGTGCAATCTGCATGATTGGCGGAGGATCGGACCCGGGCGATCCACAGGGTTTTCGTCAGGTGATTTTTGAAAGCTCCACTGAAAACTGTCCGACATCATAGCAACAGACAAGTGGTAGCTGCACGTCATGTGGATTAGTCAGGAATCGAAGCCAGGCAAGAAATCTACCAGAGTGTGTTTGAAAATTTTAGCTGTGACATTAACTCTCAACCACCTGTGAGGTCCCTGGGGCATCCCTGGGCAGTGGAAAGGGCGGGGAAAGACAGCTGAGTGTGAAAAACACACAAGCTATGGCAGCAGATAGTAACAAGCCCAGCTTTGCCATCTTGGCATGATTTGGGCAAGTACCTTAACTTCTCTGAATCTGAGTTTCCTCATCTGTTCTGGGCAGCAACATTGTGATGATTAGAAGAAAAAAAGTCTGTGTAAAGCACCTGCACAATATGTAGTTGCTGCCCAATAAATTATAATTCTTAATAACATTTACTGAGTGCTTTCTAGGTGCCAAAGTCCTTACCTAGGTGAAGATATAATGAGGAGGGGAGGGGGACAGGGCACAGCGTATACATCGGCTTTGATCAGAGAGAACTTGATTCACACCTGGACTCTGCCACTTACTATTTGTACAAACTTAAGTATGCTTCCTAACTTCTCTGGACCTCAGTTTATTTACCTGTAAAACAGGGTTGGTGTAAGAATTAAAGGAGATGAGAAAAGCACTTAGCACAGGGCTGGGCGTGCTAGCCAGTGACACTGCCATCTCACTCCAACCCTGCGGGTGGCATTATTAGTCCCATTTTACAAGTGAGAATATTTTACACAAATGGTAGCTGCTGTTTTATTGCCATAACAATTATTGAAAGGCAAAAACACAAGGGACTTCAGGCAATCAAAGTAGGAAGAGCACCTCTGCCAGCCTTTGGGCCTCCAACAGCAAGGATCGAGAGGAAGCAAGGCACTTACCCCTCCTCCTACTGCCCCCACACAAACACTGTTTGTCTTGGGGCCATCTGCCTATGTTATAATTGGTTTTGTTGTGCCTTTTATCCCTCTGTTCATATCAGTGATGGCAAGAAGCCCAAAGCCATTCCTCATCACTGGACTCTGATCCCCATACAGCTCTGTGCATCATCTTTTCTAACCCTATCTCTTTCCCTCCCTACTGAAAGCTTTCTTGGGGGCTTCTGAATCTCACAGTTGGTCATCTGCAAAACTCACTGTCCTCAACCTCTTGTCCGAGTGTTTCCTTTATCTCCTTACTGTAATGGAAACCTGGCCTTCCTTATGGACATTGTCGTTGTTGTTAGATGCCATCGAGTAGATTCCAACTCATAGTAACCCTATATACAACAGAACGAAACACTGCCCGGTCCTGTGCCATGCTCACAGTAGTTGTTATGCTTGAGCCCATTGCTGCAGCCACTGTGTCAATCCATCTCATTGAGGGTCTTCCTCTTTTCCACTGATCCTGTACCCTTATAGACATAGCTTCCCCAAAATCCTCCAAACTGGTGGCTGCCTCTTCTCTTACCACCCTTAATCACTGAGCCAGGAGGTGGGGTCGATACTGTTGCTTTCACTGCTACTTCCAGATCATTCTCCTTCCTTCCATCACAAAACAAAACACCTCCAGCTTTGAATCTCCTGTCATAAGATTATGCTGCCTATGTATCTATCCACTGACCATTGAACAGCTCCTGGTTCACTGCCAGTGTTTCCAGTAATACTCCTGGCATTCTTGGTGATTTCAATATCCACATAGACTAGCCTTCCAACAGCCTGGACTCTCATTTCCTTGAACTCCTTCCTCTCCACAGTGGTCTTGACTTCTAATCCCACCTCACTCACTCTCACAGTCACCCCTAAATCTTATCATTATTAATAGTAATTTTAAGTCTACCACTATCAGACCACAGTGGTCTTCCCAGCTCACTCCTAAATTCCCAGCTTCAACAGTCTTCAAATGCTACCATCTTTTTACCGTCTTTCACTCCCCTCATGTCCTTACCTCCCTCCCTACCCAGATTGAATTCTATCGCAAATCATAATAATGGCTTCCCTGCATACACCCTTGACTCTCTTTGCCTTCTATTGCTTTGTCATACTTACCGTGACTTTCATTAAAGCCAACTCTCTGCCTAGTCTATGCCTGTATCCACAGAGCAAAACATGGCTGGAGAAAAACACACAACCTTACTCCAAAATTCATGAACCTCAAAGTCATGGTCACTAATTTCAAGTGGAACCTCAATGCTAATAAGCAATCAAATTATATTTCCCAAATCTTTTCCCTCCCCCACTTCCCTAAACAATGTTCTTCTCTCTCCTCAAATTTCTAACACCTCCTCCTCAGAGGGTGACCTTTCTTCTTACTTCATCAGGAAATTGAATCCAAGAGATCTCCCATCAGCACATGTAGCCCCTAGCTACATCTGTGTCCATCCCTCTGTTTTCTTTCTGGTTAATATGGATGAACGGTCTGTGCTCCTAGCAAGAGAAGTCCCTCTCTGCTTACAATCCCATACCCTCTCACCAACTCAAGGATATTGTCCCAGCAATCATCCTCTCTCTCCTATATCATCAGGTTTTTGTTTTGGTTTATTGGTTGGTCTCTACTGTATTGTTCTACCAGCACACAGATATGTTGGTATTTCTGCCATCTTAAAAAGCAAAACAAAAATTCTTCTGATTCACTTCTTTCTTTACCTTCAGTGACCATCCCATTTGTCTCCTTTTCTTTAGAGCAAAAATCCTTGAAAAATGTCATATACAGTCGGTGTCCCAATGTCTCTTCTCCCACAGACCCGTTATGCCACTAAAATGTCTTGTGTCAAAGTTACCAGTGAGTTCCATGTTGCTAAATCCAGTGGTCTTCTTCTTCATGAATTATCAGCAGCATTTGACACAGTCGATTTATCCTTCCTCTATAAAAAACCTTTCTCTATAAAACTCTCTGTTCACTTGGCTGCCAGGACATCACATTTTTCCTTTTCAGTTGCCCCTTTTCAGTCTCCTTCACTGAATTCCTCCTCATCTTCCCATCATTTTAGTGTTGGAGTGTCTCTGGGCTCGATGATCCTTGGACCTTTTCTTCTTTCTATCTTCACTTCTTCCCTTGTTGATTTTATTTGATCTCATGGCTTTAAATACCATCTATATGTGGATCACTCCCTAAATTTATATCTCCAGCCAGGACCTCTGCCCTGAACTGCAGACTCATATATCCAACTGCATATTCTATATCTTTACTTGTTTGTCTAACAGGCATCTCACACTTAACATACCCAAAATTGAGCCTGCTATTGTCTCCCCAAAGTCTATTCCTCCTATAGCCTTCCTCACCTCAATCAGAGGAAACACCAATCTTTCATTCACTTGGGGCAAACCCTCAGAATCAACCTTGACTCCTCCTCCTCTTTCTTTCTCTACATCCAATTTATCAGCAAATTCTATGAGCAATGTTTCCAACATACGTTTGAATCTGACTATATAGTACCACTGCTACTACCACTCTAGTTCAAGCCACCATGATTCTCAGCCTGGATTACTGCAAATCCTAACTCATTATCCTGCTTCTGCCCTTTGACTCTTTATAATTTATTCTTGAAAAGGAACACCTTTGCCTCAGAGCAATTCTGTTAAATATCAAAATGAAAGCTTTTTGTTTTCCGGGTTTTTTTTTTTTGGAAGTAGATAGTGGTAATAATTGCATAACTTCATGAACATACTAAAACTCACTGAACTGTACACTTTAGAAGAGTGAATTTTATAGTATGTGAATACTTCAGTTTAAAAAATCTAAGTCATTAAATGCAATGTGGCATCCTGGATTGGCTCCTGCAACGCTAAAAGAACATTAGTGAAAAACTAACTAAATCTGAATATGGTCTATGGTTTAGTTAATAATATTATATGAATGTTAATTTCTTAGTTTTGACAAATGTATTGTGATTATGTAAGATGTTAACATTAGAGAAACTGGGTGAGGGATATACAGGAATTTTCTGTACTATTATTGCAACTTTTCTATGGATTTAGAATTATCCAAAAATAAAAAGGTTACTTAAAAAAAAAAAAAACATAAGTCAACACTGGAAACTACAAAACATTGCTGAAGGAAATTGAAGAAGACTTAAATAAATGGAAAGATATCCCATGTTTATGGATTGGAATATTTAATGCTGTTAAGATGGCACTACTCTGCAAAGCAATCTACATGTTTAATGCAATCCCAGTCAAAATGCTAGTGTTTTTGTCGTTGCTCTTTGCAGAAATGGAAGACCAGATCCCAAAAGTCATATGGAATTTCAAGGGACCCTGAATGGCCAAAACAATCTTGAAAAAGAATAACAAAGCTACAGTAATCAAACCAGTGTGGTACTGGCATAAAATGAGATATATAGATCAATGGAATAGAACTGAGAGTCCAGAAATAAAACCACACTTCTATAGTCAATTTATTTTTGACAAGGGTGCTAATTCAATAGGGGAACAAATGGCTTCTTCAACAAATGGTTCTGAGACAACTGAGTATTCACATGCAAAAGAATGAAGTTAGACCTTTATCTTAAACTATATGTATATAAAAAAATTAACTCAAAATCAATCGACAACCTAGACATAAGAGCCAAAACAGTAAAACTCTTTGAGCAAAATATCGGGGTAAGTATTCATGACCTTGGATTTGGCAACAGCTTCTTAGATATGACACCAAAAGCACAAGCAACAACAACAACAAAAAATTGGACGTCATCAAAACTAAAAATTTCTGTGCTTCAAAAGACACCATCAAGAAACTGAAAAGATAACCCATGGAGTAGGAAAAAAAAATTGAAGTTATATACCTGATAATAGTTTAGTAAGCAGAACATGTAAAGAGCTCTTACAACTTAACAACAAAAAGACAATCCAATTTAAAAATGGGCAAAGACTTTTCTAGATATTTCTCCAAAGAAGATATACTAATGACCAACAAGCACATGAAAAGATAATTAACGTCATTAGTTATTATGAAAATCCAAATGTGATACTCACTAAAAAAAAAACTAGGATGGCCATAAAAAACAAAACAACAACAACAAAACAGAAAATAACAAGTGTCAAGGACATGGAGAAATTGGAACGCTCATCCATTTCTGGGATGAGGGATTTTTGTCTGTTCCTTCATTCTGCAAGCACCTGGAACAGTACTTGATGTGTCCAATTTAATATTGTTGAACGATTGAATGAATAAATGAATAAACAAATAAAAGAGAGGTTTGGCGTGGCCAGAATGGGTACACTATGTGGTACTAGGAGCAGAGGCAGGAGCTGTGGCTGGGAGATATGGAGAACCCACAATCTCTTCATTGGAAGAATACTGCACAAAGCATGCTACAACTCACCCTCTCCCTTAATGCCTCCCCCTCCCTACACCTCAGCTCCAGTGGATACCCTCTATTTGGAATGTCTTATTACCACCTCCCTCTCTTAACCTATCCTGCAGCGCTCCTCCCAGAGGTCTTTACTGCTTACTCCACCCAGTGCTAAATTCTTTCTTTTAAACTTCCACTGAATTCAGTCAGCACCCCAGCTAAAAGGCCAAAGGAGCCAGCCACCAACCATCGCAGACTCAGATCAGGACTCAGAGAAAAGATTCCAGTGGATGTCTGTTAACTCCTAAAAAGAAAGCAGAATCCAGCTTCGATCACACCTACACTCCCAGCTACCACAAACCAACCCTTGAGAATAACAGAGTTAATAAAGGCTACCAATTAATAACCATTTACTATGTACCAGGCAATAGGCTAAGCATTGTCTTATTTCATTCTCCCAACACCACTACATGGTGGTTACTAGAATTATCCTTATTTTAGAAATGAAGAAAGTGAAGCATAGGGAGGTTACGGGACTTGTCCAAGGTGACGGTGAAAGAAATGGGCTTGGAACACAGGTCTGGCTGACTCAAAAGGCAGTGCACCTAACCACATGTTGTCCTGCCTCCTGGTAATGTATAAGTCTTTGCAGGGGTTGTCAGCACACTCATCTGAGTCAAAAGTTGAGTTCAACCTCGTTCACACAGCTGGATGAGTCAGACAGATAGCCCTGCCTCTGAGGATGTTATCACCTGTTACAGCCAACTCTCATTACCTACAGCCACCTCCTTCATGGAGCCCTCCCTGATCCACTTAAGCTGGAAAGGAGCAGAGGCTCTCTCAACTCTCTTAAAACTTTCTGTACCTCTTTCAAGGCATCATTCATGTCTACACTGCAATATAGGTATTTGTGTGCATGTCACATCTCCCCTACCACTTCTGTCCCTTAGACGCAGGTATGTTGTCTCACTAATCTTTAAATGCCTGTGGATTGGCACGGCCAGGCACACAAGGGGTCTTTGAAAGCAATCATGCTTTTGCAGATAGACATTCTTCTGCCTGTAAAGCCCTTTACCTACGTTCACCTGAAAATTTTGTGTTCATCTGTTAAGACCCAGCTCTAATGTCCCCTCCTTGGTGCAGCCTTCCATGACTTTCCCAGGCAGAGGTAACTGCTCCCTTCCCTGTGTTCCTACAGCACTTTCTTCATCTCTTTATTATATTACTTAGATATTATTGCAGCTGTTTATTCGCCCTCTATGACAGTGCCTGGCACATAATAGATACACAATGTGTATTTGTTGAACGAATGAATTCACAATTGGTTGTAGACTCACACCATCCTGGATGGAGGGAAGGGGGTTGTGGACCCAGAGTGTGTCTTGGAGGCCCCTTGAATAGCCAATCAGGATTACTGGTTAATTCATTTGCAAATTACAAGGCAAACTATGAATGGGAATCTGATTCGACTTCCCATGGTCTTTGTTGTGATTTTTTAAATCAGATTAAACCTCTTTCAGCAGCTGGTTCCTACAGGTTTTGGAGAGATGAAAACGTCAGTGTGTCTCTGCAGCCACACTAGGGAACTTGTTGCCTAGAAAAATCAATTGTGATTATCATAAGAGCTGAGTATGAGATGGTGTGCTCAGGAACTGTCACCACTTTCCTGGAACCACGGGGACCTGTCAGAGCCCCAGTCTCTCTGCTGCAGCCTCCAGCCTCTTCTGTGCTGCCCACCAATCTCTCTGTAGGTCCCCAGTTCAAGTGACTAGATGTTTACCTTCCTGAAGGTGGTACACAGGACCCGTGAATATGTTCCTTTATTTGGCAAAAGGGAGTTTGCAGATGTGATTAAGTTAAAATTTTTGAGATGGGGAGATTGTTATGGATTATCCAGGTGGGTTTATAAGGACAAAGAACTTTATACAGTAAACCTGCGAAAGCTGGAACCTGTGTAAGGTGGAAATCTGTCAGAGAAGGAAAGCTCAAATATTTTCCACTAAAGCTAGTGGTAGGAAAGTGGTAAGACTGAACTCCATCAAAGGCAGAAAACTTGCAAGACAGAAAAACAAGGCCGTCCCAGCGGGTTCCAGCTCTGACAGGTTTCACTGTAGTAGGAAGGTAGGAGGGTCAGAGTCAGAAACAGAGATTAGAAGATGCTGCACTGCTGGCTCTGAAGACGGAAGCCATGAGCAAAGGAACATAGGTGGCCTCTAGAAGCTGCAAAAGGCAAGTTAATGGATTCTCCTCTACGTCCTCTGGGAAAACAAGCTCTGGCAACACCTTGATTTTAGCCCAATGAGAGTCATTTTGGGCTTCTGACCTCCAGAACTGTAAGATAATAAAGTTGTGTTGTTTTAAGCCACTAAATTGGTGGCGATGTGTCACAGCAGCAAGAGGAAACTAATACAGATGTCCATGAGACACTGCCAACCTCATACAATAATCCACTACAACAACCTCTTAAATTCTAGGGAAACGTCAATTTCTCTTGTTGCCTCCCCTAATTTACTAACTTTAACTAGAGCAAGAGAACTATGACACTCATTTTATTTCACTTCTGGAGCTCAGGGGGTAAATTCAGTGCTCATTAGTTCTTGGAAAGCAGAGAATGTGTCATATTCATATTCATTTTTCTATTGCCAGTATCTAGCACAGTAAATATTTGTTAAATGACTGCTCAAGAGCCACACTCCTTCTTAGTTTAGATTTCTATTGTGATTATCCTTCCCACATCCCTAAGCTCCATTTCATGTCTTTAACCCTATGTTACTACCCTAAATCTAGAACCTTGAAATTCCCAGACTTAGTATCCACTAGTATAATATGGAAACCCTGGTGGCATAGTGGTTTAAGAGCTACAGCTGCTAACCAAAAGATCGGCAGCTGAATCCACCAGGGGCTCCTTGGAAACCCTATGGGGCAGTTCTACTCTGTCCTATAGGGTCACTATGAGTCAGGATCAACTTGACAGCAACAGGTTTGTTTTGTTTGTTTGTTTTTTAGTATGACTAAATGATGCCAAAACCATGTGGTAACCTAAAATGTCATCTAGACTGCTGTGTGTGAATAAATCAGTTGGCTAGTGAGTGAAACTAGCCATCTATCCAACACCCACATTTTACTCTGGCCTTGTTGTGCTTGGCTCCTGGTTACATAGGGAGTCACACTCATTACTGTGGAATTCAGGACTTACAAAGAATCTCTTAGGAGTCCTGCTCCTATTTGCCCCAGCTTTCATCACTCTTCTCCACTCCCACTTTGGAGCTCATGATTACTTCTGTTTTTCTCTTTAATTATAAGAGATATTAGAGGAGAGGCCCTCCCTTCCTGTCAGTGACGAAAGCTCTCCATGGATATAGAGGCTTCTACTACCTGAGAGGGATGCTTTAGGCCTTAAGTGTTAGTGCCATCACATGGGCTAATGGTAGATAGTGATTCATGTGGGCCTGTATGCTGGGCTTGTATGCTGTCTGACTCCAGAGTGAAGTATTAGCAAACCCCACTTGCCTGAAGACTTGAGCCATGTGCTTCATTCTAGCTTTTATCACTAATAAAGCTCTCACATTACTCTCTGTCTGACTCCTGTACCTATCCCTCAACTGGTTCCAAACTTAGGTAGGGAAGGAAATGAGTGTCATTTATAGATCTTCCTAAAACCTCAGTAGATAAAGACAGAGAGCTGCAGTTCAGTCCACTCCAACTCATGGTGACCTTAACTACAACAGATCTCTAACAGTTTCAAGTTCATTGTTGTGGCTGTTGTCTCTCTCACTCTCTCTGGCCCTCTGCTTCACCAAACATGATGTCCTCCTCCAGCGATTGATCCCGCCTAAAGACATGTCCAAAGCAAGCAAGTCGGACAACGTTCTATTGTGATTTGTAAGGTTTTCATTGGCTAATTTTTGGAAGGAGATTGCCAAGCCTTTCTTCCTAGTCTGGAAGCTCCACTGAAACCTGTCCATGATGGATGACCCTACTGGTATTTGAAATACTGGTAGAATAACTTTCAGCATCATAGCAACATATAAGTCATCACAGTATGACAAACTGACAGTAGAGTGGTGTAACCCTCAATAAAAATTAACATTTATTGAGTGTTTCTTGCATTCTGACACTCTTTTTTAATCATTCATTCTTTAAGGAGATGACTACCCCCCTAAGTTAGAATGAAGGTGTGAAAGAGGCAAAGCATGACTTAAAGCACATACAAGAAGAATTTACACGGCCAACAATATCCACAGTCCTTTTCATCTACTCAAAGCTTCATAGATCTCCATGGACTCTCCTCCATGTCCTTGGTTGATTTTCATAACAACCCCATGAAGCAAGAAGAGCAAGAATTATTTTCTCTATATGATAGTTGAGGAAACAGGCCTGTGGAAGGGAAGCTCATTCCGGATCACACAATTAGCATAGGGCAGAGTGAGGACTGGAACTCAGGACTCCAGAGTCCTAGGTCAGCTCAGGTCTCCGACAGCCCCCAGGATTCTTCCCTTGGCCAGCACCAGACCTACAGCCTCTGCAACGAGCCCCATGTGGAGATGGTAGCAGGCCCCTCCTGTCTTCTCTTCCCACAGGTCTCCAGGGGTTGCTTGGCAACCAGAACCCAGCTGCGAGTGGCCTCCAGTCGGTCTGTTGCTGTGGAGTTACCACGTCTCCCTCCCCTCACACCTGTGCTTGCTCTCACTCCCCATTAATGAGGCTTCTCCCCACACTTCCTCCACAACAAGATTCTCTTCTCTGATCCACAATAATTAACCCTCTCAGGAAAAAAAGGGGGCTCTGAGGGACCTATGTGGTAAGGGACCCCAGGGAACAAGGCACTCCAAGTCCCCTCATCCTCCAGCATCCCAAGATGCCCATGGCAGTGGTTTCCAAATTTATACCCCTTTAAGTAAAAAAAAGGAAACCTTGGTGTAATAGTGGTTAAGAGCTCAGCTGCTAACCAAAAGGTTGGCAGTTCAAATCCATCAGGTGCTCCTTAGAAACTCCTCTATGGGGCAATTTTACTCTGTCCTATAGGGTTGCTATGAGTCGAAATCGACTCGATGGCAATGGGTTTGGTTTTGGTTTAACCAAAAAAAAAAAAATTAAGCACAACATCCACAATATGCATATATTTATTTAGATCATATATTCACATACATAAGGAGTCCTGGTGGCACAGTGTTTAAAGCGATCTACTGCTAACCGAATGGTCAGCGGTTTGAAACCACCAGCAGCTGCGTGGGAGAAAGATGTAGCAGTCTGCTTCTGTAGAGATTTACAGTCTTGGAAACCTTGTGGGGTCGCCATGAGTTGGAATCCACTCGATGGCAGTGGTTTTTTTTTTTTTTTTCCTTTTGGTATACACATATATAGTTCTGTATACAAAAGATATTAAAAAATGTAAAAATGAATAAACAATATTTAAATGTTTTAATTTTATTGTATTTATTAACAGTGCAGTAAACTTTCTTATTTTTGCTACAAAAATATACAGACACATGCAAACCCTTTGCTAACATATTTTTTAGTAAAGCAATGTGATTGACTATGTCAGATCTAATTAGATTGTCATTGATTTTACCTCAAAACGTGGCTGGCAATGAACTCGTGCTGGAGAAATATCAGTTCAGCCATTTTCTTGTGCTCACTTGGACTCACTATAATTAGTACAGTCTTCAAACAGAGGTTTCTTTGCAGGAATCTTTTAAAGCCACATATCCATTGTGAGTGTTCATTTAGTTAAAACAAATAGTATAATCGATAAACCCACTTAACCAGGCACAAGAAAACTGCAGAAGCTCACAATGGGCTGAAAAAGAGCAGACGACTGAGGGAAGGACCACTGCCAGCCCCTGGCAGGGCTGAATGCCTCCTTCTCCCTCAGGGCTTTTCGAGTATAGGGTATGCACATGGGGAGCCAATTGAAGACATCTCTGTCAATTCATATAGTAAATATTAGTTAAAATGAATTTATTTTATATTCATAGGTAAAAATAAGCTCTAATAATTTCTTCAGCTCCCTAAAGGGTCATCAGGCATGCACTCACTTTAGAAACCACTGGCCCATGGCTAGAACCTTCTGTTTGTTGTACGAATTCTCCTTGACCCCCAACCTGCCCTCTGGATGGCCTCTCCAGTCGATTCCTCGCTCAGCATTCCCTCCCTGCTTTTTCACAGCCTTGCTCCAGTTTCACTGTATTGATCGCCATGCCCCAAATACCCTGTGTTCTCACACCCCTCTGCACCTTGGCTGCAAGGATGATGTGAGATAACACAAGTGAAAGCACCTGGCATATAAAAAACCAAAACCAAACCCATTACCATTGACCCTATAGGACAGGGTAGAGCTGCCCCATAGGTTTCCAAGGAGTGGCTGGTGGATGCAAACTGCCAACCTTTTGGTTAGCAGTTATAGCTCTTAACCACTACACCACCAGGGTTTCCACCTAATAGGTACTTAATAAATGCTTGTTGACTATCACCACGAGATAGGTAAACTAGATCAGTGGTTCTCCAACTTTCACCTGCATCAGAACCACCTGGAAGGCTTGTTAAAACACAGATTGTTGGGTCCAACCCCTAGGGCTTTTGATTCTGTAGGTCTGAGGTGGGACCTGAGAATATTTGCATTTCTAACAAATGTCTTGATGATACTGATGCTTTTGTCTGGAGACCACACTTTGAGAACAACTGAACTGAACAATCTGTATGGTTTCTCTCACTTTTGATGGTGTCTGAGTCCTCAGTGCTTGTAATAGAGAATAAATGAACTTTTATCTCTCTATATATGAGTATTTAACATTATCATAAATGGAAATATGGGTTTTATAAGGCCTCAGGTTCACGGTGTAGAGAAAAGAGCTCATAAATTAGTGTCAGAAGACCCAAAGCCAAACCTGTTGCTGTCAAGTCAATTCCAAATCATAACAACCCTATAGGACAGAGCAGAACTGCCCTATAGAGTTTCCGAGAAGCACCTGGTAGATTTGAATTGCCGACCTTTTGGTTAGCAGCCATAGCACTTAACCACTACATCACCAGGATTTCCTAGCCTCAAGGTCTGAGCTCACATCCCACTTTTTGTCTGTGTGATCTAAAGCAAGTCAATTAATCTCCTAGTCTGGGTTTTTTCTTCAGTAAAACAGCCAAAACACCAAGCCCACTGCTATCAAGTCCTTTCTGATTCATAGTGACCCTGTAGGACAGAGTAGAAATGCCCCATAGGGTTTCCAAGGCCGTAAATCTTTATGGAAGGAGGCTGCCACATCTTTCTCCCGCAGAGCACCTGGTGAGTTCAAACTGCTGGCCTTTTGGTTAGCAGCCAAGCGCTTAACCACTGTTCTTCTAGGATTCCTTCAGTATTAAAAGGAGTATTAATATCCATCTCATGGGGTTCATTGTGAGATAATACTTTGTAAAAAGAAAAGTACAATATATAGACTGTCCCAGTGAGATACAAGCACAGTTTATTAATGTGCATTTAATAAATAGAATGGACAGATAGTAAATAATATATGAATTTAAATCATAAATTTTCAAAATTTCCAACCCCAGTGCTAACTCACTGTTTTAACGTATATGATAAATGTGTTGCTGTATCATCTGAAATATGTACACATTTTATTAGTACTATTTGTAGATACTAATAATAATAGCTTTGGTGGCCAGCTTCCAAGATGGTCCCCAATGATTCTTGTCTCCCTGTTTTCACAACCTGTGTAGCTCCTCCCACATTGAATCAGTGACCAATAGAATACTCCAAGACTAGGTTAGTTCGTAAGAGACATTACTACTTTCTCTTTGGTATCTCTACTCCATGGGAAGCAAGCCTCCAGGTCATGAAAATACTTTAGCAGCTCTGTGGAGAGGGCCATGTGGGGAAGAACAAAGTCCTCTTGCCAAAGGCCAGCACCAACTTGCCAGCCATATGAGTGAGCCACCTTAGAAGTGGCTCCTCCAGCCCCAACCAAGCCTTCAAGTGACTACAGCCTTGGCCAACATTTGATTGCAACCTCATGAAAGGCCTCAAGTCAGAACCCACCCAGCCAAACCACTCCTGAATGCTTGGCCCACAGAAAGTGTGATATAATGAATTATTATTGTTATTTTAAGCTACCAAGTTTTGGAGTGATTTGTTATGCAGCAACAGATAACTGATATAGTAGCTAACATTTATTGCTCACTTACTGTGTTCCAGAAGCTATGCCAAGCAATTTTGGAACATTATGTATTTCATTTAATCTTCCCAATAGCCCTACGGACGTAGACACTATTACAATACCTAAAGGAAGAAGAGGTGGCCCAGACAGGTTAAATAATTTTGTCAAGGTTTCACAGCTAGTGAGTGGCAAAACTGGAATTTGAACCCGGGTCTTTGACTCCAATGCCCAGGTTCTTGTTCACCCTCTTAAACAGGCCAGAATAAAGCCTCTTGGATAGTTAAGCAACAGATGCTTCTGCACCCAGAGGAAAGCAAACTTATGTAAAACCAGCAAGGGGATGGCCAAGGGCCAGATTCAACCAACATTGGCACCTGATACCAAAAGACCCAGAAGTTTCAAGCTGGTCCTGCCTCTCAGAGACAATTTTGCCCAAGATACCCAGGACTCACCCATATCTGCAGCTTCACTCGCTTCTCATTACGGTAGACTGTCTTCACCTTGAAGTCGATGCCCACAGTGCTGACGAAGGCCGGGGTGAAGGTGTCGTCGGCATAGCGGAAGAGAAAGGAGGTCTTGCCAACACTACTGTTGCCAATGATGAGCAGTTTGAACATGTAGTCAAAATTCTGGTCAGAGGCATCTTTGATTCCACCTTTACCATCAGTCACAGAAGCCATCTGCAGCAGAGACCTGTGGTTACTCAGGGACATTCACACACTCACTCCCCACACCAGCATGACTGAGGAAACGTACAGAGTTGCCCATCACTGCACCTGCCCCAAATGTTGTCTCAGGCCACGGGGTGAGACCCAGCTACTTCCATTCATTCCTTCAGCAAATATTTACTGAGCACATTTCTCTGGGTCAAGCCCTGTGGTGGGCATGGAGAATAAAAATGTGAGTCAGACATGATATCTGACTTCTGTGTGGCCACAGATTAGAGTAATAAAGCAAGTAAACAAAGAATAACTAAGCAGTGAATAAGTGATAAGACGAAGGGGAGCCCTGGCCAAAGGAGCCCACAGAAATCATGTACCCCAACCTGGAGGCACAGTGGCCAAACAAGGTCTCTTGGAGGAGGTAACTCCTGAGCTGAGTTTTGGAAAAAAGTCAAAAACAGCTAACACATGAAAAGTCCAGGAAAGGTCCAGTATAGGGTTATCATTCCTCCGCTTCAAAAACTTTTATGGCTCCCCAGCCCTAAAGGTCAAGCCCAAACTCTTCAGCTTGCCAAAGAATCAACTAATCAAAGAACCAACTAAGTTTTATCTTCCCCCAAGCCTTCTCCCCACTAACCTGTGTTACCATTATATCAAATGACACTTTACTCCAAATATGGTATTTCTTGCCTTTGCCCCTTTGTACACGTATTCCTTCTGCCTAGAATGCCCGTTTCCTACTAACAAACTCCTTGTAGACCCAGGTCAAGTGTCACCTTCCTTGTGCATGGCAGATGCATGCACCCCTGCCTCTGTTCTCCCAGAGCATGACGCACACACACCTCCAACGGCACTTGTATTGTTACAGAACCACTACTATTCCAGTTTCTCCTTTACACTGAGCATTTGGGACTTAAGTACTTCATTTCTGTATCCTTAGCTTCAGCACAAGTCCTGGCACATAATCAGCATTCAGGAAATAATGTGTGCTGAATTAATGCAAGTGACTTCATCACTTGGGGCTCAATCTCCACCTCTGAGAAATGGGGAGAATGGTTTCTACCCTGCCTTTTTCCCAGGGTTGCTACAGAACTCAAATGAGATAACAATGATTAAGATCTTAATAAACTGGTAAATTCCATACAGGTGTGAAAAGTCATTATTATTCCAAATCTTTCAAAGCCTCGATTGTTTATTTATTTCTTCATTCACTTATTCATTCCACAAATATTTGTTATGTTCCAGGCCTTTCCTGAGACCACAGCCCTCACAGACCATTCTCTCCTTTCCTAGAACACTTTGAATCTGAACCCCATAACCCAGCAGTTGGTCGTATGTCTTACTTGAGTCTTTAATTGCTTCTTCTACATCTTGCCAGGCCAGGGTACCCTGCTTCTCCCCATGAATCTCTCCTGTGCTCAGCACTGGGTACCCTCAGAAGAGGCTAGCTGAGTGGTCAGAGGAGTGTGGAAGGACATCCCCGATGTGAGATAGTGTCTGGGTTGTCACTCTCTTTAGGAATTCCTGCTTTTTCCCCCAAAGGAAAAGAAATGGAGTGCAACTGCTGGATTTGGCTCTACTGGCCTCTCAGGTGAGCTGTAAAGACAAGGAGCTGACAAATATAGATGAGCAGACGAATATGTGGTATTATTAAACCAACCAGTTGCCACTGAGTCATTTCCAACTCATGGAGACCTCATGTGTGTCAGCGTAGAACTGTGCTCCATAGGTTTTCAAATGACTGACTTTTCAGAAGTAGATAGCCAGGACTCTCTTCCAAGGTGTCTCTGGGTGGACTCAAACCTCCAACCTCTGTTAGCAACTGAACGCTTACCCATTTACACCACCCATGGAGGGACTTCGTGTGGTGTTGTTGTTGTTGTCCAGTGCTGTCGAGTAGATTCCACCTCATAAAGACCCCATGTGACAGAATAGAACTGCCCCCACAGGGCTTCTTGCTGTAATCTGCAGGTTGCCAGGTCTTTCTCCCCCAGAGCTGCTGGGTGGGTTCAAACTGCCAACCTTTTGTTCAGAACCAAGTGCTCAATCATTGTACCACAAGGGCTCCTTTTTGATAATTAGCAGCCCTTTAATAATAGTTTCTTGAACATGACACCACTAGCTTCCTATGACCTCCATTTTTCATTGTCTTTTCTTCCAGATCTCAAGTCTTTATCTGAGACCCTCAGCTCCATCCCTGTATCAATCTGCCCCACGACAAGGTTCACTAGATAAGTGCGGAACATGCCTAGGACACTTGGAGACTGGGGCATAGCATTTACATGGAAGAAGAAATTGAGATTGGAGGAGCCTCAACTTTTCACTTTTTCATGGCATGAGATTCAGAGCCTGTTTCAAGAATTGGAGATTCAAAAGAACCTCACTTTTCCTACCGAAAACAAGGGGAGCAACCACAATGGCCTCACAACATCTGCCACTATGCTGCCAGTCATCTTTCTTTGTTTACGAAAGAAAACGTGTGCTATGAAAGTATATACTATTGTAGAAAATGTGAAAAATATACACAAGCGTAAAAAAGAAAATTTTAAATTACCTGACATTCCACCCACTCAGAAACTGACAATGTTAACACTTTAGTGTATTTCCTCCCACTTTTTTTCAAGCAAAACATTGCCATCTCCTTTTTAAATTATAACTTATTATTTGTTAATTTAAAAGGTAATACACACGTATTGCAAATAATTCAAACTTTTACTAAATGCAAGTGTTACTTTTTTTTACCATTCATAGTTTACATTATATTCTGAATTTTTAGCATAAAAAAAGTAACATAGAATCTAAAGATTTACAATGAAAAATAAGTTTTGCTTCCACTCCTGACTCTCAATCTCTAGTTCCCCTCCACAGAGGCAAACATGTTACCAATTTATGTATCCTTCATATTCTTTGCATACGTTAGCACAAAGATCTATTTATACTTTCTATTTATATATACATGGTATCATATTATACATTTTATTCTATACCTTCCATGCACTGTGATTAAGTATTAAGTGCTCCACTGCTAACTGAAAAGTTGGTGGTTCTAACCCACCAGCGGCTCCATGGGAGAAAGTCCTGGCAATCTGTTCCTATAAATATTACAGCCTAGAAAACCCTGTGGAACAGTTCTACTCTGTCATATAGGGTCACTATGAGTTGGAATCAACTCTGGCACACAACAATTGCTGAGATCATACTATCATTAGTTTTGTATCCTACCTTTTTTTTCACCTAACATTATATCATAAATATTTTACCAAGACATTAAAAACTCTTCATAAATATCATTTTCATTGACTATATTATATTCCTTCCTATGGATGTATCCTATGACTAATTTTTTAATATTGTGCCTTTAAGTTGCTTTTCTGTTCTTAATTACTATAAATTAAACTGCAGTGAACATTTATTTACACAAATCTGCTCACTTTCCTAGAAGTGGAATTACTAGGTCAAAGAGTAACTTTACTAAAACAAAGATTTGATCGTTATCTCAATGTCATGTCTTTTATCCTCTAAATAAACTTGGGAAATGAAGTCAGAAGGACAGGGATTATCGATCCCATTTGATTGCAATGGAAACTGAGGACCAGAGATTAGAGGATTTGCCCAAATCACACAACAGCTGAGACTAGATTTGGACCCCTGCACTGTTATGGGGAAAGTTTTAAATCCCTACACCATTCCTCGGCTGAATACTTGGGCAAGTCACACCATCTCTCTAAGCCACACTACAGCATTTTTACCTTAAAATAGAGAAAATATCACTTACTTCACAGAGCTGTGCTACAGATAGAAGGAGCAGTACGATATGTAAATAATCTGGCCTGATTTCTTGGCACATGGTGGTAGTGGTGTTGTGTGCCATCAAGTTGATTCCAACTCATAGAGATCCTAAATGACAGAGTAGAACTGCCCCATAGTGTTCCCTAGGCTATAACCTTTACAGGAGCAGAGTGCAGGGTCTTTTCTCCCACAGAGCAGCTGGTGGGTTCGAACTGCCACCCGTTCTTTTAGTTAGCTGCCAAGCGCTTAACCATTGTACCGCAAGGGCACGTAGTAGGTACTCAGTAAATATTATTTCACTGGCCCCTTTTCTTCTGCAGTCAAACTTATTTAGCTGCCTGCTTCCCGATCTAGGGCTCCATCAGTTGAGTTTGTTTTACAGTTAATTGTCTGCCCCCTCCTCCAGATTCAACTGAGTTTTACCCATCCTTACACCCCGCGAACACTGGGCCTGTAGCAAATCATTAGGGGATGTTACTTCTTTCAACAAACATTTAGTGAGCATCTACCATGTGGCAAACTCTCAGTGTAAATGATGTATTAACAGTCTTCGTTCTTCTGATGCAGCTGACTTTACACTTTCAGATTTTGCTAAGTTAAAAGGGATTTTGGAGCAGTAGCTTTATCATTAAAAACCTAGCTACTGGCCCCAGCTTTCCCAGTCCTTCAATATGTGGGCAAGTCACTTAAACTCTGAGCCTCGGTGTCCTCATCTATAAAATGATGATGATACCTAACCTCACAAGGCTGCTGTGAACTTTCAATAAGAGAATGCATATAACAGTGCATCGCCGTGTTGAGAAAAATCGTGGCCTCATGTAGAATTAGCAGGAAAAGTGCCTGCCTCTTTGAGCCATGGAAGCAGTGCTGATTCAGTGGTAGAATTCTTGCTTTCTATGCAGTAGACCTTTGAATTGTGATGTTGGTGAAGAATATTGAATATACCATGGACTGCCAGAAGAACAAACAAATCTGTCTTGGAAGAAGTACAGCCAGAATGCTCCTTAGAATCGAGGATGGCAGCACTTATTCTTGAGTACTTTGGACATGCTATCAGGAGGGACTAGTCCCTGGAGAAGAACATCATGCTTGGTAAAGTAGAGGGTTAGCAGAAAAGAGGAAGACCCTCAGTGAAATGAATTGACACAGTGGCTGCAACAATGGGCTCAAATGTAGATTGTGAGGACGGCAGAGGACCAGGCAGTGTTTCGTTCTGTTGTACTTAGGGTCACTACGACTCGGAACTGAATTGACAGCATGTAACAACAACATGCAGGAGACCGGGATTGATTTCTGGCCGATGTTCCTCATGTGCAGCCACTACCCTTCTATCAGTGAAGGCTTGCGTGTTGCTATGACGCTAAACAGGTTCGGTGGAGTTTCCCCACTAAGAGGAGCCCTGGTAGTGCTAGTGCAGTGGCTAAGAGCTCAGCTGCTAATTGAAAGGTTGACGGTTCAAACCCACCAGCCGCTCTGTGGGAGAAAGATGTGGCAGTCTGCTTCCATAAAGATTTAGAGCCTTGGAAATCCTATGGGGTGGTTCTACTCTGTCCTATAGGGTCACTATGAGTTGGAATTGACTCAGCAATGGATTTGGGATTTTGTTTGTTTTCCAGGCTAAGAAAGACTAGGAAGAAAGGCCTTGTGATCTACTTCCAAAAAATCAGCCAATGAAAACCCCATGGATCACAATGGTCTGTTCCACAACTAATTATGGGCATGGCTCAGGGCCAGGCAGCATTTCTTTCTATTGTGCATGGGGTCATCACGAGTCAGGGGCCAACTCGAGGGCAACTAAACACAATTATTAGCTATGTCTGCCACATGTGTTAGAATGGGAAGTAAAGAGTAAAAAATAGTTTCAATTCTTGGTCTAATCCAATCTCCTTCATTTTATGAGTAAAAAAACTAAGGCTTTGCAAAGGGAGTGATTCGAGTAAGGTCAAACAATAAGGCAGTTGCAGGGCCATGACTAGAACTTCTGTTACCTAGTGACTTCTAGACTGGACTGCTCCTAGGGAAAACAAAAATCATGAACAATTTTAGGATAAGTAGAGAAATATCCCCAGCACCCTGAGCTTCCCTTTCCTAGCACTTGCCACATTGCACTGTCAACATATGTTTATCTGCACATAACGTGGCTTTCTCATAAGGCGGTGTGAGAACATGGAGAAGCAGTGGGCTGAGGGATTTAGCTGCAAGGCACATTCATATGGAAGCCCCCAAGGGGTTCTTCTCAAAGAGGGGGCAGGAGCAACGCAGACATTTAGAAGAGAAGCAGAAAGCCTCCTAGCATCTAGCAGCAGCCTGAGGCAGATCGGAGCAGACAGGTCACTGCACAGTGGTGCGTGCAGAACGGCACTGGTAAGATAAGCATCTATCAGATCTTCTCTCTCTTTTGTGACAGTCACATAAATGATAGAGCTGGGTAGCTGTCTCCGTGACGAGCAATACAGATGAAGGCCCAGGGTCCATCTGGGAAGCTATCCCTGGTCCCAGGCTGGAAAAAAGAAGGAAATGGTAGATGGCAATGAGTTTTTTTTTTTTTTTTTTTTTTTGTGGGGAGAGGTGGGGTGGTAAGGGGTAGTATGAAAAGCAAGTAACCCTTTCAGTTTAACAGACAGCAGAAATAAGCACCTAAGGAAGAAGCCAACTTCAGCCAGGAAAGAGGGGAGAGGAGGAAAGAGTCGTAAAAACCAGCGAGAAGAGATCAACTCAATAAATGGAGTGAAGAAGTGAATGGATGAGCTTCTATTTTGATGGAAGGAGCATGTGCTTGAGTCCAAGAGACCTAGGTTGAGCCCTGGCCCTCTCAGGTTGTATAGCTTTAGGCAAATCATGACCTGGGCCTCAGTTTCCACATCTATAAAATAAGTAATAAAATAGCTTCCTGGGAAAACTGTTCTAAGAATTAAAACCAGTATATGAGAAAGCGTTTGATAAGCCCCCTTTAAATTTGTGTGTGTGCATGCTTTATGTTTCTTCTAGTATTTCATCCTGGGTAGTGGAAAGAGCTTGAGGCTTTGAATCAAACTGGATTCAGTTTCCAGCTTTATCACTTATTAGCTGTGAGACCTTGGCAAGAAATTTTACATGACTAAGAATTTCCTCATTTGTAAAACAAGCATTGCCCGAAAGATTATGGGTAAAAAGGGTAAACTATCTGGCTTAATATATGACGTATAATAGGCACTCAATAAATGTAATTAATTTCCTTTTTATTGGGAACATTTATCAGTGGGGAGTTCAGCAACCGTGGTCCTCACCCTACTCTATGCCCCTCCTCCCTAATGCCATTTTCTACCATCTTTTCTAATTCTACGCTCCTTTAGACCAGTCCCCACTGCCAACTCACCACCCTCAACCCTGCCCTGCCCACCTCCTCACAGTTTTCCCAAGTCTCTTAGATACACAGAAACAGTACCATAATAGTTACCATTTATTGAGCACCTACTAAGAACCAGGCACTCTACTAGGTGCTTTGAATCCATTCTACCTTGCAAACAAAAGATGCTGGAGAAATGTTCATTTCCTTTCTTCCTTGTAAAGAGTAGCCAAAGGTGTGACCACTGGCAGAGTGGAGGCACACCTGCAAAATGACATCAGTGGCCTCTCTCTTTCGTGCAGTTCCTTACAGTTTACAAAGCTATTTTCACTCATATTATCCTACCTGCTTCTCAGGACAATTTTTGGGGATGGATGAGGAAATTGAGGCAGGAGCACTAACACAGCTCCAACAACGTTGAGTCATTCAACCAGCATTCACTGAACACCTGCTGTGTGTGAGGCCCTGTGCTGGACACTGGGGAGATGGAGAGAAACCCTGAGCTCAGAACATGGAGAGGAAACCTGCTTAAACATTTTCTATAGATTACTGATGCCTTCTTTCATACCATAATCCTTAAGAAACTTCTAAATTTTTGCCTTTTCCCATACTCTTTCCTCTGGGAGGAACATACTTCCCTCTGCTTCTAACTATAAATCCATCTTGACCCAGACACCTTCTCTAACCCATCCTTCTCCCCAGAATACCTCTTCTCTGGAACCCACAGGCCAGGGCTTCCCACCACCATAGATGGGACTTTTCATGGGCTTCCATCACCGTCCTCCGTTTGCAAGCACAGAACAGATGCATCCAGCTGTACACACACGTTCACCTCTTTCCACTGGGTGTCCGGGAAGGTGGAAGGGAGGGAGGGATCTTTCTCCCAACCCCCTCCACACCTCTGTTAGTTTTCAGAGGCTGCAACCCTGCCCTCCCCAAAGTCCCTTTCCACTCTTAGGCTGCAAAACCCAGATTTGGGGGCGGATAAATTTTCTGTCCACGATTTCTTCTGGTCCTTGATTCCAGGTGGCAGTGTAACAGCGACCAGGGCCTGCGCCCCCTCCTCAGCCCTCTGAGCAGCCAAGACACCGTCAGCGCCTGGGCGCCCATGGACTCCACTCTGGCCCCCATCATCTTTCCACCCTTACACACCACAAATCCCACCTAGCCTCCTCCCCAACCTGACCCAGGGCCCGCACCACCCTAAACTCTCCAAGTTCCCTGCGGGTTTCTCCATTCCCGGCCTTCAGACCCTTGCTCTAATTCAGTGCCCCCCAACCCCTGGGCAGAACCCAGGCGCCCTCTGCCCATACCCAAAGTCACAGCCCTCTCCCTTCACCAGCTCCCCGCTTCCGTCCCCTGCAGCCTGAGTAGACCTAGCCTCCCCTCCCACCTTTCCATTATTTCAAGCGTTCCGGCTACAAACCCCGCCCCTCACCCCTATTCATTACCACCCCTCCCCAGTACCCAGCTTTGCTGCCTCTCCGCACTGTTTTCGCCCCCAGCTCTCCACACACACATCCCACCCACACCCTTTACCCTCTCCCGACCAGACACGTTTCTACTGCCCTGCGCCCCTTCCCCTCAGCGCCTCACTCCTCCCAGCTCAAACGACCCCCGCCGACCAAGTCCCCTCCCCTTAACTCCTCGGCTCCACGCCCCTCCCTTGCTCTCGCTCCCCTCAATCCTCCCCCTTAACACACTCTACTGACGCTAGGCTGCCGGGTATCCTCTTCCCGCACTGCCTCTCTCAGCTCCCTCCTTAATGCTTCCTGCCCCTAAAGTCCCCCTCCCCGGACGCCCCTCAACGACCCCTCACTGCCCTCGGGCTGCCGCGCACCCTTTTCCCCCAGCCCCAGCGACCTCTTTTTGCTCCTGGCTTCCTCTGTCCCCTGCCCTTGGTGCTCCCCCAGCGGCCCCCACAGTCTGGGTAGACCTCCCTCACTGCCCCCTCCCGTGGCCCCGCACCTCCCTCTGTCGCGGCGTCCCCTCCTTAGCGGCCTCCCCCAGCCCCTTCCCCTCAGTGCTTCTCAGCTGCCCTACGCTCCTCCTCAGCACCGGCTCCTGCCCCCAGTGCGGATCGGTCCCAGATCCTTCCGGGGCTGGGTACCGGAGCCGCGCCCCTTACCTTGGGCTCAGGGTGTGGGACGAGGGACTTGCTCCGGGGCAGCTCAGCCGAGCGGCCGGACCCGGTGGCAGCCGGCGGGAGGGTGCAGCCGGATTCGGTGGGCAGGGCGGTGCGGGTCGGGTCTGTCCCCACCGCGGAGGCTTGGAGCTGAGGCTACAGCTCCAGCTCCGCTCGGCTCTGGCAGTGCCCAGGCCCCGCCCAATCCCCGCCCAGGGGTGGGGTTTCGGTTACCCCGCCCCCGGGCCTCAGCTCAGGGCAGGTGTGGGGAATTCGAGGTTAACTCCTTAGGGGGCTCCTGAGCTCCCTGACATCTGGGTAACTATCGTGATTTATCTTAATCCTCATGCCTTGTTCCATGGACTGATCAGAGACCTCTGATGATTATGTGGGTGATGATGAGTACTGGTGGCCCAGAGTTCAAGAGTTCAGCTGCTAACCAAAAAGGTCAGCAGTTCGAAACCACCAGCCACTCCTTGGAAACCCTACTGGACAGTTCTACTCTGTCCTATAGAGTCGCTATGAGTCAGAATCGACTCGACAGCAACGGGTTTGGTTTTTTGGTTCTGGACGAGTATCCAGCTTTGCCATTTCAAAGCACTTTCGTGTCCATTATATGGCTCCATCCTCACAATAGCCCAGTGAGGGAAGCAGAACTTCGATGGCCAACTACAAGAGGTCATGAAGCCAGAAACCTGGGAGTTGTTCTCTATGCAGTGTACTCTGCACCACACAGTCCCATCAGCCCTGGTAACTCCACCTCCTTAACACTTCCTGTCTGTCTCCAGTGCTCAGAGTCTGGTTCAGGCCTCATGGCTTCTTGTCTGGACTATTTCAACAGCCTCCTAATAGGTCTCCCTGCCTCCACTCTCCTGCAATCCATCCTCTACAACAACAGCCTGAGCAACCATTCTAGATGCCACCATACCACCAACAACCTTGTTAAAAACTTTCATTACTCTCAGGAGAAATTTCTAACATCATTGCCTGATTTACGTGATCTGACCCAGCCAAACTTTCCTGTCTTGTCCATCTTTATCATTTTCCCCCAGATTTCCTATTTCCAGCCACACCAAACTGCTTACTTTTCTCCTCCTCAGCCATGTTCTCACATCTCTGTGCTTTTGCCCATGCCTTTTCCCCACAGGTGCCACACTTGTTTACTTTGCTAATTTATAGTTATCTTTCAAGACTCAACTAAAGCATTATCTCTTCCTGAAAGTCTTTTCTGACCTCCCCAGATCCCCCCATGAATGGATGGGTACTGCCCCTTTGTGCTCCTATGCCCTCCAACGTTGACTTCCCTATCTCTTAGCACTCATTGAGCTGTATTGTAATTATCCTTCCAAACTAGAATCATCTCTGAATCACCAGCACCTAGCACAGTGCCTGGAATGGGGACATGGAATGAGTGAATGCCTGAAGTAAGCTCAGCATTCTTTTCACTGTGCCTGTACTTCATCTCAGAAATACGCACACTGGTCATGTGGCTCTTCACCCATGGCCTAGGTCAGAACTTGGAAAAGCAAAGGCACAAACCTCAGTAGCAGCTTGCAGTCTGCCAACTTATTGTTAGCTCCCTCAAGTCGGCCCCCAACTCACATCTACCCCAAGCACAACGGAACAAAATGCCGCCCAATCCTGCACCATCCCCACAACAGTTGCATATCAAACCATTGTCAGTCATGGGATTTTCATTGGCTGATTTTCAGAAAAAGATCACCAGGCCTTTCTTCCTAGTCCATCTTAGTCTGGAAGCTCTACTGAAACCTGTTTAGCATCACAGCAACGGTGACATCCACTGACAAACAGATGTTGGCTGCACGTGAGGTGCATCAGCTGGGAATCTATCCTGGGTCTCCCACATGAAAGGCAAGAAGTCTGCCACTGAAGGAAATTCTACCATTTCTTGCCTGGTCAATAAGAAGTTCCAGCTCTGCCAGAGGTGGTAAGTACAAGAGTAATTAGCACCTGCTCTCTCACCCTGACCTGGAATTCACTTCCAATCTTCTTGAGATTGCAAGAGACAACTGTCAGCTTTGGTCTAGAATCAATGTCCTTCCCCACACTCGTTCCCTCATCCCAAAACTTAGAGGTCTGAATCAGATATCAAAAATATTTTTTTCCTGGGTTCCATTATGACCCTGTCCACCATGTGTCTCTCCAGCCTGGAGAACCATCAAAAATGGTTGTCTGGCCTCTTCATCAGACTTGTTTTTATGCTGTTCTAAACTCTCCCTCCTCCTTGCACATTCCTTTTACTTCCCACTGCCCACCTCCCTGCCAGCCCTTTCTACTGTGCTCTCTGGAATCCTGTTTCTTTGTTAACAAACCCTCCTACACCTTCTGCTTCTTCAGAGAGTACTAGGTTACTTCTTTGCTGTTACTGAAACCTGTCTGTCCTCTGAGATAGCACCTTCCTTGAAGGAGGCGGGGCCAGCATTACCACTTCCATCCTCGTGGAACTCTTTTTCCTTTGCTCTCCAGCCATACCACCCTCTACCCCTCCTCCTCAAGGACGCCACTGACCCCCTGATTGCTCCTTATGCATTGAAGATTTCAGCCCTAGTCATCCTCACTAGCCCCCATCCTGCTACCCTTCTGGTGAACTCAGTAGCCCTGTGGTTTCTTGGTCTCTCAGTCCTTGGTCTCCTATTCATATCACTTCAGCCAACCACTCCCATAGTCACACCCTGAACCGCTTAATCACCTGAAACTGATAACTCTATACTTGCAAAATCAAATATCCTACACTACCTGCTCCCTTACTGCTTTTTGCCCACAAGGGCCTAGTTTTCTCATTTCCAAATGGGTGTGATGATAATGATTATTCATTCTTCACAAGAATAATGAGATAACATATAAAAGTATCCTTTTAAAGTTGTGAAACAATATGTGAACAGATGGTATTGCTTTTATGTAGCCTCAGGTCTTCTGACTACTTTCCCCTTCTTCCCCTGAAAAACCACATAATAAAGTAGAAAGAACACACGCTTGGGGTCAGGCAGACCTGGTTTTCAACTCTTGCTCCACCACATGTTTACTGTGTGATTTTATGCAAATTACCTTATTTCTCTGACATACACCCCTCTCTTCCTCATCTGTAAAAATGAGAGATACCAAGTGTGGAGCAGAACTCAAATTTACGTAAAAAGACCAGACTTAATGGTCTGACAGAGACTGGAGGAACATCCAAAACTATGACCCCCAGACACTCTGTTAATCCAGAATTAAAACCATTCTGGAAGCCCACTCTTCAGACAAAGATTAGACAGGACTATAAAACAAAAAATAATACCTGTGAGGAGTGTGCTTCTTAGTTAAATTAAATACACAAGACCAAATGGGCAGCTTCTGTCCAGAGGCAGGAGGAGAAGGCAGGAAAGGACAGGAACTGGTTGAATGGACACAAGTACGGGGTGGAAAGAGGGAGTGTGCTGTCACATTGTAGGGATTGCAACTAATGTCCCATAACAATATGTGTATAAATTTTTGTATGAGAAATTGACTTGAGCTGTAAACTTTCACCTAAAGCGCAATTAAAAAAAAAGAGAGAGGGAGAGAGATATCTCAGGGTTGTTGCGAAGATCAAACAAGAAAATGAGATAGCTACTTCAAAGCACTTGGGTCAGGCACATAGTACCACCGTACCACCACTACCAGTTGTCATTGAGTCTGTTCCAACTCATGGTGACTCCATGTGTTTCAGAGTAGAACTGTACCCCACAGGGTTTTTATGGCTGTGATCACCAGGCCTTTCTTCTCAGGTGCCTCGGGTGAGTTCAAATTGCTAACCTTTCAGTTAGTAGCCCAGCGCTTAACTGTTTATACCACCCAGGGACTCCTGGCACATAGAGGCACTCAATAAATAGGAAACACTGGTTATTATTGGAACAGGAAAAAAAGGCTATTTTTTAACCACAATTATCTGTCAAGCAGGATAGATCCCAATGCACAGATGGTCCTTTTGTCCTACTCAGGGCTTTAATGGGTATGGATATTTAAGTTTGGGAGAAGAAGGGAAATGAAATAGCTCTGTACTAAAAAAAAAAAAAAACTGGAAATTTTGGAATTTACTGGGTAAAATGACAGGGAGAAAGTAATCAAGAGAGATGAGTAAGAAAATCAGTGTAAGAGCAGGTGCTACATGGATGGATGGTCAGAAGAAACTCTCCAATGATAGGTGGACAAAGGGGCCTTTAAGCAGTGGAATGCCTAAAATGGAATGTTAAGTTGTTATGATGTGAACACCCTCTGTGACTCTCAAGAGTTTAGTAAAGCCCATTACGCTCAAGAATACTTTCTGATGACTGCCCTGACAGGGAACGCAACAGAGAATCCCTGAGGGAGCAGGAGAGCAGTGGGATGTGACCTCAAATTCTTGTAAAAAGACCAGACTTAATGGTCTGACTGAGACTAGAAGGACCCCAGAGGGACCCCCAAGGGAACCATTCCCAAAGCCAGCTCTTCAGGCAGGGTTTGGACTGGACTATGGGATAGAAAATGATACTGGTGAAGAGTGAGCTTCTTGGATCAAGTAGACTATGTGGGCAGCTCCTGTCTGGAGGGGAGATGAGAGGACAGAGGGGGTCAGAAGCTGGCCGAATGGACACAAAAATAGTGGAGAGAAGGAGTGTGCTGTCTCATTAGGGGGAGAGCAAGTAGGAGTATACAGCAAGGTGTATATGAATTTTTGTATGAGAAACTGACTTGATTTGTACAGTTTCACTTAAAGCACAATAAAAATTAAAAATAAACTTTCTGAGAAAGGGGATCGTGAGAGTGCATGAACAGGGAAATTGAGCAATGGGCTTTGTTAGGTGCGTCAAAGAAGGAGCCTAGATACAGAGGTAACTATGAGAACACAAGCCCTCCTTACATTTGCAGAAATCTTAGGGAGGGCTTTGAACTTCCAAGGGTTATGAAATGTGAAAAATTGAGGTTCAAGCCCATTGCATTTAGATCTTAAAAGGACAGAGTGGCCCCATATGACATTCGGGTTGTATCATTTATGCCCCTAACAACTATTTCCCCATTGGCTAGCAGGTGACTACCTGAAGGAATAACAGAACAAATCCAATTATATTGGACTGTCCTTACTTCCAGATCCAAATACCCATGTAAGAATTGGATAGAAGACAAAATTTTACCTTTTGCCTTGGATCAGATTGGTTAACAATTATAATCATTGAGTCCTTAAGATATACTGGGCTCACTCACATTTTTTATCTCATTCAATCACCAATACAATTACAAAGGTGTAGATTGTCATCCCCTTTTTATAGATGAGAAAACAGAAAATCAGAAACTTTAAGTGACTTGCCCAAGGTCCCACATCTGGTAAGTGGCAGAGCCAGAATGCCAGGTCTGTCTGACTCCATGGCTAGGGTTCTTTCTATTAGACCCCAGAAATTTGGTTGCTTCCTCAGCATCATTGTGATTAAGACTCCTACAAATAAAATTTCCTTAAATCTTTTTGAGTTGCCAGAGTAATCAGCTTTATCCAGCTCCTGGGCTTTACATGGAATACAAAATTAATGCTTTTTATTGAAAGAGAACCAGTTGCTTAGAAAAGATTGCAGCATAAGTATGGCTGTCATTTGAAATGTTTAAATCTTCACAAGATAAATCTATACCCCACTGTGAGTCCCTCATGGCCAGCCTAGGAACTTAGGTGTGTTCACAGTCCAGGTGTTTTCAACTGGCCTCTTCAGTGGGTTGCCTTACACAGTGGGGGAGATGGAATAGGTGCTGGAAGGCCATCAGGACATGTAAAGCAGCTCTAGGAACACAGGATTCAATGAAGGAAGTAATGGAAGATGGGGCTGGAAAGAAGCAGGGGCCAGGTCGTCCAAAGCCTTATAAATCATGTTAGGGATTTGGGACTTTACCTTGGAAGCAAAAGGTTTTAAGCAATGGAATAACATGGTTACAAATTTATGTAAAAAAAGATAGGTCTGAGTGTATTGGGTAGAATAGATTGGTGGGGAAGGGTGTGGAGCAGGGAGACAGGAGGTTGGTGAAAACAGCAGACTGCTGTAATAATCCGGGTGAGAGAATGAAGAGAGCCTGAACTAATGTCATCACAGTGAGGAGGTGTAATTTAGAGGGCTTTGCTACATAGTTAGGAGGTAAAATTCCCTGGGCTTGTTCACAGATTAAATATGAGATGTGAGGGAAAGGACGTTGGCACAAATCACCCGGTAAATAGTGAAGCCATTTAGTGATATAGGAGCCTGGGAGCTGTTTCAGTTATCTGTTGCTGCATAAACAACCACCCCAAAATATCTAGTCGTATAAAACAGCAATCATTTATTATTTTTGACAATTCTCTGGGTGGCTAAATGATTCCTCTGCTGATTTCACCTGAGCTTACTCATGTACTGCATTCAGCTGGGAGTTCAACTGGGCTAGAAGGTCCAAGATGACCTCACTCGTAGGTCTGACAGTTGGTGCTGATTGAGGGATGGGTGTTGTGGTTCTCTGACACATGGCCTCTCATCCGCTAGGGTAGACCAACTTCCTTATGTGGTGGTCTCAGGGCAGCATGCCAAGATGGCAAAAGCAGAAGATCTCTTAAGGCCTCACCTCAGAAATCACATAACATCACATACGATGCATTTTATTGGCTAAATCAAGTCACAAGGCCAGCACAGATTCAAGGGGGTGGAGAATGGACTCTTCCTCTGAGTGGGAGTAAAAGCAAAGTCCCATTATGAAGAAGCACGGATACAGGGAAGGAAGCAATCTATGACCTTTAACCAATCGACCACAAGGGTGGAAGCAGATTTGGGTAATGAGAAAAAATGGTGCTACCTCAAATAGCATGTCATGCGCTAATCAATCCTTGCTTCTTTTTTGTGCTTCGGTTTCTTCATTTGTAAATTAAATGAATGTGCTCCCACCTGTATCTGTGAAACTAGTTAAAATATACACCGAGGGCATCCCCACGGCACATGTACACTGCTGTCAGCAGGGCTGGAATCTGAGACACACACGGCAACTTGCAACATATGAATAGTCAGATCCAGGGGACTACTCACTGCTCCTCCCTCACCCACCCTGCCAATTCTTCACCAAGGCCAGTCTGTTCTACCTTCTGAGAGCTCTCCCTCCCATCCCTTCCTCTCCATTCCACGGCCACAGCTCCTCACCCTCCTACCTTCACAATAGCCCTCAGTCTTCCTCTGTAATCCACTCTCCAAACTGAAGCAGAGGACTCTTTCTAAACGCCACTTAAAACCCTCCACTGGGTTCCCAACACCCTACTCTGAAGTTCCTCTGCTTAATATGTACACATGGCCCCTCCTGGTCTGGCCCCGCCTCATTGTTGGACACTCCTTCCTCATGCCTTGATCTCCGATGACATTGGAGATCACATTCCCCAAATGTGGCCTGCTCTATAACATCTCCATGAATTTGTATCAGCTTTTCTTTCTCCCTCTACCTAGAATGTCATTCACACATTCATTTATGTATTCATTCATTTATTCATTCATCTACCCAACAAACATCTCCTGATCACCTACTATACACAGGGATGAGTAACACAGGGTCCCTGACCCAAAAGAGCTCAGGGTCTAATGTAGGGCTGGGCTGTCAGCTCCACAAGGGCAAAGGCCACACTATAGCCCTAGTACACAGCATGTTGCCTCCTGAATCATTTCTTGTAGGGTTCAAGGGATATTTGCTGAATAAATAGATATACAAATATTTACAAAGGATTTCTCATATCTACCGTTTCATTTAGCTTTCATAATAAACCTCTGAAGTGAGTACTCATTTATACCTTAGATAAGAGGAAGAAATAACTTGCCTGTGGTTTCTTAACTACTGAAATGGGAAAAGCCAGGACTCAAATTTGCCACATTGATAGATTTGGAAAGACTGTTTTCTTGCTGTAGTACAGGTCAGCAGGGAGAAGCCTGAGATGTTAGGTCAAGACCTGTGGGTTACAGAGTTGAGACTTAAGCTGAAAATTCAAAGACAAGGGGGTTAAATGCATTGAGATGCAGGTAGGCAGACAGACCAGCATGTGCAAAGGCCCAAGGGTGTGAAACGATGTAAAGTCTTCAGGAAACTTCAGGGATTCTGAATCTCTGGAAGCACAGGGTTTGTTGGGCATAGTAGCAGGTGATGAGTGAGGCTAGAAAGGTAAGTCAGGCAGGACCTGGTGGGCCATGCTAAGGATGATGGACTTAATGCTCAGGACAATGTGGCGCCATTATATGGTGTTACCCATGGAAAAGATTTGGTCAAACTTATGTTTTAGAAAGGCTCAGCCTACTCAATGGAGAATAGATTTGAAAAAAGAAGCTTCCAAAATACTAGGGCAGGGAGACCAGAGAAGAGGCTGGTGCAGTGACTCTGGAAGAGACAATAAGACCTCAGCTAGGAGATGCAGTGGGATGTTAAAGGGATGAAAAGGGCAGGATTTGGTGTTGATTGGATGTAGACAGGGAGAAAGCAAAAGGAAGCAACTAGGAAGCCTTTCAGGTTTCTGACTTAGGTGGTGCCATTCCTCGTGGGAGAAGAAAGAGAAGAGATAGCATGGGGACAGTGGGATCCAGAAGAAGGGGAACAAAAGCAACAACCGAGTTAAAAATGACTTTAATAATTGTTCTCATTTATTTTCTTTGCTAGACCTCTCCCACAGAACCCAGAAGTCAAATCCAGCACCATCAGTCTCCTTGCCTCTGGGCCTCTCTTTCCCCAGTTACTAAATAGAGAGAATACCTGGTCCATAATTTAGTACAGGTAATGACTAGACAGCACCCTGTTATCAGGGTTTTAGTTCAAAAACTAATTGAGATTTTACAGAGAAACCAAACGGACCTCAGATCCACCATCCCACACCAATCCAACACGGGAGCCTGCTCAACAGCCCTGGCATGCTCACTTCCAAGGATGGGAGCCTGCCTTCTGCAGGGCAGACTGCTTTGTCTTCAGACAGCTCTGATTGTTAGGGAAGCCTTCTTTTTTGCTGAAATCTGCCTGTTTGTAGCTTCTACGCTCTGGTCCTAGTTCTTCATCATTGTGTCATTCATTCATTCATTTCACAAAGGCTTGCTGACCATGTAGCATGTGCCAAGCACTGTTCTAGGCACAGGGTACACAAAGGTGGACTAAACGTCAGAACTCTTACTTGCATGTAGCTTATGAATCCTTGGAGAGGAGAGAAACAATAAACAAGTACCTTAGTTATCTAGTGCTGCTATAACAGAAATACCACAAGTGGGTAGGTTTAACAAACAGAAATTTATTCTCTCACGGTTTAGGAAGCGAGAAGTCCGAACTTAGGTTGCCAGCTCTAGGGGAAGGCTTTCTCTCTCTGCCAGCTCTGGGGACAGTCATTGTTTCCTTTCAACATCTGTAGGACTGGTGTTCCTTGGAGATCTCCACGTGTCTTGGCATCAATTATTCCTTGGGTCTAGGAGGTTCTCAGCATAGGGACCCTGAGTCGAAAAGACCCACTCCAATCCTGGTTCTTCTTTCTTGGTGGTGGGGGGACATCTCTCTGCTTACTTGTTTAATTTCTTTCATATCTCAAGAGATTGACTCAAGATACAACCTAATCTTGTAGATTATATCATGGCCCATTAACATAACTGCCTCTAATCTTGTCTCTTTAACATCATTAATGTTGTTGTTAAGTGCCATTGAGTCACTTCTGACTCATAGCGAACCTACACAACAAAACAAGATGCTACCTGCTCACTGCCAGTCTCACAATCCTTGTTATACTTTAGCCCATTGTTGCAGCCACTATGTCAATCCATTTCATTGAGGGTCTTCCTCTTTTGGGCTGACCCTGTACTTTACCAAGCATGATGTCCTTCTCCAGGGACTGGTTGCTTCTTTTAACATGTCCCAAAGTATGTGAGATGAAGTTTCACAATCTTTTTTCCAATGAGCACTCTGGCTGTACTTCCAAGACAGATTTGCTCATTCTTCTGACAGTTCACAGTGTTTTCAATATTCTTTGTCAACACCACAATTCAAAGGTGTCAATTCTTCTGTCTTCCTTATTCATTGTCCAGCTTTTGCATGCATATGAGACAATTGAAAATACCATGACTTGGGTCAGGCAAATTTTAGTCCTCAAGGTGACATCTTTGCTTTTCAATACTTTAAACAGGTCTTTTGCAGTTTGCCCAATGCAACACGTCATTTGATTTCTTGACCGCTGCTCCCATAGGTGTTGATTGTGGATTCAAGTAAAATGAAATCCTTGACAACTTCAAACCCTTCTCCATCTATCATGATGTTGCTTATTGGGGTGTTGTGAGGATTTTTGTTTTCTTTAGTTGAGGTGCAATCCATACCCAAGGCTATAGTCTTTGATCTTCATTAGTAAGTGCTCCAAGGCTTCTTCACTTTCAGCAAGGAACGTTGTGTCAGCTGCATATCAAGGGTTGTCTGAGTCTTCCTCCAATCCTGATGCCTCCTTCTTCTTCATGCAGTCCAGCTTCTTGAATTATTTACTCAGCATATGGATTGAATAAGTATGGTGAAAAGATGCAGCCCCAATGCACACCTTTCTTGACTTTAAGCCACATAACATCTCTTTGTACTGTATGAACAACTGCCTCTCAATATATGTACAGGTTCGTCATCTGCACAATTAAGGGTTCTGGAATTCCCATTCTTCATAATGTTATTCATAATTTGTTAGGATCCACACAGTCAAATGCCTCTGCATAGTCAATAAAACACAGGTAAACATCTGATATTCTCTGCTTTCAGCCAAGATCCATACGACATCAGCAGTGATATCCCTCATTCCATGTCCTCTTCTGAATTTGCCTTGAACTTCTGGCAGTTCCCTGTTGATGTACTGTTGCAGCCGCTTTTGAATGATCTTCAGCAAAATTTTACTTGTGTACAATATTATTAATGATATTGTTCAAGGACTTCTGCAATCTGTTGGATCACCTTTCTTTGGAATGGGCACAAATATGGATCTCTTCTAGCTGGTTGGCCCAATAACTGTCTTCCAAATTTCTTGGCATAGACGAGTGAGCACCTCCAGCACTGCAACCATTTGTTGAAACATCTCAGTTGGTATTCTGTCAATTCCTAAAGCCTTGTTTTTCGCCATTCCCTTCAGTGCAACTTGGACTTATCCCTTCAATACCATTGGTTCTTGATTATATGTTACCTCCTGAAATGGTTGAATGTCAACCAATTCTTTTTGGTACAGTGATACTGTATATTCCTTCTATCTTCTTTTGATACTTTGTGTGTTGTTCAATATCTTGCCCATAGAATCCTTTCATATTACAACTTGAGGCTAGAACTTTTTCCTCAGTTCTTTCAGCTTGAGAAACACTGAGTGTGTTCTTCCCTTTTGGTTTTCCATCTCCAGGTCTTCGCACATTTCATTATTAAACTTTACTCTGTCTTCTCAAGCCACCCTTTCAAATCTTCTGTTCAGCTCTTTTACTTCATCATTTCTTCCATTGGCTTTAGCTACTCGACATTCAAAGGCAACTTTCAGAGTCTCTTCTGACATCCATTTTGGTCTTCTCTTTCTTTTTAATGACCTCTTGCTGCTAACCAAAGGGTCGGCAGTTCAAATCCGCCAGGCGCTCCTTGGAAACTCTATGGGGCAGTTCTACTCTGTCCTGTAGGGTCGCTATGAGTCGGAATCAACTCGATGGCACTGGGTTGCTTTCTTTATACATGATGTCCTTGACGTCATTCCACAACTCGTCTGGTCTTTGGTAATTAGTGTTCAATGCATCAAATCTATTCTTAGAATGTTCTCTAAATTCAAGTGAAATATACTCAAGGTCGTATTTTGGCTCTTATGCATTTGTTCTAATTTTCTTTAGCTTCAACTTGAACTTGCATATGAAGAATTGATAGTTTGTTCCATAGTCAGCCCCTGGCCTTGTTCTGATCGATAATATTGAGCTTTTCTATTGTCTCTTTCCACAGATGTAGTTGATTTGATTCCTGTGTATTCCATATGGTGGGGTTCACGTGTATTGGCACTGTTTATGTTGTTGAAAAAAGGTATTTGCAATGAAGAAGTCGTTGGTCCTGCAAAATTCTATCATGTGATCTCCAGCGTCATTTCTATCACTGAGGCCATGTTTTCTAACTACCGATCCTTCTTCTTTGTTTTAACATCATAGATAGGATTTACAACGCAAAGGATAATTAGATCACAGAATGGAGGATAATTACACAATACTGAGAATCATGATCTAGCCAAGTTGACACGTATTTTGGGGGAACACAATTCAATTCACAGCAACAGGTAAACAAAATACAGAAGATAGTTTCAGATGTTGTTGTTGTTAGGTGCTGTCAAGTCAGTTCCAACTCATAGCTACCCTATGCACAACAGAACAAAACCCCTGCCCAGTCCTTCACTATCCTCACAATCATTCCTATACTGGAGCCCATCACTGGAGCCACTGTGTTAATTAATCTCGTTGAGGGTATTCTTCTTTCTTGCTGACCCTCTACCAAGCATGATGGCCTCCTCCAGTAACTGGTCCCTCCTGATACCATGTCCAAAGCACGTGAGACAAAGTTTTGCCATCCTTCCTTCTAAGGAGCATTCTGGCTATACTGCTTCCAAGACAGATTTATTCATCCTTCTGGCAATCTATGATATATTCAATATTCTGCACCAACACCATAATTCAAAGACAGTGTACTAGATCTTTTTATTCATTTATTCAATTAATAAGTATTTCCTAAGCACATACTATGTGATAGGCACTGGGCTAGATGTTAACCATAGAATAATAAACAAAACAGACAGGGTCCTCTTTTCTTAGAAGAAACTTTTTAAATATACAGTTTGAAATAACAACAAAAAATATAAAGTATCTTGAAATAAATCTAACAAAAGATGTGCACATTCTCTAGGGAGAATATCATTCAACTTTATTGAAAAATATTAAAGATCTAAATAAATGGAAAGACATACCATCTTCCAGGATAGTGACTCAGTGTTATAAGTTGTCAATTATGATATGATAAAAAAAAGATCTAGAAGGATCTATGTTAAAGTGTTAACAATAGTAATCTCTTGGTGGTAGGAAGATGATGCTTATACTTTCTTATTTTTGCTTACCTGTATTTTCTTACTTTTTACTCTGTACATTTATGCTTTTATAATAATAAATATTATAAAGATACTAATTATCCTCAAATTTATGCAGAGTTCCAATTCAATCCCAAAAAAATTTCCAATAGGATGTTATTGAATTGCCTGCCATGCATCACCTGTTTTACATATATTATCACTTTTAATGCTCTCAAAGAGCCAATGAAGCAATTTTCATCCCCATTTTTCAGATCGTTTGCCCCATATACCTGTGATCAAGAGAAATTCAATCACATAACTAGCAAGGAGTGAAAGTTGGGTTTCAACCCAGACATGTCTGATTCCAAAGCTTAAGCTCTTTTGATTACCCTATACTGGATTGCCTTAGAAAGTCTTTGGGTTTGTTTTAACTTGATTCCCTTATTTCATAGAGGTGGTCAAGAAGGAAGACCGGTCATTAATGAGTAATAACTGATGAGACCAAGGGAGGACTTTGTGCCAGGGTGGGCTTCTTGACACTGAGGACTCTGGCCACAGACATCAGTTACTTGACAGCTCTTATAACTAAGTACAACATGCTTGCCAATGATTTTCTCTTCCAAAATGTGCCCAGGAAACTAAGGAATAGTTATCATTTTCTCAGGATCTATAAAATAAATCAGGATGCTTTTCTGATTTTGGAAGTGTTTCATAGTTTTTCTTCCTCAAAACCTTGCTAAAGGAGGCTGATAAGGCTGCCGAGTGAGGGACCCTTTAAAAAGGTTCAGTCTCATCCTCCCCCTTGTGTTCCAAGTGGGAACTGCATTCTCCCGTGTCAGATTGATAGCCATGGTGCGGAAATCAGCCCTGGCATAGAGGCTGAAAGCAAGATTGGGAGGGAACTACATTTGATAAGCATTTACTACATGCCAGGAGCCTTCTGAAGTGCCTTCCATACATTATCTAATGCAGTTCTTATCAACCATTGAACAGAGGAGGAAACTGAAGCTCAGTAAGATTGAACAGCTTTTCCAAATTATTGGCTAATAAGAGGCAAAGCAGGACTAAAAGAGGCAAAGAACTGAAAAAATCAGTGGTGTTTATTCCACTACAGGATAAAACCTAACCTCCTTAGCAAATCCTATCAGGCTTCTGGTTGACTTTCCAGCTTTATCTCCCACCACTAACACCCTCTGTTCTGTGCCCTTGCCACATAGAATGATTTACAGTTCTTGAAAACAGCTTCATATCTTGACGTATTTGCATAGGCCTTTGTCTCTGCTTCTGTGAGACCTCTCAGAATTTCTAAAATATTAAATTATGAATCATTCAAATTGGCGCATTGTTACCCACATTTATTTAACCATGGAATCCTTTTCTGGGAGGGGTTAGCGTCCCACGGAATAAACGTTGGAAGATGCTGCTATAACCTTGTTAAACGCCACTAGCCTCCAACACTGGCACCACTGCCGCTGCTGTCCCAAGAACTCAGTCTCCCTGAAAATTCTCTTGTCTCTGAAGTCCTTTCCCCAGAGGACTTAGGGGAAGGTGTATCTGATTGGATGAGCCTAGGTCATGTGTCCATACTCTGGTTGCAAAGGAGTCTGGGAAAACAATTATCTTGACATATCCAGCTTCTAAAATGGAAAAGGGGTTCTGCTTCCCTCCAAAATCATAAGGATTTCCTTAACCTAAGGAAGAGGTTTGAGTGCAGTGGCAAAAAGAATAAAAAATATCCACATAGTCCACTATTTTGTTTGTCCTACATGAAGTATATCCTCCCCCATATTTACAATTCAAAACAATATCCTAGTTAACATAATGCAATTGAAAGCACAAATACCCACTCCCAAAAGTGGCATAACCCAAAGTTTTATCATTTGCCACATCTAGTTACAAATCTAGGATCCCTAAGTAATGACCATTTTTCTGTAATTCTCTTAAAATCACATCTGTATATATCATATCTTAATCAGAAAGAGCACTATAACCAGCAGGCTTCTGCTGTGGATAATAGAAACCACTTTAATGGTTTTAAGCTGAAAGAATTAATACAGAGAATTAGGTGCTAAAAAAAATCATTGGTGTTATACACAAAATGGGAGCAGGGACTAGGTGGTGACTGGTCCAACTTGAGAGCTCTAGGTGACTGGAGAATAGGGGGCAGTCGGCTATTCGGGCCAAGCACCAGTGGACAGAGAGCTCTGGCAGTGGACCCTTTCTTGAACTTTCAGTGGCGCTCAATCCTCTTTGATTGACTGAAGGTCCTCTACTTGGGCAAAGGTGGAATTCATGGAGTTCTACTGATCTGTTAACTTTCCCAGGAGACTATACAATGGTTCAAACACCCAGACTCATAAAGCAACCACTATACAGGCAGAGGATATGAACAGTTTATAAGAAATATTTATAGCCAATGAACATGTGAAAATGTATTCGACTTCACTCATAGGTATGCAAAGCAAAACAACGAGATTTCATCCATCAGATTGGCAAGCAAATATAAAAGTTTGATAATGCCCAGTGTTCACAAAGGTTATTGGGAAACAGGCACCCTTGTACACTGTTGTTCTGAATGTAAACAGTTTGAATTCTTTTGCAGGATAGTTTGGCAATGTTTGTCAACACTTTGAATGCCTGTACTCATTGAGTCAGCAATTCTATAGCTAGGAATTTACTCTAGGGGTATACAAGCAAAACTATGCCAAAATCACATGCAACGATGTTCACTGCAACATTGTTTGTAATAACATAAAAACTGGAAAACACATAGACACCCATCAACAGGAGACCAGTTAAATATACCCATAAAATGGAAAATATGCAGTCATTAAAACATGAGGTAAACTGTACGTGCTGATATGGAAAGATTTTCGAAATACATAACGCTGAAAAAAGTTGATGTGCACAACAGTGTGATCTCATTTGTATTAAATAAATTAAAAAAAAAAGATAAAAAAAAAAATCATTGGAAAGCCTGGCAGAACAAACACTCTGTTAGACCTCAAGGCATGACTCTTAGATCAACGCTGTAGACTGCCCTGAGAAGGGAAATGAAAGCTTTATGTCTATTGGGAAGGTGGGGAATCAGGAATGTGTTCTCCCAGGTCCTGGTTCCAGTGTCACATCACCTTAGCCACTATCTGGGAATAAGGAAGCCATTGTCCTCCTGGAACACACTGTCATAATTGCAAACTGGAGGTCAGGGAGCAGCTGCCAGAACTGTTGGCTCCAGAGCCATGCCACATTGGCTAGATCACACCAGCAAAATATTCTGCCACCTCTCTCCCGACAGTTTCCAATTCAGGTCTCACCTGAAACATCACTGTAAAGTGAGTTCTCTGCTCAGAAGCAACATTAAGTGAGATACTATTATGGTGAATAAGGTGTTCAGTGAGTCCACAGGTGATGGTACTAAAGCAGAAGCTTGGTGGCAGGGAAATCCAGATTAAGAGTCTATTCCAATAAGGTCAAATCGTTGCTTCATCCATGATAGAAGGAATCCAGTGTAGCCAAACTGACAAGTACCTGGCTGGTCCCCCTAGACTGTGGTACCAATCCAGGGGCTGTGTTGGTTGCTGCTGCTGGTAGGTTGGACACTTGACATTGGTAGGTGACAGGTCAACCTTGGAGAAGCTTTGTAAATAGTGTTCCCAGTGCTCTACTGCTTCTCATGGAGCAGAGTGGTCCGAAAGAGAAGCCAAATTTTCCTGCTCAATGAAGAGAGTGTAAATGGTGCTGAGAGGGTTGATGGACCTAAAGGAGCCTTGCCGGAAGGATAAAGGGACAGAGTAGACTGAGCTGATAGAAAAACTAGACATCTCAGCAGATGCCTTCATGGAAGGAAGAGTCAGAACCAGTTTGGATGAGTTACCTCTCAGCAGATGCCAACATGAGCAATGCTTCCTGCCTGATGTCATGACACTGTATGACCCCCTGAGAGTTAGATGCCACTTAAGAGAGGAGGGAGCAGCCAAAAGTCTAAATGTTGACCTAGTTTAAATTTCAAATAACTGAAAAACCTTGGACCTGATCATAAAAGGTTTCCCTGTCTGTGTGAAGAATGTGGGATGTGAAAAAGAATTGTTACAGGAAAATACATTTATGTTCCTCTTATGTAATAATTATTATGTATGTTCCTCTTATGTAATAATTGTATTAATTGGCTTGAAAGTTTATACCTGCTACACTAGCATAAGGCATTGATGCTATTATTGAATTGCAGGATTTGAATACAAATTGCATAATATGGTATAGTGGTTAAAAGTATGGATTCAGGAGCCAAACTGCCTGCATTCAAATCCTACCTCTGATGTCTACCAAACCAAAGCCAAACCCATTGCCACTGAGTCGATTCCAATTCATTTTGGCCCTATAGGATAGAGCAGAGCTTCCCCATGGGGTTTCCAAGGCTGTAATCTTTAAGGAAGCGGGCTGCCACATCTTTACCCCACAGAGTGAATGATGGGTTCAAACCACTGACCTTTTAGTTAGCAGCTGAGTGCTTAACCACGGCACCAGTAGGGCTCCTTCTGATATCTGCTAAAACTAAAAAACTAAACCCACTGCCATCAAGTCGATTCCAACTCATAGTTTCCAAGGAACAGCTGGTAAATTCAAACTGCCGATCTTTTCAGTTAGCAGACGAACTCTTAACCACTACACCATCAGAGCTCCTAGCTTAGGTAAATTACTTACCTGTTGTGATCCTCAGCTTCCTTATCTTTAAGTTATGGATGATGATGATGGTAGAACAGTGCTTGGTACATCCAAAAACAAAACCTGTTGCTGCTGAGTCTATTCCAACTCAGTGACCTGATGGGACAGAGTAGAACTGCCCCACATGGTATCCAAGTCTGTAAATCTTTACAGAAGGTGACTGCCACATCTTTCTCTCACAGAGCCACCAGTGGGTTTGAACTGCCAACCTTTCAGTTAGCAGCTGTGCACTTAACCACTGTGCCACCAGGGTCCCTTGCCTAGCACATACCAAAACCAAACCAAACCCAATGCCTTCCAGTTGATACGATTCCGACCAATAGAGACCCTATAGAATAGAGTATAGCTGCCCCATTAGGTTTCCAAAGAGTGGCTGGTGGGTTCAGACTGCTGACTTTTTGGTTACCAGCCAAGCTCTTAATCACTGCACCACCAGCAGTCCTTTATCGTATGTGAGGTCAAAATTACATATAATAAAAAGACACATTTAATTAACAGTTTGAAGAGTTTCGACAAATATATACACCTGGGTATTTTTTTTAACCATCACAGTCACCATTCCCATCAACACAGAAAATTCCCTCCCGTGTCTTTGCAGTCAATTTCCTCCCATTTACCCAAACCCAGGTAAGCACTGATTTGATTTCTGCCACTCTAGATAAGTTTTGCCTATGCTCAAATTTCATATAAATGTACTTGTTTTGGGTCTGTCCTCTTTTACTCAGCATATTCTTGAGATTCATCCATGTTGTTGTATGTATCAGGAGTTTGTTCTTTTTTATTCTGAGTAGTATCCCATTGTATGCATATACCACAACTTATTCATTTACTTGATAGACATTTAGATTGTTTCCAGTTTTTGAAAAATTTTAATAAACTTGCTATGAACAGGTGTGTGTGTGTGTGTGTGTACTTATGTTTCACATAGTCCATAGTCATAAAATCCTGGAATTGCTGGATTACATAGTAAATGTATATTTAACTTTATAAAGCACTGCCGAACTGCTTTTCAAAGTGGTTGTACCATTTTACACTCCCAGTAGCAATACCTGAGAATGCTCCATAGAGGGCACTGGCGGCTCAGTGGGAGGATTCTTGCCTTCCACGTGGGAGACTCCCCAGCCGAAGCACCTCAAGCACAGCCACCACCCACCCACAGCTAATAACCTGTTGCTCCATATCTTCACTAACACTTGGGATACTCAGTCTTTTTAATTTTTGGAATTTTCATTGTGGTGTTAATCCGTATTACTCTGATGCCTAATATCGCACATTTTTTGTGTTCATTGGCCATCCGTCTTTTTTATCTGTCCAGTCTTTGCACAGAGGAACATTCTAACTTACTTCATTTTTCAATTCAAATAAACATGCTAACATGAATCCCTATGACAACTATAAGAGCCCCTGGGTGCGGCAAACAGTTAAGTTCTTGAGTACCAGGCAAAAGGTTGGCAGTTCTAACCCACCCAGAGGTGCTTGAAGGCAGGCCTGGCGATCTGCCTTCAAAAGGTCACAGCCTTGAAAACCCTGTGGACCAGTTCTACTCTGTAAACACGGGGTCACCATGAGTTGAAACGGACCCCATGGCAACTAACAACAATGTGACAACTATCTCTGTTCCCAGTTCTAAGACAGGTAGACAAAAAGTAAAAGCTTGTCATGAGTTTGTGACCTGGATGAATTAAAATTTTTTTCTACGCTCCCTTAGAATTCTTCTCCTTTAATAATGATTGGGGAGCCAGAAGAAGCAAATACTCATCACTTCCACATGCCAAATTATATGTCTGAATTCAAAACATCCCCAAATGGTCCAAACTACCCCATTTCTAATACCAGGTTTGCTCTTGACAGAATTATGCGTTAGACCGAACTATGTACAAGATAAAAACTTCTAATCAAGGAACCTTAGTACTATTTCAGTTTCCTTTTGTTTGGTGTCCCAGAGGTTTTCACGTCATAATGCAGTGTACCCGATTAAAAATCAGGGTGAGAAAGATGCTTTTTTTTTTTGTAAAGTGGGAAAAGGCGCATAGTGAAAAGGTGAGAAACAACTATCTTTTTTTTTTAAATAATATTTTATGGTGTTTTTTGTAAAACTTTACACAGCAAATTAGGTTCCTGTCTTAGTCATCTAGTGCTGCCATAACGGAAATACCACAAGTGGATGGCTTTAACAAAGAGAAATTTATTTCCTCACGGTCTAGTAGGTTACAAGTCCAAATTCAGGGTGTTGGCTCCAGGGGAAGGCTTTCTCTCTCTCTTGACTCTGGAAGAAGGTCCTTGTTCTCAATCTTCCCGTGGTCATGAAGCTTCTAAGGCGTGGGGACCCCGGGCCCAAAAGACGCACTCTGCTCCTGGTGCTGCTTTCTTGGTGGTATGAGGTCCCCCACTCTGCTTGCTTCCCTTCCCTTTTTCCCCTTTTCCCCCAGGGAAACTCCCTTTACCTTGAATCAGGGAGGTGACCTGAGTAAGGGTGCTGTTACAAACCCACCCTAATCCTCTCAACATAAAATTACAATCACAAAATGGAGGACAACCACACATTACTGGGAATCATGGCCTAACAAAGTTGACACATATTTCTGGGGGGACACGATTCAACCCATGACAGTTCCCATTTGACAATTTCTATACAAATTGTTCAAGTGCCATTATATTTTTCACAATGTGCCAACATTCTCCGTATTCTGGTTGTTCTGTTTCCAGTGCCTTAGTTTCCCTGCAAAAAGGCCTGGTGGCACACTGGTTAAGTACTCGGCTGCTAACCAAATGGTCAGCGGTTTGAACCTACCAGTCACTCCACAGGAGAAAGATGTGCAGTCTGCTTCTGTAAAGATTACAGCCTTGTAAACCAGTTCTACTCTGTTCTTTTAGGATCACTATGAGTCGGAATCAACTCCATGACAGCTGGTTTCGTTTCCCTGTCCTCTTATCTTCTCATCTTTGCTTTAGAGTAATTGTTGACCTTTTGGTCTCATATAGATGTTTTTTTAATGGAGCACTGCGCCCACAGGTAGCATCCTTTATTTTGTGTGCCAATCTGTTGTTTCACTAAAAGGTGACCTCAGGGGATAGTTTTGGTTCAAGATATAAAGAGTATCTCAGAACAATAGTCTCAGGGAATCCTCTAGTCTCAACAGGTCCAGTAAATCTGGACTTTTTGAGAATTTGAGTTCTGTTCTGTGTTTTTCTCTCCTTCTTTTACAGTCCATTTCTTGTGGCCCTGATTAGAACGGTAGGTCATTAGTGATAGCCAGGCACCATCTAGCTCTGGTCTCAGGATAGATGAGGCTGTGGCTCGTGCATTAGCCTTGTAAACTAGTTTCTTCTCTGAGACTTTAGTTTCCTTCTTTCTCTTTTGTTCCTGGTAAGCAGAGAACAATAGTTGTATCTTAGCTGCTCGAAAGCTTTTAAGACCCCAGCTACTCATCTCACAAGGATGCAGAACATAAGCTTTGTGAACTATATTATGCCAATTAACTGTATTGTCTCATGAGACTAATGTCCTAAGCCTTCACACCCAGAAAATCAATCTCGTAATGTGTCTGCTTGTCTGAATTACCTGTAACTGTGTCCTCTATGAATATATATGGGTGCACACACATATCTGTACATATATATTGTACATCAGGGTTGTATTCTTTCACCATACCTATTCAATCTGTATGTCGAGCAAATAATCCGAGGAGCTGGACCATATGAAGAACTGGGCATAAGGATTAGAGGAAGACTGATTAACAACCTGCGTCATGCACATAACACAACCTTGCTTGCTGAAAGTGAAGAAGACTTGAAGCACTTACTAATGGAGATCAAAGACCACAGCCTTCAGTATGGACTGCATCTCAACATAAAGAAAACAAAAATCCTCACAATTGGGCCAATGAGCAACATCATGATAAACGGAGAAAAGATTGAAGCTGTCAAGGATTTCATTTTACTTAGATCCACAATCAACAGCCATGGAAGCGGCAGTCAAGAAATCAAAAGACTCATTGCATTGGGTAAATCTGCTGCAAAGGACCTCTTTAAAGTGTCGAAGAGCAAAGACGTCACCTTGAAGACTAAGGTGACCCAAGTCATGGTATTTTCAGTCGCATCATATGCATGTGAAAGATGGACAATGAATAAGGAAGACCGAAGAACTGACGCCTTTGAATTGTGGTGTTGGGGAAGAATATTAAATATACCATGGATTGCCAAAAGAACAAACAAATCTGTCTTGGAAGAAGTACAGCCAGAATGCTCCTTAGAGGCAAGGATGGTGAGACTGCATCTTAGATACTTTGGACATGTCGTCAGGAGGGATCAGTCCCTGGAGAAGGACATCAAGCTTGGCAGAGTACACAGTCAGCAGAAAAGAGGAAGACCCTCAACGAGGTGGACTGACACAGTGGCTGCCAACGACGAGCTCAAGCATAACAATTGCAAGGATGGCTCAGAACCAGGCAGTGTTTCGTTCTATTGTGCATAGGGTGGCTATGAGTCAGAACCAACTCGACGGCACCTAACAACAACATATACCGTGCCTGCCCCCACAAACATATATGCCTATATACGTATGTATGTGACCACACAGTTTTTTGTTATTGTTGGTGTTGTTGCCAAATCACGTATGCCATGTTTTTGAACACAAACATCCTTTTCTCTTGTGCGCTTCTTAGTGGCATTGTTTACTTTGGACAAGCTGTGCTCATTACACCCACATTCGGTGATACTTTTCCCATCACTGAAAATAACAAATATTTACAGTCTAGAGTGATTCTCCCTCCACCTTCCCATCTATCCTTGTATATATATCTGTTGTCTTCTTATGAAAGTGGGATCATACAATATGTCATCATGTGATTGACTTATTTCACTCAGCATTATGTCTTCCAGATCCATTCATGTTTCACTGACTCATTTTTTACGGTTGTGTAGTATCCCATTCTTCGACCACATTTTGCTTATTCATTTATCCACTGAAGGGCACTTAGGCTGTTTCCATCTTTCTGCTATTGTTATAGTGCTACAAAGAATGTAGGTGTGCTTATGTCTGTCCATGACTCTTTATTAGATCTCAAGAAAGAACTATCTTAATGACATTTTCTGGAAAATCTCTTTTAGGAAGATGATGATCTAGAAATTGAGTCACTTAAGTTTCTATGCCCATGTGCCTCTTGTTAAGTTTTTACCCCAGATTGAAAACTCCTGTTCTAGTCAGTCACATCTTGGACTATACAAGAAGTTAGGCAATGCTTGGTGGAGAAAGCAAGAATTTTGGAGTCAGACAGTGTGGTTGGAATCCAGTTATTACTTAGTCTAGGAACTAAGGGCAAGTCACTTCCATCTGAAGTTTCCTTTTCCACAAAATGAGGCTAATATCTACCCCACAGGAGCACTGATGAGACTTAAATGGGATATATGAAAAGAACCTAACAATGCTTGGTGATTCACTTAAAAGTACTGTACATTGTTTTGGGACCTTGGAACACAGGGCAGAGGAATCCATAGGCTCTGCTCTAGAGGAGCATGGCCATCTGATGGCAGCCACAGATGTGCAAATACATAACTTCAGTATAACGTGGTGCAGGGCTACAGTTGCACTGGATAATGAACATAAATTTTATCCACATGAGAAAGGTTAGGGAAGACTCTCTGGAGAGGTGGCTCAAAATGGGTTGTGAAGGATGAGTAGCAAGAAAAGATGTTTACAGCAGAGGGAGCCAGCTGAGCAAGGACACAAAAACATAAAACAGCATGTTGTGAGGTGAACTTGAAGCAATTTTGTGTCACCACAACACAAAATGCAAAGACATAAATGAGAATAAGTGACGTTGAAGAGGCAGACAGCTTCTTAAAGGCTATATTAAAGACCCTGACTGTATCCTGTGCCTCCATTTACTCATATGGTTCAAATTCTTCTGTAAAATGAGTATCTCTCACAGGGCTGTTAAACCAAAGACCAAGCCCGTTGCCGTCGAGTAGATTCTAACTCACAGCAACCCTACGGAACACAGTAGAACTGCCCCAAAGAGTTTCCAAGAAGCAGTTGGTGGATTCATACTGCCGACCTTCTGGTTAGCAGCCAAGCTCCTAACCACTGCACCACCAGAGCTCGGCAAAGCTGTTAAAACTAAAAAAAAACCACTGCCGTGGAGTCGATTCCGACTCATAGCAACCCTATAGGACAGAGTAGAACTGCCCCATAGGGTTTCCAAGGAGCACCTGGTGGATCTGAACTGCCGACCTTCTGGTTGGCACCATAGGTCTTAACCACTATGCCACCAGGGTTTCCCTTGCAAAGCTGTTAGGAGAACTAAAACGGAAAGTAAACAAGATAACACACACAAGGCACTTAGAAGAGTGCACGGCACATACTAAAGTTCAAATGTTTGTTGTTGTTAATACTATTATCCTGAAGGTAGCCAGAAACCCCTGTAAAGTTTTAAGTAATGAAGTGACAGGTCACATTTGCATTTGGAAAGACCACTCAGGGGGAAGTGCGGATTGCAGGAGAGAATACTGGAGGCCAACAGACAAGTCAAACTGTGTCAATTAATAGCCTAGGAAAGAAGGCCTGCCCCGCAGTACCAGTAATAGTGCAGTACCAGTAATAGCGATGACCAAGAGAATTCAAAGTATTTAAAAAGTAGAACAGATGGGCCCTGATGCCCATTGATGACCAAGAGAATTCAAAATATTTAAAAAGTAGAACAGATGGGCCCTGATGCCCATTTGGAGCCCCAATGGTGCAGTGGTTAAGAGCTACAGCTGCTAACCAAAAGGTCAGCAGTTCCAATCTACCAGTCACTCCCTGGAAACCCCATGGGGCAGTTCTACTGTGTCCTCTAGGATTGCTATGAGTCAGAATCAACTCGAAGGCAACAGGTTTGGTTTGTTTTGTTGTTGTCGTTGTTGTCCATTTGAATGTGGGAGGTGTGGAAGAGGGAGGTCAGGGTGACTCTTAGATTAGGCCCGAAAGGTTAGTTTTCTTCCTGAAGTGATCTCCTTCCATTCTCCAATAACAAAAAGGCCATCACAATACACTTCCTTTTTAAGTTTTATTAAAGTGTAATGGAACAACTGGTATTTTCTTTTTTTCTTAACCCCGGTACAAAAATACAGTTGATGACTTGACAAAAATGGCTCCACCTAGGGCTTGAAGGTTTGGGTTTCTCCAACAGTAACAAGGGAAAGCATGCTTCCAGCTAGGGCTGAGTCCAAGCACAGTCATTCCTGCACACGCATGCGTGCAAGCAGGGAAGCCCGAGGCGACGAAAAGGAAGGCTGTCACAGGAATTCGGGAAGAAGCTCAAGATTATTCCCAGGAGAAAAAGAGAAAAAGCAGGCCAGTATGTTCAGTAGGGGGTAGAATTACTGATTTACATTTACCATTTGTTATTTAAAAAAAAAAAAAAAATGGTAAGCTATGTCAGCAATTTTAACACTTTAGAAAAGATGCTACTGGCCTCCTTTTACCACCAAGGTGAATAAAGCTGGAGGAAATGAAAAAAAAAAAAGATTCAAATACCAAAGTGTGAGGAGTAAACTTCCAAGTTGCTTTTATAGATCAAGTTTTGTGTCAAGAGGGTTCATTTGTTCTTTACATTCAGTTCTTTACATTCAATGACAAAAATGACATTTAGGAGAGAGGGAATAGAGGGAAGTCAGCCACACTCTGCTAGATTCACCAACATGGAGACCAGCTTATTAGCAGAACTCTCCTACAGTGAGGGAACTCCATCCAGTGTAAGCAGAGCAAGGTTTCCTGGCCATTTTAATGGTTTGGGCAATTCCTCAATATTCCCTTTCTTGCTGCTTTCCTTTCAGAATACTAACTTTGATGAAAGAAAAGGATACATTCATATTATAACTCATCTTCAAGATGTTTCTCTCTGAAGGCATCACCCGTCAGCCTTTCCTGAGCTTCCTTCATCCCCTGAACAACTGTGAAATAAAGGTTGGGGGGGGGTAAGTATGAAGTAGGTCATTAAATCCGACATCTGATGAGCAATGTAGATTCTTAAATGTTTAGGAGAAATATGAAAGGACCACAGAATCTAGTCTCATTATCTAGTTCTGGATTTTAGCCCTGGCAAGTCATTTACCTCTTTAAATTTGTTTCCTCATCTATGAGATGCTATGTACTTCATGCAGGATATGATAAAAATTAAATCAGAATGGATAAAATAAGTGCTTTACAAACTACGAATTCCTACAAAAATGTTAGTGTAACTTTGGCTTACCCTCTAGGATTAGAGCTGATCCCTTAAACTACAGATGTTGTTCACTTGACACTAATGGGATAGAGAACACCTTCCTACTATCCCCATTACGTCTTTCCAATGAATGTGCCATTTTTATTATTTCCTATGGAGGTTACAGGTTACACTGGGGTGTGTTGTGTGTGTGTTTGGCGGGAGCATGGTCTCCACTGAAAGGGGTGGTTATCTCCATGACAACCATACATGGAAGAAGCAACTTGGTAAAAGAGAGAGAGAGAGAGAAACCTTGAAGTAAAACCTTAGGGAGCCTGGAGATGACAGCCATTTAGGTACAGGCTCCTAAGTGGTGATTCTACAACAGGGCCCGTTTACAATAGGAGGCCAGGAGCTAGGTTGAGTCAGAGTCTGTGAATTTTAGAAAGCAAGCCTTATGAGCCAGATAATGTAGTTTATTGTTCCCTTTTTGTTTTGCCTAAGCCTTTAATAAAGCCAGGCTTGAAAGTTCCAGTTTCATGTCAGCTGAGCTACGGGGAATTTAGGGAAGAATTCTGTGTCCACTTTTGGACTGAACATGTTAAAGGATTATGCAAATGTGAAGATGAAAGTGGTTATTTACATGAAATTCTAAAGGTGAATCTCAAGGAATAAGTGTTGGGGAGCTGAAGTCTAGCTGCTCTTCTCCATTTATAAATTTTCCCTCTAATACCAGTCTCAGAGGAAGGAGGTGACAACCTCCCCAGATCTCTTCCCCCTCCCCTATTCTGAAAAATGAGTCCCAAGGGTTCAAAACATAAACTGATCAACCTCATAGTATGGGGGGGCAGGGGAGAGGCAGATACATGGCAACTTAGCTAACAATTCCCTTTTATAGCTGGGGGAGGGGAACTTTGGAATAAAAATAGTAACAGTCCATGGCATAGATTCCAACCCCTGCCTCTAGAATCACTGTGATGATTTGGTTCAAGGATTAGAGAACAGGAAAGCTTGACTAACTTATGATTTCAATCTTCCTTCACCTGTTTGTGCTGATGCTGTTCTCTCTGCACGGAACATGTTTTTCACCTCCTTCTGCTCGCTAGATCTCATTCTTCAGGACTTAACTCAGTCATCCTCTCCTCTAGCAAGCCTTACGGGCTCTCCATGTTGGGATCCATTCCCCCCTCCCCACATCCTCGGCTTGAAATATTCTCCTCATATCGTCCACTGAGACAAATCCTTATCCTTTTAGGTCTAGTTAAGGCTTAATATCTAAGAAAACTCTTGGACAAGCTCAACTAACAGTTATTATTGCCTTTCCTCTGAATTCTTACAGTAACAGTATTAGTGCAGTGGGGAAAAAAAAACTAAGTTCTGGACTCAAATCCTGGCTTGGTGCCTTATCAACTGGGAAACCAGCAGCAGCAAGTGACTACCTCTGTGAGTCTCAGTTCTCCAGTTTCCTTTGGGTCAGTTAGATCCCCAACTGGGTTGTAAACAGCTGGGGAAGGGGTCAGTCCTATTTTTCTCCTAAATTCTACATAGGATCTAGCTAAAAGCTAGTCACATTGGAAATGTTCAGCTAACATGTTCAACTGAATTTCCTATTACAGCCTTGCATGTGGCTCTTCCAAACCTAGCAGCCACCCTCCTCTCTCTTGACATAATTGTACCTTGCTCAGCACTGACGTAGAAATACTTGTAGCTGGGGTTTCCATTCTCATTGATGATTTCCGGACGCACTTTGCCACTGGGATCTACCGTAGAAAAAATGGCAGAGGAGTTGCAATAATTACAACAGAGAGGTACTTTAAACACTACATGGCACACAAGGCCCTCTGGAAATGGGGCCTCCCCATCTCTGCAGCCCATTCTCACCATTATCTACCCCTTGCACTTTATCACAATGAATTCCTTGCAGCTCCCTGAACATACACTCCCATGCCCTGACAGGTGCCATTCCCTTTTCCTGGCATGCTCCTTTTTGGCCTGACAATGGCAGGATCCTTCATTTTTATTTGTATCCCTCCTAGAACCTAGCAGGGTGCTGAGCAAAGATTAGGAGGTAATTAAATACCCGCTGAAAAATTGTGTAAAGACATTTATCTGTCTGGTTGTACTATTCCATGGCCTAAATTTCTTAAGGCTATTGTCTCAGCTGGACTATGGGGTCGGGGGTGAGAATTATGGTTTATTTCTGTCCCTGTAGTGCCTAGCACAGTGCTTGGCATATGGCTCATGCTCAGATGACTGAATGAATAAATGGGTAATTAATACTCTTGTCATTGATCACAAAAGCAATTAGTTAACGGGAAAAATTTTCCTTCAAACTTGCAGTTCTGGCATTCAGAACTCTCCCACTGTCTCTTTAAACTTATTTTTGGGGGGTTGGCATCCCAGTATAGTTTCACTAGGTCTTGACTCATTTATCTTTTCCACATCATGGATCCCCCGATTAAGATCTTGCATCTTACCCAGGAAAAGAATTCGTGGAATGTAACCCCCATCAGGGCTGAAATCTTCATCCTTGGGTTCCTCTTCATCCTATTAGGATTAAATGTAAATCTTAAGTCAGGTCATGTCCTTCCTCTATCAAAACCTTTCAGCAGCTTTGCAACTTACTCAGGGTAAAACCCCAAGTCCCTGCAGTGGCCTGTGAAGCTCTACATGTCCTCCTACCTGGGTACTTCTCTAACTTCATATTCTACCACCCTCTGCCTCTTCAGCCCCCAGTTCTCTTTAGCCACATTCACCTTCTTGCTGTTACTGTCATTAAACAAGCCAGGCATGCTCTGAACTTGCTCTTCCCTCTGCCTAGACACATCTCTCCCATTAACATAGCTCACTCCCTTATCTGCTTCTGGTCTTCGCTGAAACGTCACCTTCGTTTCTGACCACCTATTTAAACTTGCAAACCATCCCCTTGCCCCTTCATTTTTAGCCATAGCATTTACCACCATCTGATATATTTTATTTCACTTTTTTGTTTGTCTGTCTTCCCACACTAGAATGTAACCCTAATGAGGGCAGGGATTTTGCCAGTTAGATTACCAGAGCCTACATAATTGACTTACACACAGTATTTCATAAATGCACAAATTGACGAAGCTGGCATTTTAGCTACAATTATGGAGCTATAGTCCTGCCAGGAGATACAACCACACAAACAGCTTTCTTTTTAAGAAATCTCTCAAGTTGGAGAATGCTCACTTGAAGACATTTCTGTCTCCTTTGAGTGGACAGTTCATGTGTATAGGGAATCAATAGCCAATTTTACAGTTTATGGTGTGGTTCCTATTTCAGGAGAGTCAAAATGGGGTCATTTTTTCAAATTGCAATTCGGCCTTGCCTTGAGTGAAGTGTATCAGCATTCAGGATATCTACTGCTAGTAAGCAATCCCTTAGCTGCCTTGATGTGAACTTTTAATGTGTCAGAAGATTTCTAGTGCTATGTTTAAGTGAACATTATCTTTACAGAAACTTATGGCTAGAGGTATCATCGTAGAGCATCTGAGCTTCTCACACTTGAATATGGCCTAAGAGGCAGCACAGCTATATCCTAGAACCTATTCTTATCACTAGGAAACTCTGGGCATAGTGGTTAAGTGCTACGGCTGCTAACCAAGAGGTCAGCAGGTTGAATCAGCCAGGTGCCCCTTGGAAGCTCTATTGGGCAGTTCTACTCTGTCCTATAGGGTCGCTATGAGTCGGAATCAACTCGATGGCAGTGGGTTTGGTTTTTTGGTTTATTCTTATCACTATTAGGCTCTATGATCTCAAACAAATCATCCAATTCCTTCAGGACTAAGATGCTCTTTCATAAAATAGGGATAGTTCCAATGGGCTAAGAATCCCTTCCAACTTTAGATTTGATATTCTTGATCAGAATTTTAAAACCTATAGTCTATGGCAAATAAAGGATATTTCAAGATAAAACAGAGAGGATGTACATATATGCCCAGCAAAGAGTAGGTGCTCAACTAAATCAAATTTTGCAGGCCTGCATGTATGACTGCATGTGTAACTGACTATACCTTCAGTCCAACTATACAAAGTTGTATAGTATGCCATAATTACAAAGGATGAAGAAACCTGAAATATTTAATCATTTTATTCAATCTGTCCTCTTCTACTTCCTCCCACAAATGCATGCTGAATGACCTTCTAACACATCTGATGCAAGCCTCAGGTGAAGAGAAAAACACATAAACACAAGTAGCCAGTTATGCTTAATACACTTTTAGACCATAAATGATATTAATTCTGTAACAGTAAAGTCTTCAAATCATAGCAGAAAAGAGAAATTCTCAAAGCCTACCTCAAGATTTACCATAACAAAATTATGGGAAAGTTCTGAGATTTCTGTAGATTCTGCAAATTTGGGCTTTAAAGCTAGGGAGAAAAAAAAAAAAAAAGATTTTAGATTTGAAGAAAACCTCACTGTCATACCCAAACCCTAATGAACATGAGCATCACTATTTCTTTTTGGTAGTTCTGCATTGGTTGAGTTGATTCACATAACTGAGCCTTCCTTTTTTTTTTAACTCTAAGAACCAGAAATCTGGAGACTTTGATTCTGGTTTTGCTTCTGACACTTACTTGCACAGCAATGTGACCTTCAGTGATTTACTTCATTATTTGAGCCTTTACCTCATTTAAAAAATAAGGATAACGGCATACAAATGAAAAAATATATATATACTATTTGTTTTTTAGATACATTTTAGTAACTTCAACTGAATTAACAAGAGAATAACAATACCCCTCCACTACTAAATAATACACACACACAAAATCCACTACCATCGAGTCCATTCCAACTCACAGCGACCCTGCAGGACAGGGTAGAACTGCCCCATACAGGTTCCAAGGTTATAAATCTTTTCGGAAGCAGGCTGTCACATCTTTCTCCCACAGTGGGCTCAAATTACCAACCTTTTAGTTAGCAGCCTAGCGCTTTAACCTCTGTGCCACCAGGGCTCCTTAATAATACATGCACACATACACACATATATAACGTTACACTAATCATTTATACTAATTTTACACTCTTTTTCCAACTAGGATTTTATTAAGTGCAGCACATCAACAATTTGACTCAAAATATATATATATATTTTTTATCAGGCGGTATAGCAAAAAGAAGTCCCAGTGGTGCAGTGGTTAAACGTTCACCTGCTAACAAGGTCAGCAGTTCGAATCCACCAGCCGTTCCTTGGACACCCTATGGGGCAGTATGTCCTATAGGGTCGCTATGAGTTGGAATCAACTCCACAGCAATGGGTCTGGTGTTTTTTTTTTTTTTTTTTGGTTTATAGCAGAAAGAACACATGCTCCTGAGTCAGGTAACCTTGGTTTCTAATTTGGTTCTCACCTCCTCCAGAATTCTCCCCTAACCACTTCTCATGTCTCTCTCTGTACATGATTTCAACTTCCTTTAATATTTATTGTCCATATGTATATTTTAGCACTTTATCCCATACTATTTTTAACTGTACCTTAATCGCTTCACCCTCTCTATGACCCCCTGCAAGTAAAATGTCAAAGTTCTTGAGGACGGGAAATCTATGCCATTATTTCTTTTGAATACTTTAAACCAGTCAATGGTGCTGGGTCAATCAATGCCAATATTTATTATATCTTGACATTTGAGAACACATCTGAGGCTTGTTTTCTGATTCAGCACCTGCACTTACCTTTGCAAGCTCCACACCAGGATTTATGGATAATCACCATCAGGGGCAATCCACTTAAAAACAAAATCAAGAAATTATAGTATAGTAATTCCGCTTCTTGGTCTAACAAAATGACCATCTCATGGAAATAGATTTATGCACAAAGATGTTCATGTCATATGATTTCAATTGGGAAAAATCTCAAGACAACCCAAATATTCAATTAATAGACTATTGCCATAAAAAAATTACTGATAATTTCTGAAATTTCCGTATATTCTGCAAAGTTGAGCTTCTCCCTGCAAAGCTAGTGAGAAAAGGCTATGGGATAGATGAAAACATCACAGTTTTTCTAAATGTTGTGGTCATATAATCATTGAAAATAATTAAGATTTTTCACCAATTAGTACTAAATAGAAAACTATAATATAGAATTACATATAGCTTGGTTTATACAAACATGCATATAGAAAAGAACCTAAAAAGAAATGTACCAAACACGATACCAGTTTCTCTATGGATGATAGAACTGCGGATTCTTTTTCTTATACTTTCTGTATTTTCTAAAATTAAATATAATTTTTACAATCAGGGAGGAAAAAGTTTTTTGGGTTTTATCTTAAATAACGAACAATATAACCCACCTGACCCAGTCTTGGCCAGAGGAAGCTCTTAAAGCCCTCAGGGCTCAAATGACAACTTATTGCATATACTAGTAAATACTAAGTGCCCAGCCTTTGTTTAAGGAAATCAATGAAGGAATGAAAGACAAACCACACGTAATATTTGTCTTGAAATACAGAATGACGCACAATAGATAGAGAAGTCACTGTAATACAATCATCTGGATTAGGCCAAACCATTCAGTCTCACCAAGTACTCTCAAAGTAGTATTTCAGGCAAAGGTGTAAAGATGATATACACATGTATCTAAACTTTGACACGTTTAACCTTTCATAGTTAAATCCACACACATACATATTTTTAAGAGAAACGTCAGCAGACTTTTTTTTTAGAGAGATTTTATTGAGGAAATAATCTAGTGGATCCGTGTTTCACCTCCACTAGAGGCAGAGCATCCCGAGGACAGAAAATGGATTCATCTGTGACTCCAGTTCCCAGGATTGAGGCCAGCACAAAGCAGGTACAGTACTCAATAAATTTTTGTGGCATAAAATGGGCTGTGCAGATGTAGGATTGCGCCATCTTCACTGTTTCTGTTTACAATTGTTTTAAAAAAAACCACGCATCTAGTCTACTCTCCCACAACTCAGACAAGGGAAATCAGTAATGTGAGATCTCCCAAGTAGCACACAATCTAAGCAACCCCTGTCCACCTGACCTCTGTTGTCTGGAAGAATTTAACAAGATCCTCCAAGCTAGTTCTCCATTTTTTCTCATCTCAACTTGTGGTATAAACTTAATGCCTGACAGAGGTGGTCAGGATAAGTTTGAGTGTATCAATCACAATAGCTCTAGCACCACACATAAATATGGTCTTTGGACCTTCAGATTATTCTTCCCAGAAAAATAGCGAGCAGTGGGAGGTTACACAGGAGCCATGGTTTCCCCCATACTCCCTCTGGTTAGTGCAAACTCTGGCTTAGGTACTGCAGGAACATGTTAGCTAGCTGCGGCAGGTTCTCGTTGTTGGGGTGCATTTTGGTGTAGGAAATAAACTGGCGTCGAAGTCGGCTCAGTTCTGCCATGGTAAGGGGCCGAGTAAACAGCAGGCGCTCCGTGGTGCCAGGAAGCGTTAGCAAATCCCCAGGGACAGCGCTCTTCTGCGCTTCCATCAGCCCTGCCAACACCTGGCTCGTGACCTGGTCCAACTGATGCAGAAAGCTGCCGGAGGCAAGGGGCTGCGACTGTGTGGCTTGATGGGGTGGAGGAGCCCGGTTCTCAAACAGGGCAGTCCGGATTTCCGCCAAAGGCAAGGGCTCCTCTAAGCCCACCAAGGTGAACAGGGGCCGGTCCCAGCGGTTCCGAGAGTCGGGAGGCTCAAAGCGCAGCGTTAGGGCCTCCAGAAGTTCGGGAGAATAAAAGGCACTGGACATATGCTCTGCAGGTTTCTCGGACTCTGGAATCAGAAGAGCTGGAGAATTCGGCGCCCTGGTTTCCCCTGGCTCCAGTTCCCTAGGTACCTCGGCCCAGGATCTCCCATTTACTTCAGAGCCGGCTGCTTGAGGTTCTCTGATGCCACCGGTGCCCGCCTCCAGAGGTCTCCCGCCCTGTTCAGAGCGCGGCCGCCAACTCACATTCACGTTCCGGCTCCCGATCTCCTCCGCGCCCGCCTTCAGATGTCCGCTGCTCGGACCACAAGGCTGCACGCAGTAGACCAGGCAGAGCGGGGTGCGTGCCGCCCGCGCCAGACAGTAGAGCTCGTAGCGGAAACCCTTGATGTAGTTAAGAGAATCGAGGATGACCACGTCTTGGCGACTTAAGCGCCGCTCCACCGCGGCTCGCAGCGCTCCGCGCAACGCCTTCTCACGCGCTGAGTCGCCATAGACGGTCGGGTCCTCGGCACCCAGCACTGCCGCGTCGTCCACTACGTACACCGCGCGACCCTCAGCAGCCAGCGCTCCGCGTAGCGCCTCCGCGCGACGGCTCTTCCCGCTGTACGGCAGCCCGCAAAACACCACAAGCGGCATTGTCCCAGTGCGCGGCCATGTGCGACTGCACAGCGTCAACTTCCGGGTTGTTCGTACAGCCCGTGTAAACCGGAAGTATAAAGTGCACTTCCGGCCTCCCTCGACTCTTACAGGACCTTTTGTTGCTATGGAAACAGTTTTTCGGCCAACTAAGCCTAAGTCCAGCTTCCTCAGAAAGGTCCTGCATCCGTTTTGCGCAGCAGTTATGTGAAATGTTAGTTTCCAGGAGACTGATCTCCTTGCCGCCAAAGACTATGCGCATTCACTTCTTGTTGTTGCTGTTGTTAGGTGCCATGGAGTCGGTTCCGACTCATAGCGAACCCCATCAATGCACAACAGAAGGAAACACTGCCAGGTCCTGTGGTCCTGCGCCATCCTCACAATGGTTGGTATGTTTCAGTCCATTGTTGCAGCCACTGTGTCAATCTATCTCGTTGAGGGCCGGCCTCTTTTTCGCTGACCTACTTTACTAAGCATGATGTCCTCCTGCAGAGACTGGTCCCTCACTATTCTCACTTCTAAGGAGCATTCTGGCTGTACTTCTTCCAAGATAGATGTGTTTATTCTCCTGTCAGTCCATGGTATACTCAATATTCTTCGCCAGCACCATAATTCAAAGACATCAATTCTTTGGTCTTCCTTGCCTAGCGTTCACATACATAATGAGGCGATTGAAAATACCTACCACAGCTTGGGTCAGCCGCACCTTGGTCCTCAAAGTGACATCTTTGCTTTTTAACACTTTAAAGAGATCTTTTGCAGCAGATTTGCCCAATGCGATACATCGTTTGATTTCTTGTCTGCTGCTTCCATGGGTGTAGATTGTGGATCCAAGTAAAACGAAATCCTTGACAACTTCAATCTTTTCTCCGTTTATCGTGACGTTGCTCACTGGTCCAGGTGTGAGGATTTTTGTTTTATGCTGAGGTGTAATCCATACTAAAGGCTATAGTATTTAATCTTCATCGGTATGCAAGGTTGTGTCATCTGCATATTGCAGGTTGTTAAATGAGTCTTCCTCCAATCTTGATGCTGTGTTCTTCATATAATCGAGCTTCTCAGACTATTTGTTCAGCATACAGGTTGAATAAGTACGGTGAAATGATACAACCCTGATGCACACCTTCCCTGATTTTAAACTATGCAGTATCCCCTTGTTCTGTTGGAATGACTACCTGTTGGTCTATGTACATACAGGTCCTGCATGAGCACAATTAAGTGTTCTGGAATTCCCATTCTTTGCAATGTTATTCATAATTTGTTATGATCCATAGAGTTGAATGCCTTTGCATAGTCAGTAGAACACAGGTAAACATCTTTCTGGTATTCTCTGCTTTCATCCAAGATCCATCTGACATCAACAGTGATATCCCTCGTTCCATGTCCTCTTCTGAATCTGGCTTGAATTTCTGGCAGTTCCCTGTGGATGTACTGCTGCAATCGTTTTTTAATCATCTTCAGCAAAATTTTCTTGCATGTGATTTTAATAATGTTGTTTGATAATTTCCGCATTTAGCTGGATCACTTTTCTTTGGAATGGGCACAAATATGCATCTCTTCCAGTCGGTTGGCCAGGTAGCTGTCTTCCAAATTTCATGGCACAGACGAGTGAGCACCTCCAGCACTGCATCCACTTGCTGAAACATCTCAACTGGTATTCTGTCAATTCCTGGAGCCTTGTTTTTTGCCAATGCCTACAATGCAGCTTGGGATTCTTCCTTCAATACCATCAGTTCTCGATTATATGCTACTTCCTGAAATGGCTGAATGTCGACCAATTCTTTTTGGTACGGTGTCTCTTTGCATTCTTTCCATCTTCCCTTGATGCTTCCTGTGTCATTCCATATTTTCCCTGTAGAATTCTTCAATATTGCAACTCGAGGCTTGAATTTTCAGTTCTTCCAGTTTGAGAAATGCCGAGCGTGTTCATCCCTTTGAGTTTTCTAACTCCAGATCTTTGCACATTACATTATAATACTTTACCCTGTCTTCTTGAGCCTCTTCTGTTCAACTCATTTATTAATGGGGGTTTAACGTGCATTAAAGGAGCCCTGGTGGTGCAGTGGTTAAACACTCATCTGCTAACAGAAATGTCAGAGGTTGGAACCCAACAGCCACTCTATGGGATAAAGATGTGCAGGCAGCTTCCATAAAAGATTACAGCCTGTGGGACGGGTCTCCTTTGTCCTATAGGGCCGCTATAAGTCAGAATTGACACCATGGCAATAGGTTTGGTTTTGGTTTAATGTGCATTGCAGGAGATCTGGTGGTGCAGTGGTTAAAGCACTCAGCTACACTGCTAACTAGAGGTCCACCGTTGGAACCCACCAGATGCTCCACAGGAGAAGAGATGGGGTGATCTGCTCTGATAAAGATTATTGCCTAGGAAACGCTATGTGGCAGTTCTACTCTGTCCTACAGGGTCGCTCTAAATCAGGATTGACTCCGTGACACACAACAACACAGTGTGCACTAAATATTGCAAAAACAATCAGCACTATAAAAGCAATCGATAAATGTTAGTTCCCCTTCACTGCTCTTCTCTGTAAATGGTTATTCAACAACCCATTTCAATCGTTCAGTATCTCCATGGCTGGAGATACAAAGATGAACATAAAACTATTGCCCACTAGGAGATCAACAATCTGAATGGGAAGAGTCAGGCACCCACAATCACAGTAATACATGCTATAATGGACAGATGTAGGTGGGATTGTAAAAGTACAGAAAGAAACAAACTGTCTATTGAAACCTATGAAGACTTTACCTAGGAATAGTTACTTTCCTTAGAAATTGAAAAACTAATAGGAATTTTTCTCCAAATATTGCACAGGACATACTAATGATAAAAAATACCACATGGGACATATTTATACAATAAAATAATTTGTTCTTTATCTGAAACTCAAATTTAACTGGGTACCCTTCATTTTTATTTGCTAAATCTGGCAACCCTAATCCTGGGGAAGTGTAAGATATAGAGCCATGAAACTCAGGATCTGCTCTAGGAACAGCAAGCACTACAGCTTGGCAGATGCAGAAGTGTGAGTGCTTCTGTGCGAGTATGTGTGTGTATAAGTAAGGTGCACATATTTTGAGGGTGGAGTAGGTCTTTGTATTTCTCCAGTACAGTGTGGTAGAGAACATGGAAGTCTTGGCCCTGCCATTTACTAGCTGTGTAACTATGGGCAAGTTATTTAATCTTCTGTGCCTCAATTTCTTCTTGTGTGAAATGCTAACAACAATTCTTACTCCACAGGCTGTACCAGCCTCATAGGTTTTTGTGAGGATTGTTGTTGTATGCCTTCGAGTAGATTCCAACTCATAGCGACCCTGTATGACAGAGTAGGACTGCTCCATACGCTTTTCTAGGCTGTAATCTTTATGGGAGCAGATCGCCCAGTCCGTCTCTCTTGGAACTGCTGGTCAATTCGAACCGCCAACCTTTTGATTAGCAGCTGAGCACTCAGCCGTTGTGCCACCAGGGCTCCTGTTGTAAGGCTTATATACCATACTGTACCCATTGCCGTCGAGTTGATTCCGACTCATAGCAACCCTACAGGACAGAATAGAACTGTCCTATAGTTTCTAAGGAGCGCCTGTTGGATTCGAACTACCTACCTTTTGGTTAGCAGACATAGCTCTTAACCACTACGCCACCAGGGTTTCCTTTTGAGGATTAAATGAGTTAATACACGTAAAGTGCTTATCACAGAATAAGAATGAAGTACACATCATTGTTATTATTATTACCACTGTTAGTAGTATAATATCTAGGATAATGTAATAATAACACGAGTAAAAATAACAACAAACACTATACAGTAAGCACTGGATAACTGTGCTGAATTGAATTGCATGAATATACATTTTAGAAGCTTGTCATAGGCCAACATCCTGATAGCTCTGTATACACAGACTAAACAGAGTATTGATGCAACTGTCTTCTAAAGCCAACAAAAAAATTTTCCCAAACCCATTTTCACTTAAAACATCCATATAAATATAATGACGCATTATAGGATGGCAGCATAAAGGTTAAACACATGGACTTTGGGAATGTAAGGATATGGCTTTGATTCCCCGTTCTCACCACCTGCTACCTATGTAACTGTAAGCCAATTATGTTGCTTATCTGACGCAGAGTTTCCTGATCTGTAAAATGCGGTTAATACATACTGCAGAGTTATTAAGAGAATGAAGTGAGATAATGCATTGAACTTACTTACCGCAGTGCTGGCATATATTAAATGCTCAAAAAACAGTAACTTTTGCTATTATTAACAATACTATCATTATCTATCTTGAAACATGCTGAAGTTTGTTTCTTCACCAGTTCTCAAGCCAAACATTTACAAATTCTCTCTGCTTGCCAGGAAGTTTGGGACAGCCAAAGGCCTTAGATCACAAGATTTGGCCTATAAGAAATCTTCATTCATTTTCACTGTTGTCCTATAAGTTACTTCACTTTCTCAGAAGAAATATACTGAAACAGAAAATCCCCTCACCGCATCACAACCTAAGTGTGCTGGAGGCTTCAGAGACAGAGCAAGAAATTTGGAAAAGCCTATGGGTTCAACTGATCTTGCCAGCTGATAGTACGCTTTCTCCTTCAAACTTCTAAAGCACTTTATTTTTCCCTCTCTTGTGGCACAATAAGGAACCCTGGTGGTACAGTGGTTAAGCAGTCAGTGGTTGAACCTGCCAGCCATCTGCAGGAGAAAGATGTGGCAGTATGCTTCTGTAAAGATTTATAGCCTTGGAAATCCTATGGGGCAGTTCTGCTCTGTCCTACAGGGTTGTTATGAGTTGGAATCAACTTGTCGGCAGTGGGTGGGTACGGCACAATATCATAGTCTACCTTGGTCTTATAACATTATATGCATATCTCATATAACTAATGTGAGTCTCCCACAATTCCTGATGAGGCACCTTATACATTGTAGACATGCAATGAATATTTGCTAAATTAATGAATTAGTGAATGGCTGGTATTTGACAAATATGCTCAATGGAATAGTTTCTGTTCCAGTCTTCACAAAGCCTTGAAACCTTGCAGCATTAGGGTGAAAAAATTATTTGGGGACTTTACAATTTTAAGTCAAAACAACTTTTATAAGCTTCTATATGTTTAAAATCCACGATTTTATACCTTTATTCTACAAAGAATCATTAACGAAGTTATAGATTCTAAGGAAGACCAAGTCTCAGATATTAAAGACCCTCTGAGGGGACTAAGGGAGCTAAAAGAAGAGAAACAAAGCATCAAGTTCAGTGTTCTGATTTGAGCCTCATTCCTGTAGCCCAAATCTAACGGCTGGAGCCAAAAGGACAGAATCGTTTTTCGGTTTTTATTTTTCAATCAGATACCACGGCAGTCGACAGCTCTGCTACCTAACTTTGAGGCATGGTTCACACTACAGGTTTCCAATTTTCAGTGGCCAGGAAAGAATAACGGATGCTGAGAGATAATCTCCAAAAAGTTAGCAAAGGTAATCTCATGGACAGGTTACTCTTGTCCAAAAGTCAAAAAGACATTGCACTGTGATGGATCACTTTTGTGTGGCCTTTCTTGCCATGGTCTTGTAACTCCCACCAAATGACTGGGTGGGATCATGCTAATAAGGTATATGGAACCCTAAGAAGGGGATTGGTCAGTTTTGCCATCCTAGTAGGCTTAAAATGAGCCATCTGAGAGAAGGAAAGAAGAGAATCTCACCACTACCAAGAAAGAATAGCCAGGAGTGGAGCTCATCCCTTTATCCTAGGATCCCTGCACTGAGACCCTCCTAGACCCAGGAGACAGAGGGAGAGCTGTAACACCGTCTTAGGCTGGGTTCTTGGGAAAAGCAAAACCAGTAAAGCATATAAATATATATACAGAGAGAGATTTATATGAAGGAAACAGCTCATGAGATTGTAGAGGCTAGAACGTCCCAAGTCCATGGATCAGGATAGAGGTTTCTCCTGATTTGCACAGCCGCAGGGGCTGGCGAACCCAAGATGGGCAGGTCAGAAAGCAGGGCTCTTGCTCATAGGCTGTGAAGATCGATGAATCCCAAGATCCACAGGTAAGCTGCTAGCTCAAGTCCCAAGAACCAGAGGTCTGATGAACAAGAGGCAGCTGCAGGATCCAGAACCAGCCAAAAGCCTTGGCAAGATGACAGGAAGGATGTAGACGGTGGAGGGTGTAGAGATGAAGCCTGGGGGGGAGGTGAGCCACCGCTGGCCCTGCCCCCACCAGGACCACTCAGCAGATTCCATCATAGGAGTGATAACATATCAAATTTCAGCAGGGAAGTGATCACAACATTACACAACTGCCAAAACACTGAGAATCATGGCCCAGCCAAGGTGACACACAATCTTAACCACCACAAACACCAAAGACACCAAGATGGCATAAAGCAATGCCAGAGAAATGGCAGCAGAGGCAGCACAACCAGAAGACTGGCTGGAGACCAGCAGGAGACAGCGTGGTGGACTTCCTGGCCTACATAGCGATAAAGCAGCTAAGTGCCTTTGGGCAGGCTTACTGGTGGAATAGCGTACCTCAGGGCACTTGGTGGAGGTAGGCTTACTGATCTATAGACCTATAACTGAGTGCCTTTGGGCTGCGGCGTAGCGGTTGAGTAGAGTGCATCAGGGCACTTATCAGCAGAGCTAAGAGAGATTTGTAACACTTGCTGGAGCAGGGGCAGAGGCTGAGGGCCAGAGAGAGGCATGCCAACAGCATGGCTGGAAAGAGGCTGCCCTGATGGAAGAGCTGTATCCTGAATGTTCCTGAACCTGAACTGTAACCTGTTACTTCCCTAATAAACCCCATAATCATGAGTATTGTCTGTGAATTCTACGTGGCCACTGCAATGAATTATGGAATCCAGCAGAGAAGTAGAGAGTGCCATGAGAGGGATGGTTTGTGTCAGAACTAGTAAAGGTGGCACAGAGAGGAGGCACGTATGACCTCTGCCACATAGGAATCAGCCTTGGGCTGTTAATCTTGGTCCTCCTTCTGCCTGGTGGAGTTAGATCAGGTCAGAAGCTGCTCCCACATCATTTTTATAGACATAGCCATTTTCACTCCATCATCAAACTTCATTCCCACAACCAAAAACTTAAATTCTCAAAAACCTTCCCTCCCCTCCCCTGCCCTGCCTTTTCCTTCTCCTCTGTATGAGTTATCTGTGTATGTATTAAACCAACCTGTTCAATTTGAGACTATTAGGCAGTATGCTATGTTGGTTGAGAGTGAAGACTCTGAAGCCAGAATACCTGGGTCTGAATCATGGCTCTTCCACTTACTAGCTGGGTGATCTTGGCCAAGTTACTTAACTGCTCTGTGCCTTAGTTTTCTAATGTCTAAAACGAAAATAACAACAGTACTCACTTCCAAGAGCTATTGTGAGAAATAAATTAGTTAATTCACATAGAGCATTTAAATCAATGCCTTGTGCATAGCAAGAACTTAATAGATATTGGTTAGTATTATTGTTGTCATGAGGATGGTAAGACTTTGTCTTACTTTCTTTGGACATGTCATCAGAAAGGGCCAGTTGCTGGAGAAGGACATTATGCTTGGTAAAGTAGAGGGCCAGTGAAAAAGAGAGCCTCAATAACATGGATTGACATAGTGGCTACAACAATAGGTTCAAACATAATAACGATTGTGAAGATAGAGCAGGATTGTGCAACATTTTGTTCTGTTATACGTAAGGTTGCTATGAGTCAGAGCCTATTCAACGGCACCTAACAACACTTATTATTGTCATTGTTATCAGGCAACTACTCAATTCTCTCTCTGCCTTGGCATAACCTTTCACCTGAAATGAGTAATACGTTGATGGCTAGGAAGTGTTTTACCACCGTCATGATCTAAAACCATGTCTCATACCTGGCAGCTGCTTCTCTCTTCCCATCTTCTAGTGTCCTCCAATGAATGTGATCACCAAAACCTGGAAGGAAAGAGCCTTATAACCATTTCACACAATGACCAAAAGGCACAGACCCAAGGAAGAAGTGTGGCATGTTCACAAGATACCCATAAAAAAGGCTTCCCTCTATCAAGAGCCTTTTGTTCAAGTTCCAGCTGCACCACTTTTTAGGTGTGTTAGACCTTGGACAGTCTGTTTTCACAACTGTAAAATGGGGATAAAAACCACAAAACCAAACCCATTGCTGTAAAGTTCGTTCCGACTCATAGCAACCCTACAGGACAGAGTAGAACTGTCCCATAGAGTTTCCAAGGAGCAGCTGGCTGGTGAATTCAAACTTCTGGCCTTTAGGTTAGCAGCCGAGCTCTTAACCACTGCACCACTGAGCTCTAAAATGGGATAACACCACCTAATTCACAGAGCTTCTATGGAGATTAAAGAAATAATGGCTGTGAAACACTATGTAGACTATCATAGACTGTCCCAACACTACTGTAAGAATGAATGAGAATTTTCCACAGGTTCAACATGAAGCAGGTCACAACAAATCATTGTAGGTTGGAAGCAATACAGCAATATCGCTTTAGAGTCAGAGAGACCTGGGTCCATGATTCCACTTCCTATTAAGTCTGTGACTTTGTATGACTGCAGTAAGCTCTCCAAGTTTCAATTTTTTCATCTGTAAAACCAAAATAATAATACCTACTTCAGAGTCTTGGTGTAAAGATTAAATGAGATCATGTATGTAAGGCTACTGTTGTTATCATTCTCCACACTTCAGACACAGCAATCTTTTTAAGTCATGTCATTGAAGCATAAAAACCTTTCAGAGGCTTCTCAATGCCCGAAAGATACAGGCCAAATTCTTGTAGTGGGGCTTACAAAACCTTTCAGAATATGGCACCTGTTTACCTCTCCACCCTCATTACCACACTTTGCCTAAAATCCTACACACAAAACTATTTTCATTTCCTGAAATGCAGCATGCACTCTCTCCCTTCCAGACCCTCATAATCACTGTTATATCTGCCTTTCCTCCTCACCCTCACTTCCAACTCGTTCTTCAGGTATCAGCTGAGAGGTAATTTTTTCTGGTAAATCTTCCCTGACTCTCAAAGCATCCCATTCTTGTCCCATCACAGCATGTCCCAGGCTCAAAGAGGAGTTTCCTAAGGAGCGGAACCAAATGTGTCCTATTCCTGTTTCCCTAGCATTTAGCACTACACATGGCCACAGTAAGTGCTCAATAAAATATTTACTGTGTAGATGAATCTTATTTAGGCCATTCACATAAATGACATAATTTATATCTGGAAAATGTTAGTGATTATATGTGATATCTCATTTAAATTTGGTCTTAACAATAACCCACTTTAACTTCTGTATGGTTCAGTTTTTTCATCCTTAAAATAGGCATAATATAGCTGTAACTTATAAGGTTGCTACTGAGGATTAAGTAAAAAAAAATACATATAAAGAACTTAGCACAGTGCCTAGGCATAGTGTAAAAGATCATTAAGTAGCAGCTATTGTAACTATTTACAGATGAGACCTCTGAGGCTCAGAGAAGTTACATAACCTATCCAACCTGTCACAGAGTTGGTAAAAGACCAACCTGGGATTTAAACTTCAATCCTGTAACTTCTAATTACTGTACTGTCTTCTAGATTTTTCTTTCCCAGAAATAAATTCAAATCTAATTTCCATAGTACATCAGTGCTACCACTGAGGAAATAAACAGCTCGCCCAGGTTAGTGCATGGAGGCAGTGTCTGAACAAAGAATAGAGCAGGGTTAGCCTCTTGGCTGTGTCCAAATTAGCTATCACCACTTTTCATTCCCAACGGCATGCGCTGCTGGCCAAGAGAAAATGTGTCACTTGCCATGGACCCAAAGTTTGAACCTGAAGAGTGAATGACTGAAAGTAAAATTGGGTGGATGCCCAGGAGAACTGGAAGATACCTAACGCGAGCACCATCATTCTACCCATCAATACTTAACTCAGGCAACTGAATTCTGCTTTGGCAGGAGGCCCAACTAGACTATCTGAAGGGATATCCACCTACAAAACAATAAAATCCTAGATAAAACAAACTTTTAAAATGTACTTGCTGGATTCATGGTAGTAAGGGAAATCTATTCCACAAATACAAAGTAAGCTAAAACCAGACAAGGAACAGTAAGCAACAAGCAAAAGGCAAGACTGCCTCGAAAGTGAATGTTCATTGTGACGTGGCAAAATGGAGGAGATGAACCTGAGACTCCTATATTAATCCAACCCTCAAAGGGACCAAAGTGATTCCAGGTCAGTAGTATCCCCTGGTTTCCAAATGACTCAAATCCAAAACCTTTCTGTGGGGAAAGCATTCTCTATTTTAGGTCTCCAAGATAGCCAATTATGAAGAACAACCAATATGCGCTCTCAATAGTAGGTCACCAAACACGTAAAACAAGTCACCATGATTAAGAGTCAACAGAAGTAACAAACAGATTTAGATTCCTAAGGACTTCAAGCATTAGAATTATCATCCACAGAATATAAAAATAACTATGTATAAAATGTTTAAAGAAATAACATACGAAAATCACAAAATTGGCATGCAATACCACACAATAAAAATGAAAAGGCAAATTTGCAAAGGGACCAAATAGACCTTCTAGAAATTTAAAAATTGTTGAAATAAAAAAATCAGTAGATAGATTAATGCAGAAAATTAGAGACAGGAGAGACAGATCAAAAGAAATTGTTCAGGATGTAGCATATAGAGAAAGCCAAACAAAAAAACCAGACCAGTTATCGTCAAGTCGATTCTGACTCACAGTAACTCTACAGGACAGAGCAGAACTGCCCCTTAAAGGGTTTCCAAGGCTGTAATCTTCACCGAAGCAGACTGCCACATCTTTCTCCCACAAAGTGACTGGTGGATTCAACCACAGACTTTTCAGCTAGCAGCCAAGCGCTTTACCACTCTGCCACCAGGGCTCCTTACATGGAGAAAAGGAGATGAAAAATACGAAGGTAAGGCTAAGACACATGGAGGAGATTAAGTCTAGTATACGTAAAATTGGGGAAACCCTGGTGGCGTAGTGGTTAAGGGCTACGGCTGCTAACCAAAAGGCTGGCAGTTCGAATCCACCAGGCACTCCTTGGAAACTCTACGGGGCAGTCCTACTCTGTCCTATAGGTTCGCTATGAGTCTGAATCGACTCGACGACACCAGGTTTGGGGTGGGATGTAAAACTGGAGTCTCAGAATGAACAGATAGAAGAAAAAGACATATTTGAAGAGATAATGGCTGAGAATTTTCAAGAACTGAGACAAAAATATGAATCTGCAAAAATGAGAAGCACAATGCATACCATCTAAGATAATTTACAAAAAATAAAACACACGTGCCTAAGTTGTAGTGAAACCGCAAAACAACAAAAACTAAAAGCAGCCAGGGAAAAAGGACATATTCCCTATAAAGGAATGCTATTTAGATTGACAGGAACAGAAGTCAGAAGGTAACAGAATATCATCCTCAAAATGCTGAAAGGAAGTAACTCTAAACCTAGAATTTTGTACCCAACAAAACTATATTTCAAGAATAAGAGCAAAATAGACATTTTTAGATAACCTAAGAGATTTTTCTACCACCAGGGTATTCACTTATTAACATTTCAATAAGTATTAATTGGGCTGTATTATATAGTGATTAAGAGCATGGACTGTGGCCCTAGATTGCTTGGATTTGAATCCTATTCTGCCATTTACTATCTATGTGACTTTGGGCAAGTAACTTAACTTCAGTTTCCTCTACTGTAAAATGTGGATAATAGTACCTACTTCCAAGGATTGCTGTGAGGATTAAACGAAGGAATACATTAAAGAGCTTAGAACTGTGCTGGGACTTGAATATTTGCTATTAATATGCAAGGCACTATTCACTACTTTATAAATATCGATCCTCATAACAAACCTGTGAGATAGATGTGCTTATAAGTTCCATTTTACAGATGAGAAAACTGAGGCACACAGTTTAAGTAACTTTCCCAAGGTCATATAGGTAGTGAGTATCAGTGCTGGATTCTGAATCTAGGCAGTCAGGGTCCAGAGTCCTTGCTCTTAAGCAGCACACTATGCTGTCTTTCAAAATAGAAGGAGGAAAGGACAAAGAGGCAAAGGAGGAAGCAGACAATAGACAATACAGGGTTTTGTAGGCCACTGTAAAGACTCTGGGTTTTATTGAGTGAGCTGGGGGCTGTTGGACGGTTGTGAGCAGTGTAGTAATGTGACGTGACTTAAGTTTTAACAGGCTGCTCTGGCCTTTGTCCTGAAAACAGACTGTAGGAGGGCAAAGGCAAAAGCAAGGAGACCAGTAAACAGGCTATTACAATAATCCAAGCAAGAAATAATTGTGGTTTAGACCAGCGGAGCTGATAAAAACCAAAAAAACCCAACCCTGTGGCAGTCGAGTCGATTCTGACCCACAGTGACCCTAGAGGACAGAGTAGAACTGTTCCATAGGGTTTCTGAGGAATGGCTGGTGGATTTGAACTGCTAACCTTTTGTTCAGCACTTAACCACTGCGCCATCACCAAAAGTCAAAGGATCTTGCTATGAACATAAGGTGTGAAAGCAATGAGAGAAGTCAAGGATAACTCTAAGGTTTTTGGCCTGGGTAACTGGAAGAATGGAGGTGCCATTAACAATATTAACAAACAGCAGGTGGACTGAGTTTTAGGGAGGAACATTAAGAATTTGGGTTTGGATATGTTAATTTTGAGATGTTTATTAAATATCCACGTAGAGATGCTGAATAAGCAATTTAATATCTGAGCCTGGAATTCAGGGGTGTTATTAACATATGAGTGCTACTTAAAGCCTAAGACTAAATACCATCACCAAGGGAGTAAGCGCAGATGGAGAGGGAGTCCAAGGACTGGGCCCTGGAGCACACCTAGATTAGGGGAGATAAAGAAGGACCAGCCAATGAGATCAGCGGAAAACCAGCAGGCATGGAGTCCTAGGATCCAAGGGGAAAAGATGTCTAAAAAAGGAAGGATGATCAACTGAGTCCAATGTTCCTGTTAAATCAGAAATGACTACTGAAATTTAGCACCTGGAGAACACTGGTAACCTTGATGAAACCAGTTTCAACAGAACAATGACGATGAATGCATGATTCGAGCAAGATCAAGAGAGCCCGAGAGAAGAAGAATTAAAGAGCGAGTACGTACAACTCTTCCAAAGAATTTCAAAGGGGTAATAGCTAGAGCCCCCACGTGTCTGTCAGTTTGTCATACTGTGGGGGCTTGTGTGTTGCTGTGATACTGGAAGCTATGCCACTGGTATTCAGATACCAGCAGGGTCACCCATGGAGGACAGGTTTCAGCTGAGCTTCCAGACTAGGACAGACTAGGAAGAAGGACCCAGCAGTCTACTTCTGAAAAGCATTAGCCAGTGAAAACCTTATGAATAGCAGCGGAACATTGTCTGATACAGTGCTGGAAGATGAGCCCCCCCAGGTTGGAAGGCACTCAAAAGATGCCTGGGCAAGAGCTGCCTCCTCAAAGTAGAGTCTACATTAATGACGTGGATGAAGTAAAGCTTTCGGGACCTTCATTTGCTGATGTGGCACAACTCAAAATGAGAAAAAACAGCTGCAAACATCCATTAATAATCAGAACCTGGAATGTACGAAGTATGCATCTAGGAAAATTGGAAATCATCAAAAATGAAATGGAATGCATTAACATCGATATCCTAGACATTAAAAAAAAAAATTTAGTGAGCTAAAATGGACTGGTATTGGCCATTCTGAATCGGACAATCATACAGTGTACTATGCTGGGAATGACAACTTGAAGAGGAATGGTGTTGCACTCATCGTCAAAAAGAACGTTTCAAAATCTATCCTGAAGTACAACGCTGTCCATGATAAGATAATATCCATACGCCTACAAGGAAGGCCAGTTAATACGACTATTATTCAAGTTTACACACCAACCACTAGGGCCAAAGATGAAGAAACAGAAGATTTTTATCAGCTGCTACAGTCTGAAACTGATCGAACATGCAATCAACATGCATTGATAATTACTGGCGATTGGAATGCATAAGTTAGAAACAAAGAAGAAGGATCAGTAGTTAGAAAATACGGCCTTGGTGACAGAAACAATGCTGGAGATCGAATGATAGAATTTTGCAAGACCAACGACTTCTTCATTGCAAATACCTTCTTTCACCAACATAAACAGCGACTATACACATGGACCTCGCCAGATGGAACACAGAGAAATCAAATTGACTACATCTGTGGAAAGAGACAATGGAAAAGCTCAATATCATCAGTCAGAACAAGGCCAGGGCCAACTGTGCAGCAGACCATCAATTGCTCATATGCAAGTTCAAGCTGAAAATGAAGAAAATCAGAGCAAGTCCACGAGAGCCAAAATATGACCTTGAGTATATCCCACCTGAATTCAGAGACAATCTGAAGAACAAATTTGACGCATTGAACACTAGTGACCGCAGACCAGACGAGTTGTGGAATGACATCAAGGACATCACCCATGAAGAAAGCAAAAGGTCACTGAAAAGACAGGAAGGAAAGAAAAGACCAAGATGGATGTCAGAGGAGACTCTGAAACTTGCTCTTGAGCGTTGAGCAGCTAAAGCAAAAGGAAGAATCAATGAAGTAAAAGAACTGAACAGAAGATTTCAAAGGGCCTCTCGAGAAGACAAAGTATTTTAACGACATGTGCAAAGAGCTGGAGATGGAAAACCAAAAGGGAAGAACACACTCGGCATTTCTCAAGCTGAAAGAACTGAAGAAAAAATTCAAGCCTCGAGTTGCAATAGAGAAGGATTCTATGGGGAAAATATTAAATGATGCACGAAGCATCAAAAGAAGATAGAAGGAATACACAGAGTCATTATACCAAAAAGAATTAGTCCATATTCAACCATTTCAAGAGGTGGCATATGATCAGGAACCGATGGTACTGAAGGAAGAAGTCCAAACTGCTCTAAAGGCATTGGCAAAAAATAAGGCTCCAGGAATTGATGGAATATCAATTGAGATGTTTCAACAAACAGATGCAAAGCTGGAGGTGCTCACTCATCTATGCCAAGAAATATGGAAGACAGCTTCCTGGCCAAATGACTGGAAGAGATCCATATTTATGCCTATTCCCAAGAAAGGCAATCCAACCAAATGCGGAAATTATAGAACAATATTGTTAATATCACACGCAAGCAAAATTTTGCTGAAGATCATTCAAAAACGGTTGCAGCAGTATATCGACAGGGAAGTGCCAGAAATTCAGGCTGGTTTCAGAAGAGAACGTGGAACCAGGGATATGATTGCTGATGTCAGATGGATCCTGGCTGAAAGCAGAGAATACCAGAAGGATGTTTACCTGTGTTTTATTGACTATGCAAAGGCATTCGACTGTGTGGATCATAACAAACTATGGATAACACTGTTAAGAATGGGAATTCCAGAACACTTAATTGTGCTCATGAGGAACCTTTACATGGATCAAGAGGCAGTTGTTCGCACAGGACAAGGGGATACTTATTGATTTAAAGTGAGGAAAGGTGTGTGTCAGGGTTGTATTCTTTCACCATACCTATTTAATCTGTATGCTGAACAAATAATACCAGAAGCTGGACTATATGAAGAAGAATGGGGCATCAGGATTGGAGGAAGACTCATTAACAACCTGCATTATGCAGATGACACAACCTTGCTTGCTGAAAGTGAAGAGGACTTGAAGCACTTACTAATGAAGATCAAAGACCACAGCCTTCAGTATGGATTGCACCTCAACATAAAACAAAAATCCTCACAACCGGACCAATGAGGAACATCATGATAAACGGAGAAAAGATTGAAGTTGTCAAGGATTTCATTTTACTTGGATCCACAATCAACAGCCATGGAAGTAGTAGTCAAGAAATCAAAAGACGCATTGCATTGGGCAAATCTACTGCAAAGGACCTCTTCAAAGTGTTGAAGAGCAAAGATGTCACTTTGAAGACTAAGGTGCATCTGACCCAAGCCATGGTATTTTCAATAGCATCATATGCATTTGAAAGCTGGAAAATGAATAAGGAAGACAGAAGAAGAGTTGACCCCTTTGAATTGTGGTGTTGGCAAAGAATATTGAATATGCCATGGACTGCCAAAAGAATGAACAAATCTGTCTTGGAAGAAGTACAACCAGAATGCTCCTTAGAGGCAAGGATGGCGAGACTGCGTCTTACATACTTCGGACGTGTTGTCAGGAGGGATCAGTCCCTGGAGAAGGACATCATGCTTGGCAGAGTACAGGGTCAGCAGAAAAGAGGAAGACCCTCAACGAGGTGGACTGACACAGTGGCTGCAACAATGAGCTCGAGCATAACTACGATTGTGAGGATGGCCCAGGACTGGGCAGTGTTTCGTTCTGTTGTGCATAGGGTCGCTATGAGTCGGAACCAACCTGACGGCACCTAACAACAACAACAACAATAGCTAGAGTGGTCATGAGTGTAGAAAGGGGTTTTATTCAATATGGAAGTATACCAGACCCGTTGCCTACGAGTCGATTCCGACTCATAGCGACCCTATAGGACAGAGTGGAACTGCACCATAGGGTTTCCAAGGAGTAGGTGGTGGATTCAAGCTGCCAACCTTTTGGTTAGCAGCTGAGTTCTTAACCACTGCGCCACTAGGGCTCCATGGAAGAAGTATAGGATGTTGAAAATTGATAGAAGTGGTAAAGACAGGAAAACTGATGATACAGAAAATGTCACTGAGTAGGCAAGAGGAGATGGCTCTTAGTACACAAGTAAAGGGATTAACCTTTTGCTAGGACATGGACAGTTTATCCTGTAACAACAGAGATGGAAGACTATACGGGCACAGGCACTAAAAGGTGGGTAGATGTAGAGATAAGAACTTCTGAAAGATTTCTTCTGATTCCTTCTGTTTTCTGTTAAAGAGAAAGCATGGTGACCAGCTAAGAGCAAAGGCTGGGGAGGAAATATTGGATGTCTAAAGAGATAAAAGGAAGTATGAAATAGTCCTCTAGGAAAGAAGAACCAGGGAAACTAAAGGGATAGATAAAGGACACATTTCAGGAAGGAAGTGATCCTAGAAAAAAACCTAGATACGAGAAGGGATCGTGAGCAAATAAACTGGTAAGCATGTAAATAAATCTAAACATTGTATAAAAAATTTTAATGCCCTATTTATAGAATTAAAAGACAGAACTAAAATACTGGAGAACAACTTGGTTATAAGCAAAGAGGGAGTGAGTGAAGTTAAAATGCCTTCTTACCACTGGGGAATTAAGATTAGTGTTAGGTTTTTTTTTAAGTATGCAAGATAAAATTTCAAGAGTAACCAATAAAAGAAAAGAACTAGAGTACCAGATTCCAAACTAATAAACCCCAAACCCACTGTCATCAAGTCAATTCCAACTCATAGCAAACCCATAGGGTTTCCAAGGCTATAAAGCTCTGTGGAAGCAGACTGCGACATCTTTCTCCCACGGATTCTTTGGTGGTTTTGAACTGCCAGCCTTTCAGTTAGCAGTTGATCACTTTACACTATGCCACCAGGGCTCCTTAAACTAATAAAGGAGATAAAATATAAAATAAGAACAAATAAATACTCAAGTCCCAAAGAATGGGCAAGAAGGGAGAAAACAGCATAGGAAAAGCAGTAGAAATGGAAAGTGGTGGAGAGAAACAAGACCAGCTCTATCAATAATCACAACAAACATAGGTGGACTAACCTGGCAGTTGAAATACAAAACTTACCAAACATAGTTTAAAAAAACAACGAAACTACTCCTATGATGTTTATAAGAACACATCTAAAATACAAAGACTTAAAAATTAAAAGTAGAACAATTGAAAAATATATAGTAAGAAGAAAAAGAAATAAAACATATGCCAGGCAAATGCCAACCAAAAGAAAGTCAGAGAAGCTAGACTAACATCAAGTAAAACAAAATTTCTTCATAAATCTGGGCTACTCAAAACCTAAGTGACAAGGCTACAATCACAGGAGTTTACTGCTAAAGCAGTGCTGGCCAATAGGACTTTCTGCAATGATGGAAATGTTCTATTGCTGCACTGTTCAATATGGTAGCCGCCAGCCACATGTGGCTATTAAGCACTTGAAATGTGGCTAATGCAACTGAGGAACTGAATTTTAAATTTAATTTTAATTTTGTTTTAAATACCCATATTATCGTAATTATCACAAAGTAAACACTCAGTAAGTAACTATGATGACTATTAGTATTATGAAAAATTCCAATGTACTTTTTATATGAATTTTCAAAGAATATTGTATATGCAAAGAACTGTTTCAAAGCATATCATAGACATATAACTATCATAATGATAACAACATTAATAATGACTAACATTTATATGGCATTTATTATGTGCCAGCACTGTTTTTCAGGCTTTTACATGTATTAACTTATTTAATCCTCACAATAACTTCATGAAGTAGAAACTCTTTATTAACCCCATTTTACAGATAAGGAAACTGAAGTTAAATAACTTGCCCAAGGTTATACTGCCAGTAAGTGGCAGAACTGGGATTAGAACCCAGGTGGTAAGGTTCTCAAGTCTAAATTTTAACCACTCACTACATTTTACTGCCTTTCTAGCAAAGATGAAATGAATACAGGCAGTCCCCAGATTACAAAAGAGATCCATTCCTAACTGTGTCTTTAAGTTGAATTTATAGATAAGTTGACACAGATGCTTACAGTTGGTTCTTATTTAGCCTGACTTTTAGTACAAGAAAAGGCTTGAAGACTTTTGGATGATTAAAAGCTGTACGTGCAAATGAAGGTGACTGTGATGAATTTGTTTTGAGTAGGGGTTAGTTCAGGTGCCTGTGGCACAGTGATTAAATAGCTCAGCTGCTAACCAAAAGGCCAGCTGTTCAAACCTACCAGCCGCTCTGTGGGAAAAAGATGTAGCAGTCTGCTTCTGTGAAGATTTACAGCCTTGGAAGCCTCTATGAGGCAATTCTATCCTGTCCTATAGGGTTGCTATGAGTCTACCGGACAGCAGCGGATTCGGTTTGGTTGAGGGGTTGGTTCAATTGTTTCAGTAGATGCTATGAATCTACCAGACAACAGTGCATTTGGTTTGGTTTAGGGGTTTGTTCAGCTGTTTCACAGCGAGAGCAAATATACATAATGTTAAATGGCAAGCACCAGCTGTCCGTAAGTCTGTAACCCATAACCAGGGACTGCCTGTAAGTGAAGGAAGCAATGCTGTTTCAGCAATGCTGTCTCACCAAAGCAGAATGAGAGGACGGACTTCAGATCCGGAAAACCTGGGTCCTTTTGTTTCCCCTCAAAAATAACTTGAAAAAGTGCACTGTTTACCTCATTAATAAAAGCGCTGGTTCCCTTGCACCACCCACACTCACATCCATGCCAAAGTGGAACATCTGAAGACAGTCCAATGTCCTAAAATGTCACCTGCACAGCCACTTAACTTGTGCCAGTTATTTCTAAAGTGAGCTAAAGGCTCCCACGTCAGCAGCTCCTTCCCTAAAATGTTCATTTTAAAAAAGGAAAAAAAAAAAGAAAAGCAACCATTTCTAAACACAGAATTCACATCACAATTTTCAAGCACTTCATTCTAAAATCATTTTCGTGAGTGTAAGCTAAGGACAGCAAAAAGTGACATCCACCCTTCCAGGTGATGAAGCCTAAATAACAAAAGGTCAAGTGTCAGAGCTGGCAGTGAAAGCCTCTAAAACAGGGAACACTGTACCTGAGAGACAGAATATAGCACGGTGGCTAAATTAAATCTGTCTGCAGTCAAACAGACCTGGGTTAGAATCCTAGTTCAGTCACTTACTGTTTTCACAAATGCAAAATATGGCTAGCAAAAATATCTATCCCATATGGAAGGTAAACACTCCATATCTGCTAGTGACAGATTTTTATTTCAGAGACTTGACAAAATCATCCCTTTCTGCTTCAGGCAGGTGAGCACATGAACGGCCCCCACTAACAGCTTTCTCATCAGTATTTTCAGGAACCACTGCTTGGGCAGCACTTTGGTGGGAGGAGCAGTTAGGGGCACGTTACAACCTATTCTCCAAGAATCCATACCCAAGAGTTATATAAATGTTTGAAACAGTAGTAACTCCTTTTAGGAATAATTCAATATTCTCCCACAGGAGGAAATAGTAATAGTTAACATTTAGCAAATGCTCTCAAAGTATGTGACACAATATTAAACACTTTTTGCTTTTGCATTTAACCCTTACAACACAGCCCTCCTGTCTCTAGCTGCCCTTCTGTGTTCCTGCATTTCTCCCCTCATAGCACGTATCGCCCCCAGTTACCAGTTGCTGTCGAGTCAATTCCGATTCAGGGTGACCCTGTTTCAGAGTAGAACTGTGCTCCATAGGGTTTTCATGGCTGTGACCTTCTGGAAGCAGTTCACCAGGCCTTTCTTCCAAGGTGCCTCTGGACGGGTTCTAATTATCAACCTTTAAGTTAGCAGCCTAGTACTTAACCGTTTGCACCACCCAGGGACTCCAGCAGATGTCATGGTGTCATGTAATTGCCTGCTTGTCTTTGTATCTCACCAGACTATAAATTGCAAAAGGACAGGGATCATAACTTTTACCACTGTGTACCACGTGTTTACCATTCATTTGTTCTTTCAACAAATATTCCTGAGCATGAACAAGACAGAAATGGTCATGGTTCACTGTGGCAAACTATACTTTCCAAAGATGGTTGCAACAGTATCTCCCATCCCACATACTTTTATTACAATGTGGCCTTGATACTCTTCCACTGAGTGTGTGTATGTGTTTGTGGGGGCAGGGGGACAAGGAGAGTATGTCCCTTCCCCCTTGAGCCTGTCCCAACAGGTACAGCAGAAGTGATGCTATATGACTTATGAGGCTAAATGATAAAAATGCCATATTTTTCTGCCTCGTTCTCTCGGGACACTCACTCCTGGAATCCAGCTGCCATACTTCATGGTTGTGTGCCGCTGAGTCAGCTCTAACTCATAATGACCCTATAGGACAGAGCAGAACTGCCCCGTAGGGTTTCCTAGGCTGTAATTTTTATAGGAGCAGGTTGCCAGGTCTTTTCTTCTGCACTAATCTTTCAGTTAGCAGCCAAGGACTTAACCATTGTGCTACCTGGGTTCCTTCCCTAACTAGCCCTTGCATAAAGAACACATATAGAAGAGGTAACCAGCTCAGCTGAGGCTCTAGACATCACAGAACAGAGACAAGTCTTCCTCACTAGGGAGCAGTGAATTACTTTGTATGGCCTTTCTAGCCATAGTCTACAGGGTCCCTAGGAGTCAGAATCGACTTGACAGCAATGGGTTTTAGCCACAGTCTTTGTTAAAAAAAAAAAAAATTTTTCTTTTTTTTTTTAACTTTGTTAGGTCCCAACAAATGACTGGGTGGGACTATGCAAATGAAGCACTTATGACCCACCAAGGGGATCTGATAGCTTGCTAAAAATGTAAATAAGACACCCTTGTGTGTGTGTGGGGGGGGTTGTTGTTGTCAGGTGCCAGCAAGTCGGTTCCGACTCATAGCGACCCTATGCACAACAGAACGAAACACTGCCCAGTCCTGAGCCACCCTTACAATCGTTGTTATGCTTGAGCTCATTGTTGCAGCCACTGTGTCAATCCACCTCGTTGAGGGTCTTCCTCTTCTCCGCTGACCCTGTACTCTGCCAAGCATGATGTCCTTCTCCAGGGACTGATCCCTCCTGACAACATGTCCAAAGTACGTAAGACGCAGTCTCGCCATCCTTGCTTCTAAGGAGCATTCTGGTCGTACTTCTTCCAAGACAGATTGGTTTGTTCTTTTGGCAGTCCTTGGTATGTTCAGTATTCTTCAGTATGTTCAATATTCTTCGCCAACACCACAGTTCAAAGGCATCAATTCATCTTCGGTCTTCCTTATTCATTGTCCAGCTTTCACATGCAAATGATGTGATTGAAAATACCATGCCTTGGGTCAGGCGCACCTTAGTCTTCAAGGTGACATCGTTGCTCTTCAACACTTTAAAGAGGTCCTTTGCAGCAGATTTACCCAATGCAATGCATCTTTTGATTTCTTGACTACTACTTCCATGGCTGTTGATTGTGGATCCAAGTAAAATGAAATCCTTGACAACTTCAATCTTTTCTCCGTTTATCATGATGTTCCTCATTGGTCCGGTTGTGAGGATTTTTGTTTTCTTTATGTTGAGGTGCAATCCATACTGAAGGCTGTGGTCTTTGATCTTCATTAGTAAGTGCTTCAAGTCCTCTTCACTTTCAGCAAGCAAGGTTGTGTCATCTGCATAACGCAGGTTGTTAATGAGTCTTCCTCCAATCCTGATGCCCCATTCTTCTTCATATAGTCCAGCTTCTTGTATTATTTCTTCAGCATACAGATTAAATAGGTATGGTGAAAGAATACAACCCTGACACACACCTTTCCTCACTTTAAATCAATAAGTATCCCCTTGTCCTGTGCGAACAACTGCCTCTTGATCCATGTAAAGGTTCCTCATGAGCACAATTAAGTGTTCTGGAATTCCCATTCTTAACAGTGTTATCCATAGTTTGTTATGATCCACACAGTCGAATGCCTTTGCATAGTCAATAAAACACAAGTAAACACCCTTCTGGTATTCTCTGCTTTCAGCCAGGATCCATCTGACATCAGCAATGCTATCCCTGGTTCCACGTCCTCTTTTGAAACCAGCCTGAATTTCTCGCAGTTCCCTGTCGATACACTGCTGCAGCCATTTTTGAATGATCTTCAGCAAAATTTTGCTTGCGTGTGATATTAACAATATTGTTCTATAATTTCCACATTCGGCTGGATCACCTCTCTTGGAAATAGGCATAAATATGGATCCCTTCCAGTCAGTTGGCCAGGAAGCTGTCTTCCATATTTCTTGGCATAGATGAGTGAGCACCTCCAGCACTGCAATTGTTTGTTGAAACGTCTCAATTGATATTCCATCAATTCCTGGAGCCTTATTTTTTGCCAATGCCTTTAGAGCAGTTTGGACTTCTTCCTTCAGTACCATCGGTTCCTGATCATATGCCACCTCTTGAAATGGTTGAACATCGACTAATTCTTTTTGGTATAATGACTCTGTGTATTCCTTCCATCTTCTTTTGATGCTTCCTGCGCCGTTTAATATTTTCCCCATGGAATCCTTCACTATTGCAACTCGAGGCTTGAATTTTTTCTTCAGTTCTTTCAGCTTGAGAAATGCCGAGTGTGTTCTTCCCTTTTGGTTTTCCATCTCCAGCTCTTTGCACATGTCATTATAATACTTCACTTTGTCTTCTCGAGCCTAACAAGGGGATCGGTCAGTTTTGCCATCCTGCTAGGCTAAAAGGGAGACGTGGAGGGAGGGAGGGAGGAGGAGAAAAAGGGGAGAGGGAGAGAGACAGAAAGACAGACAGGAAAGAGCTGCTGTAACATGGAAGACAGAGACAGCGGCGCAAGACAGCTGTGGTGGGTCTTGCCAACCCACAGAGCTAAGAGGTATAACACTTGAGCAGGGAGGCAGAGGGTAAAAAGCTGTCCTGATGGAGGAACTATATCCTGACTTGTTATTCCTGTTACTTCCAAACTGATCCCAATCCTGAATTGTACCCTGTTACTTCCCTAATAAACCACTTAACTGTAAGTATGATTTGTGAGTTCTGTGTAATGTTACAGTGAATGACTGAACCCAAAGACGGGAGGGAGAGTACTGAGATCAGAGGGAGTAGTTGATGTTACAGATTACAGAGTGTTGCAGCAGTTTGAAAAAGCTGGACATTTGGGACATCTTTAACCTCCACCTCATAGGAACCAGCTTTGTGCTGATTCTTAAAAGAAAATTATTCACTTACCCACTGTGCCTCATTCAAAACTCACAAAATCATGGGCATAAAATTATTTGTTTACACCACTAAGTTTTGGGGTGGTTTATTATGCAGCAATGGTAAAAGGATCACCTACAGAGAGTTTTACAGCTAGCAAGGAATAAATATATTGGCTATGTGACTCCAAGGTATTGCCAACACCACAGTAACTGGAACAGAGTAAATTATTTGTTCAGTGACTGAGGTAGTTATTACCTATGCCCATTGGCAGATAAGGAACTAAGGCTTTGAGAAGTCAAGCAACTTGTCCAAGGCCACTCAGCTGGTCAGGGGCAGAACAAATCCAAACTTAGATCTAACCCCACACTCCTAACACTACACCCTTCTGTCTCCCTCAGGACTGAAAAGCAAATCATTAGGGAGAATTCTCATAATTTTATGCTAAATACAAAGCAATCTGTTTTAAATGGGATTTTCAGTATTTAAAACATTCTGGCCTAATAGGATTCATCGTGCAGTTTCATCCCTGAGATGGAAACTCACACATCACCTCCTCTGAGAAGCCTTCCCTGACCTTTCTAACTCAAGTAATTCTAGCCCTCCATACTCCTCAGTCCTTCTATTACATCACAGTTTCATTTTCTTTTCAGCATTTATCCCTAGCTGAAATTATCTTGTCTGCTAGTTTGTTCACGTGTCTACTGTCTCCTGGACTTGAACATAAGCTCCATGAGAGCAGGGACCTTGTCTGTTTTGCTCACTGTATCTCCTCTACCTGGATCAGTGCCCAGAACATGGTAAAAAACAAACAAAAAAAAACCAAACCCATTGCTGTCCAGTCGATTCCAACTCACAGCAACCCTATAGGACAGAGTAACTGCCCCACAGGGTTTCCAAGGAGCGGCTGGTGGATTCAAACTGCCCGACTTTTTGGTTAGCAGCTAAACTCTTAACCACTATGCCACCAGGGCTCCTGGAATATGGTAGGTGCTCCAAAAATATTTACTAAATGGAAGAGCGACTGCATTCAGGAACACTGAATGTCCACCCAATCTCATTACACACCAAGAAATGACCTGCAAATACTGCAGGTAAGATAAAACAGAATTAGAAACAGCGGTAGGACCGCTGCAGAGTCACTCTATAGGGCAAGGTCAGTACAAAAAAACAGAAGGGGAGGATTCATGCCACAACCCACCCACTTAGAAAAGCATAAATCCTGAGTCCACAGAACAGCCAATCCAATTTTCAACAAGGTGATCAAGCTTAGAATGAGGCTATAGGTGATGGGATTGGGTAGGGAGCAGAGAAGCAAAAAAAACGGTCACACCTTCTGCCCTCCATTCATAACCACTGTTCCCTCACTCCTCAAAAAAAAATTTTTTTTTCACTTTCTTCAGACACACTGGCTGAGCCACACCAAAGACAACTGTTGGTAACTCTAATCTTCTACCCTTCATCTGGCCCTTCCTTACTCACCTGACACGCCTCCGTGGCTGGTGCTGTCCCCCCAAAGAAAGGAGGAGGCAGTGACCAAGCTCATCCTGGAAGATGTGGGGAGGAGGATCTTCAGACCCATAGCAGGGGTCTCTGCATAAGCAGGTCCCCAAGGGCCCTAACTCTCCCAAAATGGAAGACGCCCCTTTCTGAGGGTTCAAGTACTAGGGACTATGCTGGGCTCTTAAGCATGTTTTTCCTGGCTTAAGGATTGTTTCTTTGCCTAAGGATTTAGGGAGGCCTCAAGTACAACTTCCCCATCTCAACGTTCCCCGATCCGCTACTCCCTACCCCAAGAAATCTCCTTCAAATTCCTGGAACGGTTGGGGAAGATAAAAAGAAATCTGGCATGGCCTAAGAGATAGAACAGGGGAAGGACGGTGTTATGCCAGGAGGGGAGTTATACCGGGTAGGGGCCCAGAATCAGTAAAGATTAAGATAAGTACGCGGTCTGACCCTTTCCAAGCCCAATCTGTCCATGAGAAGAGGTGGCGAGGAGCAGGAAACCGAAACCCAACAAACAGATGGCCCCGACACGAGACCTCAGCTCCATGGTGGTAGGTGCGCTGGGCCACCCGGGCTAAGAGGACACAGGGTCGGAGGTGAAGGTCCGCGCGGTTTCCCAGGCGATTTTCAGTCCAGTACCTCGCGTTCCCAGATTTTTTTTTTTTTTTTGAAACCCTGAAGGAAGTGATGTTAGACGGATGTGGGTGGTGCCTCCACGGTTCGGCTTGGGATGGAGTGAGTTTAAAGGTGCAGTTCACGTAGGAGGAAAAGGGTGCGGGAGTTACCCTCGAGGGCGAGTTGCTTCCGCGCGTTTCTGAATGTCCAGGTCCGGGGACCGAGAGGGAAAAGGTGGACTGAGACGGCGTGTAGAAGGGTAGCGGGGGGAGGGGACTCGAGAGAACCGTTGTGGCTTCTGTCGGCCAGTCAGGCTAGCCCCTCCTCGGCGAACCACTGCATTTAATATAAAAAATAAAAAACACAAATCGGGGTTAGCTGCCGTCAACCGTAGGGCGGTTGCCGACTGCCCTCCAGTCCTCCTTTCCCCCTTCGCAAATAAAACACACCGAACAACTTGATTTCACTCTTAGTTCCTGCTTGGGTCTCCGAGGAGACCTGACGAGTAAGTTCTGTGGTGCAAGGTCTTGTGCCTTGCAGGAATAGCCCTTCCCCCTGGAGAAGAAATGCTGTGCCTTATTCGTTTTTCCTTACAACTGCAATTCTTCCACCTAGAAATGATGCAACCAACTGATGCAAGCTCCGAGAAAACCAAACTTGCGACCTCTTATTGCAAAATTGACCTGGATGAATCCAGGGAACCAGGGCATAAGTCACTGCAGACGTTAAAGTGTAAAGTGTCTTCTGGTTAAATGCTATGTTTTTAAATTCTTTGTGGGATATTTCTCCTCAATTTTTCTTTCCTCTGCTGCATAATAAACGGGTACAAATTTCCCGTCTCTCCTCAGGGCACTAGTTGAGTCTAATGGTGCGTACTTAATGCATAGTGAAAGGCAACCGAACAAAAGTACACACCCAAACAAAAGTACACCAGTCCTTTTATTTGGCTTCTTACAGATTGAAGACAGGATACAATGGAACACACGGGAGACTGCAAGCTCCAGGATGCCGCGCGGCCAGTTGCACCTGCAGCCTTTCTATTGGGGGCGCAAAGCAGCCTGGGCTTTGTAGTTCATATATGCGCTCCCGGGATAGGCCGATCTGGCGAGGGAGAGGCGGGGCCGCCTTGTCACGTGGATCCCGCTCCCGCCGCTGCCGTCGTCTTTCTCTGTCTCCGCCGAGGCAGCCATCTTGCTCTTGCCGCGTGCTGGTGTTGGAGGACCCTCCCTGCTTCAGGTGAGACCCCCGGCGGTCCCGCCACTCCATGGCCATAGGCCGCTGCGCACGGTCACCCCCCGCCCTCTTCTTCCGACACCCGCCAACCGTTCGGGCTGCCACTTCCGCCGTGGCGCGCCAAGTGGGGGCGGAGGCGGCTGGCTTGGCCTGTCGGTTACCGGCGGCGCAGCTGGGGGTCGGCACCTGAGGGAAGGTCCCCAGCACCACCGCCCCCTATGGGGGTGAGCGGGCCCGCGCTGTTACCGCCCAGATCAAGTCGCAGGAGGCGAGTAATTCCCCGCCTCTGTCCCGCTACTCATTATTCACAACAATGCCGTGAGCTTTGTACAGCCTATCTCTTGCCGTCTCATTGGATCTCCCCAGTGAGTTCGTTACGATCAACAGATAGGGAAACTGAGGTTAGCACTCCCCCCGTCCCCAAGCGCTTGGGACTGAATTTCGTTGTAGCGCTCTGCACCTTGTAATGGCAGTGTTTGTTTACACATCTGCCTCCTTCTCTGAGACATTTCCTTGCCCATCTTTATAGCTTCATCAACTGCCTGATGTCGGAATATAGATAATTGACCAGCAGGCCCGGTGTCACAAAGTGAAAGGCGGTTTCAGCTTTTGTTTCCACGTTCTTTCACTACACCATACTTGCGTCGCGAATGGTAACAATAGTTACCAATCCATGTATTGAGTATGAGTGTCCACTGTGAGCCATATACTGCTTGATCCTTTAACCTTCACTCTTAAAACAACCCTGTGAATTATATGATGTTACACCTTTTTTAATAGAGGAGGAACGCAAGTTCAGAGAAGAAAAATTTCCAGAGGTCAGAGAATTAGCCCTAAGTAATAGAACCCTGGTCCTTCTGATCCCAAAGCTTAAGCCTCTCTCTAAACTCCACATAATAAAAAACCGGAACCAAAGGTTGAAATTATTTTCTCTCTCATATTTGTACATATTTGCACGGAAACTCTGGTGGAGTAGTGGTTAAGTGCTACGGCTGCTAACCAAGAGGTCGACAGTTCGAATCTGCCAGGCGCTCCTTGGAAACTCTATGGGGCAGTTCTACTCTATCCTATAAAGTCGCAATGAGTTGGAATCGACTCGACGGCACTGGGTTTTAAACATTTGTGAAAGTGTCTACCATAGTGCTTGGAACTTAGGCACACAATAAATATTGATTAGCACATCATTATTCACACCCTTTCTTGAGTCCTGGAGGAAATGGCTAAAAGGTCCTTGGATCTCTAAGAACGCACTGATCATGTGGCCTTAGGAAGTTACTTCTTCCTTTTGGGCCTGGGAAGTGACTTCTCCCTTCAGAAACCCTCATTTCCTATCTAATAAGTTTGGGGGTGGAGGACCTGAATTGTTTTGTCTGTAATTTATACCATGCTACTGCCAGCAGGTATTTAAAATGGCCTCACATTTAACACAGGAATGGTGGGCACAGTAAAGGTTGATTGAGGGATAGGGAACTGAACTAGCTGGATCTTTGAGGTCTTTTCCGGATTCTGAACTTGCCATCTACTCTCTAGACTGGATCCATTCCTCTTTCCTTCTTGAACTTACCCCTACCCAACCTGCTTGTAGACAAAGGACCGCCTTTCTTCCTCTCCTATCCCTTTGGGCTTCCAACCTCCCCTAAATGTTTTTTCTCTGAGATACTCCTTGGGAACAAGTGTTTTACTTCTCTTATCCCGATTGCCCAGGATGGAATCTGGCCTTTCATGTACGCAGTGATTTAAAGAGTTAATTTTGTTCTTGCTTTTGTTTCAAATAAATCAGGACTCTGTCTAAGCTTTGCAGCTCCATCTCTTTTCGTGGAAATTGTTACTTCAAAATGTCTTGGTAACAAAGGGTTTAGCCTATGTCTAGTTCTGATATTTTTTTACTCAGCCCCTTTTTTGCAAGGAATTCCTTAGACTTTTGGTTATTTCACTGTACCTTTATGGCCACATTCCTTTGAGAAAAGTGAATATTAACCCTTTTCTGTGGGTATTTGAGTATAGGGATTGGGATTTACATCAGCAAATTTAAGTCTGTGGCAGAACTGAGATTGGCACACACCTAAGACTTCTCGTTGTGCACACTAATCACACTTCCTCTTGTAACAGTGTTTTTAGCTCCTTGAGCATTGTCATACAGTGCTGACCACAGATTGAACAGTCATCAATTCTGAATGCTATTTGGAAATTGGACTTTATTTGGCCTTAAAGCAGAAATATATATAGTTTAGTGTGTAAGTACAGTGTCATGGTACAGAATAATTAGTAACCATATTATCTTTGATTCTTTTTTTTCCATCTCTCAAATGAAGGAAACAGTATCTCTTTCTTCTGAGCAATGATTATAAAGGGGTTAAAGAATTGGCCAAAAAGGTTTGATAACAGATTAGTTGCTTATTTCCTCCCTCCTTTGCATCTCAGTAATGTTCTGTTGATCCACGGAACAAGTGAAACAAAACCTAACATTGGCTGTTATCTGTTTATATAGTGTGGAATGTTATGACCCATTATAAACTTGAGAATTTTTTCCCTTAGTAGGACTATCACTAACCAAACTAGGATTCATGATTTTATAATGTTCTTAGAATTCTCAAAATCAAGATACCTTTAAAAAGCTTATTTTTGAGTTTCTCTTCCTCTGAAAAAATTAGTGTTACCATAACAGAGATGTGTTTTTGTCAAATTGTGCAGTGAAGCATTTTGCCCTATATGCCGCGAGTGTGTCTTGATAAGAATGACATATACTGTATTAATGCAAGACATTGAATGGACTTTGTAGAGTACTGTGGAAACGCTGTATGTCTGAAGATCTGGTTCTGTTTCCCTATTAACACACCATCTGACCTTGAATAGAGGACGTGACTACCTCATATCTTGATAATTAAACAGCCTATTATTGAATTTCTTTTTCCAGCTGAATTTTTTTGAATTTTCTTTTTGTGGCTTATAAGAAATACAGAAGGTGATTTTGGAGAAAAACATCTACTTGAAGGTTTTGTTAATAATATGTGGTAACAATTTTCTGCCGTAAAAATCTTTGGGGGTAAAAACGAAATTACCTACCAAGATTTCATAATTGATTTGGCTTTCCTGAAGAATGCCAAAGTACTGAATCATGCTTTTAAGGAGGGAGGTTCAAATAGGTGAATTTGAATCCCATTTTATTTTCTGTTTGTGTATATAACTCCCTCCAAGTATTATATAAATTTGATTTTTTTACTATCTGCTTTATACAGTTAGAAGGAGTTAATACTTAAGAATATAGGCAGTATTAATATGATGGTGGTGATGCATATTGCAAGTGCAAAAAACAGAAGGTACTATTTGCATAAACAGTTATTTTATTTGGTAAAGCAGTGATTTTAACAAATCTATTTTTCCCCCCTTAGATTTACCAACAGCATGAATCAAGAAAAGTTAGCCAAACTTCAGGCTCAGGTCCGGATAGGGGGCAAGGTGAGTGTGGCATAAGAAAAAATGATAGGAGAATGTATGATTACCAGATAGTAGTAGTATTTTGGATTTGTGGTCATTGAAAAATCTAAGATCTTTTCAATACTCAAGACAAACCACATTCCAATTTGAAAATAACTTGCCTAGGTCTAAAATCAGTGACTAGAAGACTTTCCTAACTCTGTTGATGGGATAGAAATAGCCACCTTTGTATCCCAACTCTTGATACCTGCTAGCTATATGATATGAGCAATTTTCCCAATTGCGTTAAACCTCCATTTTCTAAAGATTAGAGAAATATTTATAAAACACCTAGCATGGTTCCTGGCACAGAGTGGATGCTTAACGAATGGTAGTTATGATTATATTTGATTGAAGCCATGGTGACGTAGTAGTTAAGAGCTGGGCTGCTAACCAAAAGGTTGGCAGTTCAAATCCACCAGCCGCTCCTTGGAAACCCTATGGGGCAGTTATACTGTGTTCTGTAGGGTCGGTGTGAGTCGGAACTGACTCGACGGCACCTAACAACAACAGCAGCTTTATTATATTGGAGTCCCTGGGTAGTGCAAACAGTCAGTTAATGCACTTAGCTGCTACCCAGAAGGTTGAAGGCTTAAGTCCACCCAGAGGCACCTTAGAAGAAAAATAAGCCATTGAAAAACCTGTAGAGCGCAGTTCTAGTCTTAACACGCATGGAGTCGCCATGAATAAGAATCACCTCAACAACGACTGGTTTATTATTATGTTAGATTTTACCTGCAGGGCATACCAGATGTTAGTGTTACCTCATCTTGACTGAATATATGCATCCATCATACACCTACTGTAGCACTTAGGTTTACAGAAGTATTTAGTGCTCAAGCTGATTGCACATTTTGTTCATTGCTAAGACTCTTTCCCAAGTTCTTACCTATTCTATATTGGTAAATATGTTGAAACCTCATGGACCTTCTAATTCCTTGTACCTTAAAGCCTAAGGAAGAGCTAATTTAGAGCACCAAAATCTTTGGTTTCTTTCAGCTCTGCCACCAGGCTCAAGGAGCCTATTCTGTCCTTACCTCTGCCCAATACAATCTCAGGGAAAGGGAGAACAGTACTTACTTTGATTTGGGATTGGGGAGTGTTGAACTCTGTGTAGCTGTTCTTCTTTGCCATTTACTTTGATAATAACCAGACCTCTTGGGGGCACTAGTGGGGCAAGGGAAGAAGCAAGTAATACTTTCTACTTCTTTCATAGTGATACAGTTTTATGACTCTGGAGCCATATTAGCACCCTCATGTAACCAAAATAACCACATTGTAGCATTAAATATGATGTAATATGCACACACACATACAAAAAAAACCCTGGGGATATTAAAGAGCCACAGAATATACGTGAAAGAGCTTGATGCAGCACTTCACTATTATATATTTTAAACCAACTGGTTGATGCACTCATTCATTTGACTACTGTTTCTTAAGCACCTACTATGTGCAAGGCACATAGTAGATAAACAAGGATTTTACAGCTCAGCTTGGAAGGCAAACATGCTTAAAATTACAATACAGTAAGTGCTATAATGAAGGAAGTACAAGGCACACTTGCCTAGTAGAGACAAGGAAATCAAAACTGAGCTGAGATTTCAAGAATAAATAATAATTTATCACTAGGCAGACAAGTGGGAGGATAGTGGAAGGCAGGGGGAAAGGGAGATTGTCATTCCTACACATGCAAAGGCACATGGTGAAATTAAATAGAATGGCTTGCTTTAGTTTTGGTACAGCTAGAGTTTAGAGGATACAATGGAAATGAAACTAGAGCATATAATTTGGGGTTAGGTCATGGAGAAGCTTATATGCCGTACTACAGAGTTTAGATTTTATCCTATAGGCAGACAATGGGCAACTATTAAAAGGTCTTAGGAAGTGAAATGATCCTCAGTTTAGAAAAGTAACTGCTGGCAGTGTGTAAAATGGAATGAAATAGAAGTTTAGAATAGAGGAGACCAGTCAAGTAACTTGCCGTAGTATTGTGGGACACATATTTAGGTGTTGGAACTGATTCAGTGACTAATAGAATATGGGGAACAATTGGGAGAGAGGAATCTGGGGGGATCCCCAGATTTCTGGTTTTAGAGACTGGGTATATAGTAATGCCACCAGTTATAAAACTTAGAAAGTACAGGAACAATAGGTTGGTGGACTGGTAAGCCTTTAGACATTTGAATTTGAGGTGCCTGAAGATCATTTGAGCTGAGGTATTCAGCAAGCAATTGAGCTATCCCTGAGTCAGGAACATTCCCAAATAAATGACGATTTATATAAATCAGTCACTGCTATTCCATCCCTCAGCAAGTAGATCTTGTCATAACCTCTGCTGCAAGCGCAGCAACTCAGAGCTCTCTTCCACGCCCACCAGAGACGCTGAGACTTAAGCCCCTGCCTTCACTCTATCAGGCTGATGTACTTTCCAGGAGCCACCCAGAGACTGAAGTCTCTATTGCTTCTCCCTTAGTCCTGTCATGTCTCAGAAGGATTTCGCCCTCTAGGCTTAGGCTGCTTTTGGTAGCGTTTCAGCTCTGCTTTAGGTTACATTTTTGTAAATCGATTCAGAAACTTAATCTATTATTTTAAATTGTTTTTCAGTGGGAAAATGCATTTATAGTTTCAAAATACCAATTAAGAAATTAACTTTTTTCATCTTAGTAGATAGTATAGTTTTCAACCTGTTTTCTCAGGGCAAATTTTTAAGCATCATCCCATTTTCTTTTTCTCATATCCTACATCCACTCCATCCTCAAGAACTGTTGACATGTCTCAGAATCTGACCGCTCACCATCTCTACTGCCACAACCCTCATCTCACCGGGGCTGTTACAGTAGGCTCCTGACTGGTGTTCTTAGAGTCCATTTTCCACTCAGCAACCGCAGTCATCTTTTAAACCCATAAATCACTTCCATGCCTAAAACCTTCCAATGGCTTCCTACTGCAATTAGAATAAAATCCAACTCCTGCCCATGGCATCGTTAGGCCTACATGATCTGGCCTCGCCTGTCTCTGGTTTCATTTTCCTCCTCTGCTTGTTCATTATGTTCTAGCCATACTGTCTTGCTTTCTCACTCTTGTTCTTCTGCTTGGATCACTCTTCCCTAGATCCTTCTGTGGGTCTCAGCTCATGTGTCATACCTTCACAGGGGTCTTCTGTGGACATTCTAATCAAGTAGTGCTTTGTCCCTGCTCAGTCACTCATCACTGTGTTCTGTTTTTCTTGGTAGCCTTTGTCACGTTTGAAATTATCTCATTTGTTTATATATTTATCGACTTTTCCTTCCCACTGTAATGTATGCTTCTTGAAGCAACTTGAAGAACTTGATCTTTTTCATTCTTGGGTTTTCAGACTCTAGAATATTCACATAGCAGATATTTGATTCTTAGTTATGTCATATTCCCCCCGCCCCAAAGTTTCAAAATACCTTCAGACATTATCGGCAGGGATTGGTACAGACTATTAGAAAACATTCCTTATAATGTTTGAAAATCGTTACAAGTACCTAAATTGTTTTGAAGTTATTAATTATTTTTTTATTAGGGAACAACATTCTGAAACATGAAACGATGTTGAAATGATTAAGGCTGGATACTGGGTGGAGCCCTGGTGGCTCAGTCATTAAGAGCTTGGCTGCTTACCAAAAAGGTCAGCAGTTCGAATCTACCAGGCACTCCTTGGAAACCCTGTGGGACAGTTCTACTCTGTCCTATAGGGTCACTCTGAGTCAAAATCGACTTGGCAGCAGTGGGCTTGATTTGGTTCAGTTTTGGATATTGGGTAAGAATAAGAACTGGCAAGAATTGACCTTCAAAATTCTGGGTCAGGCCAGCAATCACAACTGTGAGCTGCTTATTAATTGTTACTATTTAGTCAGTTTCTTACATGGGTTTTAGTTAGGTTGCTGAGGTATATGGGAAGATGTGATTGCACTTGCCAGATTCTGGCCATGCTAATACTTCTATTGGTTATTTTTCAGGGTACAGCTCGTAGAAAGAAGAAGGTGGTACATAGAACAGCTACAGCTGATGACAAAAAGCTTCAGAGTTCTCTTAAAAAACTGGCTGTGAATAACATAGCTGGTATTGAAGAGGTATGATCACTTTGTAAATTGTTAAATTGTGTGGGCAAATAGCACATTCACAAGTAATTGTCTAGACTTTTCAAATGTAAATATCAGCTTAGAAGAATCTTTGATATTGTCAATCCAGTGTCTTTAAAGGACTGTAGGTGTTGAATTTGCTTTTTGTATAAAATTGAATGATTGTCAGAAAGGGTTTTAACAGATAATTAAGAATTTTCATGGGACCTTTCAGACTCAAGGTATTTGCATATATGACAAAATGTGGAAATGCTTTTGAATTTTGATGCAAAATAAGATTTTTTTCCCCTAGTAATTTTAATATAGAAATAAACCCCGAGATTTTTTCAAACAAGGTAGTTTTTTTTCCCCCTAAAGGGCAGCTTTCTACTCTACAAAGCCTCTGTAATAATTATCTTAGCCACACTGTATTGTAACTCCACATGGATTGGGTTTCTTATTTGACCTGTTTCAAAAATTACTGGTCAGATTTTTTCTTTATAAAAGTCAGTAGTTTATTATATTTTGGTGATACCACTTGTACTCAAATATGAGATCAGAGATTGGTATTATTTCAAGAGATTCTCAAAAATTATAAAAAACATCAATTACTTGTGATCTGTTATCTAGATCCACCTCTGTCTGGTAATTCCATGTTCATTTCTGATAGTAACCAGCGTTTACGTTTTCACGCGATAAGTGAGATTTAATTACACCATTTACTGTACGTGGTACCACCTCAGAGTTTTTAATAGATCATTAACACACATGTGCTGCAAAACATGAATTAGAAATAATGTGGAGGTGGCGATTGCTAATAAAGAAATAGCAGAGTACAAAAGAAGAACCAATGAAATGGCAAAGTGATGCATATTCCTTCCACCATGCGTATGTGAATGAATAAAATTAACTGTCATTTAAGTCTGCTTTGTATTTTCAAAATCAATGTATTGATAAAATAATTGAAATTATAAGCCATATGCACCTTTTTTTTCTTTTCATCTGGAAGTAGCTGTGCATTCTTACTCTGAATAAAGATTAGAACTTGATTTGCAAGTCTTGAAATTAAACATTTTATATAGACATGATTTTTTCAGACCTTTCGGAAGTTTTTATATATTTTCAATGACCTAAAACAATTTTCAGAAAGATCATCTCTTGATCTGGGATAGATTTAAAAAAAAAAAAATTAAGTCCCCTCAGGCATCTCCTGAAAAATCCAAAAGTTGCTCAAAACGAACAAGTTGCAATAATAGTCAGACATGAGCTCTGAAAATGTTAAACCTAACCTACTTGTAAGTATTTAGGCAATCTGCATACCTTTCTACTCATCCTGCTCCACATTCCCCCCTCCATTAGCCTCGGTACTGTTAACATTTTGAACTGAATAATTCTTTGTTATGGAAGCTGTCCTTTTTCATTGTAGGACATTTAGCAGCATCCCTGGCCTCTATACACTAGATCCCAGTAGCATCCCTGCAGTCATGGCAATCAAAAATGTCCCCAGACATTGTCAGAGATCCCCTGGGATCAGAATCACCCCTGGTTGAGAATCACTGGAGTCCCTGGGTGGTGAAGTGGTTGACAAGACTTGGCTGCTAACCAAAAGGTTGGAGATTCAGTCCACCCATAGGCACCTTGGAAGAAAGTCCTGATGATCTGCTTCTTAAAAATCAGCTATGAAAAACCCTATGAAGCACACTTCTCTGACACGCATGGAGTCACCATGAGTCAGAATCAACTTAATGACAGCTGGTTGGTTTGGTTGAGAATTACTGCTTTAGAGAGAGGGAAATTTTATTTTACATTTTCCTTGCAGTATAGATTTAACCATTTTATTTACGTAATTAGATACATTAGGAGATATTAATGTAATGCCTCCAAGGGCATATTTTTTTAATCTTTGTTTTTTATTTCAGATTTGGAAGGCTTCATGGTTGTTATTATTAAACTTCTAGTGAGTGGCTGACATTGATCTTCTAAATTTTTTACATTGAAATAAGGAACTAGTCAGCAGTCTTTGATTTCTTCAAAATGCAATAGAACTTGTTATAGTGCTGTGTGGAGGTCACAGTATTATTGCAGTTGAAATTGTCATAATAAAGTACTAATGATAGTCAGTACTTACTAAACATCTCTTGAATGCCAAGCATTTTGCAGAGGACTTGCTAGACAATGGTGCATAAAATGTTATTCATGGTCTCTGTCCTTTGGAGCTAACAATCTAGTGAGGAAACTAACAATAGACAGCTAACCAATAAATACGTCTTTATCTATTTCAGCTTCACAGTATCCTCTTGAGTTGGTTGCTTTGGTTACAGATGAGAGAGCTTCAGCTCTCTCATCTGCCAGAGACCACATAGCTAATAAGTATTGGATCCCAGATTTGAACTAATGTGTATCAAAATTACTTCATACTGCTTTTGATCTTTTCATTTATAATTTCTTATACCCACTCTTGGCCTTTTCTTTTCCCCCACCACCTCCTCCTCCTCCCACAAAAAGGAAAATAAGTGGTATACCTGCCCTGTATCCTGTATTATTAACTACCTAACTATGCAGAATTCATTATTTATGCCATATGGACATAGGAAATCTCCACCGATATTTCCAAAGACATTGCTGCTGCTGCTTTTCAAGTCCTAACAGGAGTTATTTCCTCTCAGAAGCCTTCCCAGTAACACACATAGACATTTGTGCAAAGAAGGGCTTGGTGCCTTTTCTATTGCTACCACAATGCCCTGTATTTATTCTTATAACATTTATTAAACTGGATTGTGAATTTCTCTTTGTCATTATTGCCAACATAATAAAACTTCTTGATGATTCATAATCCCCAAAACATCACACAGAAAATTAATGGTATGTATAGGTACTCTCGTGCTCGCTCTCACTCTCTCTCTTTCTTTGTTTCTCCATGTGTGCATGTGTTGCCATCAGTCTGTTCCAACTCATAGGGACCCTATAGGACAGGCTGAAATCTTTATGGAAGCAGACTACCACATCTTTCTCCTGTGGAACAGCTGATGTGGCATGACTCAAAATGAGCAGAAACAGCTGCAAACATTCGTTAATAATCAGAATGTGGAAGGTATGAAGCATAGATCTAGGAAAATTGGAAGTTGTCAGAAATGAAATGGAATGCATAAAGATTGATACCCTAGGCATTAGTGAGCTGAAATGGACTGGTATTGGCATTTTGAATTGGACAATCATATAGTCCCCTATGCTAGGAATGACAACTTCAAGAGGAATGCATTGCATTCATCGTCAGAAGAACGTTTCAAGATCTATCCCAAAGTACAACGCTGTCAGTGATGGGATATTATCCCAGCTACAAGGAAGACCAGTTAATATGATTATTACTCAAATTTATGTACCAGCCACTAAGGCCAAAGATAAAGAAATTGAATTTTTACCAACTTCTGCAGTCTGAAATTGATCAAACACGCATTCAGGATGCATCAATAATTAACTGGTAATTGGAATGCAAAAGTTGGAAACTAAGAAGGATCGGTAGTTGGGAAATATGGCCTTGGTGATAGAAGGATGCCGGAGATAGCATGGTAAAATTTAGCAAGACGAATGACTTCTTCATTGCAAATATCTTTTTTCAACAACATAAACAGCAGCTATACACATGAACCTTGCCAGATGGAATACACAGGAATCAGATCGACTACATCTGTGGTAAGAGATGATGGAGAAGTTCAATATCATCAGTCAGAACAAGGCCAGGGGCCAACTGTGGAACAGACCATCAGTTGCTCATGTGCAGGTTCAAGTTCAAGCTGAAGAAAATTAGAACAAGTCCACGAGAGCCAAAATACTACCGTGAGTATATCCCACCTGAATTTAGAGACCATCTTGAATAGATTTGACACATTGAACACTATTGACCAAAGAGCAGATGAGTTGTAGAATGACGTCAAGGACATCCTACATAAAGAAAGCAAGAGGTCATTAAAGAGACAGGAAAGACCAAAATGAATGTCAGAAGAGACTCTGAAACTTGCTCTTGGACATCCGGTAGCTAAAGCGAGAGGAAGAAATGATGAAGTAAAAGAGCTGAACAGAAGATTTCAAAGGATGGCTTAAGAAAACAAAGTATTATAATAGCATGTGCAAAGACCTGGAGTTAGAAAACCAAAAGGGAAGAACATTCTCAGCATTTCTCAAGCTGAAAGAACTGAAGTAGAAATTCGAGCTTTGAGTTGCAGTAGTGAAGGACTCTACGGGCAAAATACTGAACAACACGGGAAGGAATACACAGAGTCACTGTACCAGAAGGAATTGGTCATTTTAGGAGGTAGCATACCATCAAGAACTGATGTACTGAAGGAAGAAGTCCAAGCTGCACTGAAGATGTTGGTGAAAAGGAAGCCTCCAGGAATTAACAGAATACCAATTGAGATGTTTCAGCAGATGAATGCAGTGCTGCAAGTGCTTGCTTGTCTATGCCAAGAAATTTGGAAGAGAGCTACCTGGCCAACTGACTAGAAGAGATCCATATTTGTGCCTATTCCAAAGAAAGGTGATCCAGCAAATGTGGAAATTATCGAACAATATCATCAATAATATCACACAGAAGTAAAATTTTGCTGAAGATCATTCAAAAGTGGCTGTAGCAGTACATCGACTGGGAACTGCTAAAAATTCAAGCTGGATTCAAAAGAGGACTTGAAACGAGGGATATCATTGCTGATGTTAGGTGGATCTTGGCAGAAAGCAGAGAATACCAGAAAGGTGTTTACCTGTGTTTTATTGGCTATACAAAGGCATCCGACTGTGTGGATCATAAGAAATTATGGATAACATTATGAAGAATGGGAATTCCAGAACACTTCATTGTGTTCATGAGGAACCTGTACATAGATCAAGAGGCAGTTGTTAGAACAGGAGGATACTGTGTGGTTCAAAGTCAGGAATGGTGTACGTTGGGGTTGTATTTTTCACCATACTTATTCAATCTGTATGGTGAGCAAATAATCGGAGAGGAGACGCTATGCTAGATGAAGAAGAATGCGGCATCAGGATTGGAGGAAAACTTATTAACAACCCGTGTTATGCAGACGACACAACCTTGCTTGCTGAAAGTGAAGAGGACTTGAAGCACTTACGATAAAGATCAAAGACTACAGCCTGCAGTATGGGTTACACCTCAACATAAAACAGAAATCCTCACAATTGGACCAGTAAGCAACATCATGATAAATGGAGAAAAGATTAAAGTTGTCAAGGATGTCATTTTACTTGGATCTGCAATCAGCACCAGGAAGCAGCAGTCAAGAAATCAAAAGATGCATTGCATTGGGTAAATCTGCTGCAAAAGACCTCTTTAAAGTATTAAAAAGCAAAGATGTCACCTTAAGGTGTGCCTAACCCAAAAAAAAACCCAAGCCGTGTTGTTTTCAATCGTGTTATTTGCATGTGAAAGCTGGACAATGAATAAGGAAGACTGAAGAATTAATGCCTTTGAATTGTGATGTTGGCAAAGAATATTGAATATACCATGGACTGTCAGAAGAGTGAACAAATCTGTCTTGGAGGAAATACAGCCAGAATGCTCTTTGAAAGCAAGGATGGCAAGACTTCATCTCACATACTTGGAACATGTTATCAGGAGGGATCAGTCCCTGGAGAGGGACATCATGCTTGGTAAAGTGGAGAGTTAGTGAAAAATAGGTGGATTGACGTAGTGGCTGCAACAGTGGGCTCAAGCACAGCAACGATCATGAGTATGGCGCAGGACTAGGCAGTGTTTTTTTCTGTTGTGCATAGGATTGCTATCAGTGAGAAGTGGCTTGATGCATCTAACAACAATAGCTGATTTGAGGGTTACAAATAAATTTTAGCAAGTAGACGAATTCTCAAATACAGAATCCACAAGCTAAGAGGGTCTGCTTACTGTGTGTATCTTAGACTAAAAGACACATGTTAACTATAACTTCTTACTTAATTTTACTCTGGAATGTTTTAAAGTTGTTAAAGAGTGCTGAACTCTGAGGAATCTGTTACTCTTTTTGGGACTCGGCAGTTTAACAAAAGCAGATAAAAACTTGAAAAGAGAAGACATTGCCATTGTTATAAAAAAAGGAGTTATTAATGTTTTCTATACTTAGACTTTGAAAGCATCAAAAATCTTTGGGGTGGGAGTAGGGAGATTAGTGGCAGGGCTCAAAAACTCATTGAATGCACTAATCTTACCTTCTGGACTGTCAGTATTAGTGACTGTTTTTTTCACCCCAAAACTTAATTTATGTCCTCTTCAGGAAAAGTGGAGAATTGTTTAGATTAAGACAAGCTTCTCTGGTCTTCTATGTATTCATTAATTTATTGATTTGGTATAATCATTTACAGATTTCTTTTACATGTTTCTAAAGACAGAGAAATCCAAAGCTTTCTGGAAAGTGGCAGGAGACTGGGAGGAGGTGGGTGGTGTCAGAGACTGTTTTGTACAAAGACCAAGTAAAGCAACCAGGCTGTAGAAGGAAATCCTAGGCAAACTGCCAGACTACAATCCAGAACGAAATTTCTGAAAATGATTTATGTTCTATGACATTTAAACTATTTGGATAAGCTTTTTATATATCTACTTGAATAGAGTTAACATGTTGTCACTGTTCTTCCCTTGACAACATGAATCTGTTGTCAATAGGATCTGTTCCATTTCTCAGTAACAGTTGATTTATCAGATTATTTAGTAAGAAATGTCACCAAAAAACACTCTGATTCAGATGGCCTGATTATTCAAATCATTTCTTAGAATTTCATCTTATATTCAGAGGACAGCTTCTTAATTAGGGTGTTATTCTGTCTCTGAAGCCTTCCCTATCTTTTCGGGTATAATTAATCAGTTCTTTCTCTGTAATTACACTGCCTTTAGCTTAAATTGCTTTGTTATAATCCATTTATTATTACAACCTCATGTTGTGGGGTGTAATGATTACTTCTTAACCAAGTAGTCTATTTTCAATAGATTATAAAAGTCTTGACAGCAGGGACCCTGTTTATTTATGGCTCTATAGTCTCTAGCGTGCTGACTTCCCATGATGAGCTTGTTTGAGGCTTATTATATATAAAGATACTGGTTATTCTAGGTAGAATTGTTTTTCAAAAAGCTAGCCATAGGGAGCTGAGCTCAGGAGAAAGCCCAGGGCTAGAAATTTAAATTTTGTAGTGGTACATATAAAGTTCACTGTTCATAAGTTTCTCTTCCAGTTCTTATTTTTTCTGAACCACTTGTGCAAAAGGAGGACCTAAAGTTATTGGTAGACTGTTCCCACAGTTCCTTCGTCCCCCAACTGAATTCTTAGGTGCTGAGATGTAGACAACTCTGCGTAATGGGAAACACCATGTCCCGTTCATCACCTTATCATTCACAGCATCCTTTATCTTCTAAGGCCCTGCTCTTTTGTTTTCAAAGCAGCTTTTCTCCCCTTAATAAAAAAATGATATATTGCCATTGTAGAAAATTAGGAATATACAGAAAATACAAAGAAGGCAATAGCATTCAACCGTAATCCTACCATCCATCTTGTATTTCTTTCCCATGTGTCTTAGTTATCTCGGGCCACTGTAACAGAAATACCACAAGTGGATGGCTTTAACAAAGAGAAAGTTATTTCTTCACAGTAAAGTAGGCTAAAAGTCCAAATTCAGGGCATCAGCTCTGGGGGAAGGCTTTTTCTCTCTGTCAGCCTCTCATCAATCTTCCCCTGGACTAGGAGCTTCTCTGTGCTGGGACCCCGGGTCCAAAGGACGAGTTCTGTTCCCAGTACTGCTTCTTTCTTGGTATGAGGTCCCCCACTCTCTGCTTGCTTCCCTTTCTTTTTATCTTTTGTAAGATAAAAGGTGGTACAGGCCATACCCTAGGGAAACTCCCTTTACTTGGATCAGGGATGTGACTTTAGTAAGGGTGTTACAATCCCACTTTAATCCTCTTTAACATAAAATTAGAATTACAAAATGGAGGACAATCACACAATACAGGGACTCGTGGCCCAGCCAAATTGATACACACATTTTTGGGGGGACATAACCCATGACACCATGTTTAAATGCATATATTTTTAGCATATCTAAAACTACAGCTAGGTGTATAATTTGTAATCTTGGTTTTTTCACATAGCATTAAAAAACAATATTACAAAAGTTGTAATTAAAAAATTCCTCTTAATCATTAGTCTAGGTGTCTACATATATTCCAATATATGGATGTACCATAATTTAACATTTTGTTATTGTACATCATAATGTGTTTTGTTTTTTTTTTAATGTTTTTATAATAAAAGAATCACATGTTGAACTTTTCTACACCCAAATATTTATCATCTTATTTCCTTCAGATAGATTCTTTCAAGTGGGATTACTGGCTGAAAGTGCAAGAACATTTTTAGAACTCTTCATCCATTGCCGAATCACTTTCCAGAGAGGGTATGCCAGTTCACACTATGTACAGCATAGCTGTAGAGAATCTCTGTCTCAGCAGAATTTTGCCACCAGAACCTAGAGAAAATGATCCCAGCATATCATAGAGTCTAATGACAGCTGTAAGCTTTAGCTTATATCAATAGTAACAGGTCATGCTTCATACTAGCCTTTAAAAATAAGCAAAGGCTGAGCTAGAAAGATTGAATGTGAGGACACTGATTTATGGAAGTGTGTGCAACGCCCATAATCCTTAAAATCTGACATTTCTCAGCCTCACAGGACTGCAGGCATTTATGTGCCTTTTTCTTACAAGTCTGTTATTTCATCCCATTAAGGTATCGAAGGAAGGCAATAAAAGATGAATTTCCTGATAAACATTTAAGTGCCACTAGGTATAGAAAGGAGTGACAATAAAACTTGATTTTAAGACAACTGTTATACTCAAAACTGCAGCTAGCTGGCCTAATGGGAGGTTGGATACAAAAAATAACATAGCAGAAGAATTCACCCCACCTTTTTGAACTGAGAGGATGGCTATCAGCAAGAGCTATAGGATCAGTTATAACTTTACGAGCCTCTTCTAGCCGTAAAAACTTCCTGCTGTGTAGGAATAAAGCGAGCATTTGATTCACCAACTAGAAGACTGCTGTGATTTGTATCTGTGCCCTACTCAGAGGCTAAAGGCAGGGGTTGATAAGGTATTTGATAGCAGCATATTGGAGCTACCAGCAGTTTCAGGAATGACTTAAAATGCTCCTGAGTTCTGTAGGGCAGGTTGGGCTGATTGCAAAAGGTCAAAACTATAGGAAAAGCCAGGCTGTTTCTAAACCTTTAGATGACCTCTCCTCCAAGGAGTTAATTTGAAGTCTGAAAGAATTTTATAATAAATTGTATAGGAAATATCCACTCAGCATATTTGAGTAACTGTTACATGCTGGACATTTGGGATACTATGTGTAGTAAGGTATGATCTGTGATCTTGAGCTCATCTTCTAGGAGGGTCAAAGACTTAACACAATTATTCCACAAGACAATTCTGTATAATAGTAACACACATGCAGGGCACAGTAGGTGCAGAACCACCTTAAGTTTTCACAGGGAAAGAGACATCTGCAAGGTGGAGAAGTAGGAAGAGGTTCTTCTGAACAGTGGGAACAACATATATAAATATAGTAGACATGAGAGAAGAAAATGTTTTCTGGTGACTAAAAGACACTTCAGTATTAGAGCAAAAAATAAATACAAAGGCATGTGTGTTTTGGACTGGAGTCTCAGAATGCCTCTTCCATATCTCAAGTAGCATCCTTTACCTTCAGCTACCTTTTAAATGGGAAAAAAATTTTTTTTTTTTTTTTTTTAGCATAAAGGAGATGTTTGGTTAGTTGAAAAAGGGACGTGACTGCCAGAATAACTAGTTTAATAGTGTCTGTTTAGTTGTCTGCGCCTTGTTCTTAAATATAGATCAGATGACTTACTTGACCAACTAGGAGTAAGATCATTGGAAGAAATGAAATCTCCATTTGAAACGAATATTGATTGTTTTGTGATTTTAACAAGTTCCTTATCCCTTCTTTTGCCTAAAAGGGTTGTGGAGGTGTCTAACTGATCTTCCTCAGTCAAGCAGTTTGATAATTTCTAACAGTTTGGTCAATAGGAGAAAGGAATGTTAGAAATAAAATATCCTGGGTTTTTTTTTTTTTTGTTCGTTTTTGTTTTTAACTTCTAGTAATTCTTTATGTCTGTTCTAAAATTAACTAAACTCTCTACCCCTTTCTGGGCTTTTCTATGCATGGAGCTACATCTTTTATGCCACCCCATTTATAACAGCCATTAATAAGTTTATATTTCACAATCTGATGTAGAATTCATTTTCCTTTTCACGCTAAGCTCAAACAGCATATTTCAAAATAGAAGGATCTGCGTCAAGATGTAAACCATGATTTAATTAACATTTAGCCTTCAGAAGAGAAGCTTGAACAGAAGGAAAATTCATGAATTTGTTGTTTTTGTCCCTGTGTTAGCCTCTCATTTATTTTATAGCCAGTGATGTATATACCATCCATATATGATATACGCTTTTTATTATTTTTATTTTGCATTCTCTATGTGGCGTATATTCTGAGAAAATAATTCACTGGCAAGCTTTTGTGTGACCGTGGAATTGCATTTTGTCTTAGGGATGAGAATGACATCGTTAGAAGGAAACTAAACACACATTTGAGAAACCTAGGTTTTTACTTAACTGTTTGTCCTTGGGTATATGACTTAACCAAGAGCTCTTGTCTTCAGTATTTTTGTAACATAAAGGCTTTGAACTGGGAGATCTGTCAGTTCAACAAATATATAGCCTAATTTTTTAGAACAATATTGATTTTAAGTATCTTGTACTTTAATGCCTGTAAATCAGAGGACGTCTCAGATTCCAGTGTATGTGACTCTTCTGGAAGAACTGTAGAAATCCTGCATTAAACCATATGATTTGCTCTTCATTTGGAAGATACAGTTATCAAATCTTTATTCTTTTCCCATGCTAAAATTATGTGATTCCCGGATAGATCCAGAGCAACACCCCACCTGATACCCATTGAGTCACCTCTCTCTCACGCCCTTTTCTTCCCAGAATTTCAGCCACTTTAATATTAAAATATTCTATTTAAATGGTCATTATCTTTGGAATTTTATAATTTATGTTTTTCTAAAGTTAATATAAATTATTTTTAATTCTGATATTTGTTTAGAAAAGCTGAAGTAACTATTTCTTGAATGTCGACTGTATGTCATATGCTTAATAGAACTTTAAATACAGTAGTGAGAGAGAGAAGGTTATAGAATTGAAATCATGTTTTTCGTCAGAAAATTTTGGAAATTATTTGTGGGGTTTAGTTATAATTTTCCAGGGAATTTGCCTTTATTTTCTCTGTGTTCCAGGTCTTGCCTGAAATTTAGAAGCCCCTTTCTTCCCCTTCCTTTCTGGTGCTGTCTGTCAGTGGTGGTGATCACCTATGAGGAAGAAAAGCCCACTTCCACTGACCATGGAGAACACTCAGCATCTCTGCTTGATTGTGACAAGGGCAGTTTTTGGATGGATCATGAAATGCTTCTAAAGTAGCCAAGAGTTAACTCTCCTAACCTTTTTATATAATAAGCATGTTACCACCAAGGTAACTTACCCAGTGGAATCAAACTCAACTTTCACAGTGAAATCACATTATTTACATATTTAACTTACGCAAATTCAAGTCTGTCAAAAAACAGAGAATGCACAAGTGAGAGCGAAAAATAGCAATTTAAATAGCACGTGTTCCACCTTCCATTTCAGTAAGTCCTAGGCAATGGATGAAATCAAATCTGAAGCAGTCAGTACATATTTGTGAAAACTATGGAAAAATGTGTGGATGATTTTAAAGGCTTCCCGGTCATGTTTAGGTGGCCAGGCAAGGGGGTGGGGAGGCCTTCCTCGGCATTTACTAGGATTATTGAGGGCTGTTGAGAAGCTACAGTTAAGAAGTTGAGGAACTGACAATATCCTCTACAGAGGATAACATGATGACAAGAACAAGTTGGAATATTTGTAAATTTAATTGTCCTTAGGAGTGAAAAATCTGAATGATTAAATTTCTGAGTGTTCTTTATGGATTTTTCAGTGGTTATTTTTACGATACACTGTTTCCCCTTATAGCCAGTCCTCTAACTATGATGCTGCTCCACCAGATGGTAACTGCACCAATTTTGTTTGGTAGTATAAATTGAAATACTCTAATGGGTAATTTCATTAAGAAGCCAGTTCTTGGTTAATAATTCCATTTTTTTTTTAAATCTGTGGGCCTGAACTTCGTTCTCACAGTGGAAGTCTTTGAATTTAAAATGTAGATTCAATAATACAATGACTGTTTTTTGACCATCCTAGTAATTTGTGCTATTGATACCATTTTACTTTGTTGCTAGGGCCTTTTCCCACCCATGTCCGCTTCTTACTCTAGATAATTATTACTTTGGGATTATATAACTACCAAGTTAAAAAAAAAATAATTGTCTAAATTTTTTTTTTTAATATTGTTTTCATTGTACCAGATATGTGAAATAAATATTTTTTTCTGTGATTATACAGGTGAACATGATTAAAGATGATGGAACGGTTATTCATTTCAACAATCCCAAGGTCCAAGCTTCCCTGTCTGCTAACACCTTTGCAATTACTGGCCATGCAGAAGCCAAACCAATCACAGAAATGCTTCCTGGAATATTAAGTCAGCTTGGTGCTGACAGCCTAACAAGTCTTAGGAAGTTAGCTGAACAGTTCCCGAGGCAAGGTAGGTATTTTAATTTAGTACCTCTTTCTCTCTCCAACTCAAGGAAAGAACCTAATACTTTAAAAGGTGTCCCATCTTAAACTGAAAGGACTTGCCTGTATGTAAATTATGTTACATTTTATAAAGTTCACTTTTATGCTTCACAAAATTTTGAGTTTATTTCTTTAAAGTTATGGAATGCAGCATATAGAATATTTGGATACATTTTGGTAGTAATATAGTGATTTAAAGACAAAAAAAGGAAAGTGCCCGGATATGCAGGCCAAGGTTTTATAAAAAGCTAATTTGATTTTCACTTCTGATTAGTGACAATCAAAAAATAGTGTTATTACAGAACTATGTTTTTGTTTAATATTGTTGATTATACTATAGTTGTGGCCTTACAAGAGCTCTGAATTTACAAGGTGATTCTGGTTTTATAATTGTCTGTGACCTCCAAAAATCAAAACCCCTAGACAGTATTTCAGTGTACTACATATCTAGACACTTTCTTACACTAAAAGAGAAGGAAAAACTCTTTAATACTGATTTTTCACTTGAATGTGGCCACTGTAAGTTAACCATAATGCCTTTTTGTTTAAACTCATCTGAATTATTCCATTTTGCATATAAATTATTTAGCTTTGTTGCACATTGAAATTGACATCTATAATTAGTGTGTATCAAGTTAAGTTAAAGTTTTATTGATTTTAGTGTTATTTAAGCAAAAAGATATGACTGGCATTAGATAATATTTAGCTTTTTCTTAGCAACTATATGCAATTTAGATGGGAAAAAAGGGATAAACAGTTCAAGTGTTCTGTGAAAGCATTTGTTCTCAATGATTAATATGAAATAAACTTTTTGTAGTGTTGGATAGCAAAACGCCAAAACCAGAAGACATTGATGAGGAGGATGATGATGTTCCAGGCGAGTGACATTTCTTTAGTTTTAAGATTTTTAGCATTCTATTTGTCACATTTCAGTCATTGCATAGATGACTTTGAGTTTTGTGTTGATGGATGAGTTTGTGAATTTAAGTTCATTCACGTTGATGCAAATATGATCTAATGAAAAAGGATGAAAGCCCTTTCATTTAGAACTTAGAATGAGAAATTGTTACACATAGCTCTGCTGCTAGCATTTATTAAATTGAAATTGTGATTATAAATTTGCGTAGTTATTATTATAACCTTTCTGTGGGAGTTATGATTGACATATGAAAGTACTGTTCATCTTATTTGTTTGCATAGACAAATAAAAGACTAATTGGTATTTCCTTAGGATTACTGTTTTAAGCAGATAAATGAATCATTATTAGAGAAATCCCACCAGTTCACTTCTGCCTCTTGCCCTGTATGTTTTTAGATTAATTCTGGTAGCAACAATTTTGTTTTTATTGAGGTTAGAAGTTAGGAATTCCGTTTACCTCTCTTTCTTTTTTGTATTCTTTGACTCATTTACTGTTCCTGTTTTTGTTTATTCTTTTTCTAGATCTCGTAGAAAATTTTGATGAGGCATCAAAGAATGAAGCTAACTAAAATCTTTTCTGGTTTTTGGAAGCTGGCATGGACTAGACTTAACAAATCAGCTATGTGGTTCCAAAGTTTTACAGACACGGAGAACATCACCTGTTACTAGTTCAGTAATATAAATATTTTGTATATTAATAATGCTGTTTGGTTCAGCATTTTTCGGTCATTTGATTTTGCATTTTGCACTTCCTCCCAGGATCTAATCTTTTGGTTAAAATGAGAAGTACCGGTGCGGTTTGAGGGTGTTTTTGATTTTTTGATTCTTTGTTTTTTGTTGGGGAATTTTTGGTGCGTGTATGTGTATGTATGCGTGTGGGTATGTGTGTGTATACGGTGGAGAGCAAATTGGAAAACAGTTCTATTTATCCTTCCCCTTTCCCCAGTAGAAATAAAGCAACTCTTTACATCTGTTACTTTTTTTTTTTTTCCAATAATGCACAGAGATACTAAAAAGTAAGTATCTTGGATTTCAAATCAGAAGAGATTTTACTATTGGCGGTTGGGTTTTAATTTGCTTTGTTAACTGTCATATTTTTTATACATTTCCCTGGGTTTAAGATGTCTTGAGATATTTGACTACCCACTTCATGCTGGAGTAATTGGGTAGCATATTCTTTGGTACAGTTACCTTAGATTCACTCACCTAGTCAGACCCAGAAGAGTTTCTTTTACTAGCTTTTTCTTTTCTTCCTAATTCCCTTTTTCCTCACCTTTGGGTCTCAAAATGGCCTGGTCAGCCTCTGTTTATGCTCTTCCTCATCTTCCACTTAGTCTGAGAAGGATGTTCTCCATACAGAGTTAAGTGAGTGCCTAATCCCTCTCTTTTTAAGATTTTCTTCCCTCATCCTGAGGGACAACAGCTTCATCCTCAACTTTTCATTTTCCCTTGATTTTACAGTTTGGTAAATTTCAAACTGGAATGGCTAGCATGTGCTTGCTAAATAATTTTATGTCGGCCTTACCCTATATCCTAGCTGTTCTTAATAGCAAATGTAAACATGTCTTTTTCAGCAAGGTTGAAATTGGAAATGTCCTCTTGAATCAGAAAAAAATTGGCCATATACTCATCTTCTAGTACAAGACAGGCATTCTGTAAAATGGTATTCGCCCCAGGAGGAGTTCTTCACCCACTCTCCTATTCTTGGCCTTGGACCTACCTCTGGGTTGGATCTTACTATTGTAGCTGCTCACAGCACCCCTCCTGCATGCTTAGGGTAATGCTTTGGGGGTACACTGAGAAAACACAGTATTTATTTTTTCACCTCCTTTCAGAGGACATGGAGGTAAGTTGCATTCATTCACTCAAGTTTCCCTCTTGCTGTCTGATGGTAAAAGCTTGCATTTTGCTATATCAGCATTTGTTATAGCCAGTAGTGAAACGTTAAGACCAAACTATAACTTGCATCATCAAGCTATAACTTAACCATGCAGCATACCAACTTTTGTTTCAAGCTAGATATCTTTATTTGATATCTAAAGTGCAAGACTAACAACGTATCAAGAGATCTTTAGACACAAAGGCAAAGCTCTTCTGTATTTTTTTTTCCATCAAAACGCTCAATTTATTTTATAAATTTGTTCATTTTTCCTGTTATGTTTTATATAATATATGGACTTAACTACAAAATAAAATAACAGTACAAAAGAGGATTATATCTCCTCTTGTGCTTCTCATTGGTGTCTTTGAAATTTCCTTCTTTTGTATTTCCCCTCTACTCCCCATCCTAAAATGAATTTTAGTATAGTCATCATTTGAAATAATGTCTCGTCCATGGTCCGGTCAGTAACTGCATGCTTTACACAGCTCAGAATTCTGTTCCTCTGACTATCCACACAGGGCATGTTGTAGAGCAGAAAGAGTTACGGAGCATACCTCAAGTGGTTAGGGACATAGAAAAGGTGAGTAGCATAGCAAATGAAAAAAGAGCACTCACCATGGAATCAAAAGTCTGAGTTCTAGTCCAAGCTCTGGCATTAATTATGTGACCTTGAGCAGGTCATCTAACTACTCTGAGATTCATCATCAGTCAAATAAGACATTCTAAATTAAAATTCCTTCCACTTCTGCAGTTCTGTGAACCTCATTTCTCAACTCTTGAGGTGATTTTATCATCCTTTAAGATATCCTTGCCTTTATCAGTATCCGTAAAACTTTTTGTTTTTTATACTATTGTTCCTCTTTTTCCCTTTGGATCACATTTTAGCTATTTACCCAAACAAGCTCTGGTCAACATTCCTTTCTGTACTGCTGACAACAACTCTTAATGGCTAGCTTCTCTTGTGTGCAATGAGCCAATATTCTATTTGTTTTGTTTTTTCATACCTTCCTCTTTCCTGGACAAAGCATATTGAGATCCTTACCCAACCCAAAGAAATGTTTCTGCCTTCAGAGTGGGTAGGGTAAGGGTAAAAGTAATAATAAAAAAAAAAAGTAAGAATATGGGTGAAGCTATTTGTAAATTTTAGTGTTCTTGGTATAAATATGAATTATACTTTTTAAGAAAACTATAGCAGCATTTTGGGGGGAAACCATCTTTAAAATTTGGGGATAATTCAAGAAATGTCTGCAGAAAATTGACTCATGGTCTTGATTTTTTGTGGTTAGTCCTTTCAGCTTTTGTAAATCACCTCATTTATTTGGGAGAAGCCCAAAGTAAATAGTTGGGACCTTGTATTTGTTTTATCCTTATTCTACCTGTTAAGTAATGGTTTAAAAATACACCAAGCACCTTAATTTCTTGTTTAATAACTAGTGCTTATGGGGTTGCATTAAATTCATTTTAACCCCAAATAAGCCTACCAGGTTCTTATGAGAAAACCTGTATCTAGGATGTGTTTGATTTCTTTCAATTCAGTGTTAAAATCGTAAGTATGCTGTATGCTCATGAATAGGATATCATGATGAGAGATAACTTGGTATAGTGGGAAGAGCACAGGTTTTTAAGTAGAGATTAGTTTGACTACGTACCATGCCATAACCTCTCCGACAGAGCAGTTGCAATATACAAGTCCATGGGCTACCATTCCCAGTCCAACAAAGCTACTGCAAAACACAACTCCAGGGCCACCATTCATATCTGTTGTGTTCCAAGAGGCGCGAGTTTCATAGACTACCACGTGAATAGTGCCTCTTGTGAATAATGCAATGATGCCTTTCCTCTCTGAGCCTCAGTTTCCTCTGTAAAGTGGTGCCTAAGAATCAAGCGCCATTCCTTAGAACCCCAAAATGACTAAGGTAAAAATGAAAGATTATTAAAGTGTATTCTCCCAAGCCCCAGCGGAAAGTTTGCTTTTGGAGGTGAAAACCATGGTTCTGGCCACTGCTAGATTGTATCCTACACTGCCACCCTCCAGTTCAACCTGTGCTGCTTTGTCAGTTTGTGTTTGCCCAGATTATCATGGTAGCCTACCCTTTGGTCTTGCATCTGATTCACTTCATCTAATACATCTTCTACACAGGAGCCAAACTAAGATTCAAATGTGAGCACATCATAGGCTTACATTTTCTTCCAACACACTGTTCTGTTTCATGCTTCCATTCCTTTTCACATTATCATGGATTGAATTATGTCCCCAAAAAATACATGTCAACTTGACTAGTCCATGATTCCAAGTATAGTGTGATTATTCACCATTTTGCCATCTGATGTGATTATCCTATTATGTTGTAAATCCTACCTCTATAATGCTAATGAGGTGGGATTAGTGGCAGTTATTTTAATGAAGCAGGACTCAGTCTACAAGATTAGATTGTGTTTTAAGTCAGTCTCTTTTGAGATACAGAAGCAAGCAGAGAGAGACGTGAGGACTTCATATCACCAAGAAACGAGAGCTGGGAGAACAGCACATCCTTTGGACCTGGGGTCCCTGTGCTGAAAAACTCCTCTAGCAGGGAAGATTGAGGACAAAACTTTCCCCCAGAGCTAACACAGAAAGCTTTCGCCTGGACCTGGCACCCTGAATTTGGACTTCTAGCCTTTTAGACTATGAGAGAATAAATTTCTTTTTGTTTAAAGTCATCCATTTCTGGTATTTCTGTTACAGCAGCACTAGATAACTAAAGCACACATGTTTTTACTCTAGCACTTAAATACTATTTTTCTTTATACTTTTTGATTTAGATCATGAGAACCTCGATGGCAGAAGTAGTGTTACATTTTGTCCCCAACATCTAGCATAGTGCCCAACATGTAGTCTACTCATGATCATAATAACTAACACTTATTGAATACTTAATGTTGAATACAAAATTGTCATTTCTCAAACAGTCCAATGAGGCAGATATTATAATCCCACATTTAAAAGAGGAACAAAAAATAGGGAAGTTGCTGAAGTCACACAACTAATTGGTGAGAGAACCAGGATTATAATTTAGATCTACTAAATTCCAGACTAAACTTAATCTCACATCATGCTGCTCACCAAGTGTTCATTGAAATGCAAATTATGTGTACATGGCCTCTAGACAGATACTCACATCAGATTCACATGTAATTAATGTCACTCTGTATTCACATGAACGTCAAACCTGTCTATACGGATTCCTCAGAAAGTAGGCTTATGAGATGTTTTAAGAAGTGGGTTTTATAATTTTTACATATATTTACAGGAGTTGACTTTTTTATATAACTTAACAATTGGACATTTTGCATATCTGGGACAAGATCTTTGATAGCAGTATTTAGGCAAAAATTCTTAGATTACATATGTTGATCTATTTGACACTAGTGTTTCTAATCAAAATTTTGCCACCTTTTAGACATAGTTAAAAATATTCTATAAACTTGAATAGAAGGGTGAATTTATCCTGCAGCCTCACTTTTTCTGTGTTTGAAGATTAAACTGTCTAGTGACAACACGCAAAATGTCAAAGTAGGAAGCTCTAGGTCTCTCCACCAAAATGAATTGGAAAAAATTGGAATCAACTATTTTGGAACTATGGAACCTGATCCTAGGTGAGCCACATACGCCAACCAGCTACCTACCATCCCCCATTCTCAGCCCCTCCATGGTGGTCGGGACAGCACCCTCTACTAGTAATTCCTGAAGTAGCTGTCTGTGGTGCCAGGGCAAACAGAATCTTGTTTTCCAAGGACTCAGGTTTGCACAGTGCAGCCCTCTCACACTAGTATCTTCCAGTGGCAGCAGCTTAAAGGATCAGTGTGCCTTTTTTTTTTTTTTTTTTTCCTTTTGGTGAAATCTGTCTAGCCACTGTCTGACTACAGAGATAACAGTGCAGAAACTTCAGTGGTTAATTACACACAATTGGAATACACACTTTGGAATAATAGTTTAGAAAAGGCATTAAACAGAGCATTCCAGACTTCGTTAAGTAACAACATCAATCCCTGACAAAGTGGGAGAATCAAATTTCCAGATTACCGCATTATAATATGTAGCATGTCCCGTACTCAAAAAAAAGGAAAACATGACCCAGTCATAGGAAAAAAAAGAGTTTGACAGAAACCATTCTTGAGTCCAGACATTGGAATTTGTAGTCAGCTGTCTTAAATATGCTCAACAAGCTAATGGGATGCATAAACATTGATATCCTAGGCATTGGTGAGCTGAAAAGGACTGGTATTGGCCATTTTGAATTGAACAATCATATGGTCTACTATGCCAGGAATGACAACTTGAAGAGGAATGGCATTGCATTCGTTTGTCAAAAGAACATTTCAAGATCTGTCCTGAAGTACAGTGCTGTCAATGACAAGATAATATCCATACACCTACAAGGAAGACCAGTTAATATGACTAGTATTCAAATTATGCACCAACCACTAAGACCAAAGATGAAGAAATTGACGTTTTTACCAACTTCTGCAGTCTGAAATTGATCAAACATGCAATCAGGATGCATTGGTAATTATTGGTGATTGGAACGTGAAAATTGGAAACATGGTTGGAAAATATGACCTTGGTGATAGATTGCATGATTGAATTTTGCAAGATCAATGACTATTGCAAATACCTTTTTTCAACAATATAAACGGCAACTCTACACATGGACCTTCCCAGATGGTATACACAGGAATCAAATCGACTACATCTGTGGAAAGAGATGATGGAAAAGTTGAATATCAGTCAGAAAAAGGCCAGGGGCCTACTGAAAAACAGACCATCAGTTGCTCATATGCAAGTTCAAGTTGAAACTGAAGAAAATTAGAACAAGTCCTTGAGAGCCAAAGTATGACCTTGAGTATATCCCACCTGAATTTAGGGACCATCTCAAGAATAGATTTGATGCATTGAATGCTAATGACCAAAGACCAGATGAGTTGTGGAATGACATCAAGGACATCATACATGAGGAAAGTGAGAGGTCATTAAAAGAGGAAAGAAAGAAAAGACCAAAATGGACGTCAGAAGAGACTCCGAAACTTGCTCTTGAACGTCGAGCTGCTAGAGCAAAAGGAAGAAATGATGAAGTAGAAGAGCTGAACAGAAGGTTTCAAACGGCGGCTCAAGAAGACAAAGTAAAATGACGTGCAAAGAGCTGGAGGTAGAAAACCAAAAGGGAAGAACACACTCGGCATTTCTCAAACTGAAGGAACTGAAGAAAAATTCAAATCTCGAGTTGCAGTAGTGAAGGATTCAATGGGGAAAATATTAAATGACGCAGGAAGCATCAAAAGAAGATGGAAGGAATACACAGAGTCATTATACCAAAAAATTGGTTGACGTTCATCTATTTCAAGAGGTAGCATATGACCAGGAAGCAATGGTACTAAAGGGAGAGTCCAAGCTGCACTGAAGATATTGGCAAAAAGGCTTCAGGAATTGACAGAGTATCAACTGAGATGTTTCAACAAACAGATGCAGTGCCAGAAGTGCTCACTCGTCTATGCTGAGAAATTTGGAAGATAGCTATGTGGCCAACCAACTAGAAGAGATCCATATTTATGCCTATTCCCAAGAAAGGTGATCCAGCCAAATGTGGAAATTATCAAACAATATCATTAATATCGCACGCAAGCAAAATTTTGCTGAAGATCATTCAAAAGCGGCTGCAACAGTATATCAACAGGGAAATGCCAGAAATTAAGGCCGGATTCAGAAAAGGACATGGAACGAGGGATATCATTGCTGATGTTAGATGGACCCTAGCTGAAAGTAGAGAATACCAGAAGGATGTTTATCTGTGTTTTATTGACTATGCAAAGACATTTGACTGTGTGGATCATAACAAATTATGGATAACATTACAAAGATTGGGAATTCCAGAGCACTTAATTGTGCTCATGAGGAACCTTTACATAGATCAAGAGGCAGTTGTTCAGACAGAACAAGGGGATAATGCTGATTTAAAGTCAGGAAAGGTGTGTGTCAGGGTTGTATCCTTTCACTGTACCTCTTCAGTCTGTTGATGAAGAGAAGATCAAAGACCACAGCTTTCAGTATGGATAACACCTCAACATAAAGAAAATTAAAATCCTCACAACTGGACCAATAAGCAACATCATGATAAATAGAGAAAATGTTGAAGTCAAGGATTTCATTTTACTTGGATCCAGAATCAACACCCATGGAAGCAGCAGTCAAGATGCATTGCATTGGGCAAATCTGCAAAGAACCTCTTTAAAGTCTTGAAAAGCAAAGATGTCACCTTAAAGACTAAGGTGCACCTGACCCAAGCCATGGTATTTTCAATCGCATCATATGCATGCAAAAGTTGGACAATAAATAAGGAAGACCGAAGAAGAATTGACGCCTTTGAATTGTGGTGTTAGCAGAAAATATTGAGTATACCATGGAGTGTCAGAAGAACAAGCAAATCTGTCTTGGAAGAAGTACAACCAGAATGCTCCTTAGAAGTGAGGATATGTCTTAACTACTTTGGACATGTCGGGAGGGACCAGTCCCTGGAGAAGGACATCATGCTTGGTAAAGTACAAGGCCAGCGGAAAAGGGGAAGACACTTGACGAGATGGATTGACATAGTGGCTGCAACAATGAGCTCAAGCGTAACAATCGTGAGCATGGCACAGGACTGGGCAATGTTTCGTTCTGTGATACACAAGGTCGCTATGAGTTGGAACCAACTCGACAGCACCTAATGACAACAAACTAAAGGGAACCATGGACAAACTGCTAAAGGAAATTAGGAAAATTATGCATGAACAAAATGAGAACATCAATAAAGAAAAATTATTTTAAAAGGAACCAAACAAATTCTGGAGTTCCTAAGTACAATAAATGAAAAAATTCACTACATGGCTTCAGCAGCAGACTAGAATAGGCAGAAGAAAGGATCAGTAAGCTTGAAGATAAAAGACATTTGAAATGATTGAATGTGCAGAGCAGAAAGAAAAAAGAATGAAATGAACAGAGCCTGAGAGATTTGTGGGACAACATGAAGCATACCAACATGTACATCATAGGAGTCCCAGAAGGAGAAGAGAGAAAAGGGCATAAAAAATATTTGAAGAAATAGGCTGAGAACTTCCCAAATTTGATGGACAGGAGTATACACATCCAAGAAGCTTAACAAACTTCAGAGGAACTTGATGAGATCCACACCAAAACACACTATAGCCAAATTGTTGAAAACCAAAGACAATTTTTAAAGCATCAAGAGAGAAGCAAATCATCACATACAAGTTATCCTCAATAAGATTAACTGCTGACTTCTCATCAGAAACCATAGAGGCCAGAAAGCAGTAGGATAACATATTTAAAACACTGAAAGAAAAAAATGTCAACCAAGAATTCTATATCCAGGAAAACTATCCCTCAAAAAATAGAGACTCAACAACAAAATACAAAAAAAAGAAAAAGACATCTTCAGACAAACAAAAGCTGAGTGATTTTATTACCCGTAAACCTGCCTTACAAGAAATGCTAAAGGGAATCCTTCAGGCCAAAATGAAGACACTAGATAGTAACTCGAAGCCATAAAAAGAATAACACTGATAAAGGCAACTACATAGCTAAATATAAGAGCCATATTATTGTACTTTTGCTTGTAACTCCCCTTATATATGTTTTAAAAGACAAAATGCATAAACAAAGATCTATGTTAATGGGCACACAATGTATAATGTAATTTTTGACAGTATTAAAGGGGAGGGACAGAAATATATAGGGATAGAGTGTGTGCATAACCATTGTAACTAAGTATTATCAAACTAGATTGCTGTAAATTTACAGTGTTCGTTTCAGTCCCCGAGGCAACCACTAAAAACAATACAGAAAAGGAAGAAATGATTCAAAATGGTATAGCACAAATTTTCAACTAAATACAAAAAAAGGCAGTAATGGAGAAATTGAAAAACAAAAAACAAGACATACAGAATGTTTATATAAAAAGTAAATCCCTATCAGTAATTACTTTAAATGGAAATAGACTAAATTCCTGTTAAAAGGCAGATTGGCAAACTGGATTTGTAAAAAAAAAAAAAGTTCCATCTATATGCTGTCTACAAGAGACCCTAGAGACATAGAAACAAAGAAGTTGAAAGTAAATGAATGGAAAAAGATATTCCATGCAAATAGTAACCAAAAGAAAGCTGGGTGGCTATATTATTAGATAAAATAGACTTTAAATTATAAAAGTTTACAAGAGACAAAGAAGGACATATATTGATAAAAGATTTCATCTGGCAAGAAAATATAACAATTACAAATACATGTACATCTACAAAGCCCCAAGATACATGAGTAAAAGTTGACAGAATTGTGGGAAGAAATAGTTCCACAGTTCAATACCTCACTTTCAATAATAGAAAAATAAGACACTAGAACAATAACGAAGTGGATTTGTGCAACACGATAAACCAATTAGGCTTAACAGAAACAGACATATAAAGAATCCTCTACCCAACAACAACACAGTACACATTCGTAATACGTGCGCACGGAACATTCTCCAGGATAGACCGTATGTTAGGCCACAAAACAAGTCTTAAAAAAATTTAAAAGATTGAAATTATACAAAGTATCTTTTCCAGTAACAATGGAATGAAACTAGAAACAATAACAGAAGGAAAAGGAAAATTCAAAAGTGGTGGAAATTAATACACTTTAAAAGCCATTTGGTCAAAGAACAAATCAAAAGGGAAGTCACAAAATACCTTGACACAAATGAAAATGAAAACAGAATATACCAAAATTTATGGGATGCAGTGAAAGCAGTAATAAGAGGGAAGTTTTTAGCCATAAACACCTATATTAAAACAGATCTCAAATAAATAACCAAATACTACAGCTTAAGGAACTAGAAGACCAAACCAAACCCAAAGCTAGCAGAGGGAGAAAACAGTAAAGATCAACACAGAGATAAGCAAAATAGAGAATACAAAAGAAATACTGAAAATCAATGAAACCAAAGTTGTTATTTGAAAATATCAACAAAATTGACAAACTGTTAGCTAGACTGAACAATTAAAAAAAAAAAAAGGATGCAATAAAAGCAGGAATATTAGTACTGACCTTACAGAAATGAAAAGGGTTATAAATATATAAAAATCATACACCAACAAATTTGACAATCTAGATGAAATGGATGAATTCCTAGAGTATAAATATCTCTGGGAATTGCTGTCTAGAAGGGGGAAGGTTAGAAAAGGGCTCATTTTGGTCACCTTTGAGAACTTTGCATAAGGACAAATTCCTAGAAACATAAACTACCAAAATTGACTGAAGAAGAGAGAAAATCTGAACAGATGTATTATAACAATGACATTGAAGCAGTAGTTAAGAGCCTCCCAACGAGAAAAGCCCAGGACCAGATGATTTCACTGATTAATTCTACCAACCATTTAAAGAAACATAAACACCAATGCTTCTCAAACTCTTTCAAAAAAATAGGAGAGAACCCTGCCTAATTGGTATGAGGTCAGCATTACCTTGATACGAAAGCCTGACAAAGATATGACAAGAAAACTACAGACCAATATCCCTTAGGAATATAGATGCGAAGTCTAAACAAAATACTAGCAAACCAAATTCAACAGCATAATGAAAGGATTCTACGTCATGACCAATGGAATTAATCTCAGGAATGCAAGGGTGGTTCAATATTAAAAAATCGACCATTATAATATACCACGTTAATAGAACAAAGGAGAAGAACCACATGATCATCTGAATTGATGCAGAAAAAGCATTTAACAAAATGCAACACCCTTACCTTACAGTGTATACAAAAATCAAATCAAAATGGATCAAAAACCTAAATCTGACCTAAAACTGTGAAACTCTTAGAAGAAAAGATATGGGGAAAGTTTCATGACCTTAGATGTGGCAACAGATTCTTACATAAACCACCAAAAACACAGACAATAATAGGAAAAAAAAAAAAAAACGGATTTCATCAAGATTTTTTTTAAAAATTGTGCATCAAAAAGAACTAGAGAGTGAAAAGACAGTCCACAGAATGGGAGAAAATACTTGCAAATCATATATCTGATAAGGATACCCACAATATATAAAGAATTTGTACAACTCAACAATAAGAAAACAACCCAATTAAAAAGTGGTCAAAGGGCTTAAATAGACATCTCTCCAAAGAAGATATACAAATGGCCAATAAACACATGTAAAGATGCTCAACATCATTAGTCATCAGGCGAATGCAAATCAAAACCACAGTGAGCTATTACTTCATACCTGTTAGGAAAATAACAAGAGTTGGAGAGGATGTGGAGAAATTGAAACTTCTGTGCATTGCTGGTTGTTGTTAGGTGCCATCAAATCAGTTCCAACTCAAAGCAACCCTATGTACAACTGAACAAAACACTGTCTGGTCCTGCGCCATCCTTACAATGGTTGGTATGCATAAGCCCATTATTGCAGCCACTGTCAGTCCATTTCGTCAAGGGTCTTCCTCTTTTTCGCTGACACTCTACCTTACTAAGCATGATGTCTTTCTCCAGGGACGAGTCCCTTCTGGGAACATATCCAAACTGCGTGAGATGATGTCTCACCATCCTCGCTTCCGAGGAGCACTCTGGCTGTATTTGTTCTAAGACAGACTTGTTTGTTCTTCTGGCAGTACCTGGGTATATTCAATACTCTTTGCCAACAGCATATTTCAAAGGCATCAGTTCTTCTTTGATCTTCCTTATTCATAGTCCAGCTTTTGCACGCATATGAGGCAATTGAAAATATCATGGCTTGGGCCAGGCGCACCTTAGCCCTCAAAGTGACTTCTTTGCTTTTCAACACTTTAAAGAAGTCTTTTGCAGCAGATTTGCTCAGGGTGATACATCATTTGATTTCCTGACTGCTGTTTTCATGGACAGCAAGATTATTACCACAGTGTATTAAGCACAGCTCACAACCCCTTCTGAAATTGTTTTACATCCACAGATCCTGCTCAAGAAGCCTAGACAGCCATGTTTGTTTGCACAGTGTGACCCTCAGTCATAGGTGATCAGACCCAAGGTAGAAAACTGACCCAAAATCCAGCCCATAAACTAAGCTGGGCCAATTCATTTATTTCTTACTATTTTGTACTAAAAATGTGTTCCATTTCATTTTTGATGATTTTCAATTTTCCTAGATTCATACTTCATACATTCTGCAGTACAAAAAACTGACAGACACATGGGAGTGCTCAAAGCTACCAGCCTTCGATATCAGCTGTTAAATGTGTCATAGCAGAATTGCCAAGTGCAGAATATGCTGCCTGCAAAATCCAAAAAGCCCTACCAAATGCACAGATTATTTGGTGGTAAAAGGTACAAGCTACAATGATTTGTTCTTTACTTTGGAGGGAATGTCCTGGAGTTCTCTAGATCACTGAACCCCTAAAACTTCAGTGATGTGACAGGCCTCTGAATATATAGTTTCTTCCCCACACTCTAGAGTGCATGTGCCTTACTAAAGACATTCAGAGAACCTGCCACTTATTGTTTATCAGGTCCAATTACCATGATGACACTGACGTATTGGACCAGTGAGATCTGCGAAATGTCCAAACAGCTTGAGTTGCTTTGGACTATATTATGACAGTATGTGAATTAACAGCACTGGAGCAAGACCATTAATGTATACTGTTGTCCATCCCACGTAATTCTCCTTACAGATGGGTATGGAAAAGAGCACATTTGCCAGATCGCTGGCTACACACCATATACCCGCAACTATGTTGATCTGCTCTAGAAAGATATCACATCTGGCTAAGCAGGTATAGTTGGAGCCACAAACTGATGAAATTTGTAAGCAGTCTGCTTGTTATCTGCCATGATCCATCCAGTTTTTGTAGTGGCCAGACTGGTTCATTAAATGAGAGTATGACAGAAATTATCATTCTTAAATTCTTTAAAGTTTTGAGGCAAGCACTAAGCTCTGCCATTCCCCTAGGATGCAGTATGTCTTTGATTTATTATCATGGCCATAGTAGAGGCAGTTTCAGAGGCTTTAAGGAGCACACGATGGACCTACTCCATGATTTTTTCCTCTGTTCCTGAATGTGGAATGGGTATACATAGAACCCTCACATTGGTTCATTGACCTGTAGAATAAAAGCTACTGTAGTAGTGAGTGGAAACCCGGGTGGCGTAGTGGTTAAGTGCTATGGCTGCTAACCAAAAGGTTGGCAGTTTGAATCCATGAGGCACTCCTTGGAAACTCTACAGGGCAGTTCTACTCTGTCCTGTAGAGTCGGTATGAGTTGGAATCGACTCGATGGCAATGGTTTGATTTGCTTTTGAGGTCCATGTACCTAGTAGAACCACTGTGAGACAGACCTGGGTCAGGGCTCCATTTATTACCTCACCCTCATATACCCCTATTCCAATAGGTGGACCATGCTGAGGCTTTAGGTACTCAGGTATCAGTGTTAACTTGAATCCTGTATCCAACAACCCTAGAAAGATATGGGTATTTTCCTTACTTCAGTGTATGGTTGTCTGAACAAATTACCATAGTTCTATTTGAAGAAGGACTGTCACTACTATATATACTTGGCTGTGGTTTTGCAGAATACTTTCTCATGGAGACCTGGCCTTTCCTCCAGTTGATAGCTTCTGGGTCTGAAAACTGGGAAAGATTTCTGACTTTTCAATTGGGCAGCTGACCTCAGCCTTCTGCTCATCAATTTTTGATCTCTTTTAATTATATATAATAGGCAGTACCCTTGTTGGCCTGGAAGGCGAAGTTGAAGCCCAGGGCTGAGGGACCTCTACCCAGAATCCAGACAGCATGGCCAACATCCAGAGTCCAGAGGGTAGGGCCATTGCCTAGATGGACTCAGAGAACAGAGGATTATTTTCAAGCCTTGAGAGCTAATGCAAATTGTTCTGCTGGGTTTTGGACTTTCTTGGTGCCCGTTATCCCTTCTTTCCCTCTTATTTCTCCCATTTATAATATTCCACCATTGTACTTTGGAAACAGATAACTTACATTCTAGATTTCACAGGTTCACAGATGAAGAGGAATTTTGCCCCAGGATGGAATACACCAAAGTCTCACCCATATTTGATGTAGATGATTCAGAAGATGAGATTTTGGACTTGAAGTTAATTTAAGACTCTCGGGATGATACGATGTGGTGAATGAGTTTTACATGTGGTGAGAACATGAATTTTGGGGGGCCAAAGGGTGGAATGTTATAGATTTAATTGTGTCCCCCCAAAAATATGTGTCAACTTGGCTAGGCCATGGTTCCCATTATTGTGTGATTGTCCTCCATTTTGTGATCTGATGTAATCCTCCACTTTGTGATGTGTTATAAATCTTAAACCTCTATATGGTAATGAGAGTGTGACTCAAGTCACTGCCTTACTCAAGTCATACCTTTTGCTTGAGTCACACCTTTTATCTTACAAGAGATAAAAGGAGAGAGAAGTGAGCAGAGAGGAGAAGGACCTTAGTACCACCAAGAAAGAAGAGCCGGGAGAACAGCGTGTCCTTTGGACTGGGGTCCTGCACTGAGAAGCCCCTAGAACCAGGTGAAGATTGATGCCAAGGCACATGGATATCTCCAAGGAATGCCAGGTCCACAGATGTTGAAAGGAAACAAGGACCTTCCTCCAGAGCTGACAGAGAGAGAAAGACTTCGCCTGGAGCTGGGGCCCTGAATTTGGACTTCTAGCCTCCTAAACTGTGAGAGAATAAATTTCTGTTTGTTAAAGCCATCCACTTGTGGTATTTCTGTTATGGTAGCCCTAGATAACTAAGACACACACTGACACTGGTGGATTATTACTGTTATTGAACATTTATGGAGGGTCTGATTCGTGCCAGGCACTATGTTCTGGTTTTGCACAAAAATGAGAGTTTTCTGTTTTCCTTACTAGCATTCATTCCTCTCAGAGAATAATTTGCATGGGGTTGAGGAAGGTCTTCTTATAAGAACATCATGGCCAAGTGGAAAGAAAATTGGCTTGGGAGTTATGCCTAAATTCAAATCAGTTTTTGCCACTTTATGCTTTCATGAGACTATGTTGCTATGGGATATGGGGGGAAAGTTGGTCTTTAGGTGTCAGGCTTATATTTCTACACACTGCACACCATATATTGGATTTTAATATATGTCTTCTTAATTCTTGCAAAATATATAACAAGAAAAAATAAAAAGAAATCAAATTTCCCTTCTGTGGGTAACTATAAAATTGGTTATGAAAGTGAATTTTTCTGCCTACAAAAAAGTGTGAGAATTTGTATCTTGTATATTTACTGTGGAATGAGCAACACTAAGGTCAGGTTACCTTGACCATGACTGAATCCAGGGAGCCAGAACCCAAGCCATGGATAAACCTGCCAATGCTCATTCTATCTAATTAGACCTTACAGTGGTATTGGGTGTTGGCTGTTCTGCCTGCATAATACATTGTCCCCAGCTCCTGGAGCAAATGGAACAGCGAGTAGGATACAGAGATGGCTCTGTGTCACATGGCATCTTCGGGAAAGCTCTCTGCTATCTGCCAGAGGCACTGGTTGCCTGCACCAGGGCCACTCAGTCCTGACATTTATAAAAAAAAAAAAAAAAAATTTATAAAGGGTACAAAAGGATTCCTACATTGCCACTTGTATTACTTTGCCTTTTATTTCCCTTTTCCTCCTTTCCTCAGGGGATTGAAGGATATTTTAGGGTAGTGGTAATAAAGTAGAACAGTGAAACTCATTTGGTTGGTTGAGAGTAATTGCCTAGGCCTAATAATATATGGGAGCCCTGGTGATGTGGTGGTTAAATGCCATGGCTGCTAACTAAAAGGCTGGCAGTTCAAATCCACCAGCCACTCCTTGGAAACCCCATGGGGCAGTTCTACTCTGTCCTTTAGGGTCACTATGAGTCGGAATTGACTCAACAGCTACAGGTTAAATAATATTTAACTAAAATTCAAGGCATAATCATGTGAAGTTTTCCATAGCTTTGATTGTGCTGTAGCCCCCAGAATAGCACACAATAATGACAGCTAATTTACTAAATTACACAGTCACTTTTTATGTCACTGACATCCTTGCTCATTTAACCAGAGAATTTAAGTTTGGCCTATTTCAATTCTCGAAGAATCCAAGATGGTATTAATCATGCAAGGATTTTATTAAGGGAAATGCACGTGTGAGAGAAAATAAGGAGGGAGCTAAAACAGACTGAGGGAGCTATCAGATTGCCTTGTAAGCCTGACCCTGATTGAAGGATAGAGGGAGAAAAGGCTGGATGGAAGCATCTTAGGCTGCCTGGCAATCTGGGGAAGGTTTGGCAAAGCCATTGGTAAGCCCTCAAGCCAGAGCTGGTTATCAGAGGAATCTCAGTAATAGGTCTGACTCAGTTTCCCTGCTATACTCTGTCATTGACTGGGGCAACCCATACAAGGCATGGCCTCAGTACAAATACAGTGATGGATTTCAGAGTTCAGCAGCCTGGGCCCTTGATCAATTACCTTCCCTGTAGTTGGAGGTCTGCAAGGCAAATTCTCATGACTGCCTCAAAATAAAAAATATTTTGTAATGCATGCATACAAAGGCAGGCTCCTGCTCTACTTTTTTTTTTTTCCTAAGGTGAAATCCTTGGGTGGTACAAATGGTTAGGTGCTTCACACTACTAACCAAAAGGGTGGCAGTTCATATTCACCCACAGGTGCCTCAGAAGACAAGCCTGGTGATCTGCTTCCAAAAGATCACAGCCTTGAAAATCCTATGGAGTGTAGTTCTACTCTGCAACACATGGGGTCACCATCAGTGGGACTAGACATGACTGCAACTCTTATACTGGTAAGTTGAGATCAAACCAAACCCAAATCCGTTGCCATCAATTCTGACTCATAGCAACCCTATAGGGCAGAGTAGAACTGCCCCCTGGGGTTTCCAAGGAGCCGCTGGTAGATTCGAACTGTCAGTCTTTTGATTAGCAACTGAGCTCTTAACCACTGTGCCACCAAGGGTGACTTTAAACCTATCATTCTATTTAACTCTAACAACAATCCTGAGATAGGTACTGGCTTAGTTATCTAGCGCTGCTATAACAAAAATACCACAAGTGGATGGCTTTAACAAACAGAATTTTTTTCTCACAGTTTAGGAGGCCAGAAGTCCGAATTCAGTGTGCTGACTCTGTCAGCTCTGGAGGAAAGTCCTTGTCTCATTGGAGCTCCTGGGTGGTCTTCATGTGGCTTGGCATCTCTCTTCCCTCATCTCTGCTTCTCTGTCTTTGTTGTTTAATCTCTTTTATGTCTCAAAAGAGATTAATTTAAGACATACCCTATACTAATCCTGTCTCATTAACATAACAAAGACAACCTATTCCCAAATGGGATTATAATCACAGGCATAGAGGTTAGGATTGGGGAGGGGACGGAGACACACAATTCAATCCATAATAGGTACTACTGTTATCCCTGTTTCATCAATGAGGAAAATATGTGTCTGAGATCACACAGCTGGGAGGTGTCATGACCGTAATTTAAACACAAATAGGTTTATATAACTTCAAAGCCCACTATGTAATGTGACAGGTACTGTGTGTTTGGCCTGAGTTAGTGAACAAGATAAGCAGTCAACCCTCAAGGAGTTTGCAGTACTTATAATCACGTCGCTTCCCAGCCTCTAGCCTCATGGTTAACATTTACTGATTGCTTCTCTGTGCTAGTCACCACACCAAGTGCCTTATATACATTATCTTACTTAGCCTTCAACAGTTTCCCTGCTGGATGGGCATTATTAGCCCTGTTTTACGTATGAAGAAACTGAGGCTTAGAGAAATTATAGCAATAAAGTATAGCAAAGATTTACTGAGCTCTTACTAAGTGACAGATTCTATCCTAAGTGATTTACATGTTTCAGCCAGGGCTGCCAACAAGGTCTTTCCAGTTTGACCCCCCGCTGAGAATTTGCATTTCTAACAAGCTCCCAGGAAGTTATACATAAAAATCACCTGGGGATCTTGTTAAACTGTAGATTCTGATCCAGTATATCTGGGGTGGAAATGTCGTTTCTCAGCAGGGGGTTGAACTGGAACAAACCAGTTCGAAGCCCTGGTTTCAACTCATTTAAGGAGATGCTATGTGGTGCAAACAGTTAAGCACTTGACTACTAGTAGAAAGGTTGGCAGTTCAAACCCACCCAGAGGTGCCTTGGAAGAAAGGCCTGGCATTCTGCTTCCAAAAAGCCTTGAAAACCCCAAGGAACAGTTCTACTCTGCAACACGTGGGGTTTTCATGTGTGGGAACTGACCTGATGGCAACTAACAACAAAGAAATCATTTAATCTTCACAATAACCGTATGAAGTAGGTGCTCTTACTATCTCAATTTTATGACGAGGAAACCAAGGCACAATTGGTTTAGTAACCTTCATAAGGAAACATAGCTAAGTAAGTGGCAGAGTCAAACTGGCTTTAGAGCTTGCTTGCTTAACCACTACTGTGCAAACTGCTTTATGTCAGGAAAGCTGGTTTTGCATCCCAGGTCTGTGTGACTCCAAATTATTCTCCGTCCAGTCTACTCACTGCTCTTCTGCTCAATCGTTCCTTATTCACTTCTTTTTTTTTTTTTAACCATGCAGTTCTTCAGCAAACACTCACTGAGTACCTGCTGTATACCCCTGTGCTATATAATAGGCAAAGGATTACTAACCTTTGAAGTATTATGCATGCATAAAAAAAGGAAGGTCTCAATATATTCATATAGCATGATCTATTGTTAAGAAAGCAAAGTGCACGAGAGTAGATAGGTACGTACATACATGCATATACACATACTATATCGTATACATAGTTTTTATGTATGAAATAGAAAGGAACTACAAAACAACTGGTCTGAACTCTCCAAAAATGTCAATGTGATAAATGACAAAAAAAAAAAGCCTAAAGAGATTTGACAAACTAAATGCAACATGTGATCTGCACTTGAATCCTGGATCTTGGGGGGAAAAAAAGCTATAAAGTGTTAAGTCTTAAACTGTAAAGAGCCTGAGATGTTACTCCGCTTGCACAGTTTCTATAAACACACACCCTCACATATACACTAAAAGAACACAAGACCTCTGGATCAGGATAAGACTGTTTTTACAGACACAGCAATGTTAGCGCCAGTTTCCTATATCCCATTTCCCCACAGGGTGACGTGATCAGGGTCTGATGTCACCTGTGCATACAGTGAGCTTTGTACCACACGTGAGAGAAAGTCTGGGAGTATTAATCTCGGAGCTTATATAGGATAGCTGGCACAGTTGTCCAACCTTCCTGCCAGAAATGAATGGAGATCTTTGCTCTGGAATGTAAACAAAGCCTCTCTACTTCATTACCATGGAATGTAAACAAATCTCTCGGCAGAGAGATAAGACTTTATATCTCCCCAGAGGTCTCTATCTTTACGATTGCTATTTAATTATCCTTTAACCCAGGCTGCCAAAAATTTTTTCTTAGAAAGCCCTGACTATGCAGATACCTGAAAATATTAATAGAAAGTTGCTTTCCGACTTAAAGGACATTAGTGGGACTACTGTTGAAATTTGAATATGGACTATATGTTAGGTAACAATATTGAATGAATGTTAAACTTTCTGAATTTGATAATTGTGTTATGGTTATGTACAAAAATGTCCTTATTCTTAGGAGATACATGCTGAAGTATTTAGGGATAAAGGGTCATGATGTTTGCAACATGCTCTCAAATGCTTCAGCAAATAATAATAATAACAACAAAATCAATATCATGAAAAGACAGAGAGAAAATGGGGAAATGTTCATAATTAATTAGGTAAAGGATATATAAGTGTTAGTTGAGCTGTTCTTGCAACTTTTCTGTAGGATGGGAATTTTTCAAAATAAAATGTTTTTTAAAAGAAAGAAGAAATAAACACAAACACTGGAAGAATATTAGAAACACTCAGGAGAGGAAAAATGGGATGGAGGATATGAAATCAAGATTTCCCTAAGTATACCTTTTAAATAGTTTTGACCTTTGAACCATGTAAAAATGTTACATTTAAAAAATGTTATTAAAAAGCAAACAATTGAAAACAAATAAAAGCAAATGGATCTTATTCTACATTGAATTAGTACTGTAATTACCAGAAAAAAGAATTATTTCAAGTGACCTCTGAACACAGTGCTCTGACTGTACATCTTTAGTGGGATAGCGTCTAAGGACAAGAAGAACTGCAAAGGAATCAAACTTTACTCTGTAGTTATATTGTTAGTAATATTAGTGTTGTAATTTCCAAACTATTTTGTGTATAGTGTAGGATAAAGCAAATAAATAAGTATGTCGTTATTAGAAACCAAGATTTGTTTTCGGGGTAAGAAAAAACAGATACAAAAAAAAAAAAAAAACCTTAAACTTGTAATGTTAAGTTTTAATTGGAAACATCAATATTAACTCATGATTTAAAAAAAATAAATTTCCTGTTTCTGTCCACTGCATGAGGCCAGAAGCAATGACACCCCAGTAGCAATGAGCGTATTTAGTGCTAGTGCCCAGATGCTGGTTTCTAAATATCATTCCCCACTAAAATGAAGCAGGGCTCCCTCAGAGAAACAGCTGATTCTAAGTCTGGGGCAGAGAACGTACAAGGCGAGCCTGGGGTATCTTTTCTTTCCAGAAAGTAAGGAAGTGCTCAAAGAATGATGGACACGTGTCGAAATGGCACATAAACCAGCTTAAAGGGATTTGCACTGGCCAAATCTGGGACAACTTGAGAAATAAAAGAGAAGTCAAATGCAACTGTCACTGTCTCTAAAATACTGAATAAATAAAACCCTACAAATCCACAGTGATACTTATAAAAATTTAAAAATATATATTATTTACCAAAATTGGCGGTGACTGTTTCACCAACTTTTACTCTAAAATGGGTAGTTAAAGAGAAAAGACTAAAACATTTATCATTGCCTTTTTAGGAAGAACTCTAGTTTATCCCAAGTTGGAGGCAAAGCTCTTTTCAGAATGATAGCTAATAGATGTAGAAGAAATAATAGAATTAGAAAATCACCATACTTCAACCATCAGTAATATAACTGATTCATGCAAGGCCTTTCAATAGGTGCTAAAACTATTAGGTGAAAGATTGTTTATATGGTTATTGTTGTTTTGGGGAGTCATCGAACTGATTCTGACTCATAGCGACCTCATGTGCCAGAGTAGAACTGCACCATAGGGTCTTCTTGGCTGTAATCTTTGTGGAAGCAAATTGCCAAGTCTTTCTCCCGCGGAGCTACTGGGTAGGTTTGAACTGCTGATTCAGTAGCAGCCAAATGCTTAACTGTTTGCACCACCAAGGTTCCAAAGCATATCTCCAGAGCTTACTTGCTCATTGCAAGGTTGCAGGAGTGTGTGATTGACACCACCTTAACTATACTTCACATGGTTAAGAGTGGGACAACCAGACATTAAAATGACTCCTGCTGTGATACAATATAAAGTTTATAGTATTATTTGTGAAATATTCTTTCCAAAAATGTTTAGCCTGAATTTAATCAAGGCTTTAGGCTTAACTTCTACTTTATAGAAAATATAGGAAACAGAGAAGCAAGTTAAATGACATTATGATAAAATAGTCAGGCAATCCAGAATGTGAAATATTCTTTAAGACAGTAGGACTCATCTTTTCAAAAAGTAATTGTCATTAAAAAAAAAAAAAAGGATGACTGTTTTAGATTTTAAAAATGTGAGGAGCACAACCCAGTGCAATGCCTGAACCTTGATGGAAAATTGATGCAAACAAAAAAAGACATAAAAGACATTTGGGGACAATTGAGGATTTTTGAATATGGGCTAAATAATAGATGATATTAAAAATTTTTTTTTAATTAGTGTCATGACGTCTGCAACTTACTTTTGTATAGTTATAAATTATATACAAGATGAGTAAGTAGAAACATGAATTATTGGACATAGGAGGTTACATATATGGGTACTTATTTCAACTTTTTTGTATTACAAGTTTTCTTTACAATAAAGAGTTTGGGGAAAAAACATAGTCTCTATTCCCAAAGGACACACAGACTGAAGGTGTGAAGGAGTCACGGACAGGAAATGAAGGTTGTGTGGAGACTGGGAAGTTATCTGATAACTCTTACAACACAGTATGATAATGCTAAGATAGAAGCACAACCCATTCCTGATAAAAACTCTCAATAAAATAGGTATAGAAGGAAAATTTCTCTCAACATAATAAAGGGCATCTACACAAAGCCCACAGCCAACATCATTCTTAATGGAGAGAGGTTGAAAACACTCTGCTTGAGAACAGGAACAAGACAAGGACGGCCTTTATCACCACTCCTATTTAACATCATGCTGAAAGTCCTAGCTAAAGCAATAAGGCAAGAAAAAGAAATACAGGGCATCCAATTTGGTAATGAGGAAGCCAAACTGTCCCTATCTGCAGATGATATGATACTATACATAGAAAACCCAAAAAACTCCATGAGAAAACTACTGGAACTAATAGAAAGATTCAGCAGAGTAGCAGGATACAAGATAAACATAAAAAAATCAGTTGGATTCCTATACACCAATAAAGAGAATGATGAAAAGGAAATCAGGAAAACAATACCATTTATAATAGTCGCTAAAAAAAAAAGAAAGAATACTTGGGAATAAATCTAACCGGTGATGTAAAAGACCTATACAAAGAAAACTACAAAACACTAAAGCAAGAAACCAAAAGAGAGCTAGCTACATAAATGGAAAAACATACCATGCTCATGGATAGGTAGATGCAACATTGTGAAAATGACAATTCTCCCCAAAGCTATTTACAAATACAATGCAATCCCGATCCAAATACCAGCAACATTCTTTAAAGAGATAGAAAAACTTATCATTAACTTTATATGGAAACGGAAGAAGCTGTGGATAAGTAAAGCACTATTGAAGAAGAAGAATACAGTAGGAGGACCTGCACTACCTGACCTCAGAATGTACTACACAGCTACAGTAGTCAAAACAGCCTGGTACTGGCACAATGACAGATACATTGACCAATGGAACAGAATTGAGAACTCAGATGTAAATCCATCCACCTATGGTCACCTGATATTTGACAAGAGCCCAAAGTCCTTCAAATGGGGAAAAGACATTCTTTTTAACAAAAGATTTTGGGAAAATTGGATGTCCATCTGCAAAAAAATGAAACAGGACCCATACTTCACACTACATACAAAAACCAATTCAAAATGGATCAAAGACCTAAATATAAAGCTCCAAACTAAGAAGTTCATAGAAGAAAAAATAGGATCAACAGTAGAGGTCCTAATACACGGCATTAACAGGATACAAACCACAACCAACAACATGCAAACTCCAGAAGATAAGCTAGATAACTGGGATCTTCTAAAAATTAAACACTATGCTCATCAAAGAATTTCACCAAAAGAGTAAAAAGAGAACCTATGGACTGAGCAAAAAAAAATTTCGCTATTACAAATCAGACAAAGGTCTAATCTCTAAAATCTATAAGAAAATTCAACACCTCTACAACAAAAAGACAAGTAATTAAAAAATGGGCAAAAGAAATGAACAGACACTTCACCAAAGAAGAAATTCAAGCAGCCAACAGACACATGCGGAAATGCTTGCGATGACTGGCCATTACAGAAATGCAAATCAAAACCACAATGAGATACCCTCTCACCCAGCGTTACTGGCATGAATCAAACGAACAGGAAATAACAAATGTTGGAGAGGCTGTGGGGAGATCGGAACTCTTATGCACTGCTGGTGGGAATGGAAAATGATACAACCATTTTAGAAAATGATATGGTACTTCCTTAGAAAGCTAGAAATAGAAATACCATATGGTTCAGCAATCCCACTCCTAGGAATATATCCTAGAGAAATAAGAGTCATCACACGAATAGACATATGCACACCCATGTTCATTGCAGCACTGTTCACAATAGCAAAAAGATGGGAACAACCTAGATGCCCATCAACAGATGAATGGATAAACAAACTGTGGTAAGTACACACAATGGAGTATTATGCAATGATAAAGAACAATGATGAACCTATGAAGAATCTCATAACATGGATGAATCTGGAGGCTATTATGCTGAGTAAAATAAGTCAATCACAAAAGGACAAATATTTAATGAGACCACTACTGTAAAAACACAAAAAGAAACAATCTTTGATGGTTACGAGGGAGGGGAGGGGTAGGAATGGAAAAACACTAAATAGACAATAGATAAGTGGTAACTTTGGTGAAGGGTAAGACAGTACACCATACTGGGGAAGCCAGCACAACCTGTACAAGGCAAGGTCATGGAAGCTCCACAGACACATCCAAGCTCCTTGAGGGACCAAATTGCTGGGCTGAGGGCTGTGGGGACCATGGTCTTGGGGAACATCTAGTTCAATTGGCATAACATAGTTTATAAAGAAAATTTTCTACATTCTACTTTGGTGAGTAGCATCTGGGGTCTTAAAAGCCTGTGAGCAGCCATCTAGGATACTCTACTCGTCTCACTCCTTCAGGAGCAAGGAAGAATGAAGAAAACTAAGGATACAACGGAAAGATTAGTCCAAAGGACTAATGAACCACATCTACCACGGCCTCCACTAGACTGAGTCCAGTACAACTAGATGGTGCCTAGCTACTACCACTGACTGCTCTGACAGAGATCACAATAGAAGGTCCTGGACAGAGCTGCAGAAAAATGTAGAGCAAAATCCTAACTCGAAAGAAAGACCAGACTTGCTGACCTGACAGAGACTGGAGAAACCCCGAGAGTATGGTCCCTGGACACACTTTTAGCTCAGTAATGAAGTCACTCCTGAGGTTCACCCTTCAGCCAAAGATTGGACAGGCCCATAAAACAAAACGAGCCTAAAGGGGTGTGCCAGCCCTGGGCCAGGGACTATGAGGCAAGTGGGGACAGGAAAGCTGGTAATAGGGAACCCAAGATTGAGAAGGGAGAGTGTTGATGTGTGGTGGGGTTGTTAACCAATGTCATAAAACAATATGTGTACTAAGTGTCTAATAAGAAACTAGTTTGTTCTGTAAACCATCATCGAAAATACAATTAAAAAGATAGAGGCACAGAATGCTGTTTGGGGCTATATATTATATTTGGGATAAAATATATAACTGCTACATATCTTAACTATGTGAGAGGAACACCGAGAAAGGAGTGGCTAGCCAATCAATGAATATTTGATTAATAAAGGAGTCAGCAGTTGGGGTGGGGGCAAAAGTTGAAAAACATACAGAGGAGGCAGAAAACAAGCCCAAAACAGAGCAAAGGAGAATTTTTTTTTTTTTTTTTTGTCGGTAGTTGCAGAGGCAGGAAACGCAAAGACAATGGGTAGTGAGTCACCACCACAGTAGAAAGAATGCCAGCTGCTTGAGGAGTTAATGACATAGTCTGTTGCTTGGTTGCTGATCTGCCTTTTGGATCCCTATTTTGGGTTGGATTCTCTGGCAAAGACTGTGAGTCAGAGATTATCAGGCAGAGGGATTTATTAAGGTGTGTTCTTGGGATCAACACCTAAAAGGAAGTGAGGGGAGCATGATTAAGCAGAGGAAGAAGTTGGGCTGTGATTACAGTCACAACAGAAGCCTCAGCTGATCCTACAGGGAGCTCAGGAGCTGAAATGACCCTTTAGAATTGAGGTAAGGTGGGGAGACTTTTATGCCCTCCCCCATTAACCTGTCATTGGTTGCACCCAAATGCAATCTAGATTGTACCCAGGATGGAGGCATAGCCTTGGATGGGCAGCTCCTTTGCCAAAGGCAATTCCCAGAGAGAGAGTCAGCAGCTGGGGGTATGACTACCTTAACCCTGAAGGGCAATCCGAGTGGTATACCACAGAATCCATTTTTTTCCAAACTACATTACTGAGTACTTGAAGCCACACTGTGCAGCTGTTCCTGCTCTACCATGGGCTTGGCTGTGTAGTCCCTATCAGACACTCGACCTCATTTCCACGTGTATCCTTATGATATATTCCTATAACTTATGGTAACTGTCTTAAGCTGGGTTGTCTAGAGAAGCAAAACCAGCATAGCATATAAATATTGACAGAGAGATTTATATCAAGGAAATGGCTTCACGTGGTTGTAGAGGCTGGAACGTCCCGAGTCCATGTGTCATGGTAGATGCTTCTCCTGATTCATATAGCTGCAGATGCTGGCAAACCCAAGATTGGCAGATCAGAGAGCAGGGCTCTTGCTCACAGGCTGAGAAGATTGATGAATCCCAAGGTGGGTAGGCAAGACCGCAGGTAAGCTGCTAGCTCAAGTCCCAAGAACCGGATATCAGACGAATAGGAGCCAACTGCAGGATCCAGAATGAGGAAAGTTTGAGACCCTTGCCATAATGTCCACTTATATTGGATGCAGTCCACAGGCCCAAGGAAACTCCCTTTCAACTGACTGGCTAGTCACAGCAGATTCCATCATGGAGGTGATCACGTTATATCAAATCTCATCAAGGAAGTGATCACAACACCATATGACTGCCAAACTACATCATAACTGTCAAACCACTGAGATATGTTCCAGCCAAGTTGACACACAGCCTTAACCATCACAGTAACTTAAGTGAGTTTCCTAACAACTCAGAAAAGCTTAATTAACATAACACATGTGACTTAACTGATGTCTCCTCACTGAAAGGTAAGGGTTAGCATCCTCATTCTGTAGCTTTGGGAACTAAGGTTCAAAGAGTTAAGTTCACCTGCCTAAAATCAGATTGTGTTGTAACTAAAATTTGAACTCTTCTCCAGAGCCCTTGCTTTTTCTATCATACCACTGTTTCCCTAAACATAACGCTAATCTAAGTCCTTTAAAATTTCTTATTGCAAGTGGGAGTTAAATAAAGGTATAAATAAAATACATTTGGTGAATGAAACACGGTAGGCATTTCTAACTTTAAAAACCATCCTTTTCCTTCTATGCCCAATATTGTTATTAATCTTGGGTGTATATACTTTCTCCCCAGCTAAAATTTTATAAGGCCTTTGAAAACAGAGACCGTCTGTCCTACACTGGTTTACTATTCAGTTAGGCCTTGAACCTATTCAATATATATTTGTTGGGTAAGTCCCCTGTTAACAATACTTCGGTGGTTCTCCATCGCCTAAAGGCCATTAGCACGAAAGAACTTTTCTGCCACCCATTTGTCAGTTTGTCATACTGTGGTGGCTTTTGTCTTACTATGATGCTGGAAGTTATGGCTTCAGTATTTAAAATACCTGCAGGGTCACCCTTGGTACACAGGTTTTAGCAAAGTCTCTGGACTAAGACAGACTAGGAAGAAAAGCTTGGCAATCTGCTTCTGAAAATGAGCCAATGAAAATTCTATGGATCACAACAAAATACTGTATGATATAATGCTGGAAAATGAGCCCTCTAGGTTGGAAGGAACTCAAAATACATAGTAGCTGCAGCAGTGAACTTGAGCATACCAATGATCACAAAGATGGCACAGGACCAGGCAATGTTTCGTTCTGTTGTACATGGGGACACCATGAGTCAGAGCCAACTCAATGGGAACTAACAAAAACAACAAAAAACCCTTTGCTGTCTGGCCCCAGCCTAGCTTTCCCACTCATCTATGACAAGGTCTTCTCAAATACTTTTTCCCTTTCATGCCTCTATGCTTTTATAGTTTCTACTGCCTCTGCCTGAAATACCTTTTCTGTTCTTTGCTTGTCAGATGCATCTTCTTATTATTCAGGACTCAGCTCAGGTGTCGCCTCCTCTGTATTCTCATAACACTTTGTATGTAACTCTTTTGAGGGCATAATGATAATAATAACTAGCATCCCCCATGTGCCTCTTTATGTACGCACACACACATATACATTATCATGAACCCTCACAACAATCCATCAAGGAAGGTATTATTATCCTCTTTGTGTAGATGAAGAAATTAGCTTAAAGATATAAAGGGGCTTGCCTGGTCACATAGCTAGTAAGTTAATGAGCCTGCTATTCAAACCCAGGTCTGTCTAAGTCCAAAGTCATTGTATTTGTTTTTCCCACATGATCTCCTCAGGGGCAAGAACTACTTGTGGTTTCTCTTTATCTCCCCAGGGCCTATATTGTGCCTGGTGAATACTAGGCACTCCATAAACATTTTTAACTGAATAAATTGCTAGTGCCCATCATGCTAGGTCCTACTTTCATATTTTTCTTTGAGTATTTTCCTACCTGAAATGCCCTGCCTGCCTCTTCTCTGCCTGTTTCAATTCTACCTTCCCCTTGAACTATCTTTTCTGTTGAGCCTCCCTGACTGTTGTAGCCTACGCTGATCTCTTTTCTACCCTGTCTGAATAATGTTAGCACACATGTTTTAGCCCTGGATTACATCCCGGCCCATTGTTGGGCTTGTATTGCTTCATTCATGGTTAGTTTCTCAGGACGAGGACGGGGTCTTCTCTTTCAAATGCCCCAGAGCATGTTACATAGGCCTGATCACATGGCTTGTCGATTGGAAGACTTCTTTCATCTAGAGCCAAATAACCTTCAGATATAATGTGATATTGCGTTCACTTCTACCCATGTCTGAGAGTGGCAATAGAACTCCTACACCCTGTTTAAGAATCCTCCCTTACTGAACAGAAGACAGGGATGCTGGTAGGGAGGCACAGCAAACTTCTATGAGGAGGCATTACTAACACAGGGGAAGTGTTGCAAAGTAATTCGGCTGGAACCTGAGTTTCGACCACAGTAACTCCAGGTTCTACTTTCAGTTTTAGAGTTCTACAGTTGGAACTCCAGAATGTTCTGCTGGAATTCACAGGTTCTATTCTGAGAATCCCAAATTCTACTACTGGACCTCTAGGTTCTACTCTGAGAATACCTGACTGTACTAATATGAAGTCTACATTCTACTATCATTGTATAAAACTATTCTACTGGACTACTGATTCCACTCCAGGTTGCCTACTTGACAATTCTGGTTTGGAACTCCAGGTTTTATTCCATGAGTCCCATATTCTCCCATTGGAGAACCAGATTCCACTATTAAAGCCCAAGGTGCTGCTTTTGAAATTATAGCTTCTATTAGGACAATTCCAAATTCTATTCCCTAAATCTTAGATCCTAATATCCTAATAACCCCAGGTTCTATTATCAAGACCCAAAATTCTAATATTGGAACTTCAGGTTCTATTCTTGGAATCATATATTCTAATTTAGGAATGCCACACTGTACTCTCTAAACCTAAGACTGTACTATTGAATCTTATATTGTATTACTGTAACTAAAATTCCATTATTGGAACCTCAATTTCCAATCTTGGAGCTCAAGGATCTACTTTAATAGTCCTAGATTCTACTATAAAACCCCAGGTCTTAGTCTTCAAAGAAGGTTCTACAATCAAAACTTAAGCTTCAAAAAAAGAGCAAGCTAAAACCAACGTCAGCAGCAAGAAGGAAATAATAAAGACTAGAGCAAAGATAAATGAATAGAGAATAGAAAATAGAATTAATGAAACCAGAAGTTAGTTCTTTGAAAGGATCAACACATTCGACAAGGCTTTAGCTAGAATGACCAAGAAAAAAAACAGAGGAAATTCAAATAAATAAACCAGAAATGAAAGTGGGGACACTATGACCGACCTTACAGAAATTATAGCGATTATTAGGGAATACCATTAACTATTGTATGCCTGCAAATTAGATAATCTAGATGAAATGGAAGAATTTCTGGAAACATAGTTATCAAAACTGACTCAAAAAGAAATGGAAAATCTCAACCAAACCGTAACAAGTAAAGAAATTGAATCTGAAATCAAAATCTCCCAACAAAGAAAAGTTCAGGACTAGATGGCTTCCCTGGTGAATTCTACCAAACATTTAATAAAGAATTAACACTAATCTTTCTCAACTCTTCCAAAAAAAAAAAGAAGAGGGAACATTTCCTAACTTATTCTATGAGGCCAGCATTATCCTAATACCAAAGCCAAATAAATACACCACAAGAAAAGAAAATTACAGACCAATATCCTTTATAAATATAGATGCAAACAAAAAACACCAAAAAAAAAAAATAGAAAACTGAATTCAGCATCATATTAAAAGGATAATATACCACGATCAAATTTTAACCCTTCTATGACGGTTAAGATTGTGTGTCAACTTGGCTGGGCCATGATTCTCAGTGGTTTGGCAGTTATGTAATGAAGTAGTTTGGCAATTACATAATGATGTAATTTGACAGTTACCTAATGATGTAGTTATTCTCTATTTTGTGATATAATAATCACCTCCATGATGTGATCTGATGTGATCAGCCAATCAGTTTTAAAGGGAGTTTCCTCAGGGGTGTGGCCTGCATCCAATATATATGGACATTCTGGCAAAGCTCAGTGGCTTTTGCTTGCTCTGGATCATGCATCTGGCTCACCATCATCTGACCTCCAGGTTCTTGCCTGCCATATTGCCTGCCGATCTTAGAATTCATTGGCTTCCACAGCCTGTTAGCCAGCAGCCTGCCATCTGACCTACCAATCTTGCGTTCATCAGCTCCTGCAGCTACATAAGTCAGGGGAAGCCTCCAGCCTGACATCTGACCCATAGACTTGGGACTTGCCAGTGCCAGCATCTACAACCGCATGAGCCATTTCTTTGAGATAAATGAAGGAAAAAAAAAAGGGAATATGAGATATTTTAATTCATTTGCACTTTAGTGTAAAAAGTTTAAAATATATTTTTGAGTTCCACTTAACCAAAGTGGTTGGATGGCCATAGTAAGAATGTGTAAGGATACTCAGGACCTGAAGAAAAGCCACAGAGAAGAGATGGTGGGCGGGAAAAAGGAAAGGGCACTGTAAAATGTTTCATTAACTTAACCAGGCCAGCCCTGGTTCCCTATTGCTGGGGACTCCATTCATCAAGGGATTTATTGCTCCAGGAACTTAAGAGCACAATTCAGGACAGTATATAATCAAGTGGTAATGTCTTACTCAACGTTCTCCAGATAGAGCTGTAAATCTGAGAGTCAAATCTGGGATTGTAAGAACAAAACTTGAAGGAAAATAGTAAAATCTGCAATTCCAAGTGTGGTACCTAGAGTTCAGTGTTAGAATCTCAGACTTTGATAGAACTTGGAAGTCCAAAGTAGAATCTGAGGGTCTTAGATTAGAATTTGGCATTCTAAATATGGTGTCTTAGCTGGCCATAATGGAAATTCTTAACGTAGAACTTCTGGTTGTGATTGTGGAATCTAATTGTAGGATTCAGGCCCAGAGAGTAGAACCTGAAGTTTCAATAGTAAATACTGCAGTTCAGTATTAGAATCTCAAGCTCCTAAGGTAACATTTCAGGCATTTTCAAAGAATGGGTTAAGTAATTTGGAAGGAAAATCACAGAGCTTTTATTAGACCCTTGAAATCACCTTACCTAATTGACTCGTATTGTGGTCTGAAAACATTCTGGGATTTGAAAAAGTTCCCTGATTTCCCTCATATTTGTAAAATGAGAATAAGAACGCATGTAGATAATATATGTAAAAGAGCTTTTGAACATTATGCAGTTATTGTCACTCTCCTTTTTTCAAAGGGCGCGCCCCTGGCTGCTTTGACTGTGACTACTGTGCCACCTGCTGGACATGTGCTTAAATTACACTGTTTTTCTTTCTACGGTCATCCAACCATCACTGGCATACCTGAAGCCTCTTTGGAAGAAACATTCTCCTGATTTATTTTACCGAATTTATAACAAATTATTTAAAATTAATTATTTCAGTAATTATCTATTCAATAGATACTCAACAATATCTTTTGAACATTTACCAAGTGGAAAGTGCCAGGAAAACAAAGAATCCCTGCCTTTGAAGGGATAAGGGGTATTTAGTGTGTCAGGGAAGCCTTCATGGATCTCTTACCTGAGCCTTATGAAAGAAGTATAATTTTGAGAGGAAAATAAGAGCACTTCAGGCAGAGAAAACAATGAGAACGAAGGCACAGAGTGTAAAAGCGCTTTTGGGTTGGTAAATTGCTCTGTGTCGTCAGAATATTGTATCCAAGGAAGGAGAGACAGTGATTTATAACCAGTGTTTACAGTTCTGTACAGTGTCCAAAGTCCTTTTAACATATGCCCAAAATGGAAGTTTCATAGCGCCCTGGTTGACAGCATAGGCTGTGATGTCAACTAGACCTGTGTTAAAGTCCGTGTTATATTTGACAACTGTGTTATACTTGACAGTTATATAGCCTAGGCTTCACCTTTTTCATCTGTAAATAAAAAATACCTGCTTCATTGGACTCTTGTCAAGATTAAATGAGATAATGTTTGTCAAATTCTTACGCACTAAATAACTGCAATAATTAATACCTATCAAAAGGTATTATTTAAACTGTGAGGTAGATATTATTATCCTAGTATTACAGAAGAGCAATCTAGTTCAGTGGCTAAGATGTGTGACAAATTGTGTGCTTTTTTTTTTTCACCAGAGACTTCACGCTGCAAAAGCAGGTTGGGACTAGAATGTTGGGAACTTTCAATGACAGTAGAAATTTGGGGCTTTCTACTGGGTGGGCTTTGGGGAGCCACTGAAGACTTTTAAGCAGAAGAGAGTTTTGAATCAGATTTCTGTTTTAGAGAGAACCTTCTGAGTATGTTCACTGAATTTACAATCAACAATTGTAATTATATTGATAATAAAAAAGTATTGAACATTTATTATGCATTTGGCACGTGGAAGAAAGAAAAGGCTTTGCATTTATTTTGGCTTTCAGAAAATAAACTGTTAGATGGCACCACCTCGTTTTTAAAAATCCTACTGTAGTAGGAAGAGAACAGAGGGATGGCTCTTTTAATATTGTGTTTATAATGTGACTTTTTTCCTTAAGTGAAAGGTTTATATGCTTTTCTTCCTCATATACCTTACAGACATTATATTAACCCTCACAGCAAGCAGTAGGCGTTACAGATAGAGGACCCGGGGAGATGAGGGTGGAGGGGTAACCTGCATAAGATTGTAGAGCTGGTAGAATGGCAGCGCCAAGATTCAAACCCAAGCCTGTTTAACTCCAAAGCTCATACTTTCATCAACACCTCACCTCCTCCCAGAGGGTGGAAGAGATATTTTAAGGCAGGAAGGTGCCTCCCTCAAATTACATGGTGTAAAGAGTACGAGTGTGAACACCCAGGGTGGGGTCCCAGGCTCCTCTCCTGAATACAGAGTCTTGAGCTAAGTCACACACAGTTCTCTAGGTGACATAATCTCATCTAACTACAGAAGTTCCCTAACTAGGCTGAAGGCTGAAGCCTTTCAGACAGGGCTTTATCGTACTAATCACCTTGACACCTGTTCTGGGTTCTGAATATCAGTTTCTTCACCTGGCAGATAAAATGATCAGGGCTATCCAGAGGGCAATATGATACTGAGGTTGAACCTCCCTGAGCCTCAGCTTCCTCGTCTACAAAACAGAGGAAAAATATCCGCATCACTGGGTTGTTTTGAGGCTTAAAGAAGAAAATATATTTGATAGTCGATAGGATAGTATCTGGCACATATTTCAAATTCATCTACTCAAAGTTGTTCATCTCCACTGTGATTATCCTAGGCCTAGTCCAAGCCACCATCTTGCCTAGACTTCTGAAAGCCTCTTGTTTCCCTGCTTCAAATCTTGCCTCCACAGCACCCAGAGTGTTATTTTAAACATAAATTAGAGCATACTCCTCCCCTGATTGAAAAGTTTACAAAACTTCCCACTGTCCTTGAAATAAAATCTCCAATCCTTACCACGGCCTACAAGTCCTTCATGACCTGATCTTTGTCTCTCTCTCTCTGGACACATCATCTCTTGCCACTCACCCCTTGCTCAGGCCACACCAACCACAGTGGCCGACTCTCAGTTCCTCAGCTTCTTTCCCACGCTAGGCCTTTGCACATGCTGTTCACCTGGCTAACTGCTATTTGGCCTTCAAGACTCCATTTACATGTTGCATCCTCAGAAAGACCTTGGGACCCCCTAAATTCTCTCTTAATGATCCCCCCTAGCCCCCATTATTCTCTCTGCTAACACTCTCATAATATTCCAAGACTTAACATGGTTTAAAGTTATATATTCACTTGTTTTTACTTAATGCTTTATATCCGTTCCAAGCATAAGCACTTTAAGCATCAGGACAAAGTCTGTTTTCTCCACCCCTCTATCCCTAATGCCTGGTAGTCCTGGTTACACAGTGGTTAAGAGATCGGCTGCTAACCAAAAGGCCAGCAATTTGAATCCAGCAGCCGTTCCTTGGAAACCCTACAGGGCTGTTCTACTCTGTCCTATATGGTTGCTATGTCAGAATCGCCTTGACAGCAATGAGTTTTTTGGTTTTTATCCCTAATGCCTAGCATAACCCTGAAGATATAGTTCTCAGAGAATATTTATTAAATGAATAAAAAGTGGCTGCTCAGTTAGTTTCATCTCTTTCGCCTTCCTCCACTTACTATATTGTTACCAGACACACCTAATGAAATATTGCACAACTGACAAAAATTGTTTCACGGGTCATACGCCGTTCATCTGTCATAAGAGCATAAGAATATGATCTTTGGAAACTGAGAGGTCTGGGGTCAAATCCTTGCTCTGACACATCTACTATGTGATCCAGGACAGGGTCCTTAACCTTTCCGAGCCTTATTAAATGGAGAGTTTAGCATTGTTCCAGAAAAGATTGTTATAAGATTAAATGAGAAAGTATGCGAAGCACTTAGCACAGTGAGATAAGTAAGTGCTAATAAATGGTACCTATTTTTCTTTTTGTTTTTTATTTTTGTTATTAATAACTATCACTAATTCTCTGAATACTCCTAGGCCTATGCTCGAGTACTTTTGTGTTACGGAAGATAAGTAAATTTGGTGTCAGCATACCTGGGTTCTAGTCCTGAAATTGGCTCCATGAATTTGGGCATACTATTTCTTTAAGCTTCATTTTCCTCGTTTATAAAATAGGTTTACCACCCCTCCCCAACCCGGCTTACCACACAGGGCTGTTTTTGGATATGTGCAAAGGCCTTATAAAAGGTTATTATGTAAAAGTAAGGGTCTATTAGTATTAGTCATCCCTGCTTACCTCCCAAGGAGACTCTGGGTGAATGAGCTAAGGTTGAAGTAATGTTTCAAGTGATTGAGGCCAAGGAGAGCTTTTGTCTGGAGGCCAAGTTTGAACCTGATCCTCTCCCATGGCACCAGGTTAAATCCCTGAGTGAGGAAAGGAGCCTGAGTATCTCCCCAATGTCTTCAGTGCCTCAGAGCACAAGGAGAGGAAAGAAAAGTCCAAAAATAAGACCTGGCTTGTTTTGCATGCCTGGTTGCTCTGTGCCCAGCTAGGGAGGGGGACTTGGCAGGTCTCTTCTTTTGTCCTGATTCTGCTGGCTCCTCCTGCCCTGAGGGCAACCTTGTCAGATCCCTGGCTACAGGGCTTCTTATTAGCTAAACTGATGACCATTGTTTAATACATCTTCACTGTCCATCTTCAATCTAGCATGTCATTGAAACTCGTTTCCCTGGATACCCAGGAGGCAGTGATAAAATGTAAGAGACATCACATGGTTCACTGATTTACTTGTGACCTTGGACAAATCCTGGGCTTCAGGCCCCCAACATGTAAAGTGGGAAGAGATGCTGGATTCTACAACCTTTGATATTCCTTCCAGTCAATAGTGTGCTGGCAAATGTTTCTCTGAGCGTAGTTCTGACACGAATGCTGGTTAAAGTGTTAATTTATGTTAACAAGTAAGAAACGAGAGAAATCACGAAGATGTCTACTGGAACTTCACTCGTTTGTCAACAATGTGAGCCGCTTCTTTGCTGAATCAAATAATTGTTTACAAATACTGGAAGAATATTTGCTCTTTTTTTGTACTTTTTACAACGTAAGAGCTACAGACACAATACACTTTAGTTTAATCTGCATTGTTAACATTTGCTCCATCACCCTCTTAAGTCTAGACAACTAACAAAACAAGCCCTGATATGTGTTGTTGTTGTTAGGTGCCATTGAGTTGGTTCAACTTATAGTACAACAGAATGAAGCACTGCCCGGTCCTACACCATCTTCACAATTGTTGCTATGTTTGAGCCCATCGTTGCAGCCACTGTGTCAATTCACCTCACTCAGGGTTTTCCTCTTTTTTTTTTTTTGCTGATCCTCTACTTTCTCAAGCATGATGTCCTTCTCTTGGAGCTGGTCCCTCCTGATAACATATCCAAAGTACATGAGACGAAGTCTCACCATCCTTGCTTCTAAGGAGCATTCTGGCTTACTTCCAAGACGGATTTTGATATGGAGTATTTCATAATTTCTGTGGTATAAATATTGCCACCATGGCCAATTTCAAGCTACTGGTGTGATACCATTAAACACAGAGTTGGGAAGAGATGCACAAGAGCCCACCATTATGTAGTATTTCATGTAAGGTTATTAGGTGTCAATAACCTTAAGAGTAGAGAGCCTAGATAATAGTAAAATATAGTAAAGGAAGTGATGAGTATTGAGTACAGGGAGTCCTTGCTTTGCATGGTAATGTGGGGCCATAAAAATGACCACACAAACTGAAACTATGCAAAGTGAAACCTGTGGGGAAATTATGGTTGTTCTATGACCTTTAGTAATTTTTGTCAAAACCTTAAAAACTCTCTTATTGTTAGTTATAAACGTATGTTGTTGTCATGTGCCACTGGGCAGATTGTGACTCATAGCGACCCCGTGTGACAGAGTAGAACTGTCCCATAGGGTTTTCTAGGCTATAATCTTTACAGGGGAGGAACCCTGGTGATGTAGTAGGGCTGGACTGCTAACCACAAGGTTGGCGACTCCGCAGGAGAAAGATGAGGCAGTCTGCTTCCATAAAAAGGTTAAAAAAAAAAATGAAAATCCTATGGGGCATTTCTAGTCTGCTCTATAGGGTCATTATGCGTCAGACTCAACTCGAGGGTAATGGTTTTTTTTTTTTTTTTTGGTAATCTTTATGGGAGCAGACCACCAGGTCTTTCTCCCATGGAGCTATAGGGAAATGAAAAAATAGTAAAATGAATATTTATTTAGTACACTGTAATTTCTTTTTCAACTAAAAAAATTGATATATAATTCACATAACGAAGAAACCACTGTTTTAAAATGTATAATTGAATGATTTTTAGTATATTCACAATGCTGTGCCTCCATCACCACTATTTAATCCCAGAACATTTCCATCACTCTCAGAGAGACCCTGTACTTGTTAGCAGTCATACCCATCTCCTTCCTCCCCCACAACCTGGTAACCACTAATCTACTTCCCGTCTCTATGGATTTGCCTGGATATTTCATATGAATGAAATCACATAACAGATGGCCTTTCCTATCTCTGGCTTCTTTGACTTAGCATAATGTTTTGAAGGCTCATCCATATGGTAACATCTATCAGTAGTTCACTCTTTTTATGGCTGAATAATATTCTATTGTATGAATATACCACATTTTGTTTATTCATTCCTCTATTGATGGACATTTTGGTTGTTTCCACTTTTTCACTATTACAAGTAATGCCGCTATGGATATTCACACACGAGTTTTTGTGTGAAAATATTTTTTCAATTCTCGTGTGTACACCAATTCACTTGAGTTTTATATCTAGGAGTGGCATGGCTGAGTCATGTGCCATTCTATTTTAACTTTTTTTTTAATAATATTTTATCGTGTTTAAGGTGAAAGTTTGCACAGCAAATTAGATTCCCATTAAACAATTTCTACACAAATGATTCAATGATATTGGTTACATTTTTCACAATGTGTCATCACTCTCATTCATTCTGTTCTGGTTGTACCATTTCCAGTACCCTAGATTCCCTGCTCCACTACCGCTGCTAACCAAAAGGTCGGCAGTTCATATCCACCAGGCGCTCCTTGGAAACTCTATGGGGCAGTTCTACTCTGTCCTATAGGGTCGCTATAAGTCAGAATCGACTCGGCAGCAATGGGTTCTTACCTTCTCATCTTTCATTTAGAGTAATTTTTGATCATCTGGTCTCCTACAGGTGGTTTTTTTTTTTTTTTTTTTTTTAAAGAAGCTCATTACTCATGGATGATATTCTTTATTTTATGTGTCAATCTGTTATTTAGCTAAAAGGTGACATCAAGGGATCATTTCAGTCTCAAGTTTAAAGAGTATCTCAGGGCGATAGTCTCGGGGAGTCCTCTAGACTCAACCGGTCCAGTAAGTCTAAACTTTTTAAGAATTTGAGTTTTGTTCTGTATTTTATGTTTAACTTTTTGAGGAACTGTCAAAATATTTTCCACAGCAGCTCCACCAGCAGTAATGCATTAGGGTCCCAATTTCTACACATTCTTGCCAACACTTATTATTTCCTTTCTTTCTTTTTTTTAATAGCCATTCTAGTGGGAGTGAAGTGGTATTTCATACTGTGGTTTTAATTTGCGTTTCTCTAATGCTAATGATGTTGAGCATCTTTTCATATGCTTATTTTCATTTGCATATCTTCTTTGGAGGAATGTCTACTCAAGCCTTTCATTCAATTTTAAATTGAGTTGTCTTTTTGTTGTAAGAGTTCTTTATGTATTCTGGATACTAGACTCTTATCAGACAAATCATCTGCAAATATTTCTCCTCTTCTGTGGGTTATCTTTTTGCTTTCTTTATCATGTCCTTTGATGCACAAAAATTCTTAATTTTGATGAAGTCCAATTAGTTTTTTTCCTTGGTTGTTTGTGTTTTTGGTGTTATGTCTAAGAAACCATCCCCTAATCCAAGGTCACAAGACATAAACCTATGTTTCCTTCTAAGAGTTTTATAATTTTATCTCTTATATGTAGGTCCTTGATCCATTTTGAGTTAATTTTTATTTATGGTGTGAGGTAAGCCAAATTCATTCTTTCACATGTAGCTATCCAGTTGTCCTGCACCATGTATTGAAAAGACTATATTTTCATTATTGAATGTTAGTATACCGCAATTTAAAATATTGAAACATTGGTAATTAAAGTTTTTTTTTTTTTGTAAAAAAACTTATCGAGGGTAGTTTGAACGTGCTTGTTTCTTCTCGTTGTATAACTTGTCATACAAAGCAAGCAATTTCTCTCTGCTTTGGCACAGGATCATTCTTCTTTCTAAGTTTAGATCACCTTTCTACATTTTATCCTTTGTACTTTCAACGGGACATCTTCATTATTTTGGTCACAACCATTGTCCTTAAGTACATTAATAAATTTGCCCTCACTAAGTTCCTCTGACTGCATATCTAGAGTCTTTCAGAAAGAAGTAATATCAACATTTCCATGGGCAGCTATTTCTTCTATCAGTCCATTTATGTTCAATTCAAACTTCACTTTTAGCATTATCATTTTATGTTTCTTTGTTTCACTTTGATCTCTTCTGGACAATTCCTTCTTTCAATTACTCATTTTTGTAAAACATCGTGTAGTTTTATCACTGGGAGACAATGAGGCAACAAAACTATACAACTTTGCTGTCTGTGCATGACCTGAATAACAGATGCACAGCAATTAATCACTGACAAACTGAAAGAAGTAACGTGGTTAATCATTGATCATAAAGTGCATACGTTATTTACACAGTGATCTGTGAACTGAAGTACTAGCAGCAGAGTCTGTATGCAATTACTTAACAGTTAATATATCAGGATAAATGAAATTCGAATTGTGTTTTTAGGGGGCTGATGTTATCTAACCAAACTGTGGTAACTAAAATTTATGAGTATCAGGACTGTGAAAAGTGGGAGCTACCTGTATTTATCACCATTGTTTTTAATGTAGTTTATTTAGTTGTAAGTTTATGTAATTTAACTTTAAAAAATGGCCATGTTTCATAACCGGCTCCCCAAAGTTTCTTACAGTTGAACAAACAGCTCTCATGAGCTAATACAAGTTGGCTGTTTTCAGCTCATTCATTCCTTGATTCTATGAATTCTCTCTCCTCTGAGCCAAAGTACATATACACATACACATGAATATATTTAAAACCAAGTAAAAACACTTTTTTTCCCCAGCTCTGTATTCCCTGAGTGCTTGGATCATAGTTAGAGCTCAGTGTTTCGAGCTCAGTGAACTGAAGTGAATTCACATTGACCAGAGAACACGTGAATGGGTCCACATCATTAGCCCACATGTGCAAATGGGGTGTAGCATATCCAGATAAAACAAAACTTATGAGTCATCAATTTGCAATGGATACTGACTGCTTGGATGGTCTACCCTGTACTCCAAAATATTTTTTGTTTATTTGATTTTCTGATTATGAGAGAATACTTGTACTTTGGAAAGAAGAGAAAAGGGTATAAAGAAGCTGTTATTGCCTCTTCAGAAACCCTGGTGGCATAGCGGTTAAGTGCTACGGCTGCCAACCAAAGGGTCGGCAGTTCAAATCTGCCAGGCGATCCTTGGAAACTCTATGGGGCAGTTCTACTCTGTCCTATAGGGTCACTATGAATCGGAATCGACTCGATGGCACTGGGTTTGGTTTGTGGTTTGGTATTGCCTCTCTGGAGCTGCGAGATGGTGAAGGAATAGTGTTTCAGGTTAAAAGATGAGAAAGGCAAAGAGAGATAATTAACATTAATTGAATGCCTACCATGTGTCTAGCACTTTCTCAGTAACCCTCCCAAGATTGTAACAATAAGAAGATGAGAAAAATAAGACTAAGTGATTTCCTCAAGCTAAACAGCCTGAAATTGGAGGAGCCATGAATTGAACCCAGATCTGCTCCCTCCAAAGGCCAAGCTCTTCCCACTACAGTGCACTGCGTCTGTTCATGGTGGGTGGTATGGAATAGGTTGGTGGGCACTAAGAGCCTGACTGAACTGGACACCCTGAGGTTAGGCCTAGAGATTCAAATGCTGAAATCAACACCTTCCTTCTCAACCCAGTCCATGCTGACAGCATTAAAACCCAGGTTTCCAGTCTCCCAGGTGAGGGTCTTTCCATTGTACCACGTGCCATGCTGCCTCACATGTAATCCTCACAAAAAAACACTTTTAATTCTTCCTTACTTGGACCAGAGGATGGCAGTGTGAGTCATCATAGACAGAGTGTTAATAATGTAATTATGCTAATATATACCCTCTTGTGTTACTATTCAGTTGAATTTTACTTATATGAAGGCATTTTGCTCACATTATAAGTCCTGCCAATTGTAGTGCAGTGGTTAAGTGCTCGGCTGCTAACCAAAAGGTTTGGTGGTTTGAACCCACCAGCCCCTCCATGGGAGAAAGATGTGGCAGTCTGCTTCTGTGAAGATTACAGCCTTGGAAACCCTATGGGGCAGTTCTACTCTGTCCTACAGGGTGACCATGAGTCGGAATCTGCTCGATAGCAAAGGGTTGGCATTTGGTGGTTAGAGTACATTCCCACTGAGTGTGGGAGGGGTTGTGGTGGAGCTAAAACAGCAAGGAATTTTGTAGTCAGGCACACCTGAGTTGGAGTCTTAGCTCTGCCACTTCTAGTCACCTTGGACACGTAATTTCACCTCTCTAAACCTCAGTTTCCTAATTTGTCAACATGTTGGAAGAACACTCATCACTATTGGCCTCAGGCCTGATCCTCCTTTACTGCTTTCTGTCTCCCTGCCTGGTAGTATCAACTATGAAAGTGCCCAAGCCAGAAACCCAAGTGTTATCTCTGACTTCTCCATCTTCTTCACACACCAGTTCTATCACTGAGTTTAAGGATTTTACCTACTGAAATCTCCTTACTGCCTAACCAGTTGCAGTACAGTCCATTCCAACCCATGGCAACTCTATGTGTTTCAGACTAGAACTGTGCTCCATAGGGTTTTCAATTGCTATGATCTTTCAGAAATAGATCATCAGGTCTTTCTTCCAAGATGTTTCTGGGTGGACTTGAACCGCCAACCTCTTGGTTAGTAGCTGAGCACGAGCGCTTAGCTGTTTGTGCCACCCAGGAACTCCAAAGTTGGCTTACTAGAAGATAACTGGCTTCTCTCTGTGTCTGCATTCAATCTGCTGGGATATGTTCTTTCGGTTGAAGTATATGAAGAAAATCTGTCCTCACATGGATAGGGAAAGGAGTATTTTAATAGCTGTTTCAGGTAATTGTGGATATTTTCTTTGATACTACATCAAAACTTGACAAGTGGTAATTTCTTAAAGGTTAGTTGTACTGTGGAATCTGAAACTATATCAATGAACTTTTTGTACCCTGTTACATTAAGATCCATTGGTCTGTCTTACACCTTAAATAAATATTCTACCCATACGTGTTTTTGTAACATCATTCGAAAAATATTGGTTCACTGAGCTGTTAGTTGTTTTCTCTGAAGTGACAAGCTAACTCTGTTCATTTTCTAGAAGATATGTGCCAAATACCATAGTTTGTTGTTCTTTCAAGGAAAAATGATGTCTGAGTAAAAATTACATGTGTGTATGTATGTATTTCCTGGCTCTGCTCACTGAAAGCCTAAAGGCAATAACACCATTGTCTTAATCATCTAGTGCTGCTATAACAGAAATACCACAAGCGGATGGCTTTACAAAGAGGAAGTTATTCCCTCACAGTCTAGTAGGCTACAAGCCCAAATTCGGGGTGCCAGCTCCAGAGGAAGGCTTTCTCTGTCTGTCAGCTCTGGAGGAAGGTACTTGTTACCGTCTTCCCTTGGTCTGGGAGCATCTCAGGGCAGGAACTTCAAGTCCTAAGGACGCGTGTTCTGCTCCTCGTACTGCTTCCTTGGTGGTATGAGGTCCCCCTGTCTGCTTGCTTCCCTTTCGTTTTTATCTCTTGGGAGACAAAAGGTTGTGCAGGCCATAACCCGAGGAAACTTCCTTTATATTGGATGAGGGATGTGACCTGGGTAAGGGTGCTACAATCCTACCCTAATCCTCTTTAACATAAAATTACAATCACAAAATGGAGGACAACCACAGAATACCAGGGAATCATGGCCTAACCAAGTTGACACATGTTTTGGGGCAACACAATTAAAGCCATGACAACTGTAGTAGCAATGAGCACACCTGGCACCTAAATCTTGATTTCAAAATGTCATTCTTCACTAAATAGAACTAGGGCTCTTTGGGGAAACGAGCGATTCCAGGGCTGGGGCTGGAAAAGTACAAGGTAAGCCTGGGATATAGCGACAGAAGCTAAGGGAAGTGCTTACAAAATGATAGGAAGATGTTAAAAGGACACAGGAGCCAGCCAAATCTGAAACAACTTGTGTATCAAAATAAATTACGATAAAAAAATTTTTTTTATAGTAATGATTATATAATTCCCAGACTAAAATGAGAATCAATGAGTTCATTCTGATATAAAGAAACAAATAAGTTAATAAATGGGGGAGAAGTAAAAAGCTCTTCCACACAGTAGGGAAACAAATAATAAATGTATAAGGAATGATAATAATAGAATTAGAAAATCACCATTTGGCAACCACTATTTTTTTTTTTATAGTAATAATTGTTTCAAGCAAGAATCATCAATGGATGCTAAAGCTTGTAGGTAGTTTCAAATTATCTCCCTACAAGATACTTATTACTAAAGGGAAAATAGTAGAGAAACCTGGCAGATCCCACCTAACCAAGTAATCAAAGCTGCTATCACCAGTGATGAGAGGGGTATATAGGTATCACAGGATATAGCAATATTATTCCTGCCAAAAATGCATAACCTGAATCTAATCACGAGGAAGGATCAGGCAAACTCAAATTGAGTGATATTTTACAAAATAAACAGCCTATATTCTTAAAAAATGTAGCGGTCATGAAAGCAAAGACTAAGAAACTGCTCAAGATTAAAGAAAACTAAAGAGACCTGCACTGGATCCTGGACCAGAAAAAAACTATTTTTATATAAAGAGTATTAGTGGATGCATTAGTCAGAGTTTTCCAGAGAAACAGAACCATTTATATATATAGACATATACATGAATATGAGAGACAGAATTATTATTTTTTATTATTATTATACTTTAGATGAAGTTTTACAGAACAAACTAGCTTCTCGTTAAACAGTTAGTACACATATTGTTTTGTGACATTGGTTGCCAACCCCACAACATGTCAACACTCTCCCATTCTAGGCCTTAGGTTTCCTATTACCAGCTTTCCTGTTCCCTCCTGCCTTCTAGTCCTTGCCCCCAGGCTGGTGAGCCCCTTTAGTCTCATTTTGTTTTACGGGCCTGTCTAATCTTTGGTTGAAGGCTGAACCTCAGGAGTGACTTCACTCCTGAGCTATAAGGGTGTCTGGGGGCCATACTTTCGGGTTTTCTCCAGTCTCTGTCAGGCCAGTAAGTCTGGTCTTTTTTTTTTTTAATTTTTATTGTGCTTTAAGTGAAAGTTTACAAATTAAGTCAGTCTGTCACATAAAAACTTATATACACCTTGCTACATACTCCCAATTACTCTCCCCCTAATGAGACAGCCCTCTCTCTCCCCCCACTCTCTCTTTTGATGTCCATTTCACCAGCTTCTAACCCCCTCTACCCTCTCATCTTCCCTCCAGGCAGGAGATACCAACACAGTCTCAAGTGTCCATCTGATCCAAGAAGCTCACTCCTCACCAGCATCCCTCTCCAACCCCATTGCCCAGTCCAATCCATGTCTGAAGAGTTGGCTTTGGGAATGGTTCCTGTCCTGGGCCAACAGAAGGTCTGGGGGCCATGACCACTGGGGTCCCTCTAGTGTCAGTCAGACCATTAAGTCTGGTCTTTTTATGAGAATTTGGGGTCTGCATCCCACTGGTCTCCTGCTCCCTCAGGGGTTCTCGGTCGTGTTCCCTGTCAGGGCAGTCATCGTTGTAGCTGGGCACCATCTAGTTAGTCTGGTCTTTTTTGTGAGTTAGAACTTTGTTCTACATGTTTCTCCAACTCTGTCTGGGACCCTCTATTGTGATCCCTGTCAGAGCACTCGGTGGTGGTAGCTGGGCTCCCTCTAGTTGTGCTGGACTGAGTCTGGTGGAGGCTGTGGTAGTTGTGGTTCATCAGTCCTTTGGACTAATCTTCCCCTTGTGTGTTTGGTTTTCTTCATTGAGAGAGAATTATTTTAAGGAACTGGCTCATGTGGGGACTGGTAAGTCAAAAATCTGTAGGTCAGGTGATAGGCTGGAAACTCCTGCAAGATATCTATGTTACAGTTTTGAGGCAGAATTCCTTTTCTTCTTGGACACCTCAGTTTTTGCTCTTAAGGTCTTCAACTGATTGGATGAGGTCCACCCACTTTTTTGAGGGTAATCTCCTTTACTTATTAGCATCAGTTGGTTGTAAATGTTAATCACATCAACAAAATACGTTCACAGCAACATCTAGACTACTGTTTGACCCAACAACTGGGTACCGTATCCTAGCCAAGTTGACACATAAAGTTAACCATTAGAGTGGGACAACTGGAAAAATTTGAATATGGTCTGTAGGTTAGATCACAGTATTGTATTTTTTGTTAAGTTCCTGATTTTGATAGTTGTGCTGTGATATTTGTACCCTGCTTTGAGGAAACAGACTGAAAATATTTAGGGATATGTGAATCAGAAAATAATTACAATAGTAGTTAACGAGTTCAGCTGCTAACCAAAAGATCAGCAGTTTGAAACCACCAGCGGATCCTTGGAAGCCCTATGGGGCAGTTCTACTCTTTCCATAGGGTTACTATGAGTCAAAATTGACTTGATGGCAACAGGTTTTTTTTCTTTTTTTTTAAACATGTATATGTATGATCCCTGATGGCGCAGTGGTTAAGCGCTCAGCTGCTAACCAAAAGGTCAGAGGTCGAACCCACCAGCCACTCTGGGGAGAAAAATGTGGCAGTCTGCTTCCACTAAAAGATTACAGCCTTGGAAACCCTGTGCGGCAGTTCTACTCTGTCCTTTAGGGTGGCTAGGAGTGAGTTGATGACAACTTTTTTTTTAATGTATATGTATGTGTATCTATATCTATCTTTGTATTTAGATCTCTACCAGGACCTCTATATAGACAGAGAGAGAATGATCATAGATAAATGTGGATAATGCAAACATGGTTAAACGTGGGTGACGGGTATATTGGAATTTTTTGCACCATTTTTGCAACTTTTCTTTGAGTCTGAAATTATTCAAAACAAAAGGTAAAAAAAAATTCTAAAAACTAGATATAACATTTGGACTATTTCCTTCTAAATATCATATACATATATTTATATTTAAATATTTCATCGATATATAAAAAACCTATTCGGAATTATAAAAGTCATTTCTACTTAACAGTGTTTTTTATATTTAATCATAAGCAGTTTTAAAATTCTTTAAAAATATAATTAATGGGTGCATAATATGTCTTTGCAGCCCTGGTAGTGCAGTGGTTAAGAGTTCTGGTGCTAACCAAAAGGTTTGCAGTTAGAATCTACCAGCTACTCCTTGGAAACCCTATGCGGCAGTTCTCCTCTGTCCTATAGGGTCACTATGGTTCAGAATCAACTCGACAGCAACGGGTTTGGGTTTTTGTTTTTAAATATTTCTTTGTATGGAGGTACCGTCATTTACTTAATTTATTTATAGGTTTCCTCATGTTGCTAGGCCATAAACCTGCAGTAAAACATACAATAAACATCTTTTTTTGCATATATCTTTGTCTACATATTTGATAACTTCCTTATACTTGATTCCTAGAAGTAGAATTGCTTTGTTCTTTTTTAATGACTCAAGTAACTTAACGAGCTCCCAAATGTCCCCAATTTCCTTTTTAAGTCTGTGCTGCTTTACTAACATCTAGCCTGTTGTTGTAGGGTTCAGCTGTTGTTAACAGACTGTGAATTTGTGGTTGGCTGGTGAGTGCCGAGGGGTGTAGGAGACCATAGGTGGCAGCAAAACGCTGGGCTCAGTTTTGGGTTGCAGGGCAATCACCTATTGAATAAAATAGGCTCTGAAAATTAATGGGAAAGGCCCAAAAAGTCACTGAGGGGGTGGGATGCAGGTTAGTCATAGCCTGATGAGGTTCAGTTCAGCTTAACATTCCTTGAGGTGCACCCCATGCCAAGACTGGTTCTGTGGACTCAGAGATGAATCAAACACAACCTGACCCATGAGGCTCACAATCTGGTGGGAGAGACATACAAGTAAATAGATACTGACACTGCAGTGCAGTGATAAAAAAAAAAAAAATTTTTTTTTTGCAGTGATAGGTGGTCATAAATGGAAGCACAAGGGTTACAGGGAGCACGGAAGAGCTTTCGTGCCTTCCTTTAAACACACTTTTATATATAAACTCTCTTATATAAATACAACATTCATTCATTCCCTCTTCCTTCCTTCCTTTCATTCAGTTCAGCTATAATTTATTAAGCATATCTTACCTTTCTTGCAATAAAGGCCAGAAAGTAGAATTTATCAGGCTTGGTGACTAATTGTTGGGGAGGCAGGCACAATGGTAAAGATGATTCCCAGATTTTTGGCTTGGGCACCTGAGTGGACAGTGGTGCCATTTACCAACCCAGGAAATGGTTATCTTTTTGGCCTGAGTTTTAAAGGAACAAGGAATATTTTGCTTGACGTGCTAGACTTTAAATTCACTTGAAGAAATCATTCTTAGAATACTTGCTTTGTAAAGGATATAGATAGTCTAAAAATGAAAGTGGGGAGGCCTACCAGGTTGGGAGTAAGAAGATAGTCCAGTAGTGGAAAGCAATGCAAAATTGAGAATGGAGTAACCAAATCAATTGGCAGCAGGTCAAGGTAGATTAAAATGGAAAGGTAATTTATAGTAGCGGAGAGGAAAACAGATGAGAGACATTTCAGGGGCAGAGAGCAAACTGGGCAGGAAAAATAAAAACTACTGAATGAGACTGTAGAAGATGAAAGAATTTAAAGTGAACTCCTATGATCATGGAGGTGGTGGTGATGATAAAGATAGCTTCTTGCACTAGCAGAATTTGAATAGAAGGGGAGAAAGTCCAAAGCAAGAGGAAACTAGTTCTGGGAACCAATGAATCATCTTCATGTAGTTGCTACACCCTGGTTAGCATGATTATTCATAAACAAACACAGGTTTCCTGCCATGGTAGTGATCTAGGCTTGGAAAGCACAGTGCTAATGATAGTTTGCCAAACTGATCTTAATTAAAGGGCCCATTTCTCTACATTGAAAATTTTTAGCAACAGTAACTTATCCTTACAGCATTCTCTGAATATTGCAGAAAGGACCGTTAAAGCATCAGATGGGGGACTGAAGAAATCTCAGGGTCTACTTCCAGTTTTCCTTAGGGTGGATGTACCTATATGCAAAATAGTGGTAATACAGTACTGAATTCATAGGGTTGTTGTAAGGATGAATCATAGTTTTCTTCTGAGCCCCGTTTTCTCTTGTTATAAAAAGGGGATAGTTTTTTTTTTTTTTTTTTGTGATGTGACTCAGAAGTATGTGGTGAAGGCACACTTAGGCTTGTACAGGAACAGCTTTCACTGATTTGGAAGAGAGCTGCTAGGTTATATTTTTTTCTAAGGTGGCTACTTAATTATTATTTGAAAGTTTCTTGGAGACCTTATATAATTTTATCACTAAGGTTTATTATATTAGGACATAACCTAAGTTAAGGTGAGATTGCATTATGTTTTTTTTTTTTTAAATATAGAAAAATATACAGGTCTATGCTGACACTCTGCTGTGCAACAGAATGTCACAGGACCCAGAGTATTAGGCTGTATTATTCAGTGGAGGGATGTTATGTAAACCTATTAGAGAAATTCAGAAAAATCTCACCCATACCAGAGATGGTGAAGAATGATGCACCCATTTTTTTTTAATATGAATATACTTACACACACACACATAAGAGAAAAACAAAAACAGATGGGCACAATGTTGAAACTAAGAAAGACTAGCAGTTAGGGCGTTCTGGAATTAACAATAGTTGGAATTTATTATCTTCTATGGGTTTTTTTTTTTTATGGGCCAGTTCCTTTACATAAATTATCTCCAATATTCACAACAATCAGCAAGGTAGGTATGAGAAAACGGATGTTCAGAAATGTTATAACTTGCCTAGGGTCATAAAGCTAATGCATGACAGAACTGGAAATAGTATCACGATTTGTCTGACACCAAAGTTCCTGTTCATTCTACTATACCACTCTGTGATAAAATACTGTATCCAGAAAATTTGGGGACCAGAGGATTTGGAGAATTTCTCTCCCTACTTCCCGTCTGACATCCTTTTTGTTTTTGGTTCTGACGTTTGCACCCTAGTGGTTAAGTGAGAGTGAATGTGGGTTACCTGTAAACCAAAGACTCCGCAGCTCCCACTAAAAAACAACTTCCTTCCTTTAGAGCCTTACCTAGGATTTGCAGGGGGTGGGATGTAAGGCTGGTTTTTCTTCATTTTACTTCTAAGTTGTTTATGAATTTCAGGACAATACGTTGGGTATTCTCTTGCTTGACATTCCCCCCCCCCTTTTTTTGTTTTTTCGGGGGATGGGGGCTAAAAGTTTGGCAACTGTAGGAAGATTCTGTTATGATGTGAACAGTAGAGCCCCCCAAAAGTTAAGGTCAAAGACAAGTCCCTCTGTTTTGGGAAAGGTGTGCATGTATGTGTGCGCGCACGTGCGTGCGCGCATGTGTGTGTTTTTGAAAAATGGTTTGTTCTGGGTCACTCTTCTTTCACCCAAACACAGTGTTGGGATTTGAAGGGATCCCCTCGAGTCCTGCGAGATGAAAACGAGGAGATGCCCTCACACTCCTGCCCTCAGGTGCAGAACCGAGTGACAGGAACATTCACGCACCTTACCGAGAGAAAGAAAAGATGTTGGGGCCTGAGGACTAGGGGCGGTGGGGACCAAGGGGTTTCCGTTCCCCGGGAGGCGTCTCCCGGGGCGAGAGCTGCGCGAGGAGCGCGGGGCTCCAGTCTCCCCCAGGCCGTCCTCCCGCCCGCTCGCGCCCCGCGCGGCCTCCGCAGTCCCGGCGCCGTAGCCAGGCGTGGGGTCCAGGGGGCGCTGTGGCCCAGCGGCGCCGGCGGCGCAGGCAGCAGGAGCGGCCGCGACTACGCTGGAGGCTTCGCGGAGGATCCTCGCGCGCAGCGCCTCGCTCGTCCCACCGCAGCCTTGCGCCCCCGGCCCGGCTCAGCGACGCTCCTCCGGGATCCGCGTGGCTGCGGCGGCCCGAGAGCCCGATGCGGCTCGGCGGGCTCTGGGCCCCAGCAGCAGCGGCGGCCACAGCCCCTTCAGGAGTGGGAGGCTCCGCGGCGGCGCCTGGGGCCGCGCCGGTGCCCTCCGGAGGAGGCTGCCAGCTCAGGGACAACCCCCCCGGCCATGCTGAGGCGGCGGCCGCTGCTCGAGGTGAGTGCGGCGCGACGCGGGTCGGGCTCGTCAGCCTCCCGCTGCCCGCGGGGGCCCCGGCGACCGCCCTCGGGCCGGGCGGACCGGGCGTCCTACCGCTGCGGCCGCCTCCCCCATCCCGCGGTTCTGGGGCCTCAGCCCTTCCTCTCCCCCCGCGTTCCCTGGGAGGCTGGAGGCGCTGGGGCGGGGGGAGGGGGGCGACTAGGCCCCAAGCCGCCGAGAAGCCCCAGCCCCGGCCTCCGTTCCGGCGCGGCCAGGCGTGTGGGGCTGGGGGCGAGCGGGGGCGCGGGAGCCCTTTGGGTTTGCCTGGGCGCGGGGCGAGCGCAGCCTCTTACCCCGGGCCCTGTACGTACATCCCAGAGGGAGGCAGAGGACGGCTGTTTGCAAACAGCCTTGGCTGCTCGCTCCCCACACCGAGTCCCGCAACGTCCCGCGGGGGGGGGGGGGGAGGGAAGGAGATGAGAATTGGGGTGCGGAGAGTGGGGGGCTCTGAGAGGCCCTGGTGCTCCTGGAGTGTCATTTCCGGATCTGACTTGCTTGAGAAAAACCCTTTGCGTCTTATTTGAGGTGAAATGTCATCACCTGCCGGTAGCTTATCCCTGCCTTCTTGTATTACATCTTGACTCTTGTAAGCGCGGTCTGCCTTGGAGAAAGCCCCATCCCAGCTTTTGCGATGTTGTTTCCTATATAAATACTCGGTAATTATAAAAATATCTCTTTTTACAAAGGTCTGTCTTTCTCCCCTTCCCAGAATAAGAAATTTTGTAATGTTTCAGTCCACGGTACAAAAATGTTCCACCATAATAGATCCAGAGAAAGGATAAACAAGAGGATTTTTCTAAAAATCATACTGTTATTAGAAAAAGTACTGATGAAAATGGAATACCATGTTAGAGCAAAAATGATCTGTTCTGGTATTAATGTAAAAAAAAGTTGATTACAGTTTGATACCATAAATCAGATATTTGGATGTTTATGGTTTATAATAAATATGGTTACAGGTTATTCTTGTCTTCCTGTTACGTGTGTGAAGCTTGTAGGATTAAGTCGGTGCTTTTAAAACTTATAACATGAAAAAATATTCTTAATGTGCAAAATTTAAAGAAAGGTACTTGTGGGCTTTCAAGGAATAAAAATTAATAATGGACGAGAAATCAGCCATAATCCCGCAGTTAGTACATTTTGAGGGTCATTCAAAGTTTAAAGTGGGCTTGTACTGATGGTGATTTTTAATTATGATTTCTGGGTATTAGGTTCAAAGTTAACTTACAGTTCTGTTTTACTGTTTAAAACCCAGCCATTTTGATAACACCTGTAAAAATGTTTTACTAAATTACACTGCAACCATGGTTGAATTCATCAAATAAAACTTGGATTAACACGGGTAACTACCTCAAAGACTCCTCATTTCTCGTGCAGCAGAAGGAGCTCCTGAAGTCTAGGGAGGTTCAGTGTGCTAAACAGATTTTGAGGACCTATTAAAAAAAAAAAATTTTTTTTATTGAGTTAGGTAATGTAGCCCTGTATTATTTTCGTAAAATTTTGTTTAAGTATTTCTAACTGTAAAAAATTGGTTTGATTAAAATTTATATTCGTTAGTCGAACTTAGGTTTTAAAAAGTTTGATTCAATTCTCAGTGTGTTTCTGAAGACCTCCAACGTTAGCATCAGCTGAGAGTGTGTATTAAGATATGCGAATTCCTGGCCCTTGAATCAGAATTTCTAGGGATGATGGTAGCCCAAGGGTCTTCATTTTATCAAGCTTCCTGATTCTTAGTTCTACTAAACTTTGAGAGTCACTGATAATGGAGTTTAAAGTTAACTAGCCTTGTGAAGCTGAAACAACCATCTCTGTTTTCTAACAAAGCTATCAATTTTAAATGGCATTACATTCATTTCTTGTGACAACAGATAATGGTGCTATAATCTTAGAAAGAAAAATAACGATATTTTGAGGGACAGTTGATTTGATCAACAAACATTTATTGACGGCCTACTGTGGTAAATGTGGTGTTATAGAAAGACACTTGGTCACTTACCTTGGCAGTTAATCTCCCTGGACCTCAATGTCATTGCCTATGAAATGAAGATGGTTGTTATACTTATCTTGCAAGACTTTCAGGGTGAATACATCAAGTGATGTGTCTGAAAAAGTTTTGTAAACTGCAAAAGATTTTTTATAAATTTTTATCTATTAAGTGCTAGGTGCTGCCTTAGGTGTTCTGGGAAACACAATAATGACCAAGGGCTCTGCTAGCAATTAGGTAATTGTGGAAGCAGGACATGTTTAATTAACTGTTACAAGGCAGGGTCGGACAGGTGTTTTTAATTGAGTGGAACATGCTAGATCTCTATTTAAGGCTTCTATCCCTAATCTGGAAACCCTGGTGGCGTAGTCGTTAAGTGCTACAGCTGCTAACCAAGAGGTCGGCAGTTCAAGTCCTCCAGGCGCTCCTTGGAAACTCTATGGGGCAGTTCTAGTCTGTCCTTTCGGGTCGCTATGAGTCGGACTCGACGGCAGTGGGTTTGGGTTTTGGATCCCTAATCTGGAGCCCTGGTGGCGCAGTGGTTAAGGGCTCGGTTGCTAACTAAAAGGTTGGCAGTTTGAATCCACCTATGGAAGCCCTATGAGGAAGTTATACTCTGTCTGTAGCGTCGCAGTGAGTCACAGTTGACTGGATGGCAACGTTGTTTGTTTTTAATTCCTAATCCAGTATCTTGCACTTTAGGAACATTAATAATACTTTTTAATGTATAGTCATTCCTTTCTCTTCCAATTTCCGATCAGTGTGTCATTTTTTTAAGGAGATAATTGTATATGTTGCTTAGAAAGTGATACTTTTACATTAACTTCTTTAGAAAGACATAATGAGTGGAGATGATCCTGTTTCTTCCTCCGTTGCTAGACTACCACTGTCATTCTATTCAGTAAACTTTCCTTTGGACTGTGCTAGCCAGAGACTTGTTCCAACGCACAAAGTTGTTTAAAAGATCATTGCTTAGATTTGAACTTAAATTCTTACGTACCTAAAGGGTATGTGTGTGTATGTTTTATGGTTGTTAATTGCACGGTGTGGTGCAGAGTATGGAATTAGATGTAAAAAAAAAAAAAAAAAACACCTCTTAGAGCAATGTAATACTTAGATTCTTAGTTTCTTCTTGATGTACAAATGGAGTAATAGTACCCCTCACAGGCAAGGAAACAGGTTTCATGAGATAAATGTAATTAAAAGCAATTAGCTTGGTGTTTGTCAAATAGAAGGTGCTTAATAAATGCTTATTTCCATTTTCCCTTTTGGGGAAAAACAAAAACAAAAACCAGACATTGAAATTTCTTATGACTTAAAACCTGGTAGCTTTAATTTTTTAGAGAAGGAGTCTACTTTTTTTTTTTTTTAAATAGTATTTATTGTGCTTTAAGTGAAAGTTTACAAATCAAGTCAGTCTGTCACGTATAAGCTTATATACACCTTACTGCATACTCCCATTTACTCTCCCCCTGATGAGTCAGCCCGCTCCCTCCTTCCAGTCTCTCCTCTTGTGACTGTTTTGCCAGTTTCTAACCCTCTCTACCCTCCCATCTCCCCTCCAGACAGGAGATGTCAATACAGTCTGAAGTGTCCACCTGATACAAATAGCTCACTCTTCATCAGCATCTCTCTCCAACCCATTGTCCAGTCCTTTCCATGTCTGATGAGTTGTCTTCGGGAATGGTTCCTGTCCTGGGCCAACAGAAGGTTTGGGGACCATGACCGCCGGGATTCTTCTAGTCTCAGTCAGACCATTAAGTCTGGTCTTTTTATGAGAATTTGGGGTCTGCATCCCACTGATCTCCTGCTCCCTCAGGGGTTCTCTGTTGTGCTCCCTGTCAGGGCAGTCATCGGTTGTGGCCAGGCACCATCTAGTTCTTCTGGTCTCAGGATGATGTAAGTCTCTGGTTCATGTGGCCCTTTCTGTCTCTTGGGCTCATAGTTATCGTGTGACCTTGGTGTTCTTCATTCTCCTTTGATCCAGGTGGATTGAGACCAATTGATGCATCTTAGATGGCCGCTTGTTAGCATTTAAGACCCCAGACACCACACTTCAAACTGGGATGCAGAATGTTTTCATAATAGAATTCATTTTGCCAATTGACTTAGAAGTCCCCTTAAGCCATAGTCCCCAAACCACCGCCCTTGCTCCGCTGACCTTTGAAGCATTCATTTTATCCCGGAAACTTCTTTGCTTTTGGTCCAGTCCAGTTGAGCTGACCGTCCCTGTATTGAGTATTGTCCTTACCTTCACCTAAAGTAGTTCTTATCTACTAACTAATCAGTGAGTACCCCTTTCCCATCCTCCCTCCCTCCCGCCTCTCGTAACCACAAAAGAATGTGTTCTTCTTAGTTTATACTATTTCTCAAGATCTTATAATAGTGGTCTTATACAATATTTGTCCTTTTGCCTCTGACTAATTTCACTCAGCATAATGCCTTCCAGGTTCCTCCATGTTATGAAATGTTTCACAGATTCGTCACTGTTCTTTATCGATGCGTAGTATTCCATTGTGTGAGTGTACCATAATTTATTTAACCATTTGTCTATTGATGGACACCTTGGTTGCTTCCAGCTTTTTGCTGTTGTAAACAGTGCTGCAGTAAACGTGGGTGTGCATATATCTGTTCGTGTGAAGGCTCTTATTTCTCTAGGGTATATTCCGAGGAGTGGGATTTCTGGGTTGTATGGTAGTTCTATTTGTGACTTTTTAAGAAAACACCAGATAGATTTCCAAAGTAGTTGTACCATTTTACATTCCCACCAGCAGTGTATAAGAGTTCCAATCTCTCCGCAGCCTTTCCAACATTTATTATTTTGTGTTTTTTGGATTAACGCCAGCCTTATTGGAGTGAGATGGAATCTCATCGTAGTTTTAATTTGCGTTTCTCTAATGGCTAATGATCGAGAGCATTTTCTCATGTATCTGTTGGCTGCCTGAATATCTTCTTTAGTGAAGTGTGTGTTCATATCCTTTGCCCACTTTTTGATTGGGTTGTTTGTCTTTTTGTGGTTGAGTTTTAACAGAATCATATAGATTTTAGAGATCAGGCGCTGGTCGGAGATGTCATAGCTGAAAATTCTTTCCCAGTCTGTAGGTGGTCTTTTTACTCTTTTGGTGAAGTCTTTAGATGAGCATAGGTGTTTGATTTTTAGGAGCTCCCAGTTATCTGGTTTCTCTTCGTCATTTTTGGTAATATTTTGTATTCTGTTTATGCCTTGTATGAGGGCTTCTAAGGTTGTCCCTATTTTTTCTTCCATGATCTTTATCGTTTTAATCTTTATGCTTAGGTCTTTGATCCACTTGAAGTTAGTTTTTGTGCATGGTGTGAGGTATGGGTCCTGTTTCATTTTTTTGCAAATGGATATCCAGTTATGCCAGCACCATTTGTTAAAAAGACTGTCCTTCACATTTAACTGTTTTGGAGCCTTTGTGAAATACCAGCTACTCATATGTGGGTGGATTTATGTCTGGATTCTCAATTCTGTTCCATTGATCTGTGTGCCTGTCGTTGTACCAGTACCAGGCTGTTTTGACTACTGTGGATGTATAATAGGTTGTAAAATCAGGTAGAGTGAGGCCTCCCACTTTCTTCTTCTTTTTTAGTAATGCTTTACTTATCCGGGGCTTCTTTCCCTTCCAGGTGAAGTTGGTGATTTCTTCATCACTTTAGAAAATGGCATTGGAATTTGGATCGAAAGTGCATTGTATGTATAGATGGCTTTTGGTAGAATAGACATTTTTACTATGTTAAGTCTTCCTATCCATGAGCAAGGTATGTTTTTCCACTTGTGTAGGTCCCTTTTAGTTTGTTGCACTAGCACTTTGTAGTTTTCTTTGTATAGGTCTTTTACATCTTTGGTAAGATTTATTCCTAAGTATTTTATCTTCTTGGGGGCTACTGTGA